>NC_090933.1:1191062856-1192263626 GCF_040938575.1 Ambystoma mexicanum
TTCAGATCGCGCAAGTGCAGGGGAATGGGTAAGAGGAAAAGTGCGCAGTGGAGGTGGGAGGAGTGCAGTACATAGGGTAATAGAATAAATAACAATAAGAGAAGTAGGGCCAGCTTGTGGCAAGTGCAAAGGGTAAGTGCAAACAACAGGTGTCAAGTGCAGGTGGGGGACTGTAGGGGTACAGAAAACAGTCCCCAAGTGGGGGTGATGCCAGGGAGGCAGTGCAGGAGTGTAACTGGCAGAGGAGGGGACCTGGGCCCGATAACAGAGGGTGACCAGGTGACCAGTACAGTTTCAGCCAGGAGTTCAGCAGGGGAGATGAGGAGAGAAAGCAGAAGCAAAGAGGAAGGTTTTGAGGTGCTTCCGGAACCGGAGATGGTTCTCCTCAAGTTTCAGGGTGGCAGGGAGTCTGTTTCAGAGGGAGGCCCCAGCCGAAGAAAGAGATTTGCCACCAATTCGGTGCTTGGAGAAGCGACTGACCCTGAGGGAGTTGGAGGTGGATGAGAGAAGAGCTTGAGAAAGAAGATATTTAGGAAGAGAGAGTTGGAGGTATTGAGGCCCCGGCCCCCAGAATGCTTTGTGGACAATGAAGAGGGTTTTGTACTTAATCCTCGCAGCCACTGGGAGCCAGTGCAGAGATTTCAGTCCTGGAGAGATATGATCCCTGGGCTTGAGGCCAAGGACAAGTCTCGCAGCCCTGTTCTGGATGAGTTGCAGAGTGCGGCGAGTAGAAGCAGGCAGATTTAGAAAGAGGCTATTGCAGTAGTCCAGCATAGAGAGAACCAGAGCTCTGGAGACAGTGAGCTTCTGGGGGAAGGTGAGGAAAGGAAGAATAGCTCTGAGGAGGTGCCATTGGTAGTGTGACTTCTTAGAGACGTCAGAGATGTGAGTAGAGAAGGAGAGTGTGAAGTCGAAGATGACCCCTAGGTTTTTTGCCTTGCAGGTGGGAACAGGAAGAGGGCCAAGAGAGGCCGGCCAGAGAGTGACAAGAAAGCAGGGAGTGGGTGTGCCGATGAGGAGAATCTCAGTCTTGCTGGCATTAAGGCAGAGATCATTGGTGGCACACCAATCCTGGATAGCAGACAGACAGTCAGAGATGAGAGACGGAGAAGAGGAGGCAGAAGGTAGCCTGAAAATGAGCAGAGTGTTGTCCGCATAGCACTGGAAGTTGGGGCAGAGAGTGGCAATACGGTGGGCAAGAGGTGCCAAGTATTGGTTGAAAAGCCAGGGAGAGAGTTTAGACTCCCGGTAGACACCACAGGTAGAGCTAGAGATAGATGAGAGGAAGCACCCAAGTTGCACCTGGTAGGGTCGATCAGAGAGGAAAGAGGTCAGCCACGCCAGGGCCTGACCGGTAATACCCAGGATATCACAGAGACGGTTGAGCAGGATGGCATGGCTGACGTGACAAAGGCAGAAGAGAGGTCAAGTAAGATGAGGACACAGGGGGTGCTGGAATCAAGGTTAGAGAGCATGTCCTCACAGATATTCAGGAGAGCAGTTTCCGTGCTTCTGGCAGCTCTGAAGCCAGACTGATATTCATGAAGACAGCCAACTAATTCAGTGCGAAGATTAAGCTGGGAGATGGCCAGCTTTTCCAGGAGTTTGCCCAGGAAGGGAGTGATGGAGATAGGGCAATAGTTAGCCGGGCAGGACGGGTCGGCAGAGGGCTTCTTAAGAAGGGGGTGCACAAGGGAGTGCTACATGGGGGGAAGGGAAGACACAAGTGGCGAAGGAGTGGTTGCAGAAGTCGTCCAGAGCAGGAGCGAGGGTGTCAATATGGTCCTTTATGGTTTTGGAGGAACAGGGATGAACCTGTTTTGATGAGACTTTCATAGATCAGACTTTTCTACAAACCTCTTCTGGGGAGAACAGGGGAAAGGCAGAGAAGGGGGAAGGAGAGGTGGCCGAAGAAGGGCCAGAGGAAGAGCAGGGAGTAGAGGGTGGAGGGGGAGAGTAAGAGAGGGAGGACAGGATGTTCTGAGATTTAGAGATGAAATGAGAAGCCAGAGCCGTGCAGAGGGCCTGGGAGGGGACAGGAGAGGTGGAGACTGCAGCAGGATTGGCCAGTTCCTTGCCGATTTTGTTAGATGCCGTGGAGATGCAGGCTTGGATGTGAGCTCTCTTCTTGGTGCGGTTAGAGCAGGCGGCAGGCCAGTTTGTCAGAGCATGTACCAGAAGCACGCCATTTCCGCTGAGTCACCCTGCAATTGAGCTTGAGGGTGACTACGTCTGAGTCGTACCAGGAATTGCATTTGGCTTTGGGCTACAAGCGGCTCCTCATGACAGGGGCAAGAACATCGAGAGTTTCAGATATAGCAGAGTGGAGCATGGAAAGGGCTGTGTCAGGTGTGAGTCAGCCAAAGGGAAGAGGTGGGGGGAGAAAGTGGCGGTGAAAGCCTCAACTGACACACACTTCATGGGTCAGATAACTGAGAAGGTGGGTGGCAGTGCTGCAATTGGCTTAGCCTGGGGGGAAGAGACTGTGAGCTGGGAGGAGAGGAGAAAGTGATCACTACAGGAGAGAGGAGTGGTGAGAGGGATTGAGAGGGGAAGGTCTGAGGAGATCAGAGCATCCAGAGTGTGCCCTGTAAAGTGGGTCAGGCCGGAGGGGAGAATAGAGAGTGAGAGTGTCTCACGGAGGTCGCGAAACAGTCCAGAGGAAGGACAGGAAGCATCCAGGTGGATGTTAAAGTCTCCAAGAAGAAGGAGTTGAATGGTCGAGACCAGGAGGGAAGAGGAAAGGTCTGCCCATTCAGAGGGGAAGGAGGAGATCTGACCAGGTGGCCGATAGATAGTAGCCACAGTAAGGGAATGGCTAGGAGAGAGAGAGAGAAACAGAGAAAGAGAGAGAGAGAGAGAGAGAGAGAGAGAGAGAGTGAGAGAGAGCGAGAGAGAGCGAGAGAGAGCGAGAGAGAGCGAGAGAGAGGGCCTGCAGACGAAGCATTCGAAAGAGGAGTAGGCCTGCGTAGGAATGACAGGCAGGAATCCACTTGGGGAAAATCAGGGCTACACCCCCTCCGGAGCGGTTGGACCTGGGCACGGAGAGGATCTTGTAACCCTCAGGGAGGAGAGTGTCAAAGCTTGTGACAGAGCTGGCCGTGAACCATGTCTCAGTGAGACCGAGGACATTGAGGCCAAGTTCCTCCAGGAGGTGGCAGATGTCAGAGGAGTGCTTGATAGCTGAGTGGGAGTTAAGAGTGGTAATATGGGGAAGGTTGCCGTCCTTGAAAGACTTCCGGTGAGGGGTACAAATCAGAGGTACGCCCTGCAGAGGTGTAGAAGAGGAAGGAGGAGAGGGCAAGGTAGCCAAGGAGGAGATAGCAGGGGATGGCGAGGAAGCCATGGAAGGAAGAGGGGACAGCAGGAGAAGGAAGGAAATTGATGAGGCGTGGGAAGCGTCTATCAAAGAGGAGAAGGTTGGCCTGGAGGCCTTGGACCAAGACTGTACCACTCAAGTAGATATTAATGATAATCTTCGAGGAGTGGAAGGATGCCAGGAGGGCCTCCCACCTGGTGCCACCATTAATGGGAGAAGAGGAGAAAGATGGATGTTTCCATAATTTTCAGGCCAAATACAAAGATGAAGCTGCGTTTAGCGAATTGCAGCATAATAAGCCCTGAGGCCTGTCTTGCAATGAGATTAAACCCTGTAAAAGTATCAGTGAGACTATCACCATGAGAGTTTAGCGATGCACCCCATGCTCTTGTTTCAGCTTCACTCCAAGTCTTAAAATTACAAAGCCATACTTTGAATTGAGGACCCTTTGGAGATTTCCAGGACATGGCAATTCGTCTCTTGGTAAGCACACATGCTAAACCCACATGTTAGTTGACATGTTTGAGTTTGCTCTGTCTAGCCTATGTGCCCAGTAGGCACTCCTTTGGGGGTCCAGTCGTACCTAATGACCCCGGCTGCCCTGCACACTTGTTCAATTTGGTCCCAAAAAACCTGTACTTTAACACACTTCCAGAACATATGGATAAGGTCTGCATTGTCTTGGTGGCACCAGGGGCATGTGGGTGGCGTGGTTTTACAAAACTTGGCTATTCTGTCGGGAGTCATGTACGTGCAGTGAAGAACGTTAATCTGTAGCAGTCTAAACCTAGCATTACAAGACACATTTTTGGGGAAACAGTGATCCCAGCAACCACGTCCGCTTCCCAATGGTATCTCAGCTTAGGGCTTCTGGTGCCAGAGGCCCCCAACAAGCAATTGCATAGTCTTGATTCTGGTCTCCAGCCGTCTTCCAGATTGTAGACCAGTGACCAGAGTGGTGATTCCTCCGGTTCCTTAGGCCACCCGCTCCATCTACACCTTGCAACCCCCATCATCTTGATGAATCTCAAATTGACCCTTGGGCAGGCCCGACTGTCGGTGCAGATTTTCCAGGTCTCTAAAGCTCCTGTTGCCATATAGGTCCCCTCAGGTATATATACCAAATGCCTCCTATCGCCTATCTCTGACCAGGTCTTCTCTGCTCGTGCACACATCTGCCATTATTGGGTTAACAGGGGAGTAGGGGTGGGTCACCTTGAGTACCTTTAGGGCTCTACACCAGATTTGCTTGCCTAGCACGACCAGCTGAGGCAGGGATTTCATGCATCTTTCCGGGAGCCATAATACTTCTTTCAGTTTAGCCCGCAACACCAGGTGTTGCAGCAATGCTGTTTCAGTTGTGGGAGTGTCCAAGAGCCACTTTGACACAAAGCTCAATTGGGCGGCTAATTAATACAGCTCGAGTCTCGGCAACTGCACCCCACCATCCTTATAATGAAGGCTCAACATCTCAAGGGATAATTTATGGCGACCCGAACCCCATAGGAAGTCTCTAATTAGTGAGTCCAGTGAGCGGAAAAAGGCTACCCCTATATAGTAATGGATGTTAGTGAAGTTGTATAGGAACCTAGGAAGGGCAATCATTTTGAAAATGGTGATTCTACCCATAAGTGCAGCGGCAGCCGAGACCAGAAGGCTATGAACCTCTTGAGGCCGTCCAACACCCAGAGCGTGTTGCATGTGTGTGTGTGTCTTTTGGTGAGTAGGTGACATGTATTTCCAGGTCTCTAAAGGATTGCGTTTCCCAGGTGAGGTTCAGGTCAGGTAAATCATCCATGTTTCTTTCCCAGAGTCCTCCCAGAGAGAAAATGCAGGATTACCCTTTGTTAAAGGAGATCCAAGATAGTTCTGCGAACCTGTCCAGTACATCTAGGATCATGGGGAGGTGGCATTGTGGTTCACACAGGTAGAGCAGAACATCATCTGTGTAGAGTAATATCAGATGGCTGTAGCCCCCAATCTGAATGCCTTCTTCTAAGTATTCCTGGCGCAGGAATGCTGCCATGGGTTCCATGCATAATATCTATAGCATGGGCGAAAGAGGGCAGCCCTGACTGGTGCCCCGACCTATATTCAAAGCTTCAGATATCTGGCGAACAGACTTCATTCGAGCGGTTAGTAAAGTGTATAGCAGCACCATCCATTGGACAAAACCATCCCAAACCCAAACCTCTGCAGTGAGGCAATCAGTCACTCCCAGTATACAGAGTGGAATGCCTTGATGGCCTCAAGAGATGCCACTACATACTGCTCTCTACGTGAGCTTGTTTGGTCAATGATATGTTTCAATCTGCAAAGGTTTAAGGCGGTGCTATGGCCGGACACAAAGCCGGTTTGGTCTGTGTGGATCAGAGACGTAATAACTCTACGTAGGTGAACCGCCAGAACCGGTGTGAGTATCTTACATCATAATTCAATAGAGCAAGAGGGTGGTAAGATTCACACCTGTCTATTGGTTTCCCGGGTTTGGGGATGGGTATTAACAAGGTCTCCTTCAGGCTAGCCGGTAAAACCTCACGTTCATAGGCCTCCTCATAGACCTTTAAGAGCATTGGGGCTAAGGTAGAGCCAAAGACCTTGTAAAACTTCGACGCAAGCCCATCACTGCCTGGTGACTTGCAGGTGGAAAGGGAGGTGATCGCTTCGCTTATTTCCTCTACACTGATTGGTTGGTTCAGGGAGGTGTTCTGGTCAGCTGTTAGCCTAGGGAGTTGGATCATTGAGAAAGCCTCCCTTATGTCTGTTTGGGGGACTGGATCGTTGTGGCTGTACAACTGTTTAATAGGTGTTAAAGGTGTCAGTGATTTCCGTTTGCGATTTCCAGGGAAACCCGCACTCGTCCATCAGCAATGTGGTCAGGAACCTAGGGTGTTCGCGCTTACAGAGCCATACCAGTATCCTCCCAGGCTTATCCCCTTTCTTGCGGGAACAGGCCGTCCGACAATCTATCCCATGCATTTTGGAACCTGGTGCGGGCCTCAGCCAATTCCCTTTCAGTTTCGTGGCAGCTCAGATGGTGGGCCTCTGATGATTTAATCTCATGTTCAGTGGCCACCAGTTCTTCCCGCAGCTGTCGGCGAATTCCCCCACGCTTCATATCACCTCCCCCTCGGTGACTACTTTAATTGTTTCCCAGATGGCGCTCCCAACGTTGAGTTAAAAAGTTAGACAGGGAGGTTGCTAATTTTCTTTTAAAAATCTCGTCGGTCACAGCCTTAGCTGGCATCTGCCAGGTCGGAATGGGAGATCTAGGGCCTGTGGAATTCCACTCGATCAGCAGAGGAGAATGGTCAGACACCGAGCAGTCCATGTATTCTGCACTGCAGAGTTCGGGTAATTGCCCTGACCAGACAAAAAATGCAATCAATTGAAGTGTGAGGTTTGTAGGGAGACGAGTAGAAGGAGTAGCCACTCGTAGTTGGGTACATCTCCTTGAAGACGGCGACCAGGTCTAAGTCTGTCAACGTGTCATTCAGGGCCATGGTTGCTGGGGAAGGGCCACTCCGGGGCGGGGGTGAGGGTCTATCAAATGTTCCGTCCCTGACACAATTAAAGTCGCCTCGCCATATGATGAAACCCTCCCGCCTGGGTGTGACAAGGCTACATAGCACGTGTACTGTAAGTGATTTCAACCCAGCACTACACCTAAGTCAATGCCTAGTGTGTGATGCACAGCTGAAACCCTTAATTCATTATTTGTGTCTATAAGATCTTTTATTTCTGAACGATGTACCACTTATATCACGCCCCTCTCTTTGAATCCCTCCCGGTCACACTGAACTAGGAAGCAGGCTGGTTTGCAAAATAAGGAACAAGTTACTTACCTGTAACTGTTGTTCTCCAGCATGGGTCTGGCATGGATTCACATGCTCATGAATATTCCCCGTCGTCAGGCTGGGAATCCTCGGTAAAGAAAAAACCAGTATCAGTTTCGTTTCTGATCTGTCTTTCGTAGTAGTAACCAATCACTGGTCTCTGCGTCATACTGACCACAGCCAATGACTGCCCTCTACCTAAGCCCCGCCTCTGGCAGCCATCTTCAGATTTGGAAGCACGTGAAGTGGCAGTATGACCAAGTGAAGAGCCGCAGAGGGGTAGGCGGGAGGGTTCGCATGTGAATCCATGCTGGAGAACAACAGTTACAGGTAAGTAACTTGTTCCTTCTCCAGCATGGGGTCTGGCATGGATTCACTTGCTCATGAATAAAGAATACATAGCAGTACACACATGCACAACCACGGGAGGTGGCAAAGGCTCAACATTAAGCATTACATCAAACTCAACATCAAGCAATCTTACCTCCTCACCAGGCTCACCTCATGCGAACAGGTTGCGCAGCACTGCTTGGCCGACCCTGGACTCCTCCCTGGAATCCCGATCGACGCAGTAGAATTTCGTGAAGGTGTGCGTCGACCTCCACGTAGCAGCCCTGCATATGTCCAACAGGGGCACACCAGAAAGGAACGCCGTGGTAGCTGCGATCGCTCTGGTGGAATGGGCTCTCGGACGGCCAGGCAGCGGTCGGTTTGCCAACCAATGACAGTACATGATACAGCCGGAGAGCCATCTGGAAATGGAAGCCTTCGAGAGAGCCTTCCCCTGATTGACAGGTCCAAAGTTCACAAAGAGTTGTGACGTCGTCCGAAAACACTTCGTGCGGTCCACGTAGAACTTCAGCGCTCTAGCCACATCAAGCGAGTGCAAAGTCCTCTCAGCCGGCGACGAAGGCGATGGGAAAAACACAGGCAACACCAAGGGTTCGTTGAGGTGGAAGTCCGACGGCACCTTGGGCATGAAGGAGGGGTGCGTCCTGAGCACCACCCTCGTGTCGTGAAAAGTCAAGTATGGTGGTTTGCAAGATAGGGCCTGGATCTCTCCCACTCGTCGTGCGGAGGTGATGGCCACAAGAAACGCTGTTTTCCACGACAGGAACTTCAACGGGGCCGAGTGCAGAGGCTCGAACGGAGGTCCCATGAGCTTGGTCAGCACCACGTTGAGCTCCCACGCCGGGGCCGGAGCCTTCACCGGCGGGAACGATCTGAACAGTCCCTTCATGAACTCTTTCACCAGACGATGAGACCACAAGGACGTCCGCCCCATGGTTCTGGTGTATCGGGAGATCGCAGCAAGATGAATCTTGATGGACGCGTGTGCCAGTCCAGCCTTGGCCAGCGTCAACAGGTACGACAGCACTTGGGGAGCCGTAATCCTTAGAGGGTTAATCTTCTGTGCGTGGCACCAGACAGAGAACCTCTTCCATTTGTGTCCATAGCATTTAAGAGTCGAGGACGCCCTGGCCTTTGCAAGAACCTCTCTGCAGTCGGCCGGTATGTCGTATCCTCCAAACTCTAGCGCTGCAGGAGCCAGGCCTGCAAGTTCAGCGACTTCGGGTCGTGGTGGAGGATGGCGCCTCCTTCCCTGGAGAGCAGATCCGCGTCCACTGGCAGCTTGATTGACGTGGACGCTGACAAGTCCAGAAGGTCCGGGAACCATATCTGCCTCGGCCACGCAGGTGCGACGAGGATCATCCTGCACCGTGACCTCTTGAGCTGGTTGATGAGCCGGATCAGCAGTGGCAGTGGAGGGAACGCATATAGGAACAGGCCTTCCCAGGGGAACGAGAAAGCATCGCCCATGCTCCTCGGCTGGGGAAACCTGCTGGTGAACCTCCGGCACTTGGAGTTCGTCGCCGTCGCGAACAGGTCGATCTGGGGTGTGCCCCACTGTCGGAAGAGGCGATCCACTAGATCCTGCCGTAGTTCCCACTCGTGGCACGAGCGCAGCTCCCTGCTGAGTGAGTCGGCGATGGTGTTTTTTTATCCCTGCCAGATGAAACGGCACCAGAAACATCCTTTGGGCGACGGCCCAATGCCACAGGTCCTGCGCCTCCTTGGACATTGCTGGGGACCTGGTTCCGCCCTGTTTCCTGATGTAAAACATGGTGGTGGTGTTGTCGGTGAAGATCCTCACCACGTTGCCCTTGAGGGACAGAAGGAAGGACCTGAGGGCCCAAAACACTGCACGTAGCTCCAGGACGTTGATATGGAGGGACTTCTCCGTCGGGAGCCAAAGGCCTCTCGCGTGCAGATTTCCGGTGTGCGCTCCCCACCCTTCCAGGGAGGCATCCGTGGTCACTGTCTCCTGGTGGCCTGGGGTCTGGAAGTCCATGCCCGCCGTCAGATGCGCGCGGGTGCCCCACCACCGGATCGCTCGTCGGAAACTCTCGTCGAGTGTGATCCTCTCCTCGAAGTTGCCCGTCGTTTGGATCCAGCGCGCGTCCAGGAACTCCTGCAACGGGCGCATCCGGAGCCTGCACATGGGAATGAGGTAGATGCAAGAAGACATCATTCCGAGGAGGGACTTGATGGACCTCACCTTGGCCGCGTCGGCAACCAACATCCGCTGTACCTCGCCCAGGATGGCCCTGGTCCTTTCCTCCGACGGGGAGGCCAGAAGGGACACTGTGTCGAGCTTCGCTCCCAGAAACAGTGCGTCTTGCGCAGGTACCAGGTGGGACTTGGCGTAGTTCACGGAGAATCCCAGGTCCGTGAGAAGTTGGTCCTTGCCGTGTGCTCCACGGCGAGCTCCCTCGTCTTGGCTTGGATGAGCCAGTCGTCCAGGTAGGGGTAGACGTGGATCCCCTCTCGGCGCAGCTGCGCCGCCACTGGTGCAAGGCACTGGGTGAATACCCTGGGTGCCGACCGTAGACCGAAGGGAAGGGCTCTGAACTGATAGTGACGCCCTTGGACCACGAACCTGAGAAAATTTCGGTGCCCCTTTAGGATGGGAATATGGAAGTAGGCATCCTCCAAATCCAACGACGACAGGAAGTCGCCCTCCTCCAGCTGACCCAGGACGTGCTGGAGGGTGACCATCCGGAACTTCTGAGCCTTGATGAACTTGTTCAGCCGTCGTAGGTCTAGGATGGGGCGCCATCCTCCCGTCTTCTTCTTCACGAGGAAGTATCTTGAGTAAACTCCGGAGCCCCGAAGCCTCTTTGGGACGAGTTCGATGGCGCCCTTCCTGAGCATCGCCTTTACCTCCAGGAGAAGCTGAGGGACGTGAAGCTCTTTCCTGGCCACAGGGGGGACGCGCGGGCACCTTCTTTGAAACTCGAGCGCGTGACCCTGGGCTAGGGCGTCCAGCACCCAACGGTCGGTGGAGATGGACTCCCACACGCTGACGAAGCTCGCCAGCCGGCCTCCCACCGGGGTGCTTCGGTGGGGTCCCGACCCCACGGCCGGTTCAATCCTGCTTAGACGAGGCTTTGCCGCCTTGACCTCCTTGGCGACGACGGCGGGGTCCGCCTGACTTGCCCTGTCCCCTGTAAGCTTCCTGAGACGATGAACGGGCCGCTTGACGGTAGGTGGAAAATCCGCCGCCGGAACCTTTGGAGGCGCCCTTGCCTCCGCAGCTCCGAAAGGGCGGCCGCCGTTGCTGGAGAACCCCGAGAGCCCGGGCCGTCTCTGTGTCCGCTTTAATGGCTTGAAGGGAATCGTCCACTGTTTTCCCAAACAGGTTGTTCCCATCGAACGGCATGTCCAGTACTCTGGTCTGTACGTCTTGACGGAAGTCAGTAGCCTTGAGCCATCCACGCCGCCTAAGGCACACGCCGTTGCCCAACTGGCGAAATCCAGTGTCGGCGATGTCCGTCGCAATCGTGATGGCGTGGTCCGACGCCACCTCACCTTCCTGCAAGATCTCCAGGGCATCCGCCCTCTTGTCGTCCGGTAGGAAGTCCAGCAGGGGAGCCAGTTTGTACCACAGCTCCCTGTCGTAGCGGGCTACGATAGCTAAGGCGTTGGCCGCCTTAATCGTCGTCGCTGCAGACGAGATGACCCTGCGCCCCATCGTGTCCAATTTCTTTCCCTCGCCGTCCGGCGGGGAAGTCGACGTGGAGGCCGCACCCCCCCCGGCTTTCTTCCTGGCCGCCGCAGAGACGACGGAGTCCGGGATAGGCTGTGCCCGGAGGCACAAGGGGGCCGCGTCCGGGACCCGGTACTTCTTCTCGTACCGGTCTCTTCTAGCCGGCGTCGTGGATGGGTTCTTGAGGAGGGCAAGGCCCTCATCCCAAATATCGTCCAGCAGAGGTACCGCGAGGACCGTCTTCCTCTTGGCCTCGCGCCGCTGATAAAGGAAACCTTCCTTCTTCTCCTCAGGGCAGAGCTTGAAGAGCTCGGATGCCCTGGTGATCATGGAGTGAAAAGATCCAATCTCGTCGGGCGGGGAAGCCCGGGTGGGAGGTGACGACGGCAGATCCTCGTCGTACACCTCGTCGTCCGTACCCGTCGCGGCCGTGTCAGTCCCCGTGTCATCCCCTCGAGTCGTGGACGGGGAGGAGGGCTGAACGGGGCGCGACGGCTGAAAAGGAGGTGGAGGGTGAATCCTTCTTTTTTTAGGAGGGGGGCTGCCCAAAGGGCCTGGTTCCGGGTCCCCCGACGGGAGTGGCTCCTCCACTGGTAACGGCAGTCTCGTCCTTATCTCTGAGCATAAGGACTGTATAGCCAACAAAATGGCCGCCGAGTTGTCTTGCGGCGCTGGCAGAGGGGAGTCCGACGGGCGGTCAGGGGCCCCGTCAGTACCCTCGACGATGTCGTCGTCTCCTGCGTCGGGATCCCTCCCGACGGGCTGGTCTTCTTCCACGCCAACGCCGTGGCTTAAGATCTTGATCAGTTCTTCCTCAGAGGTTGAGGCCGAATCCACGACGACCTCCTGCCCCCCTTTTTCTTCTCCGTCGGAGGTTTCACGGGGTCCTGTCGATGGGCATAAAAGAGGACTCCCTCCGCGGTGGAAGGGAGACTCTGGGCCCCGAGGTCGCCACCACTGGTGTAGCCTCCACAGGCTGAGCCAGGCCCGCCGCGACTGTCTCGATAGAGGCCTTGGCCGGATGGATTAAGGCTTTCACCACCTTAGGTGCGCTCACTGCCTTCTCATTGAGGGGGGGGGAGACTGCCTCACTCCCCCTCCGCCTTCGAGCTCGACCGGGGCCTCTCCAGGAGCTTCGCCGGGTGCTCGGCCTTCCTCTTACCCGACCCAGAGCGTTGGCTCGTGGTTGATGATGCCGGGGAGGGTGCGCCCTGCCTGGCGCCCGTAGAGCCTGAGCGTTCGGCGCTCCCGGTGCCAGCGGACTCGCGGTGCTTGGCCTTGTGTTGGACCCCTGTCGCCGGGGCGTCCTCAAAGGTCTTAGAAGACCGCTCGGATTTCTTCCTCTTCTTCTCGCCGGACGGGCTCTTCCCTTCCAGTCAGTTGGCGAGACGTTGATGGCGGTCCTTCATGGTCCGCTCCGACACGTTGCCGCAAAACGCACAGTCCTTCTCCACGTGCGTCTTGTCCTCATGTAGGCAGTAAAGACAAAAGGAGTGTTCGTCTTCCTTAAAGACATTCTGCAGCTGGCATCCAGGGCAGACCCTGAACAGCTTTCCGGGCGTCGAGCTTCCCTTCTCCTGGGCCATGACCGAGATGGGCCTGAGAAACTTCTGGAGTCCTCCAAAAGCGTAGCTCGACGAAATCTTCACCCTTGAGGGGCGTAGACGAATCCGACACGGGTCCCCGTTGATCGGATGGAGAGTCGGTGGAGCTTGAGGCTCTTTTGACCGAAAAAACGAAGTTTTTGAGAAAAAACGTGAAAAAATAGCACTATTGCTCGAGAGCAATAGCACGAGGATCCCGGCTGCGCCCATATATGGTACTGCGCCCATATTTTGACAGATTTTCACAGGCAAGCATACTTTTTACTGTGGATGTTCTGATGATAGATTCTGCTTTTCCTGACATTATATGCTTATATTGATTCCTTAAATGCAGTGACGGATAACGCCAGGCAAGGATGTTGGATGTTTTCTGTTGTTTTGAACCATTGTTTTGTATTTTCAGCAACCAAGAAAAAAGGATTTCAGAGCAATTTCTGGGTTTCTTTGCAATAAAGCACTTCCTTTTATGCAGTTTCCATGTTCACTCGGTGGGCAGCCCAGTGACAGGTTTCAGCAGTGTGGTCTCCTTCCACTACTGACACAGGCAAAGTAGATTGGCAGCCATCTTTTCCTGTCTCAAAGCACAATTTTCATAGGTTTTGGCACGCATAGGACTTTTGCTGCCATTATGCTGATTCTGGTGCCACCAGCACACAGGGATGTCGCAGGGCAGAGCTTAGTGGGTTCAAACATCCCACAGTACGTGGGACAGGATTGCATGATTCGGAAAGTATGAATTCACAATTCAGATTTCTCTATGATTAAGGTTGCTCCGTATGATTATCTCCCCTCACTATCTTTCACAATCTCAAGTGGTTGGAAAGGAAGCGATCCGTTGATCCGAGTGAGCACTCCCCTGGAGTATTTGGAGTATGTGGCCCCATACCCTGTCCCACCCCAGGGGTTCAGTAGCACTTCTTGTTCTTCAGCTACTAGGTGGGTCTCTTGGAGTAAAGCTATAGAGATTTTCCTGCGTTGTAAGATTTCACCCTGTGTCTACGAAGGTAAGAATTGAGGCCTGCACATTCCAGGTTAATTCTCTGATAGTAGCCATGTTATTGTCATGTAATGGGTGGACCTAGAGGAGTCTCCTGCCCAACCCTGACATTATCCCATGCATACCCACTTGTCAATTTGCAGCACCCACCAGTTAAGCCAGACAATCCCTTGTGTACCAAAATGTATGAAACAAAAACGTGACATTAACAGTACAAACAGAACATATTGCCCAACAAAACTGATTCGTTCAGGCATACCGGTACCGCAGGGGCCTGGAGCGGCCATTGTGTACCGGACAGAGGGACCAGCAACAGGCTAGATCCCGCTATTATTAGTGGATTGGTGAGACCAACAGCAGGTAACTGGGTTCCGGCCCCACTGAACAAAACAGGACATTAAAAGCAGCATGTGTACTTCGGCATCATATTCAGCAATAGGAAAAACCCATAGTTAGATACAAGGAGTAGAGAGTAGAGAGCCTGCATTACGGGCATTGTTAGAGCTGTGTGTGTGCCCAATTGCGGCTCTTCAGTACGTGTAAGAGTAGCCCACATCAGTGTAGGAAGTTACACTACTTCAGGATAGAGATAGCGAAGCAAAGCTTGCTGACCCCTCATTTCGTCAAGTTTCCGTTTTCTTGTTGAACAGGTTACGTTCCATGTGGTTGCACTATGACAGTGGGAGTGAGCTGCTAAAAATTACCAACTCATAGCCGCAAGGAAACGCCAGAGGAGATTTGCTGAACTTGCATCTGAGTGCAGCTTGGAACAGGGCTGGATCAGTCTATTGCTGGGGAGGCCTAAAAGCTGATTGGGCCCTATGGGCCCTATGGTGAAGAGCTGGGGACCATCCTTGAGAGTGGTGTGACCAGACCCCAGCCCCATCCTCTAAGAGGGTCCTCATATGCAGCTGGCCTTCCTGAACTATAAACAGAGGTTTTCAATATAAGTAGAATTGAGCCATTTGAAACCAAAAGGTGGGGGAATCTGCCTGCCTTAAATCCTTTGCCTTTATAGTGGGAAGGGGGCATAATTGTGTAGATCTTTATATTCAGTCACATAGGCTAATGTAATTAATTCTGTCCAACTTCCCCAACACAGGCCAAAGTAGAGGGTGGGGGGTCTGAAAAACAAACTGCTAAATCACCCTGTGTATTTTAAAGCAAAAGTGTGGGTGAAATAATAATTGCCATATGCATTTTTACACATCTGTAAACCAAACTGCTAGCCTTTTAAGCGCACAGGAAAATCGAAATTGCACAGCACTGCATATGTACATTGATTTTGTTCATTGACCAGTGTTGATTATTCCTTGAATTGAAATCTGTATAAAGTATTGTGATTTGTGCTTTTCCCAACCAACTTGTGTGATGTATTTATGTAAAAAGAAGTTTAATTGTGTGCCTCAAAGAAAGTGGCGTGTGCAATTTTAGTGTGATCTCCATTACTTATCATTCCAACAAATATATTTTCTGTACACTGGCCTTGGCTCATTGGTGCCACAGGGGGAAGGATCCCAGGGGCATGAGATGAATCTGAAATAGGGCTGAACAAAGAAATGACAGTAAAGTTTGTTGTGTGACACCTTGATTGGGGAGGGAAGGAACTCTGTGTTGAGGGTGGCCTCTCAATAAACCGTTACATATCACATGCCATTTTGTATTCCTGTACATATTAGATGAGCACTGTCAATGCCAACAGTTTGAGGTTTTGTGTAGGCATTTATTTATATATTTGTATGTGTAAAGCGCACTACAGCCCAAAGGCATCGAGGCGCTGTTGCAAGAAGATGTCTTAGTTACAGGAATATGTGGGCATGCTCATGGGTTACAAGGAGCATGACCTACGCATAATAAAACAGAACGCAGGTACATGGAGAAGTAGTGTGATTCATAACTTAAAACAGCAACAGGTTACATTACATGGGTGAGGGGTTAGAGAAGAAAGGCGAGGTGCAGACAGCCGAGGGGCCGATTTATACAAACAGCCATGTTTTAATGGCTTTCCTGAAAAGCTGTGTGTGAGTCAATGCTTCTTAGGTGAGTTGGTAGGGAGTTCCATTGTAAAGCAGTGATGAAAGGGAAGCTCCAACCTCCTGTGCGGGACTTCAGGGTTTTAGGAACAATGCCCATGTTGGAATAGGCAGATCTTGTAGGTCTGTCTGAGTGAGACTTTACAAATATTTGCGAGAGATACAGAGGAGCAGTGTTGTTGAGACATTTGTGTGTGATGGCGAGGGTTTTGAAGGTTATGCGTTCCTTAATGGGGAGCCAATGGACTAGTCTTCTGGTGGCAGAGGTGTTTTCCTTCTTTGAGATACCAGTGGCAGCCCAGAGGGCATTGTTCTGAATGGTTTGAAGTTTTTTTGATGTTTTTTGGGAAAGGCACTTGCCAGGCATGCCATAGTGGTATTAACTGGCTATTGATAGCAGCAGGTGCAATATGGTGTGAGTACCCAGGCATCTAATATTAGTGCCTGGTAAATGCCCAATACGTTTACACAAGCCATAACCGTTGGCTTTGCCAATGATTGTTTTTAATAGGACTTCAGTGAAGGGCATGCATAGCGCATATAAAGTGGCTGCAGACATGTTTAAGACATTTTTATTACATCAATAGCATGTTTGCGACTCCAGTCAAGTCATTCACTCGCAGAAGACTGCTTTGAAAAAACACTGGCAGGATCCTTTGAGCACAAACTTTGATGTTACAGTTGATTAAAGCAAGCTCAAAGAGTTTCCATGAGGAGGTTTTTTTGGGAGGGTAGGGCGAGGAAGTGGGATGGGAATGGCTATAGGGATTACCATGACCATGTGCAGTCAAATAACCAAACACCACCTACACCACTGTGTCCCTCCCCATGTGCCATTTCTCTCTCTCTCTCTCTCTCTCTACTTAAATGCAATAATGTCTGCTTATAGGTGGCGCTAAAGCACCCCCTAAGAAACAAGTTACTTACCTGTAATTATTGGTCTCCAGAACGGGTCTGACATGGATTCACATGCTCATGAATATTCCCCGTCATCAGGCTGGGAATCCTCAGTAAAAAGAAATAGAATTTCACTTTCACTTACAAACTGTATTTCTCAGATAAACCAATCACTGTCCTCTCGGTCATACTGCCCCCATCCAATGACAGTCCTCTGTGTAAGCCCCTCCTCTGGCCGCTATCTTCAGATTTGGTAAGCATGTAAAGTGGCAGTATGACCAAGAAGAGCCGCAGAAGGGACAGAGGGATGGTTCACATGTGAATCCATGTCAGACCCATGCTGAAGAACAATAGTTACAGTTAAGTATCTGGCATGGATTCACATGCTCATGAATAACGAATACTTAAGCAATAGAACCCGAGCGTCGGGGGCATTACCGTCCCAGGTAATGCCCCAGGGCCATAGGTAAGGACCCGAGCGAAGCGAGGGCCTTACCGAAGGCCCCGGGGCATTACCTGGGACGGTAATGCCCCCGATGCGAGGGTTCTATTGCTATTAGAACCCCGGCCCGCAAAAATTGCGTGACCGGGGCACTAAAAGCTTTTTTTTGTCCCCAAACGCTGTGGCGTTTCGGTGCTGCAGCGTTTCGGGAGAAAAAAAAGAAAAAGAAAATGGCCGCCACCATGGAAAGGGAAAACGGAGTCTGTTTTCTTTTTCCATGGCGGCCATCGGGAGCGACGTGCTGACAGCACAAGTGTTCCCAGCGCGTCTGCTCCCGAAAAAGGATAAAAAGAAGGTAAGTGGGGTTGGGAGGGCTGGAGTGGGACGAAACAAAAAAAAAAAGTGCCTGCGTCCCCGGCGGGGGACGAGGGAAGCCTCCAGCCGCGTGGCGGCGCGGAGCAGGGATGGCCCCGCTCAGAGTCTCTACACGGATGGAGGCTTCCCTCGTCCCCCGCCGGGGACGTTGGACCAAGAAGGTAAGTTGGGGGGGGGGGCGGGTGGGATGGGAGGGAAGAGATTAAAAATAAAAAAGAATTAAAAAAAAGACTTACCCGAGTCCCCGGCGGGGGGCGAAGGCAGCCTCTCAGCCGCGGTGGAGGCTCGGAGCGGGGATGGCCCCGCTTCGAGCCTCCTCATTGGCTGAGGGGCTGCCACGCCCCCCGCCGGGGACAAAGGCCGTGGAATCCCGACGGAGGATTTCCCGGCCGGGTAGGGACCTGGCGAGAGCCAATCAGAATGCTTGTTGCATTCTGCTTCGCTCTCGCCGGGTTACTAATAATGGATTCTTTCCTCCCACAGATTTAAAAATCTATGATAGACTCACTGCCAAAACAGTACGTAAACCTGGAGGAGGTAGGTCGCAAGAAAATCACCTAAACCAGAAAGCGCTGGAGGACTGTCCTACCAAACCAGGCATCCTGGCGCACTAGGGAAAGACGACCATGTTGCCGCCTGGCAAATATCCAGGACTTGGACTGCCATCTGCAGGACAGAGGTGGCAGCCGCTCCACTGGTAGAATGTGGTCCGAGACCCTAAGACACATCCTTACTAGCCAGGTCGTAGCATTCTGAGATGCAGAGAATGATCCACCTGGACAGGGTTTGTTTGGTCACGGCCCTGCCAGCAAGAGCACCAGCGTAACCAACGAAAAAGGTGGTCCTCTTTCCTAACCTCTCTTGCACGAGGGACATAGAACCTAAGGGCACCATCCCGGGACCAGCCTATGGAATCGCCCTCTGCCTTGAAAGGGTGAGGTGGAGGCAAAAATACAGGAAGATGGATCATCAGAGAGAGAAATCCAAGACCACATTCGGCAGAAATGAGGATCTCACTCTCAATGTCACCTCCTCTTTGGGAAAAAACAGATAGGGAGGTAAAACAGACAATGCCTGGAGCTCACACACCTGTCTCGCGGAAGTGATGGCAACCAGGAAAAACATCTTAAAGGTGAACAATCTAAGACAACAGGAACTAAGTGGCTCAAGCGGAGCAACCATAAGAAACGTTCAAACTAAATACAAATCCCATGCCGGAACCACCAACTGGCGTGGAGTAAACTGGTTACACAAACTCCGTAAGAACTGCATAACAGTGGGGATTGAAAAAAAACTAGCCCTATCCCGGGGTCCACTTGAATCTCCAAATAGCAGCGATGTAACCCTTTACAGTGCCAATCTTAACGCCTGCCTGGGCCAAAGATAGTAGACAATCCAACATAGGGGATTAGGGGACAGTATAAAGGCCCCAGGCCCCTCTCCTGTCACCAAAATCGAAAATGTATGCCACCTGCAGGCATATATAGATTTCATAGCAGGCCTCCGAGCTGAAAGGAGCCCATTGAGGACATTGTCTGACTAGTTTGACTCCTTGTATCTCAGGCTCTCAGTAGCCAAGCATTAAGGTACAGGCTGCTGAGGTTTGGGAGGAGGACTTGCCCCTCTGAATGGGAGATCAAGTCAACTCTCCTCAAAGGCGCTAGGGAGAGCAGAGGACCCATGCCCATCAACTCTGTACACCACGTTCCCCGGGCCCAGTCTGGGGCAATCAGGATTATCGCAATTCCTAACAGGCGCAATAGCCTGAGAACCAGTGGAATTACTGGGGTCGGTCGGAACGGATAAAGGAGTTTGAAAACCACGTGACCGTCAGTGCATCCCCCAGAGTTCCCTTACTTGGAAATTCCCTTGAGCAGAACAACTCGCACTTCCTGTTGACACTGGAAGCAAAGAGGTCCACTTGAGGAGTTCCCCAACGGGAGAAGATCTCCTCCAGAACTTAATGACAGAGCTCCCACTCGTGGGGGGCCGACGTCTGTCTGCTCAAGGCATCTGCTGTGACATTCTCTCATCCGGCCAGGTGAGCTGCCGTCAGAGAGACACTGTTTTTCAGAGCTCAGAACTACAGGCGCATTGCTTCTCTGCACAGAGTCAAGGACCCCACTCCACCTTGTTTGTTGAGATAATGCATGGCCACTGTGTTGTTTGTCAGGATCAGCACAGTCTTGTGTTTCGCAGAGGGGAGGAAAGCAACCAGGACCAGCCTGATCGCCCTCAGCTCCAGCAAAATGATGTGTTTCCAAGACTCTGTGGGGGACTCTGTGGGAGACCACAGTCTGCTCCCTGTAAGGTCTGACAGGCGAATGCCTGAGCCAATCAGAGATGCATCTGTGACCACTGTCACCTGGGGCCAAGCTTGGCAAAACAACGTGTCTTTCAGCAAGTTATCTCGTATGGCCCACCATGCAAGATCCTGAGCCACCCAATCTGAGACCTGCATAGGGTCCAACATGTGGCAATGAAACTCTGACCATTGGCAGAAGCCACGGAAGCGATCTCATGAGCAGCCTCGCCTCCAGCACCACTAGGATGCAGGAGGCTCAGAAGGCGCAGGAAGGTCGAGTCCGGGACTTGTCCCTCAGATTGGAGGATATTGACCATCGAAAGATGTTCGCCACTCGATCCTCGGTGGGAAGGCCCTGCCAATGTGAGTGTCCAAGACTGCACCAATAAAATCAGAGGGACTGGGATGGCAAAACTGAGACTTTTTGGTGTTCAGGGAAAAGCCAAGGTTGTGAAATAGAGTCCATGTGAGGAGAAGGTGCTCAAACACTAGATGTGAGGAGCGAACTTGAACGAGCTAGTCTTCCAGGTAGGGAAAGACTAGGCTCGCTCTCCTGAGGCGAGCCACCCCCACTGCTAGTAGCTTGGTGAAAACCCTGGGAGCCAAGGATCTTGAACTGGTAATGGTGTTGGCCCACCACAAACCGTCAGGTACTTTCTTTGCTTTTTTTTTTTTTATAAAACAAGTTTTAGTCAACCCAGACAACCCAAACAATAAGACCATCACTACAGTACCATAGAAATTGAAGAAAAAAGGAAATCCCCATGCCAATCCTAATTCACTATATCCACTGTTACCCTCCCCACCCGTCTCACTGTGATACTCCCCTTGTCGTCCAGTGGCAGCCCCTCGACATCGCAATGTCCCAGCCCTCCATCCCGCTGGACCACCTTACGACCCCCGCTACCCCAATGTCATCCTTCTGGACCATATTTTCTCAAACATTTGGGGACACACCCTGACCCTATAGATCCTCTTTTCCAGTTCCCCATAATAATCCACCCCCTCCTACCACCTATGTATTTTGGGCAGTGTAGAGGTTCCCCATTCCTTGGCCAACACCTTCTTACCCATCATATCCGTTCTAATCAAGCTTTTGTCCATGGTGTTGAAACACAAGTCCCCGTCCCCCCCATACATGTAGAAGCGTTAGTTTGGGGCAGGTTGGCAGTGGTTTGCTAACAACCCTGGACAGCTTATCTCTGACAAGATCCCATTAGAACTTTACTTTGGGGCACTCCTATAACATATCGAAAAAGGATCCCACTCCCAGCCTACATTTCAAGCACAGGGGATCCATCAGCCTACCCATCTGATGAAGTCAGTCCCTACCATAATATACCCTACGCAGTACCTTGTATTGTATGAGCTGCTACCGCATGGTTATGCTCGCTCTCTCAGTGAGTTTACCGTTTCAACCCAGTCTTCCTCCTCCAGGATTCCCCGATTCTCCTCCCATTTCTCTCTAAGCTTCTGCAACGGTTTGGACAAAAAACGATTCAGCATCTGGTACAGCTGTGTAATAACCATCCCCTTGAATTCTTCCTCCAAGAGGTTAGCCTCTATCGGGGACTATTTATTCCTGTCCTTTTGATGAATCGGCAGATGGCAGTAGGCATTTTGAAGGTCCAGGGAAACCAACCAGTCCTGCAGATCGAGGGCTTGTACAATCTGGGCTACAGTAACCATCTTGAACATGTCCTGGCGTAGGAACAAGTTCAACAGCCACAGATCCAGGATGGTGCGCAAGCCCCCATCCTCCTTGGCACCCGTAAATAGGTGGACTACCACCCCTTCCCTTGTTCTGAGTGGGGACCTAAGTTGATCAAACTTTACAACAGAAACTGACAGACCTCCTCTAGTAGAACGGGATCCAGAGATGTTGCCGGACAGACGTGCTCTGGTGGGTGCGGAAGGAATGAAGGCAATATCCTTTCTGAATAACCCGTAAGGCTCAAGCATGGGACATGGTCTTCAACCATTCCGGGATGAACAAGCAAAGCCTCCCCCCACACCGGTGACGAATGGCGAGGCCCATCATTCAGGTTTGGCGCCCTGCGGTGCGGAGGGGCAGTGGCCGCTGCAATGCCCCCTCCCTGGGCCTTCTTTCCTCTGCCTCTCGGAATGCGCCTGCCTTGTCCCCTTCCTGGGGCAGACTGACCACGGCCCCTCGGGGCAAAGGTGGTAAATGGACAACTTCTGCCCCAAGATTACGGCTGTGTGGAAGGATGTTGTAATGCTAACACCAAAGTCATAGCCATTGCCTTGGATGACTGGACCTTCTGGATAGTGCCGTGAGCCTTAGCTCCAAAAAGGTTATGGCCGTCGCACTGCATATATAACAGCCTGGTCTGGATGTCAGGTGCAAACCTGGACATCCTCAGCCACAAGTGGCACCTGACTACTATGCTAGTGGCCATGTCCCTTCCTACACAGTCTGATGTGTCCAGTTTCAACTGCAGCATCTGATGTGCCGCCTCCTTGCCGCCAGAGACCAAGGAAATGAAACCATCCCTCAGCTCTCCATTCGGTGCATACTCGGCTGCATTGGCCACCACCGTCCACAGGCTGAAGAAGAAGTTCACCATGGCGCATGAGACATTCATGGCCCGCAGTGCAACATGCAGTTCAAAAATCCTCGACACAAACACCTTCTTGCACCCTATGTTGCAATATTTTCTTTCCCTTTCCGGTGGAAGGGACGGGAAGTTGTAAGTCTTCAGGTTAGCTGTCGCGGCCTGACCCACTAAGCTCTCCGGCAAAGCATGGGAGGAAAGAAAGACCGGATCTGACAGAGCAGGACAGTGTTTCTCCGCCAGATCTATGTCCACTGCCGGAAAAGAGGCATATTTCTCCCAAAGATCCAAAACCAGGGT
Organism: Ambystoma mexicanum; assembly: GCF_040938575.1. Taxonomy (NCBI): domain Eukaryota; kingdom Metazoa; phylum Chordata; class Amphibia; order Caudata; family Ambystomatidae; genus Ambystoma; species Ambystoma mexicanum. The sequence goes on from NC_090933.1 coordinate 1,191,085,592, forward strand.
CTCCACTGCCATACTGAAGGGCAGGAGCGTATCTTTTCTGGGGGCATCGTCCAGAATATCGCAAAGTTCATTATGAACCCTGGACCTGGACGGAACAGATAGGCCCAGAGTACTAGCCACCTTAGTCATCAAGCACTGGATGAGGAACACGTGGGAGGAAAGAATCCATTCGAAATCATGATTTAACATGCCAATACCCATTATGAAAGGGCCATTTATGTGGGTGACTGGCAGGGCTTCTTTTCAGAATGTGTCACTCACTGTTAATAGGATGGAATGCAATAGGTATGATAAATAAATTATTACATATTGCCCCAGAACAGTCCCATACGACATTCCTTTTACTGTAGCACTGCCTAACGCCATTGAGATGAACGGACGAACAGTTCAATACCAATTGTCCACAGAACAGCTTCTTTCCCTAGCCATCCCAGCAGCTATTCTTCTCTCATACCACTCCATTAAGCTCTGGGTGCATCCTCTATGTACAATGCTCCATTGCTTCACATCTAGTTTTACACTTTCTACATCCCATTCATACACAGATCTGGAATGACACCCGAGGTGCCTCATCCCACTTTCAAATTGCCAGCAGGGCATGCTGCCCTGTGTACATACCCTCAGAACTCCCACATAAACACACCTACACATGCACTCCTGCAAATACACCTATTGACTTACTAATGTCTAGAAGCAGTATCCTCACCTCGCTCCAGTCCAAGCTTGGCACATCGAGGCCGAGGATAGAGGATAACACAAAGCCAATTCTTTTCTTGTGCTGAGCTAGGAAGTCATCCCTGGCTAGGAGGGGAGGCATCCAGCACTAGGAACCTTCCTTCATCCTGCCCTTTCACTGCTTGTGTGTCAGTCCAAGGATGGGGTCAGTTAGCTTGCACCACCCAAATCTGACAATTGGGAGATGTTCAGTTGAGGAGCCCATTTAGTGGCATTGAGCACAGAATTAGGCACCTGAACAGGAAAATGGTCTGTTAACCTGATCTACTGGCAACCTTCGACCTTCGGACTGTGTGCAACAAGACTTGAAATTATGTGGCGCTTGGCAGTGATTTCACGAAATTAATATGAAGGTCAGTTAACCATAGAGCATTTAAATTTATGTGACTTTGAACAGCTGATAGACATTAAAGGGTACTAATCTACACTGATGGGTTTTCATTGCACACATAATTTTATGTCAATGCTCGATGACGCACTTTTGACCTGAAGAAGGCTGGGTTGTTGTCAATCATCTAAACCCAACAGCCGAAACTCGGCTTGGCTATATATTCTCAGAATAGAGGATAGCACAGGGGCAATGCGCTGGTCATGGAAGGAAGACCACGCAAAGCAACAGAGTTTCAAATCCCAGATCTGCACTTAGAAACCAAACTCTTGTACGGTATTCGCCACGTTATAAAAAACCAATCAAATTAATAAATTAAAATTAAATTCCCTGAAGACTACTTTATGCTATGTAGAAGAATGGATACATCTTTAGCCGCAAAGCCATTTGGGCGCAGGGTATTGTAAAACAGGGGTACATATGTTCATGATATGGTTGTGCCAAGCAGTTAACAAGCCGTCCTTTTGCTTATTTGCAGTGAAAATTGGCTGTTTGCATAAGATTTGTCCTTTCGCTATGTGTTTTAGCTATAGCGTGAATGGTGTGGATGAGTGCATGCCTTGGTTTGTTAGCTTAGTGATGTTTTATGCTCTTTGTGTTGTTTACAAATGTTGGCTGTTTTTGTCACCATTTTCTCAACATTTTTGAGAATGTGCATTTATAAATGTTTTTGATGTTCTTTTATTTGATTGTATGAATTTGATTTCTGCGCACCATATTGATTCAATGGTTTTTTAATAAATCATGTCTGTTGATAAAAAGGAACTATGATCCTCTGAGTAGGTCTTCCATTTAATTAATGTATTCCATTTGTGTATCAGATGTAAAGCCATCGACACAGGATCCTTTTTGTATGAACCCTCGGTTTCCCAACAGTGTCGAGCTTGCATCAGTAGCAAGGGGCACCACTAAAGCAAGGGGAAAAATAAGTAGGTCAAGCCCAGTGGCTACCATTCATTGAACATCTTCCTTCCTTCCTTACATCGCTCTTGGTTGGAGTTGTTCGTATGTCTTATTGGGCAAGGGTGTGCCCAGATGTGGCTCCCTTGCTAGCTGTCCCCTATGGCAACCAAGCTGGAAGCCTTTGATGAGGCTCAAACATGACTAGGTCGCTCGTCTTACCATGGAGAGGTGAACTGATCTAGCAGTGTGGGCTGGACTATGATGAGCAAAAAAACAACCCTATGGTTATGGCTTCCCAAAGTCATGCAAGTGGCTCTGACTAATTCAAAACCATCCATGGGTATTTATATTACCCCCTACATTTTCTTGCAGCCTAATCATGGCTGAAGGAAGTATTTCACCTATGCAATATTCCAGGAATACTACGCACTGCCTGAAGGAAGTACTTCACCTATGCAATATTCCAGGAATACTGCACACTGCAAATACCTCATGATTACCAATTATCAAATTCTGCCTCAAAATACCCCATATTGTTAAATCGACCCTAAAGGTGAATGTAAATCTATGCCCTTCCCTCGCCTTCTTTAGCATAAGCAATGAAATGATGGCGGGAACCCGCAAAGGGAGTGATAAGAAGGACATCATAGATGCTGCATAGTTCACTGTGTATTATTCTGCATAAGGCGGCAGTGCTTTGGCCTGCTGCTACTATCCAGTGTGCTTTTCCATGCCTCAACACGGATGGAAAGGCATTTTACATTTCTTGATAAACCGACCAGAGGTCTTGCTTGACTTTGCTGTCCGTAAAGCAGTCATAATTAATCTATGTGGGCATCACAGAGTACCTCACACTGTAATTTCAGCAGGCGATTTTCTTAGAGGTGATAACACAAAACACCTAACGAGACCCTACAGGCATTATTCTAAAAAAGTACATACAAGAACAGCAATACAAAATATAAAGGAAGCAAATATAAAACAAAGAATCAAAACTGGAAGTCTAAAGAATGCAATCGAATCGAGTGATATTGGCAACCCTCCGAGGTAAAGGTACTCACTCACTCGGGGGACGTCACAGGTGGGCACTGGGCATGCGATCTGTGCGCTGGGGGGCGGCACAGAGTTTCAGTTTCTAGGTCAAGCTGAAAGCAAAGGCGCTCTAATTCCGAGAAGTGGCTGTGCTGAGGCAATGGGTCGGGAGACGATGTTTGGAGAGAAGTTCTTGTTTGTTTTCCAGGAGTCTTCTGCATGGGTGAAGCGGTCTCGTAGCCTCTGCACTCGTGCTTAGGGAACATACGCCGCATGGGAGCAGTGCGCGCCTGAAGAGCAAGCGGCTCAGGCTGCCCTCTAGGCAAGGAGGCCACACCAACACTTCACACATGAGGCAATTTGTAGTTTCATGAACACTCGTTTCGGAGGAAGAAGAAACAAAGGAAAGGTGGCGACTCACAATACGTTTTGTTCACAATTCCCTTTGGAAAGTGGTAAACAGCTCCCACCATCACTTGTTTGTAATGACCATTTCAGGAAGCAGTATCTGCATTCACAGAGTCAGTGGAGCGTCTTTAGGAGCACTTCTGTCCCAATGGATATATCTTCTCTCTGCATTCTTCCTGCACCCTCTATCCTTATGGGCGAGCCCAGTCTCCTCTTAAAATTGAGGGGAATTGGGAGAGGGGTTTGTGTGTGTACATGTGGTGTACATGTGGTCAGTGTGTGAGTGTGAGTGAGTGAGAGAGAGAGAGAGAGAGAGAGAAATAGATATATGATATGGCTTTTATAACGCGCCTATACATAAGTGTTTCAAGGCGCGCGCGAGCGCGCGAGAGAGAGAAAGAGATGACTTGCTATCTACCAAAGAAGCCCTGGCTTTTTTTTAATTATCACACAAATGATGCAGGTAATTACATTTCAGGAAGGAAAACATGATCATGTTTCCCTTTCATAAAACTCCATGTCAAGTGTGTATGTGTGCACTGCTGTGTCAGTATCCTGATTTGCAGCACCCGCCCTATAGTGGCACATAGCAGGTTCTTGTCACATGTGCCTTCTTGACAGCTGCATTGATATCAGAGTCACTGCAGCGCAGGGCCTGCATTTAAGAATTGCACCCCAGTTCCAAAAAGTGCAAACCTATGTGGGTTCTGTCCTGGTGGCACGTTAAACTGAAAATATAAGCATTACTGAGTTAGGGTATAGTAGCCAGCAACTCTTTGCCATCCCAACTACATTAAATCAATACCACACGTGTCAGCAACTGTGGCCCAGTTCAGCTGTGGAAGGGCTGTGTGTATTCTTTCCAGACAAGGCCCCCCTGCCCACTGGCAGGACTGTAGCCTTGGGGCACTGCCTCTCTTTGTTCCTTTGTAAGGGTAGGTAACACCCTTTCCCCAGACACAGCCACTCCACAGGAAGCTGGCCTGGGAACAATATCACCCCCATTCACAAAGGGCTAGACCTCACACCAGGCTACTGCATGTCAAAAGGATTTTGAAGGGGGTAGGGTTAATGTAGCAAGGGAGACATCTGTACAGGTGGGAAAAGATCCTGCCATTGTGTTTCTCTCTGCATTTCTCTCTCCCTCTTACCTGTCCCCTCCACCTCCTGTAGCACAAAGCACTTTGAGTGGGATGTCAGAGGGGCAAAGTCCTCTCATTCCAAGAGCAGGGATTCGACTCCGAAAGCAGGCTACATTTAGTCCAATCACCTGTGGACTTTTACCTTTAAAATATGGGGTTTCACACCACTTCTTGGAATCATCTCTGGAATTCAACCCAAAAAGAGGAGTTCTTTGGACCCTGCTTAGAGAGCAGTCCTTTCTAAAGTCCTCCAGTTGTGAGGTGAAGGCAGAGATGAGCTCTGTCCCCTGACCATCCCCAGGGACCAGATTGGATGAATTCTGCTACTGGCCAGGACCTGCATCTCTGCCAGCCACGCTGTTGCCTATAACCTCACTGTGCTTTGTGACCACAGCCACCATCAGTTCGACCCTGACCGATAACAGCTTGCCGCCGGACCATCATGACAGCCACATCCGTGAAATAGAACCCGCTAATGAACGTTGAGAAGCCTGTTTTGACACCTTCGAACCACAATGACATTTGCAAAGGTATTATGGACTGCTATCTGCCCCTTGGTCTAGTGTTGGGCCCTTGAGACCAAGTAGGTCATTTCTAATACCTTGTGCAACCTCAGGAACATATCCTTTGAACATTGCGGTCTGTTATTGCCTTTTCTCACCTGGTCTCATTACCCAAAGTGCTGCATCTATTCTATATTTGCATATTCTGTGTTCCTTCTACTGGGGTGGGTTTTTGCAGTGTTTTCGAGTTAGTCATTATCATACATGGTGTGTTTGATTAAAGTATATAGTTTTATAGAAACATGATTGGACATTCCTTTATTTTTGGACTGTTATATTTTGCTGTTTGGGCTGCTAATGAAGCACATTCGCCCCTCTTGAGAGTTTAACCTTTCTTCCGCGTACATTACCACAAAAAGCAAAGGAAGGAGAACTCTTCACTTTGCCTGATAAACCTTTATGATTGTGTTGGCTCTTGGTCTGTAGAAGTATGAGGGCTGGGGGGGGGGGCGCTTTAGCCTCTACTCATCCTTGTACTACTTCCAGCCAGATGTCAATTTGTCACAGTGTGATCGTGCGAGTGCACACACGGGAGGATGGGCTTGTGAAAGAGCAGCAAGCGACCACAATGTGACCAAGGTCATGGCATAAAGCAAGAATAATGAGGTTTTAACTCAGTTCCTGGAGACACATTCCACATTTCCATCAAAAGGCATTGGAAGCATGTGTCATGTTCGACAAGGGGAGTCACTGGAAACAACACCCTAGGTCATGCTCCACAAGGGATGCCATCGGAAAGAGCACCATGCTTTGTGCTCCTCCCAGGCTTGTCAGCGTTTTCCTAGCAAATTCTGCAAAAATGCAGAGGTGGCAGGTTTGGGTGTGTGGGCCAGCATACAGGCTGCCCTGGCGGCACGTGGTGTGATGTCATCAGGTGCTGCGGCACGATACCGGCATTCGGTTTCCGTAGCTTGGGCAAGGCAATGCGTATTTGCCATTGCTGTTCCCACCGAGTCTCTGCCCTGCCCAGAGTCCGAGGTACCAGAGAATCCTCATGTGGATTGAAACTCACACACAATTAACTGGGCAGCTTGGTTAAGTTGGTTTGCAGCTACACTGGTGGTCCTGAGGATTGAAACTTCCAGGCAGGCTTCTCAGCAGAGGATTTCAAAAATGTAAGGGCCGCAAGAGTGGGTGAGTGGTATCAAGAGGGATAGTCACCCCCTCCTACATAAAGATCAGCTGGCTCCGCTGTAACACATGAACCAGCTTAGGATTGATGCCACATACTCAGTTAATATGATTATAACTGTGGTATTCTGATGTATATTTGTGTTTTTTACTGTATCTGACCATCCCACAGTATGATTTGCTTTTTCTCTAAACCACTGTAACTAAGTGTGTGCTTTATAAATGCAAAATAAAATAAAGAGACAGCCGGTTCAGGTTGGGGGTTTTGCATCTCCTGCTATTGCTCCCAGGGCATGTGGGGGGGGGGAGGGTTATTGCACTTTGGTGGCCATCACCCACACGCTTAATATTGATTGGTGGACTGAGTATTGCATTGCTGTGGTGCTTTCCTAAATGTGTAGAGCAGACATAACTGTCAGATTAGCCTAATATTTGAGATGTAATAAGTGGACTTTTTTTTTTTATTCTGTTGCATTTGACAATAAAAGAGGCCAGATGTGAACAAAACGATGGTTTTGGGCAGTCTTTGTGGGTGCTCTGGCCCTTACGGGAACCAATGTGTATGCCTTCTGAAGCTCTCCAATGCACCTTTCTACATATTAAGGCCCCAATACCTTTACTCATTTCTATGCCTTCTAATGCCTTTTACGACCGCCATGATTTCACTCCATTTGTTCGCTCTCTTCACCAATGACATATTCTCTTGCTGGCTGCCTTTTAATTGCCCCCCCCCCCACTTGCTCATACTTCCTCTGCCCACACCCTCACTGGTCTCACTATACTCCTTACTTAAAAGGTAATACTTCCCTATGCCTCCCATGCATATTTGGGATGCATTCATGTTGAGATGCCATTTGCAATGCAATACTGGCAAATGTGTTTATGCTCCCACCCACACGGGTTGCCCTCAATTCATTCAACCGGATGTTGGCTTTTTATCAGCCACAATTCAATGAATCTCATCACAACATAAGGGCTCTACCTAAGGTGTGCCTTGTGGGCACAAACGATCCGCCCAGATCAGCAACGCCTTGCACCGGTCTACACGAAATACTTGAAAAGGAGGACAATCGGAAGGAGGAGTTCGGGCTTCGTTGTCCCAACAGTAACACGCACATTCAGTTCGTCTGGTGCTATGCTATAAGAGAACACGGGGGTGAGGCGTTCTCGCTACAGTATCTCCGAAAGGGCAAAACAATGGAAGCGAGTCCAACCTACATTCTGCCCTGCTCTAACACACGGATTCACCACAACGTGCAGACCACAAGGCACAATGAACAGGGGGACTTGCAGGCACACACTGCCACTAAAAGGGCCTCCCAAGACTTCATTCCTTGCATTCCTCTGACAACCAATGGGGCGGGTTTAAAGTAAGAGATTCTCCTTTTTTTCTATGTAATCGGTATGTCCAGCTCTCTGTGTGTTTTGATTCGTTGCTCATTTTATCGTTTGGCCACCATATGATCAAGAGGTTTATGGGACGTCGAAAGTTTATGCATCTAGCATCCCGGCATAATATTTTTAGTATAAAAACTCTTGCCTTTTGTTTGATGGAAACTGACGAGTTTAAAATGTTATATTAATGGTAGGACTGCTATCATGCAACAGTGCCAAAAGGTAAGGATTGTGACCGGTTGGCAAGGTCAGATGTCTCATAGGAGAAAACCTTCATTGCAGTGGTTAAGACAAAATGTGGGGGCCCCCCTGCGAGCCATGTTGAGCGATCCCCCACCCCCCAACTTGGCAACAAATCACGGGTCGTGCTACACTCTGGGCCGGCCTAGATTATCACGCTTGCACAATAAGCATGAACGTGCTGCTAAAGGAGTATGCCGCACACTGTACTAGGAGAAAGATATAAATATGTGTTTTAATGCAATATGTAGCACACTTTCTGGGAAAAATTGGCTGAAAAGCCAGAGAGTTTGCAATTGTTTTTTAGGGTAACACCAATCCAATACATGCAAGTCACCAACCGTGCACAGGAACATTAATGCTTTGCTATGAAAAATGCCATGCCACAATGAAAACATGTCCCAACGGCTGCACAATGTAGACCAGTGTAGACACATAATAACATTACAGTAAAGCATGCCAGGCCGCACTTAGACATACCTAGACTAGTTTCACAAAAATGCCAGTCGATTCAATAACACTCATCAAGAAGAGAGCGTGCATTGAAGCCCGGGTCTCTGCGGCCTCTAACAACATGGCCAAACTCTTTAAAATCTGCACGGAACTGGTCAATCCTGTTGCGGTCTCCACCTCTCCTGTTCCCTACCAGGCCCTCTGTATGGCTCTGGCCACTCACTTCTCAGCTAAAACTCAGGACATCCTGTCCACTATCTCCTCTTTCTCTCCCTCTCTTGGCCCCCATTTGGCCATCTATACCTCGCCTCCTCCTTTTTCCTCTTTCTCTCTGACAACACCTGACAAGGTTCCTAGACAAGTCCAATCCATGAAAGTGTAGTCCAAACAGGTTATCCCCTGCTCCTCCAGAACCATCAAGGACCATATTGACACCCTCGCTGCAGCCTTGGCCGATTTCTGTAATCACTCTTTCACCAATGGAAGGTTCCCCTCTTCCCCTTAAGTACTCACTTGTGCACCCACTCCTCAAGAAACTCTGGGAAAAAAAGCTCCCCATCTCCCAACTTACTCTCCACATTGAATCTGTTGGTTGTCTCCATAACCATCAGTCTGGCTTCAGAGCTGTCAGAGACACGGAAACTTCTCCCCTGAAGATCTGCTCTCTAACCTTGATTCCAGCATTCCTTCTGTCCTAATCATCCTTGATCTTTCCTCTACTTTCGACACAGTCAACCACACCATCCTGATCAATCGACTACGTGACAACCTGGGCATCACGGATCAGGCCCTGGAGTGGCTGACCTCCTTCCTCTTGGACTGCCCCTCCCAGGTCCAACTTGGTCCCTTTCTCTCCGCCACCTCTCTCTCTTCCTGTGGCATTCCACAGGGCTCTATCCTCTCACCCTGCTTTTTCAACCTCTACTTGGCCCCTTTGGCCCACCTGATCTCTACCTTCTCCTCTAACTTTCAGTGATATGCGGATGGCACTCAGATTTCCTTCAGGATCCTCTCATCTCTCGCGCATTCCTGACTGTCTATCTGTGATTCAGGATTGGTGGCCTCTAACGATCTCTGCCTTAATGCCATTAAGGTAGAGATCCTTCTCATTGGGAACCCTGCCCTTGCTTTCCCTCTTTGACTCTGGCCGCCCACCTTGGGCCCTCTTCCTTCGCCTTCCTGCAAGGCAAAAAACCTTTTGTGTCATCTTTGACTCCACTCTCTCTTTCTCTCCTCGCATCTCGGACGTCGCCAAGAAGTCCCACTACCTACCAGCTGCTCCTCCTCAAAGGGACGCTTTCCTTTCTCACTTCCCCCAGAAGCTCACTGTCTCCAGAGCCCTGTTTCTCTATAGGCTGGACTACTGCAACAGCCTCTTTCTCAAGCTGCCTTCCTCTATCTCTGCCCTCTGCCCTCTGCAACTAATCCAGAACAGGACTGTAAGACTTATCCTACAAGCCCACGGATCATATCCCTACAGTCCCTTGTTCTCCTTGCACTACCCAGAGCCGCACTGCCCTGGCTTCACTTACTCAGAGCATTACTGCCCTGTTTTCCCGTCCCTTCTTCCTTGCACTTCACTCCTCCCTTTCTCCTTGCATTCCTCGTTCTCGCACTTTCACGATCTGAATGACACAAGGCCTAGTAAGATAATTTGTCTTGTCCTACCTCTATCTTCCCTCTCTTGCTTGTCGCGCCTAGAAACACATGTGTACTGATGTGTTACAATAGACTTAAATCATATAATTTTATCACAGATTCCCAAAAAATATACAATGCCGCAGTAAGAAACCGCTAGAAGACAGCACCCAAATGCCAGTAGTCTAGCCAGGTAACACCTAGCAGGACTGCTTTATCAGAAATGTGCAGTTAAAAAAAAGTAATACCAAACTGAGGAATAACTAGACTGGCTGCGCCAAAATGCCTCTCTAGCCACTAATACCACATATCATGCCTGCTTAGCCTGGATATGGACAATCATGATTTATCGCACAATCCCGCCCCCCACACATCCCCTCTCCCTCACATGCCCTACCCCGACCTCCAAAATCAGCTCCTTGGCCCAGAATGACCTTCACGTCCCTCTTCCTTGTCCCAGAGCTTACGTTTGAGGCTCCTTGCCTCATAGGTAAGTACTGGGATGAGGAAGAGTGGGATTAGGAGTAATGAAGATACAGGTAGCTAAGTCAGGCATTACCTCCATGTACCTCTACCTCATTCCAGTACTTGTGTATGAGGCATGATGCCTCATACACAAGTACTGCCTCATACACAAGTACAGGGACGAGGAAGAATAGGGCTAGGAGTAATGATGATTACCAATAAGTAATTAAGGCATTGAACACAAGTAGGGGCTTAAAAATATTGGGTTGACTGGGCTGCAGCACTCACCCCCAGACATTTGGGCTATGTTGACTCAACCAGGCTGACCTTCAGAGCATTTGCCAGACAGAACAGGACACAGATGTTAAACGGCACCTGGGTTTCGCTGTTAACCAAGGGCCCGCAATTACTAATGTAAAGCATTTAACAGTTAGTACCTGCATTCAAATGCCAATTTTTTTAGGCAATTTAAATTGTGATGTGGGTTTAGTACTTTCATGCCAGGGTAGTGATTGGAAGGGTAGAGAGGGAACAGGAGACCACTCATTCTCACAGCAGTCCATAAGTGGGTGCTTTCACACTTAAAGGAGAGAGTTAACTGCTTATGACATTGAAGCTGCACTAGAATAGTCTCATTATAATGCGTAAAGAAGTTAGATGCCTTCACAGAAATACGTTTGCCCCTCCGCCACCGCCTGTAAATTAAGCGCCTCTCCCAACATTTGAAGGATCAGCCCCCTGAAATGTAGGTTTTGTTGCGCCCCTGAACACAAGCACACACACCATTCACCATATTAACGCACACACACCCAGCCATCCATACATTTAAGTGTGCACCCTTTCACCAAACACTCACACAGGCAGCCACTGTCATGATCTCTGCTTCCAAAAGGTCAGGGTTTTCCCAACTCCCTTGGAAGCAGATCCATAACCCAGGTTCCGAGTGCCAACCAGTCCCAATTGGGACCTTTTGGACCCAGTCCTGGCGCCAGTGGCACCAGGCTCATAAATATGCCCAGTCCCACCGCTGGAAGTGCCGGGCTCATAATGCTTGGGTGGACTTACCTGCAGCAGACCATGCTGCTTACTTGCCTGCCAGTTGAGCCTCTGATCCTCTTCTGTTTGGAACTACTTTTCCTGTTGGGTGGGGCTGGAGCCACTCCCTAGATTCAGAACACTGGAACTCTTCTGGAAGGCAGGAACTCTTTTCTTACCAGGAACTCTTTTCTTACTTAGGCGTGGCTGTGGAAGGAGACACCTAAGCACTACAGGAGGCTATTTAAACCACACCCGGTGGATGAATCTTGCTTTGCGTTATTCTGCAACCTCTGCAGCAGAACGCTCATCGTGTCTTCTGCATCCGGTCCTGGGCCTAAGGAAAAAGGCTTACCATCCTGAATCCAGTCTTCAGCAACACCTATAAAGACAAGAAAGAACAGGTTAGCATTCCGGCATCTGAAAGGCAAAGGCTTACCATCCTGAATCCAGTCTTCAGCAACACCTATAAAGACAAGAAAGAACAGGTTAGCATTCCGGCATCTGAAAGGCAAAGTCTTACCTACTCTTCGTGCGCTCCGGAGGTCTTCACACTGCATTCCGGCATCTGAAAGACAAAAGTTTACCAACTCTTCGCACGCTCCGGAGGCCTTCGGCGCTGCATCCCGCATCTGAAAGACAAAACAAGGTGCGTTTAAAGACATTGGGGAACTTTAATACTCACGTGCCATTACTCCTTTCCACATCTAATCCAGTGGGTATTCCGGCACCCTGCAGCCGCTCCGAACTCGTACCTGCAAAATAAAAAGACAGTTAGAGCGCATAGTGAAGCAGGCAACAAGCGCTTACTTACGTGCTTCCAGGCGCTTCTATTCATCACACGGGCTCCATCTTCAACTCACTTCAGCCCGTCATCCGCCATCGCCGGAACCCTGCAAAACAAGAGACATCATTACTAAAGACTTTAAAGACATTTGAATGACTCGAAACTTACCGTTCGTGCAGTAAACGACGGACAGCAGTCCTCTGAAGTCAAGAGGCCTGCGCTACCTATCCAGTGAAGAAACTGGTTACAGCACCCTGCCCCGAGGCAGATGGAGAGCTCGGCATTCACTTACCTAAGGTGAGAGCGTTAACCTTTGGGGGGTCTACAGGAGAGGAGAAGAGGAAAGAGATAGGGACACCCCAATAACCCCAGTTAATTAACCCCATATTTTCTATCTGCAGACATCTTACTCTACACGTCAGGCATACAGTGCACAGAGGTCCAGCCCAAAGAGCCAACCGGGTGCTACACATCACCTTTGAAGATACGGTAGTCGCCCAGTCAAGACCGGCGCCTCTGCGAGAATCAGGTGAGCGTTACAGAACGCAAAGCCTACCGCAAAAATCTCGCCCAGGCGCTATGGAAACCTCGGATACTGACCCCCTAGCCCGGTTACTTGGGGAACTAAGGGCAGAAGTGCATGCAGCTCGTCAGGAAACGAATGCTCTAAGAAGGGAACTAATTATTTCCAAGGAGAGAACAGACAATCTTGCTAGACAAGTGCTACAGTCACAAGCCGGACAGACCCCGTTACCCGCATCAGGGGCAAATCTTCCTTCAACATCCTCTATGAATCCAGTGCAGATCAACCTACCTGGGAACGTACCTCTGGCTCCGCCCAAACGATTTTCTGGTGACCCAAAGAGGTTTGCAGTATTTATAAATCAGTGCCGGTTGCACTTCTTATGCCGGCCAGCAGCCTTTCCAACTGATCAAGCAAAAGTAGCTTTTGTACTTTCGTACCTTAGTGGCAATGCGGCAGACTGGTCGATCCCTCTAGTTAATCAAGATGATCCGGTTCTCCATGATTTTCAAGCCTTTCAGCTTAGTATGGAAAAACTGTTCGCAAGACATTCACAGGGGCAGGCCTTGGACAATGAGCTTCTTTCGTTGCGACAGGGTAATCAAGACCTTTTGGCTTATATTGCATCTTTCAATAGACTAATAGTGGAAACTCAATGGCCTGAGGACAAAAGGATTACGCTGTTTTATAGAGGTCTACGTGGAGAGCTCAAAGACGTTTTAGCCCAAGTAGTGAATCCCCCACAAGACTGTTCGGATTATATAGACTTGGTCGTTCAAATAGATCACAGGCTGCAGAACAGGAAGGCCGATCGTTCCAAGTTTGATGCTCGAGTATTTTCCAAACCGCCAACTCCTTCCAAAGGAGTAGACTCCGGGCAACCCATGCAAATAGGGGGTCTGAAAGGTCCTCTAACACAAAGGGAGCGGGAAAGGAGGAAACAGTTGCAATTATGCCTATATTGCGGAAACTCAGGGCACTTTCTTCGAGACTGTCCGGTGAAACCTGCCAAGAAGGCAGTAGGAGCTGCAGTTACCAAAGTTACAAACTCTGAGCAGGGAAACGACCTCGCCCGACAAGAATAGAGGTCCTCTTGCCGAGCGTGAAAACCAGTTCCGTGACCTCGCATTTCGTGATACCTATGGTCCTCATTAGCCCTGATAATCCGGATCGATTACATGCAATTGAAGCTTACGTCGACAGCGGTGCCATCGGCAATTATGTGGATCATGAAATGGTTTTGAGGATGAATCTAACTCTTTGTCCCAAGGCTGTAAAGGACGTCATTACTACGGTGGATGGTACGGAGATAGCCTCCGGGCCAGTAACGCATACCACTCAAGAGGTGACGCTAGTAAGTCAAGATGGACACCATGAGAAGATCGTGTTCGATGTGATCAAGGCCCCTCAGTTTCAGATTATTCTAGGAATACCTTGGTTAGAGAAACACAATCCTCTGATCGATTGGCGAGCAAGAACGGTCCAGTTTCCAGAATGTCTCTCTACTGGTCACCCTCCACCTGGTGTTGCACTGGCCGCAATTTCTTCAGAGACTCCCCAGTTACCTCCCGAATACCTAGAATACCAAGATGTTTTCCGGAAGGATCAGGCTAACTCTCTACCTCCTCATAGGTCTTATGACTGCCAGATAGACCTGATACCTGGATCTACTCCTCCTTGTAGTAGAATTTATGCCCTCACCGAGCCTGAGAACCTTCACCTTCGACAATACCTGGATCAATACCTGGCAAATGGGTTTATTCGTCCTTCCAAGTCCCCTGCTTCTTCAGCTTTGTTCTTCGTTCCAAAAAAGGAAGGAGACCTTAGAACTTGTATCGATTATCGCTCCCTGAACCAGATCACCGTTAAGAATAGATATCCGTTACCTTTGATCCCTGAACTCCTGGACCAAGTCAGAAAAGCATGCATATATACAAAGCTGGATCTTAGAGGAGCTTACCACTTGGTACGAGTAAAAGAGGGCGATGAATGGAAGACGGCCTTCCGCACCAAGTATGGGCTATTTGAATATCAGGTCATGCCCTTCGGACTTTGCAATGCCCCGGCCGCCTTTCAATATTTTATGAACGATGTCCTCAGAGAGCTCATAGATGTATGTGTTGTTGTTTACATTGACGACATCCTCGTTTATTCTTCATCGGAATCTGAACATCGGAAACACGTGAAAATGGTCCTCGAAAGATTGTGTCAACACAAACTTTTCGCTAAGTTGGAAAAATGTGTTTTCAACGTGACTGAAGTTGAATTCTTGGGATTCATATTATCACCTGGCGGAGTGCGTATGGATTCAAAGAAGGTCGATGCAGTTCTCAAATGGCCATCACCATCCTCCGTAAAAGGTGTGCAAAGCATGTTAGGCTTCGCTAACTTTTACCGCAGGTTTATCCCCGAATTCTCTCGAATAGTCCAGCCCATCACTGCCTTGTTAAAGAAAAACAAACGTTTTGAATGGTCTACCGAGGCGGAACAAGCTTTCCAGGATTTGAAGACTAAATTTATCTCTGCACCAATCTTAAAACACCCTCGCCCCGAACTCCCCTACATCGTGGAAACTGATGCTTCAAGCCTTGCCATGGGGGCAGTTCTATCACAAAAGGACCCGGTAACCAATCAGTTGCATCCCGTGGCATTTTGGTCCCGCAAATTCTCGCCTCCTGAAATCAATTACACGATTACTGACAAGGAACTTCTGGCTATCAAGTCTGCCTTTAAGGCTTGGCGGCATTATCTGCTGGGGGCCCGACACACCGTTACTGTGATTACGGATCACCGAAACCTGCAATATTTGAAGACCGCAAAAGCCCAATCCTCTAGACAACTCCGTTGGGCATTATTCTTTGCCGAGTTTGACTTCATAATTACCTATCGACCTGGTACAAAGAACGGTAAAGCCGATGCCCTTTCTCGGATGGGAGTGGAAGAACACTTGGCCAACCCTAAACCTGTACCAATCATTCCCGAACAAAGAATTCTGGGTGTAATCGCCACAGAATCCATAGAGGAAGTTAAGGATAAAGCCAGGCAACTTGTAACTCCAGCAGACATACAGAATTGGCATCTGCAGGGAAAGGACTTTGCAGTAAAGGACAACTTATTGTATTTCCAAGAACGATTATACCTACCCAGCACAGATTTACAGAAAAAAGTAATCTCTTGTTATCACGACTCTTTAATGGAAGGTCATCCCGGTATAGCCAAGACCTCAGAAAAGATCAAGCGCTACTTCTGGTGGCCGTCTTGGAAAAAAGATATCAGAGACTTTATAATGTCCTGTGGAGTATGCGCCCAAAACAAGAGTCAAAAGGAAAGACCAGCAGGCCTCTTACGCCCTATTGACATCCCACCTCGCCCTTGGCATACACTTTCTATGGACTTCATCACCGATCTACCTCCATGCTCCGGATACAATACGATTCTAGTAATCGTGGACTTATTTCATTCCGCTCAAAGGCTTGCCAACAGCAGCAACTCTGGCCCGAGAATTTCTCGAAAACATCGTCCGACTGCAAGGTTTTCCTTCGGTTCTAATTTCGGATCGAGGTAGTCAATTTATTTCTCATTTTTGGCGAAGTTGCTGTCGGTCGGCTCAAATTGATGCGAGACTATCGACCAGTCACCACCCTCAGACCGACGGACAAACCGAGAGGACCAATCAAACTCTGGAACAGTATTTACGCTGCATGCTGCAACAAACTGAAAAAACTTGGAAAGATATCCTTTGGATAGCCGAGTATGCCTACAATAACTCTGTCCATTCGGGAACTGGGAAAACCCCGTTTTTTCTTTTGTACGGCAGTCACCCTCGAACCTCGGAGTTGGATCCCCTCCAAGATCTTGAAACACCAGCAGTAGACTACCTGCATTCTACAATCACCCAAGCCTTTAAGGAAGCTGTTTCTCACCTTCAAAGGGCTAAAGAACAATACAAGAAAGGAGCAGATCAACATCGGAAGGAAGCCCGTCACTATCAAGTAGGGGATCAAGTCTGGTTATCCACCAAATATCTATCTCTAAAAGGGCCACGCACATTCAACCCAAGATACCTTGGTCCCTATTCCATCACTACCATAGTAAACCCAGTAGCGGTCAAGTTGGACTTGCCCCCGCACATGAAGATACATCCGGTCTTCCACGTCTCTCTATTAAAACCCGTGCAACCTCAAACCCGACTAACCAAATCTCCAAAACCTATCCTAGTGGATGGAGAACTCGAGTTTGAAGTCAAAAGCATTCTGGACTCCAAGATCTCCAAATCTAAGCTATTCTACCTAATTGACTGGAAAGGCTACGGCCCCCAAGAGAGATCCTGGGAACCTGCTGAATATGTCCACGCTCCTCGCCTAATCAAAAGATTTCACCGAACATTTCCTGACAAGCCAAAACCCCCGGAGAAGCCCGGTTTGGGAGGGGCCTTGAGGGGGGGTACTGTCATGATCTCTGCTTCCAAAAGGTCAGGGTTTTCCCAACTCCCTTGGAAGCAGATCCATAACCCAGGTTCCGAGTGCCAACCAGTCCCAATTGGGACCTTTTGGACCCAGTCCTGGTGCCAGTGGCACCAGGCTCATAAATATGCCCAGTCCCAGCGCTGGAATCGCTGGGCTCATAATGCTTGGGTGGACTTACCTTCAGCAGACCATGCTGCTTACTTGCCTGCCAGTTGAGCCTCTGATCCTCTTCTGTTTGGAACTACTTTTCCTGTTGGGTGGGGCTGGAGCCACTCCCTAGATTCAGAACACTAGAGCTCTTCTGGAAGGCAGGAACTCTTTTCTTACCAGGAACTCTTTTCTTACTTAGGCGTGGCTGTGGAAGGAGACACCTAAGCACTACAGGAGGCTATTTAAACCACACCCGGTGGATGAATCTTGCTTTGCGTTATTCTGCAACCTCTGCAGCAGAACGCTCATCGTGTCTTCTGCATCCGGTCCTGGGCCTAAGGAAAAAGGCTTACCATCCTGAATCCAGTCTTCAGCAACACCTATAAAGACAAGAAAGAACAGGTTAGCATTCCGGCATCTGAAAGGCAAAGGCTTACCATCCTGAATCCAGTCTTCAGCAACACCTATAAAGACAAGAAAGAACAGGTTAGCATTCCGGCATCTGAAAGGCAAAGTCTTACCTACTCTTCGTGCGCTCCGGAGGTCTTCACACTGCATTCCGGCATCTGAAAGACAAAAGTTTACCAACTCTTCGCACGCTCCGGAGGCCTTCGGCGCTGCATCCCGCATCTGAAAGACAAAACAAGGTGCGTTTAAAGACATTGGGGAACTTTAATACTCACGTGCCATTACTCCTTTCCACATCTAATCCAGTGGGTATTCCGGCACCCTGCAGCCGCTCCGAACTCGTACCTGCAAAATAAAAAGACAGTTAGAGCGCATAGTGAAGCAGGCAACAAGCGCTTACTTACGTGCTTCCAGGCGCTTCTATTCATCACACGGGCTCCATCTTCAACTCACTTCAGCCCGTCATCCGCCATCGCCGGAACCCTGCAAAACAAGAGACATCATTACTAAAGACTTTAAAGACATTTGAATGACTCAAAACTTACCGTTCGTGCAGTAAACGACGGACAGCAGTCCTCTGAAGTCAAGAGGCCTGCGCTACCTATCCAGTGAAGAAACTGGTTAAAGCACCCTGCCCCGAGGCAGATGGAGAGCTCGGCATTCACTTACCTAAGGTGAGAGCGTTAACCTTTGGGGGGTCTACAGGAGAGGAGAAGAGGAAAGAGATAGGGACACCCCAATAACCCCAGTTAATTAACCCCATATTTTCTATCTGCAGACATCTTACTCTACACGTCAGGCATACAGTGCACAGAGGTCCAGCCCAAAGAGCCAACCGGGTCCTACACATCACCTTTGAAGATACGGTAGTCGCCCAGTCAAGACCGGCGCCTCTGCGAGAATCAGGTGAGCGTTACAGCCACCTATACATTTAAGTGTGCACTTTTTCACCATACACGCACACCCAGTCACCCATACATTTGTGTACACCATTTCACCATACACTTACACAAGTAGCCACCTACACATTTAAGTGCATACCCTTTCACAATACACTCACACGTCATGGGGTTGAGGGGAGCTCTATTACTTCAAAAAGAAAGTGTTTCTTTTTGAAATCACTCTGACTTCATAAAGAAATTATTTCCGTTAAGGACCGAACCATAACGGAAATCATTTCTTTATGAAGTCAGAGTGACTTCAAAAATAAACTTTTTCTTTTTAAGTCATGGGGCTCCCCTACCCCATGATATGGAGGCCTCCAGCCTGGGGTCTTCCACGTCATGGGGCGTGGGGAGCCCTCGAAATTCTAAAAGAACGTTTCTTTCTGTAGTCACTCTTCCTTCATAGAGACATTATTTCTGTTACAGAAATAATTTCTTTATGAAGACAGAGTGATTTCAAAAAGAAATTAAAAAAAAAGATTTTGAAAAATAATTGTTTTCATTTTTTTCCCCAAGTGGGGCCCCCTCCCAGGACATGTGCTAGCGGGGCCTCCCGCACCGCAGTTGCTGCGGGGGCCCCTGTTACACCAAATCTTCATTGGCAAATAACTTCTGGAATGGAGTCATCCCAAGCGTACAGCGTGATGGATTTTCACCAGAAAGTTACTGAGAAAAATCTGGTACTGACACTTCTGATCCTGTGCACATCAGCCTAAATAGCTGCACAAAACCTTCCAGAGCCCATCACCATTAGTCGTGGAACAAAACAACCCTCTATCCAAAAGTCAAACCCTGCCAACAAGCAGCCCAAAGGGCCTGAGATTAACATTGTCTGAGTTATGACATTAAGACAGATTTTCCCAGATAGGGAAAAAGAAATGCTCCTGTGATATGGGGAAATCCATATGCACCCTTCCTTTATTTTAATGAGTTCGGACGGCTTCAAACTATGCTGCAGTGTCAAAGCCAGGATTACACCTGTGGTGCCACACTGCCAACGCCGGGAGGATCATAGACAAGACTCTTACCCACAAGACCACTTGAGCATCTGATCAGTATCCTGGTGAAATCTCTTGTAAAGATTGCACTCTTCAGGAAATATTTAAGTAAAACTTTTTAAGTTTAAAAGGTGTTCACCTTTTATATTTTGGTTGCACCGTTATAAGAAATGCCCTCACTTGGGGTCTATTTAAGGTGTTCATGATTAATCTTCTGAGAGGCAACTTTTTATTGGGGGGGTGAGAACACAGTCCCCTCTCCATCTCCTACCGCCAGTGCTGCGTTGCTGGTGGAATTCAACAGTCAAGAGTAAATCTACTTCAAGCACTGCAGTTCCCTGCAGCGGAAAACGATGGGTCTGATCAGATGGATATGGAAATGACATTCTGGTTGGGCAAGGGACACAGAGCTAAAAAGTCATAGAGGGCCACCCGGGAGAGTATTCGGCACATAGAACAAGCTATTTTAGCTTCAGCATGCTCTCAGTAGAATATTTCTCACATGTAGGTGGCTTGGAAATCTGTTAGGGTAACACCCAAAGTATGTAAGGGAATCCAAACAAAGAACCTTTACTCTTTGTACCTTAAGAGGCATGAGGCACAACGAAACAGACCCATGTGGCTGAGGTTGCTGTAGGTCAGGGAGCTGCAACCTTTGGATCTCCAGATGTTTTGGACTAACTCCCCATCAGTCCTAGCCAGCACATTCAATTGTGAGGGATCAGATGAGTTAAAGCCGAAAACATCTGAAGAGCCTCAGGTGACCGATCCCTGCTGTGGGTACTCTTGCTCATGGATCATCCGTCTGGAATTAGGTGTTTGGCTGCCAACATGGGGGATCCCGGATGTTATTTTGATATTGTTTGCTTATTAGTTTACTGTGTTATAATAATGTTAGATTCAGTAAATGCATCTAATTAAGTACAGCATATTTTCTTTAATGGACACATTAAGTCTTGCTGCATCATCTAGAAGGCTGTTGCCCTCAAGTCACCCAGCTACCTCGCAGAGAAACTATCTCTTGCAGACAGTGCACCACCAGAAGCCAGGACACGTGCAGACTTGAAATCCGCTGCTGCAAAAAGTAAAGGAGCAGGAAACAAGCCTTCTCTGCCTATGCCCCAAGACTATGGAACCTCTTCCCATCAGCATCAGACTCGCCTCCACGCTCCTTCAATTCAGAAAAGAACTGAAGAACCACCTCTTCAAGGAGTCTCTCTTCCTCAATAGATAGGCCATCATGTCACCCCACACGCCACCTGACTCGCTAGATGCCGTTCGCCCCTCTACTCTCCGCCGCCCTATACAGCTGTACTCCTCCTCTGTGCCCCTCTGTATCCAACCACCGCTGTATATCGGCTATGTTACCTCTGAAAAGCTTTCTGTTAGGCATCTGTACTGTTGTATACCTCTGTAAAGCACTCTGTTGTGTATCTGTATTGTTATATACCACCATAAAGCGCTCAGTTGCTTCTCAAAGCTAGGCCTGTGCTCAATAAATACCACAATAAAAATGATAATAATAATACTAATAATAATAATGATAACCTTTTCTTGGAAATGGTCCTGTACACAGAAAACAATACAAAATGGCAGGTCAGGAAATGAAAATAAATGCCAGGAGCAAGGCGTCAGCAGAACACGGTGCAAGTATAATTTGGTCAATCTACAATTGTTGCCATTATATATGCCAACTGTGACTATAGCTAACCAGGTGATTCAACCAATTGCTCCAGAGAAGAGGAAAGGCGGCTCTAATCGCCTCAACGCAGATCCTCTTGAATTTAAAATGATCCCACAACCCATGCTTGTTAAGCTAAAAAGCTCCATCCAAGATAAGACAGTTTCCTAATTCCATGTGCAGCAACAGATCTTTGATTACCCATCCTTATATTGGTTGGTTGTATCGCATATGTGGGGCACCGCTTAATAAAACTAAAGGAAAATAGCAAGGCAGGTGGATTATGTAGATCTCGTCCAACATACACGCAAGGATTTGCTCTCCTCAAACAATTATTAGCACAGAGAATATTGTCAGATGCAAAACAGCTAGCGCGCAGGGTGTTAAGGAAAAGATTGTTTTCCATCTCAGTTTGACAGCAAAGACCTGCTTGGGAGGATATCTGGAGCATGTAGGAAGTCAAACACTTGACGTTAGTTTTAATAGGTGTAGCTGCAGACCCGCTCACTCTCACCTCAACATGAAGTGCAGATTTCTACAGGACTCAGTGCTGCATCAGAGACACGCCCAGAATGCAAGCAAAACATCTTTTTTCAGGGCAAACCCCTACTTTGGGGTCTAAAACAAAGCATAAAGCGGGAGCTCCTTAGGTACTTAAAAACTCTAGTCAGCTCACTATCCTGGGGACCATTATTTGTATTTATTTTATTTATAACGCGCAACCCGCAGGCCCGGAGGCATCAGGGCGCAAATTCATACAAGGTTACAAAAATGCATATATACAGGAATAGCAATGCAAGAATTTACAAAAGGAATAACATTACATGATATGAACAAGACATTAGGTACAAATAATACAGTGGTACCCGAGCCGCTAGGTAATAACCGGGGTCGGCAGGTCAGAGTAAGTAAGACAGAGGCGCTGTGCGAGACTTAAAGCTGGTCGAAAAGCCAGGATCTAGTATTGGCTTTGAAAGTGTAAAAAAGACTCTTCAGCTCTGATTGTAGCAGGGAGGGAGTTCCAGAGCTTGGACGCTAGGACCGGGAAGCTTGAACCCCCTGCTTTCTGCAGTTTAAATCTAGGGATGGCTAGACAGTGCGACTGGGCAGTTCTTAGTGGACGGGAGGTCGAGTGTCGCGACAGTCGACCGCCGAGGTAGATGGGGGCCTTATTAGCCAGGCATTTGTGCGTAATGGCGAGTGCTTTGAGTGAGATTCTTTGCTTGACAGGTAACCACTTTAACTTTGTTCTAGTTTCTGTGATATGGTGGTTACGAGGGATGTTTAAGGCGGCGCGAATGGCATTGCTTTGGGTAGTTTGGAGTTTATTTAGGTTCTCTTGGCTGGTGCCTAGGTAGAGGGCACTGCAGTAGTCGATTTTAGCCATGATGAGGGTTCTCGCTAGTGTGACACTGTTGGAGGTAGTAAGGAAAGGTCTGCAGGCTGCAATGAGTTTGCATGTGTATGCAGACGCAGATCTGACAGCATTCGTTTGTCGGGTTAATGATAAAGTAGCGTCTAGGTAGAACCCTAATGTTTTAGTGTCTTTTGAGACCCGAATGTTATTGCCGTCTTTGGTGAATGACTGATATGCCGGTTCTAGTCTGCTCAGGCGTTGTGCAGTGCCCAAGATCAGAAGCTCAGTTTTGTCGTCGTTTAGGCAAAGCTGGTGTTGGGCCCTCCAAGCTTGGATGACCAAGTAGACATCATTGAGGGCCTTGGTGTCAGCTAGATAATAACCAGTGATGGGAATGAGTATCTGGGTGTCATCCGCATAATTAGTGTAGGAGACACCCAGATAGTCAAGCACATCAAAGAGTGGTTTTGTGAAGATGTTATAGAGTGTAGGTGACACACAAGAACCCTGAGGTACGCCACAGTGAATTGGGGAAGGGTCGGCGGCTGCGGATGGGGCAAAGACTCTCATGGATCTGTTGCTCAAAAAGGATTTGATCCAGGCTGCAGCCGAGGATGAGAAGTTAGCAGAGGAGTGGAGGTGCTTGCAAAGGATTTGGTGATTGACCAAATCAAAAGCAGCCGAAAGGTCGAGAAGTAATAGCATAGCTAGCTTGCCCTGATCCTTTAGGACCTCGATTTGGGTTTTGAGGTCTATTAACGCAGTCTTCGTCCCGTGTCTGGGGCGGAATCCAGATTGTCGTAGACCTAGCATGTTATTGGATTCCAGATAATTTTGAATCTGAAGGTATGCAGCACGGTCTAGAATCTTAAGCAGAAATGGTCCGGTTGTGATAGGTCGGAAATTAGTAGGAATGCTTGGGTCGAGGGAAGGTTTTTTAAGCAGAGGGATCACCCAAGCATCCTTCAGGTTATCCGGAACAATACCGGTTTTGAAGGACGAGTTAATGAAGGCCATGATGAATGGGGCCAGCTCATGCGCCAGGTCATTAATAATAGGGGCTGGGCAAGGATCACCTTGGCAGTTGGAGGGTTTAATTCTGAGAATTATGTTTTCTACCTCAACGACGGTGAGCGGTGAGAATGTAAATGGTGTGGTGTTAGCAGCGTCTAGAGTGGGGGCCTTGGAAGGGGAAAGAGCGCGGTTGTCGCGCTTCAGGCTGTCCTGCTTATCTTTAATTTTCGCTTGTAGTGTGGAGATTTTATTTAGTAAGGCTGCTTGGATGTTAGCACACCATTTACTATCTTTCAAGCAGGTGTCGGGGGGGCGACTGGAGTTTCAAGCTCTATTAGGATTTTGAAGAGTTCCTTAGTGTTCGAGTCAGCTTGCATAATGCGGTTGTTAAAAGATTCCTTTTTTGCAGTGATGATGGCATCTTTATAAGAGAGTGAGGCAAGAAGGAAACCATCTTTGTGCTCGTCAGAGGGATGGCTTTTCCATCGCTTTTCGGCACAACGTTTCGCTTTGCGGAAAGTTCTTAACTGTGGGGTGAAACATGAGTTAAGATGAGCTTGTAATTTGGCCTTCGTAAGTTTGATGGGTGCTATAGAGTTAATAGCCGTTAGCATTGTTTGGTTGTACGTGTCTGCTAAGGACGTAGGGTCAAAGCAGGTGTTGGTGGGTGCATCAAGGGTTGGGAGTAACAGTGGGAGGAGTTTCTCCTTAGTTATATCTTTTTTGCTTCTAGTCGGGAGTGCTGGGGCTATTGGAGTCGGGATGCGTGGGGTAGCTTCAATGTTAAAGGTTATGACGTGATGGTCAGACCATAAACAGGGGGTGTTGCTGAGAACCTTAATGTTGCAATTGGAGCCAGCTAACCAATCAAGTGTTCTACCTTTGATATGGGTAGGTTCTTGAATGTACAAGGTGAGGCCAAAATCAGTTACTATGTTCTCCAAGTCGGTTGCCACAGGATCCTTTAGGTCACCAAGACCTAAGTTTAGGTCGCCTAGGATGATTGTTTGTGATTTATTTTTAGTATTGTCCAGGAGGAGGGTGGAGATTTCACTGGCAAGGGACGGTGCCGGTCCCGGAGGCCTGTAGATAAGGTGCAAGGTGGCCGTTTGATTGGGGGTGAGTGCTAATTTGACTGACAGCAGCTCAGCTGAAGCAAGTTTGGCATCAGGTATCACTCTTCGGTCAAGCGCATTTTGTGGATGAAGGCTACACCCCCACCTCTAGAGTGGGCAGTGGGGCGGTCACATCGTGTGATGCCGTAGTCAGGCGGTAGAGCCAACGCTAGTAAAGGGCCTGAAGCAGCATGAAGCCAGGTTTCGGATATAGCTAGGAAGTCAAGGTCATGACAGGGATGGTATCAAGAGATGACACAGACAAGTGAAACACAGTTTGAAAACCTTTATTCTCAATGGCAGGATGGTGCAACGCATAAATTGGCCTAACTCTAAGATGGGAATACTCTCTAACGGAAAGAAAGGGAGTCTTAATCTGTCAGTCCAAAAACAAAATACTGTGTGTCAAAACCTATGCTTGTCCTCACTTTTACAGAATAGTAGGGTGAATGGGATTTGGTCAACTCAATAGTTTCCAAAGTAAAGTTAATGTGACAATGAGCATTTCTGCGGCTCGCTTCCCCAAGATTAAGGCACTCAGAAATATTATGTTTCACAAGTCACTCAGGTTTCACTTGGCAAAAAGGTCACTCTACCTTTTCCTGGTGAGTTCTTCAGGCTTCTCCGGGTCTCCTTTCCATAAACCAATTAGCCCACTAGTTCACAGTATCATGCAGTTCCTTGCTTTTCAATTGGGCTCCCCTGGTCGTGGCACTTTTGTCAGACCACACAGTCCACCCATTACATGTCACGCAACCAGGTGCCTCATCCTTAATAGAGTTCTCTTTTCCCTATACGGGGGTCTCTTCGGCCAATCTGGATCAATCTCCTGCCTGCTGGCCACCCTGATGTTTTTACAACACTCTTTCCTTATTCTGGTGCCTCTGTGGCCAGCCTGGATCAATTGCCTGCATGGTGGCTACCCCAATGCTTTCCCAACACACTTTATTTCTGTCAACACTTTCTATCAGTTTTGGGGATTTTGCTCCCACTTAATTTCTAGCACAGCTCCCCCTTTTTAGGATCTCTATTTTGCGCACTTTTCGTGTACACGCAAAGCTCCCCTCTTTGCAGACAGTTGCTTTCTTTACACAGTTATTCAAGAAAGTGTAATCATATGACCACCAGTGGCGTCTCTAGAAGTAAGTACTAGGGGGGCATACCAGGGGGCAAATAGAACTGGGGGGGGCGACAAACCAATAAGGACAGACAAGGCAGATTGGGTTTAAGTAAGCATTCGAGCACCAAAAACCTGCCAAAATGGCAACAGTTACCCTACATAAATCCAATGTACAATCCATGTGTTCATTGTTTTAATGTTAGTTTTTCATTGAGCACATATTTTGTGCTAATTATGTTTACTATTAAATCTCTTAATTACAAAAAACAAACAAAAGAAATCAACCCATGTTGGTGGGCAATGAAAAACCATGTCCACTTTAACAGCTTCCTTAACCCTAAATTGAATATCAGGCAAACTCGCACATTACTAATCAGAGTATTAGGCAGTTCAACTGTCTTTGTTTATGCGGTTGCTGCTAAAACAAACATGTCAATACTTCGCAGCAGTCATTGGATAATAAATGAATGTCTCCTTTCCAACCCTAATCCGTTAGTATAAGTTGATCCAGCAATTGTTATGGATAGCTGCAAATCTTTCTACTACCATGTCCATATTTAATTTGACTGCAAGTTGCAACTCTATTACTAAAGTTCCAACATCGGACAGCCTTTTCTCTGCCATTGTTGTGCGTCGGGATGTCTTTATTAACTTAAGTGCAGAGAAGCTTCTTTCACAAGATGCACTGCTTACTGGTAGCACACACGCAATTTTGCAAAGGTGGTACAATTCAAAAAATGTAGGACCAGAAGGTTCAAGGAAGTTGGTGAGCTGCAGAATAGTGTTGATTTCAATGGCATCAGAAGCTATTTTTCTCTCAAAATGTAGTAACTGGTCTTAATTTTTTTCATAATTGAGAAAATGTGTAGATTTGGTATTCAGAGTATTGCTTCCATTATTTGCAGTTTTAGCTCTGAAATTATCTTGTCCAAAACTTCATGGCCAAAATATTTTCTGAAATAATCCTGTTTGTTTATGTGCCATCTTTGACTCATCGTTTCCATAACAATGCTATTGCGTAAGTGAAAAGGCAGGCGACAGTTGGCGCGAGTTTGTGCCCTTTTCAGTACGTTTTCAAATAGCATCATTGAAAGAATGAAGCAGAAGTCAATGGATTTGTGTATAGCATTTGCCTCACATGCTCTCTCTGAATTTGCTCATTCTGCTATTATGCAAAGTGTTTCAAAGAGAAGCTCTAGTGTCATTCAAACAGCTTTGCAAGCAGAATATTGGCATGTCCATCTCGTGTCACTCACTGGCTTTAGCTGTACTGCCTGATGTTTAGTCATTCCTTTTGCACATGCATAAATATGGAGTACACAACAGAAGCACTGCAGAAAACATACAGCTTTTGAAGTTTTACAAAAGAATTTAGAAGCCACTTGCACGTTCTTCACAGTATCAACAAGTGCTAGATTTAACCGGTGATCATACATTGAACATAGAAAACTGTGGGCACCTCCTTTTGCACACGTGCTTGCACACCATTTATTCTATCGCTCATAAAGGAGGCACCATCATAGCCTTGATCAACATACTCATTTGTATCTATTGCTACGATCTTTAGTTTCATCTGCCAGAATGCTACATGGATTTCCTTTCTGGCTCTCTGCAATACCTTCTCTCACAAGAGTAGCCATGATGGAAAGTAGCTCCTTTCGAATTAAAGGGTGTAAATACCGTGCATTTTTGGACCATTAAGTTTCTTTTTTTTACAATGGGGTCTTTCTCTGCAATCAGATACAGGATTTCTCTCATGTTTCCAGAATTGACCTCGTCTGAGTCAGAGCTGCAGCAATGCTCTCTTTGCGCAATTTTGGTTTTTGCGGTTAAGTGGAGAACTTCAGCTATCGTTTTAATGTACTGCCGGTTTTCACAAACCTCTTTGGTGTATGCTTCACTGAGCCCTTTAAAAATGGAGGTGTCATCGAGTATTTCTCTTAAGATCCTGCCGTTTTACATGGCATTCCCTCTGTGGCCGACTGGGCATGTTGTAGTAGTCCCTTTTCGTTTTCTAATGCTTTTCTCCAGCTGTTGAAACCTATAAAAAACAAATACTACTGGTGTGTTGCTCCCACTACCCCTGGGTAGTTAAAAATGATTCCGGCAGGGGAGATCGGCTGCCTGCGCCCTTCTGTCATACACTGGCTGATATCACTAGGCCATGGTACTTTGCGCTTCATGCCACCAGCTGACGTTATGATGGCAGTTTCTTTATCCTTAGATACCTCCCTCTCGTGAATAGAAATAATGCTGGTTCTTGCTGAATTGCTTCTGTCCCTTGGGAGTGACTGTTATTCTTCCTCCTCTGAGGGATCTGTATTCATTTTACTGTTGTGACTTTCAGTGGTGCCTTCCTCCCACAGTCTGAACACATCCTCATTCAAAGTTAACTTTGCAGATGAAATGTCCTCCTTATCCTTGGTAGTAGTAATTGCAAGCTTCTGTTTAATGGGTGCAGATGGAGAAAAAAACGTTAGAATATCCACTGTTGGCTGTTTTCTTGTTATGCTCTAGAGATAAACATCTGGAGAAAAATACTGTGTTAGGTATGGACTAGTGGAGGGAAAGTGTTCAGAATGCACACATAAGCGTTTCCTCTTTTGCTGGTTGGTGTAACTTTTAATTGCAAGGCAGTTTTATTTTTTATTATGGTTCATCAATGGCAGGTTAGTGCAATTAGTCCAAAATCATGCAGCCAGACGTATCCTTGTTTGAAAAAATTGCTCCACACTTCTGTTCTACAATCCCTACTCTAGCTCCTGATGGATCAAAGAATCATATTGAAGGCTTTGGGTTGGGCTTACATGCCGGGCTTTAAGTGGGCTGGTGCTAACCGGGGCAGAGCCCTGGAAGTCACGCAAAATGCACCTCTGACCCAGGACTTCCCCATTAATGTTGACCCCTGCAGGCAGCACTTTTATCGTAGTAATGTGCATTGGAAAAGGCTGCCTGCAGGAGTGCTGAAAATAAAGAAACGTGTGCAGAGGCAAGTGCAGCAAAATGAGTGCTCTAGATGTCTCAGTGCCTTTTGGTAAGAGGTCAGTGGGAGTGGCAGGCACATTGATAGCATCCGTATTTCTGCATCTGCCTTTGCTTTTGTCTCCTAATCTGCGTCACTGACTTCTGCAGGCAGCCTTTACACATGTGGTGAAAGACCTGCCTGCAGGGTTTGGCACCCAAATTAAACAAAACGAGAGGTGCGTGTAGCAAAATAAATGCTAGCAATGCACCTGCCTCTCCTATTGACCCTCGGTCTATCCCCCTCCCGGTCGAGAACTTGGGCCCCACCCTGTGATCCGCCTCTGGATTTCTCATCCCAGTTAAAACACTGCTCCCAGGAAAGTCCCTTTATCACGTGTATAAATTAATCTCCCACTATAAACCACTTCAGAACTGTGATTCTAAAAAAAAAACATCCTGTCATAGTTCAAACATTTGAGTGAAGCTTGCATGCCTACTCCATATGCTCCGGCTATTCTGAGTGGGAGGAAGCTTGCGCTCATACTCCACGTACTGCACTAGACAACTCTTATTGTTCTGCACTTTTCTTTCACAAATCTCAGCAAGCACACAAGCTCAATTGAAATTCATGCACACAACTCCCAAAATGCAATATTTTGTAAACGAAAGTACAGGGCTAGAAAGGTGTTCCCCTGATTACATTGGATCATCTCGTCACACCAGTCTAAACAAACTTTTTACTCAAGTGGGGCACAACATAATATTTGAATAACACAGGCTTAAGCGAGTTTACGAAAATTAAGCATTATGTCATTATGGGTAGTGAATTACGTCAAATATGCACGCAAACAAAGACAAGCCAATCAGGGCCCATGCCATAGACAAGTCCCCTCAGCCACTAAATGTTATAGTGTATCAGTTAGTTTACTTTTCTGTTAGGAGAGAATCCTAGTTCCCAAGCGATAACGCAATGAATGAGCTAAGTAACAATTTAGTCCATACATAAATCAATAATATATACAAATAAATCATGCATATGTGAGGCTCTGTGCCGCTGACACTTCACAGAATCACTTCTAAACTATTCCCAATTTGGCTCTCCAAATGTTTTGGATCACAGCTCCCATCATCCTTAGCCTGGATAGTTAATGGCAAGGGATTATGGGGATTGTAGTCCAAAACATCTGTAGAGCCAAAGGTTTCAGACCCCTGCCCTAGTGCATGGGTCTACAACCTTTGGTTCTCCAGGTTTTGTGGACTACAACTCCCATCAGCCCTAGTCAGCATAGTCAATGGTGAGGGATGATTGAATTTGTAGTCCTACACTTCCGGAGAGCCACAGGTTACAGACCCCTGCCTCAAAGGAAGCGCAATGTGTGCCAGATGACAGGATTGGTAAAGCACTTCTCCCTCTCTCCTCTCCCCCACACTTATCAACTTTGTCTTGCATTTGCACGGTAGGATTGTCAGAAATGCCAATATAACCATTATTGGTTTTTTTGTAGTTTTCTTTTCCTATGCCCCCTCCGCCCAAATTTGTCTTGTGGTGCCTTGTGGGATGTATTGACCCACTCCGTTATGCTATGCGGCATCACCCTGCCAGTTGTGGAGAAAGAAAGAGCAACAATGGCGGCAAAACCCTTGTATGCGCCAAAAACCTACAAAAACCGTGTGCTTCAGCACACAAAAAGAGGGATGCACTACCTGCCACCCATGGTGCATGTGCAGTGGAATAGAGCACACCCACCCTGCAGAAATGTGTGAGTGGGTCCCATAACCAGCAAACAGAGTACAGAGAGAAAAGCAGCACTTTGCAAGTGAAACCAAAATATGCCTACAATTGTCATGTGTTTTGTTGCCAAAAACTCCAAAATGCATATAACACAACACTTTTCAACATTCACAATCTTGCCTGGTGCTAAAATCCATGTATCAAATGAAACATTGTGAAAAATACAAATTCTGGAAACTGACAGCCTCTATGCCAAAAATCTGGGTGCAGTATCCGGTGAGACCTGAATGACAGCTGTACTACTAAGGCAGCTTTAAAGTGACCTACAACTCAAAAGTCTGCTGAATTAGCAAACATAAACAGGATTGTTACCAAAAAGGAATACAGATTTTAGTTGTGTTTTTGATTCCACAGATTTTAAGACCAAGAAAGAAAATTATTAGTATGTGAAACAACAAATGTGGGTTTTGTTAGGTTTAAGAAGTAATTAGCTTGGCTAAAGTTGAAAAAAAACTGGGAAAGCAGGATCTTTCCCAGAAGGAGGGCCATCCCCTCAGCAGAAACTCACGGGGAGGTGTTAATTGCAGGGTTGGGACAGAATCTGGTCTACAGAGAGCAAAGGAACAATGACCAAGCTGCAGCACAGGAAATTGGAAGTGTGAAGCGGGTCGTAAATGGCCTCTAGAAGGAACAAACAAGGAGGAGCATGCCCCTGGACTGCAGGGAGACAAAAAGAGGCGGAGCCAAGACCCCATCTGTCGCTAAACAGGAACAAAACACATTTTAAAAGACTTATAACTTGCTATTCAAAATGGGGAAAAATATAAAAATGACAGAGTTGGTCATTAAATTTCTGGCTGCACATGTGAAGAGGCGGCAGAACTGTGCGACATGTTCTGGACAGGAATGGCAAGATATGTGATTTTACGCAAAATGTATTATTGTTAGAATTGCGAAAATGTACACGCATATCCCTATGTTAAACACGCACAATTGTGGAAATTTGCAGAAAAATTGGAAAGTGTGTTCATAGTGAAATGGGCAAAATTCTGTAGAAAGTGGAGACAAGATCCCACAGCTACGGGGTTTTGAGGAATAGCTATGTAAAATATGCAATCTGTGTATGTGATTTTTATAGGAGGTTGTACATGTGTATATATGTATTTTGCCAAAATTCGACTTTGTGTTCCAATGGCTAGGGGTGGATTTTCAGCATCATAAAATTACACCATAAAGATGACACTCTGTCTCTCTCCTCCTATCAAGACAGAGAGTAGACTCTGACCCATTCACCTTTCACAGGGGCTAGCTTAGCTAAGCCGGCCCATAAACCACTTTGTGATGTCATTTTTAAGGCATAAATAGAGACAGCTGGCAGCAGATAGGAACTCACTGATCCAGCCGCATTCCTGATTCCGGCAAAGCACTCTGATCCAGTTTCCTACATCCAGCTTTAAATATTATTCCAGATCGAGATGGCTATCTCTTGTCAGCAATAGAGACTATTGATTTCCAGTAAGGCCCCAATCCTCAATTCTATTCTCCCCACTCAGTAAAGCGCTGTGTGGTGTGTGAAGGCCATTTTGAACCAGTATCCAGAAATTCTCTGGCTTACCACCACTAGGCTTGCCTGAGGAACTCGCCACCCAGCTGATCCAAATACCCACAGACCAGGAGAGCAGATCCTGTGCCAATCAGGCGATCGGCCTAGCGGATCCAGTCCTGTGCCTGATGTGCTGTTTTTCCTAGACCAGACCCAATCCTGACCAGAGCTGACGGTCCCATTTAAAAAACGTATCCAGTGAGTATAAATACGAAGAATTGGGTCCCATAGCGTATGTACTTTGCATAGTCTTGTCCCTAGCTTATACCCATCCTATCTTTCATCTAGAACCAGTATTGTTAGAACTATCTTTGCACGGACTCTTCTCTCATATGTGTTCCTAAACCCTAACTTCCTATTGATTAAGAAAGTAATTCCCAAACCAAACAGAAAGCAGAGTATCACACCTGAACTGTTATGAGCGGCCGTGAATGACCTTCCTGTGTGGCATTCTACTTTTTGGTAGTCTTTAATATAGCATAAGAAAACCTACCTGTCAATTCAAAGTGTATTCCTGTTTTCCATTCTCGCGCCTATCTCGCAAAAACGAACTTTACTAAAACCTCTGTAACATCATCAGTTTCTGTGATAGAAACAAAATTTCAACTCCAACTTGTAGCCACCATCCATAGATGAAATGCTGCGAATTTAAAGATTTGAAAGATTTTACACATGTAAAATAGCTCTAAACTGCTTCCAACTTGGATTTTAAGATTCCAAATGTTTTCTTTGGACTAAATCATTGCTTGTGTTTGTGTGCAACCATTCAAAGCGGCTCCCATAAGAATTTAGAGCAGTTTAAGTGTTTTTGACCACATTTGGTGTTTTTGCCCAGTCAATTCTAAAGACAATTTTAAAAGCCATTCTGACAGCTGGACAGTCAATTCCGTTTTTCTCTTGTGTTTGCTGGGGGTAAGTGGGATTGATATTCTGTTTGATTGGTGCCATTCATGAATACCTGCTCTCTCCTCCCATCTCTTTACATTGCATATTGGGGTGTTGAGGGGTGTTGCAGGGGGAACTGCTAACCACAGTGCTATCTGATCTGAACCAACACAAAAGTATTATTTTCTGTGCTGCATTTGTTTTGCTCATTACTTAGTCCTCGTGTATTAAAGACATTATTCAGTGTTCTGTCACCCCATTGGTGATTGTTGTTTATCTATTAAAACATTTTGTGATGACATTTTCAATACCTAAATAAATATTTACCTTTGCAAACCAGCCTGATTCCTGGTTCAGTGTGACCGGAGGGGGGTGGGGGGGTTCCAGGAGAAGGGTGTGATATGAGTGGTATATCGTCCAGAATATATAGACAAAAATAAATAAGGATTTCAGTTGCGCACAACATGCTGGGCTATTGACTTGGGTGTGTGCCGGATTGAAATCACTTACAGGCTGGAAAATCTTGTGTATAGGCACCATACAAATGTCCAATAAAATTAGAAAGCAGTATGGAGTAACGGGTCTATGTTGACATGACAAGCCCAATGAAAATGGTGCCCGTTTAATTATTTGTAAAGAAAAAAATATGTAGAGCAAAAGCTTTCAAGTTTTCGGCTTTTAGGGCGGGGTGTTCTGCAAATCTTGGCCTTTTAGCATCGGACATGCTATGCTCTTGTGTAGTACCACAATGCAACGTGCCAGACTTCTAAAAGCCAAGACTGGCTGAGTATCTGACACCTGATATGGGGCAACCCGTGATGTTTAAACTTCCTTCTGAGTTTACAAGTGATCATGTGCCCTTCTTTTATTCATTGCTTAAAACAAACAAGCAGCTTGTTATTCAGGAGGTGAATACAAGTAAGACACAGTATAACTTTGGAAATAGACGCTGCAAACAAAACATCC
Source organism: Ambystoma mexicanum (assembly GCF_040938575.1). Taxonomy (NCBI): domain Eukaryota; kingdom Metazoa; phylum Chordata; class Amphibia; order Caudata; family Ambystomatidae; genus Ambystoma; species Ambystoma mexicanum. Next base: position 1,191,119,833 of record NC_090933.1, read on the forward strand.
AACTGATAATATGCACCCCACAAGTTATGGCATCAATCCTAGCACAGCTTCAAAAAATATGTAGTTAGGAACAAGCCACTCCCCATAAGATAGAACCCATTCTCCATGACAGCCATCACCCACAGCCCACCTTCCTATTAAATATTTTCAGCATAATGAAGGATTGATTACAATACGCTATGCTATATCCGTCTAAACTGTGTGTGCTGCATGGAGGCAAGGCACACTTTTTTTACTGACCCCGGGGCAGTGCAGGACTTCCTTGAGGCACTGCCGAAGGAGTGAGAGAACACTCGAATCAGAGCTAAGTGATTATGTGCTAGTAGCGTGGGGAAAGGTCAACCCTGGCGGACTGAGACCAATGCGGGCTGTGCTGTCCTAATGTTAACATGAGCATTTCTTTTTTTGGTGGGTTGTAGATAGGCTGGCTCATGTAACGAATCAGTCGAGTTGCTCAGCAATTATGTCATTGTAAGGGCCTCCCCCTGAGGGCAGATGGGGCGGCCTGGCCCCTTGGGTAGTGGAGTCCGGCGCCCCCGGGATGTGGACATCACTGGCTTGTATGTTGGGGATGGAATGGGTGGTGGAACATTTCACTGCTAGTTGGGGGTCGGCAGTGTGGGTGGGGGAGAGCGCATTGGGTGGCATGTGTGAGGTTGGGGGAATGGGGGAATGAAAGGGGTGAGGGAATGCTGAGTTATTTTTTCAAAATGATTCACGTCTCTAAGTTTCAATTGTGCGGAGGTGCGGGCGTACATGAAGGCTGGGCTTGTCTGTCCAGAACAACCTGGGATCTATGGCTAGCTGCAAGATAGTAAGCTGGAATGTGTGAGGGCTAAACAACCAGCGTAAGGTCGGCAAGGTGATCCAGTATTGTGAAAGACATGGAGTCAAGGTGGCCCTCTTGCGAGAGACCCACCTAGTTGGTGGGGTGAATGAGGGGGTCGCCAGGTCCTGGGGTATTGCAAATATTACACCTCTTACTCCACATACTCGGCCGGGGGCATGACCCTTATACACAGCCACTCCGGTTTAGTACTGTGGAAGCAGTAAATGACCCAATGGGGAGGATTGTGATTGTCTCTGGGTGCTGGGGGAACACGCTGGTGACGTTTGTCAAAATCTATGACCCTAATGTGAACAACCCCTCTTATTTGAGTCCCTGCTGTCCAGGTGTCACAAATGCCTACATACCAATATGGTGTGGGCGGGTGATCTCAATGTCATCCTAGACCCAGTGAGAGAGAGATCAGCTGGTAGAATTAGGCCGTTATCTCGGGATCTCGGGCAGCGGAGATGGTGCAGAGGTACATGTCTGAGCTGGAGTTGGGGGATATATGGGGGTTGCCCCATCCGGAGGGTAGGCAATATTCATTCCACTCATCTGTCCATAATAACTCCTCTCACCTAGATTATATGTTGGTGAGCCCACCGCTAATACGCAGAACGATCGACTGTATCCTACTCCCAAGAACACGGACCACTCGCCTGTTCTCTGGTCCCTAGATGCGGGATGTGAAGGTATCCCTCAGCCCTTCTGGAGATTCAAAGCCACAGCCTTATCTGACATAGTATTCCGAAGTGAAGTGCTTAGCCTCGTCAAGTCATATTTCCAGGAGAACGTGGGTTTGGTTTCCACAATGAGTTTCACGTGGGAGGCATTCAAAGTGGTCCTGCGGGGGGGGATGTTTTTTCTTGGAATTGGGAATGTTGAAGATAATTCGAAGACAACTAACCGAAGTAGAGTTGGAAATTAAGGGCCACAAGAGTGGGGTTGAGGAGGGGGGATGCCGACTACAGGGCCGGTTTGAGGGATACGTTAGACCATTTCAATAACCTGGCCGAACGCAAGGTTAAATACCTTGCACGCCCACTATGGCTTGTCGATATGGGCAGGAGGGCCAGCTGGGTAGACTGCTAGGAGCTATGATCCGACGTGAATGGGGTACCATGGATATTGCTGCCATAGGCGCAGAGGATGGTATTGTGGTGATAAAACCAGGTGCCATACTGGACGCCTTCTGCCAATACTACAAACATTTATACGCATCTAGGGGGTCATTACCCACAGAAGAACTAGTGAGATACGTGAGCGAAGCGTCCCTGTCTGTGCTCCAGTGGGAGGTGGTTTTGGCGCTGTTAAGCCTATCACGCATAATGATATCAGAATGTTACAAGGAGCTTGGCCCAGATGTATTTAAACACCTACTGTCCGTGTGGGAGGAGTAGATGAAGGTGGGGCAGTTCCCCCCTACAATGCGAGAGGCAGTGGTCACTCTGATCTTGAAGCCTGAGAAGGATCCTCTGGACTGTGTCTCGTACCACCCTATCTCTTTGCTGAACCTAGATATTAAAAATGTTGCCAAGGTGCTGGCAGATCGACTGCTTCCGTATGTTTGGACCATTATCCATGGAGACCAGTCAGGCTTCATCCCTGGGATATCGACCTTGCTGAACCTGCACAGGCTCTTTGCCATCCTGGCTCAGATTGACCCCAAAGTGCAGGCAACAGCAGCACTACTTTTTCGACTGTCGAATGGAGCTACCTATTTGAGGTATTGCGACAGGTGGGCACCCCGGAATACTATTTGATGGCGGTGCACCTGCTGTATGCTGGAGCAAACGCTCTGATAGGATTAGCTGGCAAGCGATCCAGGCCTTTAGCTTGGGACACGGGACCAGACAGGGATACCAGTTATCGCCACTGCTCTTTGCAATCGCGATTGAGCCATTGGTGGCCCGGCTACGTAAATTCCACCCGACAAGGAGCCTGGCACTGGGAGGGGCTAGAGAATTGGTGTCATTGTACGCGGACAATGCAATCCTGTACTGCAAAGACCCGCCAATTTATTTGCAACCGCTGTCTCAGGACATAGCGGAGTTCAGTCGGGCCTCGAGCCTTAGAATAAACTGGTCAAAGTCGATCCTGTTCCCACTGAATGAATCTACTGTTAAGCTGCTTGATACTGGAGGCTACAGATGGGAGCAGACGTCAGTCACGTACTTAGGGGTGTGAGTAAGCCACAATGCCCGAACATTATTGGAGGATAACCACATAATGTACATTCATGCCCTGAAGTAGAGGGTAGAGGGGTGGTGCAAACTCCCCCTCTCACTGCTAGGTGGGATTGCGGTAGCCAAGATGGCAGCGGTCCCCAAACTGCTCTACATTTTCCAAAATATCACTGTGTGGCCGGGAGTCAGTTATTTCGCGGATGGGCGGAGTTTTGTGTGGGTGGGGCATACATCTCAGGAATTTTGACTTTCAAATGTAGGCAGGTATGGTTCCAACGCAGATTACAATACTTCAGAATCCGGGAGACTTTTAGAGGGTGTTCCCTGTCGTTCCCCGAATATGTCACCTGCACTGCCGCCCCTAAAATACCTGCTGGGATCTCCCATTGCAAGGTGGGTGGTCTCCACGCAATATGGGCTAATCCAGCGCAATTCCTCCCAAGAGACCCCAAAATGTAGATGAAGATGGGAGTATGCCCCAGGCCCCGGCCCGTACCAGGTAGGAGCTCACCTCGTTCGGGTAAGCTCCCAGGGCCTGGAAAAGGGCAATAGAACTTTTTTATTTAAACAGCGAAACTTGCGTTAGCCGTTTGTGGCCAAAAGTCTGGAGATTGCAAGAGGAGCACTGAAGGTTTTGGTTTTTCGGTCTTCAAACAGCCAAACTGGCGTTAGCTGTTTGTTGCTGAGAGATTGGAACACATGTTTTTATACGGACAACGGAATAAAGCACACCCACCTCGGGAGCGGCTAACCTGGAGAAAGGCGTTATAGCTTTCAGAAAGAAGGAAGTACTGCTGCGGGCATCGGAGCGAGCTGCAGAAAGTCTACGGCTCGATATGCGTCCAGAGGAAAGACACCGCACCGGGGTCCGGAGAAGAGCAGGAACAGAGACAAGACGGGCAGCTGTGCAGAGGATCAGAGAGACAGGCACAGGAGCGGGTGATTACGAACACGCAGCTGGGAAGCACACCAAAGCGGGGACCCGGCACCAGGGAAGACACGCGTTTAATTTCCAAAACAGAGCGTTCCATTAGCAGGAGACGCGCACGGCGTTGCCAGGAAACGACAACGGTAACCTTGCACGATTGTTGCCAAAGAGAGCCCCAGGCTCACGGAGCATCGGGGAAGGGCACAAGTACCGCGAACAGGTTGGGAAACGTGCCAGGAAGAATTTTATGCAATTAAGGGGAGATTAAGAAATCAGGGAAACATTTACCAAGGCACGATAGATTGGGGCAGTAAGCAATAAGTACGAGCAAAACGGAATAAGCGGGCTTTTGGCAGCAGGATGGAATCTGAATCAATAATCGCAGAAAAAACATGGAGGAGAGCATGAGGAGAAAATAATTCTAGCGGCTGGCCAGGGCAGACGAGACGGACAGGCGGAATGGGCGAAGAGAGGGAAGCGGCGGTGAGGACACAGATGGAGCAAGGAAAAGGCCACACTACCGCGACGAGCCAAGGGAAGGAGAGAAATCCCAAAGCAAAATGGCAGATGGGGGTAAAAGGAGTCACACAGCAGCAAGGAGGGCTAAGGCACAAAGGCGTTTGGGAAGGAGTGGAAATGGAAGTCAATCAGATACGAGGAAAGTGAAAGAAGTGGTGGAATTGGTTTTGGCAAAGGAAATGGAAGTAAAGTGCGGAACTGGCCCGGGCAGAACGCACAGAGGCCCAAAGAGAGAGGAAGACACACAGCAGCAGAGAAGGGCCATGGAGAAGGAGCGAAAATGAAAGTCATACAGGTACGAAGGGAAATGGGATAGGGTTTTTTGAGAAGTTCTTATGCAAAGGGCTGCGCAAAATGGGCAAAATTAGATGAGCATAAAAAAAAAAAAAGAGGCGAAATGCAGATACGTGGCTTGGGCAGAACACCCAGAAAGGGTGCGGGAAAAAATAGAGGAGAGATGTATCAGGCATAGACAAGATGGGGGTAAAACAGAGCCAAGAAAAAGCGTTTGAAAGGGGGCTGTGGAGCGGGACGGTTTTCTAAAATGTTGATTGGAGGAGCATCAAACAGTAAAAACCCCAATCCAAATTGGTAGTGCAGATTTCGTAGGCCGAACCCTGCGAGGGTCAGGTTTTTTGGCAGTATTTGAACAACGTGGTCGCGCACGTTTTCACAAGCTTTGAACTAGTAATGCTGAGGTAACTTGTTGCATATTGACCTAGCTAGGGCAACAATTACACAGACTTGGCTTAGGGGTACAGTTCATACCGTACACTGAGCAGATAGGTTACGATTGCACAGCACTAGGAAAAACGGGCAGTGGTCGAATTCTGAGTAGTCATGGTCATATTCCCATGGAAGCATGGCAGTTTGGGGGTATGACATTGACGACATCGACGACTTTTGTCCACAAATGAGAACGCTAAACATTTTTTGAGCCATGATTCATGGCCCCAGGTTTTTAACAGCATGCGAGGGGTTTTAGGGGCAGGCTCTAGATGTCAGTTAAATGTTCCCCATGTGCAAGCTAGGGACGGGCAGAAAAAGAAGGGGGATTAAGTGACTTCACGGGGGCCTGGAAGAGCATGCCCCGGGGGGGCAGTGGCGCCAGGTAAGGGAGGGACTCCATAGGGTTTCACCGGTTTCACATAGTAAAGGGTAAAAGAGAATAAAGGATCGCGAGAGAAGGAACTGCCCGCCAGATGGAGTGAAAAAATAGGGGGCTCATAGGGGAGCGGGCCAGTAATATCTGGTACCAATGAGGGGAAGGTCTTCCGTGTTGGAAAAGGCGATGTGGGTACCAAGGGGGATGGCAGTGCGCAAACCCAGCCCTGAGGGATCAGGGTTCCGCAGGAGAAAAACGGTGTCCATTAAGGTTATAGATTGCCAGATAAAAAGGTGTAGGGGAACAGAAGTTTAGAGGAAAATATGGGATGGCTATAGAAGGATTTTTATGGTGAGAGGGATAGCACACCAGAGGGGGTGGCAAAGAGAGGGTTGTTGGAGGAAAACGGGGCAGCGATAGCGGGTACGAACGAGCAGAAGGGCATCATGGTTGGGAAGTGAAAATCAGGTACCAGGGGGGCGGCCGAATAGCAGCCAGGCCACAACACAAAGTGAAGAAGGGGCCTGGCCAAACTAGGAGGCAAACTAGAACCGGTTGTGCAGGGAAGTGCAGCAGGGGCCACGGCAGTGTAGGAGGTACCAAGGCAGCCACAACCTACGCAAGACAGAGCAAGGGCATGAGGGAACAGGGATGGGCATGGCAATGCGATTAGAATTCCCGGGAAATTTCAGTAGTTCAGTTATCTGGTGCTCGCCTAGCAACCAAGAGGGAAGGAGAGGCCTATTCAACGACGCTGCAGGGGCATACAGTGTCGGGGCAACATTGGGCGCAGAGCGGGGCGCAGAAGTATGGCCACAATCATGGCAGAAGTCAGGTCGAGAAACGCCAATGGTTCGGTTGTCTGGTATCCGCCTATCAACCAAGAGGGAGGGCTATTCACCGACACTACAGGGGCGTACGGTTTTTGGGACAATATTGGACACAGAATGGTGCACAGAGGAATGGCCACAATCATGGCATGGCAAATTGCTTAATAAAGAGAGGTTCAGGGAGCTGAGGCCAGACGCCAAAAAGGAAAGAAAAGGAAAAAGAAAAAACATCCACAACAAAAAAGGCATGGGTTCCACTGGAAGCACTGGAGGACAAAGAAAGGATAGCCATGAGGTTAACTGAGAAAAACAGCAAAAGCCACAGGAGCCTGTACGAGTCATAGAAAACCTGGCCAGGAACGCCCTAACTTACAAAACAGTGGGGCAGGTTCAGAGAGCTGAGGCCGGACGCCAGAAAGGAAGAAACGCCCACACCAAAAAAGGCATGGGTTCCACTGAAAGCTCTGGAGGAGAAAGAAAGGTTAACCACAAGGTTAACTCGAAACAAAAGGAAAAACCATAGGAACCCGGACAAGTCGTAGAAAACCTGGCCAGGAACGCCCTAACTTACAAAACGGGTAAGCAATACGGAAAGCATATGAATAATGTATTGCTGAAAACAGGAGTACAAGATGTGGGAAAAGTTACAACAACAAAAATGTGTGAATTCTCGAAGGGGCTTTTGCTAAAGGGAAAAGGAAAAGATGGGCGGCAGCACATTTAGCCACAGTTGCATACACCGCAAAAGTAGCAGGTGTAACGGATCCAACAAACAGCCCGCAAATAAAGTATGCGATGAAGGGTTGGGCAAGGTTGGTGGGAAGAAAGCCAGATAGTAGGAGACCTCTGAATTTTGGGAAACTGGTGGTACTGCTGAAAACGCTGCAGGACACATGGGGCTTTCAGAATAGGGGAGCTTGTAGTCCGGAACACAATAGCAGGGGATGGCCTGGCAAAAGGGGATGTTAGCATAGGGTCTAAAGGTATGTCCATACTACTGAGGAAATCTAAAAATGACCAGGCGGGAAAGGGGAGAGCGATAGACCTCAACTGCATCAGAGAGAAGGACCACTGTCCCAGATGCATCGCTCAAGCATTTCTAGACATCGGACCGGAGGTCGGTGGACAACTGCTAATACACAGGGACGGCAGCACACTTAGCAGGCACCAGTTCCAGGCAGTATTAAAGAAAACGGTAGCCAAGGCAGGGTGGAATTTGGGACCCACTCATTTAGAATAGGCGCAGCCACGTCAGCATGGGCGGGGGGCCTGGGAGCAAAGGGTGTGAAAAAGATTGGGGGATGGAAGTCACAGTGCTTCAAAAGATATGTAAGGGAGGAACTGATACGAACCTCTCTCACCCCACTCCAACAGATGCGGGCCCCTACAAGTCGGCAGGGATCGTGGGGCATTTGTTCGTGACCCGGGCAGGCAGGTGGATCGAGGAGGTCAAGATAGGGACTCCACTTCAAGAAGACAATCACGTCCTGGTGGGGCCTCGTGGGAATGTACTTGGAGGACATTCACGACAGGTCTTTCCCAAAATAATCCAGAAATGTTTCATCAGGACGGGGTGCACCTGTCCAGCAAAGGGATGGGGTTTATTTCGGACAATATTTTCAGGGCATTAGAGGAGCAGGGATGCAAATAGGGGCACTTTTGGGGGAACCTGAGCGGCCGGGGCATTGCCCAGTCAGGTGTGGCGGCACCTGTCCAGGAATAGATGCCCAAGGGTAACAGAGACTTGCTGAGGAAAAGGTTGGCATCTACAACCCTAGACACGGTGTGCCCAAAAGCACATATGGAACAAGTTACTTACCTGTAACTGTTGTTCTCCAGCATGGGTCTGGCATGGATTCACATGCTCATGAATATTCCCCGTCGTCAGGCTGGGAATCCTCGGTAAAGAAAAAACCAGTATCAGTTTCGTTTCTGATCTGTCTTTCGTAGTAATAACCAATCACTGGTCTCTGCGTCATACTGACCACAGCCAATGACTGCCCTCTACCTAAGCACCGCCTCTGGCAGCCATCTTCAGATTTGGAAGCACGTGAAGTGGCAGTATGACCAAGTGAAGAGCCGCAGAGGGGTAGGCGGGAGGGTTCGCATGTGAATCCATGCCAGACCCATGCTGGAGAACAACAGTTACAGGTAAGTAACTTGTTCCTTCTCCAGCATGGGGTCTGGCATGGATTCACATGCTCATGAATAAAGAATACATAGCAGTACACACATGCACAACCACGGGAGGTGGCAAAGGCTCAACATTAAGCATCACATCAACTCAACATTAAGCATCTTACCTCCTCACCAGGCTCACCTCAGGCGAACAGGTTGCGCAGCACTGCTTGGCCGACCCTGGACTCCTCCCTGGAATCCCGGTCGACGCAGTAGAATTTCGTGAAGGTGTGCGTCGACCTCCACGTAGCAGCCCTGCATATGTCCAGCAGGGGCACACCAGATAGGAACGCCGTGGTAGCTGCGATCGCTCTGGTGGAATGGGCTCTCGGACGGCCAGGCAGCGGTCGGTTTGCCAACCGGTGACAGCACATGATACAGCCGGAGAGCCATCTGGAGATGGAAGCCTTCGAGAGAGCCTTCCCCTGATTGACAGGTCCAAAGTTCACAAAGAGTTGTGACGTCTTCCGAAAACCCTTCGTGCGGTCCACGTAGAACTTCAGCGCTCTAGCTACATCCAGCGAGTGCAAAGTCCTCTCAGCCGGCGACGAAGGCGACGGGAAGAACACAGGTAACACCAAGGGTTCGTTGAGATGGAAGTCCGACGGTACCTTGGGCATGAAGGAGGGGTGCGTCCTGAGCACTACCCTCGTGTCGTGGAAAGTCAAGTACGGGGCCTTGCAGGAAAGGGCCTGGATCTCTCCCACTCGTCGTGCGGAGGTGATGGCCACAAGAAAAGCTGTTTTCCACGATAGAAACTTCAACGGGGCCGAGTGCAGAGGCTCGAACGGAGGTCCCATGAGCTTGGTCAGCACCACGTTGAGCTCCCACGCCGGGGCCGGGGCCTTCACCAGCGGGAACGATCTGAACAGTCCCTTCATGAACTCTTTCACCAGACGATGAGACCACAAGGACGTCCGGCCCGTGGTTCTGGTGTATCGGGAGATCGCAGCAAGATGAATCTTGATGGACGCATGTGCCAGACCAGCTTTGGCCAGCGTCAGCAGGTACGGCAGTACTTGGGGAGCCGTAATCCGTAGAGGGTTAATCTTCTGTGCGTGGCACCAGACAGAGAACCTCTTCCATTTGTGTCCGTAGCATTTAAGAGTCGAGGACGCCCTGGCCTTTGCAAGAACCTCTCTGCAGTCGGCCGGTATGTCGTATCCTCCAAACTCTAGTGCTGCAGGAGCCAGGCCTGCAAGTTCAGCGACTTCGGGTCGTGGTGGAGGATGGCGCCTCCTTCCCTGGAGAGTAGATCCGCGTCCGCCGGCAGCTTGATCGGCGGGGACGCTGACAAGTCCAGAAGGTCCGGGAACCATATCTGCCTCGGCCACGAAGGTGCGACGAGGATCATCCTGCACCGTGACCTCTTGAGCTGGTTGACGAGCCGGATTAGCAGAGGCAAGGGAGGGAACGCGTAGAGGAACAGGCCCTCCCAGGGGAACGAGAAAGCATCGCCCATGCTCCTCGTCTGGGGAAACCTGCTGGCGAACCTCCGGCACTTGGTGTTCGTCGCCGTCGCGAACAGGTCGATCTGGGGTGTGCCCCACCGTCGGAAGAGGCGATCCACCAGATCCTGCCGTAGTTCCCACTCGTGGCACGAGCGCAGCTCCCTGCTGAGTGAGTCGGCGATGGTGTTTTTTATCCCTGCCAGATGAAACGGCACCAGAAAAATCCCTTGGGCGACGGCCCAATGCCACAGGTCCTGCGCCTTCTTGGACAGCGCTGGGGACCTGGTTCCGCCCTGTTTCCTGATGTAAAACATGGTGGTGGTGTTGTCGGTGAAGATCCTCACCACCTTGCCCTTGAGGGACGGAAGGAAGGACCTGAGGGCCCAAAACACTGCACGGAGCTCAAGGACGTTGATATGTAGGGACTTCTCCGTCGGGAGCCAGAGTCCCCTTGCGTGCAGATTTTCAGTGTGCGCTCCCCACCCTTCCAGGGAGGCATCCGTGGTCACAGTCTCCTGGTGGGCTGGGGTCTGGAAGTCCATGCCCGCCGTCAGATGCGCGCGGGTGCCCCACCACCGTATCGCTCGTCGGAAACTCTCGTCGAGCTTGATCCTTTCCTCGAAGCTGCCCGTCGTCTGGATCCAGCGCGCATCCAGGAATTCTTGCAACGGGCACATCCGGAGCCTGCACATGGGAATGAGGTAGATGCAGGAAGACATCATCCCGAGGAGGGACTTGATGGACCTCACTTTGGCCGCGTCGGCCACCAACATCTGTTGCACCTTGCCCAAGATGGTCCTGGTCCTCTCCTCCGACGGGGAGGCCAGAAGGGACACTGTGTCGAGCCTCGCTCCCAGAAACAGTGCGACTTGCGCGGGCACCAGGTGGGATTTGGCGTAGTTCACGGAGAATCCCAGGTCCGTGAGGAGTTGGACGGTCCTTGCCGTGTGGACCACGGCGAGCTCCCTCGTCTTGGCGCGGATGAGCCAGTCGTCCAGGTAGGGGTAGACGTGGATCCCCTTGCGGCGCAGCTGCGCCGCCACCGGTGCAAGGCACTTGGTGAATGCCCTGGGTGCCGACCGTAGTCCGAAGGGAAGGGCTTTGAACTGGTAATGACGCCCTTGGACCACGAATCTGAGGAATTTGCGGTGCCCCTTTAGGATGGGAATGTGGAAGTAGGCATCCTCCAAATCCAACGACGATAGGAAGTCTCCTTCCTCCAGCTGACCCAGGACGTGCTGGAGGGTGACCATCCGGAACTTCTGCGCCTTGATGAACTTGTTCAGACGTCGCAGGTCCAGGATGGGGCGCCATCCTCCCGTCTTCTTCTTCACGAGGAAGTATCTCGAGTAGACTCCGGAGCCCCGAAGCCTCTTTGGGACGAGTTCGATGGCGCCCTTTCTGAGCATCGCCTTTACCTCCAGGAGAAGTTGAGGGACGTGAAGTTCTTTCCTGGCCACAGGGGGGACGCGCGGGCACCTTCTTTGAAACTCGAGCGCGTGGCCCCGGGCCAGGGCGTCCAGCACCCAACGGTCGGTGGAGATGGACTCCCACACGCTGACGAAGCCCGCCAGCCGGCCTCCCACCGGGGTGCTTCGGTGGGGGCCCGACCCCACGGCCCGTTCAATCCTGCTTGGACGCGGCCTTGCCGCCTTGACCTCCTTGGCGACGACGGCGGGGTCCGCTAGACTTGCCTCGTCCTCTGTAGGCCTCTTGCGACGACGAGCGGGCCGCTTGACGGTAGGAAGCGAAACCGCCGCCGGAACCTTTGGAGGCGCCCTTGCCTCCGCCGCTCCGAAAGGGCGTCCGTCGTTGCAGGACTCCAAGGGCCCGGGCCGTCTCAGTATCCGCCTTGATGGCCTGAAGGGAATCGTCCACTGTCTTCCCAAACAGGTTGTTCCCGTCGAAGGGCATGTCCAGGACTCTGGTCTGGACGTCCTGCCGGAAGTCCGTAGCTTTGAGCCATCCACGACGTCGAAGGCAAACACCGTTGCCCAGCTGGCGGAATCCAGTGTCGGCGATGTCCGTCGCCACGGTGATGGCGTGGTCCGTGGAGTCCGGGGTAGGCTGCGCCCGGAGGCATAGGGGGGCCGTGTCCGGGACCCGGTACTTTTTCTCGTACCGGTCTCTTCTAGCTGGCGTCGTGGAAGGGTTCTTGAGGAGGGAAAGGCCCTCATCCCAAATGTCGTCCAACAGAGGCACTGCGAGGACCGTCTTCCTCTTGGCCTCGCGCCGCTGATAAAGGAAGCCTTCCTTTTTCTTCTCCTCAGGGCAGAGTTGGAAAAGCTCGGAAGCCCTGGAGATCATGGAGTGGAAAGATCCGATCTCGTCGGGCGGAGAGGCCCTGGTGGGTCCGTGTCAGTCCCCGTATCATCCCCTCGGGTGGACGGGGAGGAGGGCTGGAAGGGGCGCGACGGTTGAAAAGGAGGTGGTGGATGGATCCTTCTTTTCTTGGTAGGGGGAACACCAGAAGGTCCCGGTTCTGGATCCCCCGACGGGAGAGGTTCCTCCGTCGGTAACGGTAGCCTCGTCCTTATCTCGGAGCATAAGGACTGTATGGCCAACAAAATGGCCGCCGAGTTGTCTTGCGGCGCTGGCAGAGGGGAATCCGACGGGCGAGCAGGGGCCCCGTCGGTATCCTCGACGATGTCGTCGTCACCTGCGTCGGGGTCCATTCCGACGGGCTGGCCTTCTTCCACGCCTAGGCCGTGGCTTAAGACCTCGATCAGCTCCTCTTCTGAGGTTGAGGCCGACTCTACGACGACGCCCTGCCCCCCCTTCTTCTTCCCCACGGAGGGTTTCACGGGGGTCCTATCGATGGGCACAAAGGAAGACTCCCTCCGAGGAGGCAGGGAGATTCTGGGCCCTGAGGTCGCCACCACTGGTGCAGCCACCACAGGCTGAGCCAGGGCCGCCGCGACCGTTTCGATAGAGGGCTTGGTCGGATGGATCAAGGCCTTCACCACCTTAGGTGCGCTCACCGCCTTATCCTTGAGGGAGGGGGCACTGCCACGCTCCTCCTCTGCCTTAGAGCTCGACCGGGGCCTCTCCAGGAGCTTCGCCGGGTGCTCGGCCTTCCTCTTACCCGACCCAGAGCGTTGGCTCGTGGTTGATGGTGCCGGGGAGGGTGCGCCCTGCCTGGCGCCCGTAGAGCCCGACCGTTCGGCGCTCCCGGTGCCAGCGGACTCGCGGTGCTTGGCCTTATGTTGGGCCCCCGTCGCCGGGGCGCCCTCAAAGGTCTTAGAAGACCGCTCGGATTTCTTCTTCTTCTCGCCAGACGGGCTCTTACCCTCCAGCCAGTTGGCGAGACGTTGATGGCGGTCCTTCATGGTCCGTTCCGACATGTTGCCGCAAAACGCACAGTCCTTCTCCACGTGCGTCTTGTCCTCATGAAGGCAGTAAAGGCAGAAAGAGTGTTCGTCCTCCTTGAAGACGTTCTGCAGCTGGCATCCAGGGCAGACCCTGAACAGCTTTCCGGGCGTCGAGCTTCCCTTCTCCTGGGCCATCTCCGAGACAGGGCCTGAGAAGCTTCTGGAGTCCTCCGAAGTGTAGCTCGACGAAATCTTCACCCTTGAGGGGCACAGATGAATCCGACACGGGTCCCCGTTGATCGGATGTAGGATCGGTGGAGCTTGAGGCTCTTTTGACCGAAAGAATCGAAGTTTTTTGTAAAAAGCGCGAAAAAATAGCACTAACGCTCGAGAGCAATAGCACGAGGATCCCAACACATGAACGTGCGGTAAAAATCTGAAGATGGCTGCCAGAGGCGGTGCTTAGGTAGAGGGCAGTCATTGGCTGTGGTCAGTATGACGCAGAGACCAGTGATTGGTTATTACTACGAAAGACAGATCAGAAACGAAACTGATACTGGTTTTTTCTTTACCGAGGATTCCCAGCCTGACGACGGGGAATATTCATGAGCATGTGAATCCATGCCAGACCCCATGCTGGAGAAGTTGTTATATATTTTTTGGTTGTGTATTTTCTGTAGAAAACAAATGCCTACGGCCTATAATTTGTCCACAATAAAACTGTCTGTAATGTATTCCTTAGTATAGGGCATAGGAAACAAGAGAAAGGGGAAGCCCACACTACACAGCCTATGCCCCAGGCCCCGGGCCGTACAAAGTACAGCGTGATGGAGGGCCTGGGGGATTAGGCGCGGGGTGGGGGCAAAGCAGCGCGAAAATATAAGGGGGGGCGGCCAGGTGGCGCCCCTGCCCCAGCGTTGCCAGGGCAGCAGCCAACAACACCAGGAAAGGTGTGAGGGGAACCAGGAGAGGGGCTGGGGGTGGGCCGGCCCCCCAAGGGAACAACAAAGGAGCCAAGAGGTATAAGTAGCCTCTACCAGAAAGGGGAAAGCACAATCCAGGTAGGAGCTCACCTCGTTCGGGTAAGCTCCCAGGGCCTGGAAAAGGGAAATAGAAACTTTTTACCACCCAACCCACCCTACGAAAACGAAAGGAGACGAACCAAGGAGGAGCTGGAACGCTGAGTACTTTCTTCGGCACACGGTAGAAGAAAATCATAGGCGGCAGCACGTGTTCAGGAACAGATGCCCAAGAGTAACAGAGACTTGCTGAGGAGAAGGTTGACATCTACAACCCTGGACACGGTGTGCCCAAAAGCACATATGTTTTTATATATTTTTTGGTTGTGTATTTTCTGTAGAAAATAAATGCCTACGGCCTATAATTTGTCCACAACAAAACTGTCTGTAATTTATTCCTTAGTATAGGGGATAGGAAACAAGAGCAAGGGGAAGCCCACACTACACAGCCTAAGATGCTGGGATTCCCTTCACAGATACAATGCTCTGTGAGCGTACACATAGCGGCGCATTTAACACACGGTTAAAATGTATCCAATTCAAGACCCTGCATAGAGCGTACCTAGCTCCAGCTCGCCTTCATCTGTTTAATCACACCAGGACGGGCAATTGCCTGAGATGTGATGCTGAACCGGTTGACTTCATTCATATGTTGTGGCTGTGCCCTAAGCTGCAAGACTTCTGGGAGGGGGTGGTGGAGGCAGTCTCCAATATGCTCGGCCGTGAAGTACCCAGCAAATTGTTGTGCTGTATGTTTTGCTGGCTCACTGGGACACCAAAGCAGAGTTGGAAACTGTTAACGACATGCATGATTGTCGCAAGGAGAAATTCTGTTGCGATGAACTGGTTCAACCCCCCCTGGAATACAGGCTTGGCTCAGTGACACTGAAAGAATATGGTCTTCTACGTGGGCTGCAGAACAGACCGAAGAATATTTAGGGTCCTTTTGTGTCCTACCTGCTGGCTCCCGGGGTCAGAATTGGGGGAGTCATTCACTGTACGCAGGCAATGGATTTGAGTGTCAGCCAAGCAGGAGAAAGAAATGCTGCGCCACTGTGCGATTTATGAACAAGACTTGCACCTCCACATTTTACACTACCTGTTTGACTCTGCTGCTTCTTTGCTGTTAATCAGCTTACGCTGGGCTTCCGTTGCTGTGCCCCATTGTATTAACGCACAATTGAATGGTTTGAGACGTGACTCTCTTAATAAAGAAAGTTTGGAAAATCCTCCAAGCCTAAACTCCTATTCTCAACCCGTATGCACATATCCCCCACCACCATGGAGGAGAAGCAGCTCTGCATACATCTGCATATCAATGTTTTCCTACCGTGGCACAGGAATAGACAGGGTGTGGTGGTGGGTGACCATTAAGCACCTTTATGGGCCCATTAACTAGGTCAGGGCATGCTGGCTTACATTCCTTGTGCCCTTTGAAATTCACAGCCTCTGAGACTTTGTAGGCTTGAGTTTCATATTCAGCGTGGGTTGATGTATGTGCAGAAACTTACAAGCATGTCCATATGAGCATGACTGGAATTTCTATCACTTTCTAGAGCACTTGCCTTATTCCCTGCCAGTGCAATGGTAGGTACGCTGGCTATTTACACTTTTAAAAAAATGCCCTAAATGCGCTGGCACGGATAATGCATGCATTTGTTCACTCCTTCACCCCACGGAGGTGAAACAGCATCGCAACATTAAAATATGCATTTGATTTGTGTCTGTATTTCTCTGCATCTGTTGGAGATCCAGTGGGTGAAGATGGCATGCATAGATTTGCCCTCCGCCCAGCTTAATCCTCAGGTAGAAGCTGCAAAGCAAAATATGAATGAAATGAGCCCCGCTTTCATTTGCGCCACCTCCTCTTCCCTCCAAATATCAGACAACATCCGGAGACCCCAGCTCTAAGCCATGTTCTGGACCCCACTTCCTTTTACTGTGCAGGCAGATGGAGACTTGATGAACAGTTCAGTGGCTGTTTCTGTCCAGGGTCAGGTAGGTGATGTGAGCAGGTAAAGTTGGCTGCAATGATCTTGGCAGCACTTTCTGGCTTGGACGCCAACATTTGTTTGTTGACAATCCACATCTAGGTCTCTGAAACCCCACCTCCTTCCAATGTGATTGGTCAATATGCCAATACACCTTGAAAAAGGGTAGTGTTTCTCCCCACCGTCTGTCTGCTTCTCTCCAGGGCCTAGAGTTTCACATTTCACGGAAACTCCTGGCACTCGAGTGCGAGCAGATCATACGGCACACTGTCGTACGTTTATCCTGGAGGTGAAGGGGCAGAGCACAAAACAGGGCGAGGGTGGTCAAAAATCAAATAGGGCATTTGGACACTATACCCGTTCAGGGGCGCCTATGGCGACCACTCTGTCACTATGTATCCTTGTAATTCCATTTGTCCATTTCACCCGATGCCTCTCCAATCTTACGCATTCGGGTTGCAATGTTGTATCTTGCTCGCTCACTTCAATACACGCCGGGATCTCACTAAGCTTCACTCAACAATGGTGTTTTCTTTGTTCTTGGGCTCCCCACCTGACCCTCAGACACTCCTGGGTTCATGTCCTGGCTCAGGGGAACAAGCATTTCATTTTACCAATGTAACAAGGGATCAGCATGCCTCTCGGCTCCCTTTTTCGGGCATCTCTTCAATGCTGGAAACAAGAAGTCTTTGGCCAAGCTTCTCCCAGATGCTTCCTCGCACAGACCCTCAGCGTCCCTTTTTCTTCCCGCTGGTCCTAGGCAGCCACGGCTCCTCAGCTCTCCTTCTAACTCGCTCTCTGTGCTGATTGCTAGCGTTCCTTTTATACTCTCCTGAAGACTTGATAGGCTGCAGGTGGGCATGGTTGATTTCAATGGCCTGACCATGCCTGGCCTCGTTAATGGGACATGGCCTATGAAGATGTTGATGTGCCTCAATCTGCCTCTTCTTCGTCCCAGCACCATAGTGGTGTTTCTCAGAGGAAATCTTTACTCCTCTTGATTTCCTCTTCTTCGTCACAGTACTTGAGTGATAATTGTGGAAAGGGAAGATTGTGTGTCTTAATAAATTCTATGAAGGTTGAAGGGGGGTTGGGTAGGTCACTGTCAAGGAAGAGGGGATACCATGTCTCTGGCCTAGGTGTGTTCTTAGGATAGGAAATTGGTATTGTTTTTTCACAGTAAATGAGGATAACGGGGAAGGGAAAGATTGGTTCTCACAGTAGTTTATGATAGTAGAGAGGGACGGGAGGATAAGTCTGAGTTATAGGTAGAAAAAGGGGTTTTACATTCTCTTGCTTTCCTCTGAGTGAGAGTGTCCGACAGAAGATCTTGGGGTGGGGTAGGGTAGGATATGAGTGATGATATCCTATGACAGTAGAGGGGTGGTAGGATAGATCGGGATTAGGAAAAGGGGGTTGCCAGATCTCATTTTCAGGCATCCCACTTCTATTCTTCAAAGATCCTCCATCTCAGTAGTACCCGGGTCGGGAGGATAGTTCAGGGGCAACGCACTCACCTTGGAAGCAAGACACGGAGCAACACAGGTTTGATCCCCGGGTGAGTGCTTAGAAACCTCTGGGTATTAAGGGTGTTATAAATAACCAATTACAATTCCCCCTTCGCAGCCTCATTTCCGGGGTCAGAATCTGACAGTCTTACCCTTCTCTTGGTTACCTGAGGGGGAAGGGATCTTAAGCAGGTTAAAAGTGAGAATGCCCTCAGATTTCTCACAGGATATGAAATGATATATTTTATTTGTATCGCGCTCATACACAAGTGTTTCAGGGCACGACACTCAACCTTCCACTCAACCACAGGACACTCAACCTTCATTGCTTTCAAGCTCCTATACACAGTTACCTATATAAGCGAGTACATACTGCGCTGAAATCAGTAAAGTAAAATAAAGGCAGATACATACTGGATGAAAATCTGAACAGTCAAATATACGGCAGTTTATATTGCACAGTATACCTGAGAAGTACATTATAAGCTGGTCAATATTGCAATGACTATTCGAATAGTAAAATGTAGACAAGCACATAGTGCAACTACCTTCAGAATAGCAAATTATAAGCAAGTCTATACTGCAATGCCTATCAGAGTAGCGATCCATATTGCAACAACTCTCAGAATAGTAAATTATAAGCAGATCTATGTGATCACTGCACCACCCGTAATGGCGACTACGAAAATGTCAACCTTCATTACGGCACAGCGCAGTGATCACATAGATCACTTCTCGCCCACACCCCCTTACCGACCCACCCACAGCGCACTTACCATCTCAGCAGCACTCTCCTCTATCCCCTGCGCCATCAGATCCCACACACTTAGTTGGGTCAGAGCTGGCTCTGCAGGATCCTTTTTTTTCTTTTTTATCTTAAACGTTGTATCCGCTCTCCATTTAACAAAAGCGGGGGACCAACCCACAACCCCCAGTCCCCATTACACAGACTAAGGGGAGCGAGGGACACAGCTGTAACTCCTGCTTGCCTTAGTGGGAGCGATGGGGGCGGGTCGGGATTTTTGTACAGCGCTCAGGCGCAGTATTGGAAATGTCGCCACAATCACAGTGACATTTTGGTACGATTCCTTAGAAGTCGGACCATACTGCAACGACTATCAGAATAGAAAATTATAAGCTGGTCCATACTACAAGTACTACCAGAATAGTAAAATGTAAACCAGCACATACTGCAATAACTATCAGAATAATATAATGCACGCTGTTAACATACTGCAAAGAATATCAAATAGTAAAATACAAGCAGATACATACTGGTCTGAGTGGCAGCGCAGTAACATTAAGCTAGGTCTATATGCTGGATGAACATCAGAACAGAAAAATACAAGCAGGGAGTATCCGAATAATAAATTACAACCGCTGCATAGTGCACAGAATATAGTAAAATTCAGGTTGGTAAATGCTACACAGAATACCACAAGACAAAATACCAGCAAGCATAATGCACAAATACTGAAAGAGTGAACTACAAGCAGGTATACTGCAATAATATCAGAACAGTAAAATACCGACATCCGTGTACATTCTGCACTGAATACGAGAAGAGTGAAATACAAACAGGGAGACACTCTATATCCTAACAGGGAAAGACAAGCTGGCATATGCAGCATTGCATCTTAGAACAAGGAAAGACAAGCCGGCATATGCAACATTGCATCTTAGAACAGGTAAAGACAAGCCGGCATATGCAGCATTGCATGTTAGAACAGGGAAAGACAAGCCGGCATATGCAACATTGCATCTTAGAACAAGGAAAGACAAGCCGGCATATGCAGCATTGCATCTTAGAACAGGAAAGACAAGCCGGCATATGCAGCATTGCATGTTAGAACAGGGAAAGACAAGCCGGCATATGCAACATTGCATCTTAGAACAAGGAAAGACAAGCCGGCATATGCAGCATTGCATCTTAGAACAAGGAAAGACAAGCCGGCATATGCAGCATTGCATCTTAGAACAGGGAAAGACAAGCCGGCATATGCAGCATTGCATGTTAGAACAGGGAAAGACAAGCCGGCATATGCAGCATTGCATGTTAGAACAGGGAAAGACAAGCCGGCATATGCAGCATTGCATCTTAGAACAAGGAAAGACAAGCCGGCATATGCAGCATTGCATCTTAGAACAGGTAAAGACAAGCCGGCATATGCAACATTGCATCTTAGAACAGGGAAAGACAAGCCGGCCTTTGCAGCATTGCATCTTAGAACAAGGAAAGACAAGCCGGCATATGCAGCATTGCATCTTAGAACAGGGAAAGACAAGCCGGCATATGCAGCATTGCATCTTAGAACAAGGAAAGACAAGCCGGCATATGCAACATTGCATCTTAGAAGAAGGAAAGACAAGCCGGCATATGCAGCATTGCATCTTAGAACAAGGAAAGACAAGCCGGCATATGCAG
Source organism: Ambystoma mexicanum (assembly GCF_040938575.1). Classification (NCBI taxonomy): domain Eukaryota; kingdom Metazoa; phylum Chordata; class Amphibia; order Caudata; family Ambystomatidae; genus Ambystoma; species Ambystoma mexicanum. The sequence continues at coordinate 1,191,140,113 of NC_090933.1, forward strand.
CATTGCATCTTAGAACAAGGAAAGACAAGCCGGCATATGCAGCATTGCATCTTAGAAGAGGGAAAGACAAGCCGGCATATGCAGCATTGCATTTTAGAACAGAACAGGGACAGACAAGCTGGCAAATACTGCACGGAATAACTATACATTGAAATGCACGTTTGAATAACCTGCTCAGAATAGCAGGAAAATAAAAGCAAGCTAAGCCAATACGCACAGCGCAGGGACTGGCAGATGCGGCGCAGCTCTACTGTTAACCTTGGCATGAGCTGGGTCAATTCTGATGAAGTGTTTTTACTTGTGGCAGTGTTCTTTAAGTCGGCGAGGAGGTCTGGGAGATTGCATATTTTGGACAAGGACACACAGTATTTCACCTCTAGGTCAGGTCATTCTAATCTAGTTAAGGTCAGTATTGATTGAAATGTATTACTACTGAAGACCATTCAGTAGCCTAGCTGACGTATGAGGCTGCCCTTTACCCCGGATTCCCAGTGGACAGGTGTCCAGGCACACAACACAAAATCAACAACATAACTGACACGAATTAAAGCCTTAATTACTATTCGACACAAGAAGCTCCATGATGGGAAAGGAATGAGAAATTAGTAGTACTCTGGAAATTAGGAGTGACTCGTACATATCAAGAGAAGAAAATGGAGGAAAGAGCACCCCCCCGCACCCCCTGATGAAAAAGCATGGCTTCATGGGAAATTGGCAAGGTCATATTGCAGTCCTTTCAACCTTATACATGAGCGAAGACTTGCTGTATGAGAATACAAGGACACTGGCACTGCCTGTACAAAGGCCGGTTCATTGCGCTGCTTGACTCGGGCACTAGGGCCCCACGGGCAGTCTTCGTTTCCAAGAGTGCAGCTTCTGGCAGCGCAGTGGCCCATTAAGCCTCCAGATGCCATTAGGATGCTGCCCTCCTACATCCACTGCCTCTAGCCTGTTGCTCCCTGGAATCCGCTATGGCCTGTTTTCCAGTGCTTTGGATCCAGCCATTCCTTCCCCCTCAAGGCCAAGCTACCGCCCTGAACGCAGCCACCGTGCTCCCTGCCGTCATATGGTGGCTGGCTTCTTGTTCCTCTTGCCCGATTTGCTTCCCTGCTGCATATCCACCCCCCCGAGTCAGTTCCACAACGCTCTACTCCTAGGTCGTGCCTCTGTGCCTCTTGTGATATGCACCACAGTTACCAGCGAACTAATCCAATCAATGATCCTCTGTACCTGCCAGTCATTCCTTCCCACTGGACACTCCCTGCCTTCGCTTCACAGGCTCAACACCACTCTCATGGGTGACAATCCATTAACACGACCTTCTAACAAGAGGCGACTTGCCCATTCTGGCCCTGGCATTTAGGAGGAGGTTCGTGTTATTTCCCACAATTCCCATGCCATGGAAGAGGGTCTGTATCCTGTACCCTTAGTTTCTGTGTGAGATTTATTTGGGTTTTTAAAGCACTAAAACCGAAGAACTGTAGAAAATGTAACAAAGTCAGTACAAAAATATGCGAATGAAGCAAGACAACCATCACGAAGGAGCAAATTTTGAAGACGGGAGATTTAAGAGTAGAATGAAAAGAAGCAATGGTTGACGCTAAACACAAAGACAAAGGTGACGCATTCCATTCTACAGTTTAGGGGCAAGAAGAGTAAAAGAACGGAATCGGGAATGGGCACAAGGGAGGCACAGGGCAGGTAGTAAAAATAAATATGAGCACAAGGAACATGGACCAGTATCTACAGAAATGAGAGACGAAAGATGGGAAGGGGCAAGAACATACAGAAAACAAAAACAAAACAGAATTAGAGCAGCAAAAGAAATTCAGCTAAGGTGGGCTACATACTAAGCAAGTGAATATTGAGGCAAAAGATGGAATAGCAAGCAAATAGCAGTGATGAAGATAAGTTCAAGGGAGCAAGTGCCAGAGGAAAGGAACAGCAGTCGCGAGAAGACGGGAGCAAGAATAAAAATCTTAGCAGTAGAAAACGGATGCATCTTGCTGTGAAAGAATGGCCATCTGGCGAGGGCAGGGTAGCCCAATCTGTTTCATTCTGTTGCTGAATCAGATGGTTGGCTAATGAGCCCCCTTCCCTTTCCTAAATGCTTGCTGCCAGAATTGAAGAGCATGCATGTGCTCTGTCTGAGACCACCTAAAGGCACACCCTCAGCTCTGATGTGGCACAGGGCAGGTTCAAAGGTCACATGTACATCCCTGACGCCTGCTAGGACAGAAGGGTCTTGTGGCACGTGAATCTTGAAATAAAAGCCATGCCCAATCGTGTCATGATGACTGGTCAATACATACAATCATAGGGATCAGCCACTTTGATCACATCGCAACGGATTGAATCCTGTTTCACAGTATTTTGTTTCACTGTATTTTTGTAAACTATTTTTTACTGCAAATATGTAGATGGTGGGTTGGGGGTGGGCATGTAGAAAAGGGGGTGGGTGAATTTTCTGAGGTAAAACAACTCAGTAAAAAAATGCAGTTAAATGGGATTCGATGAGCTGGGAAACGAACAAATCTCATAGATCCCAGTTATATAGCCCAATCAACAGTGTCAGCCCTGTGAGCAGCGCTAGCTATGGCCACATTTATATTTGTGTCTGGGTTGACTGTCTCCACTACTGCCATGTGGAACATTATCCAGGATGCTGCCACTGTGAATCTCCTGCAGGAAGGGTAATACCCCCTCCCCGCCCCTCAGGGCATACTAACTTCCCCCAGGAGGCCTCCAGGGAGCCAATATTTTCGAGGTAGCATGGACATAACAAACCACTTTCATGGCAGTCAGGTTTGAAGTCTGCAGGCATGGGAAGAGAGTAGAGTTAGAGCATCCAGAGAAGGAAAGTAGGCCTGGGGAAGAGTCCTGCCAGCTTGACTTCTGTTGGGGCTCTCGTGCTTTTTCGTATCACTGCCATTTCCTGTAGGAAAGGTACTCTGGGTGTGATGTCATAAGACAAAGGACATGTTACAACAACAAGGATCGGACCCGTTAAAGCAGGCTTGCTTTCGACCAATCCCCTGTGGCCTTTTGGCTTTAAAGAAACAGGGGCACGCCCTCAACTCTGACTCATCTCTGGATTTCCACAAGAAAAATAATAAATCTGGACCTCTGTTGGGAATATAGTCTATTCTAAAGTCTTGGTCCAAGGATATGATGACAAAGCATCCAAGGCATATGAGAGCTCCGTCCCATAACCATCCCCAAGAAAAAGTAGGGGTGACTGATGTTGGGCCAAGGCCTCTATACTGTGTGCACTGGAACTAGGCTCCTTTTCAATAGAGGTGAAGGATCACCTGTAGGTGCAAGCCAAGCCCCCTAGTGGGGGAGTGGAGAAGAACCCACCTTGTCCTGGAGCCCTTGGGTGCGAAGTCCACAGAAGCAAGGAAGTGACCCCTGGATCTCCCTACATCTCTGAACTGCATCAACGCCCGTTTGGGCACCTTCAACACTGTTCAAGCAGCTGTATGGGAACCACTGGAGTCCACTCAGAATTGACCACTCCATCGCCTCGCCAAGTAGTGCATGTACAGAGTGATGTGTGCAAGGACCTGGGTAAGCTTGCTGCACACTAAAAGGCAAACAGTCCTAAACACATGGCACACGGTTAAAGGAGATAATGTACCCTGCAGATTCTGCCGGAGTTCAAAAGTCACTTATAGGTTCACCCAAAAAAGGGCCCCTATCTTCAATGAGTTGTCCATGACCAAAGCCACCTGAGGCCAAGGCTGGCAAAAAGGAACCCCTTTCAGCAGGTTATTCCAAAGGGTCTACTACAGGAGGTCATGTGTTACAGAGCTTGAGGCCTGCAACTTCATCATGTTGCCCCAGTATTGGGACCATTGCCAGTGAAGTAGCCATCAAAGCGATCACATGCACAACCGAGCCTCGGGCTCCAGAGGCATGCAGGTGCCCATGAGGCCCAGGTGACGAAAGACTGAGGAAGGCATCTGGGGCTGTGCTGAATATCACCAAATTAATTGTAAGGTGTTTGTAACATGGTCCTAAGGCGGGAGAAGCACTGCCCTAGCATGTCCATGACAGCAGCAATACATACATTTTTTAAAGTTGAATGTAAACTCTCAAATGGTGGACAGATGGCACAAGTGAAGTAAGTGCTATGAGACAGACTTCAGGAAACATGCCCATATTAGCCTGTCATTCACATAGGAAAAGTCACGATTCTGATCTCCCCTGAGGCAAGAAGCCACAACTTAAAACACTGGGGGATTTGCAGCGGCCAAGGGGTATAACTGAAAATTGGTGGGGGGTGTCCCAGACAAAACTCTGGTGCTTCAGATGACAGGCACATAGAAGTAGAATACTGGTGTTCTACGGATACCGGACAGTTTTGAAAGTTGAGACTGCAGCTCTTGAGCAAGGGTCATAATTTTGACTTGTCCTTGTGCAAGTACAGGTCAAGCAGTCATAAGTCTAGAATGTACACAGACCAAAACTCTAATTTGGCATCAGAAAATATTGGGAGTACCAGCCAATCTCCCTATAATTGAGCCAACAGTTCTATGACAGCCTTAGATAGTTGGAGGTCAGAGAACACTCGCAGCAGGAGAACATCCTTTGTGGCTCAGAGAGAGCAGGGAGGTGGGGGGGTAGGGTTGTCCTGGGACCACGGAGGAAAGGAAGACAAACAAAATGGAGAAAAGACCCGCAAGGCCTAGGCATTTGAGGCAGGGCTGCTACACTCCAGATAATAAAGGATAGACTCCCCCTCCGTCCCATCAGGGTGAAGAGCGTTGAAAGGACAAATTAAAGGGATTTAAAGTAAGGAATGGAGGAGGGGCATGAGTGTGCCTGAGCCTTTCAGAAGGACTGATATAGTGCTTCTGGTGTGGTCTACCATTGGGCACCCGAACATTGCTTCTGTGAGCAAAGAAACAACCAATGAAAAAAGCAGATGGTTAATAAACTGCAAGCACACGTTTAGCTTCTCCATGCATTCCTCTGCATTAGCGCAAAAGAGGTGGTACCATCAAATGGCACAACAGTAATTTCATTTGGATGTTGGTAGGGAACTCCAAGGTCCTCCGGTATCAGTGACTATGGATGACCACTCCCAAACCCCCACATTTGGAAATGCAGTCAGCTGTGTACAGGGCCACGTGCAGCACTTCTTTGGTATCCTCCTTGCCATCCGAAAGTAACCCCTAGATAAAATAAACAAAATAAAATAAAAAAGAGCCTACATTTCTAGGAGCGGGCTTGAAGCATCCTCCCTGCCTACATTCCAAATGGTTTGGGGATAGCCGGCCAGAGCAGGCATTTACGATCCCCATGTCCAGGCTACCAGAGAAAAAAAGCGTCTACCTAAGGTATCCAAGTCTTTTCATCTCTCTGTATGTGGTAATGCTAGGCAAGATAACAACTTTAGCACAGGCACAGAAAGCCTGAACTACCAGACTCTCTGGAGTTAGGTGACTGTATTGGAAAACAAGATCAGAAGGTCTGGGCCTGTGCTTTTTATTCACAATTCTGCAGACGGCTAGGGCCCCATCAGTTTTCTCTCACGAAGGACTGGGTAGGAGAGGGTCCATTTGGAAGGAAGGAGGGTTTCTTTGGGTGGATCTTGCTCTAGAATTTCTGTGTGGGCATTATGATGGCATCGTGAAGTTAGAGACAGGCAACAGAGTAAGGTTTTTAACAGTTTTTTATTTAACTCAAAAATAAGGGTTGGGAAAGGCCCTATGTGCTAAGGTGGAATTTCTCTACCTAAATGAAACTAAGAATAGTCTGCGTAAGGAAGTCCAAAGAAAATAACTATGTTCAAAACCTACACTTGCCCTTTTATCTATTTGTATAAATTGTGTGGGATTCTCAAAGTCAAAAGTAATAGTGTTCAAAGTAAAGGCTCTGAGCTTCTTCCAGCTACTTGCTTGAAAAATGAGTAAATGTTCGAAGAAAATGCTGTGAGCTTTTTCCAGATACAGGCTTGCAAAGGGGGTTCCCTTCCCCTAGTTTCAAGACTGTTCACAATGCCAAGGGGTTCCCGTCCCCTAGCTTTCTGGTTCCTCTTCACAACACAATTTCCAGGGACACTTCCCAGCTCCTCTGGTTTGGTTATTCTTTACAAGTTTCACAACTACAGTTCCTTTGGTTTCTTAGCAGGTCTCTTATGTGGCTTTTCAGTAGGTGGGTGTCCTCGGCCTGGGTGCAGTTGTCAGACCACACTGTCCACCCATTACAGGTCACGCAACCGATGCACCTTAATTGTTTTGTCTCATCAGTTTTGAGTATGCACAATGCCACTGCTTCACTTCTACAGTTGTGCCTGGTTTAATCACCTCCCAGGTGAAGGGATGATTCGTATTTCACATTTCCTTATTGTTTTACCACTGCTTGTTTGTCCGCTTCTCACTTGTTACCACTTCACACTCTTCTATGGCTCTTCCCAATCTTTGGTTTCTCAAAGCACACAGTTTCCAATGGATCTTGCCAATGCTTGTTTCACACAGTTTCTAATGATTCTAGAACTGTCAGCCCAGGTAACGGCAGCTTGATTGCTGTGCTCCTGTCCTAGGCCTCAACTGATAATCTTACTTAAAAATGTATGTCCCAGGTACTCCTGAACCTGCACAGCCAGCTAAAAGACAGAAAGGAGCTTCACAAAAGAACAGAGGAGAAGCCAGGGAGGACAAGCTTTTGGATTTGCTTAATGAATTGAAGCAGGACATGGCTGAGATAAAGATAGCCCTTGTTAAGTCAGAGGAAAGATTTGAGTCCATGACTAGAAGGGTGGATTCAGCTGAAGAACATCTTACAGTTGTGGATGAGAGGACTTTGAAACTGATGGATCAAATCAGAGAACTGAAACAGGCTAATGAAAAAATAGCCTCTAAACTGTCAGAGCAAGAAAACTTCTCTCGAAGAAACAATCTCCGTCTGGTTGGTTTTCCTGAAAATGCTGAGAGAGGTAACATGATGGATTTTCTGCTCAATAATTTGCCAAAGATACTGAAACTGGATGCTGCTGTAAACCTAGAAATTGAGAGGGCACATCAGGCGCTTGGTCCCAAACCTTCATTGGGTGAAAGGCCAAGACATATCATTGTGAAATTCTTGAGGTTCCCAGTTAAGGAACTTATATTGAAGAAGGCCCGTGAACTCAAAGATTTGGCTTGGGGAGGAAACAAGATCATGATTTTTGTGGATTTCAGTAAGGATGTCCTGGAGAAGAGGAAGGCAGTCGATATGGCTAAGGGTAAAGCTTGTGCAAAAGGATTGAAATACTACATGGTCTTCCCTGCCATCTTGAAGGTGGTAATTGATGGGCAGCTACATGCTTTTTGTGATTGTAAGACTGCAGAGGCTTTTTTTTAACTGATTTGGATGTTGATCCAATGGAAGGTACTTCTCGTGATCTTAAAACTGCTAATCTGACAAGAAAGAAGAAGGGGAGGCCTGTCTCCACTGATTGAGGTCTGACTTGTTTTATTTTTGAGATATGGTGATTTTTTAAGATGGTTGATACAAATTAATTGTGCTCTACGTCTTTCAATGAACCTTATCATTCAAGGCTCATCGATTCCCTTGCAGCTGTCACCCTGCGGCACTCTTTCGTGCGCGCCTTGGAGTAGCTGGCCCCCACCTTTGCAGGGGCGGAGCGTCATGTAGCGCGTATTGTGTTAAATAGATGGCCCCCACCCTTGGAGGGGCGGTGCAGTGACTCCTCTGTGTGCAGGCACCCGGAAACAGTGACCCGTTACTCATCATGTTCACGGGTGAATCGAGGTGCTCTCCATTAGCCCCCACATTCGGGAAGGCGTGGCTTACGATGGCTTACGGTGGAGGCTCAGACACAGCGATACGCTTTGCATCGATCCCGGAAGATTGAGGATTGAAGTCTGTGTTCCCTCAAGGCATAGCAACGGTCCGGAGCCTCGGGACCCCTCGCAGCTTGTGAGGTAACTCTAGTCGTGCACTGACTCCCAGTCACATCTCTCATTGTGTGGAGATGGTAGTGGGAGTAGCAGTAATGTATGCAGCCTTACTTGCTTGCGGCATGGCTGCTGTGGGGCAGTCCTGGCCATCTCAAAAAATATGTGACATAATATGGCTGCTACTGATCAGCCTTGTAATTGCATAGTCGGTCAGATATGCCAGATTCCACCAGCATATATGAGATTTTACTACAGGAGCAGGGCAAAAGGTAGCGGCGACAGGTCTTGCAAGCCCGATATAGGACTAGTTATCTCCTGCGAACCTAAGGAATAGGAACAATATGAAAAGGCCTGACTTAGACAACAGGAGCAATGGTCACTAGACAGTGCAGGCAGGATAGGGCGGACCTGCCTGGCGGAGGGGAGTGTGGGAGACCCAACTCTGTGTGGAAACAGCCCGTGGGATGAAATGGGGCAAAGAACATCTAATGTACTCTCTGCAAGAAGAACTGACTTAGGTGTCTGCTTCGTTTATGACTGTTACTGACTTATTTGGGGTCAGTAACATGTAAATTATTTTTTAATCTACATTCCCTGCTCTCCTCCCTTCATGCTGGCAACTTATTTACTCTGTGGATATAGCAATGTGTACTGACGACAGTTTGTAGGGTTCTGCAGGGACTCTGCCACGTCATATGGTGGGATGTGAATGGAGATGTGGAGTGAAGTTTGGGTCTCCCATTCACCTTCTGACTGGCCTGCCAATGAGCCAACATTGGAAAAACTGAATACTAGCATGCACCCAGCTTGATTCAACAGTTGTCCATCTGGAGTGTGCTATTGCAGTAAATTATTTCAGATGGCCCGGGACTGGTTGGTTCAGGTGTGAATTTGCAATGTATTGATTTATTGCTTGTTCTGAAGGGTTTTGGAGGTTGGGTTACATTGTTGGCATTTCTGCATTGATGGGCAATTGACTATGTAGACTGTTGATGATATTTATACTAATTTCCTTATGTACTCTCACGGTTATATCGCTTATATGGCCTGCTCTCTTCTTGGTAATTCAATGGAAATGGATTGTAAGTGAGGGATTTTAGTGAATGACTGCGTTGTGGGTCTGTCTTTGATGTAGCAGTGTGAGAGATTGGTACAGAATGCTTAATTTGCTATATGCACTTTAAGTGACGGTATTTTGTATCCTATGTACCTGCTAGTCTTAGCATGCTCCATATTGTTAGCTAAGAAATCTGTCCTGGCTTTCATGTTACAAGCTCATCTACTGGGTATCAAAATTACCTGGGTGAGTGACTTTACTCATTGTATAGACATCCTGACTACAGCACTAAATGTCAAATGGTGATTAATATTCATTTCATTCGGGAACACCATGTGACAGTTACTTTTGTTTTATTAACTGGTTTAGTGAACCATTGGTCAACTGTCCAAACTTCTACAATGTCCCTCACTGTAATTGATGTGACGTTAATATCTGATATTTGAGTCCAGTTCAGTGGGGGGTTGAAGGTATATGTGGGTATCCACTAATTCTGGTATGTAGATTGCTCCTGTTGACTTGGGAAGATCTATTATGTGCCCCGAATTCATTGGTTCAGCTCTGTATACCTGAAGATTAGTCTACCTGTAGTAGCACGGTCACAATGTAAGGATTGTGCCAGTATGTCGATTGCAGCAGTATGAAAGTCAGGCAGGTAATCTACTCGATTTTGATATTCTTGGAACTTTGGGTATGGGGTTAACTGTCTGTGGACTGTGCCGAGTTAGGAGAATGGTCACACAGGCCTATTGTTTTCTTCTGGGATTGATTGATTATTCTTATGGACTGGTCTGGAGCTGACCCTGGTCTATAAAACTGGAGATGGTTTGGTTGTGGGAATCAGTCATTGTGTGAAACAGCATGCTTTTGATAGATATCGTAATTAAACTGTTCACTTGTTCTTTGAATTCAATATATGCTTTCTCTGATCAGCGATTACATGTTTCCTTGGCCAATTTGAATATTGGCGTTTTCTTTTCCTCCCCTTTTTGGTCAGTTTGACATGTAGGGTCGGCTCTAGACTGGTCTGCTTTTGTTATGATGTTAGGATGTATGTTTATTAGCAGTAAGATGCACTGTAGGTTGTATTCGCTTGCCATCCTTGCATTGGTTGTTGGCTTCTTGTTATACTGTCTTGTTATACTGTCTGATATTGATAGATGGTTGTGTGTGGGGGAAGGTTCTCTTTATTTCTGTGAGGGATTGCAACAAATGATTTGGATGTATGGTGTTACTTAGTATTTGTGTTCGCTCGATGGGAGCTTTTGTGAGGTGCTTGCTTTTTGTAATATACTTTGATCTAGTTGTCTTGGTGTTGGTGAATGCTATGTGCCCTGGGGATCTGGTTTTGTAATTATACTAGGAATTGGATGGGGCAATGGTTGTTTAATGGGTGTGTCTGGGAATGGGGGTGTCTTTGTGTGGTAGATTGTTATGGACGGTTAATTTCTTGGACTAGAATTGGTTGGTGAGGGAAGGTATATGTTGGACGGTTGGATGTGATTTTGATAATGTTAGCCAGTTCTATGGTACTTGGGTGCAGTTGGATGCGTAGTCTGTGGGTGTGTTTTCTGTAGGACAGGTGTGATACTGATGGATAATGATGGTATTTATGTTTTTTTACATTTATTGGTATGACTTAAAGAGGGGTTTTTGGGATGGGGGAATTATGGGATTTGTCGATCAAGGTTCAAGAAGTTGTTGGATGATTGGTCTTATACTTTATGGGAGTGGGTTCTGCGGCTTTAGTTATTATTCTATTGAAGTACTCTTGGTGTGTTATGATTTAAAGTAGGATAGGAGATTTATACATAGGTTGTAGATGTTGGCCTGGGATGCCTGGTAAGTATAGTTCTGAATAGATATTGGTGTGTATATCATTTTACTTATTATAAGCCTGATGGTGGTTGGGCTTCTGGTACTAGTATATATGTGTGTTTTGTGTGTCTTTTGTTGTCTTTTGTGTGTTCTGGGGTGGGGTTTTCTTTTTTTGTCACAAATGTTTCTTTTTCCTTTTTAGTTCTTAGGTTGGAGATTCCCATTTTTCTTCCAAGTTTGGAATTAATGAGACAGGTCTGTGTCAATGGATGGGATTGTGATTGTGTGAAATGCAGATAATTCTAGTGGTGAATTATTGATCCTTTAATCTTTGTTTCATGGAATGTTAAGGGTATTGAATGTGTATTTAAAAGAAGGAAGGTTTTGGCACAGGTATGGAGGAGTAAAGGAGATGTTGTGTTTCTTCAGGAGACTCATTTGAGTGAACACATTGGGGATTATTTGTCTACTCGTAATTACCCACAGGTGGTATCGAACTATTACGATACCAAATCTAGGGGGTTTAATATTTTGTTTAGGAAGGGACTGTCTGTTAAAATTGAGAAAACAGTAAAGGATCACGAGGGTCGTATTCTTCTAATTGATATATTACATAACGGGAAGAAACTTACTGTGGGGACAGTGTATGCTCCATGTGCCCCGGATATGGGTTTTTTCAGGAAGTTGGATGATCTTTTGGGGGAGATGGAGGGTGAGGCAATTATTTTAGGTGGTGATTTTAACTTGGTGATGGATAGTGAACTGGACAGAAGATCCGATTCTAGGTATAATAATGGGAACTTAAGTGCGGAATTAAAACAGTTTGCTTTTAAGTATAATCTGGTAGATATTTGGAGAGTTCATCACCTAAGAGATAGGGATTATTTGTTTTATTTGCCGGTCCATAATTCTTACTCTCGGATTGATTTTTTTTTTATTAGTGATAAGATAGTTGATCAGACGTTTAGTTCTAGTACTGAGGAGAGGTGTATTTCTGATCATGCGCTTATAGATCTGAAAATCAATTTACATGGTATTCATAAAAAGAATAGGAGATGGAGAATGCAAGCCAATTCACTTAATGACCCTCTAGTTAACGTGGGATTAGATACATTTATTCAGAAATACTTTGATGAAAGTACTTTGGCATTAAAATTGTCTGGGATTGCTTTAAAGCGGTTTTACGGGGCGAATTGATTGGTAGAACTTCCTATGCTAAAAAGAGAAACAAAATAAAAATTGAGAGGTTAGAGAAGGAGATAGTGGATTTACAAAGGAATTGTGCGCAAACAGGGATGGATTGCATGAAACATAAATTGAATAATTTGGAAGAGGAATTAAAGAGGCTTTTGCATTCACAAGCAGGGAAGAGTTTATTTTATACGAAACAAAGCTTTTGGGAATTTGGGGACAAAAATGGTACGCTTCTGGCAAATAAACTTAATGGTCTTATGGTGGACAAGTGTATTTCGTCTATTGAAAATGATAGAGGTGAGGTATTTCATAGAAGTGAAGATATTTGTAGGGGGTTTAGACTATTTTATGAAGGGTTGTATGAGGAGCATTTACGTCCTACTGAAACTGACTTGCAGTCTTTTTTTGATAAGGTACGCCTCTTGAGACTTCGGGATGATAAAAAATTGGTTCTGGAGTCTGCCATAGATGTGTCTGAGGTTACTGCTGCAATATTGCAATTGAAAGATGGAAAATCGCCGGGGCCGGATGGGATTGTTTCAGAATTTTATAAAAGATTTGTTGAGCAATTATCACCTATTTTATGTGTCCTTTTTAATGAATTTTTGGAGTCAGGGTCGATATGTGATTCAATGACAGATGCAATGATTACTGTCATTCCTAAGCCTGATCAGGATCACAGGAAGTGCAGTAATTATAGACCTATCTCACTGTTGAATGTGGATTTTAAGATATTTACTAAAATTTGGGCGAATAGGCTTATGGTTAATATGGGTGATCTGGTGGATGAGTCTCAAGTGGGTTTTATCCCAGGTAGGTATGGATATGATAACATCAGGACTATATTGGATGTCATTGGAATGCATCATAATAAAAAATCAAAAGGGCTGATTGGGTTTTTTGATGCACAGAAAGCATTTGATAGAGTTAATTGGAGATTTTGGATTACACTTGGGATTTGGACTGACCTTTATGAAAATGATTAGGTGTATTCATTATGAGGTTAGGGCGAGGGTGACTATAAATGCTTTAATATCGGAGTCTTTTTCTTTGTCTAAGGGCACGAGGCAAGGGTGCCCTCTATCGCCTTATTTGTTTGATTTAGCACTTGAACCGTTGGTGGCTTATATTAGACAATGTGGAGATATCAGAGGTTTATGTGTTGGGGGTGTGGAAGTTAAGGTTTTATCTTATGCTGATGATATGGTGGTCCTGCTGTCTAATCCTGAACAGTGTGGATTGGTTCTGAAACAGATGTTTGAGGAAGTGGGCGATATTTCAGGTCATAAGATAAACTGGGACAAGACTGAGATATTCCCATTGTCTAATGAATGTAGTAAGGATATTTTGAAGGTATGGAATTGCAAATGGTCCCCTGTTTGTGTTAAGTATCTTGGTATATATATCATTGGTGATTTGAGGAAAATTATGCAATTTAATATTGATAAACTCGTAGATAAAATTGTGTATCCAATAAGACGATAGGAGAGACTTCATTTGTCATTATGGGCTAAGATAAATGCGATAAAGATGATTTTATTGCCAAAAGTGTTATATATATATATATATATATATATTTCAGTCAATTCCGTTCTTAATTTCCAAAAAACAGATTTTGCAGATTGAGAAACTGTTTCAATGTTTCTTGTGGGGGTTGGGTAAAAGACCGCGGAACCCTAGATTTATGTTGATGCAAAGTGTGGATGAAGGTGGTTTTGGATATCCTGACTTGTATAAATACTGTAAGGCGTTTCTGCTTAAGAAGGGGACTTATTATTATACAACTGATGACTTCGCAGGTGCTATCTGGCTGCGCATGGAGAGAGGGATTTGCAGTCCTTATCATTTAGATAGCCTTTATACTATGGGCAATATGTCGGTTAATAGATTGAAGTTGAAGTCTATAGTGGCAACCAGGCAAACCTTGCGGGGGTGGTTTGGAGAGAATGGCCAGTCATATGGTTTTAGGAAAGATGCTTCTCTTTCGCATAATAAGGTCTTACAATTGAACAACAGATGTTTGATTTGGCAGACTTGGGTTCGGAAGGGGATTTTAACAGTAGGTGTTATTTTAGATGGTGATCATCTTTTGACATTTGAAGACATACAGAGGAAATATGGGTTGCATGAACGAGAGAGACAAACATATGACGACCTGAGCTCCCTGATTTGTCTTAGGCAAAGAATGATTGGTGTTTTATTAGAAACCAAACCTGCACTGTGTCAATTGCTTACAGGCCAAGAGTTTTCAGTAAGTACATTTATTAATGTTATGCAATTGGAAAATAAACATGTTGAGGCATGGGATAAGTTGAGATTGGTGTGGTCAGATGATCTAAATATATATTTTACAGACAGGGAATGGAAGGATATTCTTAGGGTAAGTGCCAATGTGGGTACGGATTTGAACTTGCGTCTCATTAGGCAGAAAGTGGTGGGTAAGGTGTACTGGCCACCAGTTAAAATGTTTAAACTAGGGCTACAAGCTGATAATCTATCTTGGGGATGTGGAAAGAAGTTGGTACCCTTGTACACCTTCTCTGGGATTGCTCTAGAGTTTGAGATTTCTAGGTTGATGTGATTGATAGGATTGATTTAATTTTAGATATAGTTTTACAGAGATTGGGTGGGAACATCATCTTATTTTTACATTGAGGTAGGTGTAGCCGTTTGAAATATGGTGGTTGGATAAATAAGGCTTTATTGGTGGCCATTAGACTGATCCTTCGGGTTTGGAAAACTAGGAAGAAGCCTACAGTGGAGGATTGGTTAGTTGATTTGCGTACCTTATCACATTTTGAAAAGCTTTCCTTTAGAGCGAAAGACAAAGAGGTATACAGTCTCATTTGGGGTCCATTCAATGCCTTGTATGATTAACTATGTAGGCTATAGATTTGTATGAGTTGTGGGTAGAGATGATACAGAGGTAGGGGGTATGGAAGGAAAAAGAAAATGGGGTATAAAGTGAAAAAGGAAGACAAATAACTAATAAAAGGGGGGTGTTCTTTTTTTTACCTTTTGGGAGGGGGGTGTGTGTGTGTGTGTGTGTGTGTGTGTGTGTGTGTGTGTTCTATGTTGGATTACTTTAATTAACTGTTGTATTTTGCTCTTTTATTGTTTACATAAATGAAGTTTCTTGGTATGTCGGGGGGATTATTTGATTATGTTGTTTGCTTATTGATATGTTATTTCATTATGAGGTTTTGATTTGTGTTCTCTGGTTAACTATTCCTTTCTGTATTTGACTATTCTGTGATTTACTTTAACGACATGCTAATAAAGAGATTTGAAAAGAAAAAAAGAAAAAAAAAATATTTTCAATACCACAGTTTTCATTCAGATCGATATTCACAGGTACTTGCTGTTACTCTACAGCTTTATAGACGCCCCTTGACTGTGGGCAATACTTTTCAATATCACCATCATTAAACTTTTATTCGACTTTCGTCATTTGCCACTAAATACATAACACTCATGAAACATTTGACAATATAAAATGTGACATGATTTACAGAATAGACAGTTCTATCAATACAGCAGACATTTTAAACACAAGGTATTAAAAGCACCAAGTCTTTACACATATTGCAAAATAAGCTATTAATCAAGTCTCAGTAGTTCAGCTCTATCCTATACAGGCCTGCAAATAACAGGGCAGTTAGATGTCATGTTACTGTGTTGATGAAGCACTGCAGCAAATGATATTATGGTATAAAATGATAAGGCAGACACAATAGTTAACCCTCAAAATGTACCAAGTGTGCAATAACAAGACGAATTGGCTACAATTTTATGCTGAATTAGACAAACACAAAAATTTGCAAACTGGGGTGCAATCCGGACATACAAGAATTTGCAAATGTACACAATGTGAAAAGAAAGACAGGAGATTTCTGAGCCTGCAGGTGTATGCAAACACATTAGGTACTGCAGGCGAGACATGGTATCACAAGCATGACACTTACACAATAGGTACAATTTGTAAAAAACTTTATTGAGGTTTTGGAGGTTGGAAAAACTCCAAGTATGCCATATAACTAAAATGGGAGTCGTCTCGACCATCACACGATAAAATAAAACAGTCCTAGTGGATTCTGTCAAATCAAAATGGCCTATGCTAACAAAACCTAATGCCTGCCCTATCTCTTGTACAAAAAGTGTATAAAGGAGAAATGTATGTAAAGGAAAAGTTAAAGCTTTGGCTGGTCCAAGCATTTTGATCTAAGATGATTTATGACGTAATCTATGTAGATTAGAAACAACAGAGGAACGAGACACAACCCATTGTGAACTGTTCTTTGCTGGGGGCTTGGAATATATGACACCAGAGCTAGCAGAGGGAGTATTCATCTTAGAATTTGACATCAACCCTGGGAGAGAAAATGAGTTTCCCAAGGACAAAACCATCCAATCCCTTCATCCATTTGAATTTGGAAACAATGTGTTTGTTGTGCTACATGCAAATAAACTCCCCTTTGAGAACTGCAAACAACGTTGTGGGATTTTATGTGCTTTCCACTCATGGCCAAGCCACATTTCTTTAGTGGTTTATGGCCGGTTTGGATTGGGACATAAATGTGGTTTGGGCAACAATGAAAAAGCGGCCCACTATTGTAAATGGCAAATCATTCCTTTTGTGACTAATTGTTTGAGTCAATTTTAAAGAATATTTGTTTAGTAGCAATGGTCAACACTAGTAACTGCACAGTGAAGTAACTCGTGAATCTGACCTGTGATGCTGGAAATGCATCGGAGGGACAGGGCCTCTGTATCCTTGTCCTTTACTGTTTTTATCGTGTGTTCTGTCTTTTCCGTGCAGGAGTTCACGTGGGACTCCTGGCGGTGCAGCTCTCTCCCCTTTGGTTTGTTGAACGGACCCGTGGGGTTCACTTATGGCACCCATGGGTAGGGGTACAACCCTGTGCCCCTAGTGTGTGTTTTTGGGCACCTGTGTGTGACCCACAGAGCAGGGTATGGGCTGGTGGCAGCTTCGTGCTGAAATGACTGTTGCCCTGAGCGTCCTCCATTTTGGGATGCCCAGGCCCTGTCATTGGAATCGGTAGATTTCCAATGGAGACAAAATGGCCCCCAGGGCCTCTTGCCTTCCCTCACCTGTTACCCTGATCTTCCCGAAGTCCCGGGAAGCCCTGCCTCTGTCCCTTCCCCCTACTGGCTGTTGGGTGGAAGTTTCGTATATGGTAGTTTGGGGAAGTACCGACCAGACTGGCTGGAGCCTTCTCAACGACTGTATGTTGTGGGTACGCCTGTGGGTGGGACCTGGGTGAATGGAGCGTGTGACAATATACATTCTATGTTGTGGCTGTCTAGTATCTGGTGGTTGACACAATGGTTGAGACAGCCCTGCCCGAAACCGGTATGAATGCAGCTTGGAGTGTTGAATGGCTCGGTACTTGTCCCAATACACATAACTTGTTGTGTCTGGAGAGAAGTGAATGGCCTGAATACCTTGTGTGCCTGATAGACTGCCTGCGTGCATGAATGCCCGTAGCCATGATTGGATGCTTGAGTATGACCCAGTGGAATGAATGGGAGATCAACAGTATATTTGGGGACCTCTCACTGCTAGGAATCGTGTTCAGAAGCTGAAGTCCACTACGACAAGTAACTGGAGTGAAGCTTATCCTTGAGCCCTGCTGGACGAGAAGAATTGCTGTTGCTCTCCTTCGCAATCGGAAAGCTGCTGTGCTTCAAGGACTGACCCAGAGAGGACCTGGTAAGGCGCCCTTTCCCGAGCTACGAGGGACCATCGTGCACAGCTGATCTTTGCCTAAGCTCCTTGGTAGACAGACCTTCGACAGGCTGCCGACCCGATACGGGGACTGCTGCGGAATTCCAAGGAGAAGCGCCTGGACTGTTGTCCGTCACTGTCGTCGAACGCCGTCGCCGACTGGAGCCGCCGTGCTCCCGTTGCCCAAGAACTTCATTGATCCAAGGACACTCTCGTCCGCATCGTCGCCGCTGTATCCTGCTGGAGAATGCCTGACCGTCGAAACGCAGAGGAGCATCCACCGGTGGGTTTCCCGCCACCCACAGACCACAGAGACGCTGACGACTCAACGCCCTTGCTGGGCCACAGTGTAACGCTGACCTGACTCCCACGGAGGCGCTGCCCTGGTTCACGCTGCTGTGACCTCTTCTAAGGTGATGCGCAGGGTTCGGAAGACGGACTGGACCGGGCCCCCAAATCTGGCTTGTCTGGCTCGCAGAAGTATCCTTCTGTAGGCGAAAATAGGGGATTAACTGTCTGCGGGGTAATGCAATCGGCCTCCCACTTTCCCCTCTCACCCTCCTCGAAACCCTTCTGTGATTCCCCGTAGCGTCTCACCTTAGGGTTACTTCACTGGATTTTCGGATTGGTGAGAACCAAACTTGCTTGGCTTCCAGGTAAGTTCTTTGATAAGAGGTTCCCCTTGTGTCCATGCATTAATGTACTAATGCTAGTGTCTTTTTCCCCATAGGGGCCGGGGTACGGAATGCCGGGGAACAGGCACCGACCCGAGATGAGAGGTGAAATCCTTGTAGAAATCAGGTAAGTCTTTAATGAGCGTTTTTTGGTAATGTCTTTTCATTCGCTCATTAACGCTGATGTCCTTTTTTCCCCTTAGGGGCCGGGGTCCGGAAATGCCAGGATGCGGCGCGGACCCGAAATGAAGAGGGAATGAATCAACAGGTAAGTCTTAACATGGAGATTTAGCTTTCCTTATTCCCTTCTCTCTCTCACCTTTTGTTCTTGCCTTTTTCTCCCTAGGCGCTGGGGCGTGACTGCAAATCCGGATGATCGCTGCTGAACATGGAGGCGCCCTGTAAAGGTGAGTGGAATGCGACGCTGCAGCGATCGACGCGATGAGCTTTTAAATAAAAGTCTTCCTTTTCAGGATTGTCGGCGAGATGTCTCCGGGATGTGGATTTAGCAGGTAAGGACTTTTCCTTCTTCTGTTCTCTTCTTCTCTTCCTTTGCAGGTGATCCAGGATGCTGGCAGGCGTGGCAGAAGTCAGGATGCAGGAGCAAACACGGTGAGCGTCCAGCTGCTAGATGCAGAACAACGCGAAGCACGTGTGGCTGTTCGGGTGGGGTTTAAATAGCCTTGGAAGAAGTTCCAGGTATGTATCCTTCCTCCAATCAGGTATGTATCCTTCCCCGACCACGCCCGGATGGTAAATTAGTCCCACAGGTAAAGTAGTTCCTTTCAGGCCTCAAGGAGGCCGGGATCCTGCAGCATGGTCTGCATCAGGTAAGTGCACCCAAGCACTCCCATAATGAGCCTGGTGCCATAGGCGCCAGGACACTGTCCAAAGGGCCCCTATATGGGGTTGCTGGGTCCTTCCTTGGGGACTGGGCTTGAACCGGCTCCCCGGGAGCGGGCATCATGACACATAGTTCTTCAACTCTTTGCGGTCCAGAACTATCGATACCGAGGTGCCCTGCACGCCTCTTCCTTGCAGGACGTTTACGCTTCCCCGTCAACGAGCACCGCTAGGAACGACGCGGCCACTTCACCGTCGTAGCTCAACCTGTTCTCCGTCGGACGTTCGACGACCCGTGACTCCTGCCTGAAAGGGAGGACACTCAAGAAGGGTTGTCGATTTCCCCGACGCGGAACGCTACAACACCAAGGTGCTTTGGGGTTGCAGAACTATTGGGAATGGATTTGTCCTTCTCTGGAGGTCAGGCCACAATGGTTTTCACATCCAGATATGTATAATCAAATACATTCTCATCAACATTTCTTCAGTGTGGTTATAATTGCGACCACCAATCTCCTTTTCTTGAAAATATTGGGATTTAGGTTTCTGCACCCAATCGGGCCAATAGCACTGCTTTGTGTGCTTCTGGACTCCCTAGCCTGTTTATCTCATCAGGTCTCAACTATCCATCCCCAGTCATACTCCTTTTTGGAATATTAGTTAATTCAGCTGAGAGATTCAACCCGATTTATAAGATAGTACATGGGAAGGTGGCTTAGGATATTTTAGTTTGCGAGCTCTGGAGATGATTGGCCAGCAGACCCTTGTGCCCTTTAGTTGGACTTCTGGGATAGCTTCTAGCCAGCAAAGAGATTTAACACAATAGGAAGATTGAATGTGTTTTAGCCCAGCTAGTACAAATATACAATTTCTAATTGGTGCAATATTTTAGCCTCTAATGTAATCCACCATTTCTTAAATGGTCCTCGAATAGAAGGAAAGAATGGTACAACGTCCTTTCACTGACGGTCGTTATTTCGATGGGTTTTTTAAAGAATATTTTTAATGAAAAAACCATCGTAAAATGTAGGGGGGTTGGGAAATTGTTTACAAGTGGTGGGGGCTCGGGAATAGTTAAAGAACAATAATGGGAGGGGGCTTGCAGGGCAGCACCCCAAAAATAATTTTTAATTATCAATTTCGATTCGTTTTTTTCATTAAAAAATATTTGTAAAAAACCCATTGAAATAACGACTCTCGATAAAATGACATAGAACCGAAAGAATATGTACTCCAAGAAGGTGCTTGACAGTAACTAACTGAATTCATCCAACTACACTCACACATATTTTGGAGACTACTATCAGTGAATTTGTAGCATGCTCAAGCTCACCTCCACCAGCTGGGTCAAACAAAGGACTAACATTTAGTACAGCCTGAGCACCTGTGCCTTGTGTGATGAATCCCTCCCTTGGGGGACAAGGAAACACCACCCGCCCCAAGCAAGGGTTTCACTCCATCTCCCTGTAACACAGAACCACAAGTGTGTGTTGGCTGTATGGGAAATGAACAGGGCAGTAATGTGCAGGGCCCTTTAAAAGGTTTGTGGTTTGGTTTCTGACCTATTGTCGTACTTGCCTGAAGAGGGGAACCAATAGATTCTCTCGTCTCGTTTCAGGGAGAAAGATAAAAGACCAAAGAGCAGAGAGAATCAGCCTGCGGGTGAGCGAGAGAAACCTGTGTGAGAAAATAGTGGAAGGCGCCTGGAGACAGGACCACGCAGAGAATGTGGTAGGCAAAGGAAAACCAGAGTGCACGGAAAGCTGGTAAGTCCAAGAAGGCGTTTATACCGAAAGAAAAAGAGAAACTCCTTCGCTGATGAGCCACGCTGCAGGAGCACAGGGACATGGCTGAACGAAAGATGCGGGAGGAGGGTGGTGAGATGCCAGAACAGCCCACAAGGAGCAAACCCTGAGAATACCCCACAATGGGGTGAACATAACCAGAGAAGCATAAGAGCTGGATGGCCTAATAGCCCGTGAGGGGTTGACTCCCAGAAAGCGCTGCAAGGTGGGGGGAAAACAACGAGATAAGCATAAGGCCTGGGAGTCCAAGCAGCCCATGAGAGGCTAACCCAGAAAATACCCCATGAAGGAGTGATTACAAGCAGAGAAACATTGTTTGTAGTGAGTATTTCGAATAACATTATTTCGAATGCCAAAATGTCAAAAAAATGTTACCCAAAAAAAAAATTTGGAATGTCTTTTTTGTTTGAAATGGGGGTGGGGGTTCCCCTCAACCTCCATTTTTCTTTAACCCTTTTTTTGTATTCGCAAAACCAAAAAAAATAAAAAAAATGTAAATAAAAAAAGAATACATTCTAAAAAAAAAAAGTCTGTAAAATGTTTTCGACATATTTGTCATTCAAAGTTTTTTTCCGACATATGGATACCAGATAAACGTACAACTTGAGAGGCTGAATAGCCCACGAGGGGCTGAACCACTAAACACCTCATGAGGATTTAAACGCCATAGCTATTGAGAAGGCCTGAAGGGCCAGACAGCCAACGCCTGGCTGAAGGACTTAATCCGTAGAGGCTTAAAAAACAAATAGGAAATAGGCAAGCTGCTTAACACCCACAGAGAACAATAGGAACTGTGAATCATTGTTCCTCCAAACAATGAATAGGTTTGAGAAACAAAACACTCGTAGCGGGAGCCAAACCTTGGGAATTTTGAATTTTATCAAAAGGCTGGGGTCTGAGGAAAAGAGAAAGAACCATATACACAATTGCATGAGGGGTGGGGTGTTATCAGAGACCAGGCACCAAGAGCCAAGTATAGTTGGTGCCAACTTACTTAGGCAGAGTTTGGGTTATTTAGGTTATTAGTGGTAGGAAGAGAATAGGATAGAGTAGGGGTGGACAGAGGACAGAACTTTTGGGAGACATCCTGAAGAGAACTGATTCATGGTTTTCTTTTGAAGCTTAGGGAACATCATCAACATCTTAGTTTGTAGGAATAGAAAAGGCATTATTTTTCTTTTAATAATCCTCCAAGTTGAACCTTGTCCTCTGGTGCGTCGCCTATGCCTGACTTAACACACCTGTAAGTAAGGTTCAATCAAAATGATTGGCCCATCTTCTAAAGGAGCATGGTCTTCATCTACCGAAAGACACCCCCACAGCTAGTGTTAGTGTGGGATGTTAACTATATACACGCCAGTATTCATTGTGCACCTGTTTTTTGGGGTGGTAATGGCCGAACAATAAATGGGTAAGGCTTGGGAGGAGCAAGGTCAATAATCATAGCTCATCGAGGTGGGAATGCAACAATAATATTAACATGGGCATCTATTCTCATCCAGATAAACAACTAATACAAAAGATAAAGATAGTTAAAATGGCTAAACAGAATTCTTATTTTGCAGCAATGTATGCATTACCATGCTGCAAATATGCAACCGTCAAAGGCCAAATCAAGAGGGTGGGGAAAATGAAAATGAATTTTATTGTGCAAAGAATTGACAACAAATGACTTGTCTCATAGTTAAATCAATTGGGCATGCTTTTTTTATTACTATTTGATATCCTTTTATTGACCTATCCAGCCACAGCCAATTGAGCAAATTATTGAATCATGGCACTGGGATATTCAATTTACATTTCTTAGCAGCATGGTTCATTGTAAATGGAGCGATAAAGACTTCCGTCCTTGTTAAATGAAGTAGAACATAGAAACGCAGGGAGCCACAAGGATTCGTTGTATGATCACATCCTAGATAATAGCATTGGTGTCTATAGGGGAAGAATGACACGGATATTGGTGGTACAGAACCGAAAGCAGACTGGTTCCTGGGGGGAAAACCAGGCCCCGGTTGCTCAGTGCCGCTTACCTGAATAGCAACCTTGAACCATCTCCAAGGGAGCAAGAGGTTTAGAAGCCACTTGTAAACCATCACTTGGTGCTAGAAGAAAGGCAAAGGACTGGGTATAATGCTACACAACAAAATATAATTTTGTTATTAGAAACCTCTTTTTTAAAGCGGCGGGCAACCGACACTCACACCCCTCCTCAAAATAGTAGCCTGCCCTCAGCCCACGTTACCACAAGAGGTGAAGGAGGCATACTTGTCGGGCTGCGCCTGTTTCACCTTTGGTTTAGTAATGGTTTAGTAATAGTGTTCACTGCTGGTTTAGTAATAGTGTGGGACAGAGTAGAGGTCATTGTCCTCTTGCAGAGCAGTAGTCATTTAATCGCAGAACCTATGCCGTCATTGATGAGTTGCCACGGGGGAGGGGCAGAGTAGAGGTCATTGTCCTCTTGCAGAGCAGTAGTCATTTCATCGCAGAACCTATGTCTTTGCCACGGGGGACTCATTTCATGTTTCATTGGTGTCAAGGGAGGGCTTTGTTTTACTTTTTGTTTCGGGTATTGAGAAGTCTCAGTCCAGAGCAGGCAGGACTAAAGTAGATGCCACTTACGCTGCTCACAAAACACTAAAAAAGCTCTATGGGGGTTTTAAACACAAATATATAATATATTTACAGACAGTTACTGTCCATTATGCAGATGTTACTGTTCAATCAGCACATTGTGGCCAGTTATGTTAATATAAAACTAACTGTTTTTCATGCATTTTACATCTCAAGCCAGGGGTAAATTATTGCCAGTATGGACCGCAAATGCCAAGGGAATAGCAGCCAAATGTCATTTCAGTTGCCATCGGCCTGGATATAGAGACACTTGGCAAAATGAGCAAGATCCTGCACTCGGTGCACAGTGATTTCATTGCAGAATAGTCACCACACACACAATATTCATCGTCAAGAATGTATTTACGATATATAATTTTAAAAAAAGGTAGAGATAGTAAGTTTTGGAAATGGGATAATGCTTCTTAACGGTGGGTTTGGGGATTAATGGTGTGGGTGCCATGGGGGATTCCCCCACATTCTTGCTGCTGCTCTGAACTTAAAAAGGAACAAGTTACTTACCTGTAACTGTTGTTCTCCAGCATGGGTCTGGCATGGATTCACATGCCCATGAATATTCCCCGTCGTCAGGCTGGGAATCCTCGGTAAAGAAAAAACCAGTATCAGTTTTGTTTCTGATCTGTCTTTCTTAGTAGTAACCAATCACTGGTCTCGGGGGCATACTGCCCCCAGCCAATGACTGCCCTCTCCCCGAGCCCCGCCCCTGGCAGCCATCCTCAGATTTGGTAGCACGTAAAGTGGCAGTATGACCAAGTGAAGAGCCGCAGAGGGGTAGGAGGGAGGGTTTGCATGTGAATCCATGCCAGACACATGCTGGAGAACAACAGTTACAGGTAAGTAACTTGTTCCTTCTCCAGTATGGGGTCTGGTATGGATTCACATACTCATGAATATAAGAATACATAGCAATATACACATGCACAACCACGGGAGGTGGCAAGGTTCAACATTAAGCATTACATAAACTCAACATTAACAAACTCTTACCTCCTCACCAGGCCCACCTTCAGGTGAACAGGTTGCGCAGCACTGCTTGGCCGACCCTGGACTCCTCCCTGGAATCCCGGTCGATGCAGTAAAATTTAGTGAAGGTGTGCGTCGACCTCCACGTAGCAGCCCTGCAGATGTCCAGCAGGGGCCCACCAGACAAGAACGCTGTGGTAGCAGCGATCGCTCTGGTCGAATGGGCTCTCGGATGGCTGGGCAACGGTCGGTTTGCCAACCGATGACAGTGCATGGTGCAGCTGGAGAGCCATCTGGAAATGGAAGCCTTTGAGAGGGCCTTCCCTTGATTCACAGGTCCAAAGTTCACAAAAAGCTGTGAGGTCGTCCGAAAACTCTTCGTGCAGTCCACCTAGAACTTCAGCGCTCTAGCTACGTCCAGCGAGTGCAAAGTCCTCTCGGCCGGCGACAAAGGCGACAGGAAGAAAACTTGCAACACCAAGGCTCGTTGAGGTGGAAGTCCGACGGCACCTTGAGCATGAAGGAGGGGTGCGTCCTTAACACCACCCTCGTCTCGTGGAAAGTCAAGTATGGAGGCTTGCAGGATAGGGCCTGAATCTCTCCCACTCGTCGTGCAGAGGTGATGGCCACAAGGAACGCTGTTTTCCACGACAGAAATTTCAACAGTGCCAAATGCAGAGGCTCGAATGGTGGCCCCATGAGCCTGGTCAGCACCACGTTGAGCTCCCACGCCGGGGCCGGAGCCTTTACCGGCGGGAAATATCGGAGCAGTCCCTTCATAAATTCCTTCACCAGGCGATGAGACCACAGGGATGACCGTCCCATAGTTCTGGTGTAACGTGAAATCGCTGCAAGATGGATCTTGATGGAAGCGTGAGCTAGCCCCGCATTGGCCAGCGACAGCAGGTACGGCAGCACTTGAGGGGCCGTAATTCCCAGAGGGTTAGTCTTCTGTGCACGGCACCAGACAGAGAACCTCTTCCACTTGTGTCTGTAGCACTTTAGAGTTGAGGACGCCCTAGCCTTTGCAAACACCTCCTTGCAGTCTGCCGGGATATCGTATCCTCCAAACTCTAGTGCTGCAGGAGCCAGGCCTGCAAGTTCAGCGACTCTGGGTCATGATGGAGGATGGCGCCTCCTTCTCTGGAGAGGTGGTCTGCGCCCGTCGACAGTCTGGCTGAGGGAGACGCTGACAAGTCCAGAAGGTCCGGGAACAAGATCTGTCTCGGACACGCCGGTGCAATGAGGATCATCTTGCACCGGGACCTCTTGTTGGTTGATGAGTCGGAGCAGCAACGGCAACAGAAGGAACGCATACAGGAACAGTCCGTCCTAGGGGAACGAGAAAGCATCGCCCATGCTCCTCGGCTGGGGAAACTTGCTGGCGAACCTCTGGCACTTGGAGTGTGTCGCCATCGCAAACAGGTCGACGCAGCTCCCACTCGTAGCACGAGCGCAGCTCCCTGCTGAGTGAGTCGGTAATGACGTTCTTTGTTCCTGCTAGAAGGAAGGGCACCAGAAACATTCCCTGGGCGACGGCCAAGTGCCACAGATCCTGGGCCTCCTTGGACAGGGCTGGGGATCTGGTGCCTCCCTGCTTCCGGATGTAGAACATCGTGGTGGTGTTGTCGGTGAAGATCCTCACCACCTTGCCCCTGAGGGACAGGAGAAATGACCTGAGGGCCCAGAACACTGGAGTTCCAGGATGTTGATGTGGAGTGACCTCTCCTCCGGGAGCCAAAAGCCTCTCGCGTGCAGATCTCCGGTGTGGGCTCCCCATCCCTCCAGGGCGAGATCCTCTCTTTCCCCGGACGAAGCACCGACTTGCATCCGCTGCCAGGAACAACTGCCCCCGCTGGAGTATTCTCACCACTTTAAGGTACCGTGTCCGCCAGGCCTCCCTTTCTAAAGATTGCTACAAGGTAATAATAACTCCTTAACCTTCTGGACTGGGCTGGCCGCCTTGACCCTCTAACTGGTCCCTTTTTTTTTGTCCAACTCCTTTTTGAAGTTAGAGGCTATGTTAAAAAGTATTAGCCTCGAACAATGGGAAAATCCCATAGGAAAATATTCGCGGTCGAATATAAAAAGTAGTTTCCACTGCCACCAGCCAAAACTCGCCGAGGGGGTACGGGACAGTGCCCCCTCGAATAACAGACCCCGGGGCAATCGAATTGCCCCTACCAGTACGTCCACAATATGATGGTTTGTACTGGTTCTGTTAATAATTTGGGACTAGTAAAGCCAATGGTGACTTTACATGCCCTGGGAGACAGTAGTCAGCCCCAGGGTATGGAGTCTATGATGGGGGGTCACTATGACACCCCTGTGTTACTGCACGGAGGGTGCTGTGTAACACATATAAATAAAACATATGAGACCCTATGGAGTAAAGGACCCCATAGCCCATAAAACACATTAACAGTCAAAGGAACACCATAAATCATGTCCAAGAGTGGGAGAAAAAGAGTCTCACTCTTGGCAGGAGGAAAAAAACAAACTCCAGAAATCCAGCAAAGCTGCTGGGGGACTCACTAGGTTAGGAAATTCAGCCTAAAGAGAGAATTCTCCTTAACAACTGGTGTACAGCGGTGGGATTTGTATTGAGTATACACCTTAGTGTGCTTTTTGAATACTTTAGGACAACTAACCACAAAGCCTAGCACTAAAAAGCTGATTTTCTAACTA
This sequence comes from Ambystoma mexicanum, assembly GCF_040938575.1. Classification (NCBI taxonomy): domain Eukaryota; kingdom Metazoa; phylum Chordata; class Amphibia; order Caudata; family Ambystomatidae; genus Ambystoma; species Ambystoma mexicanum. The sequence continues at coordinate 1,191,167,445 of NC_090933.1, forward strand.
TGTCTACTATGGAGAGTTATACCCTAGAATCATTGTCTGCCAAAACTGCTGATTGCTTAAAAGTATTGTGTAGACATAAGAATTTCTCTGAGAAGGGCAAGAAAATGGAACTTGTAGAAAGATTGTTAGAAAACCAAAGTCTGGGTGGTACAGAGGAATCTATCCCCCTAGCAAATGAAGAAAACAGTGATGGTATTGATCTGAATCAAAGTCTTGATAATGAGTCAGAAAAGGAAAGTGAACCTAATGAAGTTAGTCACTCTGAGCCTCTGTCTGCCTTACCTACTGTACCTACTGGGCCTATACCAGGTCCTACATGTAACCCTGCTTATTTTGAACTTGAGAAAATGAAGCTTGAATTAGAGTACAAACGTTTTATTGCTCAATCTGAACGAAACCAAGAGCTAGAGTTCAGAAGAATGAATGCCCAGGCTGAGCAGAAGCAAGCTGAGTTCAGACTCAGAGAAATAGAGCTTAATCATGAACTAGAAATGAAGAAGTTGTCTGTGGAAAATGCTCATCTCTCCTCTGGTTCCTCTAGGCGTTCCAGTCCTAAAAGACCCCGGATGCCTAAGGAATTAGTGGGTATGTATGAACCTAAGTTGGATGTGTTAGATTGGTTAAAAATGTTCGAGTATAATCACGGGCTCCAGGACATCAGAGGGAATGAGCTACTTCCCTGGTTGTTCTCTAGGCTTCCCCCTGTTGCAACTGATGTGGTAATGGAGTTGGGGGAGGTGGATAAGAAGGATTATGAATGTGTGAAACTAGCTTTAATAGCTAGATTTGGGAAGACCCCTTCCCAGTACCTTAAGAGGTTTAGGACCCTCAAAAAGCATGATGGTACCCCTTGGGCTACTTGGGTGAGTGAAAGTTTGAAAAACTTAGAGGGATGTATTAAGGGTTACAGGGTTAACACTTATGAAGGAATGAAGAATCTTGTAATGTTGGAGTCAATTTATGATGCCTGCTCTCCTGAGCTCAGACAGCACTTGGCTGATTCAAAGGAATTGGATTCCAGGAAGTTAGTTAAGGCTGCTGACTTGTGGGTTGCCAACAGGGCCACTCACAAGGATTCTGGGGCTATTCAGAAAAAGGATGAGGTAAAACAGCCAAAAAAGGACTCCAAAGAGAATTCTAATAATTCCAATTCCAAAGAGGGCCCCAAACAAAACCAAAAGGGTAAGCCACAAGGGAAACCGAATCAGGCTAGTGTACCTTCTGGTGCCAAACCAGAAGGAGGTCAGAACAAGCCACCATTACAGAAAGCATTTGGTAAATGCTTTGTTTGTGGCTCTACTGACCATGTGAAAGGAGATCCCAGATGTAAGGGTAAACCTTCAGGGGTCCAGCTTGTCTCCTTAGCCTTTGCTTCAGATGAGGAAGTACAAATGGCAAGTGGAAACTTTCTATTACTGGCTGATGAACCCATTGGAGTCTCAGCCAGTGTTTCTTTAGTGTCTCTGGGTTTGTGGGAACAACAGAACTTAGATGTCTATAATTCTATCCCAGATAATACTAAAGAGTATTATAAGGACAGTGTCCAGGTGAATGGTCAGGAGACTCCTGCCATTAGGGACACTGGGGCCAGCATAACTGTGGTGGACAAATCGTTTTTTCAGGCTGAGGATGTTGCTAAGGCACCCAAACGCCTCACCAAGTTAGCTGGAGGGCCTGTGAAGATGCTTACCCAACTACCAGTTCTCATCCAGTGTAATGACATGACTGTGAAGATACCTGTCAGCATACAAAGTGAGGTGCCAGGAAGGGTTTTGTTGGGTAATGACTTGGAAACTCTTGGAGTAGTGTCACATACCCCCAGACCTCCTAGTAAGAGGTTACAGGAGCTCACCAGACCTGCAAGGGAGGGAACCATGAGAGGTGCTCCCAAAGAGATGGTGAAGAAAGAGATCACTCCTGCTCCACTGGAGATGTCAGCTGCTGTCTCTAAGAAACTAGAAGAAAAAGGGAAACCTAAAACTTCTAAAAAGAACCCCACAGCCAGCACTCCAGTGCAGCCAACAAGGACTTTCCCTAGGTTGTCCAAAGTTACACCAGTAACTCCCCCTCCAGCTGAGGCTAAGAGGGAGGTGCAACCCTGTGTGGTTGAACTAGACTCTGAGGAAGAGCTAGTGGAAGGCCAGGAACTCATTGGAGATCTGCATCCTGTTGACCATCCTGAGCTGCAGTCTTTACCGGCAGAAGTTGGACCCAAGAGGGCAGACTTCAGTAAGGGACAGAGAGAATGTCCAACTCTGGAAGGTCTTCGCCACCAGGCAGATGCTCAGGCTGAAGGACAAGAGCCTGGGAAATATAGGTTACACTGGGAAGATGGCCTCTTCTACAGTGAACCAACGGTGTCTGCACCTGGGGACAACAAACGACTTGTAGTACCCCAAGAGAACAGACCACAGTTCTTGCAGTTAGACCATGAGATTCCTTTGGCTGGTCACTTGAGTTTCAAGAAGACTAAGGAAAGGCGCTCACTCTACTTTTATTGGCCAAAGATGGGGTCTGAAGTAGATAAGTACTGCAGGAGCTGCCACACCTGCCAGACTTCTGGTAAGGTTGGCTCCAAGAATGTGGTACCTTTAGTGCTCTCCCTGTAGTGGGAGTCCCATTTGAGAGAGTAGGGATTGACATTGTTGGTCCCCTTGATCCTCCAACCTCCTCAGGCAACAGGTTTATACTTGTTGTAGTAGACCATGCTACTAGGTACCCTGAGGCAATTCATAGGAGGACTGTTACAGCTCCGGCTGTGGCTAAGGCCCTGCTTGGTATTTTTACCAGGGTTGGGTTTCCTAAGGAAGTAATCTCTGACAGGGGGTTGAATTTTATGTCTCACTACATGAAAGCCATGTGGAAAACCTGCAGAGTTACTTACAAGTTCTCAACCGCATACCACCCTCAGACAAATGGATTGGTTGAAAGGTTCAACAGAACCATGAAGAGCATGATAGGTGCTTTAGAGGACCCCCTTAAAAGAAAGTGGGACCTTCTACTGCCATGCCTTCTCTTTGCTTATAGAGAAGTCCCTCAGGAGGGAGTAGGTTATTCTCCCTTTGAGCTCCTCTATGGCCATCCGGTCAGAGGGCCATTGGCCCTGATCAAGGAGGGTTTGGAGAGTGCTCCTTCCCCCAAGCCAGTCAGAGTGACTGACTATGTGATAGGTCTCCAAAGGAGAATGTCGCACATAATGGCAGAAGCAAGTGACAACTTGAAAGCTGGACAAGCATTGGTCAAGCACTGGCATGATCAAAAGGCTAACATGGTTGAGTTTACTCAAGACCAGCTAGTTCTCGTTATGATTCCAACAAGGCAGAGGGCCTTGCAAGTCAAATTGATGGGGCCCTTCAAGGTTGTGGGTAAACTTGGAGAGGTCAACTATCTGGTGGACTTGGGCAATCCAACAGTCTTCCACACCAACAGACTAAAAGCGTATGTCTCCAGACCTGAAGTAGGAGCTTTGCTTCTAGCATCATCAGAGGAAGAAGAAGAGAGTGAAGCTCTCCCTGATCTCCTCAGAGGCTTACCTTTAGACGAAAATATTGAAGGAGTAAATCTCTCTTCAAATCTGACACCTGAGCAACAGGAAGAGTGCAAATCTATGTTAAATCAGTTTGCCTCCCTGTTCTCACTTTCACCATGCTTGACCCCTTGGGGACAGCATGACCTACTCACTGGTGACTGACTGCCAGTCAAAAGCAGAGGATATTGAATGTAAGAGAATGTAAGAACCAATATCAAAGGTGAGGTCAGCAAGATGCTTGATCTCGGGGTAATAGAGCCCTGTACTAGTCCATGGTCTAGCCCAGTTGTGTTAGTACCAAAGGCAGAATATAAGGAACTTAGATTCTGTGTGGACTACAGAGCTCTTAATGCAGTCACTAAGACTGATGCCCACCCTTTGCCAAGGACAGATGAGTTGGTGGATAGACTTGTTGCAGCCACGTTCCTCAGCACATTTGACTTGACATTAGGCTATTGGAAAATAGCCCTGACAGACCATGCCAAGGAGAAAACTGCATTTTCTACCCCAGTTGTCTTATACCAGTTTAAGGTTATGCCTTTTGGATTGAAAAATGTACCTGCTTCATTTCAAAGGATGGTAAACCAGGTTCTGAATGGGATGGATGACTTCTGCATGGCATACTTGGATGACATAGCAGTGTTCAGAAATTCCTGGGAAGAACATGTGGACCACCTGAGAGATGTTTTGCAGGCTCTTGGAAAGGCCAATCTGACCATAAAGGCGAGTAAATGCCAGATTGGACAGAGTAAAGTGGTCTACCTTGGACATGAGGTAGGAGGTAGGAGGTGGAGAAATAAGGCCTTTGCCCAGTAAGAATGAAGCTGTGCAAAATTGGACAACACCTACTACTCAGACCCAGGTGAGAGCCTTCTTAGGCCTCACTGGGTACTACAGGAATTTCATATAGAACTATGAGACCATAGCTTCTCCACTGAATGTCATATCCTCTCTTAAATTCCCTAAAAAGGTTAGGTGGAATGAGGAATGCAACCAGGCCTTTGAAACCCTGAAAAAGGCTCTTTGCCAAGCCCCAGTACTCAGAGCTCCTGACTACCACCAAACTTTCATTGTGCAGACAGATGCTTCAAATGTAGGAATAGGTGCAGTCCTCAGTCAACTGGATGGGAAAGGTAGGGAGCACCCCATTTGCTTGATCAGTAGAAAACTGAAGGATCCTGGAACAAGGTTGGCAACCATTGAACGAGAGTGTTTTGCTATTGTGTGAGCTCTGAAGAAGTTTAGGCCATACTTGTATGGTTCTACTTTTGTCATTCAGACTGACCATCAACCCTTGAGATGGTTAATGCAAATGAAAGGGGAAAACCCAAAACTATTGAGATGGTCAATCTGCCTACAAGGGTTTGATTTCACCATTGAGCACAGGTCAGGGTGTCACCACCAAAATGCTGATGGTCTCTCTAGGATGTATGTCATCGACTAGAGGTATGAGATTCATCCATGAGTGGATTAAATCCTCCTGGCCCCTAGTCTGGGGGGGGTTGGGGGGGGGGTCGGCGGGGCGAGTGTTGGGGAGAATTCTCTGTTTAGGCTGAATTTCCTAACCTAGTGAGTCCCCCAGCAGCTTTGCTGGATTTCTGGAGTTTGTTTTTTCTCCTGCCAAGAGTGAGACTCTTTTCCTCCCACTCTTGGACATGATTTATGGTGTTCCTTTGAATGTTAATGTGTTTCATGGGCTATGGGGTCTTTTACTCCATAGGGTCTCATATGTTTTTTTTATGTGTGTTACACAGCACCCTCCGTGCAGTAACACAGGGGTGTCATAGTGACCCCCCCCACCATAGACTCCATACCCTGGGACTGACTACTGTCTCCCAGGGCATGTAAAGTCACCATTGGCTTTACTAGTCCCAAATTATTAACAGAACCAGTACAAACCACCATATTGTGGACGTACTGGTAGGGGCAATTCGATTGCCCCGGGGTCTGTTATTCGAGGGGGCACTGTCCCGTCCCCCCTCGGCGAGTTTTGGCTGGTGGCAGTGGAAACTACTTTTTATATTCGACCGCAAATATTTTCCTATGGGATTTTCCCATTGTTCGAGGCTAATACTTTTTAACATAGCCTCTAACATACCGCCGGTTTATTTATTTAATATTAATTCACCGGTTGGTATTTTCTGCCAGAACTCGGTTTTAAAATGGCGTTTGTGTTCGCCTCTGTAACTCCAAACCAAAGGTCGAGCCCTTTGTTCCACTTTTTGGCGGGCTTCTCCACAAAAGCCGCCAACAGTGGTGCCACTCTGTCTGGTTAACACAGGGGGTGTGGGAGGGGGTTTAGGCACCCTGGACTGAGTTACCTTGGTAACTTAAGTCGCACTCTTGTGTGATTGGCCCAAGTGGTGAGCCGGCCGGCTCACCACTTAGCATATTTGATTGACAGCTAGGCTGAATGAATGGGGGTGTGCTGCATAAAAGCAGGGCTTTTGGGACTGGAACTTCAGAAGTCGCCACAGGACCTGAAAATCCGACGAGGGAGAAGCTGAGCCGACCTGCTATGACGACACCACCGGTGGAACCCTGCTGAACCGACTCACCACTTCCCAACGACAGAGGAGATCTCCCTGCTGGAGAGTCTTCTTCCCCTGACTGGTGGGCACAACCAGTTTTACCTTCTTTTCTCGCATCCCAGGACGTCTTGTGGTCGAATTTCCCGTGCCAAGCACCCCGGCAACCAGATAGCCACTTACCACTGGACCGCGAATAAAAGGACCGCTCCTTTTAATTGAGAACTCCGCGGCTGGTTTCTTCCCTGGCAGTGCAACCGACTCCTGCTTTCCTCCCCGATGAGATCCTCTCTTCCCCCGGACCAAGCACCGACTTGCACCCGCTGCCAGGAACAACTGCCCCCGCTGGAGCGTTCTCACCATTTTAAGGTACCGTGTCCGCGAGGCCTCCCTTTCTAAAGATTGCTACAAGGTAACAATAACCCCTTAACCTTCTGGACTGGGCTGGCCGCCTTGACCATCTAACTGGTCCCTTTCTGTTGATCCAACTCCTTTTGAAACTATTGCAAGACTTTTTGACACTTTGAACCGTGTGACCTTGGATACTTTTCGACCGGAGCCTCTTAAAGTGGGTCCGGCCTTGTTAACTTTGACTTTACGGGTTTAACCTGCCTTCTTCTCCTGCTGTGTTCTTCCAAAAGTGTTGGGATCTGTTTCTATCTTTGCTCTGCCTTTCTCTCCCTTTTAAACCAATTGATTAGAGTGCCATCTTCAATAAGCGCTCACCGCTGTCTGAAAATAAGTGTTGCTTTACATAAGACTTGTCTAACTAATCGTTGAAGGGAGTGTATATCTTTTAGTGACCTTGTTTTTGAACTGCTTGATATTAGTGCCTGTGTGTTTTATTAGATGTGTTTTTAAATAAATAATTATATCTCTTTTACACCAAGCTCTGGTCAGTGTTTGCTTGTTCTACTGTGTTATTTTGACCTATTGTGAATACTCTGTATACTGCCTAACTCTTCTTGAGAGAAGTCAGACTGCTCAGCCACAGCTACCAGGTAATTCTGGGTGGTACAGACTGCTACCAATTGGGTTTACTGCCAACCACCTGTAGTCTTAAATCTTTTGCAGTGGTCCCAGAGGGAACTGCACAGGTTTCTGGCTAACAGGGACGAGCTCGATGGCACCCTTCTTGAGCATCGCCCTTACTTCTAACAGCAGTTGAGGGACGTGATTTTCCTTCCTGGCCACGGGAGGAATACGGGGGCACTTTCTTTGAAATTCAAGAGTGTGCCCGTGGGCCAGGGCATCCAGCACCCAACGGTCAGTGGAGATGGACTCCCAAATGCTGATGAACTTCGCCAGCCGGCCTCCCACCGGGGTGCTCCGGTGGAGGCCCGACGCTACGGCCGGTTCAGTCCTTCTTGGAGGCGGCCTTGCCTCCTTGGCCTCCTTGGCGACGACGAGATCCTCCTGACTAGCCGCGTCCTCTGTAGGCGTCCTACGACGAGGAGCGGGCCGCATGGCGGTACATCGAGGAGCTGCCCCCAGGTTCCATTGAAGGCACCCTGTCTGCCTCTGGCATTCCGAAAGGGTGGCTGTCGTTGCTGCAACACTTCCAAGGCCCGAGCCGTCTCCGTGTCGGTCTTGATGGCCTGAAGTGATTCATCCACTGTTTTTCCAAACAGGTTGTTCCCGTCGAAGGGCATGTCCAGCACTCTGGTTTGCACGTCCTGGCCGAAATCAGTTGCCTTGAGCCATCCCCGCCATCGAAGGCAAACACTGTTGCCCAACTGGCGGAATCCGGTGTCAGCGATATCCGTGGCCACCGTTATGGTGTGGTCCGACGCCACCTCACCTTCCCTCTAGGATTTCCAGGGCCTCCGACCTCTTGTCGTCCGGTAGGAAGTCCAGCAGGGGAGCGATCTTGTACCACAACTCCCTGCCGTAGCAGGCCACAATCGCTAGGGCGTTCGCTGCCTTAATTGTCGCCGCAGACGAGGTGACTCGTTGTCCCATGGCATCCAGCTTCTTTCCCTTGCCGTCAGGTGGGGAGGTCGAAGTTGAGGATGATGCCCCCGCCGCCTTCTTCTTGGCCGCCGCCGAGACAACCAAATCTGGGGTCGGCTGTGCCCTAAGGCACAAAGGAGCGGAATCGGGGACCCTGTACTTCTTCTCGTACCGATCCCTCTTGGCAAGCGTCGTGGACGGGTTCTTCAGGAAAGCAAGTCCCTCCTCCCAGATATTGTCAATCAATGGTACCACGAGGACTGTCTTCCTCTTGGCCTCGCGCCACTGATAGAGGAAACCTTCCTTCTTCTGTTCCTCAGGGCAGAGCTGAAAAAGCTTGGATGCCCTGGCAATCATGGCGTGGAAGGAGCCAATTTCGTCGGGCGTGGAGGCCCGAGGGGGCGGTGATGGAAGGCCCATCCCATCATCACCACCGTCGTCACCCGTCCCATCAGCGTCGTGGCCGTATCCGTTCCCGTGTCATCCCTAGGATTAGGGGAAGGAGATGAAGGTTGAGCAGGCCGCGAGGGCTGGAAAGGCGGTGGGGCGAAATCTCCTGCGCTTGGATGGCTTCCCGACGGGCCCGGTTCTGCCGGGTCGTCCGTTGGGGTGAGGGGCAATCCTGTCCTTATCTCTGTGTATAATGGCCACTGAGTTGTCCTGAGGCTCGGGCACTGGTTGTGACGGGCACGATGGTTGCTCCTCCTCTACGGGAGCCTCGTCGGTGCCACCATCGTTCTCTTCGTCCGCCTCCTCGGGGTTCCTCCCGTGGGATCAGACCTCCTCGAACCTCTTGTTGAGGCCTTTCACGACTTCAAGCAGCTCCTCCTCAGAGGCTGTATCCGTGTCCGTAATGGCCACCAGCCCCCCCCCCCTCTTTTTCCACCGGAGTCTTCACGGGGGTCTCATCGATGGGCTGAAAAGAGGATTCCCTCTGTGGTGGCAGGGAAACTCTGAGCCCCGAGGTTGCATCCACTGGCATAGCCTCCACAGGCTTCGCCAGGGCCGCCACGACTCCCTCGATAGGGAGGCCATCAAGGCCTTCACCACCTTGGGTGCGCTTGAGGCCTTCACATTGGGGGGAGGATCACCGCCTCGCTCCCCCTCGGCTGTCTTCAAGATCGACCCGGGCTTCTCCAGAAGCTTACACGGGTTCTCAGATTTTCTCTTCCCTGAGCCAGAGCGTTGGCTCATGGTTGATGGCGTCGGTGAAAGCGTGCCCTGCCTGGCAGCCAAGGAGCCCGACCCTTCGGTGCTCCCAGTACCCGCGGACTCGAGGTGCTTTGCCTTCTGTTGGGTGCCCATCTACAGAGCACCCTCAAAGGACTTAGAAGACCGCTCTGACCTCTTCTTCTTCTTCTCACCTGCTGGGCTCTTTCCTTCCAGCCAGTTGGCGAGGCAGATGCGCCGATCCTTCACGCCCCATTCCGACATGTTCCTGCAAAACGCACAGTCCTTCTCCACGTGCGTTTTGTCTTCATGAAGGCAGTAGAGACATCTTGAATGCTCGTCCTCCTTGAAAACATTTTGTAATCCGCATCCAAGGCAGTTCCTGAACAGCTTGGATCCGGATGTCGAGCTTCCCTTGTCCCTTGTCCTGGGCTAGGCCTCAGATCTTCTGGAATCCTCCAAGAAGCGTAGCTCGACAAAACTTCGCCCTTGAGGGGCGTAGAAAATTCTGAGTAGAAACGGTGGAGCTTGAGGCTCGATTGACTGAAAAAATGAGATTAAACTCTTTGAAAAATCGCAAAACGCAGCAAAAGCTCGAGAGCTAAAGCACGAGGACTCCCAACACTTGAACGTGCGGTAAAAATCTGAGGATGGCTGCCAGGGGCGGGGCTTAGGGAGAGGGCAGTCATTGGCTAGGGGCAGTATGACCCAGAGACCAGTGATTGGTTACTACTAAGAAAGACAGATCAGAAACGAAACTGATACTTATTTTTTCTTTACCGAGAATTCCCAGCCTGACGACGGGGAATATTCATGAGCATGTGAATCCATGCCAGACCCCATGCTGGAGAACAGTGAAAACATCTTGAATTAAAAAAAAAAATAATAAAAACAGGTCTAAAAACACATGGAAACCCTGCCATTCTTTGTTGTCTATACACCATGCTGACCTTTCCTCTGTGCACTCACCTAATTCGGTATGCGACTGGAAATTATGTGCGCCAGCACGAACCTGAACCTGCACTCTGCTTTTGCACAGAATACACTAACAACAGATGTTAACCATGTGACATCATGGATACTGTTACTGGCAGCTAGTTGCCAACATAGTACTTCAACAAACAGGCAAACACGCACAAATGAACTAACCTCCTGATTCCCAGACGTCACGTGATAATCTGTGGCCTGACTACCTCCTCTTACCTAAACCCTATACTCAGCATGATATGTAGGGGCCATCATTGTGCATGCATGTACAAATTGACATGCACCAATAACTGCATTTCCCAAGTGTAGGAGGTGATCACAATGTTAGATGAGTAGAATTTTTTACAACTTAATTTAAGATGCCCCAATCTTAACGATGAAACACCTCTGCACATTTCTTTCTCTCCTAGGCCCCCTACAAACACACCGCTTTTCCACTGGAAATCAAGCAATTCCACCTTAAGTAGACCGTGAACCCATCCCCATCATGCCCCACAGCAATGGCCTGAACGGAAACCACCATTGGGCAATGCCAGCAGCAAGGCCAAGGAGAGGGACAAAACAATCTTCTTTTGGAAGACATTTGGCCGAATTAATTTACAAAATGCAACAGTTAATGCATGAATGACAACATAAAAATTTAAGTTACTCACTGTGGTGACTAGAGTACTCATGGTCCAAAGTCCCCTTTCCTCCATCCTTGTGGGCGTCCCCCAACATGAGGACGGTACCAGAGCCTTTGGCAGTGAAAAATTGAACTTCCCCTTTAAATTTAGTATAGCGCGCTGGATGCGGCCTCTACCCCGCCTCTACAGCGCCAAGGCTCCACCCCCCCGGAGCCTCACCTCAGTCCTCTTTGAACACATCAGACACTTAGATACCTGGCTACTCTTAGTACATAACAGCCCTTGGCATACGAGGGTGGGACGTATGGAGGAAAGGGGGCTGTGGACTAGAAGTACTCTAGTGACTATGGTGAGTAACTTTAATTACTCATACGCGCCGTCCCCTTTCCTCCATCCTTGTGAGTGACTCCACCAAGCAAGAGCACAGGGTGGAGCTTTAATAACCTGCCTCATATCTAGGATGAAGCAAAAAGGTTCTTCAGAACCACCTGACCAAACCCTGCATCTCTTCTGGAGCTGGTGTCCAGTGAGCAGTGCTTACAGAAGGCCGGCGGAGTGGCCCAAGTAGACGCCTTGCTTATGACATCCCAAGAAGCATGTTTCTGAAAGGCTACGCTGTGGCCTTTTGTCCTGACCGCAGGGGCATGAATCCTCTCAGGAACATGTTTACCCATGATCGTGTACGCCTTCAAAATGGCCTGAACCATCCAACGGGCAATGGAAGCCTTAGAGGCCGGCGAGCAGGGGGAGAAGCCCCCAAATATCATGAACAATGCCTCGGACTTCCCGAAGGATTTTGTCATAGAGAGATAAAACTTGAGGACCCTCCTGGTGTCCAAGGAATGTAGGACCCTCTTTGCCTCCGACTGCCGGTTCAGGAAGAACACAGGCAGGCAGATCTCTTGACTCGATGAAATGGAAAGACAACCTTGGGCAAGAAGTTTGGGTGAGTGTGCAAGATGACACAAAGACAACGTCTGCAGCTCAGTAACCCTGCGTGCAGAGGTGAGAGCTAACAGTAAAACTGTCTTTAGTAGCACCAAGCGAACGTCAACAGAGGCCATGCGCTCGAAAAAGGCTTGCACTGCAAGGCTGAACAACCACATTGAGGTCCCATACCGGGTGCGGCCCATGCAACGGGGGAAAAAAATCATAGACAACCCCTTAAGGTGGGCCTTAACCACCGGGTTGGCTGCCGAAAACACATGTTCAGGGGAATTCTTGTAAGGCCCAATGGCTGCCAAAAAAGTGCAGCAAGTATTCATCTGAACTCCAGAACGAGCCAGGTGTGCTGAAAAAGCCAGTACGTCATCCAGAGGACAGGTGACAGGGTGCAGACCCTTGTCACATGCCCAAACAGCAATACCTAATCCACTTGCTCTTATAATGGGACCGAGTCAAGGGCCTCCTGGCCTGCTGGATGATGTCCCAGTTGGCATCCAATAACTGGGCACGCTGAAGCCTCAGCTGATCAGGAACCGGGCCGCTAGCACCAACTTGGCAGGATCTGGATGTTCCACTGCCCCACCCTGCTGCGTCAGTAAGCCCCTGCTGAAGATGAGAAGAAGGATGGGACTCTGGGAGCACAACTGTAGCAGATCAGAGATGCAGGGTCTTGAAGGCCAGTGGGGGGGGAGGGCGATCAGGATGAGGCTGCAATCTACCGAAGCCCGGAACTTGCGGTCATTAAAGGCCTTAACAGATTAAAAGGGTTTATCTTCCTGACCGCCATCATCACACCCCCCCTTTTTTACAGACCGAGGGGACTCCGGGCCCTGGGACACAGGTGCCCACAGGGTCCGCCCTATGTCTGGTGCCGCAAATAGGTCCAATGGCTGTTAAGGCAGAGGCAGTGGTGTAGAGGAGGAGGTGGAGGGTTCTGAACAACCGTTAGGGCCTGGACCACGGGAGGGACCGGCACAGGAACCGGCAGAGCTGGAGGAACAGGACAAGTATCCAGAGTAGGGAGCTGGGGTGGTGACACCTAAGGGATGACCTTATTCACTAGATCCTTCAAGAGCCCTTTCATCCGAGGGGAATGCATGAGGAAGAGGAAGCGCTCGAATAAGGGGTCCTCACTAGCCGACTGGTCCCTAGCGGCCCTGTCCCTAGGGGCCTGGCCCTCCAACGCGCTGGGTCGCCGCTCCTTGCCAAAGCACTGAGGTGCCTGAGGCATGTAGCCGTAAGGCTGCGATGAGCAGATGTATCCCAGAGGACACCAGATGCCTGTACCGTACAATTTGCTGCTGCTTCCAGAGGGAAGGGGACAGGGAACGTCCTACAAAGCACATTCAATGGGCGAAAGCCCAGGCGGGCCCCGAGTTGGATCCAAGGTGCCCACCGGTCTGGCAGGCTCTGCCATATGCTTCTCTGCTATTTTGAAGCCTTGCGCCACACCCTGGGCGGGAGGGTGCGAAGGCCCTGAGCCATGAGAGGCCTCAGACACGAGAGAATACAGCTTGGGTATTGTATCCGCAAGCACTGACCTCAGAGAGCACTCTGGTAGGCGCTGAGCCCTCGGCCGGAAGTCGTAACACCTTGACTCATAACCTTCGAAGCGAGCTCCGGTAGGCTGGACGCCCTCGGCACCTGTGCAGAATCGTGCTGAGGACAGACTCTTGGAGGTAGCGCTCGGCGATCCCTTACCCCTTGGGGTAGAAGAAGACGACTAACTTGATTGCCCTTCCGAGGACAGCCCGGGTAGGGCCCCCCAGCTTGGGAGCTGGTATCCTGGATGGCCTTATGTCTGCCCCTGGAGCACCCTGAAAAGCCCCCTGTCCCCTCGGCTTGGGAGATAGTAGTCCTAGAAGCCTCAGGCCTGTCAGAACCTGAATCCGAGGAACCCCTATTCATGGGAACGGGGGAAGGAGTCGCTGTGCTGTGGAACCGTGCTGAACAGAGGGCCTACCTTGTCTTGATGTGAGGTCCTCGAGACAAAGTCCCTAAGTTAGGGCGTAGAAGAAGTGTGTAAGATCTCCCTACGCCGCGAGAACTGATTCTCCAATGTCCTGTGACCGAGAGCACTGCAAGCCGAACATGCATCCCAGCGGTGGTCGGGCCCCAAACACTCAAGACAGAGTGCATGGGGGTCTGAGGGCAGGAACGAGGGGTTGCATGAGTCACATATCGTGAATTCTTCTGCAGCCGACATGCGGCGGGAGAGGAGAGTCACCAAAGAGAGGTCAAATAAGATTGAAAAACTAGAAAACGGGGAGCAAGCCAAGAGCTCAAAAACAGACGGAGGTGAGGCACCGGAGGGCAGGTCCTTGGAGGGGCGTTCCCACACCAGAGGTCGCGCTCCGCATGCTATACTAAATTTAAAGGTGAAGCTCAGTTTTTGCTGCCAATGGTTCTGGTACCGTCCTCATGTTGGGGGACGCCCACAAGGATGGAAGAAAGGGGACAGGAAGTATGAGTATATGTAATATTGTTCCCTCGTAATTCATAATTTGAGCGCGGGGCAGTGGTTGTACCCATCTTCCTGCATGCCCTGGGAGCGGTCTTGGGGGTAAATAAGGGGACCCCTGCGAACCGACCAGACACAGTCCCTTTACCTCCAACACGGCAACACCTATGGGTTCGACACTATTCAGTGAGCACCCGCAATCACAATTGCACTGGTGTTCGCCAAGCTTCAGCTTACAAATAGAAGGAAATCTCTCTCTTCCAATGTCCTCAGTTGCCCGAGCCCATTATCCAATTCAATGTCATGTATTTACCATACCACTACCCTCATGGGCCAAAACCTGTACCCCCCACCTTAATCCTGAATTCAAGGGGTGGGTGGTTTAAATTGCACAGGCAGACCTGCCTACATTTTAAAATAAAAAACCCTGAGATTTCTGCCGCATGTGGTGCGCCCACGCCTTGCAGCACCCATTAGTCCCCCACCACACCCTCCAATTTATTTCCCCATCTGGGTAAATTTAATAAGTTCTATTTTGCTAATTAAAATCAATTGCACACGTGTTCTGTTTAACAATGTAGCTATTTAGGGAAAAAGCACGATTCACACATTTTCATTGACATCTTTAGCTAAGGCACAGTGAGAACAAATTATTTGCCGAGGATCGAACTCTTTAGCTAAGCGATGAAGCCGAGATTTGAGAACAGTGTGCAATTTAAGCACTTCACTGCATATCTTCTTAGGTGTAGTGTGTTAATGTTTGGCTTTTAAGAATTTTCTGTTTTATAAAAATGACCAGCAGAACAGAAATCATAATAAAACAGCATGATAAATCAAAATCTTTTTAGAAATATGTTAAGCAAAAACAGTAGAACTGTAGGTCCCCTTCCCCTCGCCCAGTGGAATACAAGTTTCAGAATTCAGAGTAAGAAGCTTAGAAAATGACGTTTACGTTTAGAGGATGGCCAGCCCCCGGTTGGACAGCCTGAAAAGCAGACCACCCCTCTGGCCACGCCCATCCCCCTGTCCACGGGGTACCCAACGCCTCGCCTCTCCTGAGGGAGGCGGAAGGGGGTTCCCTTGGGGCGGACGAAACCGGCTCTGTGTCCAGGGGAGCGCTTATAGGGCCAGGGGCTGAGGGCCCAACTTCACTTTTGCAGCCCCTGAGAGATTTCCCTCCCACCTACTCCCTTGTTCATGCAGCCTGTAGCAGGGTGGATTTGGGTAGAATAGGTTGGGCCTGGATGGGTATTTTTGGGGGCTGGTGCATCTTGATGGCCAGATAGGGGTACAGAGGGTGAAGTAAGGTTCAGTATTGTGATGTAATAACAATTGTTTCGGTCCATAGGTTGTGTCGTTTTGTTGCTAACTTTTCTTTTTCTGTTATAGGTGGAGTTATGGGGCGGTCCTAGCCGCTGAGGAGTTTGGAGATGTGGTTTTGGTCGCGAGCGATACCCGATGCCCGCACTCGAGCCAGGTTCAGGGTTCGACGGGTAATGACTCCCTTACGGATAGTTGAGACTCCTTGTCAACTGAATGCAGTAGTCCCGGGTCTATAACTGCCTGGCAGTTGCTAACCAGAGGTGGAAGTCTGCTACTTTGCAAAACGGAAGTGACCCATGTCACCAGAGGACAATAAATATTGTTGCAAGCCCGGGAAATCCGAAGGGCCACCTTAAAAGGTGCTGTAGGACATTGCTTTACAAAAGGAGGCTGGGACCGCTCCCCCAATTTGTTTGCTTGACTCAAATGTGATCTTTTGTTTCCCAAAAATATGCACCGTATCTGTGGTTATGATTGGGAAAGTAATTATTGCCTCTGTGTCTGGGGTATGTATGGGGGTGGGGGGCAAGGCAGGGGAGGGCCTGCTATGCAAAGGTACTCTGCTCTCAAAAATTAAAGCCCCATAACAAAGGATACTGTTATATGTTTGCCTGCTTGTGTGTTAACCCAGGCATACTTGTGTGTGTGTAGTGTGAGGGAAATGTTACATTCTGCATAATTGGAAAATAAGAAAGCATAATGGCAACGAGAGACAGTTTACATGTTTTTTCCTTCGAACAAGGCCCAGACTTGTATATTTATGTGGAGATGTATTTGGCCATTCTGATACAAAGCAGCGAATTTCCACCTCAGATCTTAGCCATTGCCACAGAGGTGCTAATTTTTCTAATTACCACAGTGGGAGCCCTGTGGACTTTGCCACACCACAGCAGCAGCATTGCCATTGGGCAGCCTGTCTCGCGCGGGCCCCTCTGTTCCCTGCAGAGGGAAGGCAGCCGCAGCCCCGCATTTTATTGGAGCCCTCATCATTCCTGAGGTGTCATGCTCGTCCCTCGAGACCACGAGGTTAGGCAGTTCTGTGCACAGGGCATCAGCGCTGCCCGCCGGAGGTGCAGGGCTCTCGGTGAATTAGGGGAGCGCCGCCGTCCTGGCGCGAGACCCCGACCCTGCGGACTGGCAGGGCCCCATAGGCCGCCATCATGCCGCCTCCCCCATTGGCCGCTCTCCATGCCACCCCTGCCTGCCGCAGTGGCTCGCTCGCTCAGGTGACTTCTGGACGCTATTGTTGTCTTGCGCCATCACTCCCCAGTCCCCACCCATTGGTTTACTGCTCATATATTTCTTTTTGCTCCACATTAAATCATTGCCTCGTGCACATAGTTCTGATGAAGCTGCTTACAAATTACTATAAAACGCAAATAAAAGTCCCTTCAGAAACCAAGGGGAAATAAGCTCAGGCCCACCTGATGAAAGGGGGAGGGGGAGAGCACAGTTGGTCAAACAATGACGAGTACCTGTGGCAACATTTTACGCCACCTTTCTTTTACGTAGCGGTTGTTCCTGCTTTGTACTGTTCGTAGCACGTTCAATGGCAGGTGTTACACTATTGGGTAAAAAAAAGTTACTCATTGTGTCGACTGTGAAAGATGAAAGGCTGAGTCAGCCATGTCGGAATCCAACCTGCAAGTGAGGGAAGTTTTCTGTAGTGAGCGCTCAACTCCGTGAGCAAGTCCAAAAAGAAAGAACGTCAATGAAAACATTGTCTTCAGTGGTCAAATTACGGTCCTGTGATCAAGCACTAGACCACACAATGCATGCGTGCAAGAAAACCAGCTGCTGCCTGTGCCTACAATTAAGCAAAGAACAATAGTTCAGCATGCAGGCTGTCCTCCCCGGCCCAGACACACCTCTACATGAAAAGTGGAGCTGGTATATTCCCACCTACTCCAGCGCGGGACGCTGAGCCAGGTGTGCACGCCTATTAGAAGTCCGTCACCCCGTGAGACCGCGGTAACAGTGATACTTATCTCATGTAATGGGTGGCTATTTAGTGATGTGTTTATTCAGAATTTCTTTAGGCCCTCTTTGACGTGATTTTTGTTATCCGTATTTAGGTGGGGTTGGGGTGTGCACTGGTGCTGGTGGCGTGGGTGCACCGTTTGGTCTGGGTGCTGCTTACAAGAGGTGGATGTAAAACCTGGCCAGTAAATTGTGCTAGGCTTGAATGGTTTTATATTCCATTTGGAATTCTTACTGGTTTGTGATGTCTGGTTATATTTTATTTGCCAGAAAGTCTCCCTATATGCAACTGTGTTTCTCAGCCCTGAAGAAGGCAGAGGTGATGGAAATAATCATACTTCAAGCCGAAACGCGAGTTGGCCTGTACTCACTGCTCTAATTTGTATACATTTGCAATCAGAAAATGGTTATGATAGGTTATTTGTAACGCGCTTAATAACTAGAGGTTTCTAAGCGCAGAGCCGGGAATCGACTTGGTGTTGATCCATGTCGTCTTACTTCCAAGGCGAACATGTTGTGCCTGAGCTATCCTCCCAAGACTTGTGCCGGCCGGGTGAAGGTTTCCACTATGGGCCTGAGAAATTGTTTTTTTCATTTGGCATTTAGCCAAAACCACTGTCGCCATTATTGTATTATGTGACGTTTTCATGTTTTTTATATTTCATGCACTGTATGTTGTTGTCTAGGTGTAATTGGTGTATGGGTTATGTGCAGGTTTGGGTTGTGTCTTGTGCTTTTTGGATGAATTCTAATGGATGTTTTGACAGTTATTTTTTACTAGTTATAATAGTAATTTTTTATTTACAGCGCGCTTAATATCCTGAGGTCCCGGGGATCGAACCTGTGGTGCTCCGTGTCATCCAAGAGGAGCGTGTTGCCCCCGAGCTATCCTCCCGAGACAGTTACATGTAATGTGCTGCTTGCATTATTTCATTCAATGAATTTACGGCAACTTCTGTAATATAAATTGCATATTGCCGGTGGCATCTCTGGTTATTTAGATTGATATGCATGGGGCCCTTTGAGCATCCGTGGCAGGCCTTCCCAAAGACCTGCGAGGCTTCCCATGGTGCACCTCGGCAATACAGTGACCGCAGCAGGAGCTAGAGGCCCCGGCAAAGCAGGAGCCAGAAGCATCCCGTTAATGGCTCAGAGCTCATTAGAACGTGAACGTGAACGCTGTGCTCAAGAAGCCGAGAGTGGGGACATAAATCAGAGACAGTAAAAGCAGCCTCTCCTCCCACAGTCCACAGTGGATAAGCAGCGGCCCAATGGGGACGCTAATGGGGAGATGTTTACTTACTGAGAATACAGAATAATTACAGCAAACATAAAAGTGTCAGGATTGACATTAGGTTCTTATTTGATGAAGTACAGAAGAGTTCCCTGAAATGTGCATAAATATTCATGCGCTGCCTAAGACCTGGCACGGGCTGCCAAACTCCTCGGCAGAGCTCGACTAATCATGAGCGACAAACAACAAATTACACAAGATACAGCCATGCAACAACAGGCTACTTCAGACTATTGCACACACAGGCAGCAACAAGCATTGGCCAAGCCAACAGGTTGGCCGATTGTGTAGGCAGTTGGGATACATCCTGGACTTATGTTGGCAGCAGCTCCATTATTATTGTCAGTACCTGGTATCAATGCCAGTACCTAATACGTAAACAGAAGCTACAACTGTTAATGTTCTATTGTCTTTAACAAAACTTAAGTCCAAGGAACAGATGCGAGAAGACACATATTGCTTACAAA
Organism: Ambystoma mexicanum; assembly: GCF_040938575.1. Taxonomy (NCBI): domain Eukaryota; kingdom Metazoa; phylum Chordata; class Amphibia; order Caudata; family Ambystomatidae; genus Ambystoma; species Ambystoma mexicanum. The sequence continues at coordinate 1,191,186,708 of NC_090933.1, forward strand.
TGAAGTGGGTGAAGGCAAACTTATTACAACAGGCGCTCATTTACAGTGGCAATTACGACATTGGCGCTCAAAAGGCTGCTTAGAAATATCACTGGCAAGCCCTCTAGAGCACGTCCGATGTGTGGATAGCGGTTGGAGTGGCCATAGGCAGTAGCACGGCCAGGACTGGGATGAATGGGAGGATAATTCCCAAAACACCACACACACGTGTGTGCTCCCCCTCAGACCGAGTGTCCCTCCTACATGTACTCCAATGCTGTTCGTGGAGAGGGCCTGCTTTGCCCTAGTACGCTGGCGTCAAATCATTTACGGCATGAGTGGCAGCTGCACGTCTGTGCCACTGGGGGCCAATATGAACCTCTATTGCTGACCATCACTGCCCACACATCGAAATGACAAGACCACCACTGTAAAAAAAAAGAAACAATCATTCTATTGCAGTGTGTGTGCAATGCCACTCACATCCTGGAGAAGCTCTTCTACGGAATATCTGGGAATGGTTTGGTGTGAAATAGGAAGAGTAAGAGAATCCAGATAGGGAGCCCTCCCGTCCCCTGCACACTATGCAATGTTGTCAAAAAGACATTCAAATGTTCAAAATAGAATTACTCATTAAAGCACATTCAATTATAACTAATGACCGTCTCAATTTTGAAAAAAAGTAGAAGCATTTAATAAAGGAAGAACAAAACAAAAATGTTTTCCTTATTACAGTAGATTGGGGATTATCAATCAATCCTATCAAGACGTGAGAAGTACTGGATCCACTGTTTCGACACATTAGATCCAAGAGGCCTGAATGAAGAATTTTCATTAAAATGTTTCATCTGAGTCATGTGGTTACTCTACTTAATTCCCCACGTACGCCGCATGCTGACCGGAGGAATATTGCAATTATTATGAACATGTTTTTCTCCCATAAATATCCAACCTTTTTATTAATTCTCCTTCTTCACGTCATTTATTTTGATCTTCAAATAGTAGAGCACTCCCATGCAGATCATGACATTACCTAGCGGGCCAGCCACATTATGAACATCACAGACCATCGTCATGTAAACATCTTTACTAAGCGCTCCTTGACATCTTGGACTCCATCGGCATAGGCACACCAACTATGCTGATGACACCCAGGTCCTCCTCCCTCTCTCTGGTACCTATGAATTTGACGCAAAAGCCCTCAACCCTGTCTACTCTACCATTCAGGTCTGGATTGCGGCCAACTGGCTCTGCTTAAACAGAGATAAAATCATAATCCTCTTAGTCGGTCTCAAGGAACCCCTCAATAAACTCAACAGTCAATACACCTCCTTCACAATCGGCAACATACAGATTTGTGTCTCACCCTCCGTTAAGACTTTAGGGGTCTACCTCAATGCCACACTCTCAATGCCACGGCAAGTCAACGCTATCGCCTCTTCAGCCTTGTACTCCACTAAACTGATCAATGCGGTCAAACCTTTCCTCTCTACTGAGAATTGTCTTTCCATTGCCAGAGCCACAATAGGTGCAAAACTGGACTACTGCAACATGCACTTCGCTGGCACCTCAAACAATTCAAAACAATGATCTCCGTGCTGCCCTCAACATACCCAAAAGAGAACACCTCTCCGCTGCCAGATGCTCCACACACTGGCTCACCGTCAAAGACAGAATCCTATTCAAGACCCTTGCCATCACTCATAAGTGCCCCACCATACCTGTCAGTGAAAATAGTTAGAGCTGGCTGTTCCAGGCCCACCAGAACACCCTACTCCCACCAGCTCAACATCCCCATTGTCAAATGCGCCAAATCAGGCAGTGCCAGCTTCCCTTTCATTGCTACGAGACAATGGCACGTCCTGCCACCCACCCTCAGGAATTAACCTTCACATCTTGCTTTCTGCAAAGCCCTCAAAACCAGGCTGTTCAACTAACCCTCACACCTGCCTCCATCCAGATACCTCTATTTACCTTCTTGTGCTAAGTTGTATTTCGGATGTACCAGGTTCGCCTGTAAACCCTTGAATCTCGTACACCGCTATATGTCTCACCTCTGTAACTAAGTAACATATGTACCAGGTGCTCCTGTAACCTCACGAACCTTGTACACTGCTATATGTCTCACCTCTGTAACTAAGTAACATATATACCTCCTTGTAACAGCACCGCAATGCGTAAGGGCTGCTTTGTGCGCTATACAAATGTAAAAAATAAATAAATAAAAAATAAGCTAGACAACCACGGACAAGACCCAGCACAATGGGGAAAATAAACGTACTCCATCCTGGACACATAAACTCACACACCGAGTGACAGATAAGACCACACACAGCCCAGTCACCATGACTTAAGCCACAAACGGCACAACACTGACATTCAAGAATTGCCAAAGGCTTCAAAACCTGACCACTATGAACCAACTAGTCCTACTGCTCTCAGGGTAGCCGAGAGGCAGAAATTCACCTCCCCCTTGGCAAGTCCACTTCCAACAGTGATGAACTAATGCAGGCGGGCATCCAGAAATTGAGGAAGCCTCCACAACCTGACCACTCTGAGCTAACTGGTTTTAAGCTAGCATACCGATGGATAGCAGCGTTACAAAACAGCACAATACTATTGTAGTGAGTGGTACAGGAAAAACGTGTATTCAAGACAATTTAGACAAACTGCACCAAGCAGTGCGCTTAAGATGGCTCCTGTTAAGGAGTCGCACCACTGCTCCAACACAATTCAATAAGCTAGAAAATGTATCTGGATGGCAAAACTCAAATTGCAGACAGCAGCACAAATAGGCAGATTTTGCAGACATGGAATTAGGGATCAACACAGTAAAGCCATTGCACAGTTTAGAACCAAAAGCCATTGGCTGGTGCTCTCTTACGTGCAAACCTCCACAACTGCTACAGTAATGCCTGAATTCTCCTGAAATTGTTGACAGACTGACTGACCCCCTCCAACCCGAGGTCTGCCATGGAACTGCTCAGGCATTTGTAGGGGAGGACTGGCCGCGAGGCCCTCCTCACCTGCAGCCTTCTCCCCAGGTGAGGACCATGACTCGGTGGGCGTCCCCTCATACCACCCGGGCCCAGGTGGAGGAGGGTTCACCCGCCGACGACATTGCCCACACGTATCCGTTCCCTGCATATACCAAAATTCAGTTAGGCGTAGAAGCCATCTTGTCTAGCAAAGATGGCGTGAGTTCAGCGCACTGTAGCGCGGCCCCCACCTTTGGAGGGCCTTTCATGCATCTCTGCCGCCGCAGCACCATGGCAGCTCCGCTGCGAGCGCGTTCCCATGGGAAAGTTGGGTACGAGCTAACACCAGATATTAACACTGTAACAGTCTGTTATCCACAATGTAATACTGCACCCCGTGTGACCTGGTCCGCGAGGCCAGGGCGACGCAGAAATGAATTCAAGTAGTGGTATTAGTGAACTACTCTTCTTAAACAGAATCTGCAAACTATGAATTAGCCATAAAAGTGAAATGTTATATGACTTCACATTGTGACTGTACTAATGCTGCTAGATCACAGAGAAAGTGTCTTTAAGTCATATGTAGACACATGAACCCCTATATGTCTTCTTAAGTCACCCATAGTGGCAACCGTCAATCTCTGTGGTCCATAATATAGTTCTACCTCATGTACCGTCGAATGTATATAAATACTTAAACACTGTAGTAGATATAATACCATGTAATGAAAAGGTACTCGGACCGAATGTATTAAAGAAATGTGTAACGAAATTGAAATATAGATGTGTGTTTAAATAAGATCAAAATAAGGCAAAACATTATAAAAGTTCTGCATTCAAAAGTCAGCAACGCACGAGGAAAAAACCTTTGTGAATATATGCAAGGCCATTCTCCCTCCCACCCTACGAAGCCTGCCAGATGAAGAAGCTAAGGCCTGTGCCGCGCTCCCTCACCTCCCCCAACCAAGCTGGAGCCGCTTCAGAGAATCAGAGGCCCCGGTACCGCACCCAAGGCCACAGCCCGCCACCTGTGTTATTTACAGCACGGTAATAAACCCACGTTTGAATCCACAGATACCAGCACCCTCTCGTAAATCCCACAACCCCCCCTAGACCACCCCAAGAATCATGACCCCGTGCACAGACGACCCCCAACGCTGGGACAAGACACAGAGACCCATTTATATAATAACTTCTAACGCAGCAGACAGACATGTATCATTTGGCTCAGGCCCCAGAGCCCAGCCCCTCGACCTAAAATACCGGTCAATAGGACACAGGTAAATCTCACCCCAACCGACAACCACCAGACCTCTCACGAGGCGCATTCCTCATGTGTTGCATTTATTTTATAAGATAAACTGCTGAGCGATTTATTGATGAACTTAAATGTCGTTTCTTGAATAACTGCAGTGTGCATGGCCTAGGGCAAACGAGTCAGGAAAGGTATTCATCGTTGTCACAGGCTGCCCCAGCATACCAACACCGCTCGGATGACCTCAAGCTGGCCTGCCAGGCCCAACCCAACCCACGAGGCTGACCAGTGACGTCCTCACGCCAAGACCAACCACGCTGCAGCAACACCTATAGTTAGTCGACGCCACCCAATCCCAATTAACTTGTGCCCCCTATAGTGTGTAGGTTCTGATGACGTTTTTTGTATTAGAAATACGCCTGTCTTTGCTATTGTCAGACAGAGCGCTCTCGGAGGTTGCAGAGTTCTTTGCATGCCCTATTCTTTGGATAAACTCCTACTTACGCTCACCCGCACTCTGTCTTGGCCTTATTCCCATTACGGGAGAGTCCCTTATTGTCTCTCATTGCGGGGAGGATCGTGCTGAAATTGGGGGCGCTTCCTTTCACATTGCCCTGGATGAGAAGAAAGCAACACAACTAGACCATCGGCTAAACTTATCGCGCGGCCTGTAAGGGACCCAAAGGCTCCATGCAAACGCGTGCTGCACTCCTAATCCAGATCTAGAGCAGAATGTGCTTCAATACAAGAACAGGAATGGCCTTTTATGGTATCTGCCTTGTTCTGTTGACAACGTGGAAAACCACACCAACGACTCTCCCACCCTGCTTCCCCATGACTCCCTACTACTTAAGAAATGTTAGTGGCACGCCTACAATTCAATTTACGATGTCAAAAAAGCGAAACTGTATCATAAGGTCCCGTGGCACTTCAGAGAGCCCCTCCCGCTATCTCTTATATGACCTTTTGCGCGTACTCGATGACCCCGGTCCATGTCTGGCAGAGTTTTCCTTCCTAGTGGAAAGAGTTATCTGGCGAGAAAACGGCATATTTTCTAGCAAACCTCCGAGTGAGAATTGCAGCTTTTTAAGGAGATACAGGCTATGAAGGGTGGAAGCCATCATTCGGGTCTTTCCAACGATGGCCAGACCTTACAGATGTAAGAGGATTCAATTCAACACTACAGCTAAGTCAATGCCTAGTCTGGGATACTGAATGGAAACCCTTATTGATATATCTTTATGTCCAGTTCATGCGTTCTGGATGACTACCCCTATATAACACCCCTCCCTTGGAATCCCCCTGACCCCTCTGAGCCAAGAAGTAGTTCTGTTTTGCAAGTTTAAAGGTTGATTTGATAACTTAAACAATATATATTATATCACGCTTTATAATAAATTAATAATTGAATATCACACTTAATCTGATATGATAAAGATTAACAACGGAGAATCTGGCACTAGCACACTTGTGAATAGGAACAGAAGAATAAGGTGGTAGAGAATACTTAATCTAAGTTCAGATGGATGTAATGTTGAATGAAATGCAATACAGAAAATACTCAATATAATTTCAACAAAGCAATGCAATCACTTTTCTCTGGCAATCCCCTCCCCCCCTTTATGCAATGCAAGGAAATGGAAGGAAAGCACACAGTTCTCAGAAATGCAATCAACTGTAATTCAGTTCACCCCAGCAAGTTTAGCCTACAGAAGTTTGAAACACAGGCCCAAAATGCTTTTATATGTGCTGGCAATGAAGTGAAAAATATGCTAAAATGCTTTTAATTCCCTCTAGAGGTTTAGGGTGAGTGGTATATGCTTTGAATAAGTTCAGGATCACTTTAGCAATGCTCTATAATGGTTGTCAGGTTGCAAACGAATTTTTTCTTTAACGGAAGGCAAGCAGCAGCAGATTTTTACACGTGGAGAAACTTGCAAATCGCGGCAAAATGTCAAATCGCGGCAGATTTTTCTGAGTGCGCCGGGCGCGATTACAGAGGAACTACAAGGACTATCAATATCTTTTTGGGGTCCTAGGACAGCCTAGGATCTCAGCTTCCAGATGAAAGTTACTGCAAGTCTCTAGGACAAACGGTCACAGAGATATGAGCGATTAAATAAAGGTCGTTTTTCTGATTTGAAATTTTAAAGTTCAAAAAGACAAGTGCAGCTTGCAACTAGAAAATGACAGGTGACAGCTTTACAAATGACAGGTGACAGTTAGCAGGCAGTTCTACTTAGATTAAAATAGATTGAATTATATTATTTTAACTAAGAGATTGGTTATGCACAGTCTTGCTAGGTACTCACACTATATTCTTGAATTAAATGGGCCTCGCCACGGATCTGGTCAGGTTTTAGACTGGACTCTGGTCTCTGCACTTCACAGTGATCTGGGTCAGCTCTCTCTCTCTCTCTCTAGCCTCTCTGGATTCTGGAGATTGATGGATTTGAAGTCTCTATGTTGGCTCTCTGAAGGTTGAGGAGGTAAAGTATGGATTTTCCCGGCAGAGCTTCCAGCTGCAAATGGATTTGAAGGTCCCTATCTGTCCTGTCTGTCTGCTTTTATCTGTTTTTAAAATGGGTGTGTGTGCAGCATCACTAGGCTCTACCCCTCTCCACTTGTCATTGGCCAAGCTTTCATTTCTCCCCTGATTGGGGGAATGAAATGAAGTGTCATCATGATGAGGTCTGTTTATGGTACAGAGAACCCACCCCTGTCAACTTTACACACAATCTATATTTGCTCAAAAAACATATTTGCACAGGTACACATTTGTTTAAAATTACATGCACCCTTCACATATCACAGGATGTATACCCTGTCCAAATCTGCTCTTCCTGGGGGCTTGGGTTCAAAAATGGCACATATTTCACTTTTTAACTGGTTTCGCAATATCGGACATTAACCCAAATTTACACACATGTGCGCAAGGAGTATGGACATTAGTTGATGAAGTGTCAGATTTTTCACATGCACACATTTTGAGTAATATCCTCTTTTCCGCTAAAACCCCCCTGAACATACCACCGGGTCCTAACACGTCTTAAAATGTGGGCAGAAAAATCACAAGAATTATGGTGTCATTTAAATAATTTTCACAAGTCCGTACTATGAGTTATTCATCTTTTTAGAGTTATGTTCTGGCCCCAAAGGGGTGTGGTTTCCCCCCAGCACAAGGTTGAATTTCTGGTTTTTCCAGTTCTGCCAAGCCAGCTTGCTCTCACAGGCAGTGCCCCTCCCCTGTCCTTCCAGGAGGAAGCTCCATTTACGACATCTGCAATAAACCATCTGCCTGGGTGAAGGGGGTTGCATTGTTCAGAGCTCCTGTATTCTGTGGGGGCTCCCCTTAATTCAATTATCAGAGAGATGGCATATCCTTAGTGTGGCCAGCAAAAGGCAGATAGGCCTGGGAACACAGCTGTGACTCAAGTTTCACTCCTGATGGGGGGTAGTTGCCAGGCAAAATTGGAATCTCTTTAAGCCAGTTTTTAGCTACATGTCATTTCTGTTCCCCAGTTTAAGTCAAGACATTTTTTTACATATGCAGCTAGGATGCTGATTCTAAGTTTAAAACTATGACATTTAAACAATTGCAACCTATGTGACACTCAAAAGTAGGTCACTCATTTCTTTTAAACATTTAGATTTTTTAGTGTCTTTCAGTCCAAATTTACTTAAACTGCTGAAATCCACAGCTCAGCCAGTCTTGTTATAAACCTTCAAGTCACTTCAGAATATAACTTTACATTGGATCCACCTCTCAGTAAGTCTTTCTTTGGCCTGCTTTGGGTTCATTTATTCAGTTTTACACAAAAAAGTAAAATCTGGTGTTGTTTTAAAACGCCGGCTTTTTGATAGTGGTGAGTACTGGTACTGCACCCCTTTTTGGGATTTAAGAAAATGAATTCCCAACAGTTATGGGTTTGCTTTTGGCAATCAGCATTGCCATTCCCAATGGTTTCAGACTACTGTGTGGGTAGTCCAATGGTGGTTTTAGGCAGTGTCCTTCTGTGCCCATAACATCGGCAAAAATGAGTGGCAGCCTATTCTTCATGCATTTCCCTGTGCATTTTCTGGGAAGCTCTGGCCATCATGATGTTTTCCATGTCAATACTGCACAGTTTTGAGGTAGGGCTCGAATGCATGGGTAAATACATCCCACACAGAGGGCCGTCAGGGGCAATTGCGATGAAAGCCTAAATTCGCCAGATGAAGGAACTGGTTACTGATGAAGATGCTGTACGAGAAGACCCGCAACGCAGCGTTTTCTATCAGGCAGGGTAAAGCCTGCCAGATCCAGCCGAGGTCCTCATCATTCCGGGTCTTTCCAACAGTGGGCAAAGCTTACACAGGGCCGGCCGTCAGGGGCTATTGCGATGCAGGCCTAAGTTCGCTAGATGAAGGAACTGGTTACTGATGAAGATGTTGTACGAGAAGACCCGCAACGCAGCGTTTTCTGTCAGGCAGGGTTAAGCCTGACAGATCCAGCCGAGGTCCTCATCATTCCGGGTCTTTCCAACGGTGGCGAGAGCTTACACAGGGCCGGCCGTCAGGGGCTATTGCGATGAAGGCTTAAGTTTGCCAGATGAAGAAGCTGGTTACTGATGAAGATGCTGTACGAGAAGACCCGCAACACAGCGTTTTCTATCAGGCAGGGTAAAGCCTGGCAGATCCAGCTGAGGTTCTCTCCATGCCGGTCTCATGAAACCCATGTTGACTTGTGATACCGTTTGAAGATGAGCAGTGGCCCTGAATGACCTCTGAACCATGGTCTTTTCAGAGGGCGACAGTAGATCACACCCTTTGCTACCCATTTTAATTAATGAAAAAAGTTGACATGACAACATTCTTTAGTCCTAGGTCTCCCCATTATACAATGAACCCTAAAAATCGAAGCTAGTGGGTCTTCACGCAATCTGTGGAATTATGGATATTGCAGAAACGTTCAAAGCCACACTTGCTCCCAAAAGCACGTAGGTTATAAAAAGGGCGCACAAAGAACAATTCAAGAAACTTGTTCCAGAACATCACAAGGCGCAGCATGCCACTGTACTCTCCATCATGCTCTCCTAACTGGAAGTGGGTGTCTCAATACCGCCATCCAGAAGGTCTGTGGTGTAGACAGGAAGCTGTACCAGGGGTCGCCTGGTGGGGCCTGAGCGACCGATTAAATGGAAGCAGTGGGTGCGTGATGCTTAGTGGACATGGGCTGCTCGACCTCTTCCAGGCCCTTAGGAGGCAGAAGGCTGTCGTCCAAGGTTTCTGCTCTATCTGCTTCCTAACCGGCAATTGGCCAACGCTTATAAAAATCCTGGTACAGGTGTGCAGTAAGATTCCACAGGAAAGGGAGTTAGGGAAATGGGGGGGGGGGTTTAGAAATACCGCTGGAGCACAAGAACAAGCTGATCTGTGAAGAACGCTCATAGGGTCCCGCGGGGATGAGACGGCGCATCAATAAGTGGGTCCAGCTCAGGACAGACCTGCTGGGGAAAGTCTGCAGTTCCTTTTCCTGAAACATGCTAAGGACTACTTAAAAGGGGACAATGAAGATACATTATTTCACCGAACAATGCATGCAACCCAATTCAGAGCAACAGAAACAAATTAACACAATCTAATTCGGGGGGCTTGAGTGCTCTCCTCTTCATTAGTACGCTAGCAAGCAAGCAAGTGCAGGTGGAAGGGCTCCGCCACGCGCCAGCGATTTATTATCTATACATAATTTATCACATTTGCAGAATCTATCAAACGAAAAGGGTTTTTGGGAGCACTAATAATACGACTTTTCATTTGTTTATTTAGAATTTATCTACAATATTTCCTGTTACATTTACTGATGATTTCGAAGCTCATTTTGGAGTCCCAATGCTAACAAACTTGTTGTATTCGGAAATGTTTTAATATCTTTGTGCTGGCTCTTTTACCAAAGAGGCTATGGAGGACTCCAGGCTTGAATGCTGTTGGATCATTGGATGGAACATACTTCAGGGGCAGGGAGACCGCTTAATGCCATTTTAGAAAATGTGCCAGCTGGGATTCCTACCAGGCCACTCTCTAGCAATGGGGTCAGATTTGTTGCCCCCAAACCCCCCCCCCACCCTCCAGGGCCGCTGCCGGGCATTGCCAGGCCATAGCACCAGCTACAACAGGAGTACAAAACAAGCAATAGGCAGGAAACAAAGTGGAGGCCGGGGCCAATGATTTCACAGTTCGGTCAAATTCAACAGGCCATCTCAGCAACTTACCGCGGGCTAAGCCAGCAGCCAAAATATTAGCCCCTTCAAAAACGCCCGATCCTGAGCAATGTCTTAATTGCTTTTTCTGCCATTAATCTTTTCTTTTCCTCTTCATCAACTCTACTTTAGTGCATTCAATAATGTGTCTTCTGAGCCCCCCAGCTTCAGAATTAACTGTACATTAAACGGATTTCGGCTTCACAAATGTAATTTGCTGACGGTGGTATATTGTGGAACTGTAGACTTAATGGCTATATATATAGTTCATGCATATCCAAATCAGCGGGCATATAAATATTAATGTTCAATTAGATAACAATCCAATCTGCACAGTGCTGACTGGCAGTCCCTTCGCAAGATTCCTGCGAGCGGAGGAGGGGGCGAGACGCTTGAGCCATCAGTCAGCTTCCAGCGCTGCGAAAGATGGCTTAGAAGCTCGGTCCACGACCGAGCTACCGAGCGCAACCATGGATCATAGTGTTGGTCCAGCAGAATCATCTCACAATCCTATGTTAAAGGAAACATTGCCTATAATGGGAGATGCCCAATACGCTGAGGTAAAGGTTACTCAACCAAGAACCCTTCATGATCAGGCTGCAAATGGATGGCTGGTCTGTGCCACCGGTCTGAGAGTGCGAGATAGATCAGGGTGAACTATGCTTTAGGGGCAGCGTGTTACTGGTGAACGTAGGTCATGTGATGCAGTGGAAGGAGGTGCGACCGATCAGTGAGGCAAAATACAGCGACTATTAATCCGTAGCGGCTAGCAGTCCATATGGCAACATACAGCGGCTAATACAGTGGATAGCAATCAGCAGGGCCTCCTATGGTGGCTAATGCAGTGGCTAGCAATCAGTGAGGCGTCATACGGCGGCTAATACAGTATCTAGCAATCAGTAGGGCCTCATATGGTGGCTAATGCAGTGGCTAGCAATCAGTGGGGCGTCATACGGCGGCTAATACAGTATCTAGCAATCAGTAGGGCCTCATATGGTGGCTAATGCAGTGGCTAGCAATCAGTGGGGCGTCATACGGCGGCTAATACAGTATCTAGCAATCAGTAGGGCCTCATATGGTGGCTAATGCAGTGGCTAGCAATCAGTGGGGCGTCATACGGCGGCTAATACAGTATCTAGCAATCAGTAGGGCCTCATATGGTGGCTAATGCAGTGGCTAGCAATCAGTGGGGCGTCATACGGCGGCTAATACAGTATCTAGCAATCAGTAGGGCCTCATATGGTGGCTAATGCAGTGGTTAGCAATCAGTGGGGCGTCATACGGCGGCTAATACAGTATCTAGCAATCAGTAGGGCCTCATATGGTGGCTAATGCAGTGGCTAGCAATCAGTGGGGCGTCATACGGCGGCTAATACAGTATCTAGCAATCAGTAGGGCCTCATATGGTGGCTAATGCAGTGGCTAGCAATCAGTGGGGCATCATACGGCGGCTAATACAGTGGCTAGAAATCAGTAGGGCATCATACGGCGACTAATACAGTGTCTACCAATCAGAAGGGCCTCATATGGTGGCTAATGCTGTGGCAAGCAATCAGTGGGGCATCATACGGCGGCTAATACAGTGGCTAGAAATCAGTAGGGCCTCATACGGCGACTAATACAGTGTCTACCAATCAGTAGGGCCTCATATGGTGGCTAATGCTGTGGCAAGCAATCAGTGGGGCGTCATACGGCGGCAAATACAGTGGCTAGCAATCAGAAGGGCAGTATACAGCGGCTAATACAGTGGCTCAGAAGGGCAGTATAGAGCGGCTAATACAGTGGCTAGCAATCAGAAGGGCAGTATAGAGCGGCTAATACAGTGGCTAGCAATCAGAAAGGCAGTACACAGCGGCTAATGCAGTGGTAAGCAATCAATATGGCATCATACATTAGCTCGGGCATGGGATGCGATAGAGAGCAATAGGATATGACGGGAACGCTACGTGCAGACACAGGCGGGGTGCACCTGAGAAAGGTGCTTCGGCAACTGGGCACGTCGTGCGGGTAAGCGCTTGGTGTTAGTAACACAGACGTAATGCTACCGGCATTTGGGTGTGCCGATGCTCCATGTCTTAGACTTAGCAGGGGTGGTGCTAGGTGTTGAGGGTCGCCAACTGGGAGCGATATTGCGTGATGGAGAGATGAAGGTGGGGGTGCTGGGGTACTCATGGTGTGGATGCCTGTCGTGGTAGCAGGGTGTCTGGCCACTGGCACGTACTGCCATGGACAGGCACAGACAGGACCTTTGTAGCAGCCCCTTCAGAGTTGGCCCAGCTTACGCCTGGTCACAGCAATTGAGCAATAAGCAGCCAAACAGCCAATCAGGGCTGGGGGTTGCGCAGGAAGTGAGACCTCTGCATAGGCTTGTCGATGGCGCCAGCCATCTTTAAAAATGCATCAATATTTAAACATCGAATTTAGGCAGCTCCAGGTATGAGCTTGGTGCTGGGATATCAGCTGTTTGATACCAATTCTGATACTTTAGGTTGAACCCCTCCCTCGTACTTCTGCCTGCGCACGGCACAACCTTGAATGTACTAGGCTTAGCATGTCTGTCTGTCATGTCCTCCTCTATCTCCCCTCACTGGCTTGTTGTGCCTGCATGCATAGGCACATTGTTGACCAACCTTTTGTCTTGTTTGTTCCTTTTTCCCCCCTATGCTATTTATTGCTGTTAGATCATTCAGAATCTTCAAGGCATAAGAATGACGATGATATCCCCTTGTTCCCTTCCCGCTTTGAAGCACTTCACTTGTGTATAAGCGCTTTACAAATAAAAAATTACAATTAACATGTGGCAAAGCGCGAAGTGCTAGTAACATCCTCAGATAAAGGGACATGCATTTAAAAGACAGGCCACTTTATGGTTAGATAATGAGCATGAGCTGGGCAGGTGTTGTGAATAAGAAGGGCCTACCTTAGAATGTGAGTGCAGAAGAGTAAGGCAGAGAGAGTCTGTCCTCTGCGCCTCACCCTCCCATCAGATGTCTGATCTCGAAACAAAAAAAAGCACAGCATCCTTCCTTTCCTGACCAGCAAGCCTCCTGACCACCCTCAGCTTTTAACAGTAATGCCGGGTAGCTGGGCAAGGGAAGAAAAGAGCAGAGCAACGGTGCTGCACTTCTGCCCACCCATTGGGCGGCGGTAGAGCAGGACTGATGCAAGATCTCCCAGCGCCAAGAAACTGGGGCATGGGAGATGTGCCAGTGCCAAGAAACTGGGGCATGGGAGATGTGCCTTATATCATCCACCTCCCCGCTCCTGGGAAATGGCTTGAGTAGATGTCATTTGATTTCAACATGCAAATGAGGGGGACCATGTGTGCAAATGATGGGAGCACGTGTGCAAATTAAACCAATACCTGACATATAAGGGTCACTAGCATCTATGTGAATTGGCACGTAAGGCAATATTTGGCATGTCTGGAGTCCCTGGCATAGGATGTAATTTCCTGGCATACAACGCAAGTGCCTGAGCATGCAATGCAAGTACTCGAGCATATGATGGTAATGCCTGGCAAAGTATTGCAATACCTGGCAAAACATGCCAATACTATGCCTGGCAAATGATGGCACCGCCTCTCAAACATGGACAATACTGGTGGAATAGTGTGGGATCCTAGCAAAACCTCACTAATGGGATGGGCATCCTGGCTAATATAGGTAATGTAGGACAAATAGTGCAAGTAAATGAGCATAAGATGCAGAATGTGGTCAAATGGTCTACGTACCTCAGCAAATGATGGCAATACCTGGTAAGTGGTGCAAGTACCTGGGCTTCTGATGGCAATACCTGGTAAGTGGTGCAAGTACCTGGGCTTCTGATGGCAATACCTGGTAAGTGGTGCAAGTACCTGGGCTTCTGATGGCAATACGCTGGTAAGTGGTGCAGGTACCTGGGCTTCTGATGGCAATACCTGGTAAGTGGTGCAAGTACCTGGGCTTCTGATGGCAATACCTGGTAAGTGGTGCAAGTACCTGGGCTTCTGATGGCAATACGCTGGTAAGTGGTGCAGGTACCTGGGCTTCTGATGGCAATACCTGGTAAGTGGTGCAAGTACCTGGGCTTCTGATGGCAATACGCTGGTAAGTGGTGCAGGTACCTGGGCTTCTGATGGCAATACCTGGTAAGTGGTGCAAGTACCTGGGCTTCTGATGGCAATACGCTGGTAAGTGGTGCAAGTACCTGGGCTTCTGATGGCAATACCTGGTAAGTGGTGCAAGTACCTGGGCTTCTGATGGCAATACCTGGTAAGTGGTGCAAGTACCTGGGCTTCTGATGGCAATACGCTGGTAAGTGGTGCAGGTACCTGGGCTTCTGATGGCAATACCTGGTAAGTGGTGCAAGTACCTGGGCTTCTGATGGCAATACGCTGGTAAGTGGTGCAGGTACCTGGGCTTCTGATGGCAATACCTGGTAAGTGGTGCAAGTACCTGGGCTTCTGATGGCAATACCTGGTAAGTGGTGCAAGTACCTGGGCTTCTGATGGCAATACGCTGGTAAGTGGTGCAGGTACCTGGGCTTCTGATGGCAATACCTGGTAAGTGGTGCAAGTACCTGGGCTTCTGATGGCAATACCTGGTAAGTGGTGCAAGTACCTGGGCTTCTGATGGCAATACGCTGGTAAGTGGTGCAGGTACCTGGGCTTCTGATGGCAATACCTGGTAAGTGGTGCAAGTACCTGGGCTTCTGATGGCAATACGCTGGTAAGTGGTGCAGGTACCTGGGCTTCTGATGGCAATACCTGGTAAGTGGTGCAAGTACCTGGGCTTCTGATGGCAATACCTGGTAAGTGGTGCAAGTACCTGGGCTTCTGATGGCAATACCTGGTAAGTGGTGCAAGTACCTGGGCTTCTGATGGCAATACCTGGTAAGTGGTGCAAGTACCTGGGCTTCTGATGGCAATACGCTGGTAAGTGGTGCAGGTACCTGGGCTTCTGATGGCAATACCTGGTAAGTGGTGCAAGTACCTGGGCTTCTGATGGCAATACGCTGGTAAGTGGTGCAGGTACCTGGGCTTCTGATGGCAATACCTGGTAAGGGGTGCAAGTACCTGGGCTTCTGATGGCAATACCTGGTAAGTGGTGCAAGTACCTGGGCTTCTGATGGCAATACGCTGGTAAGTGGTGCAAGTACCTGGGCTTCTGATGGCAATACCTGGTAAGTGGTGCAAGTACCTGGGCTTCTGATGGCAATACCTGGTAAGTGTGCTTCTGATGGCAATACCTGGTAAGTGGTGCAAGTACCTGGGCTTCTGATGGCAATACCTGGTAAGTGGTGCAAGTACCTGGGCTTCTGATGGCAATACCTGGTAAGTGGTGCAAGTACCTGTGCTTCTGATGGCAATTTCTGAATGGGATTAGAATATGGGCATGTGATATCATTATTTCGCATTTCGAGCATAACACGGAAAACACCTGGCAATACCCAACTAATTTTCTACACACAAAGTCTCGCTAATGCTTGCTATACAGGTATAACTGCTGGCACCTCACCTGTTTCTAGCCACTCGGAGTGTTGCCAGGAGGAAAAACAAAGGCATAGGGAGAGGAAGTGATCAGTCAATATGGCAACGTAGGAAGGTCATTTAAGGACTGTCGTCTTCTGATTCCAAAACCAACAACGTAACCACAACTACTTGCATACTTAACGATGTGCAGTGCAATCACACAAACGCACAATACATCGAAGGTTTTCTTCTGTAAGAGCAGGACATTGAAATGCAATTCGGAATGGGTTTCTGGGGCACACAGCTCCATCCACATTTCCAGACACGGTGATGATAGCCGTGTGCCTACACTCTGCTTTATCCCCCCAAGCCTTAAAGCGCTGGTAGAGCAACATTAGCCAGTCCAATGGCGTGCCTTTTATTAACCTACAATCCATGGCAGGAGGACTGAACCTCCCTGGGCTGAAAGCCGTGACATTCAGTTCAGACACAGCTCTCTGCAGTGGGCGCATTAGTCCACTGAGCTATTTTACTAGCTGGGACCATATCCAGAGGCAGAGGACAGCACCACACCCACCCAGTCATTTGAATACCAGATCTAGTCCTTTGGTGTAGTTGCTCTCCAAAACCAGGTTGCATTTTCCCAAAACGTTAGGTAGATTTCTGGAAAATGTAGGTCATCCAAGGAAGGAAAAGCGCGATTGCTCAGAGTTCGAGCTCGAGATTAAGCACCCTTAAACGTCAGGGTATGCCAGGACACTTTCACAGATCAGAAGCATAGTCGCAACCAGCTTGCCCTCCACTACGCCAGAGGTACTTTGCCCCCTGCTTAGAAAGCGTGCAAGGATACATTGCAGGAAAGCAAACGAAAAGGGTGAGGGTTCCTAGTGATAGTTTCGAATGCCATAGTTTCGAATGGCAAAGTTTAGAAAAAAATGAATTTTAAAAAAAACATTATGGGGGGGGCCCTCTCCTTAACCCCGTTTTTTTGCCACTTATAAACCAATATAGTTAATTTTTTTTAAAAACTTTACCTACAAAAAAATTCATTTTTTCGATGCTTTTTTCTCTCGAAACTATGGCATTCGAAAAGATGCATTCGAAAAAATGCATTCGAAAAAATGCCTGGATACCCTACGGCACCCAGTCACGCCGGCAAAACTGGAACCACAGTCCAGAACAGACCGCAATGTTTGAAACGTTGATAGCTATATAAAAAAAAGAGAAAATAGTGCTGACCCCAAAGCACCAGTTAACTAATTTAAATTACAGTATAGACGATACTGTATGCAGAGCGCATTTCCAGTTCACAACATAACATTAATTCAATAAGAATCTCTTTCAAACTCAAACACGCAAAGGCGAGGATTATCGTTTCAGGGAAGCTAATCAGGAGCACAGAAACAAATTACGATCTACTAAACAGGATATCCTGTTTAGGCAGCCAACCAAATATCCACATTTTACTTTTGCTCAGCAGTGCATCATCTTCTGTACTGCAAACACAAGACCAGACTTCCAGAGCAACACATAGGCCAGGACACCCAATTACTGAAACAAATAGTTCCGGCTTGCACAGAACTTCATGATCTGCGTTTCAAACATGACAGCATCTTGGCATTGCAGAGTAAATCTCCTATCTCTTGGTAGTCATGGCATGATGTCATGGCATGTGCACAATAATCCCCACCCGACCCCCTATGTATGAGGCTTGTCTCGATTCACAGGGGAAGGATAATTAAGGAAACAATAACAAGCAAAACAGCTCAGCCAGGTAAGCGCTCGCCCCCGATATCAGTGCAGAACCTGTTAACCAACTGGGTTTGTAGCACTATCTAGATAAAGGGTTGCAATCTTTGGTCTCCAGATGTTCTGGACTACATCTCGTATCAGCACTAGCCGGTACAGTTATTGCTGAGGGATCATGGGTTTTGTAGTACGAAACATCTGGAGAGCCACAGGTTGCAGACCCTATAAAACAGTATATATATTAAACATTAACTCTAATCAGTCATCAAAGGTCCTCATCACGAATTGGGCGGTAGCCCTTAAATGCGGCGGTAACGCTATTACTGCCACATTTAATGGTCCGCCCAATCACGAGTCCGGCAGCAATTACCCCCAGCTCTAGGGTGAGGGTAAATGTGACAACTTAATGCCCATTTTCGGGTGCAATTAGCGCAGCGCTAATTGCGCCGAAAATGTCCTATATGGTCCAATGGGGAATGGGGAATACCCATCACCACCCAAACCTTGACCGGGCGCGTATAGCGCCGGACTGGCTGGTGGTATTGCTATTAGCCCAGGCGGCAACACCGCTGGGATGTCACCCAACTTGTGATGAGGCCCCAAAGTCTAAACAAAATAAAGAATTAATGGTAGTCTGTCCTTGACTTCAAACAGTTTTGGGGCCCACTGTCCACAATACCCAAGAACCCAACTATGTTTTCTGACAGGGCCCAAAGACTGCTCGGGCAGCAGCCTCTGCTGTATTCTCAGCAGAGAACCTACAAACTGAAGTCCACCCTTTCACAGACGTGCCTTCAGGGCCACCCAGTTATACCCATTATAGAACTGACCGTCTGCACACTTTTGGGGGCACCGGTCCTTATATTGTTTGACTATAGCCCCCAAGCTTTCGTTGCTCCTAATCCTCAGTTCTGTGAGGGGTCTTACTGTGACATAGGGTGCAATATGAACAAGAAGCATGACATAACCTCACAATAGTAGCCATGCACAAGACTCTGGAAGTTTAGCAGCTTGAACATTCAATGACTGCAGCACTTCTTACAAGCTTGTGGGTCTATCAATGGAATCTGGCCCCTACAAGTCATATATTGCCCAGTCCTAGGGAACAAGGTATGGGACTGGGCTGTGAACTGTGACCGTATGGCATAAGGAGACCCTGTGACAACTAACAAGATTCCTTCTCAGTGCCCCAGAGATAACCCCCGATGTCGGATTAGGTCTAGGAACATATTGGTTACTATGGCTCCCTGAGCCTCCATGGCTGCAATGCATTAGCAAATTAGAACCAGGTCAGATACGTCAGGCAGTCAGATATGTAGGAAGGACGATCCTAGGGATTCTCCATAAAAGGGACAATAATATTTGCGCTGGACAAAGGGCACCCCCTATCATGAAATACATTTCATCATCCGGTCTAATAGTAGATCACAATGTGTTTTGGTTCCCAGAAACCCCAGAAAGGAGATGATTAGTAAGTATTAATTATGAAATGCTGTCCAACGGGTCTAGTGTCTTGCCCCATAAATTCCCGAATCTAGGAATTCTACCCCAGGTTTCACAAATAACTGATGTGGGGAAAGACATGTTTGAGGAGCAAGGGCTTTTCAGGTTATTCATCAGTAGATAACCCTGTGCACTCCTACTGAAGTGGTATATTTAGCAACTGAAGTTGTGAAAATACAATGCTCCTTCCCCAAGGGGCAATTTTAACAGTGTTTTGCATTATCATATGTGATAGGATCAGTAGTCTGAACCCATCAAGAAGGGATGGTAACCCTTCTCAACCTGGGGTGGGAGGCTTACCAGGGTGGAAAGCATAGCCATTTCTACCCCAGCAGTGTATGGTGGTAGTTCGGGAGGGTCTCCTGTCCCTCTCTCTTCCTTCCTTATGCGTTTGTGTAATTAAATATGCTACTACGATTCATCTCCCCATACCTCAACCAGGAACCTCAGCAGTGGAACGGAGAGAGAGCAGCCCACCAGAGGCACTCCAGGGACTCATTGTCAGTGCACCCCAATTGGCAGATCAATCACTGAGACCCGCTGCACAGCAAACCAGCACGCGTGTGGAAGACGCCCATCCACTCCACGTGGCAGCAATGCTTACCTTTATCACAGCCTCTTACATGCTGTGTGAAATAGACAATCAGCCGAACCACTGCTTACCAGTAATGGAGCCGTGGAGGCAGAGGTTCTCTAACTAGAACTATCACATTGCAGTTTTTGACACCAACAAGAATTGGAACTTTTATTGTAGTGGGCTCTCATTCCCAATACACAGCAGGATTTGGACTCATATATATAGATATATATATGCTTTACTGTTGGTAACACCTTCTGGGTGGAGAAGGCAGTAAACAAAAGGTCCAGGGAACCACAAGGGGAGAACAAATGGAGGTAGGAGGGGGCGGATATAAGGGGCAACAGAAAACAGGAAGGGGTGCATTGTTTAGGTGGGATCAGAGAAGGCGGAGGGGGGAGACAAAGAGACCAGAAGTAGGTAGGACTGTGAAAAGGAGCGAGAAGGTGATTTATATAAAAGGTGAGGTATTAGTTGGCAAGTGAAAGTGTCACCATGTTCTGACTCTGTGTGCAAGTTGTGGGAGTGAGAGTGGTAGTAGGAGAGTAGTGTGAGGGCATGAAAGCCGGACAACTGCTTGTGGTTTTCTCAGTGTTAGACATTTTATTAATAACAAAATGTGCAAAAAAACTAACTTAACCGACTCTACCAGGGAGTTCCCTACCTAGTCTGTGTTCTAAGGGAAATTCTCCTAGCATACTCAAAACTGACCCTCACACTAAACAACAAAACATTCAAAGTAAATCATAAACATCCTAAATAAGTGATTACCAAACAACCAATGAATCAGAAAATCTTCACCTGTCCTGGACAGATCCCTTTCCCAGGGTTGTGCAAAGTTAATCTCTCCAAGTGTTCATAAAGAAAAGTAAAGTTTTCTTGGGAGTTCCATAAGAAACAAAAGTTTACCAAAACAAAAATCCACTGGTAACAGTTCTTTATCCTTCTGTTGAAAAGTTCCCCTTCCAATTCCAGCAATTAAAACAGCACCAATGGTAATCCTAGATATCCTCCTTCCAGGATAGACTGGACACTGATCAAAGACAAAGGAGTACTGCTTCAACAACTGTCCATCTGTATATAACCTCTGCAGCGTCTTTCATATAGTTAGTCAGGATACTTTTTCTTAGGGTTTTGCTTTCCTCTTGGCAACCCCCTTCTATTACTGTTACTCTTGAGGCAGGTGTCTCCTTTTGCCCAATATGCCACTGCTTCAACCACCTTTAATACAACATTCACTGACAATATTATAGACAACTACAGTTCAGTTAGTTCTGCTTCGTCTTGTTACTTTATAATTGTAGGCAAAAGACAAGACTCTTCAATCTCCACAGGTAGACAAGATACTCTGCTATGTTGTAAGAAAAGGGCAGTCTCTTTGCCTCCAATGTAACCTGCCTTTGATTCCAGGCTGCTTCTTTCTCAACTTCAACAGTCTCAGTGTTTGACTTAATCGGCTTACAAGCACCCAGCTCCCTTCCCCTGCTTTAATCACACCTTCTTGGTTCCAGTAGTTATCCCAAAGCTGTATTGCCACTCTTCCAGCTTTGGATAACTTTGTCACACTTGTATCAGAGGACACTGGACTTTTAAACAACTTCATCAACTTTAAAAGATAGGTGTTTAGATTTCTAGGTCTGATTTCACCATAGAAAGGATTTGCCTACTGGCTTGGGTAATGCTTGCTCTTCTCTTTGATTCAGCCTACATTTATAGAATACTTGTTCTGAATGTTACAAGGTTCAAGCTTCACAATAGAAATAGATGTAGGTACACGAGACCACCCTGATGAGGATTTATAACTTCAAAGCGCTGTAAGGACTTGCATTCCCTTTAATTCGTAAGGAGTGATAATCATAATTGTCCCCAAGCAACCTCTCTTTGATGCATTATTCCTTGTAACAGTTTGTGAAAGTCCGTTTTAATTTTGCAAGTGATTTAGCAAAGCATTCCCCTTCTCAATTGGAGGCACGCAACCACTCCGGTAAAGTTATACAGTTCAACAATGGAAAATGGAAAGCTTTTCGTGTACACAAGAACTCCGAATTGCATTAGATGCGTGTGATATATTTCCTTTGTTATTAGGACTTTTCACAGCAAAGAACACATTTTACTTGCTCTCATTCTTGCGCGAGTTATAAATGAGCTGGTTACAGAACCAGCAACGGTTTTTCTGTGACTCTGAATACGGAGATTCACTCACCGGCTCCAGAAGCACTGTGGTGGCGGGCCACTTCCACTTTGTGACTTTTCCTCCTTCTACTACTTTAGGCACTCTTGGGACCCACAGCCCTCTGCAGCATGGGTGACTCCGGTCCAGCATTGACCACAGGGAGTCTCCTTCACTCCTCTGTTCCTTGGCTTGCTTCTGCACACAGGCCTCGGGTTGCACCACAATCTCGGCTCTGCCATTACAGCCACTAGGCGTAACAGGGAAGACCTTCAATCTTGGCATGTCTCTCTCAGTGCAGCCACCACAAGGCAGGATTTATGAACACAGAACCATCTCAGAACATGCTGGTGAAATCTCTTCTCCTCATATCCCGGTTTCTCTTAAGTGATCACACTTCCTCATGAAGTGCCTGCCTCATGCTCTTCTCCTTCAGCTACTATTGGCAGCCTTTAAGCTCCTTCCTTCTGCTGCTTTTTATGCCTCTAAGGTGGGATAATTGACTTCAGGTGCAGTCCCTGAATGTTAATTGCCTAACCCTGGCAGAGGTTGTTAGGCCTAATTGCTGGTCCATCACTTCTACATGCCTCCTCCGACATCATCTTCGTCTCAGTTCCTGTGGGGCTCTGGGACATGCAGTTCACTTTAGTAAAATTAGGTTTTCCCACTCATTGTATACTTTTAAGGTTAGTTTTAATTCCCTTAGCATTTTTAGGAGAGGGTTTGTGGGTTTCATTCTTATTAGAGACAGATGGTATAGAAAAAGCCTTGTGGAATACCTTTGGCATTGAAGATGTTTATTTTTAGGGATACAAAAGACCTGTTCTTTTGATATAATATGTTGCACGGTTACAACCTTCGAATTTACCATTTCAGTCTTACTAGGAGGTTGAGATATATTAAAGTGACAATAAGCCAGGACCTCCTCTGACATGGTGGTAAGAGTATCCCTCAGAGAAAAAATACTGTCTCATCCCACAGAATCTCCTCACTATCGTGGGCCCTGTCTCCGCCCAGCTGATCCTCCCGCATACACCACCGCCAGTATTGGGATCAGGAAGCGTCGGCTCTCTCCTGGTGACCTGGAAGCAGACTTTAGGCAGGGTTTTGGTGAAGGATCTGCAGGATTCCCCACAGTAGGTAGTGAAGGAAAAAAAGGAAAAGGACGGGACCAAGTAAAAGGTAGTGAGGAGAAGTAGGGGTGTGGAGGTGGCAGTAGGTGTATTTTGAAGAGTAGTAGGAAATATGATCAAAGTGTGGAGGTAGACCACAGAGTGGGGAACATCGGCGAGACCGAGGAGGAAGAAGCAGGGAGAGATAGGAGAGACATGGGGCAGAAGAACAGATGGGAGGAGAGAAATGCTGGAAATCAAAAAAGAAACACTTCAACCTCATTCGGGAGTTTCAGTGGTCTTGAGGTCATCTGTTGTACTGAACAATATTATTGCTGTTGGTACCGTGCAAAGAAAGCAGAGGAGCTGTTAAGATTCCCATGACACCACCTAAGAGTATGTTTTATTTTAGTCAATACTAGTTTACAGGACTATGTACATGGGCCAAAGTGCAGGTTTTCATTTACACAGTATGACCACTATATATCCTAACCCTACAGTTCCCGCTAGTGGCGACAACAGGTGAAGCTATGCCAATTGGACCACTGTACATCCTAAGGCAACAGCTCCCTCTAGCTGAGCATTCTGTGCTTTCGGCCTGCCTCGACTGCACATGATGGCATCGGACAAACATACATCTGGCCTTTTATTATTATAGAAGATGGCGAATGTGATATTGATGACCAGTTGAAAAATGAAATTGAAGCTTTGATGTATAGAAGCAGTTAGATTGTAGTGGGGGGGGGAGTTAATAAAGGCCAGTCAGTGTTGTGCCAGTTCACATGAAACCCATAAGCAGTGTAACAAGGCTAGGGATATTGGTATAGGTAAGGTAATGTTTTATTTGTGAGGCGCCTAGACACAAGGCATGTGTTTGAAAGCGCTCAAGGAGGGAGAGAAAAAGGGTAAAAACAACAGTCATTCAGAGCCCTTGAATTTCTGAACGATACAGTCTGAACTGGCAGAGTAAGTGAATATAGTACAGTTCACAGTGTACAATAGTATAATGAAAAGAGGGGTAGGAATGCGCTTGACACTGTTAAACTAAAGTAAATCAACAATCTTGCTGAGTACAATGTTTTTAATAATAAAACTTTCTTTGAAGAACAGCCTACACGTGTTTCGATTCTTCGGTCGTTTTCAAGGCTGGTTAACACACATCGTAAATAAGAATAATATAGATGTTCAAAAAGATAACAAAGAAATAATCATTGAATACATAACAGTAGAAAAATAATCATTAAAATAAAGTACACATCGATATTCCAAAAAGAAAACGGAAATGCAAAAAATAAAATAAAATGAAAAAACATACCAGGAAAACATGCAGAGGGCGAGGTACAGCAGTTGTGAGTCAGTAAAAACACAGTGAAATCAAAGATGACAAGAAAAGAAACGATTTAGAAAAAGATATAGGCAATGTTCAGATGAGAAATCAACCATACATATTATAGTTGGTACTCAAATATCATCTTAAAGCTAACTGTAGCCAGCACCCCGTGGCACAACCACATGCAAGCCCAGACACCAGACAAAAACAAAGTGCTAATCACAGTCCAGAATAACCCAAAATTAAATGGAGGGATATTGTAAATACAGCATCAGCTAATATTACGTGTTACTAAATAATTAAAAGATACCAATTATATAGAATAGCATAAGGATAATGCAAAATTCCTATCGATGATAATATGATACAGAAAAGTCACTTACCACACAAAACTAAAGATCATCAATTAGCTGGTTATATCCTATTCAAAGTAAAAATATATAAAACAAAAATAGAGCTCAGTACAGGAGCTATGAAATCAATTGAACAAAATGATGAGGACTAAAATAAATCACTCACCGGATCAAAATATTGAGAAAGTTCCCATCACTTGGGAAATATGGCGAAATGCAAAAGAACATGGTACTAGTTGCCGTATTGGCCGACTGAATTATATAGCCTGAAAGGAAACCGGATCTAATAAGAAAGCTGTCGATTTCAATCAATTAAAGATTCAATATTCACAAAGAGGAAATTACTTACTCGATGTATCGAGTGAGAAACATATATACCAGGATAAATTCAACCGTCAATGATCGAAAGCTTCCAAGATAAAGTGTGTCGCTAAAGACGTCACAGAAGTGACGGCGACTTAAGTGAAGGCGCGTTATGTCGCTCTGGTGACGTATTGTATCAACAAGGTGACGGTGGCCGTACCAAGTGCGCCCCGGTCGCAGGCTATGACGTCAGATATCAACATAGTTTCGAAAAGGTGACTTACAGTGCCCGATAATTGCCGGAAAATCCTCACAACCATTTAACGTGAAGTCCATGCATATGGTATACAAACAGATTCCAAATTAGACTAAAGAGTAATATAAAAATTACTGGTGGTCGAACACGCATGAGAGGTGAGCCACGGTGATAACTGGCCCCAATCAGATAGATATTCAAAACAGTGATGTACATGCAAAAAAAAAAAAAAAAAAAAAAAAAAACAGCCTTTCTGCTCACAAAATTCAATATTGATAAGGTAAGCCTAATTTAAAGAAAAACATGCATCTCATGATCTGAATTCAACCCACGTGTTGTGCATCTCAGTAGACAAATTAATTTGGCTTCCATCTGTCGCAGTTTAAGCTGAAGATTGCCGCCTCTTTTCCCTTTATGTGCTTTCTGCAGACCAATAAAGCGCAAATCAGTGATTGAGTCCAATTGATGCTCTACTTGCCAATGAATTGCTAATGGTGATTTGGGTTCACACACCCTGAGGCTGGCCAAGTGTTCCCTGATGCGTATTCGAAGCTGACGGATGGTACTGCCCACATAAAGTTTGCCACATACACATACAATGGCATATACCACATAGGTAGATCTGCAATTAATGTAGTCTTTAATGGACACTCTAGTTCCAAATTTATCAGTGAAAATTTCACACTTGGGAAACGCCCAGGCACATTGATTGCAATTTCCACATTTACGAAAGCCCGTCAGTTGTTGTAACCAGGAGGTTTCTATGGTTTTGTTATCAAAAAATGATGGACTCACCCATGATTTAATAGTTGGTGATCTTAAATAAGTAAATTTCGGTTTAGGAGTCAGGTATGGCTCTAGATCCTTGTCAAGTCTCAGGATGTGCCAATGTTTGGCAACCAATTTGTACATCATGGAAGAATCAGACGTAAATGGGGTAACCAAAGAAATATGGGGTAAAGAGTCTTTAGATTTGGCTGCCTTGTTCAAGAGGTCTGGTTGAGTGACACCAATGAATTTAGCATGTGCTTCATTGATTACAGAGGCTTTGTATCCTCTGTTCAAAAAACGTTGACTAATAATGTTCGATTCTTTGTCAAAGTCGATAGGGCGTGTACAGTTCCGTCTGGCCCTGTGAAACTCACCCGTAGGGATATTATTGATAGTAGTTCGTCGATGGTTGCTCTGTGCTGCTAATACGGAATTCACCGCAGTGGGTTTCCTGTAAGTGCACGTGTAAATTTGTTGATTCTCGACAAATATATGTAAGTCCAAGAAGTCAATTTGTTTACAATCAGATTTGCCAGTGAAATTGATCCCAAAGGTATTAGTATTGGCATAAGTAAGGAAGTCATTGAAGGTATCCTCAGTGCCTTTCCAAATCAAAAAAATATCATCAATAAAACGTCGCCATGTAACAATGTTGGCATGATATTGATTTCGATTGAAAATATGGGTCTCCTCAAAGTATGCCATAAAGAGATTAGCCAGGGAGGGTGCAAACTTGGCTCCCATGGCTACTCCCTTCAGTTGAAGATAGAATTGGTCATTGAAAAGAAAAATATTATTGGCTAGAACAAATTTGAGAAATTGTTTAAGCATAGAGACATGTTCAATATAAGATGCCGAACAATCTTTAAAAACATAATCTAATGTAAGTGAAGCCAGATGGTGATCAATATTGGTGTACAAAGCAACAACATCAATGGTAGCTAGCAAAAAGTCTGATTGCCAAGTAGTGGCAAAAAGGTCCTTAAGAATATGGGTACTATCTCTGATGTAAGAATTCATTCGTATTACATATGGTTTCAGTACTTCATCCAAATATTTAGACAAGCTCTCTGTAGCCCAATGAATACCGCTCATAATAGGTCTGACCTCAGGTAGAATCTCATAAGGTTTGTGAATTTTGGGTAAAAAGTACATAGTTGGTATGGTAGGATCAGTAATTAACAAAAAATCTTTTTCATCATCAGTTAAGAATCCTTTAGAGTGCCAATGAGAAATCAGATCAATTAAATTTGACACAACACGTTTAGTGGGATCAGATTTAAGAGTGAGATAGCAGCCAGGGGTTGAAAGATGTTTGAGACCCATGGAAATGTAATCAGAAGTATTCAGAATGACAATGTTGCCTCCCTTATCTGCCTCTTTAATTACAATACTACTGTCATCGGCTAATTCTTGAAGGGCAGTTTTTTGATTTTTAGTAAGATTGGATTTAAAGTGGGGTTTGGAGTGCTTGTCCATATATTGATGGATATCTCGAGTCAAAGCTTGATTAAATGTCTCAATGACATTGTCTCCAATAAATTGAGGTGTAAACTTAGATTTCGGTTTAAATTCCATGATATCCAAGTGCAATGGATTGATATTCAAATCATGGATAACATTAGAGGTGTCACGACCGGCTTCCTGATCCAAGGAAACCAAAGTTTCAATAGTTTTAAGGTCTGAAATGCTGAAAGCACTCGGGGGATCAGGTTTAGGTTTAGGTTTGTACATAGTAACCTGTGTTGCAAAATATTTTTTGAGCTTAAGTTTTCTCAAAAATTTGTAAAGGTCAATCTGAAAATTGATAAAATTGGTACACACACTGGGTGCAAATGAAATATCTGCCCTGAATAAAGGTTTATCATTTGCACCCAGTGTGTGTACCAATTTTATCAATTTTCAGATTGACCTTTACAAATCAGGAAGCCGGTCGTGACACCTCTAATGTTATCCATGATTTGAATATCAATCCATTGCACTTGGATATCATGGAATTTAAACCGAAATCTAAGTTTACACCTCAATTTATTGGAGACAATGTCATTGAGACATTTAATCAAGCTTTGACTCGAGATATCCATCAATATATGGACAAGCACTCCAAACCCCACTTTAAATCCAATCTTACTAAAAATCAAAAAACTGCCCTTCAAGAATTAGCCGATGACAGTAGTATTGTAATTAAAGAGGCAGATAAGGGAGGCAACATTGTCATTCTGAATACTTCTGATTACATTTCCATGGGTCTCAAACATCTTTCAACCCCTGGCTGCTATCTCACTCTTAAATCTGATCCCACTAAACGTGTTGTGTCAAATTTAATTGATCTGATTTCTCATTGGCACTCTAAAGGATTCTTAACTGATGATGAAAAAGATTTTTTGTTAATTACTGATCCTACCATACCAACTATGTACTTTTTACCCAAAATTCACAAACCTTATGAGATTCTACCTGAGGTCAGACCTATTATGAGCGGTATTCATTGGGCTACAGAGAGCTTGTCTAAATATTTGGATGAAGTACTGAAACCATATGTAATACGAATGAATTCTTACATCAGAGATAGTACCCATATTCTTAAGGACCTTTTTGCCACTACTTGGCAATCAGACTTTTTGCTAGCTACCATTGATGTTGTTGCTTTGTACACCAATATTGATCACCATCTGGCTTCACTTACATTAGATTATGTTTTTAAAGATTGTTCGGCATCTTATATTGAACATGTCTCTATGCTTAAACAATTTCTCAAATTTGTTCTAGCCAATAATATTTTTCTTTTCAATGACCAATTCTATCTTCAACTGAAGGGAGTAGCCATGGGAGCCAAGTTTGCACCCTCCCTGGCTAATCTCTTTATGGCATACTTTGAGGAGACCCATATTTTCAATCAAAATCAATATCATGCCAACATTGTTACATGGCGACGTTTTATTGATGATATTTTTTTGATTTGGAAAGGCACTGAGGATACCTTCAATGACTTCCTTACTTATGCCAATACTAATACCTTTGGGATCAATTTCACTGGCAAATCTGATTGTAAACAAATTGACTTCTTGGACTTACATATATTTGTCGAGAATCAACAAATTTACACGTGCACTTACAGGAAACCCACTGAGGTGAATTCCGTATTAGCAGCACAGAGCAACCATCGACGAACTACTATCAATAATATCCCTACGGGTGAGTTTCACAGGGCCAGACGGAACTGTACACGCCCTATCGACTTTGACAAAGAATCGAACATTATTAGTCAACGTTTTTTGAACAGAGGATACAAAGCCTCTGTAATCAATGAAGCACATGCTAAATTCATTGGTGTCACTCAACCAGACCTCTTGAACAAGGCAGCCAAATCTAAAGACTCTTTACCCCATATTTCTTTGGTTACCCCATTTACGTCTGATTCTTCCATGATGTACAAATTGGTTGCCAAACATTGGCACATCCTGAGACTTGACAAGGATCTAGAGCCATACCTGACTCCTAAACCGAAATTTACTTATTTAAGATCACCAACTATTAAATCACGGGTGAGTCCATCATTTTTTGATAACAAAACCATAGAAACCTCCTGGTTACAACAACTGACGGGCTTTCGTAAATGTGGAAATTGCAATCAATGTGCCTGGGCGTTTCCCAAGTGTGAAATTTTCACTGATAAATTTGGAACTAGAGTGTCCATTAAAGACTACATTAATTGCAGATCTACCTATGTGGTATATGCCATTGTATGTGTATGTGGCAAACTTTATGTGGGCAGTACCATCCGTCAGCTTCGAATACGCATCAGGGAACACTTGGCCAGCCTCAGGGTGTGTGAACCCAAATCACCATTAGCAATTCATTGGCAAGTAGAGCATCAATTGGACTCAATCACTGATTTGCGCTTTATTGGTCTGCAGAAAGCACATAAAGGGAAAAGAGGCGGCAATCTTCAGCTTAAACTGCGACAGATGGAAGCCAAATTAATTTGTCTACTGAGATGCACAACACGTGGGTTGAATTCAGATCATGAGATGCATGTTTTTCTTTAAATTAGGCTTACCTTATCAATATTGAATTTTGTGAGCAGAAAGGCTGTTTTTTTTTTTTTTTTTTTTTTTTTGCATGTACATCACTGTTTTGAATATCTATCTGATTGGGGCCAGTTATCACCGTGGCTCACCTCTCATGCGTGTTCGACCATGTTAGGCAGAAACCTGTGCAGTTCCCTTGGGGAACACTGCAAAAGATTTAAGACTACAGGTAGAGCAGTAAACCCCTTTGGTAGCAGTCTGTACCACCCAGATTTACCTGGTAGCTGTGGCTGAGCAGTCAGACTTCTCTCAAGAAGAGTTAGGCAGTATGTAAAGTATACACAATATGTACCAAAACACAATAGCACAAGCAAACACTGACCAGAGCTTGGTTTCAAAAGTATATAGTTATTTATTTAAAATACACATAAGTTAAAAACACTCTAGCAAAAATATAGTAAAAGCACTTCAACACAGTTATAATGAAAGTAGATTCAATCCTTTCTCCTATCTAGACAACTCTAGGTAAAACACCACTTAATTAAAACAGAGGTGAGTGCTTAACGTTAGATGACACTCTAGTAGTTTCCAAGAAAGGGAGAGAAAAAGCAGAAATGGGTTAGACACACCACTCTAAGGTCCAGAGCACTTGCAATAGGCTTACAGAAGAATAAAGTCACAGGTGAGCAAAAGTCACTAGGCAGGGCCCACTCTTAGAGTAGCCGGAGCGAAAATGTGCCCAAGATCACACTGTTAGTTAGAGATTCAAAGTCTTGCAAAGAGTCAAAAAGAGGTTAGAGTGGCTCAGAAAGTTTAGCCAAAGTGTCCCAGGCACTCCCAGGTTCGAAAGCCGGGGACTAAATCTACCCCGTACAGTCGGTAGCAAGGGAAGCCAGGCAGAACACAGTACCTTAAGCGGAAAGGATCCTCCAGCGGTGGCAGTTGTTCCAGGCAGTGGCAGCAGGGCTCGACGTCGGTCAGGGGAGAAGAAGTTCTCGCTGAAGAGCAGAAGAAGAGGGTCGTTGCACTGCCCGGGAAGAAACCAGCCGCGGAGTCCTCCGGTTAAAGGGTTGGTGCCGACTTTCGCGGTATGGGGGTAAAGTGTGGTATTCCGGTTGCCGGGGTGCTTGGCACAGGCAAGGCGGCCACGAGATACCTCAAAGAACGGAAAGAAGGCGAAAACTGGTTGTCCCCACCAGTCAAGGGAAGGAGCCACTCCGTTAAGAGTTCTCCTCGGTCGTCGGGAAAAAGTGGTGAGACGGTTCAGCAGGGCTCCACCGGGTGGTGTCGTCGAAGCAGGTCGGCTCAGCTCTTCCCTCGTCGGATTCTTGGTCCTGTGGCGACTTCTGAAGTCCCAGTCCCCAAAGCCCTGCTTTTATGCAGCAAACCCCCATTCACCCAGCCTAGCTGTCACTCAACCATGCTAAGTGGTGAGCCGGGCGGCTCACCACTTGGGCCAATCAGGACGGAGTGCGACTTGAGTTACCAAGGTAACTCAGTCCAGGGTGCCTAAATCCCCCTCCACCCCTCCTAAGTACCCCAGACAGAGTGGCACCACTTTGGAGGGCTTCTGTGGAGAAGCCCGCCAAAAGTGGAACAAAGGGCTCCACTTTGGGTCAGAGTTACAGAGGCGAACACCAACGCCATTTTAGAATCAAGTTTTGGCAAAAAGTCCCAACCGGAGTTATAAAAATAAATATATAAACCGGTGGTATGTTTAAGGCTACCGTAAATAAATAATTAAATGTGTTAGCCTAAAACAATGGGAAATCCCATAGGGAAATATTCGCGGTCGAATATAAAAAGTAGTTTCCACTGCCACCAGCCAAAACTCGATCAGGGGGGACGGAGACGTGCCCCCTCGACTAACAGACCCTGGGGCAATCGAATTGCCCCAGCCAGTACGTCCACAATATGATGGTTTGTACTGGTTCTGTTCAGGATTCAAGACTAGCAAAGTCTTTGGTGACTTTACATGCCCTGGGAGACAGTAGTCAGTCCCAGGGTATGGAGTCTATGTTGGGGAGTCCCTAGGACACCCCTGGGTCACGGCACAGAGGGTGCTGTGTGACCCACATCACAAAAATACATGAGGCCCTATGGAGTAAGAGACCCCATAGCCCATTCAACACAAGGTTTAACCAAGAAAACACACTTCAACATGTCCAAGAGTGAGGGTAAAAGAGTCTCACCCTTGGCAGGAGAAAAAAATTAAACCCCAGAAATCCAGCAAAGCTGCTGGGGGACTCACTAGGTAGGGAAATTCAGCCTAAACAGAGAATTCTCCCTAACACTCGCCCCCCCCAGACTAAGGGACAGGAGGATTTAATCCACTCCTGGATGAACCTCATACCTCTAGTCGATGATATACATCCTAGAGAGTCCATCAGCATTTTGATGGTGACACCCTGACCTGTGCTCAATGGTGAAATCAAACCCTTGCAGGCAGATTGACCATCTCAATAGTTTTGGATTTTCCCCTTTCATTTGCATTAACCATCTCAAGGGTTGGTGGTCAGTCTGAATAACAAAAGTAGAACCATACAAGTATGGCCTAAACTTCTTCAGTGCCCACACAATAGCAAAGCATTCTCTTTCGATAGTTGCCCACCTTGTCTCAGGATCCTTCAGTTTCCTACTGATGAAGCAAATGGGGTGCTCCCTACCCTTCTCATCCAGTTGGCTTAGAACTGCACCTATACCTACATTGGAAGCATCAGTTTGTACAATGAAAGGTTGGTGGTAGTCAGGAGCTCTCAATACTGGAGCCTGGCAAAGAGCTCTCTTCAGTTTTTCAAAGGCCTGATTGCACTCCTCATTCCATTTCACCTTTTTAGGGAATTTGGGAGAGGAGATTACATTCAGTGGAGAAGCTATGGTCCCATAGTTCTCAATGAAATTCCTGTAATACCCAGTGAGGCCTAGAAAAGCTCTCACTTGGGTTTGAGTAGTTGGTGTTGTCCAATTTTGCACAGCTTCAATCTTGCTGGGCAAAGGCCTTATTTCTCCACCTCCTACCTCATGTCCAAGGTAGACCACTTTACTTTGACCAATCTGGCACTTACTGGCTTTGATTGTCAAATGGGCCTGTTTCAGAGCCTGCAACACATGGCCTAGGTGGTTCACATGTTCTTCCCAGGAGTGGCTGAAGACTGCAATGTCATCCAAGTATGCCATGCAGAAATCTTCCATCCCAGCCAGAACTTGGTTCACCATCCTTTGGAATGTGGCAGGTGCGTTTTTCAGTCCAAAAGGCATGACCTTAAACTGGTACAAGCCAACTGGGGTTGAAAATGCAGTTTTCTCCTTGGCATGGTCTGTCAGGGCTATTTGCCAATAGCCTGACGTCAGGTCAAATGTGCTGAGGTACTTGGCTGCACCAAGTTTATCCACCAACTCATCTGTCCTGGGCAAAGGGTGGCATCAGTCTTGGTGACTGCATTTAGAGCTCTATAGTCCACACAGAATCTCAAGTCTTTGGATCCTGCCTTTGGTACTAACACAACTGGGCTAGACCATGGACTAGTAGAGGGTTCTATTACCCCGAGATCAAGCATCTTCTTGACCTCTCCTTTGATGTGGGCTCTGATATGTTCTGACATTCTGTATCCTCTGCTTTTGACTGGCAGACAGTCACCAGTGAGTATCTCATGCTGGCCCCAAGGGGTCAAGCCTGGTGACAGTGAGAACAGGGAGGCAAACTGATTTAACATAGATTTGCACTCCTCTTGTTGCTCAGGTGTCAGGTCTGAAGAGAGATTGACTCCTTCAACTTTTTCATCTAAAGGTACACCTCTGAGGAGATCAGGGAGAGATTCACTCTCTTCCTCCTCTGCAGCTGAAGCTAGGAGCAAGGCTCCTACATCAGGTCTGGAGATGTAGGCTTTTAGTCGGTTGGTGTGGAAGACTCTAGGAGCTTCCCTGGGTCTGCCCAGATCCACCAGATAGTTGACCTCTCCAAGTTTTCCCACAACCTTGAAGGGTCCCATCCATTTGTCTTGCAAGGCCCTCTGCCTTGTTGGGAGCATAACTAGAACAAGCTGGTCTTGAGTAAACTCAACCATGTTAGCCTTCTGGTCGTGCCAATGTTTGACCAGGGCTTGACCAGCTTTCAAGTTGTCACTTGCTTCTGCCATCATGTGTGACATTCTCCTCCGGAGACCTATCACATAGTCAGTCACTCTGACTGGCTTGAGGGGAGGAGCACCTTCCAACCCCTCCTTAATCAGGGCCAATGGACCTCTGACTGGATGGCCATAGAGAAGCTCAAAGGGAGAATAACCTACTCCCTCCTGAGGGACTTCTCTATAAGCAAAGAGAAGGCATGGCAGTAGAAGGTCCCACTTTTTCTTAAGGGGTTCTTCCAAAGCACCTATCATGCTCTTCATGGTTCTGTTAAACCTTTCAACCAACCCGTTTGTCTGAGGGTGGTAGGCGGTTGAGAACTTGTAGGTAACTCCACAGGTTTTCCACATGGCCTTCATGTAGTGGGACATAAAGTTTGACCCCCTGTCAGAGATTACCTCCTTAGGAAACCCAACCCTGGTAAAAATACCAAGGAGGGCCTTAGCCACAGCCGGAGCTGTAACAGTCCTCATAGGAATGGCCTCCGGGTACCTAGTAGCATGGTCTACTACAACAAGGATAAACCTGTTGCCTGAGGAGGTTGGAGGATCAAGGGGACCAACAATGTCAATCCCTACCCTCTCAAATGGGACTCCCACAACTGGGAGAGGCACTAAAGGTGCCACATTCTTGGAACCAACCTTACCAGAAGTCTGGCAGGTATGGCAGCTCTTACAATATCTATCTACTTCGGCCCCCATCTTTGGCCAATAAAAGTAGAGTGAGAGCCTTTCCTTGGTCTTCTTGAAACTCAAGTGGCCAGCCAAAGGTATCTCATGGGCTAGTTGTAAGAACTGTTGTCTGTTTTCCTGTGGGACTACAAGGCGTTTGTAGTCTCCAGGTTCAGACTCAGTGGGTTCACTGTAGAAGAGGCCATCTTCCCAGTGCAACCTATACTTCCCAGGCTCTTGCCCATCAGCTTGAGAAGCTGCCTGGTGGCGGAGACCCTCCAGAGTTGGACATTCTCTTTGCCCCTTACGAAAAGCTGCCCTGCTAGGCCCACCTTCTGCCAGTAAAGACTGCAGCTCAGGATGGTCCTCAGGGTCCAAATCTCCAATAAGGTTGGGGCCTCCTTCTAGCTCTTCCTCAGAGTCTAGCTCAACCACACAGGGTTGTACCTCCCTCTCAGCCTCAGCTGGAGGTGGAGTTACAGGTGTAACTTTGGACAACCTAGGGGAAGTCCTTGTTGGAAGCACTGGAGTGCTTGCTGCTGGCTTTTTCCTAGGAGTCTTGGGTTGCCCCTTTGCTCCTGATCTGGTAGTTACTGCAGTAAGTTGCTCCAGTGGTAGAGGAGTGATTTCTGTCATCATCTCCTGAGATAACCCTCTCAGGGTTTTCTCCCTTGCAGGTTTTGTGAGTTCCTGAAACCTTTTGCTAGGAGGTCTGGGGGTATGAGATACAACTCCAAGAGCTTTGAGGTCATTACCCAACAGAACCCTACCTGGCACTTCACATTGTACACTGACAGGTATTTTTACAGCCATATCATTACATTGGATGAGAACTGGTAACTGGGGACACATCTGCACAGGCCCACCAGCTAACTTGGTGAGGCATTTGGGTGCCTTAGCAACATCCTCTGCCTTGAAAAATGATTCATCCACCACAGTTATGCTGGCTCCAGTGTCCCTAATGGCAGGAGTCTCCTGACCATTCACCTGGACACTGTCCTTATAATACTCTTTAGTATTATCTGGGATAGAGTTATAGACATCTAAATTCTGTTGCTCCCACAACCCCAGAGAGACTAAAGAAACACTAGCTGAGACTCCAGTGGGTTCATCAGCTAGTAATAGAAAGTTTCCACTTGCCATGGGTACTTCCTCTTCGGGAGCGAAGGCTAAGGAGGCAAGCTGGACCCCTGAAGGTTTACCCTTACATCTGGGATCTCCTTTCACATGGTCAGTAGCCTTACAAACAAAGCATGAGCCAAAGGCTCGCTGGAATGGAGGCTTGTTCTGACCTCCTTCTGGTCTGGGACCAGAAGGTACACTAGCCTGATTTGGTTTCCCTTGTGGCTTACCCTTATAGTTTTGTTTGGGGCCCTCTTTGGAATTTGTAGTATTAGAATTCTCTTTGGAGTCCTTCTTAGACTGTTTTTCCCCATCCTTCTTCTGAGTTACCCCAGAATCCTTGTGAGTGGCCCTGTTGGCAACCCACAAGTCAGCAGCCTTAGCTAGCTTCCGGGAATCTAATTCCCTGGAATCAGCCAAGTGTTGTCTGAGCTCAGGAGAGCAGGCATCATAAATAGTCTCCAACATAAACAAATTCTTCATACCTTCATAAGTGTTCACCTTGTAACCCTTAATCCATCCCTCTAAGTTTTTCAAACATTCATTCACCCAGGTAGCCCAAGGGGTACCATCATGCTTTTTGAGGCTCCTAAACCTCTTAAGATACTGGGAAGGGGTCTTCCCAAACCTAGCTATCAAAGCTAGTTTCACACATTCATAGTCCTTCCTATCCTCCTCCCCCATCTCCATTACCACATCAGTTGCAACAGGGGGAAGCCTAGAGAACAACCAGGTGAGTAAGTCATTTCCTGTGATGTTCTGGAGCCCATGATTATATTCAAACAGAGACAACCAATCCAACACATCCAACTTAGGCTCATACATACCAACCAATTCTTTAGGCATCCGGGGTCTTTTAGGACTGGAACTTCTAGAGGAGCCAGAGAGAGAAACATTCTCAACAGATAATTTCTTCATTTCTAAGTCATACTTGAGCTCCATTTCCCTTAGCCTTAGTTCTTTGTCAGTTTGAGCATTAAGTTTCTTATACTCCAATTCTAGCTTCATTTTCTCCAGTTCAAAGTACTGAGGACTAAATGTGGGACCTGGTAAAGGTCCAGTAGGTACAGCAGGTAGAGCAGGCAGAGGCCTAGGGGGGACAGTTACAACAGCCTCACCCTCCTCTTCTGACTCTTCCTCAGAAACATCAACATTTTGCTCCATGTTAACTTCAACACTGTCATCTACAGTCGCTGGAGTGGTAGGTTCCTCTGAACCATCACCCAGACTTTGGTTAGCTAACAATCTTTCAATCAGCTCCATTTTCTTGCCCTTAGTCAGGAGATCCTTATGTTTACAGAGCACTCTTAAACAATCAGCAGTTTTGGCTGCAAGGGACTCTTGACTATAGCTTTCTATAACTGACATGTTAGAGGTTTTACTTTTTCAGTGCTAAGCTTTGTGGTTAGTTGCACTAAGGTATCTAAAGCACAATAAAATGTATACTCAATACAAATCCCACCGCTGTACACCAGTGTTAGGCAGAAACCTGTGCAGTTCCCTTGGGGAACACTGCAAAAGATTTAAGACTACAGGTAGAGCAGTAAACCCCTTTGGTAGCAGTCTGTACCACCCAGATTTACCTGGTAGCTGTGGCTGAGCAGTCAGACTTCTCTCAAGAAGAGTTAGGCAGTATGTAAAGTATACACAATATGTACCAAAACACAATAGCACAAGCAAACACTGACCAGAGCTTGGTTTCAAAAGTATATAGTTATTTATTTAAAATACACATAAGTTAAAAACACTCTAGCAAAAATATAGTAAAAGCACTTCAACACAGTTATAATGAAAGTAGATTCAATCCTTTCTCCTATCTAGACAACTCTAGGTAAAACACCACTTAATTAAAACAGAGGTGAGTGCTTAACGTTAGATGACACTCTAGTAGTTTCCAAGAAAGGGAGAGAAAAAGCAGAAATGGGTTAGACACACCACTCTAAGGTCCAGAGCACTTGCAATAGGCTTACAGAAGAATAAAGTCACAGGTGAGCAAAAGTCACTAGGCAGGGCCCACTCTTAGAGTAGCCGGAGCGAAAATGTGCCCAAGATCACACTGTTAGTTAGAGATTCAAAGTCTTGCAAAGAGTCAAAAAGAGGTTAGAGTGGCTCAGAAAGTTTAGCCAAAGTGTCCCAGGCACTCCCAGGTTCGAAAGCCGGGGACTAAATCTACCCCGTACAGTCGGTAGCAAGGGAAGCCAGGCAGAACACAGTACCTTAAGCGGAAAGGATCCTCCAGCGGTGGCAGTTGTTCCAGGCAGTGGCAGCAGGGCTCGACGTCGGTCAGGGGAGAAGAAGTTCTCGCTGAAGAGCAGAAGAAGAGGGTCGTTGCACTGCCCGGGAAGAAACCAGCCGCGGAGTCCTCCGGTTAAAGGGTTGGTGCCGACTTTCGCGGTATGGGGGTAAAGTGTGGTATTCCGGTTGCCGGGGTGCTTGGCACAGGCAAGGCGGCCACGAGATACCTCAAAGAACGGAAAGAAGGCGAAAACTGGTTGTCCCCACCAGTCAAGGGAAGGAGCCACTCCGTTAAGAGTTCTCCTCGGTCGTCGGGAAAAAGTGGTGAGACGGTTCAGCAGGGCTCCACCGGGTGGTGTCGTCGAAGCAGGTCGGCTCAGCTCTTCCCTCGTCGGATTCTTGGTCCTGTGGCGACTTCTGAAGTCCCAGTCCCCAAAGCCCTGCTTTTATGCAGCAAACCCCCATTCACCCAGCCTAGCTGTCACTCAACCATGCTAAGTGGTGAGCCGGGCGGCTCACCACTTGGGCCAATCAGGACGGAGTGCGACTTGAGTTACCAAGGTAACTCAGTCCAGGGTGCCTAAATCCCCCTCCACCCCTCCTAAGTACCCCAGACAGAGTGGCACCACTTTGGAGGGCTTCTGTGGAGAAGCCCGCCAAAAGTGGAACAAAGGGCTCCACTTTGGGTCAGAGTTACAGAGGCGAACACCAACGCCATTTTAGAATCAAGTTTTGGCAAAAAGTCCCAACCGGAGTTATAAAAATAAATATATAAACCGGTGGTATGTTTAAGGCTACCGTAAATAAATAATTAAATGTGTTAGCCTAAAACAATGGGAAATCCCATAGGGAAATATTCGCGGTCGAATATAAAAAGTAGTTTCCACTGCCACCAGCCAAAACTCGATCAGGGGGGACGGAGACGTGCCCCCTCGACTAACAGACCCTGGGGCAATCGAATTGCCCCAGCCAGTACGTCCACAATATGATGGTTTGTACTGGTTCTGTTCAGGATTCAAGACTAGCAAAGTCTTTGGTGACTTTACATGCCCTGGGAGACAGTAGTCAGTCCCAGGGTATGGAGTCTATGTTGGGGAGTCCCTAGGACACCCCTGGGTCACGGCACAGAGGGTGCTGTGTGACCCACATCACAAAAATACATGAGGCCCTATGGAGTAAGAGACCCCATAGCCCATTCAACACAAGGTTTAACCAAGAAAACACACTTCAACATGTCCAAGAGTGAGGGTAAAAGAGTCTCACCCTTGGCAGGAGAAAAAAATTAAACCCCAGAAATCCAGCAAAGCTGCTGGGGGACTCACTAGGTAGGGAAATTCAGCCTAAACAGAGAATTCTCCCTAACACACCACCAGTAATTTTTATATTACTCTTTAGTCTAATTTGGAATCTGTTTGTATACCATATGCATGGACTTCACGTTAAATGGTTGTGAGGATTTTCCGGCAATTATCGGGCACTGTAAGTCACCTTTTCGAAACTATGTTGATATCTGACGTCATAGCCTGCGACCGGGGCGCACTTCGTACGGCCACCGTCACCTTGTTGATACAATACGTCACCAGAGCGACATAACGCGCCTTCACTTACGTCGCCGTCACTTCTGTGACGTCTTTAGCGACACACTTTATCTTGGAAGCTTTCGATCATTGACGGTTGAATTTATCCTGGTATATATGTTTCTCACTCGATACATCGAGTAAGTAATTTCCTCTTTGTGAATATTGAATCTTTAATTGATTGAAATCGACGGCTTTCTTATTAGATCCGGTTTCCTTTCAGGCTATATAATTCAGTCGGCCAATACGGCAACTAGTACCATGTTCTTTTGCATTTCGCCATATTTCCCAAGTGATGGGAACTTTCTCAATATTTTGATCCGGTGAGTGATTTATTTTAGTCCTCATCATTTTGTTCAATTGATTTCATAGCTCCTGTACTGAGCTCTATTTTTGTTTTATATATTTTTACTTTGAATAGGATATAACCAGCTAATTGATGATCTTTAGTTTTGTGTGGTAAGTGACTTTTCTGTATCATATTATCATCGATAGGAATTTTGCATTATCCTTATGCTATTCTATATAATTGGTATCTTTTAATTATTTAGTAACACGTAATATTAGCTGATGCTGTATTTACAATATCCCTCCATTTAATTTTGGGTTATTCTGGACTGTGATTAGCACTTTGTTTTTGTCTGGTGTCTGGGCTCGCATGTGGTTGTGCCACGGGGTGCTGGCTACAGTTAGCTTTAAGATGATATTTGAGTACCAACTATAATATGTATGGTTGATTTCTCATCTGAACATTGCCTATATCTTTTTCTAAATCGTTTCTTTTCTTGTCATCTTTGATTTCACTGTGTTTTTACTGACTCACAACTGCTGTACCTCGCCCTCTGCATGTTTTCCTGGTATGTTTTTTCATTTTATTTTATTTTTTGCATTTCCGTTTTCTTTTTGGAATATCGATGTGTACTTTATTTTAATGATTATTTTTCTACTGTTATGTATTCAATGATTATTTCTTTGTTATCTTTTTGAACATCTATATTATTCTTATTTACGATGTGTGTTAACCAGCCTTGAAAACGACCGAAGTGTCGAAACACGTGTCGGCTGTTCTTCAAAGAAAGTTTTATTATTAAAAACATTGTACTCAGCAAGATTGTTGATTTACTTTAGTTTAACAGTGTCAAGCGCATTCCTACCCCTCTTTTCATTATACTATTGTTAACTTTTGCCAGCCTTTGTGGATGGGTTGGTGGGTACGGAATTGCTGCTAGACACGCCTTTTCTGAATATAGTAGTGATAAATAGCGCACAAGTATTCTGTTTGTGACTCCACACATTTTCTTGTCACTGTATTTTGTCACTTTTTACCTGTGCCAGCTGACCATCACTCTATTATTAATGGCTGACTATATGGCCAACAGGGACCAGGATAGAGCGGCCCTATTTGCCCCACGGGGCAGTACTGCCAATGCCTTTGCCAATAACACTAAAGCTTCTGAAACTCAAACAGAAATTTATCCGACTTGAAAGATTATCCAAGAAAGAAATCAATAAATACTGGGAGCAGGCTTCCCTCACTAATTATCTTGAAAACAATCTTATCCCGAGGGGCCTACGCAACTTAACATTTCCGAATTTTGATAATGAAGAGGATGCA
Organism: Ambystoma mexicanum; assembly: GCF_040938575.1. Classification (NCBI taxonomy): domain Eukaryota; kingdom Metazoa; phylum Chordata; class Amphibia; order Caudata; family Ambystomatidae; genus Ambystoma; species Ambystoma mexicanum. The sequence continues at coordinate 1,191,228,111 of NC_090933.1, forward strand.
GACTTAGCGGAACAGTGGGTAGATAACCTTAATCAAAGCTCTAAGAACATGATAGAATTATTAATTTTACATGCCACTAGAGAACACAAAAGGGTTCTTACCCAAATCACAGTACTCAAAGATGAGATTACTAAAATGCCAAATGCTGAAGAAACCAAACGTAAGAATTTTGACAAAATGCATGAAATCTTGGTTGAATATCAGGATGAAATTAAACTTCGTAAATGCAGAAAGTTTTTCCGAGACGATAAGGATTATCGTCAAGATAGGGTCTATACATTTCAAACCAAATATGACAATATTAATATTGGCGGTAAATCCGCCTCAGCAACGACCTCAGCTAATACTACCCCTGCAAGTTCGGATCTCGATTCTGAAACAGATTTTAGTGAATCACCAACGGATAACGTTCCAACTAATGAACCTAATTTAAAAGGTAAACATTTTTTAGGGGAAATTCGGAGATACAAAAAAGGGAATGTAAGATTCGCAATTACCAAACAAGTTCGTTTCACCAAAACACCAACAGTATTTACTCCAATACCTCCAAACATACCAGGGGCAGGAGGGGGGGCAAGCGGAAGCGGAAGTGGCAGCTCAGACGAGGAACTAGCCCGACCGGGCATCTTGACTCGCTCCAGAAAACGTTTGGGACAATAGTTGATGTTGACTTAGTTACTAATCTTTCCAATCGTAACTTGACTGATCATGAAATATCTGCCCTGAATAAAGGTTTATCATTTGCACCCAGTGTGTGTACCAATTTTATCAATTTTCAGATTGACCTTTACAAATTTTTGAGAAAACTTAAGCTCAAAAAATATTTTGCAACACAGGTTACTATGTACAAACCTAAACCTAAACCTGATCCCCCGAGTGCTTTCAGCATTTCAGACCTTAAAACTATTGAAACTTTGGTTTCCTTGGATCAGGAAGCCGGTCGTGACACCTCTAATGTTATCCATGATTTGAATATCAATCCATTGCACTTGGATATCATGGAATTTAAACCGAAATCTAAGTTTACACCTCAATTTATTGGAGACAATGTCATTGAGACATTTAATCAAGCTTTGACTCGAGATATCCATCAATATATGGACAAGCACTCCAAACCCCACTTTAAATCCAATCTTACTAAAAATCAAAAAACTGCCCTTCAAGAATTAGCCGATGACAGTAGTATTGTAATTAAAGAGGCAGATAAGGGAGGCAACATTGTCATTCTGAATACTTCTGATTACATTTCCATGGGTCTCAAACATCTTTCAACCCCTGGCTGCTATCTCACTCTTAAATCTGATCCCACTAAACGTGTTGTGTCAAATTTAATTGATCTGATTTCTCATTGGCACTCTAAAGGATTCTTAACTGATGATGAAAAAGATTTTTTGTTAATTACTGATCCTACCATACCAACTATGTACTTTTTACCCAAAATTCACAAACCTTATGAGATTCTACCTGAGGTCAGACCTATTATGAGCGGTATTCATTGGGCTACAGAGAGCTTGTCTAAATATTTGGATGAAGTACTGAAACCATATGTAATACGAATGAATTCTTACATCAGAGATAGTACCCATATTCTTAAGGACCTTTTTGCCACTACTTGGCAATCAGACTTTTTGCTAGCTACCATTGATGTTGTTGCTTTGTACACCAATATTGATCACCATCTGGCTTCACTTACATTAGATTATGTTTTTAAAGATTGTTCGGCATCTTATATTGAACATGTCTCTATGCTTAAACAATTTCTCAAATTTGTTCTAGCCAATAATATTTTTCTTTTCAATGACCAATTCTATCTTCAACTGAAGGGAGTAGCCATGGGAGCCAAGTTTGCACCCTCCCTGGCTAATCTCTTTATGGCATACTTTGAGGAGACCCATATTTTCAATCAAAATCAATATCATGCCAACATTGTTACATGGCGACGTTTTATTGATGATATTTTTTTGATTTGGAAAGGCACTGAGGATACCTTCAATGACTTCCTTACTTATGCCAATACTAATACCTTTGGGATCAATTTCACTGGCAAATCTGATTGTAAACAAATTGACTTCTTGGACTTACATATATTTGTCGAGAATCAACAAATTTACACGTGCACTTACAGGAAACCCACTGAGGTGAATTCCGTATTAGCAGCACAGAGCAACCATCGACGAACTACTATCAATAATATCCCTACGGGTGAGTTTCACAGGGCCAGACGGAACTGTACACGCCCTATCGACTTTGACAAAGAATCGAACATTATTAGTCAACGTTTATTGAACAGAGGATACAAAGCCTCTGTAATCAATGAAGCACATGCTAAATTCATTGGTGTCACTCAACCAGACCTCTTGAACAAGGCAGCCAAATCTAAAGACTCTTTACCCCATATTTCTTTGGTTACCCCATTTACGTCTGATTCTTCCATGATGTACAAATTGGTTGCCAAACATTGGCACATCCTGAGACTTGACAAGGATCTAGAGCCATACCTGACTCCTAAACCGAAATTTACTTATTTAAGATCACCAACTATTAAATCACGGGTGAGTCCATCATTTTTTTATAACAAAACCATAGAAACCTCCTGGTTACAACAACTGACGGGCTTTCGTAAATGTGGAAATTGCAATCAATGTGCCTGGGCGTTTCCCAAGTGTGAAATTTTCACTGATAAATTTGGAACTAGAGTGTCCATTAAAGACTACATTAATTGCAGATCTACCCATGTGGTATATGCCATTGTATGTGTATGTGGCAAACTTTATGTGGGCAGTACCATCCGTCAGCTTCGAATACGCATCAGGGAACACTTGGCCAGCCTCAGGATGTGTGAACCCAAATCACCATTAGCAATTCATTGGCAAGTAGAGCATCAATTGGACTCAATCACTGATTTGCGCTTTATTGGTCTGCAGAAAGCACATAAAGGGAAAAGAGGCGGCAATCTTCAGCTTAAACTGGGACAGATGGAAGCCAAATTAATTTGTCTACTGAGATGCACAACACGTGGGTTGAATTCAGATCATGAGATGCATGTTTTTCTTTAAATTAGGCTTACCTTATCAATATTGAATTTTGTGAGCAGAAAGGCTGTTTTTTTATTTATTTATTTTTTTTTTTTGCATGTACATCACTGTTTTGAATATCTATCTGATTGGGGCCAGTTATCACCGTGGCTCACCTCTCATGCGTGTTCGACCACCAGTAATTTTTATATTACTCTTTAGTCTAATTTGGAATCTGTTTGTATACCATATGCATGGACTTCACGTTAAATGGTTGTGAGGATTTTCCGGCAATTATCGGGCACTGTAAGTCACCTTTTCGAAACTATGTTGATATCTGACGTCATAGCCTGCGACCGGGGCGCACTTCGTACGGCCACCGTCACCTTGTTGATACAATACGTCACCAGAGCGACATAACGCGCCTTCACTTACGTCGCCGTCACTTCTGTGACGTCTTTAGCGACACACTTTATCTTGGAAGCTTTCGATCATTGACGGTTGAATTTATCCTGGTATATATGTTTCTCACTCGATACATCGAGTAAGTAATTTCCTCTTTGTGAATATTGAATCTTTAATTGATTGAAATCGACGGCTTTCTTATTAGATCCGGTTTCCTTTCAGGCTATATAATTCAGTCGGCCAATACGGCAACTAGTACCATGTTCTTTTGCATTTCGCCATATTTCCCAAGTGATGGGAACTTTCTCAATATTTTGATCCAGTGAGTGATTTATTTTAGTCCTCATCATTTTGTTCAATTGATTTCATAGCTCCTGTACTGAGCTCTATTTTTGTTTTATATATTTTTACTTTGAATAGGATATAACCAGCTAATTGATGATCTTTAGTTTTGTGTGGTAAGTGACTTTTCTGTATCATATTATCATCGATAGGAATTTTGCATTATCCTTATGCTATTCTATATAATTGGTATCTTTTAATTATTTAGTAACACGTAATATTAGCTGATGCTGTATTTACAATATCCCTCCATTTAATTTTGGGTTATTCTGGACTGTGATTAGCACTTTGTTTTTGTCTGGTGTCTGGGCTCGCATGTGGTTGTGCCACGGGGTGCTGGCTACAGTTAGCTTTAAGATGATATTTGAGTACCAACTATAATATGTATGGTTGATTTCTCATCTGAACATTGCCTATATCTTTTTCTAAATCGTTTCTTTTCTTGTCATCTTTGATTTCACTGTGTTTTTACTGACTCACAACTGCTGTACCTCGCCCTCTGCATGTTTTCCTGGTATGTTTTTTCATTTTATTTTATTTTTTGCATTTCCGTTTTCTTTTTGGAATATCGATGTGTACTTTATTTTAATGATTATTTTTCTACTGTTATGTATTCAATGATTATTTCTTTGTTATCTTTTTGAACATCTATATTATTCTTATTTACGATGTGTGTTAACCAGCCTTGAAAACGACCGAAGTGTCGAAACACGTGTCGGCTGTTCTTCAAAGAAAGTTTTATTATTAAAAACATTGTACTCAGCAAGATTGTTGATTTACTTTAGTTTAACAGTGTCAAGCGCATTCCTACCCCTCTTTTCATTATACTATTGTTAACTTTTGCCAGCCTTTGTGGATGGGTTGGTGGGTACGGAATTGCTGCTAGACACGCCTTTTCTGAATATAGTAGTGATAAATAGCGCACAAGTATTCTGTTTGTGACTCCACACATTTTCTTGTCACAGTTCACAGTGTAGATAACAGCAAAAAGGTCTGACAACGATTCTGCAGTTTTTCCAAGTGCATCTAGGCACCACCAAACAAGGAAGGTAGACAGGGAAGATAGACGATCTTCAAAGGCAAGGTACATTCAGATCGTGTAAGTGAACAGACGGTACAGGAGAGGGAGGGGGAGAAACAAGTGCAGGGGGTGGGGGGAGTCCAAGTGCGCCCAGTCAGTAAGAAACTGGGATAAGTGCTGAGAGATGCCACTCTCATGGGTCATTGACCAAGTGCTGTAGTGATGAGGCAAGTGCAGGCCCGGAGGCAAGTGCGGGAGGACTGGTGGGGGTGCCGGGGACCTGTGAGACACTGAGGCACACCCAGCGGCCAGTCAGCAAGCTGCGTGGAAAAGGAGGGGGGAGAGGGATAGGGTATAGAGAGAGGTTAGCAGGGTAGAGAGAGAGAGAAGGAAGAGGAGAAAAGGAATGTCTTAAGGAGTTTCCAGAATTTAAGGAGATCAGGCTCAAGACAGAGTGCGGTAGGGAGGCTGTTCCAGAGGGAGGCCCCAGCCGAGGATAAAGATCTCCCTCCAAATCTCTGCTTGGATAACCGGCTCACTCGCAGACGATTGGATGTAGATGAGCACAGAGCTCGGGAAGGACAGTATTTAGGTCGGCATTGTTGCAGATAGGGAGGTCCCAGACCCCAGAAAGCCTTGCGGACGATGCAGAGGATCTTGAACTTGATTCTTGCAGCCACGGGGAGCCAGTGGAGGGATGTCGGCACCGGAGAGATGCGGACCCTGAGCTTGAGGCCAGGGATAAGTCTTGCAGTTCTGTTCTGGATGAGTTGCAAAGGACGCAAAGCAGAGGCAGGGAGGATGAGAAAGAGGCTGTTGCAGTAGTCTAGCCTTGAGAGAACTAGGGCTCTGGAGACAGTGAGCCGCTGGAGGAAGGTGAAATAAAAATTAAATTTGGCTGCACATAGAGTGCAAAAGGAAGACTGTGGTAGCCTGTTCGAATTGTCATCCTTTCTGTTTTAAGACATATACTCACTGAAAAAACCTTAAAGAGACGTTATGGTTAAGTTGCACTAATATAAACCTATGAAATTCATTAAAAAAAACGTTGTTATAGGAGCGTTATGGTTGCAAGGTAAAAATCGAAAACCCAAAGAATTTTGCAAGTTATGGTAAGCTATGCAACCAGAACCCGTGCCACCACCATGCACTGCTATGATTAACACACAGGACATCACCAATGGCGACATAAATGGAATCACTGATGGGCTTTGGGCTGTAGCCACAAGCAGAATTTTGTTCTCATTCAAGCCTATCCTGATTTTGAAAATGCTGCCCCCTCTTGACGAAATGGCACCAAACTGTCCACAGCATTCATACTTGGGTTCATATGAACAGCGCCAACGTTATAAGCCATCTAAGAACACCAACTCTATAATGCACACATATGCATGGATGTCCTCGAACGTTTGTCAAGTTCGGCGAACAGCACAGAGATTATGTCATTTATATGACAAGTGTAATGTGTTTTTAACATATTTTAACCACGATGTTCACAGACTTCAGGCGTAGTTCGCAAATCCAACATGGGGTCTGTTTCAAAGGTTTTGACGCAACTCATGTTTTTAATTAACCAATTGTGGGGTGAAATGGCTCCGGATGCCATAAATAAAGAGGCCAGAGTCATTGGTGTACATGCACCAAAATAAAAGGCCAGGGCAGAAATGATGTCGGACATAAGACATATGGAACCCACATTAAAGAAAAGAAAGTGGGCCTCAACTTCAAGATGCTAAAATGAGCGCAGTGCATTTCATGAAGGGAAAGAAAGACACATGGCAAATGATATTTGACAAATCCATGGAGAGCTGCACTGATATTTCCAGAAACAGCAGTGCACAGTATTTTAAAGGAAATGCCAGAATTGTGTTTCAAGCAGCCGCAGTGAAACAAAGCATTTTACATGTCAAATAAATAAAGGCATGTCATTTCATTTTTGCCCTCATCTAGACTAATAATATGCTCAGCAAAATGTTCGCCAGACTTTCAAAATGTGAACTTGGTTTCTGTCTATCACAAGCTCATCCACATGGACAATTTTAAAGCAACTCGCATGGATCTTTGGAAACTCTGTACCTTATGAGAGGTCATTTAAGATGTAATTATGTATGAGTTTACAGACTGTTTGCTGACAGGGACAGTGATTTCTTCATATGTGAAACCAAACTCCAGGGCCAGGCCTGGCTGCCTTCATCCATCAGAATCATTCGTTAAATATACAAGAAAATAATTACTTCTTAGATCAGAAATGCAGGGAAGACCAGGTAAGGTTAGGTCTTTTCTGCAGCACTTGTAACCTCTAGGTCACAAGTCCCATAAAAAGTGCATTAGTATGGCCATTAGTGGCCTTTAGACCTTGAAGGGGTAAGTTAATATAAACACAGATCCCTCTGCTTACTTCATATGCCTGAAGAGGGGAATTGAAACTTAAGAAAAGGTGGGGGGGGGGCAGAGAGACAGAGGAGTGAAACTGCACATTGCTTTTAAATAGTAGAATCACATTTTATTGTATAAAATGGACAATGTAAATCACACAACCGTCATTCAAGGCTTTCATTAAAGGTGACAGCCCCCTCTAACCATGCTAAAATGATATTGGTGGGATAAACACAACTAAAGTTATTAATGAAAATTTGATTTGGGCTTTCCCGCGATTACCAGAGATGCGAAAAGTGTATAAAAGCATGCCAAATATAATTCATATGACACCCGTAAAGGACCATATTTTTCACTGATATGGTTCCTGAGTAAATGAAGAAAACTGTATCTCTACACAGAAAGGATGTGTGGAGTCCATTCTAGTCTCATCTGATTCACCTTAAAAAAATATAGTTGTCAAAAATGTATTCATACATGTACAAGTTAAGGGTACTTGCTATGTCGAACTATTTTGCATCCATAAACATGACCAAGCCCACCTGTCGTAGTGGAATGATGACGCTTTCTCCTCCCACAACCATTCCAAATGACTGCCTCATCCCTCTGTGATATCAGCATACAGGGAGGAGGTGGGCTGTGACAATCCACCAATCCCGTTCGTGGGTATAATGACACATTTGTTTTGTCATTTGCCCTATAACTAAGCCAGCATGCATGAGAGCTGAAAGTCTGGCACTGATTCCTAGAGGTGACCTGCTGCTGAAATCTGTCGAGAAACATCCCAGCAGAGAGAGGCCTAATCTTGCAGTGGAGGCAGGAGCCAGGAGACTTGGAAGCTGACTTGGGACCCCTTTGAGGGAAGAGAGGAGACCCTTGATTGACCCATTTTGCTACCCCAGCGGTGTGCTCTGATGCTCCATGATGCCCAGTCCAGACCTCTCCTGTAAGTAGAACTACCCCAAAAGCCCTAGATTGTATCGGCCATAAATTTGGCAGCATTGTTTTAGTTATTTCCCCATTGAAAAATCCCTTTTTGCCTGTGTAGATCCTTAGCATTTTTATCTAAGTAAATCAATTCATTCCCCTATTTAATTCACAGGATCTGTATTGGTGGCATTCAAAAACTACCAACTTTTCCCAGTGTGTTCTGAGCCGGTATAGTCAAAGATTCTCCCAAAGAATTAACCCCCCAACCCTGCTTCCACATGTGTGTGCGCAGGGTGTAAAAAACAAAATTCCTAACTGATCCACTTCATGTTAAACCTGAAGTAAGAAGCCCAGTAGTACCTGTGCATATGCAAGGCGCTAAAACAAAATTGCCCCTGTGTACCCCTTGTGCTCTGCAAAACGAATTTCCTATTTGAATTTTCTATCTCACATTGCTATTGTGCTAAACATCCCAAATCGATTTTCCCCTTGTGCCCTGTAAAACAAATTTCCCATTTGCATTTTCTTTCTCACATTGCATCTGTGATTCCAACCCAAAAAACGATTTTCTCATTGTGCGGGCTAATATCCCGAAGCCCCGTCTGTCCCTTTTAGGTGTAGAAAACAAATTTCCCATTTATTTCTATTCTTTCCCATTGCAGCTGTGCTAAATCATTCAACACAGATTTTACCATTGTGCTGTGCAAAACGAATTTTCCCATTACCTTTCTGTCTCCCATATTGTTTCTGTGAGCTAGACCACACATCCGTTTTTCCCACTGTGGTCCCACTCCCTGCCACTCCCTTCCATTCAAAGGAATCATGCCTAATTGATGTTTGGGCGGTGAGGGTTGCTGGGAGAACGCTTAAAAAATGTGCTATCACTGTGTGTTGATTTGTTCTTTTTCTGTCTTGGAGGGTGATTTAATAGAAATCTATGTTAGTAGTGCCTTTACGGAAGTAATTGTGTTTTTGTGTTGCAACGACATTGGTGGCTGTTGTAATCTAATCGTAATCTTTGGCTAAAGAAATGAATTAATAAATATATTCTTCGTACACACCGGCCTGCTTTCTAGTCCATTGTGGCACCGGGTATTTGTTGGGGTTGAGGGCGAGACGGGTTGGAGGCCTTACCACATTGAACTCTTTAAAAATAATTAAAGCGATTCATTGTGCGCCACATTCTTTGTGGGGAAAAGAGCTTCCTGACTTGGGTGTGACGTATAATAAACCGCAACACAATCAGCGGTCACCTAAGATGTCCGCGAATGTTACGCGACTCTCTGGTTGGCTCAGAGGCATCCACGGACACTGAACCAGCAAGTGAGTCCGCAGGAAGGACAGAGATCACCAATTTATTTTTACGACATTTTTGTCATTTTTTAAAAAGCTACTGGGCAGATTAAACCAAATTGGGACCAGGCCGCCACTCCATGCGCATGTTTGGGGCAAATCTGTCCAGCTGTTTGGGTCTTAGCTGCAAGAAAAACATTTTTTATTCACATCTAACCAGAGTTTTGGAACACCCCCCTATTACATATTCCCCCTTGACGAAACCTCAAACTTTGCAATATAATTAGCAATATAATTCAGAGGTGGCTGTACATTTTCTTTTGCACAGTTTCGTGCAGATTCGTCACACAGCACCAAGTTATTAGCCGCCCAAAAACTGCTCTTCCTATGGTTCGAGCAACTTAACCATAACTACAGGGTCGCTACCGCAGACCCTATAATAGTAATACATATTTGGTCTGTAGCATTTCAGGGCCTTTTTTGAACATATATTAATATACATATATATATATATATATATGAAAAGAAAAGGGGGCGGGCTGTGACACAGTCCAAGGTGCATCGGCACTCCAGCAAGTGCTCAAAATGAAACTCAAACCCAGGCGTCGCTGCTGTATGGAAGTCCTTTACTCAAACATAATCGTGGACTTGAGGTCAGCAAAAAAGCAAAGAAAACAACGCGTTTCACCCTGAACGGGCTTCGTCTGGTTTATATATAACACCACAAAAGTTATGGTGGGTTTAAAAAAGGTTTTAAAAAAATCATTCACCTGAAATGTGAAAATAGGAAAGTCCATTTGAGTCACGCATTCCAAAACGCCACCTAGTAGCAATCGCTGGAAGTTCAACTCCAGTTCTGAGCCACAACAGCAAGGCATTGTTGGTATGCAAACGAGCTCAAATGCAAAACATTTTCTCCAGGGAATTGTCTTTGTCTAAGAGGGCAGTGCTACTTTATAAATAGCTTAATCAACCCAAGACAGACATTTACAAGGCTGCCAGTACAACTAGTTACTGGCATCTAAGGCAAACATTACTTTTCGTAGATCATCCTCATTTAAAGATACCCGTGTACCCAGTTTCATGAGTCCTCTTCATGACCAATCAGGAAACAGTTGGATGAACATCAAAAGACTGGGCTTCCAAAAATGTTCCAAATGAAAAGCATGTACCTATGCTGTTAACACTAATTGCTATTTACATCCCATTTTCAGAGAACATTAAGATTGTGTCTAGAATTACTTTTGAAACTGAATATGTGCTATAAGTGTTAACTGCCCATGCAACAAGTGGTATGTCGGAAGCACCAAAGGAAAACTAAAATTGAGGGTGTTACAGCACATTAGGGCAATCAAGAATGCTGATCCGACTTATCCAATGGCCCTTCATTTTAAGAACCAACATGGAGGCAAACAAGAGGGTTTCACCTTCTTCGGCATACACACAGTAACCAAACCACTCAGAGGAGGTAATCGCGAACTAACGTTAAGACAATTGGAAACCAAATGTATCTTAGACCTCGAGACAAAAAAACCCAGGGGTCATAACCTTGATGAGGAATTATATACCTTCCTGGGCACATGAGGTTTTTTATAGACTCTGTCTCTGGTCTGCTCGGATTGGATTTCACATGCATTACATTGCTGACATTTTTCCCAAATATAGACAGGGCTATACACAAAGTTTTCGCTATGCCTCGAGCTATGGAATGTTTAACTGCATTTATGTTCCTTATGTATGAATAGCTCTCTCCACCATTATTTTCTGATTGAATAGGTGTTGATATATATACATATATAATCATGGTCTGGGCTTTTTCTCTTTCAGATTGAGTGTTTTTAAATATTATTTTATCTTGTAGGTGTATAGGTTTCGGTACTTATTTTAAGTGGCCCTCTCAACACAGAGATTTTAGGACTTGTCTTAATCCCTTCTACTGTTTAAATCTGTGATAATTCCCAATGGGTGCAACATCTAGGGATTTTAAATTGTATTTGTAATACTTTTTTTAACAAAAAGATGCATGTATATGGGCTAATATTTAACTAATATGACATAAGCATTTTTATGAATATGGATATTCAATGCACATAGCACTTTTTAACAAAGCAATATTTGCACGAACTTTGCACTTTATAAGAGGAAACTTTTCCCCTCTCTAGTTCTAACAACCAGCAGTCCATGCATGCACTGAAGACTCTGTGAGAAAAAACAAATCAATAGAGACATTCTTTATTTTAATACAATGAGGATACTACAATCCACATACTAATATCTGACTACAGAGCCTTACATTTATAGTTGTGTTACATGCATGGACGGAGAGCATTATGCACTTTATTTTCTGCTGCTATGCTAATACACATTTTTGCTGCTAAAATGCAATTTGCACATATTTCTATATTTTTATTCTTACGTATTTGCACAGCTCAATAAAATAAGTAACATTACCTCCATGCCTTCTTTTTAAGTATTACCCAAGCCTGCTGTACGACACATATAGTTACAGCATCTAACAATCAGGCATCATACATGCAGAGCAGCATATTTCTGCTCGAGCAGGTCACAAGCATCACAGTCGATTTATACCTGGCAAAGGCTGCTTTCTTTTGATTTTCATTAGGCAGCCACGAGCAGTACTCGATCTTTTTCATTTCCACGTAATGTCATTGGACAACAGACACATAAGAATACAGCATGCAAGAAACAAACGTCTTCCATGAAAGTTGTTTTATTTATAACGGCATCATTATTGTCTTTATTGCATAGGTTTTGAAATTGTGAATGTATTCTAAAACATTTCAGAATTGTTTTCTATGCTTTGAGAGTTAGTGGTAACTGTCTGCACCTTCCCATGTGTATTACATACTATTTAAGTGTTTAAAGATGTCTGCTTGACAAAACATGTAAAAAAGCGGCATTTAGCAGGTAGACGCTCTCTATGCACAATCAGAGAGTTGTCAGAGGTTAAATCTCAGTCCATCATCTGTGTTGTCTGTAACCTACATGATCAAGCGGTTTGCATACCGCGAAACACATCGTTTTTTATGGTTCCTTTTCCTTACGCATTTTTACTAATAAAATAAACTGTGTTGTCAGGAAATGCAGAGGTGTTTTGTTTCCTCTTAATCGCCGCAGGGATATTTCTACCGTCGCAGCTGCACCCTGGAGTGCATTCCACAAGTTGCCTTTCCCTCGAAAAGCTTCATTTTGATATATATATATATATATATATATATATAGACACACAGATACGTGTTTCAGTGGTACCAATGCTTGGACTTCTAATATAGAGACTATAAAGTATACTTATTAACAATAACCATCCTGTGTAAATTGTGATATGGCTTATGAGAGCTTGATTCTAGAACTTGCAATGCTTTAATAAGGGAGCCTGCGCAGCATTAGCTGGCTGGCATTACAAATGCCGACACTGCACATTCGAAGCCTGGGAGCCTGGAGGATTCACGCCATCGGAAATGATGGCTGATGGTGGATTGTGGTCTTTGCATCTACAGATGGGAAAGAAGCGGCACATGTGAAAGGGGATGGGTGTGACGGGTACAGCCAGTGCTTTAAGTGGGGTAAGAAATTGAGGGGGGGCCCTCGTTTGGGGGCGTGGCTTCCATTGTGGGAGTGGCCTAAAAGTGCACAAATCATAGTAAGGTGCGCAAACAAATATATAAATGTATTTGAGCATTTATATATTTGTTTGCGTACTACTATGGTTTGTAACTTTTCAAGCCTTCTTTTATATACATAGCAATGTTACATATTTCTATGTTTATAAAAGGTGGCTTGTAAGTGCACAAAGCATAGTAAATCACGCACACTTGAGTGCTTACCTTACTATGGTCTGTGTACTTTTCAAGCTGTCTTTTATAAACATAGACATTTGTAACATATGTCTATGTTTATAAAAGACGGCTTGAAAAGTAGGCATCTTTTATAAAGCGTTGAGGACGGACAAAACCCAAGGTGGCTTTGTCCGTCGACAAAGCTTTATAAAAGATGCCTTGAATTGTGTACGATTCAAGCAGTCTGTTATAAACATAGAAATATTTCTACGTTTATAAAAGATGGCTTAAACGTACACAGTTGAAGGCATCTTTTATAAAGCCTTGCCAAAGGAGAAAGGCGCCTCGAGCTCAGTGATCTCTGCTCTGAGCAGAGATCACAGACCCTGAGGCGTCTTTCACCCTCTGCGAACCCTGGCGAGGGAAAACTAAAGGACTCTAGCTTCCTCTGATGGCCCCTCAGATGAGGGGTCATCAGAGAAAGTTACAGTGACTGACGGAAGTGCCAGCCAGGCACAGCAACGGTGTGCCTGGCTGGCACTTCTGTCAGCTTGCCTGACGTTAAAGTGGTGGGCGCATCTCCCGTCGCGGCTGCGGCGGGATAATGCGTCCTGCCATGGCGTGATGAGGTCGGGGGGCCCCGGCAGGGCCCCGGCTCAGCCCCACTTTTTGGAGACTGCCGGGGCCCGGCCCCGGCAGGCCCCGGCCCACTTAAAGCACTGGGTACAGCTGGGGTAACGACAGATCAGCATAGGTATCGAAGGGGCATTGGCTCTCTAAGACAGATGGAGGCATCTTCCCAGGGGCCAACAAAGACGCGACAGTCTTCTTTACCTTCGGTTTCATTGTTTTATTGACACTGTTCATGTAGTCTATAAAGTCTGGGTCTCGGGCAGGTGGAGGTTTGGTTGCTGATGGAAATCAAAAGTGTTTATTGCTGCAAACGTGTTTGTTCTTATTGCATTGCAATGCAGTAAACAGTATGCCTTGGCTATTTTAAAACGCATATTGTGTAAACTGGTTTCTCTGACAATGTGTCCTAGAGACAAAAATCTAGAATGCTATAATCACTGCTAAGGTCTGAATATGGACTGCTTAATACCGAAAAGGTTAAAAGCAATTCAGCTACTCTCAGTTTCTTTATGGAAACAGCATTAACTTAAGGATCTGGGTAGATGCAAAAAAGGCCCCTTCTTAACTCCAATGCAGTACGTCATTTGCATTCATTCGATTGAGCCGATGTGGTGGTTCAATCAAACACCACAGAAATCAGTCGTGGCCGCTGTAGGTGTTAAACCAATAGATATTTCCCAAAGACCCATTGCCCCTACTTAGTAGATTTGATCGCTGCAGGTGTAAAATAATGTTTTTTTTTCCACTCCCTATTCCTGCAATAAGTTTGCGGAAATAATTTCTGATAATGCGCATTCCCGCTGAAGCATAATGATGTGCTGATTCCCGCGAGAACGGAAAAAACGCCTGAAAATTAAAAACTACCTGTCCTCACAAGCACTCATGTTTCCCCCTCTTTTCTTGGTCCCCCACACCCTCAATTGCTTTTGCCCTTCCTGAACCTCTCACATTACCCTGTTTCACTTTTCGGTTTGTGTAACAGTTTCTTTTCCAAGCGCATTTTGATGCGTTGCAGCTGTAATCTCGCGAAGATTACCACGGTATTCCCCCGATAAGCCAAAAATATTCTATCCGTAATTGGGTCCGCAGCCCACGTGCAACTTCCCAATTTAACACGGTCTCTTCTTTCCCCCTACTCACTTCTACCCGGATGTGAGTGTGACCTTTTTCCTACCCCAAATAGCACTTTACATTTTCAGCATCCCGCGTTATCATGGCACACACTCGCATCGAGCAAAAAAAACAACAAAAAGGCACTTTTTCTTTTCTGAAAACCATCTCTTCTGCAAAGCACCATGGGAGACATATAAAGGTTTTTGGGGAGCAGGGTGCACCTCCTTTTCTGAATATTTTTAAAACCACTGGATTTACCCCAAACCAGTAAAAGAAATAAATGGTGCTTTGCGCCCAAGTTGTTTCTTTTTTGGAACAAATCTGCCCAGTGGTTTTCGCGCATTCCATGTTCAAATGATACACTTTGTCTCTATGGGAAAATGAATGTGAGTAGGCCCAAAACAGCACTTTTTTTTGTTTTCTTAATAACCTTTTCATCTTTTACAAATGTTTACTCACATGTCCAGTTGGGGGAGCATGACACTTTTTGTTTGGAAAATTACATCGAAATCGATCCAGCGAGTCAAAAGTTATCAATAGAATTTTGGGAAAAGTCTATGTGCACAGGCTTCACCTTAGCTATAGGGCGGCGACTGGAACTTTAATGGGGAAGGGGGGGTGTCCCGGATCCAAAAACCTTTATTTATTCCCCATGGTACATTGTAGCACTGGGGCTCTACAGACATGAAGAGCTGAGTTGTTTTGTTTGATGTGAAGAATTCCCACTGTAACTGTGCTGGAAGCCATTAAAGTAAGGGCCATTTTGAAAAGGGAAAGGGTGGTTTCACAAAAGGGCATTGGGTAGGGGAAGCAAAAAGAGACCAAAAGAGTTCAGTGGCCTCTTTGGGAGGCCTGGATAGCCTGTTTTGAGCCAGGTCATTTTCAGCTTACACGTGGGATCATTGAAAGAGGTGGTCGGAAAAATATTGCGTCACCGGAACGAGCATATGAAATTGGATAAGAGGCGAGTTCAAGAGGGATATACGCAGTGGGGTGGAAGTGGGTGGACCTAAAAAGGAGGAGGGATGGTGGTGGTCATGGAGAAGCCTTTAATGTTCAAGCATGTGCAGCTTATCACAGTAATCAGTAATCTCCATGTTAATCACCAGTGAAACATGGTAATCAGTGAGGGTCAACTGGGCCATGGACGTAGCCTGGTCTTTTAGCTTAAGTGTGGAAATCTTGGCATTTACTTGTGATCGGGAGAGAGACTAAAGTCTTTCATAATTATTGTTGAAGAGCAGACTGTGGCCACGGTCAAAGCCATGGAAAAGTTACAGCATAACAAGAGCCTTGAAATTAATTGAAAAAGCTTTAGTTAATAGTTTAGATGAAGCAACTTATTGCAACAAAACCTATGAAATTCGGCAGGTGTGGGAAGTTACGCTAAACTTAACTTGGAGTCACCCCTGTTGCACATCCCATTAGAAGAATACATGAGATCCCAAAAGTGACCAAAAATGTGATTAAAAATGACATAATTGGTGAACTCTTCAGCCGTGATTTAGAGTTCAGATAGTCGTCACTTACCTTGAGGGTTGCTGTGGATAACTTGGTTCATCTTAGCTCCCCCTTAGCTAAAGATTTTTCACTGAATACATATGTATGCACATACACACAAACAGCAGTATCAACATTACACAATAATGTACAGTCAAGGGGGCCTAGGTTTAAGAAATGAGACTCCTCCTTCACTGCAATTGCAAGAGCGACACATTTCTACACTGAACCTGACGAACTAACGCCATGAGCCTGATGCAATCGGACAGCCTCCTGTAGACGGCTATAGGCTCTCATGATCACAGTGTACTAAAGTGCCCTGGCAAAAACAACAGTTTGGGAACCTCCAAAGGACACAAAACAATGCCTCGTGGCCATCGTTGGGCTGCACACATCCTATCACATCGCCGTGGCACTGTGTCCCCGAGAAAGGGAACACCACAGAACCTTGTAGCTGGTTCACAAGGCATCCCCTAAGAGAAACCCCAGATTACCATAACAGTATCTTCCATCATTTTAAGTGGATCAAGCACCTAAATTCAGGCTTGCTGAGCCATAGCCATTCATCGGCTACTTAGTAGCAGTTTTGCCAGAGATCCCTGCTTTACAAGCCTCTAACCCTCTAGAACTCGCCCAACCTTGGGTAAGAGTCAAAGGTAACTTGATGAAATTTTACAGGAGCCTGAAAACGATCAAGTTCCTGGGCCGCTCATGTCTTCAGGTATCTTGAAGATGAGCAATGTCTGTTTCTTTAAACTCTGACCATCTACCTGGATATGAAAGCCCACAACCAAAAACATTGACCTTCCCCGTTGACCCCTAGCCCACTACTGTACCTCTTCACTGGGGCCAAGCTTTACGATCACTATAAAAAAAAGGCCAACAAATAAGGAGTAAAATGTAACGCCTAGATGGTTGATCCATCTAAAGCAAATACCAAGGGAAGAAAAACTGCCATCACACCCTCAGAGCACTACTGCATTTCACCTCCATCAGTAGACACCAGTGGTAGGTTGCCAAGGTGTGGTCTCAAATCGCACAATGCAAAGCCCAAACATAACTTCAAAACCTAACATTGAGAACTGCAAGTACATCAGAAATTTTAAAAAAAAGTATAAACTAGGAAGGGCAGCTCAGTTGTTGCTACCATTGCTGCTCCAACAATCCCTACTGGCGTGGAATACATTCCCCACCGTTTTTAACAAAGCTCCAGGCTGTTGCTCAATAAAAATCTGTGATTGTTATATTGGTCCTACCTATTGTTGTTCTGTGCTTTATGAGCTAATAAAGTCTTTATGGTACCGAGAAACAACGCTGGCTCGTGACATCATTATAAAGACCCATCAGTTGCTCAGCTGGCAGCCATTTACAAGGAAATGTCAGACACAAACGACTCTCCCAAGTGCTCGCAAGTTATTTCGGCTGCGCTTCCCTTCGCATGTGTTGCCAAACACTGCTGCTATTAAGTAAATACCCCCACAGCTCAAAAATAAAAACCATAGTGCACTAAATGTCAGGGTTTCTATTCGGCGCATGGCGCGCCATATTTCTTGGGCGCGAAGGGATTGTTTAGGAGCAGTGAACAGGGATTCCACGGGCGACGCAGCCACTCGCCCAGCACTCTGGCTTTGAAGACCAAGCATTCCGTGCCTTCTCTAGTCTTTACGATGCAACGACTAGCACGGCCCCTGGCAGCTCCCCTAGACCGTGGGTCAAGAGAAAGGCTGCCAGGAAAGTAAAGAAAACTGGGCAAACTGCCCAAAACAAGGGGGCAATGTTATATAGTAACTTGGTGAGCTGTGAAATACGTAAGGAATGAACATAACAAGCAACACATACAATCAGTGCAAACAGCACAGAGCACCTAACGACACACACACGCGAAGCAGATCCTCCTGTAACTGACGCATACTGGGTCCTACTGCCTGGACACTCGAGATTCAGGGAAGAGAAAAATGGAACTTTAAAGTGACTGCTTGACCCACAGCCTTGCCAGCTGGGCAAGGGGAGCACGATCCACCCTACATCACCTGCACTTTGATATTAAACGTCCCAGTTTCGGTGAGTGCACAGAGTTACAACGCATTTCCTCCAATCTCAGAGAAACGGGCCTTGGGGTGCTCAGCAGAGAGGGCTGGAGACCCATGTTTATTTGACAGAATAGTTCCTCCCATCAGGGGCACCGACTTCTGGTTTTCCCGGGAGGGGGGGGGGGGGTGTTTGGGGTGCTGGCGCCCCAAAAAAACTCCTATTGTAAGTATAGGGACTCGTAGGCAGATGTCATGCTCGGCTCCCGTTATATATGAATATATTTTGCAAAGATTGTAGAGAAGTAGAACTACGGCACATGCTTCAGGGAATTATATGTGCAATGTTGCCAGCTCGGGGGGGGAGTCTTTCAAGGGCTCTCCTGAGATGGCATAGTGGGAGATGGTGCGGCGGGTGCCCTTTTGTTATTAAATGCGCCCGCGGTGGCAGGGCGCATTTAATAACAATAAGGTGCTGATGCTTTACATCAGCACCCTATTCAGATGTTTACCTTCCTGCTCCAGCCCGGAGCGAGGAGGTTTGCATTGGAATATTCCAGCGATTAACTCCCTGCCAGGCGCCGAAGTGGGGAGTTAAAAAAAAATCTGCCCCCCCCTTGTTGAGCAGCGGCGCGCTGTGAGGTGGCGGGCACCAATTCCTTTTTAACTAGCCCAGGGTGCGGCAGCCGCTAAGGCCGGCCCTGCCTACATGACAACAAGCATTGGCAAAGCCAACAGTTTGGACTTTTGTATAAGTATTAGGTATTTGCCAGGCCGAAAGAAGTGTTTCAGTTAAGCCTTCATTTCCAGTGAATGTTGGTGCTAACCTTCATATTGACTTTCTCATTTTTTCATGAATAGTAACCTAACTTTTAAAACTTGTCATTTTCACTGTCAACTATGTTTGTGGTTTGTCTTTTTTACTATGTTCCATTTGTGTGCGCGTGTTGTATGGGCATACTGTCTTTACGTCTACATAGTTCAAGCAAGTTTTCTGTGCCGTTTTATTCCATGTGTATTAGATGTGCACATTATGCTTAACCATGTGGCGAGCATTTAGTTTGTAGGGGCCTATTGGTGTCATGTATGTAGTGGGTGTATTATGCCGACACATACTGCGTAGGTGCCTTATGTGCCTCTTTACATTCTGTGCATAGTGCATCCGGGTCGCCTTGTGTCCGTGTGCATAGTGTGCTTCCTTGTTGTATTCCAGGCGTATTGTATGGGGGTACATCCACTCAGCGGGGCCAGCATAATCCGCCAGGACTGTATTTCTGCACCCTCTGGGCCTACTCTGTAGGTCCGAATTACAGAAACATTTTTGAGATTTTAAAAAAAGCATTTCCAGCCTGGCCCATTTCATTTCGAAAATGATTGTGGTGTGTGCCAATCCCATGTGCCGAAAATCTCCCAAAACAAAGCAGAACATGGCGAGATACTCATCTCCATGCAGTGCCTTTTTGGGGTCTATGGAAAACGCAGCAAAACAGATCTATTTTTCAACATTACTTTTTATTTATTATGATCACATTTTGTGCGAGTGTTTGGTTGTTGCCAGTTGAGTAGATTGCCAAATGTATTCGTGGACAAGGTAACACCTAGCAGAGCATAGCACAGTTTAATTTTCTAATGTAAAGTGTCATTTAACCCAACTATAGGGTTGGTCTTGTGACACTAGTAATATTTCTAGACATGTGTTTTTTAAACGTTGCCACTGGAGAAGGAGCGTAAGAACCCCCAGGATTCCTTAAACCTGCTGGTTTCCTGTCCTCTGGGCTTTGGATTGCTTTGGGGCCCATTGGCCGGCTTCGATCCCCAGAAACGGTGCTGGGCGGAGACTGCGGTACCAGCGCGACTCTCATTAACGTTTCGCTGGATTCTGGAGGTGGGCCCAGGCATGGATTCTGGAGGTGGGCCCAGGCATGGATTCTGGAGGTGGCCCAGGCATGGATTCTGGAGGTGGGCCCAGGCATGGATTCTGGAGGTGGGCCCAGGCATGGATTCTGGAGGTGGGCCCAGGCATGGATTCTGGAGGTGGGCCCAGGCATGGCGTTAGGCGATCCAGACTCTCTTTTCCATGCCCTTGCTCGGCTCGAGAGCTGGTTGGGTATGTGCATCCTCGAAGGTTAGTACCCAAAACTTGGGTAAGGGATGCTACAATCTCCAGGGTTAAGCAACTGCGGACTGGTCCTCCATTTCTTTTTCCCTTTACTGCAGTTAGGTCAGCACAGGCATGGCAGGACAGGTGGCACACGATCCATGCATGCACTATGGGGATATTATGGCCAAGCACATGAATTGACAAAGCCAATAGTTTTGGCTGCCGTGTGGTGACACGCTTAGGCAGAGGGGGGAATGGATAGCTGAGCATGGATGTGAAGATGGGGGCGCTGTATGAATGACAATGAGGCGAGAGCAATGGGTACAGCTTTGAAGAAGAATGAAAGTTTAAGGGGATATGATAGTGTGAGGATGTATGGAAGGATACACGCATTGGGGTATAATATGGATGAATGAATACTGAATAAGCATGTAGGGATCCATACACGTATTTGACAATGGGTGATTCAAGTGAGGCGGGGTGAATGAGCGAGTGTGAATTCCACAACATGGCAGAGCAACGTCAAGTGAAGTTGAACTTCTTATTCTCATATACGTTATATCTGGAATACACGCACATTTCTTGCATACCCAGCGCCCTCACTGTGAACCCCCCACCCTCCTTCTTTGTACCCACGCCTGCCACTGCAGGAAGACACAGAAACAGGCAGCAGAGATTGCCCAGCACCCACACGACACACACACTGGGAGAAATAAGCAGGCATCAACTAACAGCAAATTTAAAAATGCACATTTCTTGCACACAAGCAGGCCCTGCCCCAGCGATCTGACTGTGCCCACGCCTGCCACTGCAGGGAGAGACAGAAACAAGCGACAGAGAATGTGCAGCACACACACGATAAACACACTGATAAGCGATATCAGTTGCCTTTCCCACAGCAGCAGACGGCAGAAATAACCACTGTCAAGAATGCCAACAACGACAGTGTGGTGCCGTGCCTCCCAGGCAAGAAATAACGGCAAACATACACAAAATTAAAACGCGTTATTTTAAAAACATGAAATTCTTTCCATTTGCTTAAGTGTTTTGGCGGAAAGTGAAAAATATTCTTAAAAAGAAATGGAGCCCGATAAGGCAGTGAAAATACAGTGGTTTGTTTAAAGGTGGTGCATGTGTGGTGAAGCGCTCCTCTCAGCGGCTGATGCGGCTCTCAGGTTTGGGCACAGGTGGGCACGGTGTGGCTCTGCTGCTTCCATGCCAACACTGTTTTTTGTACATGTGACCGTCGTGGGCACGCAGTGTGGAGGGCATGCAGAGCTGTGGGGCCGATGACTGACTGTCCTGGGAAGGGCTTTATAGGTGACGTAGGGCCCTACATGGCAAGCCTTTGCCCGAGTGCCAACATTCATAGGCTTTTGCCAGTGTGGAACAAGCAGCCACTTTGCAGGTTCCGGGTCCTGCAGCTCAGAGCTGGGTAAATAAAGGCAGACCCGCGAGACGGCGGCTCGTGCAGGAGAAGCTCTGGACTGGGAGCTCAGGGGCCATGCTGAAGCTGGAGGTAGCCGGGATTAGACTAGCAGTACATTAATAGTGCACTTTTGAATATAAATAGCTAAAGTTTGCAAAAGTTTCACCACACTATTAGGAAAGTAACAAAAAAAGTTCAAAAAACAAAGCAAACAGCCTTACCTCTGTCCTCCAATGTGGTAAGAAAATGGCTGCCTTGTGGGAACAAGTACAGACTTCAGACCCAATCACATCATACTGACATCACTAACATACTGCCCATCCAACCAGGTATTGCTTGAATCTCAAAGCACTACCCTGACACCCACAAGTAAGTAGATGGCATTTTCAATGACATTTTCTAACAAAACATATCTATAACAGTAAACGGTTTATTTGTAATACAAAATAAATACTAATATATTACATAACTTAAAAGTTCTAGTTCATATTTTTTGAAAGCATCAAACAAGTCAAATAACTTTTTATAAACATTAACATATTGCGGCCTGTGGGATGTTTTTACCCATGCATCCAAGCCCTACCATAAAACTGTGCATTACTGGCATTGAAAACATCATGATGGCCAGAACTCCCCAGAGAGTGCACAGGGAAAACATGAAGAATAGGCTGCCACCCATTTTTGCCTATGTTGTGAGCACAGGAGGGCACTGCCTAAAACCACCATTGGGCTACACACACAGTAGCCTGAAACCACTGAGAATGGCAATGCTGATTGCCAAAAGCAAACCAGAACTGTGGGGAATTCATTTTCTTAATGTCAAAATGGATGCAATACTGGTGCTCACCACTATCAGAAAGCCGGCGTTTTAAAACCACCAGACTTTTGTGTAAAACTGAACAGATGAACCCAAACCAGGCCAAGGAAAGACTTGCTAAGAGGTGGATACAATGTAAAACTATATTCTGAAATGACTTGAAGGAAGTAATTATTTAATGTATATATAAAAAAAATAGCTGTGGATGTCAGCAGCTTAAGTGAATTTGGGTTAAAAGCCACTAAAATTGAAATGTTTAGAATAAATGAGTGACCTACTTGTGAGTGTCACATAGCTTGCAATTGTTTAAATGTCATAGTTTTGAACTTAGAATCAGCATTCTAGCTGCATGTGCAAACATTGTAAGTTGGATTTGAATGTAGAAAACTAGGAACTAAAGTGACATTTAGCTGAATTCTGCCTGACAACTACCCCCGACAGGAGTTGAACTGGCTCAACAACTCTTGCCAGGCCTCGCTGCATCCTGCTGCCCCTGCCAAAAGGAGATGACAACTCTCTGATTGAATTAGGGGAGTGGTACCTGCAGACTGCAGGAAGTTGAACAAAGCCCTGTCCTGGACTCAGGGAAATGTTATATTGGGGGGGGGGGGTCATAAAATGGCTTCCTCTTGGGAGAAACTGGGAGGGGCAGTGCCTGTGAGAGCCAGCTGAGCTTGGGGTAAGTGGATAAACCAGAAATACCACCATGTGCTTTGGAAAACCACACCCCTTTGGGGCCAGAGCATGATTTTAAAAAGATGGATAATTCACAGTGCGGACTTGTCAAAATTATATAAATAACATCATCATTTTTGTGATTTTTCTGTGCACATTTTAAGAGGTGTTAGGACCCTGTGGTATGTTCTTGGGGATAGTAGCAGAAAAAAGGTTGTTTCTCCAAATGTATGCATGTTAATAATCTGACACTATCATCTGAAACCCATATCCCTGGTGCACATCTGTGTAAAATCTGGAAAGGTTTAGAGGTCATTATCTGGATGAAAAGGGGAGAATTCTGTCATAAGTGGACACGACATCGTACAAAGACAGGGATCGGATGGTTTGGTGCTACAGAAAATATGTTAACTGGACCTATAATATTAGAAAAATGGTACATAGATACATATGTATTTGGGTCAGAAATAGATTTGTGTGCAATTTGACAAGGGGAGGTTCCTCTGACCATAAAACCTACAGCATCACTCTGACACTCCATTTTCTTTACCCCCAATCAAGGGAGAGAGGAAAGCTTGGCCAATGATAAGTGAGAGGGGCAGGCTTAGCTAGGCCCAGCCACACACCCATTTTCAAAACACATAAAAGGAACATTGAAACCCAGGTAGAGAGATGCACTTTCCACTTTCTTGCGGGCGCTTTGCCGGGAGACTTCAGACTTCACATCCAGAGATCCAGACTTCAAATCCATCAATCTCCAGAGACCAGAAATTAACTCCAGAATTTGTAGCAGAGAGGCCTGAATCCACAAGCTGAATCCTCTTCAGCAGGCCTCAAAACCAACCAAACTATTCAAAAGCCGGGCGAGCTGTTTGAATTCTTTGCCAAGAACTTTTGCAAGAACCTGTACCAGTATCCAGAAAGCAGTGCTGGATCCGGAACCAGAGAGAACCAGAGACCAGATCGCTGTGAAGAACTGCTAGCAGAAGTCCAGCCAATCCTGACCCGATTGGTGACGAAGTCGCATTCCTGTCCAAAATCTAGTGTGAGTACCCAGCTAGCACTGTGCCAAAACCAATCTCTTAGTTTAAAATAATCTAATCCAAACTATTTTAGCCTATTAGAACTGCCTCCTAGAATCGTGTCATTCTGTCATTTTTAAAACTGAAAATTGTCATCTGTCATTCTGAGCTTTAAAATTTCAAATCCGAAAAACAACCTTTACTAAATCGGCCGTATCTCCGGAACCGTTTGGGCTAGGAGCGAGTTTTAATTGTCATCTTAAAGCTAAGATTCTAAGCTTTCCAACGTGCCTACTCCTTATAGTGCCTCCGTAATTGTGCTCGACGCACGCGACTAAATTTCCCGCGATTTGACATTTTGCTTAATTTCAGCCACGTGTAAAAATATTTGTCTTTGTTTTCCTTGCTGAAATTCGTGTGCAACCTTACAATCATTCATAGAGCATTGCTAAAGTGATCCTGAACTGATTCAAAGTATCTATCAACTACCCTGAACCTCCTATAGGGAATTAAAAGCCTTTTTAGCATATTTTCCACTTAATTGCAACCACATCAATGTATCTTGCCTGTGTTTAAAACTCCTACCTGTTTTCCTCTCAGCTTGCTAGGGGGGAACTGAATTATATTTGATTGCATTCCTGAGAACTGTATGCTCTCCTTTTCATCTCCTTACCTTGCATAGGGGGGGGGGTGAATTGTCAAAGAAAAGTGATTACATTGTCTTTTGTTGAAGTCATATCAAGTTTATTTTCTGTACTGCATTTTCATTCATCATTGCATTGTCCTTGAAGCCGTAAAAGCATTCTCAGCTACTGTATCCTCCCTATATCACTTCTAAGCCATCAAAAAGAGTGTACCACTGCAACATTATCCATTGTTGATCACTATCATCCTCACAAGTGTGCTATCAAATATTAATTTACTATAAAAGTGTGATATATATTGTTTAATTTTCAAATAAACCTTTTAAATTTGCAAAACAAACCTACTTCTTGGCTCGGCGGGGTCGGGGGGATTCTGAGAGAGGGGTGCCATATAAGGGTTATCATCCAGAGTAAGTGAAATGGACATAAAAATATATCAATAAGGGTTTCCCTGAGCATCCCAGACTAGGCATTGACTTAGCTGTAGTGTTGAATTGAATCCGCTTACAGGCTGCCATTTTGGAAGTCAAAATGGCTGCCAAATTCAGCACACAATACAAATACAGGGTAAGAGTGCAAAAATAATTTAGTCTTGGGTGGGAATGGGTGGAAAGTCAAATAGATTTGACTTGGAGATGGGCGTTAAATGGGAGGACACACAGCCAAACAATCCAATAGGCCCATGTATCCATCCTCATCTGTCATCTTCATTGAAAAGCATTACAGACCCTCATTCAAAGCCCCTAATTGGAGCTCTTATTTTAATCACAATAGTTTATGCTTAAAGGTAGCACTTTCAGCACCACCTAATAGCCAAAACTAATTAGACAAACGTAGCCTATAGTACACAGCAACAATGGCAGTGGTGTGAATCGTTGATCACTAGCCAATGATTTAATGGAACTGAGAGAAAATGAACCTCAATGGGTGACTAAGCATCTTTCCTCTACAGTGAGATTACACATTTGTGAAATAAAGTGCACACTGTATTTTGCATGATGCAAATACCTCTCTACGTCCCCCATCTTAACAGTCCCTCCATGGGCCACGTCTTTCTGAGCAGAATGCCAAACTGTATGCAGCTCTAGAAACCGCAGATGTAGGGGAAGGGATATTGATGGGTTGACGATGTTTAATGATGTCTCTGTCACTCGATACACGGCCACCATAAAACTAGCAAACAAACATGCAACGGAACATAATCATATGGAATTGAAAACGGAATCTGGAGAGTTCATTGAATGAGTGGGGGAATTAGAAAGAATACAGAAACCACATTCCTTGAAGGCTTTTTGGCACTTTTATTGTTTTACGAAAAGATGAATGGTTTCTCTGGAGTGACTTAAATGTGAATTATATATCTATCAGGATGGAGAGGCTAACTGTGATTAAGAAAGTGTACCTGTATTTGACTGCTCTATGTGAGACTACTTGAGGTATTGAAACGTTTTCCTATTTACAGATTGGCACAACAGATAAAAGTACTTGCACAGATTTAGGGTCTTTCTGATCATCCCTGACACCCTCATCCCAGGAACAGTGGATGGAACTGTCTCCAGGAGTGCTGAGGCAGAAGACATTCTGCCTTACTTCGAAGACAGCGGAACAGCAAACAGAAATTGTGTTAGCCTCAGCGTTATTCAGGAACTGAGAGGGAAGTTAAAATATGAGGACTATGCGAGTACAGCCATATGATGTGGCCATACAGAACAGTTTACAGATCCTTATGGAAGGTCATCAAAAAGGAGTCATATCTCGGAGCCAATAACAGGTGTTCTAATTGCCCAACTCAATGGTGCTCAAATTCATTGCCATCAGGAGGATGCGTGAGGTCTGGCGGGATTCGAAGCAACCGCCTTTCTGCTTCTTTTGCTAAAGGACTGGCCGTGCAGCATTACTCTTGACTTCCTGTGACTCGAGGCCTGCTACCAAGCCCGAGTTTTCACAAGGGATGTAGTTGCCAGAGGGGCATTGCATTGATCGGGATGTAGCCCACCGGGTTCTACTGGCGTCTCTAGGGAATTGATAAGGGGAGGATTTCAAATCCCCCTAACATTTTGCTGTGGATGTCGCTGAAGCTCAATGAACATTCTGAAATGAATGGCAGAGCATCAACACTATTGGGTTTCCCGTGCGCTTCATAGGCAAAATATTGACTGCAGCGTAATCTGCATCCGCAGCTTGCTAGGGGCGAGAGATCACATGTCAAACTACCTTGCTATCGGGTATCGAGGCACTGACATGTTAAGTCCATGATCTTGCGTGACAGGATGAGCCATATCTCCCGTGACTTCAAAGGACTGATGGAAGGCTTTTCAGAGATAATGATGCAGCAGAGGCGGGATTCCAGGCGGCTGCGGCCTACAGGCCTGGGACGGCAGCAGTGCATGCACAGCACCTGTGATGGCTTCAGACATTCAAAGCACCAACTAGAAAAAAGAGGCATGAAGCCGGGAGACGATTTCACAGGCAGGCGTGTGCCATTAATAGGCAAGGGTAGTCGCTCACCAACACAGGAATACCAGTCAGGGAACCTGCTGGAGGCTACGACAACCGCACAACGATCGATGAAGGGGGGTGAGGCTAGGAATTACTGTCCTGACTAAGAAAAAACAATGCCACATGGGAGAAGAGCCCAACAAGAGGCCTGCAGGTTGAGAACAAGCATTGTCAACGCCAACTAACCGGACTTGGTAAATATTGCCATTGATTTTTCGGTTTGTCATTGGAGGGAATTCTCAAAACCTCCACTACATAATTTCTGTCCAATTGCCAAGATCCCCGTGCGCTCTGCACGGTTATTTTCACTTCTCGGACCAGCACCTAGGATGCCTGTCCCAGAAAACAAGGCCGAATGTACCACTCACGTCCCGTACAGTGGGCTGCAGTATCCATGGGAACGAGCGCGTGGTATGGGCATCCGTGTGCGGATTTGAGCGAGAAAAAGCATGGGTTTTAAGATGGACTTTTTTACATTAACACATGAAGCACAGCCTTTTAAACCCATTCGTTTTAATGTATTTGTATTATATCCGACTGAAATCATGTGTTAAAAAGACAAGTAAAGCTGCACGTTTCATGATGCAAAGACAGAAACTGGACCACATGACAGACTTAGTGACTGACTGACTTTACACCAGGCAACTCATGTCACTTGAGCGGCCCTAAATAATGTCTTGAAGGGCCGGCCTTATTCATGTCGTGCACCCCTGATCTAGGGTGCATTTGCACACCGCTGGTGCCCTCTTTGGATTGCGCTGCTTTCTGCCTGTCCTGGAAATCCTGTCATATTCTCTTGAGTGGGTGGGTGGGTAGTGCTATGAAAATTCACATGGTTCCTGTAGCACGTCGATTTGTTTTATTTTTGGAAAAGTTTCTCGATGACCATACACTGAGTATCAAAAGCTGCTTTAGCCAAAACGATGCATCCCGCAGTGCCCATTCCCCCCCCCGCCCCCTTACCCACCCCCCGCCGGCACATTTGAAAAACTTCATGGAAAGAATGACGACACCTTGCAAAAAGCAATTATCTGTAAAGGCAAACGATCTCCTAAAACGTGTGTCTGTGCATGTGGCGCAAGGCAAGCACACCCCGAACAGAACCATGATCGCAGCGCTGGCCCAAAAGGGTAACCAGTAACAGTGAGGCCACGCATTCCGAGCTGGCGCCCCAAAACCACTGCCTGAGGCAGGATACGGTGGGCCAAGGAGAGGCCCACTCTACATCATCCTCATGGAGAAAGGCCACAGGCTGCTTTAACAAAAAGGGTGCAAAAAACAATATGCACAGCCCCCCCCCCCACTCTCCAGCTAGGGCGGCCCTTTACAATATTTATAGAATAGATCCAGCTTACATTTGTACATGTTGGTCAGTAATGACAAGACCAATAACCTGAAGTTCTTATTGTACCAACATTACTCAGGGAGCAATCAATGACTAGCAATTACAAGCTGCAGTAGTTGTGGTACAACCATCAAGGACCACATTGACACTCTGGCTCCTGCCCCGGCTGACTTCTGCAACAAATCCTTCACCACTGGAGTCTTCCCCGCACCCCTGATGCACTACCTTGTGCACCCTCTTCTTAAGAAACCCTCAGCCGACCACCTCCTGCCCTGCCAACTACCGCCCAATCTCCAGCACTCCTTTTATGGGTAAACTCCTGGAAAAGCTGGCCATCTCCAGCTTAATCTTCACACTGAATTGGTTGGTTGTCTCCATGACCATCAGTCTGGCTTCAGAGCTGCCGTAGCACAGAAACTGCTGTCCTGAACATCCGTGAAGACCTGCTCTCCAACCTTGACTCCAATACCCCCTGTGTCCTCATCTTACTTGATCTCTCTTTCTGCCTTTGACACAGTCAACCATGCCATCCTGCTCAACCATCTCCATGATAACGTGGGTATCACTGATCAGGCCCTGGCTTGGCTGACCTCTTTCCTCTCCGATCGACCCTCCCAGGTCCAACTTGGGTCCTTTCTCTTACCAAGCTCTCTCTCTACTTGTGGTGTTGCCCAGGGGTCTAACCTCTCTCCCTGGCTGTTCAACCAATACCTGGCACTTTTTGCCCACCACATTGCCGCTCTCTGCCCCAATTTTCAGTGCTATGCGGACAACACTCAGCTCATTTTCAGGCTCCCTTCCGCCACCTCTTCTCCTTCTCTCATCTCCGACAGTCTGTCCACTATCCAGGAGTGGTGTGCCACCAATCATCTGTGCCTTAATGCCAGTAAGACAGATTCTCCCCATCGGCACACCTGCGCCTCCTTTCCTATCGCGCTCTGGCCATACTCTCTTGGCCCTCTTCATTCTCCCACCTGTGAGGCTAAAAACCTTGGGGTCACCTTTGACTGAATTCTCTCCTTCTCTCCTCACATCTCTGATGTCTCTCAGAAGTCACACTACCAGATGCACCTCCTCAGAGGTATTCTTCCTTTCCTCTCCTTCCCCCAAAAGCTCACTGTCTCCAGAGCTCTGGTTCTCTCTAGGCTGGACGACTGCAACAGCCTCTTTCTAAATCTGCCTGCTTCTACTCTCAACCCTCTGCAACTCATCCATAACAGGACTGAAAGACTTGTCCTTGGCCTCAAGCCCAGGGATCGTATCTCTCCAGGACTGAAATCTTTGCACTGGCTCTCAGTGGCTGCGAGGATTAAGTTCAAAACCCTCTGCACAGCCTTCTGGGGCTGGAGCCTCAATATCTACAACTCTCTCTTCCTAAATATCTTTCTTCTCAAGCTCTTCACTCATCCACCTCCAACTCCCTCAGGGTCAGTCGCTTCTCCAAGCAACGAGTTGGTGCAGATCTCTTTCTTTGGCTGGGGCCTCCCTCTGGAGCAGCCTCCCTGCCTCTCTGAAACTTGAGGGGAACCATCTCCGGTTCCAGAAGCACCTCAAGACCTTCCTCTTTGCTTCTCCTTTCTCTCCTCCTCTCCCCTGTTGAACTCCTGACTGAAACTGCACTGGCTACCCTCCTATCTAGTCCCAGGTCCCCTCCCCTGCCAGCTGCACACCTGCACTACCTCCCGGGCAACCCCTGCACTTGAGGGCTGTTTTCTGTATCCCTATAGCCCCCACCAGCTCTTGACACTTTATGTCTGCACTTACCCCTGTACTTGCCACTAGCTGGCCGCACTTTTACCTACTGTTTTTATTTTTTCTATTTATTTTTTTACTGTTAATCCTATGTATTGCTCTATCCCCTCCGCCCTACCTGCACTTTCCCTTTCCCCCCTCCCCTGCACTTGCGCGATCTCAATGTCACCTGGCCTATTAAGATCTTTGTCTGTCTTTCCTCTTTTCCCCCTCCCTTGCCTCATCGTGCTTTGAAACACTTGTATATAGGCACGTTATAAATGCCATATCATATCAGTTGGGGGTGATTTAAGAGGGTAAGGGGCAATAGCTAGAATTAGTGGCGACTCCAACTTCATGAATTCCATTAGCACGTAAATGTGCCAGTGCTGCTAGCGTGCCTTCTTCCCCACCTGTCAGAAATGACTCTTCATTCCAATACAGGAGGATTACACTAGTAGACAAACAATTCACCCCGAAAATTATGATCGACTTTATCACTGTTAGTATTATGGTAGGGTCAATAATTGGACCCTGTCAAGAGAAGTTGGGGACCCCTCCAACCTGGGGCAGGATGTCTACCATAGGGTTTCCCAGAGCTAGTCCTGCCCCAGAGAAGGGCTGTGGGATGCGTAGTATTTGTCCCACCTACCCGTGTCGAGCACCACTGAGTCCATACCTATTGCGCACAATGCCACCAATGTTCTTTCTGTTCTTCCACAGGACTACATGTACCAGCATGCCTAGCGGTGGAGATCAGAAGTGGCTTCGCACCAGAGAGAGAGGTAGCAGCAAGAGGAGCGACTGAGGAATGTCCTGTGCATCCTATCGACAATGCAGACTGTTAGGCAGAGTACCCTTTGGGAACACTACATGTAATTAAGACTACAAGTGTAAGCACAATGTCACCTTTGGTACAAGCCTGTACTACACAGTAAAGTGGTAGTGATGACTGAGCAGCCAGACTTATCTCAAGAGTTTAAGTGAGCAGTAGCACAAGTTACACAAAGGATCAACCAATACAGCGATTCAAGTAAACATTTACTCAAGGTTTCTCAGTAAAAGAATATACATTTATTTACTCAATCATTTATAAAACATTTGTAAATTTAGATCAATAGAATTTGGTCTGAACCAAGATAATGAGATGGTGCACTTTCTACGATTACATTTCTGGAAAGGGATATGTCACTAAAATTGGAATTGTTCAAAGCCACTTAATGCGATAATGTTTGACTATGACAATGGGGCACCTGTCCTATATAGTGACAAATGTGATTATTAGTATCTGTGCAATACACCATGGATTTCTGGTAGTGTGTGTGGGACGACTTAGCATGCACAAGGAATACCTAGATGAAGGAAGTGTACTTTTGAACTGTGCTGTAAATGTTTATGTATTGGAAACAACAATTTTGAGTATAATATAATAAAATGTGTTCTGGTATTTGGGGAACAGTTTTTTCTACTGTGGTAATGAAAGGTATCAGGACCTCCAGCCTTTACACTAACCACGTTTGGAAATGTTTGGGCTTCAGCACTTTACATCTGGCCTTATCATCTAATGAAGGCAATATTTGAATGATAGGAAAGTTTGCACCAAAATTAGGGTAGTCTCCTAGTCAAGCATGCCGAACGGTTATGTTTGGCTTGCTTGACTAATTGACTTGAACACTTTACCAGGATTAGGGAAATGATCAGTCACGTACACCACACTCTTAGGAAAGATGCACTGGGGTTAATGGATTGAAGCGTGCATCGCCATTTGATACGTGGGTATTTTTCGTGTTATATTCAAAAAAATTATTTTTCAAATGGTGCTAACGTATTATGAGTTTGAGTCATTTATTCAGGTGATACGTATCCGATTATTACAGAGCATTTGTGAACATTGGGCTTGTGAATATACTGTGCGTACTTAATCTTACCATTCCAATATGGCGGCCAGTGAGCAGAAACAGACAAGGGACAAACTAAATTGCCGTGGCAACACTATAGAAACAACTGATCAGCGCGGCAGCATACTATTGTGCACAGCCGACGCGAGGAGCATTTTCTGATGACATGGAGGTACTAGCCTGCGCATCAGAATGGGAGAGAGAGGAGACAGATTTGTATGTCCGCATTCGTCTGCTCCAGACTGCGGGGATGAGTAATCGCGTATAATGCGTTACTTTTGATCGTGTTTCCATGCATGCAAATGAACTATTGTTTGAGGTGCCGTGTATTACGGTAGCGCTTATACAGGACCATACTTGGATGCTA
Organism: Ambystoma mexicanum; assembly: GCF_040938575.1. Lineage (NCBI taxonomy): Eukaryota > Metazoa > Chordata > Amphibia > Caudata > Ambystomatidae > Ambystoma > Ambystoma mexicanum. The sequence continues at coordinate 1,191,261,090 of NC_090933.1, forward strand.
TTTTTACGTGTTAACTATTTACCAAGTCTGTGTGGTTTTGAACTAGACACTTTGGAATTAGTGGTTATCCTAAGTGCGGTGCAATGTAGACTGCTATATAATTTCTTTTATCGGTTAGATATCCTTACAAATGAAGGGAACTATGGGTACAAATTGGAATAGTATTGGATTTATAATATGAGTTAAGCACTCATACGTGGACAAATTAGATAAATGAAACTTCTTTTCCCCTTAGGTATTTTCCCGGGACTCATTCTGACATGCATATTGGGTAAGGAGTTTTTATCCCATGGAGACTTTTGAGAAACATTTAGTAGCCTATGGTACAACAAAAACATTTTTTTTAAAACGTAATGGAATTTATCTCGTCAGGGACAACATTGACTTTATTAGTTTAGGGATTAGATGACTAGTTATGCTTCCTATGTTACAATCTCTGCCAGATGTGATATGTTCATGTTCTAGCTATAACCCTCGAATTTTTGGAAAGTACTAATAACTGGTTATAGAATTCAGGCTCTGCTACACTTATAGTGGAACAAAGTATTATAGGACTTGGATTGACATGATTTGTTTAAAATGGAATGATATTGAACTTTGTATTCTAACATTATATATATTCCTTTCTTTGTCTTTTCTCTCTCTTTTACTTTTTCTCTTTTTTCTTTTGTTGTTTCTTTTTCCGGGTTCGTTTTTATTTATGTGCTTTATTATTATTATTTGCTTTAATGTCAAATTATATTATTTCAACCCTCCCCCCAAATCTCTGATGTGAAAATCAAATTGACCGAAAACATCTTGTGCAATTGAATGCATTTCTGACATGTGAATAGAACATGAATATGAGCAATTTGCCCAATTGTCTTGTTTTGAAAAAGGCTCTTGTGTAGCCGAAACACATGTTAACTTGAGGGTATTGTAATTACATAAAACTGCACGTTTTTTCTTTGATTGATTTACAAATACAATTCTCTTGGAAAACCAAATTGGATCTTGTGTGTGGTGAACCATCTTCAATTTATAAAACATTACACTAGTACAAGCAGCTCAATATCACACACTAATACACTACAAAAATCCAACCGGTAAGTAACTTAACAAGTTTAGCTCAAAAATGAAGTGTGAGCAAAATGGCACTTTAGATATTTTCAAAAGGAAGGAAAAGACAAGGTTATAAGAATAGACAGTCCAAATACAATCATAGGCAGGGCAAAGGGTTCAAGTTAAATACAACTAGCTATTCTTCTCAATAGGCCTGGGCCAAATTCAATGGTTCAGAGTCTTTTGTATAGGATAGCACAGTTCTGGTATGTAACGGTTAAGTCTTTGCCACAGATTTTTAAAGGATTTGGCTAGGCAAAAAGTTTGACGAATGTTTAGGGAAGGACAAGCTTTCGTAGTTGAGGAAAGTTTCAAGCACTTTCTCGATGGCCGAAAAGATTTCCAGACCGCGTTTGCACAGTACCTTTTAAATGAAGAAAGCTGTAGCTGAGGCAGTTGTTCCTGGCAGTTCGAGCAGATCTCGCTGTTTCTATGCTTCAGTCGTGGGGACAAGAAGGAGGACATCGGGAGGTTTCTGCACTGCCCAGGGAAGAAGCCAAAAGCTGATGCAAGACGTCGGTTTAAGGTTCGAGTGCCTTAAAGTCCCCCTGGTTTCCTTCCCTCTGGCTATCCGATTTCTAACAGCACTCTGCTAAAAATTCGACCAGAATAGGACGATGTCTAGGTGGCTTGTGAGTTGGTTGTTCCCACCAAACTCAAGGGAAGAAGTTAACCTTGAAGGGCTTCTCTGTCGTCAGAGTTTCTGGCAATTCGGACCTGCAGCAGGGCTTCACCAGTCGTCCAGGAGTTGCAGCAGTCCTCTTCCTTCCTCTCCTCTTCGGTTCTTTTGTTCCAGTGGTTGACTCTGCTTTCCAAGTCCCAGAAGTCTGCTTTTAAACAGTTTTCCCCCCATTCATTCAGCCTGGCTGTCACTCACACAGCAGGGTGGCTGTCCTTGCCAGACAGCCAGCCGGTCAATCGCACCAGAGTGCATTCAGGTCTCCTAGGAGACTAAGCACAGGGAGTTTTGGGCACCTCCCTCACATCCTGTCCACCGCAGACACTCTGGCACCAGAGGAAGCTTCAGCACAGAAGCCCGCCAAAGGGACCAAACCTGGTTTGGCACACAGAGACAAACACAAGAAGGACCCTTCCCAAAAGAAATCCCTAAAAAAGGTGACCGGAGTCTGTTTTTACAGATAGGTCTGGGGCGCCATATTAAAAAACATGGCTACCCGATTTTGAGCTACCGTTGTTAGCGGTCGAGAAAAATCACGGTAGTTGATCTAAACCACTCCCACCAGCCATTTAAAATAAGAAAAGGTAACATTTTACTGTTACATGAGTATTTTGATTCAGGGGAAGCTAAGCAACCCCTCCAGCACTATATAGTAAGATAGGGTGTGCTGGGTCAGTAAATTTAAAGAGACTAGTAAACTCGATTTAACTTTACTTACCCTGAGAGACAGTAGTCCGTCTCAGGGAAGGTATTTAAACCTTTGGGGAGTCTGAACACCCCTGTGCCACTGCACTGAAGGTGCTGGTGACACACAGAAAAAGATGATGCCACTGGAGTTGTTTTAAACTCCATAACCAAAGAACACAAAAAGTAAAACACACACAAAATACATGGAAGAGTGGGGAAAAAGGCTCACACTCTTCCCAGGTAAAAAATGTAATTATAGAAATCCAGCAAAGTTGCTGGGGGTCTCAAAACGTAAGGGAAATTAGCACATTTGGAGAACTCTCCCTAACACAGACATTCAGGTTAAGCCGAACACAAACTTCAGAAATGATGGTTATCAGAGGCTGTCATTTTCAAATGCCGGCAGATGCATGGTTTGAAAGGGGAATGGTTATGGCCCATTATATGTGCTTTGGTGATTGTAATCCAGTCCTTATTTATTTATTTCGGAAATTTATAGGAGCGCACAAAGCCCACAGGCATCTAGGTGCTAGCTGCGAGCGAGGGAGTGAGGGGAAGGTGAGCATGAGCTGTGAATGTTTAAGCTTAGTTAAAGAGCAGAATCTTGAGGTGTTTTCTGACGACATGGTACAATGGTTCGTCATGCAGCTGAGGCGGCTGTTCGTCCAAAGTGCAAAGGGCTGGGGCGCATGCTTTTCCCTATGGGAAAAGAAGTGAGTGGATGGCCCGGGGGAACAGGCTGATGGGGAAAGGCAACGACAGGGGGAGGATTAAAAGGGACAGTTTGACTAGGGCAGTGTGGGTTGTTAGGGTGAGGTCAAGGGAGGAGAAGGTGGAATAGGCAGGCGGAGGAAGGACTGTGTAGCGGAGCGTGGAGGGGAATTGTCAAGAGAATGTGCAAGGTGAGGAATTGGTTACTGAAAGTGGCACTTGGGTGTTCTCACACAATGAGAGTGTGGGGGGGTGATACAGAGTAGTTGACAAGGTTGGCAGAGTAAGAGGAAAGTGACTGGAGAAGGTGCGGCTGGAGTGCCGTGTAGTAAAGAGAAGTGGGGAGGAGAGTGCAGTAGAGAATAAGAACTCGGGCGGACGCAAGTAGTAGAGAGAGAGGAACATTGTAGGGACAAAAGAGGGAGTGTGTATGAGGGGTAAAACAGTGGGAGCAGTGGGAGGGAGGGAAAGGTGACGGAGAGAAGGATCAGGGGGAAGAGAACAAGGGCGTGTAAGGAAAGGACAAGTGGCGTATGTGAATTTGAAAGGCACTTCACCCAACTGAAGAACACATTCTGATTTTAGGAAGCCCTGGATCCACCTGGGAATTGCTAATTGCTAATTGGGAGATTAGAAGGTGATTGCCTTCAGGCCACCGCTACAAGCCAGGCAGAACATTAGCTAGTAGGGGTTACCCATCTGCAGCGACAGTCTTGGGCTGTAGGGACGCCTGGGCTAGGGAGGTAAAAGCCCATGGGAGAGAAGGGCAGGAGGGGGCCAGGGACAGACGGAAGACCTTAGTGAGCCCCCTTTGTAGAAATCGCAATAAAAACCCTTGAACCTAATGTGCGAGTTGGTGGTTCTGGATGCCATCTGTGACAGGATGCCAATGAATGTCTTCTTCAGCTGGAGGGTTTTTATTTGTCCATGCCGGCCGCTTTCCGACTCAGCCTTCACAATTGGTTAATCCCAAGAAGAGCAGCAAGTGCAACCCGATCCATCCAAGGGCAACACCTGGGGACGCGCCGAGAATCCTGGGGCGCTGCAAGAAGCGATATAATATACAATGACTTCAAAGGGGGGAGCGGCCTTCCAACCCAAAGTCACTGCCGCTCCACGCACAGAAACGCGCAATGCGATGTCAATGAAGTGCTCAGGTGGGACGTTTCAATAATGCATGTTCAATAGGTCCCTTCACCAGTATGCTTCCCTCTGCACGGCTCGCAGAATAGTCAGTCGCGTTTAGAATCACTGCCGTGTGTGTGCAGCGAAGTCTCCACTCGCTCAAACCATGTCACGATGAAAGACAAGGTTCCAGAAATACTCGCACGTGAAAAAAGCCGCCCGCATGCAAGACGAAAAAGGGCAATCCTGCTCCACTTTAACTAACGCTTACCTCAAATAGGCACCGCACTACCATTGTTAATATGAACATATTACTAAAGCGCCTGCAGCGGCCCCCTCAAACCATTGCCCACGTCTCGCTCCTTGCGCCTTTCAAGTCTGCTGACTGGCACCGGTAGGTCAGTGTTCTGCACTGACGGCAGCAGCTTCCCGTGGCAAAGTGTGGGATTCCAGGGCACATCAGTAGAGTGGCCAAGAGCACTGCAGAGAAGTGGGGCTAGGCAGGCTAAAGACAATGCAGACACACTAGGGGGTGACATGGATTCCACTGTGTCAGGGGTAAGAAAGTGGGCCAACCCGCTGGGTGCCCATTTTTTCCTGGCAGGCATTTCAAGAAATGTACATAAAGGGCTGACAAAAACAGCGCGGAACACATTCCGCCATCAAAAGAGCGAGGTGCACATAAACAAGCTGCAAGGGTACCAAGAGAGCGCAGGTAACCCGTGCTCCGTGGCAGTCAGGTAGGGGAGAGGGCCCGAGCACAGCCACCCACACAGGCACAACAAAGACCCAGGGCCAACTCCTGGGACCAATATAAGGAGCTGTTTCCAGCTCAGAAAACAGAATCAGTTTGGGACCCTGCACAGAGACCCGGACAAAGAGTTCACTGCGTATGCAGAGTCTCTGGCTACTTTCTCCCAGAACCCTCCCACCCTAGAAAAAGGGAGAGAAGGAGAAAGAAGGCAGGCACCGTACGGTGACCACACTGTCGTGGGACAAGGAAGGCGGCACGGGCCAGAGGGGACATCCTCAGGACCCGGTGCCCAAAAGTACAGCATATTATGGTTACGTAATTATGATTATGTTTTGTTATGGCGAAAACTGTGCAAATAAAATTCCACAGCCTTTTATTGCCAACACCAAAGCAATGTGTCCTGTGCTACTTGCGGTGGGGAGAATACACGGGTACAGCCAGGTTCGTGTGTTACTGTGCCTGCATATGGGTCCACTGGGTATATGCTAGTAGCCTGGACAGCCACAGAATGCATTCTTTAGCAGGTTACTCGCAACGAATCGTGGATCAGGTGGCGTTACCTCTGGCATTCTTGGTGTTCAGGGCCTGTCTGAGAGGGGATGCCCTCTCAGACAGGCCCTGCAGACGTCATGTTGACGGCTTACACCCTGCATCCGACGGGTGAAGGCCACACTGCCCAACACAAATCCAATGGTATGATGATAATATGCCATTTGTAACGCTCCTATACACAAGCGTTTAAAGGCGCAACGAGGCAAGGAAGGGGGAACAGAGGGAAGACGGAGCCAGCGATCCTACTAGGCCAGGTGACATTGAGATCATGCAAGTGCAGGGGAAAGTGGCAGTGCTGTACATGGGATCAAAACAATAACGAAGTGCGACCAGCAGGTGGCAGGTGCAAGCGTAAGTGTAGACAGTAGGTGTCCAAAAGTGTAGATAGGGGGACTGTAGGGTTACAGATACAGACCCAAGTGCAAGGGTTGCCGCGAGGCACTGCAGGTGTGCAACTGGGCAGGTAGGGACCTGGGTCCGAAATCAGAGGGTAGCCAGGTGACCAGGTGGTACAGAGGGCGGTAGAGCTCTGGTGCAGGCCATGTTGCTGCATCGATTAGCCCTTGCAGGGGGCAAAGGGTCATGCTCAGCTCTACCAAACATAGCGAACACAGTTTCCTTTATCACATTTGGGATAAAGCACCCCCTGCGGAGGTCCTAGGTGACTTGCAATACCCTTTTTACTTACAGTAGGGGGTATTTTATTCCTTACAATACACAACCGATCTGACATCCCCTTAAATACATGGTCCCTTCCTTTCTGTATTGAGGGATCGGCCAGTTGCTGATGAGTATAAGCAATGAGGAGTCTATTCAGGAAAACACATCCTAATATGCAGGCTGTAATGCGTTGCAAACAAACCAATACACTGTTTCTGTTTACAATGCGTGATGGGGAAGGTTCTTGCTCTCCTGTGCGGAACTCCAGCAGGGCACAGAATAAACATACTAGCAAGCAGTTGCTGCTTACTCCTTAGTTACTCAAGAAGAAAGCGATCCAAAAGGTTAGTCATGGCGTTAGTGAAGTGCTCCAGTAACAGCTGGAATTCTGGGGCGGACACTGTGACATCACGACTCAACTTGCAGTAAACACTGCAGGTGTGATAGTGATGCAATGTTGCCATTACAGGCGAGTAGTGATGGCAATACTATAATGTGATATATTGTATAAAGCACCTCCTGAGCAGTCCAGCGACTAAATAAAGGAAGAAGGCCGAAGGTCACAGAAGTCTGAGGTGACCTGGAAGATCTTTATAACAGAGTAAGGTGTACGGTATTACTTATAATGTGTGCTTACACCATCAACCCCTTTGGTACTTGATCTCTTATTTGCCCCTATGCAAAAGAGATCTTCCAGTTGTTGTAATGTGCAACATATGCAGCATCTGGTGGGTTGGACATGAAAACGCGCCGATACCCGCTCATAATGTGTTGCACAATATGCATACAATAACTGCAACTGTGACTTTAAAAAAATGGTAACATGCAAATAGATCCGTGCTCTCCTTTGCTAAATCTCATCAACACACTGAATACAGCCGCTACCATGAATGTCGCCTTATTTATCAACCAATGAGGAAAGTTCAAAGCAAAGGACTCCTTATAGCTAGCAATGAAGGGTTTTAGTGTCAGCTGGCATTCTGCCGAGAGCAGCCTTACACAGTGTCCTGACTGGCAGCGAGCACTGGGACACTGGAGCATAATAAGAGTAGTGACGTCATTCCTTAGGACAGGTCTTAGTTTGAATATAACACTGTATACAGATATTGCCGTCACCATGTACAACACTGGCAGTATTAACATCCAGAATGCCATGCATTACACACTATGTGTAGGACAGTAGTGTAAATAGGCCTACTGGTGTACAGGGTCATCCCAGCAAGGATGGAAGAATCATTCATTCATTCATTCATTCATTCATTCATTCATTGCTGGCTCCCTTGAGATTGCGAGGCCGGACCATGACATCCAGCCGTTCATGAAAGGTGGCGCGCACTTACCTTTACGTGGCTGAAGTCTCCGCCTTTGCTACTCTCCGAAGGATTGGTGGGTTTACTCTCCACTCTGGGTTTGACGACCTGTCGAAAGGGGCTGGAAAGTGGAAAGCCACTAACGCTGATGCCATCTGCAACAAAAAGCAAAAGGAAGGTTAACTCAAGTCACACGCCTCACAGTTCCCATCCTGTGCAGTAGAAGCCCAAAGAGGAATTCAAATGTGTGCTGTGAACCTCTACAATCGGTTTTTGGTCAATGTACATTTGTCGACACATTTTCCGTCGACCATGCTCGACCGCCCTTCCTTTTTTCTGTGATGGGGGAATCCCTTCATTCCCCCTCCTCACCCCACATCCCCCTAACCGTTAAGCAGCCCCAAACACTAAAATACATACATAAATCTATATGTATGTATTTGGTCGACTCAATGTCAAGGTGTCGACCAAATGTATACCGACCAAACACATCATACCACATAGTGCAACTTATAGAGAGACTGCATCACTAAAAAGCGAACAATCTTCTTAATTTTACATTTCAATAATGGTGAAAATACCACCCGTTAAGTGTCTTGTAATTTGCAGCGTAATGCACTTCATAGCTTCTTGGAAACAAATTAATTAGTCAGAGGCCCTTCAAATGGATTCGATTAATCCAACAAAATGCATAAGGTGCTTGCACACTACACCTGAAACCTCCTAATCAAGGCCCGAGACAAGTCAACACACAACCTTAGTTACACGAGGTACTTGCACATTGCACCTGCAATCTAATATTCAAGGACAGAGGCAAGTCAACGCACAACCTTAGTTACACGAGGTGCTTGCACATTGCACCTGCAATCTAATATTCAAGGAAAGAGGCAAGTCAACGCACAATCTTAGTTACACGAGGTGCTTGCATATTGCACCTGCAATCTAATATTCAAGGCCCGAGGCAAGTCAGCGCACAATCTTAGTTACACGAGGTGCTTGCACATTGCACCTGGAATCTAATATTCAAGGACAGAGGGAAGTCAGCGCACAATCTTAGTTACACGAGGTACTTGCACATTGCACCTGCAATCTAATATTCAAGGAAAGAGGCAAGTCAACGCACAACCTTAGTTACACGAGGTGCTTGCATATTGCACCTGCAATCTAATATTCAAGGCCCGAGGCAAGTCAGCACACAATCTTAGTTACACGAGGTGCTTGCACATTGCACCTGGAATCTAATATTCAAGGACAGAGGGAAGTCAACACACAACCAGTCAGCGCTTACACGAGGTACTTGCACATTGCACCTGCAATCTAACATTCAAGGGCCGAGGCAAGTTAGCGCACAACCTTAGTTACACGAGGTACTTGCACATTGCACCTGCAATCTAATATTCAAGGCCCGAGGCAAGTAAGCGCACAACCTTAGTTACACGAGGTACTTGCACATTGCCCCTGCAATCTAATATTCAAGGCCCGAGACAAGTCAACACACAACCTTAGTTACACGAGGTGCTTGCACATTGCACCTGCAATCTAATATTCAAGGACAGAGGGAAGTCAACGCACAACCTTAGTTACACGAGGTGCTTGCACATTGAACCTGCAATCTAACATTCAAGGCCCGAGGCAAGTCAGCGCACAATCTTAGTTACACGAGGTACTTGCACATTGCACCTGCAATCTAACATTCAAGGACAGAGGGAAGTCAACGCACAACCTTAGTTACACGAGGTGCTTGCACATTGCACCTGCAATCTAACATTCAAGGCCCGAGGCAAGTCAGCGCACAATCTTAGTTATACGAGGTACTTGCACATTGCACCTGCAATCTAACATTCAAGGCCCGAGGCAAGTCAGCGCACAATCTTAGTTACACGAGGTACTTGCACATTGCACCTGCAATCTAACATTCAAGGCCCGAGGCAAGTCAGCGCACAATCTTAGTTACACGAGGTACTTGTACATTGCACCTGCAATCTAATATTCAAGGCCCGAGGCAAGTCAGCGCACAATCTTAGTTACACGAGGTACTTGCACATTGCACCTGCAATCTAACATTCAAGGACAGAGGGAAGCCAACACACAACCTTAGTTACACGAGGTGCTTGCACATTGCACCTGCAATCTAATATTCAAGGCCCGAGCCAAGTCAGCGCACAACCTTAGTTACACGAGGTACTTGCACATTGCACCTGGAATCTAATATTCAAGGACAGAGGGAAGTCAACACACAACCTTAGTTACACGAGGTGCTTGCACATTGCACCTGCAATCTAATATTCAAGGCCCGAGGCAAGTCAGCGCACAACCTTAGTTACACGAGGAACTTGCACATTGCACCTGGAATCTAATATTCAAGGACAGAGGGAAGTCAACACACAACCTTAGTTACACGAGGTGCTTGGACATTGCACCTGCAATCTAATATTCAAGGCCCGAGGCAAGTCAGCGCACAACCTTAGTTACACGAGGAACTTGCACATTGCATCTGGAATCTAATATTCAAGGACAGAGGGAAGTCAACACACAACCTTAGTTACACGAGGTGCTTGCACATTGCACCTGCAATCTAATATTCAAGGCCCGAGGCAAGTCAGCGCACAATCTTAGTTACACGAGGTGATTGCACATTGCACCTGGAATCTAATATTCAAGGACAGGGGGAAGTCAACACACAACCAGTCAGCGCACAACCTTAGTTACACGAGGTACTTGCACATTGCACCTGCAATCTAACGTTCAAGGCCCGAGGCAAGTTAGCGCACAACCTTAGTTACACGAGGTACTTACACATTGCACCTCCAATCTAATATTCAAGGCCCAAGGCAAGTCAGCGCACACCCTTAGTTACACGAGGTACTTGCACATTGCCCCTGCAATCTAATATTCAAGGCCCGAGGCAAGTCAGCGCACAACCTTAGTTACTAGCACATTGCACCTGCAATCTAATATTCAAGGCCCGAGGCAAGTCAGCGCACAACCTTAGTTACACGAGGGGCGTGCACACTGCATCTGGAACCTCCTAATAAAGGCCAGAGACAAGTCAACACACATCCTTAGTTACACGAGGGGCTTGCACACTGCATCTGGAACCTCCTAATAAAGGCCAGAGACAAGTCAACACACAACCTTAGTTACACGAGGGGCGTGCACACTGCACCTGGAACCTCCTATTCAAGGCCCAAGGCAATTCGACACTACTTTAGTTACACGAGGTGCTTGCACATCGCACCTGCAATCTAACATTCAAGACCCGAGGCAAGTCGAGTCATTACGTTAGTTACACGAGGTGCTTGCACATTGCACCTGGAACCTCCTATTCAAGGCTGTGGCAAGTCAACACACAACCTTAGTTACACAAGGTGCTTGCACCTGGAACTTCCTATTCAAGGCCTGCGGCAAGTCAACACACTACCATGGTTACACAAGGTGCTTGTACCTGGAACCTCATATCAAGGCCCGGGGCAAGTCAACATATGACCTTAGTTACACGAGGTGTTTGCACATTGGCCCTGGAACCTCCCATCAAGGACCGAGGCAAGTGAACACACTACCTTGGTTACACAAGGTGCTTGCACATTGCACCTGCAATCTAATATTCAAGGACCGAGGCAAGTCAACACTCGACCTTAGTTACAGGTGATGCGCGGCACATTTACTGGCACGTCAGATGAGCAGCAGGCGGCTGCGTAATCCAAGCAGCACCTGGGAAAGGGAAAACACATGTTCTTTTAAACCTCTTTTCTCAATTATGTATTTGTAAGGCATATCAGCAAGCAGCAGTACTTGTAAAACGCAGATAAAGCGTATGTGCAGGCAATATAGCAAGCTAAGTAGCTGTGCAGTACATCTCGTGGGCAAGTCAGCAGCGGCACTAGAACCATCTGGTCCCCAGAGCCCGAGCCATGTAGAGCAGCTATTGGAGGTCACCGTGGGCAAGTCAGCACCGGCACTGGAACCATCTGGTCCCCAGAGCCCGATCCATGAAGAGCAGCTACTGGAGGTCACCGTGGGCAAGTCAGCACCGGCATTGGAACCATCTGGTCCCCAGAGCCCGAGCCATGAAGAGCAGCTACTGGAGGTCACCGTGGGCGAGTCAGCACCGGCACTGGAACCATCTGGTCCCCAGAGCCCGAGCCATGAAGAGCAGCTACTGGAGGTCACCGTGGGAGAGTCAGCACCGGCACTGGAACCATCTGGTCCCCAGAGCCCGAGCCATGAAGAGCAGCTACTGGAGGTCACCGTGGGCGAGTCAGCAGCGGCACTGGAACCATCTGGTCCCCAGAGCCCGAGCCATGTAGAGCAGCTACTGGAGGTCACCGTGGGCAAGTCAGCAGCGGCACTGGAACCATCTGGTCCCCAGAGCCCGAGCCATGAAGAGCAGCTACTGGAGGTCACCGTGGGCGAGTCAGCACCGGCACTGGAACCATCTGATCCCCAGAGCCCGAGCCATGAAGAGCAGCTACTGGAGGTCACCGTGGGCGAGTCAGCACCGGCACTGGAACCATCTGGTCCCCAGAGCCCGAGCCATGAAGAGCAGCTACTGGAGGTCACCGTTGGCGAGTCAGCACCGGCACTGGAACCATCTGGTCCCCAGAGCCCAAGCCATGAAGAGCAGCTACTGGAGGTCACCGTGGGCAAGTCAGCACCGGCACTGGAACCATCTGGTACCCAGAGTCTAGCCATGAAGAGCAGCTACTGTAGGTCACCGTGGGCAAGTCACACCAGCACTGGAACCATCTGGTACCCAGAGTCCTAGTCATGAAGAGCAGCTACTGGAGGTCACCGTGGGCAAGTCACACCGGCACTGGAACCATCTGGTACCCAGAGTCCTAGCCATGAAGAGCAGCTACTGGAGGTCACCGTGGGCAAGTCACACCGGCACTGGAACCATCTGGTCCCCAGAGCCCGAGCCATGAAGAGCAGCTACTGGAGGTCACCGTGGGCAAGTCAGCACCGGCACTGGAACCATCTGATCCCCAGAGCCCGAGCCATGAAGAGCAGCTACTGGAGGTCACCGTGGGCAAGTCAGCACCGGCACTGGAACCATCTGGTCCCCAGAGCCCGAGCCATGAAGAGCAGCTACTGGAGGTCACCGTGGGCGAGTCAGCACCGGCACTGGAACCATCTGGTCCCCAGAGCCCGAGCCATGAAGAGCAGCTACTGGAGGTCACCGTGGGCGAGTCAGCACCGGCACTGGAACCATCTGGTCCCCAGAGCCCGAGCCATGAAGAGCAGCTACTGGAGGTCACCGTGGGCAAGTCAGCACCGGCACTGGAACCATCTGGTACCAGAGTCTAGCCATGAAGAGCAGCTACTGTAGGTCACCGTGGGCAAGTCACACCAGCACTGGAACCATTTGGTCCCCAGAGCCCGAGCCATGAAGAGCAGCTACTGGAGGTCACCGTGGGCAAGTCAGCACCGGCACTGGAACCATCTGATCCCCAGAGCCCGAGCCATGAAGAGCAGCTACTGGAGGTCACCGTGGGCAAGTCAGCACCGGCACTGGAATCATCTGGTACCCAGAGTCCTAGCCATGAAGAGCAGCTACTGGAGGTCACCGTGGGCAAGTCACACCGGCACTGGAACCATCTGGTCCCCAGAGCCCGAGCCATGAAGAGCAGCTACTGGAGGTCACAGTGGGCAAGTCAGCACGGCACTGGAACCATCTGATCCCCAGAGCCCGAGCCATGAAGAGCAGCTACTGGAGGTCACCGTGGGCAAGTCAGCACCGGCACTGGAACCATCTGGTCCCCAGAGCCCGAGCCATGAAGAGCAGCTACTGGAGGTCAGTAACAAGCATCTCGCGTATTTATCTGTAAGAATTTGCAGCTAGGCAGACCAGTAAACCAAAACCCCACATATTGCCCTAGAATGATGGTGGTAGCCAGAGAGGCGGGGCGGCACTGAGGGGGCTATAGCACTGTGTCTTTTTGGTTGTAGCCCCGGATAACAGCCCAGTGGCTACAACCAAAAGTTGAGCTAGCCAGAGTGCCGACATTAGCGTAGCCCCGGATCTCTTCCAGACCTAGCAACAACCCTGGTGGTAGCAGGTAGTGAGGAAAGTGTTGCCCGACTGACGTCATGATAGCAGGTGGACAGTCAACCCAGGAAGTTTCAAGGGATCCAGTTAGACCCAAGCCAGTGGGCAGGAGGAACTAGAGGTTGGCAGAACATCAATAGGGGAAGGAACAGAATAGAGACCCCTCCAGGAGGGAGGACCCTAAAAGTCAAGAAACTTCATGGGCGGAACAAAATGCCTTTTGCCCAACAAGATTACAGGGGAGAGCAACGGCTTCTACGCTACTACTAGCTTCGTAGCAGTCCTGTCATAAAGGCGAAACCAGTAACCAAATGCAGTGTAGAACTCCTTGGCCTCTTTTGGCCTCTTAGTGGGCCGCGGGCAGGCAATACTCTCCGGGGATGTGTGAACCAGTACTGAAGAATCAACGCAACACTAGCACTGTGGAAACAACACAAAACAAGTGTCCACACAGGGTTTCCACAAAATAGAGATACTTTACTACAACAAAAGACCCGTCCACCCTGGTCAAGTGAAACACGCAGAGAAAGGTAAACGTAGACATCATTTGGTGACATTGGGGAGAACTGCCAGAAGGGAGGAACACAGGCATAAATGCACAGACATGGGTATATGCAACAATGGGTACTTACTTAACCCGACATTCCTGCCTCTAGAGCCCAATTTATAATATCCTGGTGGTCAGAATATAGAAAAGCCTTTTTCAGGGGTCTACAGTCCATTCAAACACAACCTTAGTATGTTGCGCTGTGATAATGGAGCAAGTACGGGTTCAAAACGGGCAAGCAGGGTGACCGGATTCGCGCACCAGTGCCCGTACTGCTGTTCATGGACAGCTCGAAGAGCTTGGCAGTGGCCAGGTGGCAGTGGTTCCTGTTCTCGTTGCTCGATCACTTGATGCGTGGCTTCAAATGAAGACACAGGGGATTAATGCATACGGGTCAGTTGGCCTCCTCACTAGTAAACTGTGAAGCACAAAACCATTCTTTGTCGATACTGAGATGAACACTGAGATGGCTGCTACCCGCATATTTCATTATCTCATACCTCTCCTTTGGTCCCCGAGGATGTAATCTCTTAAATTAGTTGACTCCAACCATTAACAACATGGACTTGATTCCTGCGCTGGGAGCTAGAAGCCATGCAGAACTACTCAGTGGTGGAAATGGAAAAAAATATGAAGGGGGATCCCACGGGGTGGGGGCAGAGTTGCTAGGAGGGGCGGAGTACAGAGGAGGCACAGTTCAGAGGGGGCGATGCTGGCAGTTGAACTCTGAGCAAAGGATGTTTGACATAAAAGTAGCGCAATTTCTTTCATGCCTTGAAAAGTACACAAACCATAGTAAGGTACGCACACAAATGTTGCAGAGGAATTGGACGCAGCCCCTTTTTAAGGAGGGACTGCAGTGGAAAAGGGAAGCCGGGAGAGGGAGAAAAGGGAGGAGACAGTGGAGGGGCAAGATACTTGTTGTAAGGAGATTAAAGGAGGTAGACACAAACTACTTTTGTCCCACGTTGTCTATGAATGCACGTGTGACTGGGCTGCAACAACTGGCGATGAGGCACCTCAACCCACGTCCCACAGTTCTAAGGAGGCACCAACGCGGACCAGGAGGATGACCGCTGCCTGCCTATGCGCAGCAGAGAGCGTGCTGAAGCCGGAGGAGGAGGCCAGCAGAAGAGGAGAGGAAACAGGCGTTACCAACGGAGGTGGCCAACGCCCGCAACGTGGACCAAGCAGGGAGCCACGCTGAAGTTGAAGGAAGAAGCCAACACCGAAGCGCCTTGCGACAAGAGGCTGGGCAAAACGCCACAGAGAGACGAAGACGGACCAAAAGGAATGCAGCTGTAAATCACGGCTGCAGCATGTGAGGAGGGGCACGCAGAGATCAACAGTGACCGGCATCAACACACAGCCAACCCACTAGTAAGGAGGATTGACGAGCCGGGGGAAGTCGAGACAGTAAATCCAACAACAGGTAGCAACTACGGGATGGTGCTAAGAGCCACACGCACACGGCAAAGCCCTGAGCACGCGCCTCACTCTGAACGAGGCCACATATTATAAGCACCACATGTCCTTGCCTCGACTAAGCCACTAGAACACAAGGACACAAATAAAGCACCAACGCGGGCACCACGTCCTACATGCAGCACATGTGCCCCATAGAGACATCTTTATGGGAGGGCAAAAGGGGCACTTGCCTGGGGCCCCCACCTTGGAGGGGGGCCCCCACAAAGCTGCCTGATCTAAAGTAAGATTCCATTGTTCACCAGACCTAAATAGAACATGCCAGGAGATTTTATGGCATGCTGCTGAGGCGCTAAACCTATTGCCTGTCTGTTTTGACAAGTACATTCTGCCTTGATCAATTAATCATGTAATGCTTTCTATGTTCACTGTGGAATACAAAGTTTGTGTGTTCCGTACGGCACAACCACTGTAGCATACTTTCCTTCCTGTGGGAATTGTGTTGATCATGTGCAATAGCCAAAGTTGAAATCCATATTGATAAATTGAGTTCCACAATGGTTCAGAAGTTAGCTCAGTGTGTTAAGACCTCATTGCAGAGATATGTGTTCATCGTAAAGATTAGCAAGGCTGGCTGCGCCTTTCCTATGTCTAAGCTTATAAACATACCTGCATATGTACTTGGTTTTGCAGGCTAAGAGGTGCTATTATCAGCAATGTTCCTGCACCAGATAGGGGTTACTATAAAAACTAACATCTCATTCGTATGGTGAAGGTCTAGAAAATGATTTGTTCAGATGGGGCATTCTAAAACCTGGGCAATCCCCTCCAAAGATGAGCATAAACTATTAGTACAAGTGGTGAATAAGTATACAAATTCAAGACTGTGGAACCAAAGTGTTCATGCTTGTACCCTGGCTTTGCCAGCAGACGATACAGTGATCCTGGTCAAATCATATATCTCTTGCATTACTGTGCTGTCTTCTGTGATGTTAGCCTTCTTGCATGCTGGCGGCATCGTTTAGCTCATTGCTTGATATTTCCTATGTAGGTATTTGAGTGGAAGTGGTGGTAGACAGGAGCAAGCAGACTAGATGTTGTAGGTCCTGGGCAAGCATATTTTGAGGTCAGCTCCTTTGACACAAAAAACGTTTTGCTTTTTCTATAAAAGTCAAAGGTTTTTCTGCATGTTTATGAATGATAATTTCACAAGCCATTGTTTTGGAAGTATTTCAAGCTTAAAAGTACAAAAGGAAATACCTAGATTAAATCTGTTAAATCAAATCATTTGGTATGCTGGTACTTAGATACTTCCCTTGATTATGGAGAGAATGAAGGTAGAATAATTCCCATTTTGCGTAACACTCTTCTGTAATATTTTGGTTTAAAAAATTGTCAGGTTTGGAATTGTGATTTGTGTACTTTGCAAGTCAGTTTTATAAAATGAGATTGTTTTAGTACAAGATAAGAGCTGGAAAAGAACGTGTTCAAATGCAAAAATTGCATAGTTGGAACAAATCCCAGCTATACCCCTTAAGCAATGTGTGATCCTGGGCATCTCATTTTATTGCCTAACCTCTGAGAATTGCCAGTCCCTAAACCTTTCAAAATGGTCAGCCCTTCAGAGTGATTACCTTCTCAGGGTATGATCTTCATAAAAGCCTCACTCATGGTTTCACTGGCTCTAAGGTTGCTTCCACTATAACAGTGAGCATTGACATACATCACACCTTGATCTCTAATGGCAACACTATTTGAAAACCATGCCCCACTTCTAATCTCAGTCTGTCTGGCTAGAGACACCTTCCTGGTAGCTTCTAATCTGCATTCACTATCCATGCTATGCTATGTGTAGCTTTCTCCTTCCTTACAATTGGTCTACTCTAGCCATGCTGGAGCACTTTTGCATTCTCTGAGGCAGCTAATGTGATTTATCTGCCTATTCTGGGTTACATGTACGTTTAACATACAGTCCTGCATTAATACTACAGACTGCATACCTTCCCGGATGCTATTGTTAAAATGTATCCTGTTTCTATACTAGAAGAGAAGTAACCTCTTCGTAATATAAATGTAATGCATATACAATTGCATATACAATTGCAACATAATATCCTAATTTTAAAAAGAGCAACAGAGAAACATAGAACATTACACAACTTGCACAATCTCATCCTCCGTGGAGACCAGTATAGATATCGATTAATTCTTTGTTGTGTGTACCTTAGGCCTAAGTCCACGTTGTATTTAACTGGACCTGTTGCATATGTGGGTCCTTTCAATTTCTCACAACGAGTAACCCAGATCTGAATCCCAATTCCCTCTTCCACACTGCAGTGTTAATTGAGATGTAGAAGGTGCAATCAATGTATACAAAAGTAGATGCAGACAAGGGCATTGTCTTGGTGAGAAGTAATATTGCAGGTGTTGTGTGCATTGTAGCCTTCAATGATTAAAAAAGTACATCAAAAAGTTCCTGTAATACATTATAACGAGCCAACTCAATTGCTTTCAGCTTATATTGAAAGCACAGGAACTCAAAATCAACCACATTCTGACCATCATGCACCTGTCCAATTCTCCAGATACCTGCCCTTTGCCCTGGAGTCCACGATAAAACAGTTATTCTGCTTCACAGCCTGTTTTTTTCATAGACTAGAATCTGCACACAGTCAATATTTCTCATGCCGAATCTCATTACATTTACGCCTTTCTTTCACAACATGTTTCATAAAAGGTGGAGTTGCAACAACCAACACAATTTTGTCCATGAACAAAACAACATCTAGGGAGGTGGGTGAAATAGTTTTTCTCAATTTTAATCAAACCTGCATCGTTAACTTGATCAGCTGCCAACCAATGGTGTAATGTGCGTAACGTAAATGCAGTATGATAACATTTTATTGTGGGATAACCAAAACCACCCAAATGCACAGATTTATGAAGGATATCTTTTGGGATTCGTGCATGGCCTCCTTCCCCCCAGATAAATGTATTCATGGACTTATAAGTTATGATCACGGTGGGTGCGGGGGGTGAAGGGGGAGTGCCACCAGATTTTCTTGATCACTTAATTCCTTTGGTTTGGTGGAGGGGGGGGCAAAGATGTCCATGCTAAGGGCCCCAAAAATGCTTAAGATGGCCCTGGTGCCCCACCCGGGTAAAAAGGGAATAGTTTACCTGTAACTCCATTTCTCCATCATTGGTATCTTTCATGGATTCACATGCTTAGAATATTCCCCGTCGTCAGACTGGGACCCCTCGGTACACATATATAGCCTTTTCCAATAGGAAAACTTCCAACACTTTTGTGTCCTATCTACGTCCTTTTAGGATCCGCCTACGCCTGCTCCGTAGGCCGTCCCAGTATAAGAGGCCCGCCCCCGCGGCTCCCCTTCAGATTTCGGCCACTCCAAAGTAGGAAGGGTTAGACTTATCAATCAAATACATTACATTCCGGGGAGGATGGCGGGCGCATGTGAATCCATGAAAGATACCAATGCTGGAGAAATGGAGTTACAGGTAAGAAACTATTCCCTTCTCCAGCATTGGATCTTTCATGGATTCACATGCTTAGAATAGATTGTATAGCAGTAACACTTGAGACGGCGGTGAGAATGTAATGTAATATACCCTCAACATACTACACAATGCATATGTACAGTAGGAATAAGTTACCTCAAATAACCTAACCCACATAAAATAAACTGTCATTAAAAGGTAGACAACATATTCTCCACAGCGTGGAGCTTACCTTACTGGAACAGATGGCGCAGGACAGCTCTTCCCATCTGCTCCTCGTCTGCATGCTGCCTGGCAAGGCAGTAGTGGCGGGTAAACGTGTGGGGCACTGACCATGCCGCAGCTTGGCATATGTCCGTCAACGGAATTCCTGCCCATAAAGCTGTGGAGGAGGACATCGATCTTGTAGAATGGGCTCTAGGATGTCCTTGCAGTGGCCTTCCGGCCTTAGAGTGACAAAACGCAATCGTCGATGAGACCCATCGAGCCAATCCTTGTTTAGAGATTGCTTTTCCTCTCGTCGACAGACCATACGCGACAAACAGTTGTCTAGTAGACCTGAATTCCTGTGTACGATGTAGGTAAAATTTCAGAGCCTTCTTAACGTTCTTAACGTCCAGGGTATGAAGAGCTTTTTCTGCTGCCGATGATGGTGTGGCGAAGAAAGTAGGGAGGACAATGGACAAGTGTTTGTGATACACTGTCGGAACTTTTGGGACGAACATAGGATTAGTTGCCAGGACTACTTTGTCCTTAAAGAATCTTAGGTATGGCGGGTCTACGACCAGCGCTTGCAGTTCCGAGATTCTTCTAGCTGATGTGATAGCAATCAAGAATTTTATGTCGGACGTGGCCATAGGCTCAAAAGGCGGTCTCATTAAGCCTGCCAACACTGTGTTGAGACTCCAAGTCGGGTGGAAACGTTTTTCCAGGGGAAAAGCTCGAAATAAACCCCTCATGAAGTGTTTTACAAGTCTGTCGCTAAATAGAGGAGACGACTGCCTTTTCCTTGTGAACCTCGAGATGGCTGCCAGGTGCACCTTTATCGATGTGAAGGATAATCCCCTCTCCGCTAAGAGGAGCAGGTAAGGTAGAACTTGTTCCGGCGTCACCGACAACGGTTGTAGGCCCTGTTGTCCCCTACACCATTCACAGAACCTCCGCCACTTATAGGAGTAGGATTTGTTTGTAGAAGGGGCTCTAGCCGCTTGCAGAATTTTTTGACAATCCTCCGAAACGTCTAAAGCACCGAACTCCGAAAAGTCAGGAGCCAGGCTGTAAGGTTGAGACTGTCCGGGTCGTGATGCCACACCGTGCCTTTTTCCCTGGATAGTAGGTTCGGGACTTTGGGAAAACCTATGGGATGTTCCAGCGACAGGTGAAGCAGGTCGGAGAACCACGGTTGCCTTGGCCAGTATGGTGTCACTAGAATTACCAGGCAATTGTATCTGCGTATCCACTGTATTGTCCTCCGTATGAGGGGAAACAGGGGAAAAGCATAGAGGAACATGTCCGTCCATGGGAAGGAGACTGCCTCCCCCCTGGAGCCCTCTTGAGGCCATCTGCTTGCAAATTGCTCGCATTTCTTGTTGTCTTTGGTCGCGAAGGCGTCCAGAGGGGTGTGACCCCATTTCTCGAACACTTTCATCAGGTGAACTGTGTCCATTTCCCACTCGTGTATCTGGGCCATGCTTCTGCTGAGGGAGTCTGCTTGGGAGTTCCTCACTCCTGGAAGGTGATGAGCCACGATGGAAATTTCGTGCTTTAATGCCCAATGCCATGTTTTCTGGGCTTCTATAGAAAGAGTTCTTGATCGCGTCCCTCCTTGTTTCCTCAGATAAAACATGGCCGTTGTATTGTCGGTCAGTATTCGTACTCGCGAGCCCCTGATGTGTGGTAGGAATGCCTTCAAGGCCCATCATACTGCTCTGAGCTCTAACACGTTTATGTGTAGGAGTGACTCCGTTGGAGACCAGCGACCTTGCGTTTGGAGAGCACCCATGTGAGCTCCCCATCCGGTTAGGGACGCATCCGTGACTATGGTTCGCTGAAACTCCGGCTCCTGTAGGGGTACGCCGTTGTTCAGATTGTGGAAACTCTGCCACCACTGAAGGGTCCGAAGCAGCTTGTCGTCGTCGATGGTTATCTTGTCTGACCACGATCCTTGAGCCTGCGTCCATCGGTCCGCGAGGAATTCCTGGACTGGCCTCATGAATAGGCGACAGTTTTCCACCAGATGGATGCAGGATGCCATGGCCCCTAGGACCGAAACGTATTTTCTCACTGAGATCTTGGTGTTTCGCCGTAGTCGGCATGCTTGTTGATTGAGTCTTGAGGTTCTGTCGAGAGAAGGTTTCACTAGCCCTAACTGGGTCTCGAACTGTGCCCCGAGGAATACCAGTGATCTCGATGGCTGCAGAGAGGATTTTCGAAGTTTATGGCGAATCCCAGCTGTTGTAGAAGCTGCATGGTGGCTTGTAAGCTTGTGTTGGTCGACGCCGGGGAGGATCCCCTTACCAGCCAGTCATCGAGGTATGGGTATACATGGTGGCCTTGCTTCCAGGCCGCTACAGGAGCCAGGCATTTCGTGAACGTTCTGGGGGAGGTCTTGAGCCCAAAAGGAAGAACTATGAATTGGTAGTGAGTCCGCCCTATTACAAATCTTAGGAATTTCCTGTGTTTCCGACACATTGGAATATGGAAATACGCATCCTGTAAATCCAGGGACGCTAGAAAATCCTCCTCTTGAACGGCGCGGATCACTTCCTGCAGAGTGAGCATCTTGAATTTCAGGCTCTTTAAAGACTTGGTGAGATCGCGCTCCATGGGACATTGTGCTGGCAGCGGGACATCTCTGCCGTTAGGAGATCTGCTGTTCAGAGCTCCTTGGGACATTGTCCTGGCAGCGGGACATCTCTCCCGTTAGGATTGCTGGGTGCAGAGGCAAGCCAGATCTGCTGCCCGGAGCTCCATGGGACATTGTGCTGGCAGCGGGACACCTCTGCCGTTAGGCGATCTGCTGTTCGGAGCTCCTTGGGACATTGTCCTGGCAGCGGGACATCTCTCCCGTTAGGATTGCTGGGTGCAGAGGCAAGCCAGATCTTGAGATCCAGCTCAGGATCTGATGCCAGATCACAGATCGGTTGCGAGCCGGCCCATTGGCCAGCGCTGGAACTACTTGCATCATAGATTTCTAATTGTATTCTCTCATTAGCCTCTTGGCTAGTCCCTACGGATTGCAAGAGAGCAATCCTTATCCCGCCGCTTAAATCTTTAAAAATGATTGCCCCATTGCTGGTTTTCCCTGAGAAATGAGCACCCAGGGGGTCAGCCAATCTGGATGCTCCAAACTCGGACTGAATCCAACGATAAAAGCCTGGGTTCGGCATAACCTGAGTGCTCTGTGTACTCGCCCTCACCTATTCCCCCGCCTCCATCTCGAGCTCCTCAACACCCCCCCAAGTCCTCTCCTTACCTTAACATGGCTCTTCGAAGATGGGCTCCAAGCGGGCACCCACCTTTGCTGTGCATGAAAACTATGACTGTTCCCGGCCGCTGCTGCAGATGAAGCAGAGTTGTTTTTTTTCTTTTTTAAATTGCTATTAGCTTCTCAAGAGTTTGCCTTGGGATGTTAATGGCAATACTCACGCATTCAGTGGGCATCACAGGGGCCTGTTTTGAGGCACTCGCTTCGCTTGAGCCTATAACTTCGGCCCAGGGCCGTTACCGGCCCGTGAAGCCCACTGAACGTGTGATTATTGCCATAGTTGTTATGCGCAGCGCTACCACTCAGCAGCAGTGTCCAGGCGCTCGCGTGGCTCTGCAAGAGAAGTGGGGCAGGGGTTAGTGAGGATAGGGTGAGAGAATAGATTCAGAACCAGGAGAAACTGGCGTCTGTGAGTGTTGTTTCGCATGTGGTATTATCTCATTTGAGGCCTCGTGCATTGTCACCGCATGGGTGAGATTCAGTGCCTCGGGTGTGTGGTAGAGTTAGTGTTGGTGTTGTGTGGGTTATGAAGAGATGGTCAGTGCTCTGATTAGATAGTGTCTATAAGGAATCCAGAGTCACTAGCGGTCGCAGCTCTAAAATAATCTGGCATCGTGGTGAGTAGTTGCGTTGATGATAGGTTTTGGACTATGTGGGTGAATTCACTCTAGGTGTAGATATGGTAATGTTCTGTGTTAGTTCATGTGGGTGTGGCTAGTCCCAGTATGGTGTATATGAGACAGTTATGTCAGAGGAGCAGGAAGGGGAATGGATTAGTAAAATCATGGTTATTTTTTTATTTTTTATTTTTTTATCACTATATGGCATGACCAGTAATGTCCTGGTCATGCAACTCCAATCACACATAGATCGAGCCCACCTACAGAAAAAGGTTTTAATATGGCCTCCGCCCTTCTTATGGGATGAAAACTGTACTTATATCATCTGCTTGGGATGGTATTTTAATCATGGCTGCTAAAGGATTTGAATCACTCAGCATTCTTCATGACACGTACGCAGACTCAACCCTGTTAATCATTACATGCTGCTGTTCAGACTCGCTGTACCAGTGTCAACTGGCATGTTCTATATTGGCCTAGGTCACTGTTAAGATGGATTTTAAGAGGCCACCATTTTCTGGTGAACATGGGCAAACACTCATTTCATAACAAACTATCTGGGTAGTGTGGATGAGCAGCAAGGCTTAGACTTGTCAGAGTAGTCTTAATAACACAAGTTGGGCAGAATGTATAAAAATGCAATTATTTATTTTGGCCTTAGACAACCTCTTTGCAATTAAAAACCACAGTTAAATATCAAACTAAAGCATTCAATACTATTACATACACATGCACTTTTGGGATGCTCTTGTCACAGAGCCCTAACACTTTCCTTTTTTCCTTTTGAACACAGCTAAAACAATCTTAACAACTGTAGTGCAGCAAAGCAAGTGAATAAATAATAATAAAGGCAAGGAAGGAATAAGTTACTTACCTGAAACTCCTGTTTTCCAGCATTGGTATCTTTCATAGACTCACATGCTGTTAGCATATTCCGCACCAGGCTGGGAATCATTGGTAATATTAGAGCAGTTTTCATTTGCATCTGAAAAGCTGCAGTCACTTTAGTGTTCTCTTAAGGTCGTTTTTGGGCCATCTTAACCATCAGCCAATAGGCAGTGCCTGCCTTAGCTTCACCCCTAAAGACCATCTTCAGATTTGTTACCGCTTTTTTAAGTGTTGAGAGTCCCCTACTTTCATTTGACAATTATCTACAAACTTTACAACTTTACATATTGCTTTTCATATCACTGGAAAGTTAAAAAGTACCTTTCTCTTCTGGTGTTTGAGGAAGTCATGCACCCCACTGGGTGCTGCCCTGCAAGGCAACCCCCTGTACCTCCCCCCAGTGTTGAGTCCTGTGAAGTGTGGTTCCTTGCCCCACCCTGGCTGATTCCAAGGCTACAAAAAGCCTTTTCTAGGCATGTTTCACCTGCCACATTAAAAATAAACATATTCAAGAGTAGCATGCAGAGTATCTGTGTTGCCTATATCCAGATCACAATGTTAATTTGTGTTCCATCTGCCACGCCTTTGCGAATAAAACCTTGATAGACTGTCAGAGAAGGCAGGGGACTGTGGTCTCAGACGCTGTTTCTGTAAGAAGTTATGCTTCACATCCTCACAGCAGACCCCAAGCGTGCTCTCTCTTCTAAGAGGTCGAGATTCCACAGCGTAAAGATGATACCACCCATGATCGCACTGCCCCAGGAAAGGCAGCTCTACCACAAACAGCCTCACATCAGAAGCCTAATTTGCAGCTAAAATCTGCAGCAAATGCTTCACCAATAGCTGCTTTGGAGATGCCTTCAGGGTCTACACCACCATTGTCAGCAGCACATCCTTCGTCCACGAAGCAGTCATCGATGAAAGTCAGATGGTCGAGGGGCCCGTCAATGTCTTAGCCAACATTTCTGCATCGCTTGGGCACACCATTGGTACATACTCCAAAGTGTCACTTCAGCAAAACTCTTCAAGGTGTACCCTCCACAGAAGAAAGACCTACTCAGCCCCAGCAAGAGCTACTACCGAGCTCGCCATCCGAGCATCCCTCAATGCCAGACTGAATGGAGAAACGGTTAAGAGAGAAAATAATCCAACTGGATCGGGCTCAAACAAAAACACTCTCAACAATCCAGGTAACACTCACCACATCAAGCCCAGCCAGCACCACACAACACCTCAAAATCTAAGCGCACAACAGTGCAAACATCTTCAACACAAGAGGCCTATCACACAGCAATGAAAGGCAAGTTGAACAATAACCTGCACTATTGGCTGTAACACTCGTCAACACTCACAACGGAGTGTTGTCGCCTCCCAATGAAAACTAAGGAAAACATCTTAACTCTGTACTTGTTTGTACAACAAACAATCTCATTCTCCAAAAGTACACCCAGGAGAGCGGTCAGTTTAACCTATGCACAATCGGCACAAACCCAAAACCTCAGCATAGGTGGCACACTTACACACCAACATACACACCAAAAAAAACACACACTGAAGCAACAGCACAGTTCAGTGTACATAACTCCTAAGAACAATTTCCATTCCGCTCACCTTAAATGGCTGTGAGGTTTTATTTTCAGCTAGAAATCCTTACTGCACAGGGCAGCAATAAAACCTGAAATGCCTAAAAGTGATTAAGACTAGTAACACTCAGGACATCCACTGGACCACTCATGAACATTTAAATCCTCATTTAAATACTCTCAAACTAGCAAAACATATTTCCCTAGAGAGCTATCACACTACTATGATGGATTACACAAATTCCTACACATTCTCTAGAAGTCCACGCTGCGTAGCAGCTATAACCTGAAAAGACCTTTAAATTGTTAATCCTCCTTCACCCATTAAAACGTTCACACAGTTGTTAAATTTGTTCACACTCACAGGCAGCTCGGGAAAAATAATTTCATTATCTCCCTCACACAGTGACAACCCAGCCTGCCAACCATAAGGGAGAGAAATACTCCTTTTATAAAAATTGGAATAAACAGATAGCTTGCCGAGCTTTGGTAGTGCAATTAATACTGTTAATGCCAGATAAATAAACAATGCTCTTAATTTCCTCTTTGCATTTGTCGCAGCAACATAACCATTGACCTTAAAGAAGTATATCAAACTCCAAACAGTAAAGGAAATCAGCACCACAGTACAACATACAGAATTTCTCCACGCCGTTCATCTCGACCAGAACACACTCATCGGAGAGCTTTCTCATTGCCATTCCTGAATGAGCTTCCTCATTGTCATACCAGAGGTGTCCTGATGAAACGTTGGCAGATCCTTTACTCTAAACTTGTCTACTTCCTTGTTATCTCAACGAAAAGGTGATGAACGGCCTGATCTGAACCTCACCAGACGTTCAAGCGGTCACCATCACCACGTGCAGTGTCGATGATATCATCGTTTGTCTCCGGACCAAGGAGACTGGCGATTGATTCCCTGTGCTGCAAGCAGCTCCATCCAACACAAAGAACAAACTCCAGCTAAGTGCTTCAGTGCCAGCCCATCGCCGCGAATGGATTTCAGCAGCATTTTTATTCCTGCTTCCTTACCGCGGCAAGGCGTCCTGACACTCGTCTCCTTGCTGATTGCATCTCAGCTTTTTTCTCTTTTTAGTTCTTTTTGGTTACTAAAAGGAGCCTTCTCCAATAGCATTTCATACTGATCAAGCACCACTATGGCACCACTCGCCACAAAATCCTGTCCCCAGCCTGTAGTCACGAACAGTAAAGGTTCTCTGGGTAGGGAGGGCACTTTTCTCTGCCAATCCTCAGTCATAAACAGTTCCAAGCGCTACTCATTCTCAGCAACCTGCAGTCTCCTCAGACAAACAGGTTCCCTGGGTGCTCAATAGAACCCCTCTCCGCCAGCATTCAATACTGGTGGTCCTTGCCCCAAACAGCCCAGGTACAGCTCTAGGTCAGCCACTCTAAGTGGCGAGAACATCCCTCAGTGCCAATTGTCAGCCCTGGGTGGTGGGAAATGGACCTTGGGGTCAGTGGATCACTTCTTTACCTTTGTTTTATGTCAGCTCTCGCCTGGGTCCAGATCAAAAGACCAACTCGTCAACAGTGTTATAAAGTGAGACTCATGGAGGCAGCAGGTGAATTCTTCAGAGGTTCCTTTATTGAGTTACAAGTCACATGAGATTAGGAACAGGAAAAGAGCGCACTGGCTCCCACCACTCAGGATCACATCTCTAACTGCCTGAGTGTAGAAACATTTTCACACACAAACATTATAAACACTATTAACATTGTACCAATGACATTCTGCCTCCCTTTGCTCCCAAGCAATGCTCCCTCTAAGCCGTGCGTATCTGCGCTTCCCCAGCTTCCTTTTTGGTGCCACTCAGATGAATTGTAACAGTGCAGAAAACATTGTCTCACCTATTCAGAAATATTTAATAAGGCACAAACCACAGCAGGTACCTAATATTTGCTTTCTCTCAAAATGAAGCTAAATTATACTAACTAGTCTTGATATCCTGGACTAGCCTATTTACATTGCTCTACTATGCAGGCTTGACCTTGAAAAAACATAAAAACCCTAAAAATAGAATACACCCAGAAGAGGTTAAAAACTAATATTTAAAAATAGCTCCATGAACAGAAGTTAGAATTAAGATATGCCTGCACGCATTAACCAAATGATCTTCCCTACCCACCCATGACTCCTATACTTGACTCTACCACACTTATACCTTATGACTCAAACCTACTCCATAGGCCACATTCAGTTATTACCAGACCACCTTGACGCTACAATACAAGAATTTCTGTTACTCATGGTGCCTTAACAAAAGCGTCACCCAGAATATGCAAACCTACTGTCAGCTCAAATATTGGATACTGACTGTAAGTAGCAGGCTACTTGGATGTGAAACCTCACCTCATGCTTCCTTCTTTGGAAATATGTCACAATAGCACTTTTAAGCGTCCCCTTGTAAATTAAAGCATTATAAAACACAAATATTAATCTGCCCTCTGAGAATTTTGAGTAGGAAAACGTCATGCTCAGTGTTTCCTACTTTGGCATTGCTAACATGACCCTTTAAATAGAGAGCAACATTTCAATATCATGTACTTCGCCTGCGAGGGATAATGGGCACGGACTATGCCTGACATTGCCAGTCTACATTATTAGGGAGTTGGATGTTCAGACAGAAGAATGCTTTTCACACAATCTGCAACCTTTCCAAGATTTTAGTTTTCCATGGGGCATAGACTAACAAATGATATGGTAACTCACCACTATCCAGACACAGTTTCACTGAGTACTTGTATAATCCTACCCAACAATTTAAAGATGGAGTATGTTGAACGAAAGCAATCTTGTATGCCCTTCATAGTAATTGAACACATACAGATTCACATCTTGCATATAATACTATGCCTGAGGATTTAAATAGGTTTTGCTTGTAAAGTATTGTGGATGTGCAAATATCCCAGTTAGTGTTTTACTGACACAATCCCTCACTTTTAACAGAGCCCTGTCAACTAGTATTGGAGGCTTGCACAGGAGCCAGAGCGGGAGGGGAGTTACAGGTGGAAGGGCACAGAACACCACTCCTTAGGGTGAAGAACAAACCAGCAATTTTCAAAAACCAAATCAGACCTTTTGGCAGTAAAGTACAGTAAAGGGAATGTGTTTGTTTGCTAAAGGTTACAAATCTGTAGTAAAAGTCTAGGAAACTGTACCTTCTGTTTCTTTCTATGCTTAGCTAATGAGGGGTTTTTCAATAAAATCACGTGTTTGCTTTTATTGCCTCATACATCCCAATGTATTTTGTTCAATTTAAAAGTGAATTTAAGAAGAGGGGTTGCTAGTTTAAGCAGAAGGCGCTCAATCTGTTGTACTTATGAGTATTGCTGCCATTAACTTAAAAGGCAAATATATGTGATTTTCTTCAACGGGGCCCAAGACATTTGTCTAGTATGTGGTGAAGAAGAGTTGGCAAAAACACAGTATTATATGCCCTGTCATTTCACTTCTTATGTCAGGGTTGCACAGAGAGCTCAAATAGGATTTTACTCCCTACTTGGACACAAATGATTTTTCAGGAGAGTAAGAAAGTAATTAGCATTGTCAGTAGGGATATTTCATGCTTATTAAAATAAGTTCTTTCCCCTTCTACTTCCTCTTGAAATCGGGCAGTAATATTATTAGAGTTCTGTGAGGGGTCAGAAATGAAAGCCGGACATAAAGTTATGTTTTTGGTTAAAGACATTTAATAAATAAAAAAAATGGGTTGGGAAAATGCCTCTCTGGCTCTCTTCTAAAGAGGATCTTCCCTACCTAGAAACCAACAACAAAGGATCTGTGTCAGTATGTCAGTAACTGAAAAGCCGTCCTTGTGTCCAAAATGCTCTATCCTGACCCTCACACTACAACCAAAACAAAGGGGAGAAGGAAATGTCTTTAACTTGATGTTAGCAAAAGTGTTCGAAACCAAAAGTATAAGAATGACTTTAACAAATGTGTTCTCCAAGGTAAAGACCCTTGGCTCCAAAGTGTGGTCCCTTTCCCCTGTATTCCTAAGTAGGATCGCAAAAATGTCTCTTTAGTTAACAGTTCCTTTGTATCTTCACTGGACTCACAAAGTTCTTGCTTAAACAATTCGTTCTGTAACAGTCTCTCTGTAGAGGTAACAGTTCCTTGCAACCTTTGCAGATCGCCCGATATAATGCTCGGCCAGGAATCTTTCAGCTGCCGGATATATGCGTCTGCCCGGACTTAGTATACGTTTCACAGTTCTTTGGCTGTACCACAATAGCATATACCGTGAGGTGTTAGGCATATCTCTCTATGGTAACATTTACTCAAACTTCTCCCCCCACACTGGCATCTCATGCATCTGTATTTGATTGGAGTTTGTCTTTGTAATTTGCCTTATCTGAATTCAAATATTCTTTTTATTGGGTGTTGAATTTGTACTTTGTCTTGACTGCATTCAAACAAACTTCCGTTATTTTCTGCATGAACAATTTTGTACCATTCAAACATTTGTTGACATGCTTGTCTGAACAATCCAGGGTCCCCAGCTGCTTTGGTGAGACTCACTGGTTCCTTCCAGCATCTCTGCAGTGTGGATCCTTCACCAGCTTTCCACTTTGGAGTGTGCAGACGTACTTCCAGCATCCTGCGCAGCTCTGCGATCACATGCCGGCTTCCCTCTTCGGGCCTAACAGGAGAAGGCTGTCTCCCCAAGCGGCTCAATATATAGGAGATCATGCATGACTCCTGGCGTCTTCACGGCTATCCTTGTTCGCTCCCGGCTTTTCTTCTTCTGTCCCGGCAGCCTTGTCTGTTCTGCATGACCTGTACGGGTGACTCGCGTCTGTGAGCCTCAGCACAAGGTTCAACGTCTTCCCCTGCAATGCTCCATTCAATAGTGTGGTTGCCATCCTTAAATCTCCCACACACTGAAGTCTTTCAAATAGCCTGCATGTTGTACTTCAAGCTCATGTCACTTTGCACAAACTTTCTCATCCTCCTCCTTATCTCAGTACCTGAGTGGTTATGGGAGTTGGAGTCCATGAAGATCATTGGACTTTTAACTCTTAGCTGGTTTTTCTCTGATGTTTCACATAAAGGCACATCAGAAATAAAAGGTGTTATGTGTCACTTTGTGGGTGTTTTGGTCAATGGTGGGCACCTGACCAGAATGACAATAGGCCATTAAAAACGTGGGTATTAGAGGGTCTTCCTCATGGGACCGGGGGTGGGGGAAATAACACGCCTTGTCCAATGAAGTCAAAACATCTCCCTGGTAGTTGTCTCCTCTCATGTGATCCTGCCTCATAGAACCGCCCCCAGGGTCAGCATCAGGTAGCAGCTGCTGTCCTCCGGCCATATGGGAGGTGGTCACCACTGGGGACATTCATCACAGTTCCTACCAATGCTAGTGCTGTGTTGGCCACTGATTAAAAAAAAAAAAAAATCAATGGAACTTTGTAGGTAGGCTCCTATATGTTCATGGTATCCTGTTTTTTGTTGCCCACATATTCCTGTTTTAGGGAGTAGAAATGAATGGTGTATATGCTTCTTAGCTTTAAGGCTGGTTTTGAACAAAATGCTGTCACAACTCGCAGGACAAAGTGATGTGGATAGTAAACGAAGGCCAGATTTCTGATCATCATTCTGTGGTGCAGTTATTCCGATGTAATAATAGCCCTTACGCATTATGAAAGGTATGTTTTTGTGGCCCCTGAATTACTTAATTGAAGTGGCACATGAACTCCTATTGGCATGTTTTCTGACGCATTCCTTTTAGGTGACATTATTCCATTTGCGAAAGCCACATCAGTGATAAGCAATAATTGTTTTTTGTAATAAACAGTGTTTTTTTAACTAATGGCCTTGGACACTTTTCTGCATTGTCGACAAATGAATAGCCACAACTAAACCTAAAGTTGCACTGAGCATACAAAGCTTTTTTTGGACATGCCCATTTTATTCTATGCACAACACCCTAAGAGCTGCACTTGGTGCGACCAGAAGATCACATATCTCAGTGACTAGGCGCCCAAATAATTGGCTCTCGACCCACAATAACATTCTCCTAAAAACTGCATCCCTCACCCATAAAGCACTCAACAATGATGCCCCCAGCGATCTCATGGATACATTCCGCAGGAGAACATCTATCAGACCTTTGAGACTTAACAACAGGAACTGCCTCACCATTCCCAGATTCAGACTCACTAAGTTAGGTGGCAGTAGCTTTCCTGTGAAAGCTGCCAAACTCTGGAACTCTCTGTCACATCCACTTAGGGAAGATCAACCTTACCTGAACTTCAGAGGTAACTTCATCAACTTGCTCAAATCCACCAACCTGTAGGCCTGGCTACTGACTCCTCGGTATTATGTATGTATAGTCAGGCAAATATCTTTTAACATACAGTCTGCCGTATATATATATGTATTTCTCTGTGTATGTTATGTTACTTAGCATTATATAGCGCCTTATGTACCATTGGTATGATCTCAAGGCGCTGGTATGTTGAACGCCCTCGGGAACCATAGTTCAAGGAGAGAGAGAGAGAGAGAGAGAGAAAGAGAGAGAGAGAGAGAGAGAGACAGAGACAGAGAGAGAGAGAGAGAGAGAGAGAGAGAGACAAAAGGTGCGTGTGAGCACCGGATATGTGTGCAGCAGGTGTGGTGTGTGGTATTCGTACGATAGCTGCTTCTTAGTGGTAGGCGTGGTGGTTGGGAGATCATGAGTATGTGTTTGTTCTGGCAGGGTTGTTATCCAGACCGATTTCGGCTGCGTTAGGCCTGAGGAGAACGCACTAGGCTGGCGGGTGTGTAGCCAGCTGTGTTAAATTAGGATGATGGGGAGTATGAGGCAGGTGTTGGTATGAGAACAGCTATACCGAATGCGTCATAGTATCGCTGTGTTCTATTTGACTGGTGGTGTATAGAAGAGAGTAAGCGTGGAGATGTGATAAGGAGGTTTACATTAGGTGCTTGTATTTAGCGCACTCCAACCGGTCCATGTACTCCAACTGTTTTGTGCACTCTTACCGTTTCATGTACATCTAAATTCTGTTGTTCCCACAGACCCAGGGACACTAAAGAAACAGTGGCTGATATCCCAATGGGGTCTTCCGCCAATAGGTGGAAGTTTCCACTTGCCATGTGTACTTCTCCCTCAGGGATGAAGGCTAAGGAGGCAGTGTGGGCCCCTGAAGGTTTACCCTTGCATCTGGGATCCCCTTTCACATGGTCAATAGACCCACAAGCATAACATTTACCAAATGTTTTCTGGAATGGGGATTTCTGCTGACCTCCCTCTGGTTTGGCACCAGAGGTATCACTAGACTGTCCTGGTTTCCCATGTGGCTGATTCCTCTTATGTTTGTGGCCCTCTTTTGGATGGGAGGTTTTAGAATTCTCTTTGTCATCTTTCTTGTGCTGTTTCCCCCTCATCCTTTTTATGAGTGGCCCCGGAATCCTTGTGATAAGCCCTGTTGGCAACTCACAAGTCAGCAGCTTTTGCCAGATTCTTGGCATCAATCCCTTGAGTCAGCCAAGTGCTGTCTCAGCTCAGGAGAGTAGGCATCAAAAATAGATTCCAACAAAAATAGACTTCTCATACCTTCAAACGTAGTTACTCTGTAACCCCAACAGTCCTTCTTGGCACTCTTGAGGGTGTCTTCTACGGCCTTACGGAATAACACATTTGGCCCCACTGCGTCCCGCATTATCTGCAGCATCAAAGTTATTGTTTAGGATGCAGTTTGAGATCTTCTGGCCTTTTGAGATAGTCAGTAGTTGAGCATTTAGTGGTTCTGGGATGGCTTCTATTTGGCATTACAGATCATCCCATTTGTGGCAGCCGTAACTAGCTAACAACATAGTGGTGTTAGCGATTGTGGTCTTGTATGCTACAGAAGAGGCAACCTTTCTCCCAAAAGTATATATCTTATTGCTCTCCTTGTCTGGCAGGGCTTCTGCCGATGCCAGGGGAGTGCCCAACCTTTTCCTGGTGGTGGTGAACACTAGTGAATCTGGCTTGAGCTGACCTCCGATGTACAGGAAGTCTGTGGGTGCGAGCCTGAATAGCTTCTCTATTCTAGGGTTGACCGCCCTTCTGAGGCTAGGCGCCAGTAAGGATGGTTTAATAAGTCTCTGGACAGACGGCAGGAGTGGAACAAACTGGGTGGCGGACCTCTTGCCCCCCAGAATATCTTCCACAAAGTCCTTGTCGACCTGTGCCTCCCAAGTGTCGATATTAAAATGCTGTGCCGCCTTTAGTAGCGTTCATTGTAATGGAGTTGATTGTTAATAGGCAAATCAGCTACCGGCTGGTCCTGGTGGTCTGGCGAATGAATAACGTAAAAGTCATCGTCATCATCGCCATAAAACTGGTCTTGGTCATAGAGGTCCCAGTCCTGAGAGGGGTCTTGGTATGTTTGAGAGGGGTCTTGGTATGTTTGAGAAGTGTCTTGGAACGTTGAGGCTGGAGTGCCTAGAGCAGAGGTGCTAGGCTGTGGCTCAAGACAAGACTGTTTGGCAGGGCATGGCAGTGCTGATGCCCCTAGCTGTGAGGCATCTTTAAGAATTGTTAATTGGTCAGGATGTCTGTCCATGAAGTCCACAAAAGAGGACATTTCTCCTCATAATTTTGTTGAATTGTTCAGCTGTATTATCGCATGAGGGCGGAAAGCCTGACATTACATAGGGTGGCCTGGGAGGGAGTGACATCCTTAACAGGGGTGGCCTGGAAGGAAGTGGCCTCCTTGTGGCACATGGCACCTGGGAGAGTGTCTAAGGGGATGGAAAACCCTGTCTGGATGTCTTTTGGGGCCAAGGGCTTCGACCTTGCCTTAAGCAGAGAAGCACTGATGTGTTTCTTAACTAGTTGTTGCATTTTGTATGTTTTCTTAGGGGACGTTGAAACGCCTTTCGCCACCTGTTTTTCGTCACGCGAAAGGAGGGCGTTTTTATGTGCGGTGCCCGAACAGACGTCTTCCTTTGGATTTGGGGAACTGTCGTGAGGCGAAGCATGCACAATGGCCCAAAGGACAGTGAAGAACCTGAGGCTTTATCCCTGGACATCGCATTGGCCTCGACGCTGGACGGTACCGCTGAGATTCTGCCTTGGGGTATGTCTTTAGTGTGTTTGTGTGTACCTTGGCCGCCAAGTGTCTTCTCAATCACAGAACCACCGGCCAGCTTCTTGGAGTCGGGGGCCTGGACCTGGGGATCCGATGATCCCCCCCTTGCCCTTGGCATTCCTCATGACCACGATACTGCCCTCGCTGGAGTCTTCTGTCAAGTCGATGGAGGCCTCGGCCTGCATGGCGTAAGCAGCCCAGCGTTTAGTCCGCCGATCCTTTATGGTCTTAGGCCAAAAAAGTTTACACTATTTACAATCCTTTTCAGCGTGATCCCTCGGAAGACAGTGATTGCACACTTGGTGCGCATCTTTCCACAGGAATTTTCAGTGGCAGGAGGGGCAAAATTTAAATGGGGTTTTGTCCATTGGATTTTAAAAGGGCAGATGGGTGAGAAAAGAAGAAAAGGGATGATGGAATAAGAATTCTCTAAAGAGGTCAGTATGAAGAACCTCCCCCCTCTCTCCCTACTGTAATTGGCCAAAGCCCAAAGAGGCCTGTGAAGGCCACGTCTGGTCATCGATAGGTCAGTTATCGACGATGAGGGGGTTCGTCAGGTGCGGTCGAGCAGTCAAGCAGTCGTGCGACAAGGCGAACAACAAAGGAAAGAAAGTCTATAAGTACAACTTTAGTTAATGAAAGGCACCAGTCTGGAAGAGAACTCAGCATTTGCAACCGACTTCAATGGTGGAAAAAAACGATCTGAGGCACTTGACGCGTGAAGGACCATGGGTACAGTACTCGTCGCACTAGGGATAGTATTACTAAACATGCCCTGTCGAAGTCCGTTTTCGTGTTTCGAAAACAAATCTTGCAATACTCCCCGACTTCCACTAGATGTTGGACTATGCAGAGCATGTGATCTAAGCAGATCAACAACCTCCAGAAATATTTATATATTTATTGGATATCAACATAGTTAACCACAACATCCTGATCACACGTCTCTGTGACGCCCTGGGAATCATAGGTCAGGCTCTGGCGTGGTTAACCTCCTTCCTCTCAGACTGCCCATCCCAGGTGGAACTCTGAGCCTTTCGCTTGACTATCACTCTCTCAACCTGTGGCATTCCCCAGGGATCTAACCTATCCCGCTCGTTCGTCAACATCTATATGGCCGCCCCGGCACGTATGATTGCCACCTTCACCTCCAACTACCAGTGCTACGCGGATGACACGCAACTATCTTTCAAGTTACTCTCAGCCGCCGCCTCCTCCTCGCTCATATCTGACTGCCTGTCCGCTATTCAGGCACAGTGTGCTGTAAACGACCTCTGCCTCAATGCCACTAAGACTGAGATTGTTCGCATTGGCACCCCTGCTCCCGCTTTCCCACTTTCACTCTGACCGGCCTCCATGGGCCCTGCACCCAAACCCACCTGAGAAGCAAAAAACCTTGGGGTCATCTTTTATTCCACTCTCTCCTTCTCTCACATTTCAGACATCTCTAAAAAGTCTATCAGCTACACCTCCTCAGAGGTACTCTACCCTTTCTCACTTTCCCCCACAGGCTGACTGCCTCCAGTGCCCTTGTTCTCTCTAGGCTGGACTATTGAAACAGCTGCTTCCTCAACCTCCCTTCTTCTGCCCTGCGCCCTCTGTAACTCATCCAGAACAGAACCGCAAGACGTATTCTTGGCCTCAAGCCCAGGGACCACATCTCTCTGGCGCTGAAATCCCTCCATTGGCTCCCTTTGGCAACGAGGATCCAATTCAAGATCCTTTGCATTGTTCACAAGGCTTTCTGGAGCCTGGGACCCACCTACCTTCAACGCTGCCTACCTAAATACTGTCCCTCACGAGCACTCCGCTCATATACATTCAACCTTCTGCGAGTGAGATGGTTCTCCAAGCAGAGATTTGGAGGGAGATGCTTATCCTCAGCAGGTGCCTCCCTCTGGAATAGCCTACCTGCTGCCCTACGTCTTGAGCCGGATCTCCTGAAATTCCAGCAACTCCTCAAGAACTTTGTTTTCGTGTTTTATTTATTTGTTCTCCCTCCCTCTCTCTCTCTCTCTCCCTCTCCCTCCCTCCCTCTCCAACCCCTCTCCCTCCCTCCCCCTTTCCTCCCCCCTCCCTCCCTCCCCCTCCATCCCCCTATCACTCCCTCCCCCTCCATCCCCTTCTCCCTCCCTCCCTCCCCCCCTCTCTCCCCTCTCCCCCTCTCTCCCTCTCTCCCTCCTATTCCTTACAGCATGCCGACTTGCCGCCTGGTGTACCTCAGAGCCTCACTGGTCCCTGACACCCCTGCCAGTCCCCTCTCTTGCACTTACCCCACCCACACTCAATGCACTGAGAAATTATCCCAAGAGAGTGTCTCTCTCTGCACTTACCCCAGTCTCAACCGACTGGGTGCACTTCATCCTCCCCCTCCCTGCGACCCTCTGTGTACTTGCTTGATCCATACGCACACGCCTGAAGATCGTCTTTCTGCTCTACATTGTCACACCTAATTGCACTGTTAAACTGCAGAATCGCCACCAGGCCTTTTTTTTGTATCCCATACTGTTAAATGTACTTTTTACGCACTTACTCTGTCTGTGCAGACTATTATGGTCTCAGATTTTCAAGGGCCCTGAGCGACTGTTGTTTTTTCGCCCTTGTTCCCACACTCCTTGAGCACTTTGAAACACTTTCCTGTGTATACGCGCTATAAAAATACACAATACAATGAAATCCGAATTTACCGGCACCTTCCATTGCCGTGTGCATTTGCTATTGTACTGATTTATATGTGATCCTAATTTACTTAACGCCCTCCACTGCCTGTGTGCACTTGCTATTGTACTGCTTTGCATGTAATTCAAACTTACATAGTGCCCACATGCCAGTGTGCGTTTGATATTGTACTACTCTGCGCTAAATTCCAATTTGAACACCCTAGAATCTCTCGCTCTTGAATTACAACATGGCAACCTCACTACTCAATCTCCAGAGCAGGCCCTCAACATTGCATAGCCTCAGACCAGCCCACACCATACCACCACACTTATTACTACCCATCACCACTCAGGGCACCATCCTGTGTACAAACACCCCACGTCCAACAATACTCAGAAATAACAACCTTGCACCCAGAACTAAGGTCTTTAGAGTTATTACCCCTGCCAATACCCCCTCCATCCCAAGAAGAAACTCAATCCTCACCATGAGAACCACACGCACTAGTGCCCACTACCTCAACGGCTCTCATGCCTACCAGCACACGCACTAGACATTGCAGATGTCATTGCTTCCCAAAAACTTGACTTCCTGGCTATAACGGAATCATGGTTGCACACAGCAGCTGGCCCTGCCCTATCCATTGTCATACCAGATTTTTCCATCTGCAGAAGAGACAGACCCACAACCAAAGGGGGAGGCGCTTCCATCATCGCTAAAATCCCCCTAAACATGAGAGACACCCACTACCCCTGTTACCTCTGGGGAACATCCTGCAGTAAAAATATCACTAAATGTGAACACCACTCTAAACATCCATCTTATCTACAGACCACCAGGCCTGTACTCTCATTCGAAAATTATGTTACCCAAATTCTTTCCTCAAACTCCAAACCTAACTCACAAACCATCATACTAGGTGATTTTAACCTGGGTTTCTGTGACCCCGTGAACAAAAATGCCCTAGCCCTTGCCAACACTATGTCAGCCCTCGGGCTATCACATAGGATACACAACCCTACTCATGGGAAAGGCTGCACTCTAGATTGGCCTGCAGACATAAACTGCAACTCCACTATCTCATCCAACTCCCCATGTCCTTGGACAGATCACCATTTTATAACTTTTAAGATCAAGACACTGACAAATTGCACCAACACCTCCAAACTACCCCCAGCCGCCCCAACCAGAAATAAGCGAAACATAACGGCCAACAACCTACTGCCATTACTGCAACCCTTCCTAGAAACCCAACTCAAGGACAACCCTGACCCAATCATTATGACCAAACGTTACAATGATACTATGCTGGCAGCCATAGACCAACAAGCCCCTCTTGCCCTTCACAAAGTCAAACAACCGGCGCACCTTAATGGATGGTTCACCCCCACTCTAAATACCTTGTGAAAAATAAAGAGAAAACCGGAAGCCCAGTGGAAGAAATCGCCTACTGAACTAAATAAAACTGCATTCACCAAGACCGCCAGAGAATGTAACCAAACCAAAAGCGCACTGTACAATGACAGAATCGCTAAGGCTGACTCAATATCCAAGGAACTATTTTCTATCCTTAGAGAGTTAGAAACCCCCATCCACAGAAAATTGCAATAAAAATGCCAGCTGGTGCCTAGCTAACCACTCTTCCACAGCCAATCACCAACCGATAGTGACCATCAATACAGAAACGTCCCCATTCGAATTCACGTCACCAACACGGAAGTCCTCCAAATCATCTCAAACTTAAAACTGTCCAAATGCCAAGGGATCCCTGCCAAACCTCAGTCATCAAGGACTGCGCACCCCAACTTGCCCCATTCATCACCAAGCTTATCAATGCCTCGTTCAGAAAAAACTTTGTCCCAACAGACCACAAAAGCGCATGGGTCCCACCATAATAAAAACATTTTTTTTTAAAAAAAACTCCTTGGACCCCAAGAGCCCTCAGAGCAGCTTTAGGAATAAACAGAAGAGAACATATTTCCCAACACAGAAGAGATGCCCACTGGCAACCCGTACAAGTGAGAATCATCCACAAAACACAATCACCCACAAATGCATCTCCAACACAGACCCCACATACCTCAATCACATCATCTCCCGCAAAAACACAACCAGAATCCTCAAATCTAGCGACAATTTACATCTCCACATACCACACTTCACCACCTCTAGAGCAAGCAACTCTAGCTTCCCCATAGCAGCCCCACGTATATGGAACTCACTCCCCAACCACCTCACCAACGAAAGTTCCTTCCATAAGTTTAAGAAACAACAAAAACCTGGCTATTCATCAAATACTAAACACCCAAGCAACAATTAACAATTTGTGAATACTGTGTAACTGAAACTCTTTGCTTGTAACCTTTGATTAAGATGTTTGAATAAGAACTATTATTACATGTAACCTAATTCTAGCAACACAAGATGTATTTTCCATTTACAAGATGTTTGTACGCCGTGATACCCA
Organism: Ambystoma mexicanum; assembly: GCF_040938575.1. Taxonomy (NCBI): domain Eukaryota; kingdom Metazoa; phylum Chordata; class Amphibia; order Caudata; family Ambystomatidae; genus Ambystoma; species Ambystoma mexicanum. The sequence continues at coordinate 1,191,301,023 of NC_090933.1, forward strand.
AGGGTTTGGGCGTGTAACTAAATGCAATAAATAAAAATAAATAAAATAACCCCACAAATCACCACCCCATCACAACCATCCCATTTCTACTAAAAATCTTAGACAGAGTTGCCTACCTCCAAATTCAGAAACACTTGGAAGAAAACAACATTTGGGTCTTAGACAATCTGGCTTTCGCCCCAGACATGGGACAGAAACGGCCCTATTAGATTTAAAAGTCCAAATGGACGACTTGAAAGATAAAGGAAAGCTTGCCCTACTCCTCCTATTGGACCTCTCAGCTGCCTTCGATTTGGTGGACCATAGTATCCTATGCAACCACCTAACTACAGGCGCACAATTCTCACCGAACGCCACCCAATGGATAAAGTCTTTCCTATCTGACAGAACTATTAAGGTCTTCTCGCCTAAGGCAGAAGCACCACCCACCATTATCACCTGCGGAGTGCCGCAAGGCTCATGTGTGTCCCTCACTTTGTATAACATATTTACAAAGCCCCTGTTTGACCGCCTTGATGGCCTGGGCATCACCTATACAAATTATGCAGATGACACCAAGGTCCTCATACCCATCACAGGGGACCATGCCTCTGACACCCTCACACTCAATGCCATCTAACAATAGAGGTTTGGACGGCACATCACGGGTTGTGCATAAACGACAGGACAGAGCTGCTCCTCATAGGCTCTCAACTCAGGACCGCCAAACTCAGCGCTGCATTTCAATCCTTAAACATCAATGGCAACTCTATCACAGTCTCCAACCAGGTTACAACTTTGGGATTCTACTTAGATTCCTCCCTTATCCTAGCTTAACAAGTGAACACCACCAAATCAGCCACGTCCTACACGTGAAAACTTATCAATTCCTGCAGACCATTCATCTCTCTCGACAGCTGCATCACTCTGGCCAGAGCCCTAGTGGTGACCCGACTAGACTTCTTAACGCCCTTTATACTGACACCTCGACTTACAACATACATAAATTCCAGGTGCTTCAAAACAACGCCATCAGAGTAGTGCTAAACATCCCCAGATCTGTTCACATCTCTGAAACTAGACAGAAACTTCACTGGTTAGCCAACCAAGAACGGATCTGGTTCAAAATGCTCACGCTGACTCACCAATGTATTCACCCGGCAGCACCCGTCTACTGGGCAGACAAAATATCCACACCTCAATCCTCCAGACCTACTAGAACAGCCTACAAGCACCGCCTGGTCACCCCCAAATTCAAACTACAAAAATTTGGGGGCAGCAGCTTCCCCACATTGGCCAGCAAACTCAGGAACGCCCTGCCTATCCAACTCGGAGCCCAGCAGTTCTTCTAGATCTTCCGTAAACAGCTCAAAACACACCTCTTCACTCAAACTCTGCTTCTAAAGGACAAACCCGGTACACCCGCTATACCAACCAATGCATGTATGCCACCATAAATGTGCATAAATATGTATATTGTGAAAGATGCAAAACGTATAAATTGTATCATTTGGAAAAATTATTTTTAAAAAACGTGTTTAAATTTGCATGCATGACTGCAACCTGTGTTACAACTGTAATATTTTATGTAAGCAAGCGCCCAGATGCCTTTGGGCTTGACGTGCTATATAAGCAGCAAAATAAATAAATAAAAATCCAGCTCAAGTCTGGGAGGGGCAGGGAGGCTCCTGCGGAAGAGAGAGATTGACTGCCCACTCTCCGCTTGGAAAAGCATCAGATCTGCAGAACGTTGGAGCTAGAAGACTGAAGGGCACTAGCAGTATTTAGGGAGTGAGTTGGATGTAGTGGAGTCTCAGGACCCAGAAAGCTGTGTGTATGATGCCGAGGGTCTTGAACTTGATCCTTGCAGCAACTGGGATCCAGTGGAGAGAATTTAGGGCTGAAGAGATGCAGTACCTGGGCTTGTTGAAAATGATAAATCTTGCAGTCCTATTTTGGATTAGTTGAAGGTAGCAAAGGGGGGATTTAGGCAGATTGAGGGAGAGGCTGTTGCAGTAGTCCAGCCTGGAGAGGACCAGCGTTCTGGAGATGAGTTTCTGGGGGAAGGTGAGGAAAGGGAGAATGCCTCTGAGGAGGTGCAGCTGAAAGTGGGCCTTCTTGGCAAGGTCCACGATCTGAGGAGAGAGGGAGAGAGAGAGTGGTTGAAGATGACACCAACGTTTTTTGCCTCTCAAGATGGTGGAGGTAGGGGGCCCATGGAGGACGGAGGGAAGGAGGGAGCTGGGGTGCCAATGATAAGGACCTCAGTGTTACTGCCATTAAGGCAGAGATCGTTAGCAGCCCACCATGCCTGAATAGCAGTCAGACAGTTGGGAATGAGAGAGGAAGAAGGAGGCGGTGGAGGGAAGCTGCATGTCGTCCACAGAACACTGGCAGTGAGGAGAGAAGGCAGAGATCAATTGGGCTATAGGGGCAAGGTAGATGTTGAAGAGTCACAGTGAGAGGATAGAGGCCTGAGGGACGCCACACGTGGGGAGTGCGAAGGAGGAGAGAAAAGGGCTCAGTTGAACCTGTGATGGACTGTCAAAGAGGAAGGAGGTCAACCAGTCCAGTGCCAGGTCCGTGATGTCAAGGGTATCACAGAGCCAATTTATAAGAGTGGCATGATTGACCGTATCAAAGGCAGAGGAAAAATCAAGAAGGAGGAGAACGGAAGGAGAGTTGGAATCGAGATTTGAGGAAAAAGTCTTCATAGGTATTCTGGAGTGCTGTTTCCGTGCCTCTGGCTGCTCCGATGCCAGACTGATGGTCGTGGAGACAACCAACAGATTCAGTGTGGTGGATCAGCTGGGAGATGACCAGCGTCTCCAAGAGTTTGTCCATGAAGGATGTAATGGATATAGGGCAGCAGTTAGCCGGAAAGGAGGGGTCGGCAGAAGGCTTTTTGAGGAGGGGGTACACAAGGGAGTGCTAGAGGAATAGCGTGAAGGAGCCAGTGGCAAAGGAGCGATTGCCTCCCTTGCTTCAGCATTGGCTGATTTCTGTAATGTTCTCCTTGATAGTTCTGTAGGAGCAGGCGAGTACCTGTTTGGAAGAGACTTTTATAGAGAAGACTTGTCTAGAGACCTCATCCGGTGATATGGGTGAGAAAGTAGAGCAGGAGGGAAGGGGAGAGTGCAGACAAGTGAGGCCTCAGAGCGGGTGAGAGAGAAGGGAGGGGTGAAGAGAGAGTTAGGACAGGATGCCCCGAGTTTTGGTTATGAAGCGAGAGGCCAGTGCAGTGCAGATAGTCTGGGATAGCAGAGGAGAAGTGGAGATTGCAGTAGGATTGGCGAGTTCCTTGCAGATTCTGAACAGTTCAGCTGTGTTGTTAGTAGCCCCAGCGATGCAGTTAAGTGCTCCAAGCAACAGATATAGTTCATGCAGACACCCAGCTTTGCACACCATTCAACACTAGTTGGTGTTTAACTCAAGTAACCCTCCAACCAAAGCATACAATCTGGCCCACAGGTTTGCACATCCACACTACTACTATACAGATTCATACCTCATTGGAGATCTCCAACCATTTCTGCCAGCACTCAGCTCCAGAGTAGTCCTGAAATGACACCTTCTCCCAGTCCAAGTGCCATTCAGTGGTTTTGAATTTTCCAATGTCAAGCACAGAAAAGTTGGTCTTCATGCTAACTAGCAGCAACAGCATGTCATCCTGGCACCAGCGCACTTGATCTTTAGGAGCGGCCATCTCTGTATCTAAAGAGCTGTCTGCTTCTCCGTTCATTCTCTGCCAGACTTCCCCAGAAGCACAGCGGGCAGGGTCTTCAGGTCTCCTCAGCTCTCGGCGCCTCGTATAATCTGTCCATATGCTGTATTTTTGCCTACTTGAAGTGTGCGTCAGTCGAGGCTTTTGCTTCCACCTTCTCCCCACCCCCTATTCCTCTGGCAGACTCACACCCTGACACAGCACTGTCTTCTCTCTATTCTTCTATTTTAGATACTCTTGATGTTCTTGCCTCTGTCATGAGGATCCGCCTGAAGTCCAAAGCCAAGTGCAATTCCTGGTATGACTCCGACCTAACTACACTTAAACGTAGGTGCAGGGCGGCTGAGAGAAAATGGAGGGATTCCTGGTCATCCTCTGACAAACTGGCCTGTCGCCTACTCCAAAGGCAATAACGTCTCTGTCCATACCAAGAAGAGAGTCCACATTCAAGCCCATGTCTCTGCAGCATCTAACAGCTCGGCCGAACTCTTTAAAATTTGTAAGGAGCTTGCCAACCCTGCTGCAGTCTCTACCCCTCCCTTGCCTCTCAGGCTCTTTGCAATGCCATGGCCTCACACTTTATCTCAAAAACCCAGGACATACTGTCCTCACTCTCCTCCACTCCCTCTGCTCTCTGCTCTCCCCTCTCCGTCGGTACTCACTGACCCTCCTCCAACCACCCCCCCACCCTCCTTCTCTTCCTTTCCTCTCTTCTCCCCTGATGAGGTCACTAGACAAGTCCGATCTATGAAAGCCTCGTCAAAACAGGTTCATCCCTGTTCCTCAAACTCTCAAGGACCACATTGATACCCTCGCTCCGGCCCTTGCTGACATCTGCAACCACTCCTTTGCCTCAGGATCCTTCCCCTCCCCTCTTAAGCACTCCCTTGTGCATCCTCTCCTCAAGAAACCCACAGCGGATCCCTCTTGTCTGGCCAACTATCGCCCAATTTCCATTAACCCCTTCTTAGCCAAACTCCTTGAAAAGCTGGACATCTCTCAGCTAAACCTTTATTCTGATTTTGTTGGCTGTCTCCATGACCATCAGTCTGGCTTCAGATCTGGCAGAAGCACGGAAACTGCTCTCCTGAACATCCATGAAGATCTGCTTTCCAACCTTGACTCTAGCATTCCCTCTATTCTCATCCTACTTGATATCTCCTCTGCCTTCGACACGGGCAACCATACCATCCTGCTCAACCGTCTCCGGGATAACTTGGGCATCACCGATCAGGCTCTGGCCTGGCTGACCTCTTTCCTCTCTGATCGACCCTCCCAGGTCCAACTTGGGTCCTTCCTATCATCTATCTTCCTCCCCACCTGTGGTGTTCCGCAGGGGTCTAACCTCTCGCCCTGGCTTTTCAACCAATACCTGGCAACTCTCGCCCGCTGTATTGCCATTTTCTGCTCAAACTTCCAGTGCTACGCAGACGACAACTCATTTTCAGGCTGCCCTCGGCCACCTCCTCCACCTCTCTCATCACTGATTGCCTAACGGCCATTCAAGATTGGTATGCCGCCAACAATCTTTGTCTTAATGCCAGCAAGACAGAGATCCTACTCATTGGCACACCATCACCTTCCTTTCCCCTCACTCTCTGGCCGGCCTCCCTTGGCCCTCCTCCTATCCCCACCTGCGAGGCCAAGAACCTTGGTGTCACCTTTGATTCCACACTCTCCTTCTCCGCCCACATCGCTGATGTATCAAAAAAGTCAAACAACCCACTGCACCTCCTCAGAGGTATTCTTCCTTTCCTCTCATTCCCCCAGAAGCTCACTGTCTCCCAAGCTCTGGTTCTCTCTAAGTTTTGCAACAGCCTCTTTCTTAATCTACCTGCCTCTACTCTCCGCCCTTTACAACTTATCCAGAACAGGACTGCGAGACTTGTCCTTGGCCTCAAGCCCTGGGATCGTATCTCTCCAGCTCTGAAATCTCTCCACTGGCTCCCAGTGGATGCAAGGATTAAATTCAAAACCCTCTGCATTGTCCACAAGGCTTTCTGGGGCCTGGGTCCAACACACCTTTAGCTATCCCTCTGCAAATACCTCCCATCTCGAGCACTCCGCCCCTCTACCTCTAACTCCCTCAGGGTCAGTCGTTTCTCAAAGAAACGAGCTGGGGGTAGATCTCTGTCTTCAGCTGGGGCCTCCCTCTGGAACAACATCCCTGCTACTCTAAAACTTGAGGCAAACCATCTCCGGTTCCGGAAGCACCTCAAAACCTTCCTCTTTGCTTCTGCCTTCTCCTCTTCTCTCCCCTGTTGATTTTACTCTCCCTCGGCACCATGCACCTGACCACCCTCTGTCCTCTGGGCCCAGGTACCTGCTCATCTTGCCACCCTCACGCACTGCCTCCAGGCCGCCCCCTGCACTGGGGTCTGTATCTGTACCCATACAGCCCTCCCCATTTCTTCCTGCACTTTCAGACCTACATGGCCTGCTGCCATAAACCCAGCACTTGCCACTTGCTGAGTGCACTTCCATTGTTTGTTGCCTTTTTATTTATTATTTTATTATTTTAGTTTTTTCCTTCTCGCTCCGCACTCTCCTTTTGTTCCCCCTTCCATGCACTTCTCCCCTTTCCCCCTCTATTCTGCACTTGCACATTCTCAATGTCACTGGGCCTAGTAACATCGTTGTTTTTGTTCTCCCCTGTTCCCCTTCCCTTGCCTTGTCGTGCTCTGAAACACTTGTGTATGAGCGCGATAGAAGAACAAGTTACTTTCTTACCTGGTAACGTTCTTTCGATGGGATGGTCCGACGACGTATTCCATATCTATGACATGTAATCACCACAGCTGTGCTGCTTCGGAAACTTTTTTCGCCGTCTGCGTCCTGCGTCGATGACGTTGATGCGCCGTCGTCGAGGACCTCCTTCGACGTCCGACGTCATCCGATGTGATAAGTAGGACGCACGACGCCCGTAGCCTCAGTTGTAGTTTTTTCCCCCAGAACGTGTGACACCAGCCAACTGCCAGTCAGACACAAAGCCTTGCGGAATGTAAGCTGCAATCACAAAGAAATTCTGCAGCGGGGAAGGCAGGGCGGGAGCGATATGGAATACGTCGTCGGACCATCCCATTGAAAGAACGTTACCAGGTAAGAAAGTAACTTGTTCTTCGAGGGGATTGGGTCCTCCGACGTATTCCATATCTATGACAGACTCCCAAAGCAGTACCAGAGCAAGGAGGAGGGAAAGAATTTAGAATCAAAATTTAGAATAGCCAATCAAATAGCAGAGCAAAGGACCGCCTTGCCAAAGGCCAGATCCTGTGCTTGGATGGAATTGAGGGAATAGTGACGTACAAATGTATGTAATGAAGCCCAGGTGGCTGCATCACTGATGTTGCGAATAGGAACACCCCTCTGCAGGGCAGTAGATGCAGCCATACCCCTGGTAGAATGGGCCCGCAAGCCAGCCGGTGGGTCCTTAACCGCCAAGCGGTAGCACTCCGAGATGGCCAAAATAATCCAGCGAGACAAGGTCTGTTTCGTCACAGCTTGCCCTAAACGCTTTCCAGAGTAACCAATAAAGAGTTGATCGTCCACTCTGACCCGGGACATGCGTGAAACATAAAAGCTTAAAGCTCTCCTAGGATCAAGCCTATGGAGCCTCTCCTCTTCCTTACCAGGATGCGGAGGAGGATAGAATGCCGGAAGAACAACCTTCTGGGCCAAATGAAATTCCGTCACTACTTTCGGAAGAAAAGAAGGACGAACTCTAAGGACAACCCTGTCCTTGTGAAATACAGTGAAGGGTGGCTTAACTGAAAGTGCCTGTAACTCACTCACTCTGCGAGCAGAAGTAACCGCAACTAAAAACACAGTTTTCAGAGTTAACAGCCTCAAAGGGCAAGAATGTAAAGGCTCAAACGGAGCACCCATAAGAAACTTAAGAACAAGGTTTAAATCCCAACCGGGCACCAGGAAAGGTGACGGAGGGAACACATTAGTGAGCCCTTTCAGAAACTGTGAAATTAAAGGGATTTTAAAGTAAGAACACTCTTCAGACGAGCGCTTAAAGATGGACAGCGCCGCCAGGTAACCTTTAATGGTACCCACTTGCAAGCCCCTGTGGGCCAAAGAAAGAAAAAAGGACAGAACCATGGGGATGTCACATGCAAAAGGATCCACATTCTGAACTCGGCACCAGTCGCAGAACTTACGCCAACGGCAACGGTACAGAGACTTTGTTGCTGGCCTTCGGGCCGAAAGCAACACCTCCATCACGTCTTCAGGGAGGTCCCAATCCTTATACCTCAACCTTTCAGAAGCCAAGCGTGAAGGTTGCGGGATCTGACCTCTGGATGGAGAACCTGACCCCCCTCCCGTGAGAGCAGATCGTCTCGGTAGGGAAGACGACGCGGAGGGCAGATGGACAAGTTGAGAAGGTCCGGGTACCACGTCCTCCGAGCCCACGCCGGAGCAATGAGGATCATCCGGGAACCGAACTTCCGTAACCTCCGCAGCACTTGCGGGATGACGGGGACTGGAGGAAACGCGTACAGCAGCGGGAACGACCACTCCACCACAAACGCATCTCCTAAGGCTCCTTTTGGAGGAAATTCCCGCGAGCAAAACCTTTCGCACTTCCGGTTGACACTGGAGGCGAAGAGATCCACTTGAGGGGTCCCCCAAAGGGAGAAGATTTCCAGGAGAATCTCCTGAGCCAACTCCCACTCGTGAGAGATCGTGCTCTGCCTGCTCAGAGCGTCCGCTGTCACGTTTTCGTCTCCGGCCAGATGAACTGCCGAGATCGAAACTTCCTGCTGGATGGCCCAGAACTCGAGCTGCTTCGCCTCCCTGCACAGAGGAAGTGACCCTGCCCCCCCTTTTTGTTGAGGTAGTGCATGGCCACTGTGTTGTCCGTCAGGATCAGGACACTTTTTCCTCGCAGTGTCGGCAGAAAAGCCTTCAGGGCTAGCCTGACATCCCTCAGCTCCAACAGATTGATATGGAGTCTGGACTCTGACGGAGACCAACGACCGCTGACTGTCAGCCCGTTGGCATGAGCTCCCCAACCCGTGAGGGATGCATCCGTCACGATCGTCACCTCCGGCCAGGGAAGCCGAAATGGGGCCCCCTTCATCAAGTTGCCTTCGACGGCCCACCACAGAATGTCCCGGGCGACCGAGGGCGACACCTGAACCGGGTCCGACATCCTGCCGGAGGACTGCGACCATTGCGTCTTGAGCGCCCACTGCAAAGATCTCATCTGCAGGCGAGCCTCTGGCACCAGAAGAATGCAGGATGCCATGAGGCCGAGCAACCTCAAGAACTCGAACGCTGGGAGCGTCTGGGCATGCTGAAACTTGTGCACCATCTGCTGAATGTGAAGAGCCCTCACCTGGGGAGGAAAACACTGCCCCAGTGAAGTGTCTAGCACTGCTCCGATGTACTGGAGCAGCTGTGTTGGCATCAAATGGGACTTCTTTAAATTGAGGGAGAAGCCCAGCCTGTGAAGGGAGTGGCAGGTGACGGACAGATGATCCAGGACTTACTCGGGAGAGCTCCCCCTGATCAACCAATCGTCCAGGTAGGGGTAGACGTGAATCCCCCCTTGCCTGAGATGCGCTGCCACCACCACCATGAGCTTGGTGAAAACCCTCGAGGCGGAGGTCAATCCGAACGGCAGGACCCGAAACTGAAAGTGCGAGTCGCCAACCGCGAACCTCAGGTACTTCTTGTGCTTGGGATGGATCGGCACATGGAAGTAAGCATCCTTGAGGTCGAGTGACACCAACCATTCCTGAAGCTGAAGGGCCTGGAGGACTTGAGAGAGAGTAACCATCTTGAACTTGTCCTTCCTGAGGAGTTTGTTCAAACCGCGCAAGTCCATAATGGGTCTCAATCCCCCGTCTTTCTTCGAAATCAAAAAATAAGGGGAATACCATCCCTTGTTCCTCTCCGCTACAGGCACCAGTTCTATGGCGCCTTTCTCCAACAGCGATTGAATTTCCTGGGCAAGGAGCGGATCCGGACTCTTCAAAGAGATATTCCCCGGTTGATTGTCTTGAGGCCTCTGCCGGAAAGGAAGACAGTAGCCGTGGGTTATGATCTCCAGAACCCACACATCTGAAGTAATGGCTTGCCACTCTACAAGATGCTGCGCCAGCCTTCCCCCAACCAGCGAACCATGGGACATGGCCTCATGACTGAGTGGGAGCGGCCGCGGCGTTACCTGAGGGCAAAGAGGCAACTGCCCGAGCGGCCTTGGCACCACGGGTACCCTGTCGTCCACCTCTGGTACCCCTGCGTTGGCCTCTTTGACTGCCAGCTCCTCTCGCTTTACTGAAGGACGAGTAATAGCGAAAGGAACCACCCCTCCACTGCTGTCCCCTAGGACGAAAAGGTGGAGGTTGGCGAACTGCAGCGCCCAACGACTTCGCTGCAGCTTTCGAGGTCTGCAACCTCTCAAGGCTCTCGTCAGCCTTGCTGCCAAAAAGGTGTTCACCGTCATGTTCACCGGCATGTTGAGGAGCCGAAACTGCACATCAGGAGCAAACCCCGACTTCCGCAACCACGCAAACCTGCGTATCACGGTGCTCGCCGCCATGGACCTACTGACGCATTCAGCTAAGTCCAAACCCGACTGAACGGACTCACATATGGCATCCTTACCATCCTGGACCATAGCAAGGAAACCATCCCGTACGTCCACTTCGGGAATATGTTCATCCTCTAACGCAACACAGTTCCACAGAGTGTGTGTGAAACGAGACAAGGCACAAATGGAGTTGGCCGCCTGAAGCGCCATACCACCAGAAGAAAACACTTTCTTCGCCCAGCCATCAAAACGTTTGTCGTCCCTATCAGGAGGGATGGTAGGGTACGACGCCTGCTTTGCCGGGGCCGTGGCCGCCTGCACCACCAAACTCTCCGGAGTGGGGTGCCTGGTCAAGTAGCAGGGGTCGCTACTGGCTGGACGGTATTTTCGCGACAAGGATCTGCCTACCGCCGGGAGACTCTCCGGAGCAGTCCAAGCCGCCGCCACCCTTCTCTGTAAAGCCATATGGAACGGCAGTACCGGATCAGTTGGGGGACCTACATCAAGGATGTCCGTCAGATCATCCTGCACAAACTCCCCTGGGGGAGCAGACCATCCCAAGTACTCAGAAACCCTAGCCATAAGGCGCCGGTACGAGGAATCGGCATGAGAGCCAGGCTCAGGCCTACAAAACTCCACCTCCGGAGAGGTGTCCAGTCCACTGGCATCATGCAGTGACTGTCTCAAATCGTCAAACTGACTATGGCCCGAGACAATTTCATCTGGAACCTGACTAGGAACCAGGCACTCAGAATCCTCATCCGCCTCTGAAATATAGTCCACGTGGCGAAAAGAAGGCACCCGAGAGTGCTTGCTCTTAACCAGAGCCTTCCTAGGGGGTTCTCCCGTGCCACGGGGTACCTCCGACACAAAAGGCGTCGATGGCGTCGAGCGAATCGGCGCCGGCGTCGAAAGAACCGGCATCGGCGTCGACGTCATCAGCGTCGACGTCAGATGCAGCGCCTCCACCATCGGCTGCGTAGACACAGCCCTCGAGGCCGGAGCCCCGAGCGTGTCCCTCGACGACCTGAGCGTCGACGGCTTTGACGACTTCCTCGGAGCCGGAGCCTCGAGAAAGCCTGTCGACGCCCTCGACGCCTCAGACGTCGATGTCTTCCTCGAAGACCTCACAGGTGCACACGGTCTCGAACGCGTCGAGGACCGGGACCTGGAACGGGTACGGCGAGAACGAGTCTCCTTGTCCGAACGGGACCTCTCCCGTGACTCGTGCCGACCACTCTTGCGAGCGGTGTCTCTCGACCTCTCACAACCGACCCCACTCGGGGGCGCGGACGGCTTAGTACCCTGCGACTCAAGAATCACCAGCATTTTCTTCCCGAAGGAAGCCCATTCCTCCGGCGTCGCACGGCTGGTGGGGTAAGCGACGTGCCGGGCAGAGTCCTCCGAAGAGGACCTGGAAGACGACCGGTGTCGGCGCTTCCGAGAATGCCTCGAAGAGGCTGAGGAGTGGCGAGACCGACTCCTAGAAGGAGACCCACGAGACTTCCGACGATGATGCGGAGAGTCACCCCTCCAATCATCCGTCGAAAGCCCCGCAGACTTCTACTTCCTGGGCTTGGACACCCGACCTACCGACAACAACTTCTTACATTCGCGTAAGGCTTTGGACGTGAGCGACTGGCAGTCGATACAGTCATCCGTGTCATGGGCCTCCCCGAGGCACCAGAGGCAGGCGTCGTGCGAGTCAGTCACCGACATCTTGGACCCACACTCCCCGCACTTCTTGAAACCCGGACGCGGGGTAGAAGACATCTTCACACGAAGGATTTACGAACAGGTTCGAAGAACCGAGAAGAACAGAACTCCAAAGAGTCGAGGCGTGAACCGAGAATCACGAAGCAACACGTTCGCGGAAAAAACGGAACTGAGGCTACGGGCGTCGTGCGTCCTACTTATCACATCGGATGACGTCGAACGTCGGAGGAGGTCCTCGACGACAGCGCATCGACATCATCGACGCAGGACGCAGACGCCGAAAAAAGTTTCCGAAGCAGCACAGCTGTGGTGATTACATGTCATAGATATGGAATACGTCGGAGGACCCAATCCCCTCGAAATAAAATATCAATATCAATACATCCTGTAATCTTGTTTAATTTGTACATATGTTATATCCTTGCCTATGTTTTGTAACATATAACTTAAGCTTTGCATCTGTAATAATTGCTGCGCCCCGATAGCCCCCTGGTCTGGTGCGCATTACAAATAAATAAACAATCAAACTAACAGTAGTACTTGTGGCAGGTGCTATGGCATTGCTTGAAGTTTGGACTGGTTGATGAGCTCTCCTTAGCAAAGACCCAAAAGACCAATGTATTTTGTACGAATGGTACAATTGGCCGTATTCGTGCAGTACCATGCGTACGAAGCCGAAAATACTGAACATGAGGAGCGGGGATTGCAGGGTGGTCCCCACTCCCGTGTTCAGTATTTTCAGCTTTGGGGTTTGCAGGGGTGTCCCCCACTTCCATGACATTGGAAGCGGGGGACCCAAAAAAATTTGACCCTGCAGCATCAGATCCGACCCACTTTAGAGTCACCAACTACGGATGCTCACAAAGTGGCATATCTCGTTATTCAGTTGTGCACATGTAAAATAAAAAAGCTAAAAGCTAACCATTTCAGCATTTAGGGAAAAACTAGTAGAGGGAACATTGCTCCCAAGTATTTATTGGTTACATGGGGTTAAACAGGGCAGTAAAATACTCCTTTTAAGAGTGTAACTCTTGGTTTCTGACTCAAACTTCTTGATGCACGTTTATGTAGAGCAGTACCAATGTACTCTCATCCTTGGTTGCCAGGAGGAACATCAAGAACTGTGGACTTCAATACTGAGAGGGAAGTACCCAGAGAGCGAGAAATGTTGGTGTACGCAACCATGCAGAGGAGCAAGCCCCTCCCTTACAGAAAGAAAAAGAAGGAGGAATCACGTCATCAACGTGATGGGCGGAGAGTTGAAGAAGCCCACAGATCTCTGCTGCTAGGTGCAATGTGAGATCCCAGAGATCCCAGTACCGCCAAAGCAGAAGGGAGCAAAGTCAACCGGGAGCAGTGGATCAATAACCCACCAAAGTGACGTCCAGAACCAGTCAGTTCCAAATGGGAGAAAACGCAGAAAGAAGACCGACCGCACAGACCGAAACCAGGTCTCAGACTTGGAACCACACTGGCCAGAGACATCAGAGCCCCGGATGAGTGCCGCAGCTGGAAAAAAGATATGCAACCTCATACCAAGAGCGGAACCAATGTACTCTCACCCTTGGTTTCCAGGATGAACATAAAGAACCGTGCGCCAATACTGAGAGGGAAGCACCTCTCAAAATATTGGCGTGTGCAACCACTGAGAGGAGCAAGCTCCTCCCTTACAGAAAGAAAGAGAAGGAGGAATCACGTCATCAAGAGCGGCAGAGGGCTATGAGGCCACAGCAAAGGCCCCACCGTGCTAAGAATTCAAATAACCCAAATTTGCCTCTCTGTGGAACTCTATCGTATTCACAGTTAACGCTTCTGTGGGGTTGGCTATTCAGTAACACCCGTTTGTGTCTCCTTCCTTTCTTGAAACAAGTTGCCTATGTCAGTCATCTTACTGGTATACATCCTGTCTATCTGTCCATCTCCATGGCAAACACCACACCTTCATGCCGTTAGATTATCTGCTGTCACCGCCTGCATCTCATCCCATACAACTCTCCCTCTGGCACATGCAATCATCATGCAATCCTCAGGATACTGATGCAATTGTGAGAGCAGAAGGGACATTCTCTCCATTACAGTGCCTGACCTTCATTTGAATTCTTCGACAGCCTCACAATATGTGCAGCCAAGTCTACACCAGGCCATCTAGGTTACAACCAGGATAGTTTACTATAGAACTCGTTGGATTACACTGTGCAAGGAAAGAGCAGGTACCTTAGGCTCTCCTGATAGCCATAAATGATGGGCACCAAGAAACCCAGGGCGAGGAGACTCAAGGTGGTACTGGCTATCGAAGGGAGAAGGTATGAGCACACAACACAAGAAGTAGGTCTGGTATACTATCAGAAGGTTAAACCAAAGAATAGAGGCTGGAGTGAACAATGGAGGAAAACAAGACAAGAATTCTGATGCAAGGGAAGAGAAACATGGAGGCTTCAACTCACTGGGACGAAGCACAATTTTGGAGCATCATTGTTTGCCCCAATTTTAGCTCTGTAAAATATTAGTTTTGCCATATCAGTGCAAATGAGGGGGTTAAGTGGCAGACACTTGCTGTGGTCAAATATCTCTTGCACAATCAGTGCGTTTTAGTGCCCTCAAGACATGCAGCTGTAATCTGAGGTCATCCCTTCTTGGTTGCCACTATCCTTGTGGTTGGTCATTGCTACATCCATACCAGTGGCTCCAAACAAATGAGGCTTGAATGCAGACACCACAACATATATGCTAAACACTCTTAAGTGATCTGGGACAACAAAACCTTTTGTAGCTCAGGGGTACAGTATCGCTGACTGCCGGTGGGGCAAATCACAATGGGAACGCACAGACAGTGCAGTCCGTTTCAGTGGTATAGACCTTCAGACCTCTCTGGCTAGTAGAACTCTCCATTCACTCCTGAAAGCGTCTCGGGTGCTACTCTGGATACTCTAAATCTAAATGCCTACCACATATCAGTGGTGGATACTTTTAAGATGAGCAACTGATGTGGTCCTTTTATCCTTGGTAGGGAAATCACATTGCACTCACCTAGTACAGAGAACCAACACATGTTGTGCCGTACTTAGACCAACACAACTTCAGGGGGAAGCCCCTCCAAACAGATTCCATTCAGCACTCAATACATGGGGTGTTAGAATTTAGTTCATATACATCTTCAGTTGGGAAAGTATGAATCACCTGGCACCAAAGAGGCCTTCTAATGCAGTTCATATTACACCACATGGTCTGGAAGTAAACTTTTAAAAAGGCTCTATTTTCTCATGCCTTCTGACAAAGACTATATACCCTCAAATGCCCCATCAGTCTTCTCTTACTTGCCCACCAACACAGAGTCACTAGTGGGGGTGTCGCTTCTGGATGGTGTGAGAAAACTGACAGTTTTCTCCTACCTGCTCCCCCGGGATTCTCTAGTCAGGTGGCCAGACAAGGGCCATTGCTATTGGGTGCCAGACCCTGGGGGTGGACAATCGAGGGGGAGAACGGAGTGCCTAGAGAATGGCCCGGTCTGTTTGAAGGGCTGCAGCATGGCTAAGGAGCCGTGTCTCCAGGGAGCCGGAGCAGAGTGTCTTGCCGGCTGTTGTTGGCGGTTAGGACATTGCCCATTCCCTTGGGACCTGTGCTGGCCCCAAGGGTATCTGAGGGGCAGGTGGTGAGACCCTGACCTCAGGCCTGCACAACCAAGGAGGGAACGCTTGTCATCATGTCGCTACCTGGGTGAGTCTTGTGGAAGAGAAAGTGAGGGAGACTCGGAAGCATGTGACTGACTGAACCAGAGCGGGCGAAAGAAAATGCATAAAGCGGCAAGAAGCAGAAAAAAGGAAAGAAAAGTAAACTAGTAAAGAAAGCAGAATGAAAGAAGAGTAAAGTTATCGAGAGAAAGAGAAATGTGGAAAGCTGAGCGCGCAAAGGACGCGCAGGAAAAGGACTATGCTAAAGAGGGCACAAGTAACCCGAAACGAGAGAAAAGGGTGCAAGCAATGCAGCAGAGTGGAAAAGGTTCCATTGGGCACAGAGAGGTAAATAAAATGCAAGGGTGCACGGGACAGCAAGGAAGAAGGTGCAGAGGGCACTGAAAGGTAAAGAAAGTGCAAGTGTGCAGGAAAAGGAAAGAAAGGTGCCAGGGGCACATGAGAAAGTAAAGAAACAGAGGGGAACAAGAAAGGGTGCAGAAAGCCCCTGAAGGACAGCCAAGAGCCAAAAACAAAGGAGAGGGGTTGAGGCTCGGAGTGGTCACGCTTAGGAGTAAATAACCTGGTGTTTTCTAAAGTTTCTGATGCTAACCCTTTGAAGGGACTGTATGCGAATTAAAAGGCACATCCTGACAGACTGAACTTGTGTTTTCTTTTTAGCTCAAGGGGGCCTGACCCGATTTCCCTGCCACCACCTATGACTATCAAAGGAGCCCTCATCAATGCATGCTCCCTTGTGGCACATGCTGCAGAGATCTATGACCTCATTATCTCAAACAGTGTGGACTTCATAGCTGTCACAGAAACCTGGCTTCATCAGGCAGCAGGCCCTGCTCTCTCTCTAGCCTTACCGGAAGGATAACCATTATCAGAGCTGACAGAAC
The DNA here is from genome assembly GCF_040938575.1 of Ambystoma mexicanum. Classification (NCBI taxonomy): domain Eukaryota; kingdom Metazoa; phylum Chordata; class Amphibia; order Caudata; family Ambystomatidae; genus Ambystoma; species Ambystoma mexicanum. The sequence goes on from NC_090933.1 coordinate 1,191,317,562, forward strand.
CTCTGGCAAAGGTGGTGGAGTGGCCTTCATCGCCAAATCCCACCTAACTCTTAGAGCCATGCCCCACACAAGTCTCCAATCTGCTGAGCTCCAATCATTGAAACTATCACTGACACCCTCCCTCACAATACTCTAGCATGCTTCGAGCACGATCCTAGACCTCCTCTCCACCCACACCAAACTTGGATCCAAAACAATCCTCCTTGGAGACCTAAACCTCGGCCTCCATGACCCTAATGACCTGCATGCCCTATCAGTGGAATATGCAATTTCCAACCTAGGCTTCACACACAGAATTACCACACCCACCCACTCCAAAGGTAAAACGCTGGACTGGATCGCTGACCTCAACTGTTCCATTTCCATCACCCAAAATGAACCTGTTGCTTGGTCCAATCACTACCTCATCTTGTTCTCCATCCCTGGACCTTCCCCAGCCAAAGCCACTCTAGAACCCCCATCGTTAGCCAGAAACTGTCGGGATGTTACCACAGGTAGCCTCCAGCCCCTCATCAGTGACATCCTCAACGAGACTAAATGCAATAACCTCGACCCAGAAACCTGGTAGACCTCTACAACAGCACTCTCAAGTCTGCTCTTGATATTGCTGCCCCTCTCAAACTCAGGAAAACCAAACCCCTGGCCCACCTCAACAAATGATTTACCCCTGAACTAAAATGCCCCAGAAACACAAAAAGAGCAGCAGAAGTCACCTGGCGCAAAACACCGTCCATATCTAATAAAACTGCTTTCACGTCAGCATCCGCTATCTACAAAGCAGCCATCCTGTCGGCCAAAAAACACACCTACGACTCCAGAATCCAAAACGCCAAATCCAGAACCAAGGAACTATTCAGCATATTAAAAGAGCTCGAATCCCCTGCACCACCCACTCAGGATTTCAACAAAAACGCAGAATGGTGCACTAAAATACAACAAGCCTTCGCAGATAAAATCATCCTATTCCAAAATAAAATCAAAGCCAAAAAAAGCAAGTCTTATCACGGGCCCCCAGCCAACCCACCTGAACCCAGATAAAACTGCCCATCCCTGCTCCCCTTTATCCTTCTCGCAAGTAACACCCAAGGAAGTCGAAGAAATCATCAAAAGCCTAAAACCATCCCACTGCCAAGGAGATGTCTGCCCTGCCACCATCATCAAGGATGGAGCAAAAAATCTAGACCCTTTCATTAACACCTTGATAAACTCTTCATTCTCCTCCAACCAGGTACCTAACAACCTCAAGGAACCCTGGGTTATGCCACTACTAAAAACAACAATCTTGACCAAAACATCCCCACTAACTATAGGCCAATTACTAATGTCCCTTTCCTCCTAAAAATTCTGGATCGTGTGGCTTATATGCAAATCCAGAAACATTAAGATGAGAACAACCTCCTTGGTCTTAGACAATCCGGCTTCAGACCCAGACATGGAACTGAGACAGCCCGCTTAGATCTAAAGATCCAAATGGACGAGGCGAAGGACAAAAGGTAAGCTAGCAATCCTCCTACTACTTGACCTATATGCGGCCTTCGACCTCGTCGACCACCATATTCTCACCAAACACCTGTCCACAGCAGCAGTATTCTCTACCGAGGCAGCCGATTGGATTGAATCCTTCTTAGCAAACCGGACCACCAGAGTCTTCTCACCATCGGCCTCAGCAGACTCCACCCCGATATTGTATGGTGTCCCTCAGGGTTCCTGTGTGAAACACACATTATACAATATCTTCACGAAGCTACTCTTCGACCGCCTGGACAACCTGGCTGTTGTCTACACTAACTATGCGGATGACACTCAAGTCCTCATCCCCCTCACTGGCCGCTACGACCATGACTCCAAGCTGCTCAACAACATCTATCTTGAAATCCAAGCTTGGATGGCCAACAATGGCCTCCGTATCCATGACAACAAGACAGAGTTAATGATCGTGGGTACTCAGGCACGCCTAAATAAACTTCATAGTAGATACTCCTCTTTTGTCATTGACAACAATATAATCAACGTCTCCAAAGAGATAAAAACTCTGGGGGTATACCTCGACTCAACCCTCTCACTTAACAGGTAAATCGTGTTGCATCCTCCAAGGCCTACACGAATAAACTGATCTACAGTTGCAAATCTTTTTTATCCACAAGTTGTTGCTTAACGCTGGCCAGAGCACTCGCTCTATCAAAAATGGATTATTGCAACACACTATTCCTCTGCACATAACCTAAACAAACTCCAGGTGCTTCAGAATAACTCACTGAGAGCAGCACTTAGTCTACCGAGATATTGCCATACTCCACTCACAGACATAATGCCAACTGGCTGCCTATCCGTGACAGAATCACCTTACGCACCCTGGCCATCACGCACAAATGCCTCACAAATTTAGCCCCGAAATACCAGGCAGACAAAATCTGTCTACACCAACCCACACACACCACCAGATCTTCTCATGCCCTAAACTTAGTGGTTCCAAGATACAATCTAAAAACAGCAGGAGGAGCCAGTTTCCCAGTCCAAGCTGCTAAACGCTGGAAATCTATCCCCATCACCCTCAGGCAGGAACCCTCCTTCCTCACTTTTAAGCCGGCATAAAAAACTGGCTGAGCAACAAACCTTCTCAGTAAGATGCACGCAGCCGCTCACCGTCTATGCCTCGATTCATTCGTTTGCTTAGACCACTATTGCACCTCCTCTTTTGTATCTCACATCCTGACCCATCTGTAACGAGGGTCCTACTTGTCTCTAATCTGTATGCCTGTCTATGTCTATAACCTAAGTTCTCAAGCACCCAGTTACCTCAGGGTTCGGCGCGCAATACAAGTAATAAACAAATACAAAAAATACCAATACATGAGAGGCCCAAGAGCTGAACCTGTGTTTAAACTTGTGAGAGGCCTGGGCTTGGGGAAGGGAACACTGAGGAGCACAAGAAGTGTGTTTGAACATGGAAGTGGCCTAAGTTTGGGGAAGGGAACCCTAAGAGGCCTATCAAAGTGGAATCTTGATTGTTTTGTGTTACTGAAGGATCTGAAGCTTGGGAAGGAAATCCCCCACGCATTGAAGACATTGACATTGTTTGAACTATAAAGAGGGTCCTATGAACAGCCCCTTTTGATTTAAATCATTCCTTTTAAGCAGACTAACCTTCATCGGGTGAGCAGACTACCTGAATCCAATCCTGGTTTCCTATTTTTGTTGAACCACTACTTTTTGCTTTTGAAAGACTTCCTATCATGTTTCTGTCAGAGTGTGAGGGCAAGCATAGTTTTAGACACAGACTTTTTTTATTTTGGACTTTTAGACTTTGACAGCCCTTAGAAACATCAGTTAAGCGAATCATCCCTATTGTGTTAGGGCTAGTTAGGCATTACAGCAACCGCAGAACATTAATACAAAGGTTTTGAAAACGTATCCTTGAGTCTGTGTCTCTCTTGATACCATTCCTGTCAAGCAAAGGCCAGCTCCTACATATAATGAAATGCCAAGATTATTGGTAACAGAAATAATAACCTGACCACTGGTTCGAATGCTGCAAAGCCTTTGCAGATTAGTTACAATCTCAGGTAAGAGAAAAATCTAGGTATATCTGAAAACCCGTTCACCCAGACTCTGCACATCTGAAAAAGTGCTGGCCCAGGCTCTGCATCTCTGAAACTGTGTGAACCCAGCCTCTATTTAAGGGGTCGCCTGCATCTGTACATCTGGAAACGCTTTGGATAAGTGCACAGTGAACTGCTACATCTGAAATGGAGCTCACTCTGGCTCGCAGGCTGAATAATAGAATCAAACAAAAGCAAATCTATCATTTGTGTTTGGGATCTAAACACATCTTGCCAATGCTGAAGAAGCCTAGAGTTTATAAAAGAAGATGAAGGTATTGTTTAAAAACCTCTGTCAATGTAAAACTAACCTCCCTACATCATACTGAGATGGCTGCAATAGGAACAACTCGCCATGCCTCGGGCATTATGCATGTAGGTTCCTTTCATCTTCAGCTGGAACCATTTTTCCATTCATGCTGACAGCGTAATGACAGTGTTCTGGTGTCAAGGGGACTTGATGATTAGATTATGACGACAGAGCTTTATGATTATAAGATTGCAAAATCCACTTAGCCTGGTAAGTGACGTCTGAACAGAAAAATAAAGAATTAAAAAGCAGACCAGCAAGACTTCGGACTGATGCCACAGACGATTGAATTGGTGTTTTATGCTGGGTCCTTTGAGCAAAGATGCCTTTCGGTCTGTGAAGAGTCATCCCGTGTAAGGACTTAAGTGTATTAACACTGCAGTACAATCAAAGGAAGGAAGCGGCATGAACATGTCAAGCTACAACCGTGCATTACGCAAGCTAAGTTAGCTGCTCTTTCGTCAGTGTCTTTAGTTTTTTACTTCTGCATTACCTTGTGGCACACGAGAGTTGAGAATTGCTTTGGTTGATATATGGATAGTTTATAAGAATTCATCAGTGATTGGCATCATATGCCAAGGTACTTGCATCGTTTATCTGCTATTGGCATAATTTGCCGGGGGAAGTACCATCATAACTGGTAAGATAGCTCAATGGGCTGAGCACTCACTGCTGCGATCTGTAGGTCGCAGGTTTGAATCCCAACAAGGCCAATTCAGCCTTTCATCCTTCCGAGGTTGATAAATGAGTACCAACTTCAGTTGGGTTACATTGTATGTATGTTATATGTAAAGAGCTTTGGCAAAAGCGCTCTAGAAATAACGCATCATTATCATTTTATCAGATACTGACACGTGCTTGGTTTCCCACATAATATGTCAGTTATTACTATCATACATCAGATCTTACCATCAAAAGACCGGGTATGCGTACCATCTCCCAGTTTTGTTATCTAAATCACAGGTACTTTTGGCAAGTATTGCCCAAGTGTGGATTCTCAATAATTTGGCCTTCTAGGGGCTCGGTTGTGCAGCGAGAAAAATGGCAGCCTATAAATTAGAGCTCCATAGCACACTGGCAATATCCTACAAAAGAATCCTTCACAAGCATCCAATATTAGCTGGATCTAACCGCTATTGCTATCGCTAGGCACAGCACGAGGAGCAGCGACCCAACTCCCCAGACAGAGGGTGCACTGGTGAAGAGGCAGTAACACGGGAGTGCTCTGTGACCATCAGAGGAAAGACACATCAATGCAGCAAGAGGGGAGGTGAACTGCCGTACACAACCGGGCACGCACCAGGACAACCAACTTTGACCAGTGGTGAGTATGGCGGGCGCTCTGCAGACCCTGGACTAGATTGAAAGCTGAGGCAGGCAGGAACTGGGGAGTGCCTCCACTCTAGAGCAGTGAGGCAAACCAGCAAGTCTCAGCAAACAGCTGCACACCACCTGTACCACTGTGGACAGGGGGCTGCCTACGCAAAACAACAGAGGTGATGGCTGGAAGGTTTGGAATTACTCCTAACCTCTGGCATTTTTTCTGGGCAACCCCCCAGACCATCGTTCTTCGCCTGCCAAGCCAATCAAGCTTGGTCCCACCCCAAAAAGGGCAGTCCAGCCCAAACTGCTTGGTCACACCCCTTCTGCACGAGACCACATGCATCCCCAAACATGTTGTTGGGCCTCATCAGTGAGGAGTAGCTTGGGTCTCTAGGCCCAGCAGGCACGAGAACCATGTCTGGGCATACGCGTCCCACTCGGGGTTACTTATGCAAAACAACAGAGGTGATGGCATGAAGGTTTGGAATTAATCCCAACCTCTGGCATTGCTCTGGGCAACCCTCCAGACCATCGTTATTCACCTGCCAAGCCATTACGAAAGACCATATGCAAATCAGGCTGGGTCCCACCACAAAAGGGGCTGGATTCCTCTTTACTTTCTGATATTTGTAACCATTCCTTGTGACTTTCTTGACCAGCAACTGCACCAACACATAAAACTGTCTGTTTTTATACTTTTGTCTCTTTTAGGATACATGGTATATTCTCCTGCCAGAGGTTTGCTCCTTGTCTCCTTGTTAACATAATCCCTTTTCTAGTCCTGACATTTCGTCTCAGGACCTTTTTACTCCTGGTTAACACAATCCTTTTTCCTAGTCCTGATATTTCTTCTCAGGACCTTTTAAACTTTTGTACATTTCTTGTAACTATCTGGTATATAATATCCTGCCAGACCTTCTTGTTTTCACACACTTGTAATTGCCTGGTATACTCGCTTGCCAGGGCTTCTTAGACAGGCTCTCTGCCCTCTCCCAGACTTGCACATTTATAGTTTGTTTGATGATGTATCTCTTTGATACATTATCCTGTCCCAGTTTCCATTATACTTGGACTGTATACATTCACATGCTTGTAAGGTTTTTCACTCTCAGTTAATTTTCCCTTTAAGAAATAAGCTATCTCGCTCTTTCTCTCTTGGTTTATTCATATACAAATTCTTGCAATGGGCATGGCCACTGATACGCCCCAGTGTCCCCACCATCTCTGGGTGGACTCACCAGTTACTGTTGGAATCCCTGGTTTCTCCAGCGGTCAGCCAGTGACAGTCTTTCAGTTGCTTCTGTCTCACAACTGCTTCCTCTTGGCTTTCCCGATTACTTGCGGCAACCGCGGGGCAAGTATGCTTCGTTCCAGGCTCTGGTGAGCTAGATGCTGCTTTCCAACACCTGTGAATGCTCAGGAGTCTATTGTCTGCTCCTGACGTTCCCACAGCATGTCCTCTTTGACTGGCAGCTTCTTTCTTCTTGGTTCTCAAGCCGCCTGGTTCCACCACACCTGTCTCAGCCTTTCAGTCTCTCAATCCGCACAGAGAGGTGCTGCTCTCTCCCACCAGCAGCAGACCTCGACTCTCTGCTTCTGCTCTTTAAATTTCCCGGTCACAGGTGTATATATGTCACACTCACCTGGTCTCCATGGGGGCGTAGCACGTGGCTGCACGAATGATGTCTGCTCTGGCGTGGCACTGCGTGGATGATGTTGCTTGCCGCGACTTCTCCCTTGCTATCCCCAAAGAGGCGTTGGTCTGCAAGATCGAAAGAAGATATTAGCTACTGGGTGGGACTGGATTGAATCCACCTCCTTAATCGTCTGACGCCCTGCTCCTCTTCGGTCTCACCTTAGAGTTTTGTGAGGTAGGCTCTCCTTCCTGCAATCTCTGGCAGGGGCGCAGTAAGCACAGTCTGCCCGGATCTAGTTAGTTCACTGATCCAGTGGGCTGTTGCTGAGTCTAGGAAAGCTGGGCCAAACAGGTAAGTCTCTATGCCAATGGTTGCTTGGTATAGGTGCTTGAAGTCTTTATTGCCCAAATTCTGATCTGTGTTTTGTCTTTTCTTTCAGGCGCAGTCTCGAGCGGATTTTGAATGGAGGATTGACTCTTCCTAAAATGCTGAGCAGGTTTCCTTCAGGCGAGTAATAGCGCGAGAGAGTGGCGTTGAATGTCTGAATGACTGTTTTCTCCTCCGTGCGCGACTAACCTGCTGTTTCTTTTCCTTCTTGGCAGATGCGGCGTGGCTCCAGAATGACGAATGGATGAACCGCTCCAACGTATTCCGGAAGAATACTGGCCCCGGGTGAGTATTGGATGCCAGAGCGGATACCTTCTTTTCAGCAGGTGCGGCGATCCGGAGAACAGCTGAAGGCGAAACTGATGGGATGGAATGATGCAGGTAAGGCCTTCGTTGCTGTACTGACTCCTGTTTTCTTCTCTTTCTTCTGTCAGGTACCGATGGATGGAATTTCAGAACAGGCGTGGCTGTAGCAGTTCGAGGACAGGACAGACACGGTGAGCGTTACGCTGCAGGAGTGCAGAATAACGCGAAGCGTTTTCTGCCTGCAGGGTGTGGTTTAAATAGCCTTGTAAATAGTAGGCTGAGTAAGTCGTCCTATGCAATTGAAAACCTGAGTAAGTCGTCCCATGCAATTGAACACCTATTATGAGCCTGGTGCCAACGGCGCCAGGACTGAGTCCAGGGGGTCCTTAGGCACCTCTGAGGGGCTTGATAAGCCGTTATGGGTGCTTGTGACTAGGGTGGGCCCATCAGTTCCAGGGTTTTCGGAGCATGCATCATGACAACACCCCCCCCAATGCCCCACCTAATGGTGGGTTTTCCCATTGGTCCCGGTTTGTTCGGGAGATTACGATGGAACCGTTTTAATAGCCGTGGAGCATGAATGTGTTCACTATGTTCCCACGTTCTTTCATGCAGTCCATATCCTTTCCAGTTTATTAGATAAAATAGTTTTGATTGGATGACCTTTGAGTCCAAGATATCCTTAACGTCGACCTTGATCGGTTTTGGTGGTTTTTGTACTCGGGTCCCTGGTTGTACTGGTTTCAAAAGTGAGACATGAAAGACGGGATGAATCCTCATGTGTGGAGGCAAGTCCAATTTCACAGCTACCGGATTGATGATGGCCTTAATGGTGTATGGACCTATATATCTGGGATTGAAGGTACGGGTTCCTTTCATGGGTATGTGCTTTGACGCCAACCAGACTTCATCCCCAACTTGATACTTTGGAGCTTCACTTCTATGCATGTGTGCCGATTTCTTGTTTCTTTCTTTAGCTAGTTTCAAATGGTCTATTGCTTGTTTAAAGGTTTGAGTAACAGTAGTGTGCAAACTTCATACTGCTGGCATTTCCAGAAGTTGAGGCGGGTCAAGATTAGAGGTTCGTGGATGAATCCCGTAAATGGTATAGAAAGGGCTTTGTCCAATGCTGGAGTGTAGGGAATTATTATAGGCGTATTCGGTTATCCATGAAATATCCTTCCAATTACCTTCCGTTTGGTGTAACATACATCTGAGGTATTGCTCCAGAGTCTGGTTGGTTCTCTCAGTCTGACCATCAGTTTGGGGATGGTGGCTGGTGGAAAGTCTTACATCAATTTGAGCTAACTCGCAGCACTTTTTCCAGAAATGTGAGATAAATTGGCTGACACGGTCTGAAATCAGGATAGAAGGAAATCCATGTATTCGGACTATTTGTTCTAATAATTCTTTTGCCAGGATCGAAGCTGAGGGTAAACCCTTCAGTGGGATGAAATGGGCCATCTTGGAAAACAAGTCCACCACCACCAAAATTGTGTTGAACCCATTACAAGGAGGAAGGTCAGCTATAAAATCGAGTGACAATGTATGCCAAGGTGTAGGCAAAATATCCAGCGGTTGCAGTTGACCAGGTGATTTCTTCTTTAGAGCCTGGTTTTGTGCACAAACTCCACAGGATGTAACGCTCACCTGGTATCCACGCCGGCGCCACCCAGTTCGAACAGTTTCACCCTTGGACCTCTTCCTTTGGACCTTCGTGTAGCTGAAGACCAGGTCTGAAACACAGTAGTTCGATTTTAGATTGGTATTCTCCTCTGACCCGGGGCCCACCTCCCATATGGACCCAAGGACCCCTGGCGCACTTCTCACCTTGCTTCTTGATAAGGTGCGCTCTCCGTCCTGCCACTCGGTGCAGGGGTGCGTTGGGGTTGGGTTTGTCGCTGCCCAGTTACGCTACTGGAGCAACTCTACAGAGTACAGACCTGCTGCGACTCCGTTCTTCAGGTAAGTCTGTCTTGATGGTGTGTTCTTTGTTTTGTAATTGTCTCTATTTAACTCTTTCATTTGTTTATAGGTGTGGATGCTGTCCTTGTGATGTCGCACAGTTTGTGCATGAGATGGTAAGAAAGCGTGGAGTGTGGCGCTATATGCTTTCCTTGTGCTGACCTGTTTATATTGTATTTTTTGCAGGCTACGGTGCTGACCCGGAATAAGCGCGCTGAGAGGATGGAGAGCGGTGAGTAGTGGTGAGCGAACCACTTACTGGCACTCTGAGTTGGAACCAGCCCTTCCGTTCTTCAGCAGGCATTGGAGGCTGTTCTATGCAGGTAAGCGAGTGCTTAATGAATGTGAAGAATAAACGCTTACTAATTTTGTTTTCTCTGTTTCTTTTCCCAGGTAGCGGTTTTCTTGATGGAGCGAGATCCGCCGAGATGTTGACTGCTCAGGATCCTGGAGCGGAGTTCGAGAGCTGATTCCAAAAGATAAGCAAATACTAATGGTGTCTTATCTTTGTTTATTGCAGGAGATCAGGTCCGGCGTGCGGATGAAGATTCCAGCTGACCGCGGTGAACATCACGCTGCAGCAAGCAGAGCAATGCGAAGCATGTTCTGCAATCCGGGCGTGGTTTATATAGCCTGCAGGTATCCCAGGTGTCCCTGGGTCTCCCACACCCAAAATGCTAGACCGCATGACTCAGTTATGGAACTGAGCCATGTGGGAGCATCCATGTTGTTGAGAAAATGCCCTTATGGCCCAGATTATTGGCTTTCCACGTGAGCCTGGCGCCAGGACGGACTCCAAGTGAGTCTGGGGGCAAATGTCAAGGCCCTTGAGGCCCTGATGGAGGTACTGGGTGCAGCCCACATGGTCTGACACCCCAGTCCAAGGGCAGGAGTCGTGACACAGGATAGCACAAACTGTTTGATGTCTTTACGCCATGTTGGCCACCAAAAGTGTTGCTTGATCTTGGCTTCGGTCTTAGCGATCCCAGGGTGACCTTCTACCAGCAATTCATTGTAATTTGAGATGACCTTTTCCTGAAGTTCCTTGCTGGGTAGATAGAGACGTCCCTGAAAATATGGTAATTGGTTTGAAACTGAGTGGTGAGCACTTCTGGTAGGCCAATCCTTCAGAGGGTTGGTATCCATGAGATGAGTGATTTCCTCGTGGATGTCGTCTAAGGTCAGAGACGTTGTAATTCCTAAGATTTTTCTCCAGGAATGATGGGCACTGGGACGGGGGCCTCCTCGTCTACCCCTATACGAGATAAAGCATCCGCCTTACCATTTCGACAACCAGGGCGATAGGTGATTACAAAGTCAAATTCAGCAAAAAATAATGCCCATCGGAGTTGGCGAGATGATTGAGCCTTCGCCACCTTCAGGTACTGTAGATTACGGTGATCAGTGATTACCGTGATCGTATGCCTTGCTCCTAAGAGATAATGCCGCCAAGCCTTGAAGGCCACCTTGATGGCCAAGAGTTCTTAGTCCGTAATGGCATAATTCAGTTCTGGAGCCGTGAATTTCCGTGACCAAAAGGCCACTGGGTGAAGCTGACCGGATTCAGGATCCCTTTGCGAGAGGACCACCCCCATTGCCAAGCTGGAAGCATCGGTCTCAACCACGTACGGTAGATCTGGACGAGGACGAATTTCAGGATTGGAGCTGAAATTAATTTCTGTTTTAAGTCCTGGAAGGCTTTCTGGGCTTCCTCAGACCATTGAAAACGTTTGTTCTTTTGCAGTAAAGAGGTGATGGGATGTACTAGCTGCGAAAAGCCTGGAATGAAGCGACGATAGAAGTTTGCGAATCCGAGCATACTCTGAACTCCTTTAATTGAGGTTGGAGAAGGCCAATTGAGGATGGCATCCACCTTTTGCGAATCCATACGTACACTATGAGGGGTTAGGACAAATCCAAGGAGCTCGACCTCAGTAACATGGAAGAAGCATTTTTCCAGTTTTGCAAATAGTGTGTGTTTTGTTGAAGTTTGTCCAGAACAGCACGGACGTGTTTCACATGTTCTTGTTCAGACGAGAAATATACCAGAATGCTGTCAATGTATACTACGACACATACATCAATCAATTCTCGCAGGACGTCATTCATGAAATACAGGAACACCGCTGGGACGTTACAAAGGCCAAAGGGCATCACTTGGTATTCGAATACCCCGTATTTGGTGCGGAAGGCGGTCTTCCATTCGTCCCCCTTCTTGATTCGTACCAGGTGGTATGCTCCGCGGGGATCTAACTTGGTATAAATTCGGGCATCCTTAACTTGAACCAAAAGTTCAGGAATCAGGGGAGAGGGGTAACAGTTTTTAACAGTGACTTGGTTCAATGCGCGGTAATCGATGCACGTCCTAAGGTCTCCTTCCTTTTTAGGCACGAAGAATAAGGGTGAGGCTGCCGGGGACTTGGAGGGGCAGATAAAACCGTTATCCAGGTACTGGTCTAGATACTTTTTCAAATGCTGATTTTCAGGTTCAGTGAGTGCATAGATTCGACCGCATGGAATCTGTGCCCCAGGTATGAGGTCAATCTGAAAGTCGTACGATCTATGGGGAGGGAGAGTGTTGGCTTGATCCTTATGGAAAACATCCTGATAGTCTTGGTATTCCGGAGGTAGCGGGTTAGTTAGACTCATGATCGTTGTCACTTCCTTGACCAGAGGTTCTTTTGCTTGATAACAGGTACGACGAGCACATTCACCTGAGATGGTCAGCCTCTTAGCACGCCAGTCGATGCAAGGATTATGTGATTCTAGCCATGGCATTCCCAGAATTATTTGGAATTATGGAGCCTTGATTATATCGAACACAATGGCTTCCCGATGTCCGTCTTGGCACAAAAGTGTCATCTCTGTCGTTGAGTGTGTTACCAGACCCGAAGCGATCTCAGTTCCGTCGACAGTGGTGACTAAATCTGTTGCTGCCTTTTTGCAGATTCATCCTTGTAGCCAATTCTTGATCCATATAATTTCCAATGGCTCCGCTGTCGATATATGCTCTGACTGCATGCATTCTAGATGGCTGTTGGTGACTTATGAGGAGCATTGGCAATGCTAGGTGCGAGGTCTGGAAGACCTTTTTGCTCGACAATCGGACCTCTATGCTTGTCCGACTCTGCTTCAACTTTGCCGGCAACCCCAACTGCTTTCTTCGGTGGTTTTACTGGGCACTCTCGGAGGAAATGGCCGGCTGACCCACAATACAAACACAGCTGTTGCTGTCTTCTCCCATCTCTTTCAGCCTTGGACAGCGGCCCGCGCACCCCTCCAATCTGCATGGGCTCGGCCAAGTCGGTGGTCTTAGATGTATTTTCCTTTGGGCGCACAAATACCCGAGTGTCCATTCTAGCTCGATCTGCCTTACAGTTATGTAGTCTATGATCAAGCTGAACCACCAAGTCTATATATTCAGCACAGTCTCTGGGAGGGTTGACCACTTGAGCTAAAACATCCTTTAACTCCCCTCTCAAACTTCGGTAAAACAACGTTGTTCTTTTGTCGTCTGGCCAGTCAGTTTCCACTACCAGTCTATTAAAGGTTGCAATGTAAATTAACAGATCTCGATTGCCTTGACGCAGAGACAAGAGCTCATTATCCAATGCCTAGCCCTGGGAGTGACGGGCAAACAGCTTCTCCATGTTCCAATTGGAACCTCTGAAGTCACGCAAAATAGGATCGTCCCGATTGACTAGTGGTACTGACCAGTCCGCCGTACTGCCACTGAGGTACGAAAGTACAAAGGCCACCTTAGATTGGTCGTTTGGAAAAGCTTCTGGTCTACATAGGAAATGTAGTCGGCACTGATTTATAAAAACCGCATACCTTTTTGGGTCTCTGGCAAAGCGTTCTGGAGGTGCCACAGGTATATATCCTGGAAGGACCACCTGAACTGGATTGCTTGGTGTAGTCGGAACCGTTGACCCCAATACAGGTAACAGTGTTTGCTCAGCCTGGGACTGAAGCAATTGTCTAGCGAGGTCATCAGTACGATCCTTGGCTACGATCAGTTCTCTCCTCAAGGCATTGCTTTCCTGCCGAGCTGAATGTACCTCAGCCCTGAGTTCTCCCAAAAGCTGGGCTAGCTGATCTGTCTCAGAGGTTTCCAGGACGCCCAGGTAGAGAATTTTGTATAAGGCTTCGCGTTCTGTCACGCCCACCTGGTCTCCACGGGGGCGTAGCACGTGGCTGCACGAATTATGTCTGCACTGGCGTGGCACTACGTGGATGATGTTGCTTGCCGTGACTTCTCCCTTGCTATCCCCAAAGAGGCATTGGTCTGCAAGATCGAAAGAAGATATTAGCTACTGGGTGGGACTTGATTGAATCCACCTCCTTAACCTTCTGATGCCCTGCTCCTCTTCGGTCACACCTTAGAGTTTTGTGAGGTAGGCTCTCCGTCCTGCAATCTCTAGCAGGGGGGCGCAGTAAGCACAGTCTGCCCGGATCTACTTAGTTCACTAATCCAGTGGGCTTTTGCTGAGTCTAGGAAAGCTGGGCCAAACAGGTAAGTTGCTTGGTATAGGTGCTTAAAGTTTTTATTGCCCAAGTTTTGAACCGTGTTTTGTCTTTTCTTTCCGGCGCAGTCTCGAGCGGATTTTGAATGGAGGATTGACTCTTCCTAAGATGCTGAGCAGGTTTCCTTCAGACGAGTAATAGCGCGAGAGTGTGGCGTTGAATGTCTGAATTACTGTTTTCTGCTCCGTGCGCAACTTACCTGCTGTTTCTTTTCCTTCTTTGCAGATGCGGCGTGGCTCCGGAATGATGAATGGATGAACCGCTCCAACGTATTCCGGAAGAATGCTGACCCCGGGTGAGTATTGGATGCCAGAGCGGATACCTTCTTTTCAGCAGGTGCGGCGGTCCGGAGAACAACTGAAGGCGAAACCGATGGGATGGAATGATGCAGGTAAGGCCTTTGTTGCTGTACTGTCTCCTGTTCTCTTCTCTTTCTTCTCTCAGGTACCGATGGATGGAATTTCTGAACGGGTGTGGCTGTAGCAGTTCGGGGACAGAACAGACACAGTGAGAGTTACGCTGCAGGAGTGCAGCTGAACGCGAAGCGTGTTCTGCCTGCAGGGTGTGGTTTAAATAGCCTAGTAAGTAGTTACAGGTAAAGTAGTCCCTTAATCACATCCTGCCTTTCAGGCAAAGTAGTCCCTCAGCCACACCCTGGATATGCAGAAAGGCTCAGCCTCACTAGGCTGAGTAAGTAGTCCCATGCAATTCAACACTTATTATGAGCCTGGTGCCAAAGGCACCAGGACTGAGTCCAGGGGGTCCTAAGACACCTCTTAGGGGCTTGATAAGCCCTTATGGGTGCTTGTGACTGGGGTGAGCCCATCAGTTCCGGGGTTTTCGGAGCATGCATCATGACAATATGTTTAACAAGAGTGCTCCTTGGGTTTGTGACTTCCTTCATTCTGCATTGCTCGGTTCCTCCTGCTCATCCCAGTGTTTTGGTAATTCTGGGAACGGAAACTCATTCTTATCAATTTGCACGATAAACTTGGATAAACACTTTTTATGGTTTTCAAAGTCAAGTCAGTCCTGGATGATTGGTACGTGGAACTGGAGAAAGCGTTCTCATAAGTTACACAAAGCAGACCAGAGTTGCAAGGTTGGCCTAGGGGTCTTGGGAAAAGGATTTTACTACCCTTCATAAAAAGATGAGGAGACATATGACAATAGGCCATGAGGGTATTCGGCATGGGAGGTTTATTCCTCCAGAGAAAATGGGGGATGCCATATCTCATCTGATGAAGCCATGGCATCTACCCGAAAGTTGTCTCCCCCCATGTGATCTTCCCTCGTATAGCCGTCCCCAGGCCACATAGGAGGGGGTCACCACCAGGAAAACAGTGGTGACTTTATTGGATTAATCATAGTGTGCATACTGGGGCTATGAGAATAGCCCTCCATCCGGCACTCTGGACATCTTTCTGGAGCAGAACATTAAACAATTCTTGGTAATCCAGTATTCGTTCCCTCCATGTCCAATCATTGACAACATCTTTAATTTCCGTGACAGAGACCTAATCCTCAAAGCAACTAGCGAGAAGGACCAACTCCAATTCTAATCTGCCACCATTTAGATTTGCCCGGCCATGTGCAAGCTACCAGAAAATCTTTCAATGATGTCTGCAAATACTTAGAACACTGACAAGTGCAATATGCCATGGTGTTTCTGGCCAAGCTTAAAATAATTTACATTAATCAGTGTTACCAATTTACCTCTCTGTCTGATGCAATGGACTTCGGTACATCCTCTATTGGTGCATCATAGCCCCATTGCTGATCTGACCGATCATTCAACTATGCACCAGAAATAGTCGTTTAAATATGCAATGCTTTCAGCATTCTCCGGTGCATCAGCTAACAAGCGACTTGTGCAAGCTGACCCGTAGCAGCCCGTTGGGAGTACTTTTTTGTTCTGAATACCATGCTTGTAAAAGTGTTATACCTATTTCCACTGGTAAATTACGCGTATCAGCGAGGTTGGGAGATTACAAACTAAAAAAGTAATGGACTGTTCTAGCGAGCGGCCTTCCTATCCAGCACGGGGTTACCGGGACATTTTCCTTATGCTTGGACCCATTGCTACTACTTAAACATAAATGCTGGGTTGTAGCCCTGATGTTATATACATGTATTGATATTGAATAAGATAACCACTGTGGGATGGATCACGTGGAAAGTACAAGGTCTGAAAAGCCCATGCAAGGTACTAGGCTATTTGATTACTACAAGAAACGCACTACACCAAGCATGCGCATGAGACTATGGGCCTCATTACACGTTGCGCGCTAAAAATTGCAAATTACCTGCATGGCGCCCTTAACGTGTCCGCGCTTGCATGAGGGTGCTAATAGCGTACCATTACGAGTACGCGGACACGAGCATCGTGCCATGCCGGTAATGCCCCAACTGCCATGCCGCTAAACTCCCCCAATAGTCCCTTACCGGCTTCGACGACAGTGCAGATAGCATCTCCGCCTTGACGCAGCATGCAAATAGCGATCACCGCTAATAGCGGTGACCGTTAAATAGCGGAACCGGAAACAGCGTCATCGCACAGGAACGGGAAAGAGCACGGCGGCCATCTTTAAAAACACAATCCATTGCCATCCTCTGCCCCCTGGACCTGTTTGTAGTACTTTGCTGTTGTAAAATATCTGGAACAGCCTTACCATGCCCAAGGCTCTCAAAAAAACAACTGACCGCCAGCGGAAAGAAAGGTTTTCGACTGAGCAGCTACTAATGCTGACACAGACCCTATCTGAAAATGCTGCAGTGGTCTTCGCAAACGACATGCGGCGGGAGACACTCCTCCAAAAAAAAGCAATCTGGGAGGAGGTGGCACTGAAAGTAAGTGCTGTGGGCACCAGCACCCGCAATGTACGCGAGTGCCGGAAAAGATGGGATGACCTTAGACTCCGGGTCAGAATGATCTTGGCAGAAAATCACAACATTTCCACAGCAGGTGGATCGGGGTCACCAATTAAACTAAAAGAATGGGAGGAGACATGTGCCAACCTCATAGGAGTTGAATGCATCGAGGGAGTCGGGAGGATGGAGCATGGCGTGGCAGGCACTTTGGATCGAGGTAAGTGTACCAATGAAAGCATGCAATGTGAATCTACTGGTCCCCGCAAATGTCAGGCCAGAATCACCTCATGGATGGCCAAACAGCCACACATGCATCCCACCCTGCCCATGTCAGTGCCAGACCCAAACACACACACATGCACACATCAACAGAGCCAAGTGCCATACACAACACTGCATGGATAAACCACTGAACTGACACATCACCTGCATCCTTCACAATGAAGTCCAAATGCCCACAACTGCATTGATGATGTATCCTGCATTAAGTACATCGAACCGTAACCAATGCCATCCACCTTCTTGTCCCCGACAGGGTCACATACAGACAGTGACAATGGTGGGAATGCATCCCAGGCACCCCCTGCGCAGAAGAAAAAAAGGCCACAGCCCACAGAGGACACTCAGACAACATCCAGGGGAAAAGGCACAAGGCTCCATTTGCAGAGTCTCAAACATTGGTCGAGCGTCACTGCCAAGGCCACACCAAAGCCAACTGCCTCACCTCCGGAGGTCCACTCACCACCACCGATCACAGCCACCGAGGGACCACCATCAGCTGCAGCCAGTTCGGCAGGAGAGGCGGCAGCCACTGCTCCATTATCTGATGTGGAGGACCCAACAGAATTTGACCTGGGCATGCACACCCCAAGCCCCCCTGAAACTCCACAGCCATCACCACCACACACACCTGGCTCCAACGTCACTGGTGATGAGACTATGGGAGCTTTCAGTAGCCCCCCGGTGCCTCCATCTGTTCACCTGCCTGCATCACAATGCACACCAGCCACACCACCAGAGCCCGACACTGCCCTTGACCTGGCCAGCATCAGCCAGCGGCAACAGGGTCTCACTGTGCTGGTTGGGCAGCATGTGGAGGAGGCTGCCCATCTCAGGGAGGAGATTGCAGAGACATCCAGGCGGTCCAGGGAGGGGATGGAGGCATGCACAGACAGGCTGTGTGGGGAGCTCATCCAAGTTCGGGAGGTCCTCATACGTATTGCGGATGCTATGGACCGCCAATTCTCACCACCACCACCACCACCTGGACAGTCTGCCCCTTCTTCGTCCGCCAGTTCGCGGCAGTCAAGCCCACCCCGATGCTCCGCACGCACCACCAGGCCCACCTCTAGGCAGCCTCCCAATGCTGGTTTTGGCAATGACCAACAGGGAGTTAATGTTCATGCTTCCGCGTGCATGCCTGGACGCAAACATTGTGGAAGACACATGAGGGACCGTTGTGGGGGGTAGGGGGGAAGGGTGTGATGGGACTGTTGTGGGGGGTGGGAGGGGAAGGGTGTGATGGGACTGTTGTGGGGGGTGGGGGGTGTGATGGGACTGTTGTGGGGGGTGGGGGGGAAGGGTTTGATGGGACTGTTGTGGGGGGTGGGGGGGAGTGTGGTGGGATGTTTGGGGACATACACATTTTCCTGTTTAAGTTCATAAATACACTGGTGTTAGAGCAAAACACAGGCCTGGACTCCTCCATTGTGTATGTGTACTTTATTGACGCCAGGGTCCATTGTGAGCTCACAAACAGACACCAGTGCATTACTAGCCATATCCAGGTGACAGTACGAGAACATGTTACTCAGAATATTTGGTTGATCAGATGCTGTCTCACAGTACGTCCCTCCTGGCCATCCCCTCTTGCATGACCTGCATCCCCTTCACCTCCATCCTCATCCTCATCAGGTGCTTCTATTTCAACGTCAGGGGGCAGTGGCACATTCCGTCTGATACACATATTGTGCAGCATGACACATGCCATGGTGATCTTGGCCACCTTGTCATGGCCATACAGGAGAGTGCCACCAGACCTGCTAATGCACCTAAACCGTGCCTTCAAAAGTCCAAAAGTCTGCTCGATCACGATGCGGGTACGGGTGTGTGCACGATTGTATTCCTCTTCGTGCCTGTTCTGTGGGTTCCGTACAGGTGTGAGGAGCCACCTCTTCAGGGGATAGCCGGCATCACCTATATGGGATCCTGTTACTGTTCACCTCAAGTGTGGCCTGTTCATTTCACAAACATTGACTTGGCATTGAGATTCAAGTACACAATCAACAGCATACATGCAAATGGTCTGTGTAACTGCAATGTGCAAAGGTGGGCTCAACCCTGCAAGTAGACATGCCCCATTAATGCCTCCAACAGTAATTGACATGTCCTGTGTGAGGCCAGGTCTTAGGTGTCCCTGTGCCCAGGCAGATTTGGTACCACACTGGTGGTGTACTGCCCTTCCAAGATTGACGTTGCCAGGCTGAGAGGCATCACTTCAGTGGTGCTATGGGTTCGTGGTGCATTGCTATGGCTAGGGGGTATCCCTTAGCATGCATTGAAGGGCACATTGCATTATTGATGTCGTGCTGGACGAATTCAGCCTGACTATGTTGACGGCATGGATGACATTTGTGTATTTTGTGGCGCAGAATGTTGTGCAGTGTGGATGTGGTTTGATGTTTGATGTTTCTAGACTTGAATTGTCATCTGTGTTGTGTAGCATATACTTGCATGTCCGTTCATCTCAAGTACGTTGCGGCCCTCCCAGATGGACATTGGCTTACATCTGTATGTGCATTTGGACGACGGACTACAGGCTACACCCAGTTGGAGTATCTATCTCTCCCCCACCCGACGCACACCCAGTTGGAGTATCTATCTCCCCCCCACCCAAGCACACCCAGTTGGAGTATCTATCTCGCCCCCCCCCCAAACACAATGCCATGTGCTTGGCCTGCTACTCACCAAGTAGCCACGAACGTTGTCCCATATGTCGCTCCATGTAGCGGGGGATAGTTGAGTTCCGCAGGACCATGGAATCATGGGTAGATCCGGGTAATCGGGCACAGCAATGTGTGATTATTTTGTTGGCGTCACATACCATTTGGACATTGATGGAGTGGAATTGCTTCCTGTTTCGGTACACTACTTCATTGTGATGAGGGACGACCAATTACACATGTGTACAGTCAATGGCCCCAATGCAACTTGGGATGCCTGCCAGTGAATAGAAACTGACTTTGGTGTTTGCAATCTGCTGGGCAGTCCGTGGCATGTATATGTGTTCGGATGCATGCTTCAGGAGGGCATCGAGTACCTGGTTCAGTGTGCGCGAGAATACTGGTTGGGAGATGCCATGCATCTGCCCCACTGTATGCTGGTAGGTGCCTGTGGCCAGGAAGTGGAGCACAGTCACCACCTTCAGTAGAGGGGGGATGGCAGTACTGATGTCTATGAGGCTCACAATGTCATGGTGTATCATGTCCACGATGCTGGTGATGGTATCCCGGTCCAGACGGTACAGGGTGTGTATCTGCTCAGGTGTTAGGTTAAATGGACTGGCTCTGATCCTGGGAATTGGTGGGTGCCTCTGTGTTATGATTAGGTGCCGTGGTGGTGCTTGCTGTGCCTGTCTTGCCCTCCTCCTCCTCCTGCGTCTCCTCTGTGCTGCCTGTTGTTGTTGCAGCTGCGCTGCGATCAGGTCCTCCAGGCCATGTAATGCTGTTAGTATTGGAACCATCTTGGTGTGGGAAGGGGTGTGGTGTGCTCCTTTTGAGCAGCCACAGTCTCCATTGCCTCCTCCTGTGCTGATTGTGGCCACCTGTGGCAGGTGGTAACACTGCACAGTTCTTTTAACGGGTGGTTCGCGGTGGCGGTGTTAGCGCCATGCCGTTAAGGGGTTTTGGGTGCTTTTCCATGCCCCTATTGGCACGTCCGCATGGCTTGTGATGATGTGCTAATAGCAGCATGGCGTAAATTAAGGACGCGAGGGTCGCGCACCCGCGGACTGGCCGCTATTAGTGGCACCGTACTTAGCGGTGCCGCAAATAGCGGTGAGCAAGGTCATAATTTGGATGGGGATTTAGCGTTACCGGTATTCCATTACCGGTAGCGTTAAATCCCTTCTGCCTACCGTGTAATAAGGCCCTATGAGTCACTGGTGGTGGGGGGGTGCATGCTAGCTACTCTACTACTTACTCGCGGAGAGTACTGACTATAAGACCGAAGGGCAAGGCTTCAAACTGGTAGTGGCTTCCTGCTACCGTGAAGCAAAGGAAACACCTGTGTCTGGGCCCGTAGAAACGTGTTGATACTATGTAGGTCGAGTATGTTCCTCCAACCTCCCAATTTTTTCATGACCAGAAAGTATCTGGAGCATATCCCTGTTCCGCGGAGTTAAGTTGTAATGGGCTCTATCACTCCCTTGGCAAGGAGGGATTGGGCATCATGCAGAAGCAGTGGCAGATGTTTTTCAGTCTTTGGAAAGGGAGAGAAGGAGAGAGGACGGCCAATGAACTTGAGTGTGGCCATGACAAATGAGGATCAACACCCATTTGTCTGTGGTGATGGAATTCCACATACGTGATGAAGTTGGAAAGTCGGCCTCCCACTGGGGTGTGAAAGTGGAGGCCGGAGCTGGGGCCTGGTCAGGCCTGCTTTGGAACCTGGCTTTTGAGGAAAAAGTGCAGCCACAATGTGACGACAGAATCTGGGCTAGATTGGGTACGGAGTCAGGAGACTTATACTTCTTCTCAAAACAGTATTCTATGGGTGGTGCTGTGAAATGGTTTCTCATCACACGCAGACCGTCCTCCCAAATGTCTTCCAGGACTGAGATGGCCCCGACAGACTTTCACGTGGATTCACGCCGTCGATAAAGGAAACATTCCTTTTTGTGTTCCTCAGGAAGCAGATCAATTCGCTTCACTGCCCAAGACATGAGGGCACGAAAAGATACTATTTAAACTGAGAAGGAATCCCTGGGCGGCAGATCAGCTCGCTTGCTGCCCATAGGATATAGATCATTCAAATCATCAACCATATTGGTATGAGGAGAGCCATCAGTAGGAGAGGCGTCGTCATCAGTGTCTTTGAGGTTGGTTAGTGGAGGAGGAGGAACCAGGACCGAACAGGGATGTTCAGATGGTGGCAATGGAATTAGCACTTGTTCAATAGGAAACGCAGGAGGACCATGAGGAAGCAGCAAAGGCAGAGCAGGGAGCTGGTGCTGTGGGTCAGATACCAAAGTCTGTAATGTGGACAAGATGTCCATGGAGACATCCCGAGATACCGAAGGAGTAGGGGTTTGTCATTGTATCAGGCACAGATTGAAGAGGAGCCTGTTGCGAAGATGAGGAGCCTGCACGGGGAGATGGTTCCGGATGGCTAGGACATGTTTAGGTGTGAGCTCTGTGGACGCCAAGGGAGCACGTGGGGACAGCATGATAGTAGAAGGGAGCACCTTGTGGTTATCACCATGCAAGAAAACCCCTTCTTGGATCTTCAAGTCTGAGTCCTCTTCATGCTGCAGAAGGTCCTCAGGTGAAGCCATAGCTGGGCAAGGAACAGCAGGTTGCACATATGGTGTCAATGAGAAGTGTGGCTGCATAGGATTAGTCATGGGTAGGAGCGAAAGCGCAGATGAGATAGATATTGGGCCCGAGCAACCACTCTTGGGGCTGTAAACAGTAAGACTTAAGGTTTGGTGGTAGACGAGGTGGGTGTGGATTTCTGCACTGCAGACGGCGCACTCAACAAGGTCATTGTTGGCTTTACCATAGAGGTCGACGACGGGGAGGTGGTGGTCATCGGCAATGCAGACTTGGGAAGTCCGTGAACAGTTGATGAGGTAGTTGACAAGGAAGGCATGAACAGAGCAGCCATCAATGTTGCCGACGAGTGTTGTTTATCTGAAGCGGAATGCTTGACAGACTAAGTCGACTTGGATGAAGCAGCCGTCACCAGAGTGGCCGCAGCCGATGGAGTCGCAGACTAGGACATCAATGGACTCGTCGATGATGGAGCAGTCAGAGCATGCAAACTATGTCCCTTTTTGATTCTCTTCCCCCGGGAAGAATCTTTGCGGGACCTCAACCTCTTTGACGTATGAGTGCACTCAAGGAGTCTGCTGTGAGGCACAGAACAATAAATTCAGACAGAGGCCAAGTCAGAGGCACCAGCACAGTAATCCAACCACGCGACTAACCTCCAGTGGTGATCTTTCCAAGTCTTGGAGGATAAAGACTGGCAAATGGAACAGCATTTCATATCATGGTCCGGATACAGGCAATGTAGGCAGTCCATGCGAAAATCATCAGCATAACATTTTTGAGTTCATAAGTCAAGAAGGCCTTGTATAGGCTTTTCTTCAGCATATCTGTCATGGTGCTGCAGTCAATGGACTTCTAAATGCCATGACGATAGGAAGCAGGACAGCTACCCCAGAGGCGACGGAACGGACCAGCAGGCAAAGAAACACACATCTACCAAACTATGGCGGGCTTGATAAGAAAAAATGAAGAATAAAGATAAAACTGATGGGAAATATTCAAACAGCATGTGAATCTATGAAAGATCCAATGCTGGAGTATGACAATATACGTTGGATGTGCTTACCAGGATCGAGATAGGAGCATTTAGATCTCACTAGTTTCTTTAATATGCACTAAACCCACTGCACGAGTATACACAAATGGAGTCACATCAGAGAGCTTTTCACTCTCCAAACTTATGCACCAATGTATTGCATTGAGATGGATGGACAAACTTGCACCTTCAGTTAATCATGAACTGGTCCGGGCCAATTAATGTGAGCAACTACTGTGAATTTGCACATGCATCCTCATGATTCAGGGACTTTTGGTGCCATCAGAGGCAATATCTAGTAGAGGAAACGACGGGTGCTCATCCCAGTAGGAAATTCTAATGAATGTTGCAGCCAGAGCCAAATGATGTAACAGAGAAGAGCGGATGCCGTCGTCTGAAGTTATATACCCTTCTTTCCTGTGTCTATTAATATTGCTGTACGATCTTAATCAATCGATGAGTATCATATGGTTAGACCGATGTGGAAAAGGGCACAGGTTATCCAAACACTTTTTTGTTCAGGTCTGTCACAATGGCTAACTGAATAAAGACAGTTGACCAAAAAAAATAATTTGGACAGCTAGCATAGCACAGCCATGTTTCATTATGCCCAGTTAGTGCAGCCGTTTTCTGCATTAGACAAAATTAGGATATCATGCCAGGTTCCATTACATCCACTTACCACACTAGTATGCGGTTAGTACATCAATGTCAAACTCCATTATGCCCAGTTATCACAGCATGACCATATACCATAAATCCACTAAGCAAAGCAAGGGCAAATTCCAGAATGCCCAGTTAGCAGAGAAAGGGCATATTCCAGTATGCTCAGTTAGCACAGTAATGCCAACCTCCATCGGTCAAGAGAGTACATTACCAACCTGTGGCCTTGGCGCTGCAAATCAGAAAGCATAGAAAGGGGGCTGTATTTAATTGTCCAAGCTTGCCTTCTACTGCTGAATCCTCTTTAGTTTGCTTGTTTCTTTTGGTATCATGTCGATAGGCACAGCTGTGTACGATATATTTTGGTTAATGTGTGGCTTAATCACTAAGCGGTCTACCCTAGCATGTAGATTGAACACCACAATCCTGGGACACAAACCTGTGGTTTCATCAAAACGCTAATGTATTTAAATAAATGAATTAAAAGGTAGTGAACAAGCTTTATGTAGGGGACGTTACTACAATATTACACACAAACATGGACAGCTTGTCCATAAAAACGAAAATAACCTGCCTGCTTAAATCACACTATTTCTCACACACAAACATCCATAACATAATCAAATCTCTATATGTTTAATTCTGAATAGCAAAAGACATTCTAAACTTAATTCTGCCGCTTATCTGCCAGAGTGTTCAAATTCTTTACATCCAAAATATTTCCAAATTGCACAGAGTTACAATTACAAATAATGAAAAGAATGTAAGCTCATGAATAATTGCATCAACATTCTGCAGATTTTGATTAGAGAAGCAATATTATGGTTCAGAACACACAAAGAATTTGTTAAACGATGTAAGCATCCCTCACTTCTGACCTCACTAAGGGTGCCACTGCGTAGTTTCAAGAAGGAGGGGTACATTGGATTTACAGTCACATACTTTTTATGGGAGTAGAAATGACAATCAAACTTACTTTGCAATTCTCTATTAAATAGCTATGTCCTTTACAGGACACACATTATCAAGCAGATTTTCATTAGGGTATAGTATGGACGTCTTCATAGCCCAGCTTCATGTTAACTATTTCAGAACCAAGACTTTGGGTCCAATTTAATGAGATATTAATTAGCCTAGAGCGGCATAGGGACTGCACATAAGTGCTATCTGTATCATTGTGCACCCAGCTCAAAATGTATTTTGGGTTGGACTGAACTCACACCTCATTTGATTTTAAATGCAGTGAGAATGCACTGTACATTTCCAATTTAAATCAATATATTTTCGTATTACCTTCCCAAACCAGCCGCCCTTTCTGGGACTTATGTGGCTAGAAAGCAGCCATCACTTAATTTGGGGAATTCTCATACTCGCTTTGAAATAATCTTTAAAGGTGTGGAGCCAACAGAAACCTTAAAGTGTCCAACCAGAACTAAACACGTGTCTGGGGTTGCTGTTGGTACTCTTGTTCAGAGGAGATTTGCCAAGCATTTCGGTGCTGGACTGCCCCAGGGCAGAACAAAGACTGATTTGGTTGGGATATTTCTTCTCTGTGAAAGATAGTGAGATAAAGACTCTGGGTAAGTCATTCGTAACCAAGATTAATGTCTGGCAGAGGGACTCCCAGGACTCTCCTTGTTAATCTGGGAAGTCTCAGTAAGCAGGCCCCTATTAGCCTGCTGCCATGAAGTTAGAACTGCCTCAGGTTCACTTCTCTGCATGTTACCTTATGGAGAGGACTCCTTCCCCTAGTAAAGGAATCCTCTATTCGACAGCCCTTAAATGTTTGTCTCCTTCATTAATCCAGTCATCCTTAAAGTGTAAAATATTCCCATGGTTAAATCATGGTTGTGTCAGTTATTCCAGATTCCACAAACTCACACACAATCCTTGTATTCACATGTCACACTATGTAATGGGCCCGATCTTTCTATTGGACTGCCTCACAGTCACACACTCCGATTGAATACACATGCCCAGCCTTCTATGGGTGTTCATAATTTCTATATTTGTGACCAGAAAAGGTGAGGGCTTAATCTGTCCCTAATACCTTTGACTGCAAATTTGTTTCAATCCCATAATTCACTGTAGTAACTGGCCACTTTAATAAAATAGGGATAGCAATACTATGTCATCACATATGCACGTCTGAGTATGCGACACAAAGGTATAGTGTATGCATCCATGTTATGAATATTAATCGTTTTATCAATTTTTAGTATTCATAGATAATGTGTCTTTGGTGTCAGGTGAAAGAGGGAACACTCTGCTTAAAACCTCATCTAGTCCCATGTGTGTAACTGATATGGTTTCAAAGTTAGGAGCCACATTAATTTCCATGCATAATGTAATATTTGAATTATGCGCTGCATCTGTCCTATGAACAACATCTTGTGCTACAACAAATGTATTTATTTATTGCATTTGTAGAGCACACTAAACCCAGAGGCATTAAGGTGCTAGTTACATGGGGCAAGGATACTTACATAGGTGTATAGCAAAAAAAGAAAAGGACAGTACATGTTACATAGATCATGTGGTGCATGGACAGAAGCTGTACTTGTTACATAGAGGTGCACATTGCCTGAAGTTCGGAATGCTGTTAGGATGCATGTTTTTGGGTGAATGTGGCAGAAAGTTCAATGCCATGGTGTACTGGTTCAGTGTTCATTCAATTTGGTAGATTGGAAGAGAAGAGTTATGAGCTTTTCTCGGAATACCCAATAAGATTGTTTGGATCTCAGGGGCGGGAGTAGGGCGTTCCAGTACTTGGCGGCAGGGACCAGGAAGCTGGTCCCATCAGATCTGGCTTGCCTGAATATGGGGATAATGAGTAGGTGAGAGTGAGAGGATCGGGTAGTTCTGAGTGATTGAGCTTTACAGCATTTTTGCGACAGGTATCTCAGTGCCTTCAAGGAGACGCATTTGTGCGTAATAGCAAGTGACTTGAAAGTAATCCACTCGCAGATGGGTGGCCAGTGTGCGTTTCTTCTGGCAGCTGTAATGTGATCCTGCTTAGAGATGTTAAGTGCCACTCTAAGCGCATTGTTTTGAATAACTTGGAATTTCTTGATGTTGCGCACAGAAGTCCCTACAAATAGGGTGCTGCAGTAGTCTAATCTCGATCCTGTAAGTGATCTAGCAATGGTGATGCAGCTTTCAGCGGTGAAGGAAGGGTCTGCATGCATTCAGGAGTTTTGTTGTGTGAGCTGCAGCGGGGGCAATCACGTTGACCTGCCTTGAGAGACTTGGGTAGTGTCTAGGTAAACAGACAGGATTTTATCATTACTGGACACTTGGATACGAGGGGGGATAGGTCAGGGGCAAGGTGTTTGTCTTGGAAGCAAGACAATGCAGCACAACACAGGATCAAATCCTGATCCTGCGCTTAGAAACCAATCTTTGGTATTAAGCGTGATATAAAAGAAAAATTTGAATTAATTATAATGATGCCGTCAATGATGAAGGATTTGTACTCTTGATTGAGTTTACTCTAGGAAGTGGGAGATCCTACAATTGGAATTTCTGTCTTTTTATCAATGTGGCAAAGAATGTTGGAGGCCATCAAAGCCTGGTTTGTGTGGAATACTGAGAGTAAGTTGTGGGAGTCTGTGGCATAGTTCCCCATAAGAGGGAGAAGAATCTGCGCGTCATCCGCGTAGATCATGTAGGAGATTTCTTTGTCATCAAGCAGGTCAAAAAGGGGCTTAGTGAATATGTTGTACTGAGTTGGGGAGACGCGCAAACCTTGTGGAACCCCACAAGTCACAGGGGCTGAAGGAGCTGCAGTGTTGGCAAAGAACACTCACATAGTTCTCTTTGATAAGGACGAGATCCAGGCAATGTCATCAGGAACGAAGTGGGCTGCTGTGGCTAGATGTCTGCATAAGATTTGGTAGTCCACGAGGTAAAAGGCTGCCGATAGATCCAGCAACAGGAGGAGAGCTGGAGTGCCGGCGTCTTTGAGTTCATGATTGTTTTTAGATCTAGCAGTGCAGTTTCAATCCTGTGGCCCTCGCGGAAGCCAGTTTGGCATAGGCCATAATTCATGTTAACAAGTGTTCAAAATACATGCACTGAGAGATTGTTCGAAATGAGATGATAGGCCTCCTTTAATCTCTTGGCCTAAATTAACAGATGTCCGGTTTTAATGCTAAGCAGAGTTCAAAAGGGGCTACTTTTAATGGCAGAATATGGTATTGAAGCTCAATAATAAAATGAACAGGTGCAGACCAACAGATGCTAATTTACAGCCACACTGTAAAATCCTCATTTCTATTAAACTTTGTACATTAATATGATAGTGGTTGGGAAAAGAAAAACCATTAAAAAGATACAGAATGAAAAGATGATTCATTTTCTTAACTTGATTTACATTAGGGAATTGTTAGGATTTCAGGAAGGGCTAGTGAGCCCTTCCTGTCTACTTACCAGTGCCTGCGGAGACTCAGGGCTCACGGTGGCAAACGCTGGCCCCAAGGAAACATGCATCCTTTCCATTAATCAAGGATGTTGCCTAGTGTGCGGCCACACAATGAGGTCTTCTCCCCTAGTACGCAGACCGCGTATTACGCTACACTCACGCTGGTAGCTGACCATGTGTATTTAAGAAATGCCCCGCAGTAGAACCGTGTTCTTACAATGGTCTTCATC
The DNA here is from genome assembly GCF_040938575.1 of Ambystoma mexicanum. Lineage (NCBI taxonomy): Eukaryota > Metazoa > Chordata > Amphibia > Caudata > Ambystomatidae > Ambystoma > Ambystoma mexicanum. Next base: position 1,191,346,391 of record NC_090933.1, read on the forward strand.
CATTGCCATGATCTCTTGACTCCAAGCCACCTCTACTAAAAGGTAATTGGATATTAGGTATTTAGTTGTTTTGTCCATTCTATCCCATCTCTGAGCCTAATGCCCCAAACCCCTTCTTCATGTCCAAGAACCTGTTTTCAAGAACTTCATGGATAGGTTTGGCCTTGACTAGGGAAGAGTCCAACATCATTGTTTATCCCCATCTTGTGAGATCTCTGTATCACCTTTTCTAATTTTGTGACTCTCGTCTCCCCCTCGTGGTTCCGGCTTTCCTGTATCACGCTGGTCCAGGGGTTGCACTCCCGCCTTGGCGGGGAAAGATCGCACAGTGTTGTTCCATCAGCCTGTGAGTTCTTTCCGTACAGGTTTGGAGAGTGATTGCTTTGTGGTTCCCAGGAGGACTACAAGCTAGTCAGGCTCGCTAAACTGACATAAACTGCAGAAGTGAGCCATTTAGAACACTTGACAACATCCTCAAACATGACTTTTGCCATTTTAAAAGTGATTTGGGGAATATGGCTCTAAGCTGAAAACAAGGAGATTGCTTTGGTATACAGCACACAAGGGTTCGTCCAGATTTCTGCCTCTTACTTTCTACCATTATAAAAAGAGTGCACCTACAAGTATCACCTTCGCACCCAAGAAACATTTTTCACCAAAGTAAAAGAATTCCACAACCTACAACCATTTCTAAGGCCCAAGAATCTGGAGTGTGATTATCAGAAAAAGAACTTAACCTGAGCCCCATACACTTATTTTCACAGACATGAAGCTTAAAAAGAACGGAAGCTTAAAAAGAATGCTATTTCTCAGCAGGCTACTACATTTCTGATGCCATGTTGTAAAGAAAATGGAGCTGTCATTTTAAAAATATGCTTCTTTCTTCCCAATTGTAAAGTCAGATAAATGTCAAGAGAAAAATTATGAATTAATAAAGGAGGAAAGGAAACACCATTTGAAGTTCCATTACTTTGAATAACACTATATTGTATTCAACTTGAAATAGTGCATGCTTGTATATGTAAACTTGGAGTAGTGCTGCCCCAACCTCAGGAATTTGTGTGATCAGACTGATCAGGAGGCTGCTACTTCGTCAAATGTACGATTCACCTGCTTGACGCCAGTTTAAAGCAAGTTAGCAGGCTTTGGTCGTAAGAGATTGTTTACCCCAAGAGAAAATCATATTTGGAGTTTTCATTTAGCATTATTATTGAAAAGAGCAAATTTGAATGTAGGACAGAGGACTATGTTTGGCCCAAAACAGCATTTTCCTAAGATACTTTTAAGTCAAAGGTGAATAAAATGTATAATTTGTCAAGTTACCAGAGATTTCATTATTTAAAATCTCTAAGTTTACAGTGGAAAATCCTAAGAACCTGAAACAAATTGTGCATTATATATGAAAGCAAATTACCTTTCAGCCAGCACACCAAATCCGATTTTGTGTACAATTACAGATATGATAAGAAATATGAAAAATGTATATCTCGAAAAATATACACCTCGCAGTTATATCACATCTCAAATTGCCCGTCCTAATTTATAGATTATATTGGTATTTATGTTATTTAACCAGCACATTCACGTCAGACGTTCTATAAACAAAATGCCTCTCCATAAGATTAGGAGGGAGATTCCGCCCTCCCTTCAAGTTACAAGACTAGGGTGGATAGCCCCACCTTGACAGTCACAAGATGAGAAGTTAATAGCCAACATCGCCGAGTCACAAGATTAGGGGATGAGTTTTGATTATAAAATACCCTGCACACAGGTAGACCAGAGATTAATGGAAGGAGGTGGCTGATCGTGGCAGAACAGACATCAACTGGAGTGCTGCTTTTTTTTATAGAGACTGCACAGATGATCACCATCTGAAAGATGAGCAGTTCATACTGAAACCTCTGCAGCACCTTAAGGGGCCATGCATACTGACAGATTCTAAACTGAGAGGGTGAAGGCAGATCTCCAAAAATAAGAAGCCCAATTTAAATTATAAGTACTGTGGCGAGCCAGAAGGAAAACACTGACTTTCAGGTGACAAGAGCAGGATGATTTATTAAAATAGAAATTTTAAGGCCTAACTTTCCGTATCACTATGGGAATTCCTTACCTAACTTACTAACTAATGTGCATCAGTGGAAGTCCAAATAAAGAAGTCTGCTGTCCAAAACTACCCTAACTGATCCTACAAATCTGTGAACTTACTTAGGTTTGGAGAATGACTCCCTTCTCCATGAATACTTGCATTATCAGTCTGTCAAATAGTATAGTATTCTTAAATATCTTCTTGTTACTTCTTTGATCAGTCTTTGTAGCTCTTCCAATGGGCTTAGGCAAATTGGTTCCTTCAAAGTCCTCTCCTGTCACATCTCTGTGAAACCTGAATGTGTCCCACCCTCTAATCCCCAGAGATCTGTCGTCCAGGTGGCCAGGACATGGCCATCGCTATTGGATCCAGTTCCTGGGGGTGGACCAGTGGGGGAGCATTGCCTGGGTCGGGGGGGGTGTTGGGGGTCTTAGGGCAGTGGAAGTGGGACACAGAGGGTTGAGACATGGTATCCCCTTTGCTGTAACACCTTTTCCCCATCGTACCCTGTAGGATATCTAGAAACTCTACCAATCCCCTCCCCTTTTCCCACACAAACACTTTCTTACATTGTAACAGACAACGGACTAACACCAGAGCCGTTTACCTGACATGTCCCAAAACACGGCTCAGGCAGAGTCAGGCAGCTGACACACACTTACTGGCCCTTACCTTCCCCACAGGGATAAAAGGCGGAGAACAGAAGCACAGTTCAAGCAAGGCTGAACGCACGCAGAGACAGCTACACCAAACCAGCAGTTCAAACGGAGAAGAAAGGCGGTGAGACCTGGAAGGATGATGGAGGGGGAGTTGCCCTTGCCCTTCTCAATTCAGACCTGCGAAGCTTCCGCAAAGGAAATCGCAAGACCGGGAGTAACCAATGGCGTGCAAAGCAGCAGACGAGAATGGTACACAGGGACCTCCCGCATTGATAGCACATGCAGAGAGGCAAGTTGGCTACCGTGGTACTATCCTTGACTCCAGAGAACAAAGAAGCCAACGGGTTGAGAACAGCCGGTGAGTCGGAGGAACCTGATTGCAAACAGAACTGTGTTGTGCCCAAGGTTGCAAGTAGCAACATTTTCAACGCAAGAAGACAGAACTTGTGTGTATTTTTGTACTTTAAAGAAAGCTCAGTTGAATCCAGGTGCAGATGGGTCCGGCTTATTCGAAAGACTCTAACCGGGGCCTGATTTTGAAACTACAAGATCCAGAAGGCCCCAGGAAATGGTGGTCCTGTAAGGGTCACGTCAAATCCCTTATACAATCAATGGCCTCTGACCCGTTGCCAGAAGGAAAGCTAAGGGAAGGGAACCCTGCTTTCCGACAAGATTGTGAACTGTGGAATAAGGCAATTGTGAACCCAACAGAGGGATGCCGAAAGAAAGGTAAGAGAAATAAAAAAAAGGAACCCCGCTTTTTGATAAAACTGAGAGATACATGAACTGTTTTAGGAATACATGAACTGTGTTGAAGAAACGCCATAATGAACCCGAAGGAAGGAGGCCCGTTTGTGCAAGAAGGATCCGAGCCTGGCCGAGGGAGATCCCAGGGGCGAAGAGAAACAGCCCAAAGAACTTTTATTTATTTATTTTTATTCCATTCTACGAATAGGGGTGAAGAATAATACATCCAAGAACAGTGTATCAACAAGAGTGTCTCCTAGTAGTTTGTCTAAACAGACATTAAAGCTCCTAAAGATTACCTGTGAAATCTGAGAAGCAATAGCGAATCCAACCGAGGAAGGCCCATTCTTACATGAAGGATCTGAGCCCGGCAGAGGGAGATCCTAGGGGCGAAGAGCAATCGCCCAAGGCGCAATCGCCCAAGGTGCAAGAACACAGAGAACTTTTTGTTTGTTTGTTACTTTAAATCAGCAAACCTTCCAAGGCAAGAGACTTTTGACAGAAAGAGACTTAGCCTCTGAAGGGTTTTGATATTGTGGAACTGAACTGTGAACCTCATGTTGACGAGGCCCAGGAGTGTGCTGTGCTCAAGAGTCCCGCCTTGTCCTGTGCCTAAAACGTGGGGAAGGGAGACCCAGCCAAAACCACCATGACTTATTATTTTGTGAACACTTCTTTCATTTCTGGTGAACATTATCCCACACTCTTTTTGTAACTTAGTAGTAAGGATTGCCAATAGGTTGTTTTTTTAATAGGCCCTTTCCTTTGACAAGACACCACCTTCTTGTTATTTGATGGGCCTAACTTTACTCCCATCTTAGGTTTTGTTTTAGATTAGTTGTTTATCTCACCCATTATATGGTTCAATAAACACCCTTGAACTGTGATCATTTGTGTCTGTCTCTGCCATTGCCACCATGAGTTCCTTACACTTCCCACTCTCCATGAGAGACACAGTCACCTTCCATCTCCTTTACAGACAACCCAAGCCCAACACCGCCTTCATCAGAGACTTCACCAACCGGATAACAGTCATGTCCCTCAAGCAGGCCAAAAAACAGCTGCCTAGGCCACTTCAACCTCCCAAGCAACAAGGCCACCAACTCATAAAGAATGCTCTCCTCTTGTCCTCTTGACACCCTCAGCCTCACAAAGCACACAAGAGATCCAACGCACAAGAAAGGTAACATCCTCGACCTAATCATCACTGCACTGCCTTATCTCCACTACAGCTCTCCTCTCCCGCTGACTGTCTGACCACACTGTGCCTTGCAACATCTTGCACACCACCACAGTCAAGCATTCCCAACGGAAACCCATCAGACAAAACCATCAGAGCCTTCGAGAACTTCCCAGTGGAAGCCCTGATGGTAGACCTTGCCAAACCTCACCTCACATGGACCAAACACCCACAGCCAAACTGCGACTGTCTACTGGAAACACTCCTTCCCTACCTGGAGATCATCAAAAGATCCCTAACTCAAGGCATCTGCCCACCAAATCTGAATCCTCCCACTACTAGAGAAACCCACTCTGCATCCCGCCAACCTAGGTAACTATCCCCCCATCACCCATCTTCCCTTCCTAGGTAAGATCAAGAAAGCGGTAGCCATGCAACTGCAGCAACACATCGACAACAACCTCCTATAAGCCTACCAATCCGGGTTCAGACCCAGATGCGGCACGGAGACTGCAACCATACAGGTTGTCGACGATGCCCTCAACATCCTTAATGACGGCCACCTCTGCCCCCTGGTTCTACTCAGCCTCTTGGCTGCTTTTGATACAGTAGACGAGCAGGCGCTCACGGACACCCTACATTTGCGCATGGGGATCAGCGACCTTGTCCTACGCTGGCTCAAGTGCTACTTCGCCAACTGCCAGCAGTTTGCTCAGATGGACTCCTCTAGATCGTCAATGCTACCTGTCACCTGTGAAGTCCTGCGGAGTTTCATCCACTCCCCAGTGATCTTCAATCTAAACATGGACAGTTGGGAGCCCTCCCAGCCATAAACGACATCCACATGCACCAATACGCAGATGACACAGCTATACCTCGAGATAGACTTCTTCAAGGAAATCCACAGGCTTAGAACCTGCCTCTCGCTGATTCAGTCCTGGATGTCCAGTGCATACTTGAAGCTCATTCCCTCCAAGACCGAATACCAACTCCTCAATAACACTGAACACCCAAACATACAGACATACAGACCTGGCTATCAACCATGAACCCTGAGGGCTTCACACCCAAGCTCAACTCCTAGGCCAAATCCCTTGGATGCCACAATGACAAACACCTCTCCTTGAAAACACACATAGCTAAGAAAACTAAAGTGAAGCCCTCCCTCTGGACAGCTTTAGAACTACAGTACAAGCACTGGTCCTATCCTACCTGAATTGGGGCAATGTCCTCCTCGAAGGCCGCCCGTCGTTCTCCCTTGCGCCCCTGAGAAGTGTCCTACACGCGGCTGCAACCCTCATCAAGGGTCTACGCAGATACGGCCACATCACCCAGGCCCTCATCAATCTTCACTGGCTCCCACTGCACGCACAAATCGCCTTCAAATCTAGCTGCATCATCCATTCGGCAGTCACCCTCAAGTCACACAGCTACCTTGTGGAGAAACTCTGCATCCCCGGCAGACAGCGCACTACCAGAAGCCAGGACACCTGCTGACTTAAAAAACGCCATTGCAAAAAGGATAGGACCAGAAAACAAACTCTTCTTTTCTGCCTATGGAATAGCTTCTGTGAAGAGTCAGAAATATGAGGCAGACAACTTTCAGATGATTTCTCAAAATATGCCATTTTTTTAAAATGATACGTTTCTACACTAGTCTTACCCTGACGAGGATTTAACTGCCTAACATAAGCTAAAGAAAATACTCTAACAGAAAATATCTGTCCCTTACACTTGTAAATACAATACACAAGAATATATATATGGCAATTCACAACAACAACAATTGCATTGGTAATAGATTCACAGCCTCTCTTTATAACCTGCGTGAACTCCCCTCCCCAGGTTTGAAGTTGGATTCTGTTCCAATTTTCAACAAAAAGAAACAAGGAAATCTAGTTTGCAACAAAGTTCCACTTTAACTCTTTGTACCTTCAGCTTGTCAAAGGAAGTTCTCTCAATCCAATGTTCAACAAGAGAAAGATTCTTCTTCTTCCCTGAATAATGACTCTCAGTTCGTCAAACAGCACAATGATATTCTTGGTCAGGATGATTTGTTACAACTTAAAAATGTCAAAGAAATACAGCTTCTAAATATCAGCTCTTTTCAGCTCTCCTTTCAACACCATAAATCACAATTGGTATCTTTGTCAGGATAACCTCACAACACTTCCACAGGGGTTACTCTCATACAAGGCCTATTTCTACAAGGATTCACCATCCAGATCTACTTGCCTGCCCAATAGTTTTCCACACTCAACAGTGCTTCTGAAGTTCTAAATCTACTGACAACAACAGTTTGCCACAGCATCATCAGCTTGCAATTCTGGCACTTTCAAAATGTGTTCAGAAAATGTGTTCAGAAAAGACAAGATTCACATTAGTGCTCCTTAACACTTTCATGTAAGCAAGGCACTCTTTCTCTGAACATTCACCTTCCAGAAGGGCAGCCTCTGTGCCACTTTTGTCTTTCTGCAAAACCTATAACCAAAACGCTCTTAAGGATGTAATACTACCTTCCTCCTTTTGGCTTTGGCAAGTGAGTTTTTATTTTATACAAGCTTCAATTTCATGGAACAATCACAATTAACCAGCTTCACCCTTTCAAGACATTTCATTTTCCCATTATTTTCCTGTTAGCCCTATTAGCTCAGTGGCATGTCTTCTTAGTCTCTTTGGCTCTAGATAATGCTTGCACCACTCTTGACTTTGGGTAATGCTTGTTTCACTCTTGGCTTTGAGAAATGCGTGTGTGTTCCCTGGAACTCACAGATTAAAGTTCAATCAATAAAGCTTTAAGTTACAATGTGTTCAGCTGCTTAAAAAAAGATCCTTCAATTAGCCTTTACTTTAGAATCACTTTTAAGCACACATGATCAGTATTTCAGCTGCTTTACTCAGTTTAATATTCAATCAGGGCCAATGATCTTAGTGGAACGATGGACTAAGATGGCTCTGCCCTGCCTTGTACTGTCTATTATTCAACTCAACTTAAGTAATTGGCAATGGAGTTACTTTTTTATTGCATTGAAGTGGTATAGATGGAAGGTATAACATTTTCTAAATGAAAAGTAATTGTACTGTGTAAATGAATTAAAACAAAATAGTACCTTTCAGGCAGTTTTGTTGCAGTCATTGTGTGACAATCAACTGTCGGGTTAGCAACAATTTCACTCACATCTGAGTGATTCCCCTTGGATAACTGTTGCCTGCTTTTGTTCGCGCAAGGGATTAGAATGCTCAGTAACACTCACCGGCGTCTGTCTTCCATCCCTTTGTGTGATGCAAGACTTCCACTGCTTTGGCTGCTTTTGGACAGGCACTTCCTTGCTGAAGCTGCCTTCATTCACGCGGCGCAGTCACGGAGCTCGACCTGCTACCAAGACCCTCGGCTGTATACCAGCTCCTCACCGCAGTCTCCTGCATGCTTCCTGCTGCGCAGCCTCTGCAAATCAGTTCACAGGGGGGGGAAGCATTCTTCCTTCATGCTTCCTGCTGCGCAACCTTTGCACTGCAAACTTAGGGGGAAAAGGACAATTTCAGGACCGACATCTGAAATCTACTCTACATTGGTCCTGGCAGCCACTCCTCCTTCAAACTTCTGAGAGTGCTGCCACCAACATGCTTTCCTTCTGCTACTACTGCTCCATCTCCATCTCTATCTAATGGACTGCACCTGTGGGTGCCTTTTAAGCATCTTTGCTTGCCTCAGGTGTGGGTCATTAGCATTAACAAGCCGACCACTCCTGCAGCATTGCTCTTGAACCCTCTTCTTCGTCCCAGTGCCTAGAGAATTATGGGACTTGAAGTCCCCAACAACAGAATTAGGTTTGCTAGTCAACTTTCTGCTTTTAAACTCAGGTTTATTTCTTCTAAGTACATTTAAAGAAACCTCAGAAGTGTTTATTTGAAAAGGAGAAGGCAGTTCACTTAACCCCGTATTAACAGACTTCCTTTCACTGTGTATCTGGGAGTTAGAGTGATTTCTAACTGTATAAGTCTCAGACAGGCATTCTTGCTTAAGATGTTTAGGGATTATACATTACCTTTGTTCACATTAGAATGTTCAATCTGTGGATCAGACAAATCATAATGCCTTGGTACTTGTAAAAGGTATTTCCCCTTTAAAGACAAATATAGTGTCTCATCCCCCGTAATCTTGTCCCCAACCTGAGGTTTGTCTCCTCCCAGCTGATCCTCTCGCATAGCATCACCACCAAGGCCAGCATCAGAAGCGTCTGCTTTTCCCTGGATACCTCTGAGGAGACTTTAGGCAAGGGTTTTGTGGGGGATTCATCACACCTCCACGTCGGGATCAAACTCACCTGCACGCTTCTACAATTCAGAAAAGAACTGAAGACCCAAATCTTCAAAGAGTCTTCTCCTCCTCTACACCAAGGCCCTCACGTTCCCTCCTCTGTACCCCCCGCTGTATATCTGTTCTCTTACCTCTGCAAAGCGTTTCGTTATGTATCTGTATCGTTCTATACCTCTGTAAAGCACTCTGTTGCTTCTTGAAGCTAGGGCCGCACTCAAATACCATAATAAAAATAATAACCACCATGACAACTTCTGGTAGGACAAGCTTCCACACAAATATACATTCTATTTACGCCCAACATCCTTGAGGAGTACACATGACAGGAAGAGCTGAGACTGGCCCATACTCTGCATTCAAGCCTTAACATTTTCAGTTACAGCTATGTTAGACTTAATCAGTGAGGTGCAGCTGGATTCCAAAAGTGTAACAAGCAGGCATCAATGTTGGAAGTGCTGGATGACTGGCATCTCAAGGCTGTTAGGTCCACAGGAGTTTGTGCCTTACAAATGTGTTCGCTCACAACCTCAGAGGAGAAACCCTCTACATGCCTCTGAATACTCATGTACTCCACAATCAAAGATCTAGTGCCTATTACCTGTTCATATCTCTCCACTTTATTCAACCCCTCTTGCCTCTGGGATTATTCCAACATGCTACCCAATTACTACTGTCCTACCCATTGTAAATTCCCTTCTGATGACTCCAACCACTGATCCAACTACTAGCATGTCTCCCTTCTTCCACACCACTCCAAATTTCTGGAGCATGCAGTATTCAACTGTTAGTATTCACCAGCTTTGGATCAGGTATGCAGAGATGGTGACTGAACCAAATACCAGGCAGTCCAATTCCGTACCCATTGGTTGAGTAACCTGGGTTATTCCTTAACCCAGGTCTCCTCACAGAGGGAGTTCTTTCCCTTGATACACCCATCTGCTGTAAGGATACAATAGATCAGACTAGCAGATCAACTGAAAGAGCGGGGAGAACACACTGCCGCGGTACCAGGCTGCAAGGGAAAGCAAACTACAGATTACACAATTTGTCAGTGGAAAGGAAAACTAACCCCACTAGTTGGAAGAACTACCGGCTCAATTATCCCTTGCTCTTGCTAAAATGAAGGAAGACTCTTCAGGACCCTTTTCTAATAATAGCAAAACAACTGTGTTACAGTAGGAGTATGGGGGACATAGAATAAGACCATCCATATGACTTTAATCCGGATGCTCAGGGTTCTTACCGGGACTCGGGAAGACAAGTGAATGGAGATGATATTGTAGAGAAAAGGTATCCAAGGGAAGAAAACGGGGGAAGTAGGGAGTGTTAGTAGGGAACTATTCCCGAACGGCACGAGGGACGCACTAGTTCCGGGCTGGTGCACTGGACATATCTGTAGAGCGTTCTGGTTGCGTGCACTACATGTTCCTGTAAAAGGGTAAGAAGTAGGAAATCCTGAAGTTTATACAATAAATTCTGGTATGAGCCCGGGAGCACTGAAGCAAGAAGGGTAGAAGCGGGGCTTTGTTTCAGTCCTGAAGTGGAGAGTCAATTAAACAGGAGGAGAGAATGAGACTGTCCGTGAATCCGTCAGAGTTCGGCACGGAACGGGCTACTAGGTACCAAATCAGGAGGTCATAAGGGAATCGATAAGCAGGCTGAAGTTGGCAACAAGATACAAAATCAGCTGGCAAAGGAATAATCCGTAAAGCAGACAGAGGTCTGAAATCCGAGCAGAAAACAGGTCCAAGAACACAGCTACACACAAAGGTGGCCAGTACTACTTCAATCAGAAGCAGCGTTAGTTGTAAGAGGAAGGGTTTTATGCGGGTGAGGTAGCCGGGATCTGCCGTGGCGGTCTGCTGGTGCAATCACCTGATCACTCAATGACGCACATTACACTGCAGTGGAACGCAGCGTCATGGAAGTTAGCATGGATACGGTGCGTCTCCAAGGCAACCGCCAGCGATGAAAGAAAGGAGCAGCCATGCGCTGAGTCCTATGGGAAACAGGCTTACATAAACGGGAACATAGAAAGCGGTAGCGGGGACGGGATCTTGAGATTGCGACATCAACACAATTAGTAGCTACCTTGAAGCCAATGGATCATGTACCTCCTTCAAACTGGATTTTGCACCAGACACTCCATAAAAATGGCACTGACCCACTTCTCCAACTTTCTCACCACAAAAACCCACTCTAAGATCTCACAAATTCTCACCCTCTGTATTTCTCAGCAGCTACTAACATGTTTGACAAACCTTCCCTCCTTCTCGCCATCTTCAACCTCAGTATATGGGACTCTGCCCACACCTGGATAAGATCCTACCAACCGGACCGCTTTTTCTCCATCTCATAAAATATTAGCACCTCCAGCTCTACCTGACTCAGCAACAGTTCCTTCAAGGCTCTTTTTCTAGGCTTGCAAACATTCATTCTATAAACTACCTCCATTGGCAAGACAATATCCTCCATTGGCTTTTCCTACTACCTTTTCACTGATGACACTATATCACCACCACTTCTCCCTCATACACACCTGGTCTCTTTACACCTTTACACCTATCTGACATTTCAGCAACCTTCACTGGATGGCTCTTCAATGCCTGCTGCTCATATCCTCCAAGACCAAAGTAATAAACCTACCTACTCCAAATTCTCCTCTGTTCCAAGCCCCAATCCTTTCCTTCAGACCGCTCACCTCCCATCGCTGCTTGCAATTAAGCAGTCCTCTTTGACCGTATATTGGAGCACCAATCGCTGATCCATTCACTGCTAGAGCAGAGTGGTTAAACCTTATGAACATAAGGACAATCCATCCCACCTAGCATATCGCTCCACCAAATTCCATGCCCAATTACTCATAGTAGAATTCATTACCACCCATGAATTTACCTCCTCCCTGCCAATTTTGCCGCCTCCATGTCCTGCTACCCTCAATCTTGCAACATTCCCTCCCAAGTGTAAGCCAATATAAATCTTCAGTCCTTTGATGGATGCCTTGAACTCTCCCAACACATATCCCTACCACCCTAAGCCCTTCCTACTCAGCACTTTAGATGACTGTACATAATCTTGAATTGTTATTGCGATTATTGTTGCATATCTACTACGCAATAAGTCTATTATGTCCCCATCTTGACTCTCTTCACTATTCCGAATACTTCCACCTTTGAACTACCTTAATGTAAAGACCTATTTATGGCACTGCTCTGTAATAACCCTGATGTAAGGTGCTTCGATCACAGTACTCTATCAAATATGCACATATTTGGGATATTGCAATAATGTATATGATCATATCTTAACAATTGATGGTTTGTGACAGTCATTTACCTTCTAGCTCTAAAAATATGACGTAACAAGGAAAGCCCAGAACTGGTTTTAGATATTTTTAAACCTTCTTAGATAGTTGTACAAACTGGGAGACTTAAGTGGACGGCGTGAACATTCCAGATCTTCACTTTCTGATGCCCTATTCAATGGATGTTGCTAGATGTTTTGTGTAGTCCCAAAATGTCACAAAAGGCAGTGCTGAAATCGGTTCAGTCCAAATCTGCAAATAGGATACCTCTTGAAAGGCCTTTGTGGAATTGGTAGCTCACTTGGATCTGCATCAGTGCAAGAAGAAACGCATTCGTACAGAAACCCTTAGTAGAAAATGATTATTCCTCTTCATCATTATTTGCCGATGGTGGTGAGGGGGGGGGGTGTAGATTTTACTGGTGATATACAGATACGTGTAGTTCATCAATATTGTGACCCACACTTGCACAGGAAACTACTTCAATCAATATGTACAAATCAAAACCAACGACCTCTGGGAGCAGACGGGGGCTGACAACATTTAGCATGCACTTCTTGTGATTTCATAATGCCCTGCAGTTGATATGGCATAGCCCAAGACAAATGCCACTATCCAAACATTGCTCCAAAAGCATTACCAACTTAAGTAAATCATTTTAATAAAGAGGTTCTTAAGGAAACTCCTGCAGACAAATACAAAGTATGTGAGATTATGTCTAGTAGCCGTCAGCAGTACATTGAATGGAACAATGGCTCTGGGCTGGATCAAGCTGTGTGCATTGTCGTTCCTCCAGACAGCCATTTATGGCCCTTATGTATATCTCCATGGCACAGAGGATCCGGCAGTACTTAGGACTTCGACACCATTGTGAAGGTCTGGGTCATGCTCAAGGATTGTTGCAGGGGTAAAACCCCAAACACTTCCTAATAACGTAATAAAGAGTGGGGAAGGGGATGTGTTTATGGTTTTGGTTTGCCCGAGTTGCTGATTAAACAATCAGAGCTGCAGCTTAACTGAGGGCGAACACCGCAATGCGCATACTCGAGAAAAGCTCAATGATACAATATCCAGGTAATGGAATCAACGAGACTGGTCAAAACCGAAATAGATCGTTACTGCTTCAATTCTAGCAGGAAAAAAGAGACGAGAACACCTGTGGGCGACACGTGTAGTTTTCCATGACTCTGACCATTCACCAGTCACCAGTCACCTTCGGTCTTACCCAGTCTCAGTCCATTCAAACCATGCTTCTCCTGCAGGAACAGGCCCACGGTTTTACACACAAAAACATACGTCTCTATTCGTGATTAAACACACAGAAATATTTCTGTTAAGAATAAGTGGACTCTTCTTCACAAGAAAATGCCGCAACAAATATCTATTGCATACATAAATGGCAGGATTGCCTTATCTGTTACACAAACGTCGATCTGGACTCGCAGCCTCAATTCATTTCATGTGGCCATGTACATTATTCATAACCGTCTTAGAGGTTTCCTTATGGCCAAAGGACATCGACAAACGCACAAAACAAAAACGGGTGGTAAACCTTTGGTACCGAGATCCGCATTAGTTCACCAATGCGCTGTGTAATTATAAACAAAACAATGTCGAGCAGCGTGTGCTTTAGCCTTGTTAGAGGGGAGTGCGGTTTCTTGAGCGCTCCTCAGTTTATGGTGAAACAGTAATATCTGGCTTTCGTTTGGTGGCGTGAATGAACCCTCCTGTTCTTAAACTGCTGCTCGTGGGACTCTTGATAGACGTCCCTCTCACATGCAGCAAATGCTGTTCTTGAAATTCTACTTCTAGCATTGGATTTCACCTATAGGCGTCGGTATTTTCACAGACGGGGATATCTCTGGACCCTCGGATTGCAGATATGGTCAGTGCAGCCATTCATTTGTATGCGCTGCTTCGAGCCAGGAGCTCCTTCCATTCAAGATGTGATTTCAATTATGAAGTTGGTGGCAAAGCTTCTAAAAATAGAGCGTGCTGGATCCCTGCCGATTCGTGTCGGCAGCTGTCACGGAGCTCCTTTCTATGCAGCATTCATTCTTTTTTCTAGATTTCTATCCCGGTTGAGGGGGATACAAGTCCGGACCCTACCTGTTTCAGGTTAAATTCAAGCAGTCAATAAACATAATAGCCTCCAAGGCCCAGGTGAGTACTAAACCTCCTGGTTTAAAGTCGAAGGGCGTGCAGACTCCTGACATGCAATGAATACATGGCATGATCAGTGGTTCCTGCAGCAAATAAGCCAATCAGCCTCCACAGAGTTCTACATTCATTACCTAGTGGAAGAAGGAAACTGAATGTGATATGTGGAGTGGATGACAGGATACATTTAAAGAAGAATGCATCACCATTCTATGCAGAACCCACTTCATTTTCGGTCTTGTGCCTTTCATGTTAGCTTAAAATATTCCAATGTGAATCTTTATTTTTCACTTCAGAAAAGACTGTTTCACACAAGACTTTTGTGACGGGGCAGCCACCACAAACCGCCACTCTGGAGACAGTAGTACATTCCAAGGGTCTCTATTGAAATAGAGGCAGATGTAATGGCTTCTTATCTTCAGATTCTTTAGGGTCTACCTGGGTCTTAAAGGGGAACTGGCAATGGGGCAATCCCTCCCCCCTTTCCACTTCCCTGGCCCTTTTCCCTGCCTCCTTAACCCAGTCATCCCTAAAGGGGATGTTCGTATTCTCGCCAACGCTGTCCCCTACCTGTCCGATGTTCTATCTGGTTTCTATTCGTGGATTTCAAAACGTGAGGGCTAACTGACCCCCAAGGGGCATTCTAGTATTTCCCTGACCGAGCCCACTTAGTGTTAGGGGGTATGGCATCCTTTAGCAGACCCCCGTTTTTACGACGGGTGTTTTGCAGCAGAAGGATTTCCAAAAAACTCCATCAAATTATTTTTGGGGGGGTGGGAAAGGACAAATAAAGGGTTGAGGCAGAAGGGAAATAAAAAAAAAATATTAAAAAGAAGGGGTCTGTGGGGCAACCCCCCCAAAAATTATTGAAAAAACATTTTGATTAAGTTATTCGTAAAAACTCCTGCAGCAAAATACCCGTCGTAAAAACGGGTATCGGCGAAATGAATAGAGCCATAGTTAGGGATGGTGCCTTCTTTTCACCAGGTGTCACTCTCTCGTCTTTCACACAAGGTCTTACATGACATTTTGCTACACTGGCTTTAATATGTTCCACATCCACCGTACAACTGTCCCTCCAATCTCTCACTCTGCCTACCCGCCCCTACGCTTTGATTTTACTTCCCTTCTTACTCCTGCTCTTACTATCAATCGGACGTCCAACTACCATCCCACTGATACTTTCCTACCTCCTAGGAAAAGTCCTAGCTTTCTCTGCTACGCCTACCACTTCTTCCTTAACGCTACACCATTTCTCCCACTCCCTGTTGCTACTACCACCTCTCTGATACCACTACTATATCTCCTGCTACTCTCTACTGCGACTCCAACTCACGAAGACTCCCTACCATCTACTACTACCAACTACCACCTCCTACTTCCCACTACCACTCTACTACTCCCACAACTACTACCACCTCAGCTACCAATAGCACTTTACTACTCCTTTTCTACCTCCAGGCATCACTCTCAAACACAAATACCGCACAGGCCCCCTCTCTCAAATAGCTTCTGCACTCCGGTCAATCTCTCCTCTTCTGGTCTCTCGGATGTCCACCTCCAACTCTTGTTCTCACCCAACTAACCCACACACAAACCTCACACACACTCCTAAGTACCCCAACCCATCCCAGGATTGGAAACTTCCTCCGACCAAAAGCTTACCTGTCTCCAGGGGGTGCGTCATGGGAAGGGGGTAAGGCTTAAAAGGGTGTGTAAGCCACGCTTCCTTTTTGTGTGCCATTGCAGCATTTCTGGCATGGAGGGCCCAGCCATATTCTGGGGGCTGTTTCGAGGCCTTTTAATATTTCAATTACCTGGTGGGTTAGTGGAATATTCTATTTCACAGCCTTCCTGTAGGACTTCAATCCTATGGCTTAGTGGGCTTCCCTTTTTGTGCGAGCTACAGCTGAAGCCACATTTTCCTCCTTTAGCGGCGGCCAGTGTTGCCCCGGTCATCACAACCCATGTTTATTTTTTTTTGCAGGCTGTGTGAGAAACCGGAGGGTATTCCCCCAGGTAGATCCCACAAATCCCTTATCCAGGTGGCCAGGGAAGGGTTGACGCTCTCCTACCCCAACCCTAGGGGTGAACGAGCAAAGGAGGACCATCTAGGTTGTGGAACCCGAAGTTATGCTTGAAGGAATACCCCAGGTGAGATGTGGTATTACACCGTGGAAGAAGGCGAGGAGGACCAGGTCCTTGAGGCTTTTATAGGCTGTTCCCAATCAACCTTTCTTCCGCCCAATGAGTCTCCCTAACCAAAAGGAAAAACCAACAACCTTTCTGCATCTGCTAAATCTACAGAACTCCAAACTATTATTTTACAGATTTTTCCAAGTCATTTTACAAACACTACAATTTCCCAGATTCTCACCCTCCCAAGTTTACCAACCCTTCTAGGATAAGTGTTAATAAAACTAGGAGACCAAAATAATCCCCATAGGAATACGAGGGCTAAAATCCATATGAAAGTCTGCCATGTTGTCCCAATTTTGAGGCCACGCAAGATCAGGCAATCAACTCTGATTACACACACTTGACTTCCCTTTCTCTTCCTCACAGGGATAAAAGCCGGAGCACGAAAGTACACAGTGAGCAAGGCCAAACGCACAAGGAAGCAGCTATTCCGGGATGGGAGTTTAAACCGACGAGAAAGGCAGCGAGACCAGAGAGGACGACAAGGAGGACGTTACCCTTGTCCTTTTCACAAAAGGATTGCGACTTTCAAGAACCCTTGAGGAAAAGAAACAGAAGACCAGGAATCACAGCTGACGAATGGTGTAGCATGTGTCAAAGGTAGGGTCTTCCCGCATTGATAGCCAAGGCGGGGAGAAGCGATTGCCACTGTGCTACTGTCCTTGACTCCGACAGCAAAGCAATGGCAACGAGTTCAGCACAGCCGGTGAGTCGGGAGAAACTGATAGCAGACCGGACTGTGTTATGCACGGTATCCGGTCATATTTTCGAAAACATATTTTCGAATGACCATTATGTCGAAAACATTTATTGTTTAGAATGCTTTTTTATTTTATATGTTTTTTTTGGGGTTTTGTTAGTAAAAAAAAGTGTAAATAAAAAAACAGGGGTTTGGGGGGGAACCCCCCATTTTAAAAATTAAATTAAAAAGAAAGCATTCGAAAAAATAATAAATTTCAGCAAATTTGTTGTCGAGAAAATGGCATTCGAAAATATGGGTTTCAAAAATATCACTATAAACCGTTATGCGCTAGGCTGCAGGCAGCAACATTTTATGAACAAAGAACTTGCGTGCGATTGAACTTTACGAAAGAAAGTTAGGTACCAGATACAGAGTGGTCCGTTGCCACGTGGATGCTCACTCTCTGTTCGGTACCCCCCCAGAACATGTAAATATTGAATGGTGAAATCAAAGCGATCCTGTAGCGGGTTAAGTTAAATCCCATGCACATTCAAAAGACTTTGATGGTCTACGAAATGAAATTGGTCTGCTCCCGGAAGAGGGGGACTCATTGTTGAAAAGAGGATTTGAGCCCGGAAGACAAGGATCCGGGGGGGGGGGGGGTGAACAGTTGTGGGAAATGTGAACCAGACTGAGGGATGCCTACAAACTGAAACTGGTCTGAGCCCGGAAGAGGGGGACTAATTGGAAAAAAGGGACCGACTGCAAATTAAAGTTGGTCCGAACCCTGCTGGGGGAGACTAATTGTGAAAGAAGGATCTGAGACCGGCTGAGGGGGATCCCAGGCGTAGAGTAAAGTGCCCCAACTTCAATATTTGAAAGGAACCTTTCTTTGTTGTGTTTGGTACATCAGGCCCTCTGAAGCAAGAGACTGTGACTAAAAGAGACTTGGGCACAGAAAGCCCTGATGTTGGTAAAAGGAACTGTGACCTCGTACAGGAGAAGCCCATGAGTGTGCTGTGCTTGAGTGACCCGCCTTGTCCCATGCTAAAAACGTGGGGAAGGATGGCCAACGGCCTAAACATCCTGACTTATCTTGTGAACAGTTCTTTCTTTTTGTGAACAATATCCCACACTATTTTATAGCATATCAGTAAGGATTGGCAATAGTTTTTTTTAGTATAGGAACTTTTTATTTGACTAGACTCCACTAGGACTGTATTGTTATTTGATGGTGGTAGCTTGCTCCCATCTTAGATTTAGGTTAAGATAGGCATTTTTCACACCCCTGATAAAGTTCAAAAACACCCTTGAACTGTGATCATTTATGTCTGTCTTACCTTGATACCATGCTTTCCTTACAGCGGCAATGGCATGTACTCAGCGTCTGGCTGCGTCTTCTCCGAGTCTGCAGTAGTACCAGCTGCAGCCACGCTAACTTTTTCCTGTGTCGTCTCTGAGCCCACTGTTCCACCTACCATTCATCCAAGAATCATTCACCATTTAAGACTACTGAAAATGTCCATTCAAGTCTTCTGAACCAGTTCCAAAATCTGGGCGTCATGTCCCAGATCGACCAAAGTACTGGGACGAAGAAGAAGAGTCGAGCAATGCAGAATGAGGAATGCCCCAAGCACAGTGAGAATTCTAGTGTTTACTCATACACATCTGTACCCAGGAAGTTTAAAAGACAAGTGAAGCAGAACCTCAAGTTCGGGCGGGCGAGAACAGCGTCTCTCTGTAAGCTTAAGGATACCCAAGGATGAGCATTGGCCAGGCGGCTCACCAGCAAAGAAGGAGAAGGCTGCAGAATGAGAAAGACACTGCAGAAATGCTAGGAGCCGACAAAGGACTCCTGGGTGTTCACAGATGATCAAGAGCATCGCTTTCCTTACTGGAACCTGGATCGAAGCAGACACTGGACGTGGCTGCAGCGAGTCCCGAAGAGACGAAGCTGAGGCAGTTGCGAGATGGAAGCAGAGGAAGGCACTTCTCTGGTTCACTGATGGAGCATACAACAATGCCAACAAACGGCAGTGAGTCTCTTCCCACAGGCCATGTCGGCGGTTAAATCGTATGTAAGTGAATGAACAACAAGCAAGTGAGAGAGAACGAGAGAATATACTTGGCATTAAAAGGAGAAACACATTGGAAATGAAACCCTTACAAGCAGATAGATGTAAATTGCGCGAACAAAGGAAAACCCAGGACCAGATGATATATCCGGAAGACATATTTGCAAATAAAGTGTGTGTGTGACTATGGAAAAGGGCAGAGAGCCCATGTGAATATAAGAAGCCCTGGCAGGAAAGTATACAAGGCCACCAAAACTGTGTTGTTTAATAAAAGTGAAGGATTGTGTTGTTCAATCAAGAGGTCCTGAGAGTGAATCTCAGGACTGAGTAAATAATTTAATTGTTTAACCAAAGAGGTTCTGTGAAGGAACATTAGGACTAAGGATTGAATGAACCAGATGTTCAAGAGATTGCAAAGTCAAGACAAGGTTTTTACATTAACATTGTTGTAAGCCACGAAGGGCATAAGGAACTGTTGAACATTAATCTTCAGAGAACCAAGAGGCATCAAGGAGCAATCCTCTGGAGCAAGGACCTATATCCTTGCAGAACTTTTATGTTGAAAGCCAGTTCTTATTTTTGTGAATACTGTCCCAAACCTATCAAGGTTAAAGGCATTTCCCATTTCACCTTGGAGTTTCGTTTTAGTGTGAGGGTCAGAATAGAACTTTGGGCAGTGGACAGTTTTCATTTTGGACATTCTGACGCAGACAAATCCTTAGTTTTGGTTCAGGTAGGGAAATTCCTCTTAGGGCAAGGTATGAGAAAACTGAAGGTGTCTCACCCGCTAGTCCAAGCAGATCTGTCATTCATGTGGCCAGGACAAGGACATTGCTATTGGATCCAGCTACTGGGGGTGGACCAGTGTGGGAGGATGACCCTGATGAGGGGTCTTCGCGGAGTGGAAGTAGGACACCGACGGGTGAGACACGGTACCCCTTCCCTTGAACACCTTTACCCCATCCTATTCCATAGGATATTTAGAAGCGTTACCCCTCTTTTCAGACACAAACACTTTCTTACACCGTGACAGACAATGGACTGACACCAGTTAGGTAGCAACGTTTACCCAACATGTCCCAACACAAGGGTCAGGCAGTGACAGGCAATTGACAACAATCACACATACCTGACAGATCTTTACCTTCCCCATAGGGATAAAAGGCAGAACACGAGAGCACACTATGAGCAAGGCCGAACGCACAAGGAGACGGCTATTCCGGACTGGCATTTCAAGCAGAGAAGAAAAGCGGCGAGACCTGAAAAGACAACGAGGGTGGAATTGCCCTTGCCCTTTTCAACTCAGATCTGCAAAGCCTCCAAAAAGGGACTCACAACACCAGCAAGCACAGCTGGCATGTGGTGCGACAGGTGTCAACGGTGCATGGGGGGCCTCCCGCATTGATAACAGGTGGGGAGGCACGCTGGCTACCGTGGTATCATCCTTGACTCCAGAAGCAAGGCAAGCCAACGGGTTCAGCACAACCGGTGAGTCGGAGAAAGCTGATAGCAAACCGAACTGTGTTGAGCCCAAGGTTGCAAGTGGCAACAATATATAAACACGAGGAACTTGTGAACAAAGAACTTGTGTGTGTTTAACTTTTGGGAAAGCCCATAGAAGGACCAGCTGCAGAGTGGACAGGCGTCGCAGGAGTGCTCATTCAAAGGACTCTGACTGGCTCCTTCGTTTTGTGTTGAAACTACCAGTACCAAAAGCCCTAGGAGGGGACAGCCTAAGGCGTCAGAGTGGTCCTACAAGGGTTACGTCAAATCCCTTGTACAAGCGAAAGTCTCTAACCCATAGCTGAGAGAAAGCTAGGGGAAGAGAACTCCCTCATTTTCTGAGAAACTTATGACCTAAGGCAAGTATGAACCCGACGGAGGGATGCCAAGAGAAAGCTAGGGAAATGGAAACCACGCTTTCTGAAGAGATGAAGCAAACCATGAACTGTGTTAGAAACAAAAACTTTGTGTTAACGATGGCTATGTGAACCCGACGGAGGAAGGCCAAGGGAAAAGTTATGAGAAGTAAATCCTGCATTGTGATAAAACAAAGTGAACTGTGAAATTCGCAAATGTGAATCTGGTTGAGGGATGCCTGCGAATCAGGGTGAAACATGAAGCACTCGAGAACACTGTGGTGATATTAAGAGTCAAAGGCCGTAGTGAACCCGACAGAGGGAGGCCAAAGTTGCAAGAAGGGTCAGAGCAGGGCGGAGGGAGATCCAAGCGGCGAAGAGCAATCACCCAAGGTGCAAGATCACCAAAGGAACTTAGGTTTGTTTGTTGTTTTGATCCAGCAGGCCTTCTAAGGCAAGAGACTTCGTATAAGAACAAGTTATTTTCTTACCTGGTAACGTTCTTTCGATGGGATGTTCCTCCGACGTATTCCACATCTTTGACAGGTAATTACCACAGCTGTGCTGCTTCGGAAACTTTTTCAGCGTAGGCGCCCTGCGTGGATGACGATGAGACGCTCCCTCGAGGACCTCCTCTGACGGTCAACGTCACCGGATGTTATAAGCAGGACACACTACGCCTGTAGCCTCAGTTGTAGTTTGTTTCCCCAGAGCGGGTGGAACCAATCTCTGCCAGAAAGACGATAGAAAGCCTTGCAGAAACGAAAGCTGCAATCGCATAAGAAATTCTGTAGAGTGGCAGGTAGGGAGGGTACGATGTGTAATATGTCAGAGAAACATCCCATCGAAAGAACGTTACCATTTGGAGCTGCTTTCTTGATGCATATGGATAAACCTGATCTTTGATCTGCGATATTATGTACTTACCCTTGAACACTCATAATCTGTATAATACCTATAGTTTGTGTGATGGTTTTTGTAATGCCCTTTTGTCTGAGGTATAGTATTTTGCATTGGAATTTTTGGTTTATGTCTTCTACTCCTGTGCTCTTATTCTCTTTCTTCTTTTTCTTTTTCTTCTTTTCCTTTCTTCCTTCTTGTTCTATTTTTGATGTTTATATGATGTTCGGATTGTTTATGGCAAATTGATTACTTTGCTTTCACTTGGTTGATATGTGTGAATTTCATGGACTGCTGTTCATTTATTTATGTTTGCTTACTGTGAAAATAAAAAATTTAAATTTCAAAGAAAGAACGTTACCAGGTAAGAAAGCAACTTGTTCTTTGGGGGGATTGTTTCCTCCGACATATTCCACATCTTTGACAGACTCCCAAAGCAGTACCAACATAAGGAGGTGGGAAAAGAATTTAGAAACTTTAGAATGCCCAATCAAATTGCAGAATAGAGGACTGCCTTGCCAAAGACCAAATCCTGCCCGTGGATAGAATCCAGGGAATAATGTTTCACAAAAGTATGGACAGAGGCCCATGTGGCCGCATCGCAAATATTGCGAATCAGAACCCCCCTCTGCAGTGCAGTGGAGGTAGACATACCCCTAGTAGAATGGGCCATTAGCCTAGAGGAGGGGCCTTCCCCGCCAAACGATAGCATTCAGAGATCGTCAAAATGATCCATCTAGACAAGGTCCGTTAAAAAACAGCCTGACCTAAACGCCTTCCAGCGTAACCAATAAAGAGCTGATCGTCCACTCTGACCCGGGACATCCGTGAGAGATAGAAACTCAAAGCTCTCCTAGGATCCAACCTATGGAGCCTCTCCTCTTCCTTACCAGGATGTGGAGAAGAATAGAATGCCGGAAGGATCACCTTTCGGCTCAGATGGAATTCCGACACAACCTTCGGAAGAAAGGAAGGCCTTACCTAAGGATAACCCTGTCCTTATGGAACACAGTGAAGGGTGGTTTGGCGGAAAAAGCCTGCAACTCACTCACTCTGCGTGCGGAAGTAACTGCAAATAAAAATACAGTTTTAAAGGTTAACAGTCTCAATGGACAGGAATGTAGGAGCTCAAACGGAGCTCCCATGAGGAACTTTAAAACCAAATTTAAATCCCATCCCAGCACCTGGCGACCAGGCGACGGTGGAAACACATGAGTTAGCCCTTTTAGAAACTAAGATATCAAAGGGATTTTAAAATAAGAACATTCCTCAGACGAGCGCTTAAATATGGACAGCGTTGCCAGGTAACCCTTAATGATACCCAAATTCAGGCCCTTGTTGGCCGAAGAAAGCAAAAAAGACAAAACCAAAGGAATGGAACATTGGAAAGGATCCACATTCTGTACCCTGCACCAGTCGCAGAACTACTTCCAACGGCAACGGTACAGTGCTTTTGTTGCGGGCCTATTGGCCGAAAGCAACACCTCCATCACGTCCTCAGGGAGGTCCCAATCCTTATATATCAGCCTTTCAGATACCAAGCATGAAGGCTTAGAGACTTGACCTCTGGATGGAGAACTCGAACCCCTTCCCGTGAGAGCAGATCGTCTCGGTAGGGAAGACGACGTGGAGGGCGGATGGACATGTGTAGAAGGTCCGGGTACCACGCTCTCCTGGCCCATGCTGGAGTGATGAGGTTCATCCGTGAACCAAACCTCCGCAACACCTGCGTAATGACGGGGACTGGAGGAAACGCGTACAGCAGTGGGAAGGACCACTCCACTACAAACGCGTCCCCTAAAGCTACTCTTGGAGGAAATTCCTGCAAATCTTTCGCACTTCCGGTTGACACTGGTGGCGAAGAGATCCACTTGCAGGGTTCCCAAAGGATGAAAATCTCCAAAAGAACTTCCTGAGCCAGCTCCCACTCGTGAGAGACTGTGCTCTGCCTGCTCAGTGCGTCCGCCGCAGCGTTTTTGTCTCCAGGTGTCAAATGGGACTTCTTTAAGTTGAGGGAGAAGCCCAGCCTGTGAAGGGAGTGGCAGGTGATAGACAGATCATCCAGGGCTTGCTCGGGAGAGCACGCCCTGATCAAACAATCGTTCAGGTAAGGGTAGACGTGAATCCCCCCTTTCCTGAGATAAGCTGCCACCACCACCATCAGCTTGGGGAAGACCCTCAGGGCGGAGGTCAATCCGAATGGCAGGACCCAAAACTGAAAATATGAGTCGCCAACCGCAAACCTCAGGTACTTCCAGTGCTTGGGATGAATTGGCACATGAAAGTAAGCATCCTTGAGGTCGAGAGACACCAACCAATCCTGAAGTTGAAGGGCCTGGAGGACTTGAGAAAGAGTAACCATCTTGAACTTGTCCTTCGTGAGGAGCTTGTTCAAAGCACTCAAGTCCATGATGGGTCTCAATCCTCTGTCTTTTTTCGGGATCAAAAAAATATGGGGAATACCATCCCTTGTTCCTCTCTGCTACAGGCACCAGTTCTATGGCACCTTTCTCCAGCAGGGATTTGATTTCCTGTGCAAGGAGCGGATCCGGAC
Source organism: Ambystoma mexicanum (assembly GCF_040938575.1). NCBI lineage: Eukaryota > Metazoa > Chordata > Amphibia > Caudata > Ambystomatidae > Ambystoma > Ambystoma mexicanum. The sequence goes on from NC_090933.1 coordinate 1,191,371,114, forward strand.
TCTTCAAAGAGAGCTTCCCCAGTGGATTGTCGTGAGGCCTCTGCCGGAAAGGAAGACAGCAGCCATGGGCTATGACCTCCAAAACACACACCTCTGAAGTAATGGAACGCCATTCTACAAGATGCTGCGCCAGCCTTCCCCCAATTGGCAAACCATGGGCCATGGCCTCATGACTGAGCGGAAGCGGCTGCGGCAGTGCCTGAGGGCAAAGAGGCAACTGCCCGAGCGGCTTTGGCACATCGTGTACCTTGTTTTCCACCTCTGGTACTCCTACGTTGGCCCTTTTGACTGGTAGCCCCCCTCGATCTACCAAAGGAAGAGTAGTCTCGAAAGAAGTCTCCCCTCCATTGCTGTCCCCTAGGCAGAAAAGGTTGAGGTAGACACACTGCAACACTCAAGGACTTCGCTGCAGCTTTGGTGGTCTGCAACCTCTCAAGGCTCTCGTCAGCCTTGCTGCTGCCAAAAAGATGGACACCATCAAAGGGCATGTTGAGAAGCCGGGACTGAACATCAGGAGCAAATCCCGACTTTCACAACCACGCAAACTTGCGCATCATGGTGCTCGCCGCCATGGACCGGCTGACACAGTCTGCCACATCCAGACCCGACTGAAGGGTCTCACACATGGCATCCTTGCCATCCTAAACAAGGGTAAGAAAACCATCCCGTTCCTCCCCTTCGGGAATATGTTCAGCCTCCAACGACACACAATTCCACAGAGTGTGCGTGAATCTTGCCAGGGCACAAACGGAGTTGGCTGCCTTTAAAGCCATACCCCCAGAATAAAATGCCTTCTTTACCCAGCCGTCAAAGCGTTTGTCATCCCTATCGGGAGGGATCGTAGGGTACGCCGCCTGCTTTGCTGGGGCCGTAGCCGCCTGCACCACCAAACTCTCTGGAGTAGGGTGCGTGGATAAGTAGCAGGGGTCACCACTGGCTGGACGGTATTTTGTCGGCAAAGACACTGCCGGGAGACTCTCCGGAGCAGTCCAAGCCGCCACCCTTCTTTGTAAGGCCATATGAAATGGTAACACTGTCAGTGGGTGGACCTTGGTCAAGGATATCTGTCCGGTCATTCTGCAGAAAATCCACAGGTGAAGCAGACCACCCCAGATACTCCGTCACCCTTGACATGAGGCGCCTGTACAATGAGTCTGCATGCGTACCAGGCCTGCCAAACTCAACCTCCGGGGAGGTATCAAGACCACTGGCGTCGTGCAAAGACTGACGCAGGCCTTCTAGTTGGCTATGTCCAGACAACAAGTCATCAGGAACCTCAGTAGGGACCTCATCCTCAGACCCTTCCTCAACCTCTGAAATGTACTCCAAGGGTTGGAACAAGTCCACCCTGGGAGGAGGAACAGAGTATGGGTCAAAAACAGGCCGCACAGACTTACTGAGCACCTTCCTAGGAGCTTCTACAGCTCTCCAGGGTACCTCTGGCAAAAATTCCTCAAAAGGCATCGAGGGCGCCGATGGGAGTGGCGTCGACGACTTCGACAGCGGCCTTGAGGCCGGAGCCCCGAGCGTGTCCTTCGACGGCCTCGGCGCCTATGACGTCGATGGCTTCCTCTGAGCCGGAGCCTCAGGAAATTCCCTCGACGGACATGGCGTCGATGCCTTCTTCGAAGGCTTCACAGGCTCCAACGGTCTTGACGACGTCGAGGACTGGGACCTGGAGCGGGCACGATGGTGATCCTCCTTGTCCGACCGGGACCTCGAAGGTTCCCGGTGATCGTGCCGACCGCCCGAGCCCCAGGGCGTGTGAGCGGTGGCCCTAGAGCGTTCCTTGCCGGCTTCTCTCGAAGGCGCAGTCGGAACAGTGCCCTGCGAATCATAAATCGCCATCATCTCCTTACGGAAGGCGTCCCATTCCTCCGGAGATGAATGCTTGGTGGGACAAGCAACTCGCCGTCTGGCGGAGTCCTCAGACGAGGACGGGGAAGGCGACCAATGATGGCGCATCCGTGCATGCCTCGAAGAGGAAGAGGAATGGCGGGACCCACTCCTGAAACGAGACCCCCTGTACTTACACCGACGCGGAGAGTCGCCCCTCGAATCGTCAGTCGAAAGTCCAGCGGACTTCGACTTACGGGGCTTGGAAACCTTACCCACCGACAGCTTCTTCTTCTGCTCCCGCAAGGCCTTCCACGTCAAAGACTGGCATTCGTTGCAGTCATCAGTGGCGTGGCTCTCACCCAGGCACCAGAGGCAGACATCGTGCAGGTCCGTCAGAGACATCTTGGAACCGCAGTCCTGACACTTCTTGAAGCCCGACTTCGGGGTAGCAGAAGACTAAGACATTTTCTCCTAGATACATACAACAATATTTGGAAGAACCGATACACAAGAACCGGTGCGCGCCGAGATTTCGAAGCGAACACGTTCGCGGAAAAAACGGAACAGGCTACGGGCGTCATGCGACCGAGGTGGTCTTCAAGGAAGCGTATTGACGTCATCGATGCAGGACGCCTAAGCCGAAAAGGATGGCGAAGCAGCACAGCTGTGGTAATTACCTGTCAAAGATGTGGAATATGTCGGAGGACACAATCCCCTCGAAAAGAGACTTAGCCCCTGAAGGTCCTGTTATCGTTGAATGGAATAGTGAACCTCCTGCTAGAGAGGCCCAGGAGTGTGCTGTGCTCAGAAGTCCCGCCTTGTCCCGTGCTTAAAACGTGGGAAAGGGAGACCCCAGCCATACCATCATGACTTATTTTGTGAACACTTTTTCTTTTCTGGTGAACATTATCTCACACTCTTTTTGTAACTTAGTTGTAAGGATTGGCAATAGGTGTTTTAGTAAAGACCCTTTTTTATTTGACAAGACGCCACTAGGACTGTCTTATTATTATTTGATGGTTGTAGCTTGCCCCCATCTTACCCTTAGGTTTAACTTAGGCGTTTTTTCACCCATTCATACAGTTTAATAAACACTCTTGTACTGTGATCACTTGTATCTGTCTTTACTGTTATGATCATTAATTCCTTACAAGGGTCAGCTAGCCATTTTCCCCAACCCCTTTTATCTATACAAATAAAAATGTAAATATTCGTTTGTTCAAAATCTTAAATCTCTGAAGGTTCTTCACTGATTGATTTGAAATTTTGACACATCGTTGCATACGAATAGGAAGGTGTTTTTATATAACTAATATACATAGATGTCACACCTGTGACAGGTAAAAACATACACAAGCCAGAACATAAAAGACAGGACAAAGAAGGAATCAAGGCAGGAGGACAATTATTCAAATATACAGGTTTTCAATCGTTTCCAAAAAGGAAACAAATTTGTTTCCAGTCGTAGGTCAACAGGCAAGGAATTCCAAGCATGAGCAGCCCGCACCAGAAATGACCGGCTGTTTCCATTCACAGGCCTGGCTTTAAGACAAACAAGGAAACTGGTATTACTAGAGCACAGAGCTCACCTTCAACTACCAGTCTATGAGAAAGTGAAGAGTTGCCAGAGCATGAATACCACGGATGTGTCCAATAAACTAAATAATGAATGTAGGTTTTGTGGGGTAAGTAATACCATACCCGTGAAACCCTGAAACACCTGGTAGTTGAGTGTACGTTCTTTGATAAAGAAGGATCTGTGTTTTTTAAGGACAACACCATTGAATGTTCCGAGGTATCGAGAATTTTTTTATTTAGTGTCGTTGTATGTGGGGCACTGCTATTTCCTTAGTTTTATCTTTGAATAGCTTTCTTGTATTTTTAATCACTGAATTGAATGTATCTTTGGAAGTATAACAATTTGTAAATTGAAAAAAAAAATTGTATCCTACTGTTCCTGTGTTTTTGATATTATAAAGATGTTTTCTGTTGAATAGTATTTTTATTCATTTATTATCTCTCATCTTTTCATTTTTTGTATTTTGTGGTGTATAGTTTTTTGTGAACTGTAAATGCAACAATAACAAATAAAAATAAAAAAACAAGAGCTCACCTGGGCTCATATTTCACTAAGCTTTGTTTGAGCTAGGAAGGAGCCATACACTAGAAGCACTTATGTGTCAAGGTGATTAATTTGAACAGTACTCTGGCAGCTACAGGCAGTCAGTGCAGTTCTTTCCTAAATTCAGAGGAATGAGAGATGTTTTTAACAGTCCGGACTGCTTCATTCTGCACAAGTTGGAGCTTTTGAATGCTACCTCTGCCGGCACCAATCAACAGAGCGTTGCAGTAGTCCATCCTCGGCATAATCGCAGCTCTAGCCAAAGTTTCACAGCTTTTGTCAGCGATAAAAGGTTTACTTTGTCTCAAGAGTTTCAGATGGCATTGTGAGTTTTTAGCTATGTTATTAGTGTGTACCTCTGCACCAAGGGAAAACTCAAAATAAACATCAACCGTCTTTACTTTATTCAAAGCCGGAATAAGACTGTCATTAATAATAAAGTTGGAATATCTTCGATCGAGTTTAGCTCTAGACTGAGATGATCCAAAAATCATAAGTTCAGTTTTTAAACTATTTAGGCACATCCAATGTGTAGCCATCCAATATTTGGAAGACTTAAAGATGGAAGTTAGCCTAACAGAATCTTTGGCATAATTACCACTCAATTCCATCAACTGGACTAATTGAGGATCCAGATTGCAAGCAAGATCAAGCAAACCAAATTAGTTTCGAACAACTCACACAGTTGTTGAGGACCAACCCACCTTCAGTTTTCAACCAATTTCGGAACAAGAAATAGCTAAGGTTATTACTGTCATGCACCGCATCCACACCCCCACTAGGATCCCGACATCACCCTCTGTTCCACATAGTTCCCCAGCTAAACCCTCCATCAGTACACCTACACGCAGCAGTTTTAGCGTACCTGCAGCATGGGGGTCGCGTGGACAGTCTATGACCCGAGGTGGAGGCAGTGTGCAGTCTCGTTGGTTTCCCTTCCTGCACTGGCAACTGCCGTGGTGAGTATGGTATGGCAGAGTCAGGCTGTCACACCGGTTTCCTGGTCACGTGATGAAATCCCGGTCACGTGATTCTGCTCTTGTTCACGCGACAAGGGAACAATCAGGATAAAACAGCGTCCTCGCAAGCACTCGTTGCTTCACAGCTGTTTTGCGACTCTGTTTGGCGTTTGCTTATCGATCAGGATCTATTTTCGCTTCAAGAACTACGGACTTCGGACTACGGATTTCTATTGGATATTCCCTTGCATTGGCACCCTTCTTTGTTATTACCTGGCTCTTCGACCTCTGATTTTCCCAACAGACTTCTTTTGCTTTTACACTTGAACTGCTGACCTTGCTTACGAACTCACCAGAATTCACGTCTTGCATTCGGATTGTACTTTGGTTGTTCTACCATCAAGAACTGATCAGGTGGGTCCAATAGCTGGTGTTTCCTATCCATCATACCAGCAACAGAGAGAGAGAGCACTGTTAACACGCCCTCCCCGCAGCACTCTCCCAGGTCCCGTGTGGTTAGCAGTGATTCACTACCATATCTAGGTAAGCCTTCTAGCCAACATATATACACTCTCGCCTGTAAATGTATTACTGTGACTGCTTGTGCTAATCCCTGTTTCCTTTACAGCGGCCTTGGGGTTATTGGTGTCGCATGTTTCCGGCAATCCAACATCCACACCTGTGGCCTCAAGGATCGCACATAGAGTGCATTTAATTCTTCCTGTGTGGTACTTGGGGACGGAGGCCCCTTTACTCTTCCTGACATATCAAGTCTCGACAATTACCCGTCTTAAATACAAGCTGTAAAGGCGATCCCTGTTCATCCATCATTATAAAGGAATGTTCTCCCATTCTTATTCCTGAATTGACAAAATTTGTTAACTCTTCCTTCGCCCTCAATAGGGTTCCAGATAATATTAAAAATGCGTGGATCACTCTACTTTTTAAGAAGCAGAATCTTTGGCCCCAGAGTGCTTTGACCAATAGACCTATTACAAACACCAGCTTCTTGCTGAAGACTTAGGACAGAGTAGCATACAACCAGATTTCAGTTTTTCTGGAACAGAATCACATTTTTCATGATTATCAGTCGGGTTTCAGAATGAATCATGGAACCAAGACTACTTTGCTGGCTCTAAAGTCCCATTTACTTTGCAGGATGGATGGGGGTCACATCTCTCTTATGATTGACCTGTTGGCAGCTTTTGACCTGATGGACCATTCCATCTTGTACACCAGGTTAAAGAATAATGCCAAATTCTCCCAGGCAGCCACCGACTGGACCACCCCTACTTTTTGGAGGCGAGGCAAGTCAGAGTGGCCAGTGACAGCGGAGAAGCAAAATCCATTACACTTATGTACGGCATCCCACAGGGAGCCTGTGTGTTGCCCTACTTCTACCATATCTTTACGATCCCTTTTTTTCAGATGTTGGAAAAGGAAGGGATCATATTTGCGAATTACGCGGACGACACTCCGTGTGTCATATGTATTTCAGGAGCATACATGGAGGATGAAAAACTCATTAATAAAATCTATCAAAAAATTCAGCATTGGATGGTGGCTAATGGTTTAACCATTAACGGCTCCAAAACTAAGCTTCTACTAGTTGGGTCAGAGACTAAACTCGAGAAGTTGGAACCGGCTATAAGAATTTCAGTATAGGCAACTGTAAAATCGATGTCATGCGTAAAGTGAAGACCTTGGGCATCTATTTAGATAAAAATCTGAATATGAAAGCCCAGGTCAATAGCCTGATCTCCTCAGCATCATATTTCATTAAATTGTTTTGCTGTCTCAGACCATTCATATCTGAAAAAAACTCAGACTCTGGCAAGGTCAATTATAGGCTCTAAAATAGATTATTGCTGTAGCCTCCTGGTAGGCCTGCTCCTATCAGATTTTCACCGTTTCCAGGTTGTACCAAATGGAGCCGTAAGAGTTGTTAAACGTCTTACGAAAAGAGACCACGTGTCGGAAGCAAGAAGCACTGGCTTCCCATTCAGGCCAGGGTCTCCTTTAGGCTGCTTCTTATCACACATAAATGTGTGAAAGGAGTAAGACCTGCATATCTGAAAGAGGTCATCACCCTAAAGCAGAGCACTAGAGCACTCAGATCAGGTGAGTCGAATCTTCTTACTATCCCTCGCTTTAAGACCAAAAAAGTCCAGGGATGCTGCTTTTGCATCGGCAGCTCCCCAGGCATGGAACACCTTAATGCCTCCACTAAGAATCACTGCATCTACCGAGGTCTTCAAGAAAAAGCTGAAAACAGTTCTCTTTTCTTAACTCCTTCTCTTACCTAAAAAAATATGTTCTCTCCTTGGAGACTCCATCATGATCCACCACTCGGTCCTCATTCCTTTTGTATGTTTTTTGTTCAGTTTTGATGTATATATGTTAAGCGACCTTAAGCTTTCGGGTACCTGGTGCACTATATGAATCGGAAAACAAACAAACATAGTCAATTCCAAGACAAGAGAAACTTCAGTGGATACCCTCTGCAAGAATCCGACAACAAGTCTCTCTGCACTATTGCAAGTGTCTGGAAATGGCCAGAATGTACACAGAGCACCATGCAGCTCACCCTGCTCATTAATCGTGCCTTTTCGTGCACCTTTAAACGACTTAACAAGGAGACCAGTGGAGCTGATCTAAAGTCTTTGAAGACTCTCCTCCATACAACCAGCTCATACTTTGCTCCAGATATCCACTGTGAAAGAACCTACTCAAAGCAGCCACTTTCATCGGGCAGCAACAAATCCAGCTTATTCTTGCACCAGCCCCATTTTCCGCCTTTGGGTTTGTCTTCACTTCAAACCTGTCCCCAAGATTTCCTGCCAAGCCTATCTAAGGCTTTGCCTATCACTTTGGGCACTGCATGGGACCAACCTCTGCTCGAGTGAAGTCAACTCAAGGAATAGAACATGTAATTTGTGTTTAAACTGGCTCAGCTCTCACCCAAAAGCATTCCAGGTTCTCTAATGTTCAGGTCTGATCTTGGATATCGCACCCTGCTAAAAACAAAACAGATGCATAATGAAGAATTTCTAAATAGTTTCTTTCCTTCCATAGTTCACAACAAACTTTTATAAGAAGGAATTATTTTAAGACCTAATACACTACTCATGCAGGCTAGTTAGCTCAGTGAGTTAAGTGCATCACCTAGAAATAAATATTAAACTGCAGGTAACCAGTTACTCCACCTATCGGCGTTAGAAGCGTATCCTGCATTTACTGCGCCTACCTAAATACTGAATGCAAAAATACAGAATGGTTTTGCATTTATATGTGGGGGGGTAGGTTAGGGCACTTAATTAGGTAAAGAGGAATATAGGTGTTTATGGGGGGTGCGTACCATCAAATTGGTAGGAATTCCAACTTGCAGTGTTTAGAAGCCAAAGGAATCCTTCATGGCGTGCTATGTGAAAATATGAAATAGTTAATAGCCTTAGTAGAAGCTACTCGAAATTTAATTCCGGTGGTACCCATTTTCATCCTCACTGATTAGTGACATTCACTTCTTTTCACCCCTCTGTAGGCTTTAGCTTTCTTAGCTCTCCACTGTCTTGAACTGTACTTGTGGGTTTCCTGCATAACTTACCACCTTGGTTGAAGTCACGTCTTCAGCCCAGCATAGATTCCTGAAATGAAAACCAAGTGTACCGCTAACAGTTTTGGTTTATGCTTGTGCCAGACTGGATTATGGGTAATATGGAAGCACATTTAAAGGACATGAAGCCAATTACTCGTCTTCACAATTATTACCCATTACCAATTGAGGGATAGTGGTAACACAATTGGAAATGAGAGCTCTGGCTCAGCTGTAATAATTCATGTGCATCCAGTATGGTCTGCAAACATCATAACACTCGTATGTCCTCCAAATGTGAAGGGCCATGGGAAAATAGCAGTGTAAGGGTTAAAGAAATAAGACCAGATATTCTCCAAAGGTGCTTTCACTTTATTCTCAAGCTTTTATTTATTTTATTTCATCATGAACACGGCATCTTGGGTGTTCAACACATTGCACTCCTATCTCAAGTTACGTGTTTAGACTACTTTTGACAAAACAAATGATTCAATCAATATCTTCGTGTTCTTTTAACTGATGAAACGCATGCATGTACAAAACCATACATTGTTTCAACACTCTGCGTGCTATCTATAGTCAAAGATATGTGTACTCAGTCACCTCAAGGTAATACATTGAGCAACGTTAGAGTTAGATTTAGGTGTATACATAATTGTCATTACAATGTGTGCAGGCAGGAGAGATCCCACATAAAGCGCTACATACAAATCTGATATTCTAAAAGATACATCATGATCAGTCTTTTTTTAAAAAATGCCATTTTGTTGAAAATCCGTTCATTCCCACATCTTTATTGAGACACTCGACAACATGCTTTAAAAGTGTGCGTTTGAACCGACCATATCCAGACAAGCATTGGCAAAGCAAAGTGTTTTGACTGTTTTGGCTTTTGGCTTTTTTGACTCAGCAGGTTGCGGTGCCCTCAGGCGCATGTGTCCCCGGCATGGGTAACTGGCTGTGAGCCACCTCTGCAGGCCTTTCAAAGAGACCAGCCTTCTGAGTAATGTACCATTTTATTTAGAGGCCAAGCATGCCTCAAAATAAGGGGGAGATGTAACCTAGTAACTAGGTTGGTACCTGTCGTCACGTGTCCTGGGCGCCAATCTAGATTCCTACATTCTACTACATTAGAGCCCATGTTTGTGATGCCGCAAGGCCAGCGGTTTGTCCCCGCCAGTACATTTTGGAATATACAATATTCATGCATTTGATGCCCAGAGCTGGGGGACAGAGTTTAAAAACTGCACCGCCTCCCTCAGCTGCTCCGTTCAGTAAATGTGGTTCTAAGTGATAATTCCGCATTCTAAAGACCAAACAAAAAATAGACAGATTTGTTTTCCCGTTTGTGTGTCAGTTTTAAAATGCAGAAATATCGGGGGGCGTGGCCAGCAACGAAGCAATGTGGACGTGAATCTCCATTGCTCCCGCAGCCGTCCGTGAATATCCTGATAATCCAGCCTGTAACCAAATCTGTACAACACTCACAAGATCACTGCAGATACTACACACTCCATCACAACTGCAGCTGGTGAAATTGTTCAAAACTGCATACGCATTGCAGGACAAACAGTCCCTGGAAAATTGCTACGGAGCCCGTGGAGGAGAAGCCAAGATGGCTGCCCGCCAAGATTCATCTCTGTGGCCCGATACCGATGGAGCCCACATAGCACACAACCGCAGCGGAGGCCGCGCCGGAGCCTGGGCAATCAACAATATGCACAAAATATAATTCATCTAAGACCCCGCCGACTGAGCGGAGCGCGCTGGTGGTCCACTGTGGGTGCCGGGCAAGGGCCGATCGCCCGCTCTGGACAGAGTGCGCTGACGGAACGTGGTGCCGGAGACAACAACACACTGCTGCGTGGTGAGCGCAACCACCCCCCTGTCCTGCCCAGGACCCTAGCTGATGCCGGGCGGTCCGCCGGGTGGGCAAGGCATCTCAGAACCAAGGCGGACGAACTCTTGGCTGGCCCCGACACCCACGGGCGGCGATGGGCGACCCGGCCCCCGGGACCAGTGACGGAGTTGGGACAAACCGCAGTTGTCTCACCAAGGGAGAAGGGCACATCAGCAACCCGCTGACACCACTCCCTCTTAAACGAGGGCCTGCTGGCGGAACAGAACGGGCCGTTGCCAGGCGGCGAAACCGACCTACTGAAGACACGGACCCCTGTAGGCGCACCGACCGACCTGGTCGGAGGCGCCCCGAAATGCGGCACACACAACAGGGTGCTGGCGGGGGCCGGGTCCGCTCTCTGTGCCGTTGGTGCCCCGGAGGGTAGCGCCCTGAGCACGCGGGCGCTCATGACTGGATTACATATAGGGAACCCTGCCCCTCATACCCGAGGCTCGGCGCATGACCCGAGACGTGGGGCCCGGCCCCCCCTGGAGCCAGACGGAACATACGGGGCACGGCCGGTGGTTAAGCACAGGACTCCCGGGTGCCCCATGAGACAACACAGAAAGAGACTGGCTAACCATATACCACTCTGCCGGGATGGCCGCAAGGAACAGCATCATTGAAGGGGACCTCCAGAGCCCCGCAAGAGGCCATACACACGACCAGCGATATACTCCCCCCGACCCCCGATGCATGCGAACTCTGCATAACAAAGAGGTGCAAGATACACCTGTAGGTAGATCTCAACTGCAGAACGTGCGTGGGGAACAAAAGCGCCTCCAGAGGACAGGGGGAAGGCACTGATGGCACCAGGAAACCCACGAGCCCGGGAAGATGTCACACCCTGAGACATCCAGACAAAGATAATCGATGCTGGGAACCACAGTGAGTACCATAACTGGTTGATCAAAACCCCTAAACTAATGTGAACCAGAACATTGATGCACCTACGCCAGTGAAAAGGCGCAAAGTGACACACCGGGTGCACCCAAGAAAGAGGGAACACCGAAGCGACACTGCCAAACACACGAAGCAGCAACACCCTGAGGAAACTAGTCCCCCTACCCTGGGATGCACAACCGCAGCAAAGAACCGAATCACTACTGATAGGGAACTACGCTGCAGCATCAAGCAGAGTATCATCAAGATATAGAGGCGCGCTGCCCCCAAGACCCACTGAGGCATCCGGCCGGGGTGGGTCCCGCTGAGCCATCCTGGCTGAAAACCTGCACCCAACCATTAGCAAAGCAACACCCCTCAAACACCACGGCCCCGAAAAGAAACCTAAAGCCTGGGAAGAGTCAGAAAGCCCTGACGTCACAATAAGAGCCACTGTGATACCTGGTCCCCAACACCCAGCAGTCCAATCTAGGGGAAACGACTTCAATGAAGTCATGGATGTAGAAACAGACTGTTCACACCTAAGAGTGGGGGGGCCCGCTACCCGCACTAAGCTCGCCACCTTTGCGGCGGCACTGGGACTACGTGATGTGTGGAGGGACTTGTATCCAGACGCGAGGGAATACTCATTTCACTCTGGAGCACATGCCTCACTATCGCGCCTGGACTATTTCTTTCTCCCAGCACCAGACATACACAAAGCTGCCAGCGCAACCCTACTACCCTGAGGTATATCAGATCATTCCCCCCTCCTAATCAAACTGTACACAACCAGACCGCACCCTTCTCCCACATGGCGCCTAAACAACTACTACCTAGGATTCCCTGAGCTCCTAGAACAAATACAAACAGCCACCACGACATATTTTGAAATAAATACCAGTTCCGTTGATGATCCAACTATACTATGGGAAGCCCCTAAACCAAACTACGTGGCGAGATCATCAGCTGGGCCGTTGCACATAGGAAAAAATACCAACAGCAACTTCTCAAAGCTGAGCAACAAGTCACACAGGTTGAGGCAGACCACTTGACCCTCGACCAACCAAACACCCACCGCCTATTGATACTAGCCCAAAAACTCCTCCAAAATATAGTGCTGGACTGTGCCAAGCAGTCCCATAGAGACGAGGGCAATCGCCAATTTAGAGCGATCGTAACAGAGAGCTCTGAAGTACTGGTGACTGATCGCAATATAGCTGAAGGCTTTGCTTCTTACTACGCAAAACTATATAAATCCCCCGAGACACCAACAAGCACTGCCATATTGAATGAAATCACTCTCCCTGCCCTTACTATAACACAACCGACCCTCCTAGAAAAAGACATTACAGAAGAGGAGATGGTAACGGCGATGTCCCAACTCCAAACTGGGAAAACACCAGGCCCGAATGGCTTCCCAATAGAAGCGTGGCGTAACCTGGGAATAAATATAATAGCCCCGTACTTGTTACAAATGTTCCAATATGCCAAAACCTGAGGTTCCCGCTCCACGGACCTCCGGAGTGCCACGATAGTAGTGATCCCGAATGCGGACAAACCACCGGACCGTTGTGGCTCGTACAGGCCTATCTCCCTTATCAACACCGAGACCAAATTTCTCACGAAAGTACTCGCCAACAGATTACAGCAAGTAATAACAGCGCTAATTCACCCTGATCAATACGGATTCATGCCGCAGAGATCCACCTGAATGAACATACATAGACTACACTTAGCACTGGAGAGAGCCCCACCTTCCAAGGCCCCTAGCATTACTCACAATAGATTTCGAAAAAGCCTTTGACTCCTTACATTGGGATGCCGTATGGGAGATAATGCATCGCATGGGCTTAGGGCCCCAACACATCAGTTGGGTTCAGCTACTATATGAATCCCCAGAGGCAGAAATGCGAGTCAACGCTTGGCCCTAAAATCCCTTCAAGCTAGGAAGGGGAACTAGACAAGGGTGCCCTTTGTCTGCAATGATTTTCGCATTGGCCATTGAACCCTTGGCGATACTGTTACGAACATCCACATTATGGACATGTTTCCATTGGGAAGACAGCTGGGAAGATAAGGTCTCCCTATATGCAGACGACCTACTCATTTATTTAAAAGACCTGCACACCTCATGACCCATAATAACTAAACTACTCAATAGTTACGGCACATTCAGTGGGCTACGAGTAAATTGGTGCAAATCAATACTATTCCCAATAAACAAACAAGGCTTCAGAGCCCCGGTGAATTGCCCATACCAAATTTTGACGGACCAGTTCCGGTACCTTGGAATACAGGTCACTAATGATCTAAAGGAATACGTAGACAAGAACCTCCATCCAATTAAGACAAGATTCACGGAGGATGTCCACCTTGGGTCTCCCTGCTGCTAACCCTGCTAGGCAGGGCCGCACTGTTCAAAACGATGGCCCTCCTCGTTTCCTATACATACTACAAAACGCTCCGTTACACATCCCAAAGGGAGAATTTAAAAGAACTGACCGTGTACTGAGGAAACTGCTGTGGTGAGGCAGACAACCTTGCATCGCACTGGGTACTCTCCAACGCTCTGTGTGGGAGGGAGGGATTGGTCTCCCGCATCTACAGTCCTACTACTGGGCCAGAAAAAATGGCCATGGTTAACGACATGCTACACAGAGATTCATCACTGCCACACAACAGAGTGACGAACATTGGAGGTCCAGGCGGTGCTCAACTTAAACATATTTATCGAACAAACACCAGAACCCCCCCACACCATGCTTTCCCACATTTCACGAATCTGGGATGAGACACACAAACACATAGGCTGGGACGCAAAAATCACTCCTTTACAACCACTGTGGGGGAACAAGAACCTTCCCGAACTGAGTAAACTCCCAAGATGGTGCCATTGGACAAGCAAAGGAATCACCACAATTGGAGATGTCATTGTCAATGGTGGGTTGGCACCCTTTGAGTCTTTAACATCTCGCTTCCACCTTCCACTTAAGGAATACTACCATTACACGCAACTACGACACGCACTAAGACCAAACCTCCCAGAACTAGCAGATATACCAGAAAGCACCCCCCTTGAGAGAAACATATTTCAGGAAAGAATTGACACCAAAATTACATCCACAATGTATACCGTTATAACGTCTTTCACCACCAGTGAACTGTCAAGCCTAAAATCGAAATGGGAACGGGATGTCAGAGCCATTCAACCAGAAGACTGGGTAACGAGCCTAATGTACCCACGCGAGGTAGCGATCTCTACCAGACTTCGACTCATACAGTTTAAAATCCTGCATAGAATATATTACCCCAGAGTCGCACCCCACAGATGGGGGAGGGCTACCGACCCGCTCTGTCTACGCTGCAAAAGGGTGGAAGGCACCTTCTTCCACATATTGTGGGAATGCGACCAGATCCAGCAATACTGGCAACAATGTTGTGATGAACTTACACAAGTACTGGGGAAAGATTCATAGAGACCCGAAGGTGCTGCTACTTAGGATGGAGGGGGAGGAGGACCTATCCAGATACTAAAAACTGTTTCTGTCAACACCCACAGCGCTAATTAAAAGGAACACTGCAAAACTATGGGGTTCAGCAACAACACCGCAATACGAACAATGGACTGCGGATGTGAACATTTACATTATGATGGAACGCAGGGTATACACAGCCAGAGGCTGCCCAAAAAAGGCAGATAAAATATGGCAAAAAGGGGAAGACATGCAGGAAATCAGGCAGTTGTAGGTATGGAATACAAACCAGACGATATGGGATACAACCTGAAAGACTCTTTCAGTGAAAGATGGCAGAGCTTCCGAGACCCACTTCGAAGGTGTGAATGACTAAATGTTAAAGTTCCTTTGACCCAATTTTGATATTGATGTTTGTTGAAAATGCTATATATTTTTTTAAAAAAATAATTGTGTTATAAAAAAAAAATGCTGAAATATCACTTTCTGCCCCTCCCGCTCCGCAAGGTGATCCTCACCCCATCCTCAGATCGTATTCTTAATCAGAGGCTTTAACACCCCCGGAGGCCCCCATTTTAACACCCACCACTCGGTTCTCAGCAAAACACACATTCACTATACACACACGACATACACTTACCATACGCTCCTGAGGGGTCACATAGCAGTCTTTCTAAATCGATCTTTTTATTTTCGTTATAGTGAAAATGTATAGTTACACACCACAGTGACTAACGTACTAGTCCCCTTTCCTCCATACTGCATGGGCGTCCCTCGCTAGGGACGGGAGACGGAACCTTTTTCACCAGAAAAAAACCTTCTTCCTCTTTAAGTTTAGAGGCACGCAGGGGCGGGCCAGGGGAGCATACACTCCACTGACACCGCCCACAGGCGCCACTCCTCAGTCCCCACTGATGCATCGAAGTATTAACATTGCCTAATGACAACAGTATTTTTAGGGGGGAGGATGGTGGGACGTATGGAAGAAAGGGGAATATGGACTAGGAGTACGTTAATCACTACGGTGAGTAACTATCAATTACTCCTGTGTCCCATCCCCTTTCCTCCAAACCGCATGGGCGATTACAACTGAATGTAGACCCAGGGTGTGGAGGTGACCCTCCTTAAGCAAAAAAGTTCCTCAGAACCACCTATCAGAAAGCTGTGTCTGATTTAGAGCCATTGTTCAAACAGTAGTGCTTACAGAAAGCCGAAGGGGTGGCCGCCCAACTGATGACCTGCCGCGGGACCTGCCGCTGGAATGCGACACTGTGGCCTTGACTCTGACCGCATGTGCGTGCATGTTAGCTGGAAGTGGTTTGTGCTGCCCCTCATAGGCCTCCTTGATGTCCGAAACCATCCACATTGCTCTAGAGGCCTTGGATGCCTGATAACCGGGCCTTTCACCCCCTCCTCCAAAGGCATCCAGACAGTGTAAGACCCTCTAAGCATCGTCCTTACGATTGGCAAAAACCATAGGTAAAACTATCTCCTCGTTTAGATGGAAAGCGGAGACTACCTTAGATAGGAACGTGGGGTGCGCTCTCAGGACCACCTTATCTTTGTGAAATGTAGTATAGGGTTCCGATGCCACCAGAGCCTGGATCTCGCTGACTCTGCGAGCAGAGGTGAGACCCACCAACAAAGTGGTTTTAATTGTGACCAATCTGATGTCCGCGGATGTCATTGGTTCAAAAGGTTTCTGCGCCAGGGTGCCCAACACTACATTGAGATCCCACACAGGGTGTGGCTTCTTGATGGCGGGCCTCCTGCGGAGGCCCGCCACATGCTGCTTAACCACCGGGTTGGAGAAGAAGACCTCCTCCTCAGAATTCCTGTAGGTCCCTCTGGCTGCCAAGTTGGTGCGGCAGGTATCCATTTGCAGCCCTGAGTGAGCGAGGTCTGCCGAGAATGAGAGCACATCGTCCAATGTGCAAGTAAGGAGGTCGCTCTCCTTAGGGTCTGCCCAGTGACAGAACCTGGTCTATTTACTCTTATACAGGCGTCTAGTAGCCTTGCTCCTTAGCACCCTGAATGATGTCCAGGTTAGCCTGAGTCAGGCTCAGATGCTTCAGTGTGACCTGTTCAGGAACCACGCTGCGAGGGCTAATTTCTGTGGAGTGGGTTGGATGACCCTGCCCCCCTGCTGCGAGAGGAGGTGAGCTGGGCCCAGCTGCAGGTGAATGGGTGGCCTGTCTGAGAAGTTGCCGAGAAGCCACAGGTTGCAGTCCCTGGACGACGAGGTGTGGTCCGGGTGGAGAGAAGGAGGAATTCTGACAAGCTCCGCTTTGGGAGCCCCGCTCCTGATTCCATGAGGCTGGAAAGTTCTGCTGTAATCCCATCATCATGAGTCTTGTGTGGGGGACGGCCAGTAGGACCATTGCCATGAACCTAAGTAGATGCTGATACCACCAGGCTCAGGTCGCCTCTCGGCTGAGGCAGTGACTTACGGCCCCCTCTTGATGGCCATGATCTTGTCCTCCGAGGGGAAAACTGCCGAAGATCGTGTCCCATATGAGGCCCAGAAAGGTCAGGCACTGAGTAGCCTGCAGCTGAGACTTGAGGTTGATAGAGAATCCCAGCTCATGGAGAGAGGTCATAAGAGCGGAGGAAGTGTAATGCACTGCCTCCGGAGAGCTCGCCCTGACGAGCCAGTCGTCCAGGCATGGGTAGACGTGGTGGCCCCAATCCCTTAAGAGGACCGCCACTGCATTCATTAGTCTGGTAAATACCCTGGGGGCTGGGTTGAGGCCAAATGGTAGAACCTTGTATTGGAAATGGCAGCCCATTATCCTGAACCACAGAAAGGATTGATGAGGCTGCCAAATTGGGACGTGTAGATAAGAGTCCTTCAGATCCAGAGGGCACATCCCAGTCTCCCCTGCATAGTGCCTCTGCTATGAGTGCTGGCGTAACCATCTTGAATTTTTGAAGAGGGAGGGTGAGGTTGAGGGTGGAGAGGTCCAACACAACTCTCAGGCCAGCCCTGTGCTTCTTTTGTATTACGAAAATCATGGAGTAGAAGCCCAAAGCTCGCTGGGAGGTTGGGACTTCTTTCACTGCTTGGCTCTCGACGAGCGACCAAATTTCCGCCAGCAGAGTTGCTGTCCCAATCTGTGGGAGTGGATGGCAGGAGGAAGGAGGGAGGAATTGGTAGACATTACCCCATGGATACTACGGATAGGATCCAGGGGTCCGCAAACCTCTGACGCCAAAACTGTCTGTGAAGGGCAAGTCTGCCCCCCCACCGGAGATACGTGGACCCGAAGGGGCGCATCGTGCCGTCTTTTCTTCTAAAGGTTGTTGCTGAGGAGGGGGACTGAAAGAAGCCCTTGCTCCCCGCCTTTTATTGTTTGCGCTGATGCAGACTCAGAGAACGGTCAGGCTGTCATGACCTTGGGGAAGCCCCGGAACCCGCCGAATGCCCGCCCCCTATCGAAGCGTTGATGCGACTCGGTATACGCCTTGGGCGTGGCCTTCATAAGGATAAAGACTTTGCAGTTTGGAAACTGTTTTTCTTTTTATCTAGCTCCTCATCGATGGTGGAGTGAAAGAGGTTGCCACCCTTGAATGGAAGGTCCAACATGCGTTCCTGGACATCTGGGTTGAATTTAGTATCCTGAAGTCAGAAAGTCCTTCCCATATCAGTGGCAATGCATATCGCCCGGCCAGAGGTGTCAATGTGGGCCACGGTGGACTCCATGACGTCTTGTGCCACCAACTTAGCCTCTCCCAATCTCGCCTTGAAACATACCTGGCTCTGCAGCAGACGTTCTGGAAGGAAGTTGGCTATTTCCTGCCAAAGCCTCTGGTTAACGGCTGCCAGCATGGCATCCACGTTGGATTGACAAAGGTGCAGTGAGGTGTTGGAATAAAGCTTCTTTCCGTAAGGCGCCAAGATCTTCTTGGAGGCTTACGTCCTCTAACAGCGCCGAGGACGAGGTGGTCGAGTACGACTGAGGCTTTGGGAAGAGTGACGCTGCAGCGATCACTAAAAAGTGTGGTTGAAGGTGTGCCGACAGCAAGAGTGGATCCCCCTCCATCTGCTTATACTTGGCGTCGAGGTTGCGCTGTCTATGGCTTAAACCACCCCTTTTTGGCCAAGGCGACAACGTCCCTCTGCATCCCGATCCCCGTTCTAGCCACGGGGCATAGAGTGAGGACCTCAGCCAGGACCCCCGTCTCCGGTTGTTCGACCTTGGGTTGAGGAAGCCCCAAGTACTCTACCAAACATGCAAGCCGTTCGTGGAAGGCCTTGGCTGACGACGGCGTGTCGAGGTCCTCTTCCTCATCAGTGTCCACCAGGGTGTCGGGCTGGTCCGGAATGGGTAGAGGAGTGCTGCGCGCCGAGGGCTGCGGAGTGGGGATGAGATCCGGGGGCTGCAGTGGATGCTGGTTTGGAACCGCCTGAACTGTGGGAGGCAGGGGAGCCGAAATAGAAGGAGCCAGGGAGGGCAGCAGGAGCTGCACTGGGGCCTGCGGCGCTGGAGGAGGAACCGAAGGAAGCATGTCCCTGATCACATCCGGCAGGATAGCCCCCATCTGAGGAGATCTCATGAGCATGAGGAACTTTTCAAAAAAACGGTACTCACAGGCTGGTGGGGTGGCAGGTAATGTTGACGGGTAGCGGGTGACTGCTGGGGCCGGTGCGTACTCTTTCTAGCCGGTTGCGGGGTAAACCTGCCCTGCGATGCTGATGGATAAGCGGTAGGCGACGTACCTGGTTGCCACCAGTCCCACCTTGTAACTCGTTCTCCCACCTGCTCCATTCCAAGGGGCAGTAACGGACGAGCGGCCTTTTTGTCTGGCGCAGCGGACATTTTATCGAGCTGCGTGCCACATGCCTAAGTCATGGTGCTTGGCTCACTGGGCCCAGCCTCCTCCAGGACTTTTGGCGGTGGAGCATGAGACCTACCCTGCACCTCAGGACGGGGCCTGGTAGAAATTTTGCCCTCGGCAGTATCGCCGGTAGTGCTACGTGCAGGCGGCCCCTGGGACATCTGGCCGGTACTAGGGCGTAGCCCCATTGGTATACACCTGGTACAAAAACCTTGCGATCCCTCAGCACTGTCTCAGGAAGGATCTCCTGACCCCTCGGCCTGGCAGCCGGTTGCTGAAATAGCCTCAGTACCAGTGCTGGTGCTCGCTCAGGCGTTTCTTTGGGAAGGAGTAGCCCTTGCGGAGTGTGATGGAAAAAAGTGGCCCTACCTTGGGCCTTGACCTATGTCTGATGAAGTCCTTCAGGTCCTCTGGAGGCGTCATCTCGAAGAGCTCCCTCCTCCGAGCTTGCCTGTTCTTCAGAGCATGCGGTGTAAGCGTGTTGCATGCAGTACAACCCTCCCAGGCAAAGAGTGTGGGATCGGACGTAGGGAAGAGCCCTTCGCAGGCTGGACACCTGCTGAAGTCCGCTGACGTCGACATTGTGCCAGGGAGGAGAGTGGCGCCACAGGACTGGGTACCCGATTGATAAAAAAAGAAGATAGAAGACAAAAGACAGAAGACAGTATCCAGGGAAGAGCGCACGGTATTACAAGGCTGAAGCTAAACCCATGAGCGCTGGTGAAATTGTCCCATTCCTGTCGACGCAGAAAAGGGGACAGAGGAGTGGCGCTGGTGGGTGGAGGCAGGGGAGCACATGCTCCCAAGGCCGTGCCCCCGGGCACCTCTAAATTTCAAGGGGAAGGTTTTTCTGGTGAAAAAGGTTCCATATCCCGTCCGTAGCGAGGGATGCCCATGCAGTATGGAAGAAAGGGACGTAAGAGTAACTATGTTTTCACTTTCTTTCTGGAGAGGAGCGCCTGCTACCTTTTTTGAAATACCGTAAATGTACATACATCTCCACCCAAATTTAAGTTTTATACAGACGAAGAGGCAAAAACCTGCTTGAATTCTGCCGTTTCGTTGCAAAAACCAGGAGGAATCTATTGGGATTCATGTGAAGGCTGGCCACACTAACCGACATTGCCGCTGGTATTCATATTTTTTTGTAAAGTTTAGTACAAGCTATTTTGAGTTGCTCCCTGTCAACATTACTTCAATCCCCAATTACATCTACATTGTTCTGGAGTGTTCAGTGGTTACCTCTGCAATTTGGACAGGGGCTTATCAGCTAAAACAAGTTCTAAGAAAAAAATGGCCAATTTGACAAGGTTGCTGCACATTCAATTGGAGAAACTGCAGGTCACGTTCTGTGCATTTAAATCAAACTACGATCGACAGAACCATAGCGGTGCCTCATGGGTTCAATTAGGCTGTACACTGCTTGTGATTATGGCCCATGTCCTTTAAGTTGCATTCGCATTATTACATTTGCCATGTGCTAAATACAGAACTGAATCTATGTTTCATGCTAGGTTCCTATCTAAGTGACGTAATATGAAGCTATACTACCCAGTACAATCGTACTCAATCAACCTCAGAAGCATGAAGAGCCGAGGCGGCCTTGTCGTGGTTCAAACTGCTGGCAAGGCCTTTGAACGAGGCCAGCACTTAACTTGCAGCGCTATCTTGGGTCAGGAGAATAGCTCGGTGGCAAACGCGCTCGCCTTGAAAGCAAGCCGACGCGGAGCAAAACAGGTTCGAGAAGTCTCTGGGTATTTGGCGCGTTATAAATACCAAGTTACATTCTTACAGGGTGATACATTCCCTCGGAGCAGGACATTTCGGCGCGGCCCGTTTTGGCGCGGCCGGTTCGGCGCAGCAGCCCGCGCCGAACTGGCCGCACTGAAATGCCCTGCACGAATGCGTACGCCAGTCTGTGCTGTTTGTTTTATGTACGGCACTGCTACAGTGCCCGTCACAATCCCACAGGCAGAATAGTCTTGAAGTCGTGACAAAGACTTCACCTCCAGTGTCTCCCGCTGGGAAGGAAGTCCCATTTGTCTCCCTTCCAACCAGTGGATGGTACAAATAATCCAGTTAATTGTGTTCCGAATGCCCAATAAATCTATCTCATGCCCATCGTTCACATATTTATTATGGGTAGCCTGAAAACCTGAATGGATTTTACAGTTTGATGAATCGACGAGCACCATTTTCGCGTGTACCCATATAATGAGCAGTCAAAGGACACATTAGGTCTGTGTGCCCTGTTCCCCTTAATCATGTAGCATAACAGGTGTATTTGTGGAGATACACAACACTGGTGTTTCGCTGTTGTGGTGAGGAGCAGGACTGGCGCGCCAAAAAATCCCGTCGCCTAACTGGCCGCGCCAAATCGGCCTGCGCCGAAACGGGGTGTACCGACATAACCTGATCACAGAATAGTATCCTGAACTCTGACCTATTTTGTTTTGCATTTGGCTGGTCAGCTCGGTGTTTATTACAGCTTGCTTTGCCAGTGTGTCTCATATTATGCGCTAACTTGCAGTCAATCATCATAGTTTGCTGTGAAAGGCAAGCGCAGGCCACAAGCAAAGTCCATCAAATGCGTGTTTAGTCCAGGATGCGCCCCACAATCTGCACTGGAAGCTAAATCAAACAAGCAGTGGCAACGCCAACAGTTTGGGCTTGTGTGTAGGCATTGGGATAGGCATTTGCTGGCATAATGGGGATAAGATTACAACAGCTGGAAAAGTACCTGGGCATTTGACAGCGGAACCTGGCAAATTCCTAGCTAATACTTCAAGCCAAAACATCTGACTTTGTCATTGCTCGTTTTTAACAGGACTGCATGGAACAGACATCAATCATGTGGTTACAGGCACGCTTGGTTAATACATTTGTATTACTCCAGTAGCCATTTGCAGCTGTAATTATACCATTAATTCCCAGCAGACTGTGTAGAAATAACAGTGACAAGCTTGATAGAAGGCGCTCAAAGGGATCCCAGGAGGATGTGTTTTGGGCGGGGAGCGGCAGGTAGTGGGTGGGAATGGCCAGATGGATTAGCATTGCCAGGGCCAGTCGAAGATTCGGTAAACAACCAAACAAAAAGCCACAAGCTGTGTGTCGGTCCTCACATGTCATCTCTGTCCTACCTGCACTCCAATGCAATAGTTTCAGCTTATAGGTCGCACTTAAGTGCCACCTAACAACCCAAACTAACCATAACCCAGAAAATCAGGGGGCTGCACGGAGTGGTCCTTAGTTTTACGACCGGTGTTCATATTTAAATAGGACTCCCTGTGAATAAATATAATTTACCGAGAAGGTGCTGCCTCTTCCAAGCATGCATGTATGTTTAAAGAGGTGCACTTCGGATATCCTTTGCCCTCAAGACTTCCCATTGCACTTCAACGCGTTTCTAAAGCAATTACAGTGAACGGTGCCACTTTTAGCAAACACAGAAGAGGAAAAATGGCCATGGCTGGGCTTTTGTTATTGCAGTTTAAAAATGCAACACTGCCTTCTCGGCACAGCTTGAGGCAACGCATATTTAACCTCACCCACAAATCTGTAAGTGCCTGGGGGTGAGAACATGGGAGGCTGGCAGGATTAAAAGGCGCATTTAAAGCGAATTAATCAGGAAGCTGAGTGTCTCCTCATTATCACAGGTTCTGAACCGGTGGCAGGAAAAGGCAAGAAGCACAAATGAAAGGAAAGGAAGTAGAGCATATTCATCAGACAACGCGACTGTCATATCAATAGCCACGATAAGCCGACAGGTTAGTTTAATGTTTAAACATTAATATCTGCTTATGCAAGCGCTTTGCTCTTATGAGACCAAGCGGCAGGCACACGAGCAAGTGGTGAGTCTTCTACTGAGCACCAGCACAGGATATAAGGATGCCAAGGTTATATTTAAACTATTTTAAAACAGTGTGTGTGTGTGTGTGTGTATATGTGTATATATATATATTACACGGCCCGCAGTAGCGACCGTGTAGTTATGGTTAAGTTGCTAAACTCAGAGGAAGAGCACTTTTTCGCCGGCTTATACCTTTCCTCCCCGTGGACGAATCCTCACCAAACTTTGCAAAAAAAGTATATAACTGGCTCCGAATCTTTTCACCAAGTTGGGTGAGGTTTCGTGCAGGGGGGACAAATTTATAGGGGGGTCCCAGATAATATTTTTCCATAGACTGAATGGGCAAAATCTGCGCACGGCTACAGCCCGAACAGCTGAGACGGATTTGCACCAAATTTGCAGCAGAAGCGGGGGCTTGGGTCAGAGATCGTGCTTTTCTGTGTTTGGTGGAAATCGGACCAGTACTTTTGTTGTAAAGGACTGAAATGTACGTCCCAAAAAATTAGTGATATATGGGTCCCCGGCGCAGACCCATTTCCTGGTGCGCTCCATGGACCAAAGTCTCATTGTCCTACGGTATGCCGTGCTGTCGGCGAACATTGGACGCGGCCGGTGATTGGCTGGAGGGAAGCGTGCTGTGCGCCAATGGTTTTGGAAAACGCTGCCATGGTGTATCGGAGGACAGTGTTGTGTGTGCCAAGCCTGTAATGCATTGTGTTCATGGCTGGGCCTCTTGTATGTAACTGTGTGGCCACTAAAAGTACTCATATCTACATCCGCTCCGGCGTTCCTTTTCCCTGTTCGCCACACAGTGAAAAATGTGATTGCACTGCAGTGTACAGTGATGTGTTGTGCGTGAATAGTTTTCGATAGCGCCGTCATGTTGTTTCTGAGGGCAGTGCAGCGGCGAACGGGCCTGAAAAACACAGTTTACGGCATCTGGTGGTGGGAAGAAGGGATGGAAAGGGTGGGGAAGTTAGAAGTGCTGCAAGTGATACATCTCATTAGACGAAGATGGTGGTGTGCCAGCGGTATCCGTGCATACTACGCCAATTCGCGGTTATCTCAACAGGGAACAATCTTGTGTGGTCATTGCAGGCAGCCTTCGTTATGGCATGCCAACTGCAGCAGCGAAGTCTTTCTGTGATGAGTGGTGGCAGGCACATTTGCAGAAGGGAAGTGCATTCCACAAGACATGCACATTTACAGATAGGGTGTACTATGGTGTGCTGTGTCTGGTAAGTCTGTAGCCCCTTTAATGCACGGCTACAGCCCTTGCACAGAAAAGTATGTCCAATGGTTGAAAAGGTATGCCGACTGGTTGAAAGTCGGTGCCACATTGTCGCTGTGTGTGTGTGTAGTTTGGCTGCATTGCACACCTTGTTGGTTGCATGGGTGTGGTGTTTGGTAGGGTGTGTCAATGAGGGGGGAATACCGCATCTCTCGCAAGGGCATTCCTCCCGCAGTCCCCAAGCACCCACCTTGTCCAGGTGATTATCCCGCACTGGTCCACGGCCAGGATCTGGTTCCAAAGGTGACTGCCGTGCCCTGGCAACCTGAACAAAAGATCCTTGGGGTCTATCCGTGAGAACACCCTCGGGTTTCTCACACAAAATACATCAGAACAAGCAAAAACACCTAAATGGGAGATTCCTGAATAGAGGGAAAAATCCAAGGTTTCAATATACATCAGAACAAGCTAAAACACCTAGATTTCAGATTCCAGAACAGAGGGAAAAAGCCAGGTATCAACATAAATCAGAGCAAGCACTATACCTAGATGCGAGATACCCGAATATGTGTCAGGAATGGGGTTCCTGGCACGGGACTAAAACCCAGAATGTCCTCTCAGAAAGGTTGCTGCCAGGACGCTTACAGCAACCCCCGGTTGGCCAGGAGATATGCTCCTGGCTAAGGTAATACATGCTTTCGTTCTTATCCTTAATCCCTGTCCAAGATGGCCGCCGTAGCAGACTGCTGACAGCCCTTTTCCCAGAATGCTGTGGCACTGCTTGGCATGAGTCAGAAACTATTTCTTCACACCCCGGCAGCAGTACCGTTATTTGGAAAGCCCTAACTACATCCCGAAGACCCACAGAGTGTGTATGTTTCCAGGAAAAAGATCCATCTGTGGATTAGGTAATTAGTCAGATCCTTTCATGTTTATATACTTTCACGTTGATGTATCTGGAGACCGCAAGCGGGTTGTGACCTTTTTCAGAACTTGTTCTTCCCTCATTCTCCGTCACACACGGTGCAGGGCCCTACGAGTACAGCGGCATCACTGTAGTGGAAATGGAAACCTTGCATCCTGTCACGATTCCCTCCCAAACGAGACGTTGGTCAAAACACCGGGACATAGCCCGCAGCATACTCCCTATTCCAAACAACCCGGCGGTTTCATCGCCACCCCTACTTCCTGAATTCTGCTTGAGGCGCTACCAATATGGCTCATAATATCGTTCTTGAACCATTGGGTGAAACTCCTTACCAGGGAAATGTGAATACAACAAACCCCAAGGATGTCATTAATCCTCACAGACTGACTAACCCAAACAGGTATACCATGTCAAAGGTGATTCTGTTGTGGCAGGAAGACTGATAGCCCTTGTTAACTTTTCCCCTCTTGTTCCTCCCCATGCCCAGATCTTTTTAAATAAGAAGACCGGACACTATCGGAGAGGCACCCAGGAAGTATTTCATACATGCAGGTGGGTGTCTGGGGAGAAATAATTTGGTGTGTTTACGTTCAGAGCCTTCTACTCCTTAGATTCTGCTTCGGTGTGCACACTGCATGGTTCTCGAGAGCCAGGTGAGTCACCAATCCTGACAGATTGTAAGGCCTGACACTCACCTGAACCACGGATGCCCCAATGAAATAGATGGTGACTTGCCTCCAGAAATGGCAGGTCGAGGTTGCAACTTCCCAACAGGAAAACGTCTTGTTATTTCAAAGTAGACACCATGTCCAGTAAAAGCCCAGCCGTAGGAACTCCGTGGGGCTCTGGGGTTGGAGGTACAGAATCCACCTTGGGGTCTGCCAGACAGGTCTTAACACCTGCTACCTTACCCTCTTCCAGCAGCTGGTCCCATTATTCCAGCCCCATCAATGTCTTCTAAATATGGAGGAGATCCCAGAGAATTTAAGTCCTTTATTACCCATTGTGCCCTGACCGCCCTCCTTTTGCCCTCTTCCTTCACCTTCCTGTGAGGCAAAAAAAACCTTGGGGTCATCTTAGACTCCACCCTCTCGTTCTCTCTGTACATCACCGACCTTGCCAGAAAGCCCACTACCAGCTGCACGTCCTCAGAGGTATTCTTCCTTTTCTCACTTTCCCCCAGAAGCTCTGGTTCTCTCTAGACTGGACTACTGCAACAACCTCTTTCTCAACCTTCCTTCCTCTACTCTCCGTCCTCTGCAACTAATGCAGAACAGGACTGCGAGACCTATCCTTGGCCTCAAGTACAAGGACCGTGTCAGTACTTGAAGGTATTTGTGAGGGTACAATCTCACAATTACATAAACCACTAGAGTGGTCTGCAATATCTGACTCACAGCAGGACATGGGAAAAGGTGAAAAAAGAGCCAGGAGTCAAAATTCCAGAAGATCCTTTGTCATTTATTTGGGAAACAGCTCAGACATCATCCAAGTGCTCATCTATAAAGGTGTGCTCCTATGAAATTGGTTTTAGTGGGTACACAACTTCCCAAAGGATCCATTAGCTTAGCTTCGAGTGTTCGCCTGATTACTGGAGGAAGTGCAGTGGAATCAGGGACCCCATCTCCCGGGATGACTAGAGATCCTGTCTCACATCAGAGACATTCCAGGCCTGTCATGGATTCCTTGGTGGTTGTGCTTGGTAACTAAGGTATGGAGGGGACTTATCATATGACAGGAGCAATCTCTTCTCTAATAACACATTACAATGTTGATTTAAACATAGATCAGGCCCGATTATGGCAATCTGGTGGGTCAAGATTATGGAAGTATTGGCTATAGAAAAGGTACCCGTTTTGGTTAATAAAAGTTTCCAGCATACCTTCCACCCTAGTTCTCCCTTTTGGAATATGTAAGGGATAGTGAACAAATAGTTATTTGTCACTACAAAGGTTCTCCTTGATCTAGATCATGTTGAGAAGAAACAACAATCTTCCCAGGCCCCCCAGCGCTTTCGGATGAAACGGAGGCCTGTGTGTGTGCAGTGGGGGTAGAGGAGGTTACAGGGTAGAGGGGGGATGTTGTTAGAGCCCATAGTGTGGGGACGAGGGGTGTGCATGTTCTTGCCCTGGTAAACATGGGGAATCAAACGCCATCTTAGATATTAGCAGCCATATTGGAATCAAGGCCTAGTTTTGTGCTGAAGCTAGGGCCAGGGGCACAAGTCACACACACAGAAATAAAGTTTATGCAGGTAGTAGTAAATTGTAGCTTGGGCACCAGTGAAGAAGACAAGAGCTACAGAGATTCATAGACCCTTGAGTGTCTCAAGTTGCCAACATTTCGTATCCCAGAAGGAATGTGCCCTGCAAGGCCACAAGGGGTTGAGAGCTTGCTGTGAAAAGCGATCCCACAAGAAGGAGGGCACAAGACTCCGACCCGCCGTCCTGTCCCAGCTCCAAGTAATAGCACGCGAAGGCCCCAGTCCCAAGACCCATAGCATTCCAAGGTACCAGACTACCAACCATAAAACTGTTAGACCCCCAATCTATCAGAAAAGATCTGAAAACATGGATCAGCTGCTACCACCATAGATAGCGTGATTTGTGCGACGAAGAGCTGGGAGGGAACAACATAGCTAAAATGAGGGTGGGGAACTTTGGTCCGGAGCCAACGTGTTTGAAATCGAGCTGTAGTTTGTCAGAAGCGATGGCCTCGAAGTATCCTCTTAGCCCATGTCTGCAGTACCAGGTGCACATCAGGTTAGAGAGAGAGCTTGTATTGTTTTTCTTCACATAATTGCCAATCAGTGGTAGCTTCACGCCCGATGACGCGAAAGGAAGAGACAGCGTGGAAGAAGATTGATAGAAGGAGCTGGGACCAATGGCTTAGCATCCCTTATGGAGCAGGTAGCCTATTTATAGGGACTCGACCAAACAGCCACACAGGATTGCACAGTATGTAATTTATGTCACTGATGATGCTGTCTGCCTTCATAAAGTGTTGTTCATACTGATTTTGCCAGAACAGTCAATGGCAGTAGAGTCCTTTGCTGGTGCAGTTCTATTTTGGTGGAAATATTTTCTGGCAAAAGGTGTGCTGGTCCTTTTTCGCTAGTGGGTTGTATATTTTCTGGTGTTAGCATTGAGGGGCTTCTCTACAAAAACCCAAGCATGAGTGCCTCCATCAGCTCAATATGGATCTGAATCACTGTAGTGGATTTGATTATAGATTACGTGCCAGAAATGGGGCATATTCGATCCAACATCCCTCCACATTTTTGATCGTTGATTCTGCATTTTATTTTCCCTTTTGTTCAATGATATTTACAATACATACTAGTAGATTGATTTTATTTCTTTTCTTTGTTTCGTCATTTGATTTACTCTCCATTTGTGACATTTGCATATAACGTTTGGAGGTGACTATGGAGACGTTGTGCTTCACATATGCATTTCACAACCATAAAGTCTTTTTTAAACGTGTGTGTACATCTGTGCATGGAAAGGAATCTTTTCCATAAACTGTGATTGAAGGAAATCATGACTAAAAAAAATCTTCATGACTAATAGATCATTGTACATATTTACAAAAGATCATCTTACATACTTTGCATGGTAATTCATACAAACAAAATTAGACAAAGATATTTATATTTTATACTTTGTACATTGTCTATACCATGGAACCTACTCACATGTCAAATTTCAGGTTTGTAGCATGTTGGAAAACATGGTGAATATTTCGAACAGACACACACACATATCCACAAATGTCCTTTTTATATACATATAGAGATTCTTAATATGGTTTTTAATGAAGCAGCAAATTTAAAAGATCATGTGCTCATGAACATCAGGGTTTTCACTTTAAAAAAAAAAAACCCTTATTCCATATTGCTCCACATCTGAGCGCTGTCATAATCAGTGGTATTATCTAAATTAATGGTGCTAAATGTATAAACCTTAGAAGGGTGGAGTGCTGAAGTACAATTGCTGCAATTAGAAAGTGATCACCTGGGAAGGCAGGCACAGCCATCCATGCTATCTGTAAGGCACTGATCGGAGTACAATCCCAGACTATACATACATTTAGACATATTGATTAATGTACTACAAACGTAGTGAATGTGTTTAACGTCAGAGATTCTTGCCGAGATCTTTAGAGAAAAGAAAACCAACAATGACACTCTTTCCATAGAGAAAACAAGCAACAGCGTGAACACAAGGTGCCTGAAGTGCCGACATCCGCCTTGTCGGAGTGAAGGTAACGATTAGTAGCAGGAAACAAGGCAGACAAGAGGGGAGGAGCTCGAATGAAGCCAACAATGAAGCCTTGACTCTGCGGGACACCAAACACCTGGCTACCTCTAACAGCCCAAGGAACACTCAGGGCGCGCTCTACGATTTGAGGCAAGCTGCTCCACAGTCTCTGTCTCTCTTGGGGAGGAAACACAGTTCTCACCTGTGAATTAAAGATTTGCACCTAGGTACTGGAGTTGTTGGGATAGTAACACATTTTAAGTTCATGGAGAACCCCTTGAAGTGGAGCAGGCCTTCTGCAGACTCTATAGAAGTCAACCTCTGCATCAAGCCATCTAAGTAGGGGAAGAGGTGTGTGGCCGTTGCACCCCACCCCCACAGATGATCTGCCATAACTACCATGAGTTTGGTAAATACCCTTGGATGCACAACCAAAAGGCAGTGTCGTGAATTGGCAATGAGTGTAGCCCATTGCAAACGGTAAAAATGGCGATATTTGAAGTGGATTGGGATGTGGAAATAAGTATCCTGGAGATCAAGGGATACCAAACAATTGTCTTGGTCTCATGTCTGCAGCATTTGCACTAGTGGCGTCATTACGATTTGTTATTCCAGAGTTATCGCTTTAGAAGCCTAGAGTCCAGTAAACACCTGAAATGCACTGATCCGCCACCGTTCTTTTGCACAAGAAAATACAAGGAATGTCATATATGGGGTAATTCAGTAGAAAGGACCATCTCCATAGCCAACTTGCCCAACAGCTGGAGGTCTCATACAGCAAAATGGGACCCACATAAGGTACATAACTTTAGGAAGTATTCTGGGTTGGACAATGTAGGAATGGAGGCAACAAGCCTCTGAAACAATGCGGGGGAGCCAGCAATCTAAAACCTCAAGAAGCCTCATAAACCCGCTAGCTCAGGTGTTTGGTGTTCCGCAGAGACCAGGGCAGTTTTCATTTTATCCGGACAGCAATCGAAGAAAGTGAGAAAAGCACACTGCAGGTGGTCATTTATATACCTTTTCCCCACCAAACAAGTGCTACCAGTTCTACCTGTAACACATCAAACTAGATTTTTTACCATGTGCTGTGTAGAGCCGCCCCAGAGGAAATCCCCTGTACCTCAACTAAAATTAGGCAGCTTCCACTTTCCATAATGTACTCTCAGACAGCTGTGAGAGAATACACACAGGATACAATGGGGTGTACCCTCCTAGCTCCTGAGAGGCTTAGGGTCTTTTAAGTGGTTTTGCAGCAGGTGTGCAGAGTGCGACTGAAGCGGTGCACTTGCCTCAACCTCAGCATCTCTCCATAGAGGAGAAATGTTCGCAGGGCAGATGCTACTTGGTTTGTGAGCCTGAAGGTGAGGCTCTGTGAGAAGAGAGGAGTATATGCACACAAAACAAATCTGACTGAGGATTGGAAAGTGGATGCAGATAGAGCAGAGACCCGACTATGGCCCAAATGGCTTCACACTTCTCATGGGCATTGTCTGCCCTGGCCCAAAAACAAGTTAACCAGTCAAAAGACATGACCAGCAACTTGCCCTGGATGTCCTGAGTCAAGCCAGATGTTCACATCTAGGAGTGCTTCCACACCTCCACTCTGTAGCCATGGATCACACCACATAATCTATGGTGTCCAAGTCTGTGTTCAAAATACGCTTTCCCGACTCTTTGTCAATGGCAATGATCCAAGTGAAAGGCATATCCAGAGGGAAGTGTTTGGTAACAACTGCCACAACATCCCGCATGCTGGGAGTGTAATGTGTCAATGCACAAATGGTACTCAACGATCTCAGAGCAAGATCAGAGTTGAGAACTTACCTCCCAAAACCGATCCAGCTTTCTAAATTCCTTATCTTGAGAGAGGTAAAGCAGAAAGCTCTGGGTTTGGAAGCAGTAGGAGAGGCTGCAGCACTAAGCATTTAGGATCAGGGTTTGTACTGTAACAGGGTTCCACCTGGGATCAAGAAGATGCCAAGACAGGATGCCAATTTACTATGTCTAGGCTGGTTATAAGGTTCGACAACCTGAGATAGAAATGTGATTTTCCAAATCCAAATAGATGTCAGGATGGACTTTCTATTTAGGATTAGCACCCTTTCTCCTGAGGAACTTCCCCATGCCAATGTCTCCTCCACGGTATGGGGATAACTAGGCCCACTTACTTTCAGAAGCAAACATCTCCATTCAAAAGGGATTGTCTCAACCCTCCCTGGCGTCACAGGCCGTTGTTATTGATCACATTTAGGTGCAGGATTTAGGATCCCTTAATCCACAACTCAGTCTATAGAATATTCTGAGCATGTGTTCATGGATATAGCTGGCAAGGGGAGCTAGAGCGGAGCTACTGGGGTCCCTCCAGACTTCCTTATCCTCTTTCTTTGCCCACCTCTCTAAACTCACACTCCCAGTCCCCAGCTCATACCTCCTTCCACCGTCTAGTCCTGCCTAAGGTCAATCAGGCCTGCCAAAACCACCCTGATCTTACTAACTAGGTGCTGTCTTCTTTTGTTTCTCCTGATTAGTTTCCTTGCTATCTAATGATCCAGTCTCAACTTTCCTTTCTCTTTCTGATGGTATTGCCCTGGTCCCCCGTCCCGCCGTTAAACACTGCCACCATCAATTGGTGTTCTCCCAACAGCTTTCTCTGTGTTCATCTCTACCCCAGATGTTACCTGCTGTAGGTCACTCTCTGTCCTTGATGTTGCCAGTTCTTCCTTCAACAGGAGTCTCTCAACTCCCAAACATTCTTTGGTTTAATCACTCATTACTACCAATGAGTGTGGAAAATCCTATACCTGAAGGAAAAACGTCTTTTATCAACATTATGAGCTTGGTTCTGCTCAGGGAGAGCTTCAGGCTAAATTAGTTTGAGGACGTGTACCAACGATAGTCTGCAGGCACTACAAGTGATTTGGAAAGGAGCAAGGCTGAAAGCACTGTGTTGGCCCTACTGAACCAGGACAGTGGGAACGGTCAGGCCCCGCAGGAATAACCTGACAGGCAGAACTGTGTTTATTCCTTGACATGTAACTAGGGAATCCTCCCCATAACATGCACAGGCCTAAAAACTACCGTCTCAGGGTGGCACCCAGCCCCTGACCTTGCACCTCGTTACGAACCAGGTAGAAGGTTTCACTAAAGTGCACAAGAATAGAGGGTGGACAAGGGGCACAGTGTTTGTGGCAGTTGTGACAAAGTCACTTTTGTAAACACTCCCTTCTGACCTACGAAGACCAGGGAGGACCGGAAACAACATTAGTGGGCTAAAGGAGTGGTGACTCTAGCCTACTCTAGCCTTTCATTGTCCTTGAGGTCGGAGCTAATGGTCAGGTCCCTTTGCTCAGCTTCAGAGAACTGAGGGAAAAAAGGGCCCACTGGGTTGGGTATTGTATTCTGTCCCCTTGTCACCTCCTGGAAATTCAGAGGCATTGTAACAGCAGAGCTCCAGTTGTATGCAGGTAGAGCAAGCCCTGCTCTAGGCGAGTATGCATGATTGGCGCAGCAGCAAAGTGGATGGTGGTTAGTATGCACCAAGACTAGGTTTTAGCACCACTGTGGCGAGTAATGCGCTAGCCGATCTTCCTGCTTTCGTGAACAGGTAGTGAGTCCTATAAAAGGCTGATGGATCAACAGAACTCAAAGCCAAGTTGTTCGTTTCAAGCCTCTTTATTACAACAGAAAACACAGGGATTAGGTTTGACTGAGCTTAGGGAGTAACAAAAAGGACTCAAAGTCTTTGGGGCTTAAGTGCCCCACACTTTTTTCCTAGTTATAGGAGGTCATTCTTGTCAGGGTGTTGCTAGATTTCTGTCCTAGATACCTTGGCACCACCAACGCTGGTGCCTTGCATTGTCAGACTTCGGGCCAGGTGTCAAGACTCATGAAGATCCTGCGCAGCTGGTGGGAAGGGCCGTAGGACTGTGATCGACTTCAGGCTTGTTAGACTTAACCACTTGATAGGTTGTCAAGGACTTCTTTGGATTCCACTCCACTACCAAGTAAGGAATCTAGCTAGATACATGTGTCGCACTCAACCCTCCCTCCTCTCAGCTCCTTTCGTCTGATCAGTCTCCCCTACCTCCTCTCTGGCCATCACCTCTGTTCTCCCTTCTTCCAATTCGTGTTCATTTTTCCTCTTTGACAAATCACCATATTCTAGTATGCTTCTTCTCTTTCCCCTCCTTGCTGCTCCCACACTTTGTCGGTCACTTTCTCTGATCCGCTATACTATCCGTCACTACCTCCTCAGCTCCTGTCCTCTCTCCTGCCGTTGGTCTTTCCTCCCGCTCCTTCTCGTTACTTCTCTAAATCACCTCTGCTCCTCTTCCCCAATCCTCCTTTGTGCCTATGTCACCTCCAGATGTCGTCATCGCTAATGTTCCTCCTCTCTGCTCCTTTGTAGCTGTGTTTCCTCTATTCATACCATTTGTTTTCTGCCCTCCTTCTCGCCACCACCACAATCCTGCTCCGGTCACTTCCAACTCCTAACTCCAACAACAACTTGCTTTCCCCTCTCCTTTTCATAGTCTGTCCACTCCCCTCCCATTAAGGGTCCCTTATTTGCTGCATTCTTCTCATCTGTGCTGCTGCGTGACCACAAAGGCCCCAGCTGTACCAGATTGTCAGGTGGTCCTATGCACCGCTATGTTTATCAGCATTATTTTCATGCAACAGTAACAGGAGTGTGCCAGGCGGCAGTATATTTCATGTGAATGCTAAGTTAATTAAGGCATTCTACTTGTGCACTGGTGCCAGCGAACCCCAGCAGTCAGGGCATGCACTGCCTCTTGTCCCTTGTATATGGTCGCACCTGGAAACATTTCCTAGTTACATCCTGCACTGGATGGTGTCCAAGGTTGTGGGTCAGCACTGTCTGAGTCTGAGGGGGTTGATATTGTCCTTTTCTGCTGTATAAAAACCAAGATCATTTTGAGTGGGCAACATAGCAACCTCACGAAATGAATGAACATAGGTCTGTCTGGATTGTAAGCCTAAAATTTCCCATAGGAGTGCTAGTGGGGTCCCTCTGAATAGGAGCGATAATCCCTTGCAGAAATGTGCATCATTAGCACCCCATATAAGGGGTCTACCCTGGGCTGCTGGGGGGTCGCAGACACAGAAGGCAAGCAATGGAAGAGAAACCTGGGAATTCTTCATGCACCACCGGATAATCTCCGGGTCACATGCTCTCTCCAATCGCATCCCCGAGACTGAGACACTCATCTCAAGTCTTTGGAATATCCTCTTTGTCTTTCCTGAATGGATATAGCAACTGTTTTGTGGAAAGACACTTCCTGGGCAAAATCCTTGCCAAAAAGCGGCAAGGCTGTTTCTTCCCTCTCCTTTGAATTCAAAATGCCAGCCAGGTTTTTAAACCTTCGGCCACTGGACAAAAAACTCTAATTAGGAATATTCGAGAAGGATGGGCTCAAGGAGATGCACTACAAAGAAGTAGATGACTTTTACACCTCAGGCAATATTTAGAATATGGGAGCAAAACCAATCCAAGTTCTGCATAATTAGTCAGAGGGGGGGGTAACCAGCGGAGCAGTGGTGGCTGGTGAGATTTTGAGCTCGAGGCGCGTCAATGTACACGCCTATTATACAGGAGCGGCCGAGCACAGCAAGGGAAGCCGAACCAAACAAGGGGGTGTGGGTGGGCTCTCTCGTCTGAGAACATTTTACAAATAATGGGTCAGAATGGTGCATTTTACAACACGTTGTGAAAACTGGGAAACAAGCCACACAGTTCGCAATTTGTTTTGTACGGTAGCACATGACAATAAAACATAGATGCAAGTCACCAACAGTGCATAGGACTATTCTCCAATGCATTGTCATGATGCCTTTTCCCATAACATATGCTACTATATAAAACATTTTCATGCTAGATATGCCCATTCAAGTCCAACCAGGCTACACCAATATATCCCAGTATTACCCATTAAAAAACCCTGCTAGTAAAAAATGTCATAATGCAGAAAGGAAATATATCCTGACTGGCTGTACCAACATAGGCCAGTGTACCATGTAATCACACATGTTTGCTTTTACCCTTGATGCAAAGTACAAAAAATCCAGACATGCTTACATAGTCTAGCCACGTAATTACACTTGTCTTGTATGCTGTACCCTTGATGCAAAGGTAAAAGTAACAAATGCCATGCCACAGTAAGTAAATACACCGACAGCAAAGGCCAGGCTAGCCACGTAATAACACTTATTTTTTACTTTAACCTGGAAGCAACAAATAGCATGCCACATTAAGAACGTAAATGCAGACTGGCACAACTAATGGAGACCATTCTACCCACATAACAACACTTAGGTTTGCTTTACCATTTATCCACATGGGTGGACTGTCCTGCATGCCCAGATCAGAAGGGACAGAAGAACCCCAAGCGTGCATGAGCCGATATGCCAGACACTGGTGGAGACCAATTAGAGAGGAAGATCAGAAGAGCCCAATAATCTGCTGCAGAGAGAGAACCAACCGAGGGGGGAGTATAAGAGAACTAGAAACCTACTGGTGATTTATCTCAGAACCTTATGGAGTCCAGCATAGGTCTTGGCAGAGACAAGTTTGCAAAGAAGAGTTGTAAGCTTTCTGGCAGACATATAAAAAATATTGGTAATGGGGAGAACTCTACGCCTAACAAGGTAATCAGACAACTCATTGGGCATTGTGGTTCAGCCCGGAAAGCGAAGGGACACAAGGTGCCTGCTGGCAATCACATTTCAGCCTGTGGAAGAGGCCAAACTCCGGAGAAGGTCAAGTGGCCTCCTGGAACATCGGAATCAGTTTATGGCACGGTACAGAGTGCCAGAGTGACTGGTCAGATGAACCAGAAATCCAGTGAGAGCAGTCATTTCAACAAGTTTGGAGTCTTTGGCCTTGGGGGGCAGCCCTGGGTTGGTGCAAGTTATATAGCATGAAAATGACCCAAAGGCAGAACAAATAAAAATTGCAGTTAGAGCAAAGTATTGCCCTGAGAGGGGAGGAGATATTTTTGGTGAGCCTCAGGTAAAACCTTGGTAAGCATGGATGAACGTGTTGCTGGTAAACATGTGTTATCTTAAAGGCCACAAGACAAGAAAGGCAACATGGAGCCAAAGGGTGACAATATCGCCAATGGAACAGAACTGATTAAATCCTTAATACTGCACAAGCTAGATTATTGCAATTGCCTATACCTGGGTTTACCGAAGAAAATATAAAATACATCAACACAAATTTGTCATGAAAAAACCTGAACAACGTATCCCGGGTCTTACGCCCAGGAACATGTGATACTAGCATTAACACACTCTGATGGCTACCTGGATTACACAGAAAACTCCATGCTAAATGCGCAAAGTGATTTGGTAGAGAAGAAGGGTCCAAAACACTGGAATATGTAGTCTTTTACCATCCGAAAAAGGACTCTGAAAATCCCCTATGTTATCTGTGAAAAGAACCCCAGCTACCCTTGAGCATCCTAAAGAAAGACGTTTTTCCATGTCAATTGTGCATGAAATCACCAATAAAATAAAGAAAGCAATCCTTACAATTCCAAAAGGAATATGCTTATGAGTCATCATTCAGTGTGAACATTTTACAGAGGAAAATGCTATTCTACATTGTAATAATCACAGTACATGAATATAATATAGTGGTCAAATCAACATTCTATTAACTGTCTTATCCCATTTAAATTAGTTGCCGATACACTACTCATCTTAATGATGAACAGTGGCCCTCCACGCTTGGACTATATCAGCACTGCCAAGAGCACAATATGTGATGAATCCTACAGATCCCTAACTGAATCCCAGCCTAAAGTCTCCTCCCAGTTGGTCAGAGAAGGTCCGATGCTTCCTGATTCTGACCTTGGGCTTGGTGTTCTGTGGGAGGATCACCTGGGAGGAGAAAAGGCTCAGCGAGGTGAGAGGAATCCATGAGGTGAAACACAGCATTTGCCTTTATGTAGGGAAGACATATCACAAATGCCACATGAAATAATTGCTTGTTGTCACACTAACATAGCTGATCAACCTGTTGAGCATCTTAATGTGGGGAAATCAATCAGAACACCTGTGGTAGAAAAAGGAATTAAAACACTTCTCAAACCCACAGAGCTAGAAACTTCCCCAACTCAAAATGGGGTACTGGGAGGAAGTTTGTGAATAATAACCGCCAAGTCTTGAAAGCCTTTTTCCTCTTTCCAAACAAAACTGACAAATAATTTGTGGGATACTCCTTCAATAAATATTGTAAAGAACGGAGATCAAATCAGCAAAGTAGAAAAGATTAGGAAAACTAACTTTGTTGGCAAGGACTTCTGGGACGAGGTTGAGGGATGCAAAGGAAAACTGCTGTAAGAGCAGTCAGCTAAGTAGTGTAAACAACCTTCACCTGAGGGAGACAGAGGCTTAAAAAGCCCCCTCAGGTGCAGGCAGTTGAACAGCAAGAGCAGCAAGAACAATACAAACTGCAGGAGCAGCAAGAGCAGTAGGAGAGGAAGCTGGAGGTGAGAGAAGGCACAGGGACCACTGTGAAGCCAAAAATGGTGGCAGGTCCCGGGATGGTCTGTGCCTCGAGTTATTTCTGTTCGAGGTCGCACAGCGGGAAGCATGAGAAGAAGATGCTTGCCCATTGAAGGCTTGTTGTGAAGAGGTCACGCAGTGGGAAGCAGAAGTGTCGAGGGAAGTGTACCCTCTTTAGAGGCATCAGGTGGCTGGGTTGCACCAGAGTCTCTCCGGAGCAGAGGAAGCTCCATTTCCGAGTGGTGCGAGCAGAGGTGGACCAGAGGAGGCTGTTCACCAGACCGTGAAGAGCCACAACGACAGAAGACCTGCGAACACCAAGCAGAACGTGATCGAGCGACTTACCTGGTGGGTGCACAGCTTGCAAGTGACCCCATAGCGCTCCGACACTATCCGCGTGTTCAAGGCAGGCAGTTTCACTCGAGTGTGGGTGAAATAAGTAGTTACAACAATTTTGAATACCCAACTATTTGAAAACAACGAAAGTTGAACTTGTTGAACCAAAGTGACTGTGCCAACAAGTGTGTGAGTTGGTGGAAGGCCCAAAAACCCTGTTGCGAAGGAAGCTTTAGTACAAACAAAAGCTTACAAGCAATCCTAAAGCCAAGAGTAATTGAAAGCTCAGCAATATCAATACACCAAACATTGCTTAAGGCGAGAGGGGAATATTGGGAACCCCAAGCATTGCAAGACTTGCTGTCCATGTGTTGTGAAATACAGATCCTCAAATTATATCAACACACATTGTCAAAGCCAAGACAGTAA
The DNA here is from genome assembly GCF_040938575.1 of Ambystoma mexicanum. Lineage (NCBI taxonomy): Eukaryota > Metazoa > Chordata > Amphibia > Caudata > Ambystomatidae > Ambystoma > Ambystoma mexicanum. The sequence continues at coordinate 1,191,410,294 of NC_090933.1, forward strand.
CAGAGTACGACTATGAGGGTCACTATTTGGTTGTTGGTGTAGAGGGGAAAGAAAAGTGGCCACCAAGCTGCCCTTCTGGAGAAGATTATCCAGTGGGAGGGGTGTATAGCTGTATAGGAATCCTAAAAAGCCCCAATGCGATTCCTTGTATCCCCAAACATAGTTTAAAGTTTGACGCAACTAAACCTTGTGAAGCTGTTGGTGTTCTATGTTGGAAGTTAACACTGAAGCACACTTTATTCTTTTGTGGCGTATTGAACGGGCAGGCGTGTAAACTCGTATGACAAGTCGCTGATGTAGAAGGCCTGGCATGAGTGTTAACCAGGTAGTAGTAGATGAAAGTAATGAACTGTGGTTCTGACAAAGACAACTCCTTAAACCTGCTGAGGAGGAATCGGAACAGACTATTTCATTTGAAATCAAAGTTTGTGGCAAATCATCCTGTCAAAGACAATTGTTGTTTGCTTGAAACCTGTTCTTACTGCAGGAAGAGTTGGAGCGTACTAATTCTTTTGAAATCAAAGTTTGTGGCAAATCATCCTGAAATAGACAATTGCTGTTGTTTACTTAAAGAAGATTAATGTGAAACCAGTTCTTACTCCAGGAGGAGTGGGAACTTACTTTGTCTTTTGGTGCATTGTTGAGACAACAGTACTTTGTGCTACCAAGCTTACATTCTCAAGAAATCTGTTGGAACTTTGGAACTCAGGATTTCCTGATTTCTTTTCAACTGTGGAGCAAACCCTTGCTCAGAACTGGGGACGGGGAATTCACCCAGGTTAGGAAAAGACACATTGGTTATATTGTCAATGCAATGTTATGCTATATATATTTGTTGAATTGAACTGCCATGCATTTCCATATTACTTTATTGAACGTACAAGTGTGAGAGATGGATAACCTTTTGTTAAGAGTGTTTCCTTTACTTTATTTTAGGCAGGGACATCCTCATCAGGGTCAACATAGTGAGGTGTTTATCCAACCTTTTCATTTAATAAAATGGCTAAACTCTTTACAAAGTTATCCACATCCCACTTCTGACCCCTCACAAATAGCATAGTGTCAAGGGGCCTTCTCACCATTGTTTTTACCCACATATCTCATTTAATAATTTTTTTATTTAAAAACCTTATTACTCGTGAAAACTATGTTGACTTATTGCGGCAATCTTAGCACTCGCATGTTAAGCTCCAATCAATGTTAGGTCTCCAAAAGTCCAGAATTTGCACAGCAAAGATCTGCCTCACCCGCTTGGATTTTTCATTTGCCCCTTGCAAGCATATCCTATAGATTATTGAACACTATAGCTCAAGCGAATGGTTCTGGGTCTCTACTGGGCAAACTAAAAGATGTATATGGTAATCCCTGACTTCTTTTCCTATATAGGAAATGTACTAGAGGAGTAATACAGCTGTAAAAAATATAATCTCCACCATAGTGACCTCCATGTTCCTTTAACCCAGAATTTCTCATACAGTAACACAGAGAAATAAAATTACGTTAAGTGTGCAAGTCAGTAAAATAGCTCAATAACAGTGAAGTGTGTGCTTCTTAACTGTTTGTAACCTGCAGTAATGAGTTTGAATCGCAACTCAACCCGTCATGAATCTGAGGGCAATAACCCGAGTACCATAAAATCTCGTAATGACGACTGGTATTATTACAGCACTTAAAAGCAGGACAAAGCCAGCATTCACCGTGATGCATACATGTGATACTAATACTCCTCAGAACATGTGAAATCACTTTCATGTCTTTATAAGATGGGCAATGCTTAAGAACTTACCATCATTGAGATCTTGCAGAAGGTTCTCCTGGCAGGAGAAGTCAAGCTTTACTTTAATATTCACTATAAATGTTGCAATTTTCCCTGGCTTTAGTGGAAACTGAGAAAGTGTATCCTCTATGCTCCAGCTCAAAAAGTCTCCAAATAGTTTTTCTGTGAAAGAAAAGAAGCATGGGGTTAATAAAATTGCACAAAGGTAGCATTTTGTAGATTACATTTCCAAGAAAGTAGGATCAATTAGTCACCCCTAAGAACAGCAGTTTCTTAGTGTGCAACATTTGTACGGTTAGCAAACCCTTTGGAAAAATCATTAGAAATTGGTTGTAGGAACCACAGTCTCTGCCTCACTCACCAAAGCATCTCCCAAAATAACTGTAATGGCACCCCATTCTCAATTACAACCTAGAGTACTGACAAAGAAGGGGAAGAAATACTTGCTAGAGGGAGCGTGGTTGAAGCCATTTTTACTAGTACAGGAGGGTGACACAGGGATGGAGGGTGAGAATATCTATGCCAGACATGCACCCTAAATCAAGTGTGGCGAGGTATTTGCTAGCATGCAAAGGCAAGAAGCGTGCTGGGTGCTACTTTCCCGGGACAGAACATCAGATTAGGGACTTTTGTACAATCCACGGAAGCAGCACAATCTATTTGGCTAGTCAGTCCCTGAAGATTCTAGTCTCGGATGTCAATGCCTTCCCTTTTGGACTTCCAAAAGGTTGCAATCTTGCCTCATTGCTTTCTCGTCATCTCCTGCAATGGACGATTATTTTTCAGAGAACTCTATTGCTCACATGTTTACTGGTGTGTACATATATACATACACATATACACATCCACCCACCGCATGGCGGTTGAGCGACTACATGTCTTCACACTTTCGCTATATGTCATCCCATGACTTCAATTGGGCTATTTTGAAGTTCTGATATGGATCACTAATGGCCTCTATATTTCTCTCTTTTTAGTATCTTGTCCCTTAAATCAACACACACCCACGTGATCAACAACTGACCTCTGTTTCTGGTGCTTCTCGAGACCTACAGAGGTTCCACCTCCCAATTTGTCTGTTGCAATTTGAGAGAGCGCATGCATTGGGCTGCCTCCCAGGCCTGTGCAGTCTGTTTTCCATGCACTGAAGCCCATTTTGATGGATTCTCTTGCATGGACCACAAGCAGCCTGGAACCTGAATACTTGTTCTTTTTGTCAGCCCCAGGACATTCCACTTATCCAGCCACGTTATCTGCATACAGCAGGCTTTACCTCGCCTCTTCCTAGGCAAGGTTAGACCTGGTGAGCGGAAGATTATAGTGTAATGAGAAGGAAACCGCACTGAGATGAGTAATCGTAATCATGGGAAATGGATACATTTGGGAGGGCGAGCAATGTCTAAGTGGCAAATCATTATCACGTACATTTTATTAAAGTAACTTGTTTTCCACAACAATCCTGTGTACAGGTTAGTTGTTTGCACCATTAAGTAATGCAGTATCAATTTATTTATGCATCATATATAAACAGCTCATGTGCCTTTTGGAAAACATCCATGATGACATTTTTGTGCCAAGTGCACAATAATGGTAGATATCCGTACAACCTATTCCACATTGTAAGTTTGAATCTATATTTCTGAACTTTACCAATCCCATGGTAATGTGATATAAAACATTGGCTATAAAGCTGAACAAAATCCAAGTGTAGAAGATAAGAGACAAATAAACAGCTTCTGAAACAATGACCTTTTATCAATGACAACAAACGGATTTTTTTGTTGCCGTTAGAAACGTATTGCTGTAAAACTGCTTTTAAGGAAAAGACTAGACTTCTGCAAAGCTGTCCTGTAGTTCCTAGTGCTATGTAGTGCCGTGGGCTGAGTGTGGCTTGACAAATCTGTTCAGACAGCAGTCATGTATTAATAAAGAACCCAGAGAGTACAAAAGACCATCTTGCTGCATGCATTTTGATGGAGAGAGTGTTTTATTGCATTTAATTTATTAATATTTGCGATGGTCCTTTACAGGATTTATGCAATACTCAAGAGCCAATTTCTATAGAGAGATCTGTTTACCACAAGATCTAGGAGAATGGATCAAAATAACTAGTGCCTCAGTGCTATATGGTATACACGTATAATACGATATGTTCCTGGTCTTCGTTAAACTTGTGACTTGTTACCCAAAGTGAACTCTTTAGTCCCAATGCAATATTAGACTTTACAAGGATTTATATTAGGATTTGAGAGCAGATGCAAAAAGCAGCTCTTGGGTATCAGAAATCATCCAGTAAGCAGGGGCTACCTCTGGGAACCCAGAGCTTGTATATAGCAGTCCATGAACCTAACCTGTAGAGTAAGCATCTCATGAACCTTTCTGTCCATTAAAAACTGATGATATTGTTTTAAAGGTCCGTTATATGTGTACTTTATTCTCTGTTATACAATATTACATATAATATCACATATGTATGGATCCAGTCGACCTGGCGAGTCATATGTAGTTCCTGGTAACTGCTGGTGTCAAGCGTACCTGGTTCTCCTATAGCTAGCTACAAGTAATTTCAAACCCTGCTTTATGAAGCCCTATATGCTCAGGCAGAATGAGGCACTGTTCTTTTAATTAATGTATTTATTTACTTTGCATTTATTGAGTGCACACAACCCTTGGGCATCATGCTGATGTTACAAACAATTATACTTAACTTGTGGACAGGAAGGAAGAAAATACCTACAATGTCATAATGGCTTTAGGTGAACAGCCAGCTTTTCAATGCATTTCTGAAGGTCCAATACAATTGTTTGTTTGTTTGTTTATTTGATATAGCGCAAGACCAAACCCAAAGGGAAGCTGGGCGCAGACATTACAAGGATACTTGAGAACTTGGTTGTAGGAAATTACAGTTATACAGTTCAATTAGAAGCAAAGTACATGTACGGAATTAAGTACGAAGATACAGTTAAAGCTAGTTGAGCATAAACCAGTTGACATAGTTACCATCATCAAGGGTCTCTTTAGCAGGGGCAAGGCGAGGGTCCTAGTAAGGGGAGGAGGTCAAGCTAAATGTCATTGGATCGTATCCAGGTAAGGACATTCCGTTTGTGCAGCTAAGACCGGAAAGCTGGAGCCGCCAGCTGTGATCTTTTTGTATCTAGGCACCACTAAAGTGTAAGCATTAGTCATTCTTGTAGGATGGTTTGAGGTTCTCTTGTTGACTCTGTTTGCCAGGTTGGGGGGAGCTATGTTGTTGAGACATTTAGAGGTAAAAGAGAGGGTTTTGAGGGCAATCCTGTCTTTAATTTTTAGCCAATGGATATTTTTTCTGGAGGTGGAACTATGGGCTCTATTAGGAATATTTAGAGCTGCTCTAATAGCGTTATTTTGGAGTGTTTGGAGTTTATCAAGAATGTACTCGTTAGATCCTGCATGTAGAGCATTACAGTAATCCAGCCTGGATATGACGAGTGCGTTTGCTAGTGTGATGCAGCTGGTCTCAGTTAGGAATGGTCTACATGCTCGGATCAATTTGCAAGTATATCCAGTGGAAGATGCTAAGGAATTAGTTTGTTTCTTAAAGGTGAGCGCTGAGTCGAGATAGACTCCAAGGGTTTTGTCAATGTTGAATGAGGCATAGTTCGGGTCAAGTTTGTTGATGGCCATTTCTGAGCCAAGGATCAGTAACTCCGTTTTGTCGTCATTCAGACAGAGGCCGTGAGATGCCATCCATGCCTGAATGAGGAGATATATCTTGTTTACTAAAGTCGTGTCTTCCAGGAAGTTGCCCGAAAGGGGGATGAGGATCTGACTGTCATCTGCGTAGTTGGCGTAGATGACACCCAGTCTGTCCAACTTGTCAAACAAAGGTTTAGTAAAGATGTTGTAAATCGTAGGAGATACGCATGATCCCTGAGGGACAAGAAACTTGTGTGGGATCAGCGGCTGCTGAGGGGGAGAAGACTCATTGTCCGGTTTGCAAGGAAGGATTGTACCCAGGTTATGGCATCACTTGAGAAATGGGCGACGGAGCGAAGGTGATTGCATAAGACTGCATGATCTACCAGGTCGAAGGCCGCAGATAGGTCAAGGAGGAGTTGCATAGCTGATTTGCCAATGTCCTTCAGCTCGTCAATTTGGGTTTTGAGGTCAATCAAGGCTGTTTCAGTACCATGAAGGGGACGGAAGCCGGATTGACGTGAGCCTAGTAAGTTGCAGGTAGGCTACTCTGTCAATAATTTTAAGTAGGAATGGGACGGTGGTAATAGGTCTGTAGATTGCCGGTATTGCGGGGTCACGTGTTTGTTTTTTTAGCAGGGGAAGCACCCAAGATTGTTTAAGGTTGTTAGGCACTAGGTTGGACTTAAAGGATGCATTGATGAGCTTAGAGATGAAAGGCGCTAAGTCTCTCGCTGCATCTTTTATAATTTGAGCAGGGCAATTGTCTCCTTTACAGTTAGATGGCTTTAGAGAGAGTATGATTTTTTCTGTCTCTAATATGGTTATTTGTTTGAAGCTAAAGAGGTGGGAGTATTGTTAGGCTGGTTTAGAGGGAGCTGTGGCTGGGGTGCAGGTTCCGTCGGCAGGAGTAGGGAAGCTTTTTTGTTAGCAATTTTAGGTTGGAGCAAGCTAATTTTTCCAGCCAGTGCATTTTGTATATTAGTGCATCAGAGCTTATTTTTAGGAATGTTATCAGTCAGGGGTATGGGTGATTCCATTTCACGAAGGATGGAGAATAGTTCCTTGGTATCTGATTTCGCCTTAGATATTCTGTCATTAAAGGTGTTCTTTTTAGTGCTTATGATCTCCTTTTTGTACTGTTTGGCGAGAGTGGCTAATTTAATTTTGTTCTCCTCGGTGGGCGAATGTCACCAAATTGACTGCAACTTTCTTTCTTGAGTTCTAAGGTCTTTCAACTGTGGTGTGAACCAGTTGTTCAGATGAGAAAGTTGTTTGCTCTTGCGGATTTTGGTGGGGGTAATCAAGTCAAGTGCCTTAATCAACGTACTATTGTAGGCTTCCACAAGTGATGTCGGGTCTGTGATATTGTCTAAGTTGTCAAGAGTGGGGAGGATGTGAGGTACGAGTTGTTATGCTGTGAGGTCTTTTTTACATCTGGTAGGGAGTAGCGGGGCCATGAGTATTGGTTTAGATCGGATAAGGTCAAGTGAGGCAGAGAATACAATTAAGTAGTGGTCAGTCCAAGATTGCGGCATTATGTTGGTGATGCTAATGTTGCAATGCCGATCGGCAACCCAGTCTAGGTTCCTGCCTTTAGAGTGAGTAGGGGTGGTAACTTTTTGTGTCAGACCATAATCCTTCAATAATGAAGCAACAGAAGAGGCATGTTTGTCATTACAGTCATTAAATCCAAGGTTAAAGTCTCCCAGTAGTAGGATTTGAGCGTGGTCTTTTGTGTTATTAGTTAGGATACTAGTCAAGTTATCTTCGTAGGATCCTAGTGGTCCAGGTGGTCTGTAGATGACATACATGGTAAGGGTGCGGTTACAAGAAAGGTGGAGTTTAGCAGTAAGGAGTTCACATGATTTAAATAGTAAGGTAGTAGCTAGTCTGATAGGTAAGGTGGATTTGTGGATGATGGCTAGGCCACCTCCTTTGGTATTAGGTCTGTCGACTCTTAGTAATTGGTAGCCATCAGGTATTGCTAGCATGATGGCGGGGCCAGCCGCCTCATGAAGCCAGGTTTCGGTTATGATTAATAGGTCTAGGTTCTCATTAGTTAGGGTATCGGAGATCTCTGTAGCGTGGGCTACCATGGATCTAGCATTGATGAGTGACCCAGTTAGTGATAAGGTGCTCGTTGGTATGGTGGTGGGAGGTTGTTTATTTTTAGTTAGAGTGACTGTGATGGTGACTGGTTAGTTGCTGTGGAGACAGGGAGCAAAGGGGTGGACTTAAGGTGTTGTGAGCGTTTGCTTGCTAGATCGATATACCCTCTATAGGTGTGGTAAAATGATGGTTCATGGAGACAGGACAATCTTGCCCTCAGTCTCATGTTTCTATCCTTAGGAGGGTATGAGGCAGCGGATGCAAGTGCCATGGTAGTGAGGAGGCTCAGTACGAGGTGTAATGTTTGGTATTGCGAGATTTTCATTATGGTCATGGGCAGGGAGGTGCTGGTGATTGGTGAATCCAAGTTCGGGCTATAGGTGTGGACTGGTACCGCGGACAAGGCGTGTAGCTATATTTTAGTTATGGCGATTCGGAAATAGGGAAGTCTGAACACTATAGTTAGAAATGCAGTGAGCCAGTAGACAAGAGCAAATGTAGCAGCAGGGACAAGCAGGATTTGAAAATCACAATATGCTAACTAATGCAGTTAAACAGTAGACAAGAGCAATTATAGCAGCAGGGACTAGCAGGATTTGAAAATCACAATATTCTGACAAATGCAGTGAACCAGTAGTCAATAGCGATTAAAGCAGCAGGGTCCGGTAGCATTGTTCCTCTCTTAGGTGTGGTGTAAGCAAGTTCAATTGGTGAGCAGCCACGGAAGGGAAACTGCCATCTCCACCGTTTGCTCGCTTGGATTTGGGTTGGTCAGCTGAATGTAAGCCCTCCTAACAGGTCTGGAGCACTGGACCTTCACAAATCTTTGAGACAGATAAAGCGGGGCAGAATTGGACAGGCACCTGTGCATGACCGATAAGGTTTTAAAGATAATCTTTTCCTTGACAGGCAGTCCGTGGGCGTTTCTTCTTGCCTCAGGTATGTGCTCTCTTTTAGGTATTTTGAGAGCTGCTCGGATAGCATTGTTCTGGATCACTTGGAGCTTGTGGATGTTGTGTGCAGAAGTGCTGGCGAAGAGAGCATTGCAATAGTCTAGTCTAGCTCCAATAGTGGCTCTTACAATGGAGAGGCAATTGTTTGGGGCTAGGAATGGTCTGGCAGCATTGATAAGCTTAGTCGTGTAATGACCTGTAGACCTGGCGTGTCAGGGAGAGTGTCGAACCAAGGTAAATGCCTAGGGTCTTCACCAAAGTGGACACTGGAATCAGAAGCCCATCTATGCTGAAGTTGGTGAATTGGGGGCAGAGTTTTTTGATGACAGATGTTATGTTACTGCAATTCATACTGTTAGTTTCATGGAACTCTACCTAACCTGAAGGAGAAGGGGACTTGCCTTGGTTAGTGATGAGCGAGAAAAATGCAACACCACTTTATTGTTAAGTTGATACATGCTGTTCCGAAGAACCTGAGGTTGTGTGTGTGGAGCGCCGTCTAAGTTTGAGTTTCTTTTGATTTCCTCTACTTCCCTTCCTTGTATTCAACAATACTGTCTGATTGGTTTGCTCAGCATACTTCTTTAGGTATCACTCTCCCGTTGGTGTCTTGTGTTACATTTCTTGGTTTTACATTTGATTCTAAATTTAATTTGAAAGCACACATTTCTCGTCCTGGTCAAGCTAGATTTTTCGAGCTTTCTCTGCTGGTAGGCTAATATCATATATTATATATTCCAAATTGTGTTGAGTTGTATGTGCATTGATTTTTTTCACACCTGGGTGGTGGTAACTCTGCCCTGACAGGTTTACCTGTTTCTACTTTGGCTCCTCTCAAGACAGTGCTACACACAGCTTCTCATCCAATCATGGAGGCTTACGCAAGTTTGATCACATTACTCCTTCTTTGATCTTTCTCGATTGGATTCCTATTCACTTGCGTTTCCTGTTTAAAATGTCCTGCATTACTTACAAAGCTGCAGTACTGGGATACCCATCCTATTTGGCTAAGAGTTTGCCTATTTCCAGGGGTTTGAGGCAGACTAGAAGTGCTGATGTTCTGCACACGTTTTTTTTATCATCTGCCCACCGAGCGTGGAATTCCCTTTACCCGTTCACCCGTACGCTTCCTTTCTTCCTTTGTTTTTTTAGAAAGGCTGTTAAAATGTGTTTATTTCAAATTGCCTTTCCTAAAGGATTTTGATTTGGTACTTTTTATATTGTGTCTCCTGGCCTTGATATTATAGTTATCACATTGATTTTGCGTAACTCAATTTTACTCTGATTATGTTATACTTGTACAGACCCTAGCTGGCTTTGGGCCGGGGCTGTACTCGATAACATTAAAACATGAATAAATGGGTGGCTCATGTTGATAGCAGCTGTCGTGCCTGTGCTCAGAGGTGAACTTGCTTGCTATCAGTGCAAGGATGCCTTGGTTGGGGCTGTGATTACGCGGTGGGTTGAGAGGTATATTGTTCTGTTTGTAGGATGTCCAATTGCCATATGTGGGTGGCTACATTGGTATACATATACATTGTATGTTGGCATGCTTAGTTGGTGCCAGTGCCAGGATCAGTGGAGAGCTTGATGGGGATTTGGGCAGCCATCTGGTGTGGCAGTGCCAACATCATAGTAGTGGCGCACCTCTGGAAGGGCAGTTGTGAGGAGAAGTCCTGAGGCACTCTGGAATGGCCTGGTATACCTAGCAAGAAACAGTGGGCAGTGCTTGGTCCGTGATTAGGCAGGTAACAAGTCCGCAGTAAAGTGAAGTAATCGTTGCAGGGGAAAATCCCTTTAGGGAAACCTCGAATCGGAATGACAGTGGGACGGCTGGAAAAGAACCAACATCTGATCAAATTATGATGGTGCACATAGCAGCACAATCACAGCAGGGTAGAATTGCAGTGAAGTGCCCAGGAGCAAAACCAAGGTGGGGCAAAATGAAAGTTGAACGCCACATGACAGCAAAATTACAGTAGGGCACATGGGGGCAAATCCTAGTGGTAGAACCACAGTGGGAAACCTGGCAGCGGTGGTTCAGCAGAAGGAAATAAGTAGAATGGAATGCTGGAAACGTATTATGGTCAGTGGCAGCATTAAACAAACTGAGGCAGTTTTGAAGTTTTCACACTTTTTACAGAAAAAGCTCTGCACCAAATGCATGCGTCTTCATCACAAGACTATGTCACATAGATGGGAAAACAGACCGTGTTCAAGAGTGCTGTCAATTCATGGCCTTGTGTACAAATGCCACTTCTTGGTGCGAAAGATGAACTCCATCACAAACTGCAAGAGAACTGTCCTTTTCAAACCAAAGCAAACATTGGTGCAATATTACACTTTTGACCCCTCTATGCTCCACATACACTATGTTAGTACCCAGCATTGAGCAAGGAGGGCTTTAGAAGGGGATGCAGAGTTGATCGAGATGAAGAAACGGGAAGGAGACAAAGGCAACATTTTACACGATGTTGCTTGCTTGCAAATAGTGATTGCATTGCCCTGAGAACTTCCAAGTGGTAAGTGAGCAGATGAGAAAGCAAAGAGGGTGAGTAGGGGAGATGGAATGATGCAAACATAATGGTCTGAATGTTGCTCTTTTAAAATTAAACTGCCCTAAGTGATTTCAAAGAGATATAATTAACCCATGTGCAAACCTGTAAGTAGAGTTGCCTAAATAAGACCATGCAACACAAACAACACGATGCCCAAACACCTATTACCAGTTCATACCATTTAATTGCTAAAGGTACCCCTTTCTACCCCACATTATCCTACAGCCCCTCAGCAGTGCCTGTTTTCTGAGTTTACAATATATAGGACCCTCTGAGGTTTGGAAGGTGCATCACGCATAAGGTGGTGAATGCAAGGCCTGAACCACACTTATTGATTTACTATTGCTACCGGCCACATTTGATACAAACATGAACAATGAGTGACAACACAGATTCACAATAACATTATGAAGGTAACTAAGTTGGGTGAGACATCTACTTGCACTGCTCGAGACATGGAACATGTAAATGTAAGCTACCATTAAACCGAATGCATGCATCATACAAGCTAGGAGGATAGATGTTGCTTTCCAAGCTAGGAGACCACATACTCATCCCCACTCTGTCTAAAAGAGCAACATTGAGATTAGTGATTTATCACGAGTCAAACAAGTGGAGGCCTGGCTTGCAGAGGCACAGAGCAAACTTGCAAAGTGTGAGCTCCACCATGTACCCACATTGTGCAGCTCTCCCATGCTTGTTTTCCTCTGAGAGCTTGCTTAGTGAGGGTCGCTGCCTTTATTCCTGCCAGGTGAGAGACTTCGGTCCTAGTGTAAGACACGGAAAAGCCTACTGTGCTGTGACTAGGGAACCCATCTGTGTGTCAGCTCCAGACAGGAGCGACTAGTTCATAATGGGTGACGGGGTGTAGCTATCAAAAGCAGGAAAAAGTTTCTCTTAACAGTTTCAGGTCCTCAGCGCACATGACCAATGGACCATACAAGGCTGCAGAATTTTGCCTGACCACCTTTGCATGACCCAGTGTAAAAGTAGGCTGGAGAACTGAAGGCCTAAATTTGGGTTATGTAACGATTCACAGGTTCTCGTCACAGAGCCATTCCCGGTGAGGCCGCTACCCAATTGTCCCCCAAGGGGTGGTGCAATGCGGGACCTCACAGGGAGAGACTGCCCTAATGGGGATAAGGCCTACCGTTCCTTGAAGGATCTCCCAAACCACTTTTTCCTTGGACCAAGTACCTGTCAGAAATTACTGATAATACTACTGTCAAGACGAAGAAGTACCAAAGAAACCGACAGAGGTATAACAGCTTGCCTTACTAAAGTACTGGGAAGAGTTGACCCAGATGATGGCATAACTGTTACGCTGGGGAGGACCCAACCACAGGAAATAAAAAGCAAGAAAGGACTTGGAGAGAGAGAGCAGCTGGTGTAAAGCCAGCCCAGCCTGGCAAGTTCGAACATTGGAACATGAAGCTACAAGAAAACTAATCTTCAACGGTAGAGACAGCTAGGAATGGTCAATGGAGCACTGTAGGGGATGCCAAGCTCCTGACCAGTGGAAGAGTGGAACGTAAGCCAGTGGTGGCATGATCTCGGGGGAAGTGGACAGTGTGCTCCTGCAACTACACTGGAGTCATGTGGCCCAAGTATCTGCAGAGCCGTGAGGATGAAGCGGGATACGGAGTGAAGGAACCGGGAGGCGATGAAGCAACATGAATCAGGCCGTCACCCCAGAAAGAACCAAAGACACAGTCCCAACACAATGCAGAACAGCGGGAGACCTGGTAGGAATTTGGGGCAACTTGGGTTGCAAGAGAGCCTCGGCAGTGATCTCCCTCGTGACAGTAGTGATATTCAAAGATCTAAGACTCAAGCGCATATCAAGAGAAGTCTCCCTTGTCACAGAGATAATCCAAATCAGATTAAAGAAAATATCAGACAACAAGAACTGTTTAGAGATAATCTTTAGAAAGACATACAACAGGGATGAAATGCTGGAACAATAAGGCAATCTTTCAGAAGCTCTTGGGAAGATCTGAAGAGACTTTTGAGGACTATTGCCAACGACTATCCCAAGACAGCCCTTGAGGGTGGGCACGGTGGTTCAGGAGAAGGGAGCCATTCTCCTGACCAGAGTCTTTTTGTTGAATCAAAAGCTAAAGTAAAAGTTTACTGGAACAGGGACAAAGACTGAACCAGTTCACCAGGAGAAGAGAGCCATTCTCCTGGTATTAGAGTATGTTTTTGGACAGAAGACGGGCTCCCTTTTTATTTAGACAAACATCCTGATGACAAACACCTGAGTTGACATTTGTTGAGGTAGGGATAACCCTTTTGAGATGGGGAGAGGTATGTTATTTTATTGTTTTGAATAAAGTATTGTTGCAACATCACACCCTCTGACCCACTCCTCACTCGCCACAGTAGGGGTCCTCATGCGACTCCTCGCACATTGAGATCTCATTAGGCAGTGAGATGGAGGAGCTCCAGCTCTCCGCACATGTCAGGATGGACATCTAACAGTGGCATTTTTGGGCAAAGCCAACTTGTGTGTTATTTCGTGGTGAAGGGGTACTATATTGGGTCAGGCAGCCTCAATGGGTTTTCACTATGGTTTGGTTATTGTTACTCATGCTCACTGTGGCCCGGTGCTGAAGTGGTGTGGGTACTGTAGATGCTTCGGGTTTGAGGTGCGGCTGACTGCAGCCCAGATGTTGTGTATTAACTGGAACACCTTTATTATGGTGAGCTACCAGCCTGAGTATGGGATAGAGCCCCACTTGTCTGGTCTCTACTGATGGACTGTGGTAAATGCATAAGTGGCATTGCAGAGATCCACTATGTAAGTGAATGCATAGTCTGATGGGTCTGGAAATGTAATGGGGAGCAGCTTTGGTGTTACTAGTGCCCAACCAAACAGCAAGACCAACGTTGTTGCTTTGGTGTTGCTGTTTAATCATTACCATCATCATCTTCACCATGCAACAGGATTTACTTGTTGTATGGTGAAGAATGCAACACATTTTGACCTTTCTAAATCTTTACGTTTTTTGGAAAATGGACATACCAAGCACATGTTTACGCAAACTTGACTACAAAGAATTGTCAAAATGTAATAAATCCCTCCTGTGGAAGATGCAGTGGCAATGAAGCACGTGTTGAGGGGAGTTTAAAAACACGTGACATCCAACACGGTCTACAAACTCAATGTTAATTCATGCATCATCAACTAACAAAAGATGAAATAAGTTTAACAAAGGCAGAGACATATGAAACTATCCATTTTAATTTGAGGAAACAAAACGTTTTGCGTTTGTAAATGCGGTCTTGAAGCAAACAAAGTCTAAAAGGCAAAGAGAAATGTCTACATCACTTTGTTGTAACAAACAGAATTTGGATTTGTGAGCACTATTTTGAAATGAAAGAATTGTTATTCTTTTACGAAATACAAGCGTAAGCAAATTCATTGTAATAGGATTGTGGTACGAACTCTACAAATCACATCAGGTGATTTATTGGGTTTTTATAAGGCGCCATCCACAGCCAGAGCACTTTCCTAGTGTCCCCAGAGAAATGGGGGGGGGATGGGCTGACAGGCGAAGGCACCATTCAGATGAACAGTGCTGGTAGGGAAAAGAGCTCAATACAGTAGAAGCATCAGAAAGCACATCACACGCGCTTAGAACACGAGCAAAGCTTAGTACAGTTCTAGTCTGCTATAAGCGGCTCTTACAAGTCTGTTTTAGAACACAGTGAAAATGAGGCCGGTCAGAATCTGAGGAGGGTCCGACTTATCCACAGTCTTCAGAAAGGGGGCAGCGGGTATCGTGGGCGCTTGAGAAAAAGAACGGCCCACTTAAGCACAGTCAAGCAAGAAATGCAGACATTCTCAGGAACAAAGAAACACAGTTAAGAAATGCTGGCACACTGCTCATCATTCTTTTCCCAATTTCTCTAAAACATAACCTGTGAGGAATTCGACCAGCCGCACGGTAGGTGTTAGCTCGACTGGGCTTTAAAGAAAATGTTTAAATAAATGGAATGATGGTAGACAAACCTCAGGAAAACGTGTGGGGCTAATCCACACATTTTCCTATGCTCGCAGCACGACAAACGCATAGACACGTGTACTCTGGGTGGACAAAGCCTACAGGCACAGTCCTCCCTGTCATTTAATTGGGATATGGCAGCAGGAGTACACAATGCTTCTCCAGAAGGGGAGGGCCAGACCTTTCCCCTACCATGGCTAGCCTGATTAACTAACAAAGGCTCCATGGATCCGCCCTGCTCTTTTGTTGGGCCCTGAAGCTAGTGGCAGCGATTATCATATGAATAGGGTGTACTTCAAACCGGCCCACATGGGGCATGGCTGCAGAGGTTATCAAAGGAGACAGGAATCCCCAACCATTCATATGCAACTGTGTCAACCTATAGCAAGCTCCCGCCCTCAGTACCTATGGAAGTGAGCTGTCATGTCCCCCCCACCCACAGGGGGACCCCATTCATAAGGGGAATGTGGTTTTCAGGAGCCAGAGAGTCTGGTCTCGCTGCAGCTTCAAGGGAGATCTGCCGATTTAATCAGGAACCACACAGCGCTCCATTAACTAGATAGACCCGTTGATCCACAACAGACAGGAAGATTGGTGGGACTTAGTATCACTTGTTTTCACCCCTTAACCTTTCCTGTTGCAAATCACTCTGGTTATGACCTCATGCATACAGGAGATTGTTGGTGGGGACCCCAGGATTGGCTCATTAAGGTAGGCTTAGCCTACACCAATCACTGTGGCCCATTAGGCTTTAAAAGAGGGCTGAGCCCCTCTTTTGGCAGATCATCAGAAGACCTTGCAAGGAGTAGCAAGAAGAACTCATCATTGGACTCTGGCTGAAGGTACAGTCTGCTTTACATCTTCCGCCAGTGAAGGAAGGATAGGACCTCCAAAGAGGGAAGCAAGATCTCTCCCCTAAACATCTCCCAGAGAACAGAGGGAAATACAAAATCCAGAGGACCCACTGCAGCAAGCATCCTAGGTGGGAAGTGCCTGAAGGTCTATGAACCCGAAACCAAGGACAAAGCAGCTGACTGCAACACACTCCTCAGCTTTGGGCCTTCCACCTTAAAGGACAACACAAGCCCTGTGAAAAAGCTGGGAGAGGTGCCTCTACGAGCATTTAACAATGTCTGCCTTAAAGGACATTTCTAAGCCAGTAGAGTTCCTCGAGCTGCAACTGACTGCTGCAACGGTGACTGTTGTTATGCCGCAGTCACTTAAAGACATACGAGGCGTCCTGAACAGTGCCTCAGAACTGCTGACCAGCACCAAGAGGATTCCTGAGGCGCTGTGTAGGCCAACCTGCAGCCGTTCCTCCAGTTTAGCTCACTGCACGTCTTGCCGCCTGATACCCGAATGTGTCTCCCCTGTCTTGAAGCCGACTCGACCCTGTTGAGCACCAACACCACCTACAGCACAAGGTACATTGTGGTTCTGTCCCCTTGGTCCTTCCCGGAAGGCTCCTAGAGACATTTTAAGCCCCATTACTCCCCTTGTCCAGAAGCCAAGTAACTTAAACTGTTGTGGTTATTAACCATACCGAATAACCTCCTGTCAGTATCCATAGTGCATCCCTTTGCCTTCTTTGAAACGGTCTGTACTCTATTCCTTTACAGGGTGGGTTGTATTTCATAGTGTAGCTAGTTATGATAATAATAAAGTAGATATTTGTATACAACCTTGACCGGACAGTCCCTTTTATCACTGGGTAATAATTGTATTTTTGCCGTGTTGCAACTAACCAACGATCGCAGACGAGCCTGCCGTTCCATCCACGTTACCAAAATTGGACAAGGAGGTTTATAATTTGCTTATGTTTCCAATCTGTTTGGATCCCTTCAGGTATACTAGAGGTATGGGGCTCATTAATGGTTTAGAAACAGATATTCATCCCTGGACCACTGGTGCCACAGAAGTTGATTTGTCATATAACCATTGGGTGGCATAATGCCAATAAACAAAAACTATAAAGTTATGAGTGTGTCACAGAAATGGGAGTGGCAATGCCAGAGAGTCTAGTGAAGGACAGATGTGCTCTAAGGATAGAAGGCCACAGAGGTGCACTGTGCCGAGCCGACAACAACACTTAATCAGTTACTTTCAGAGCCACTTTATTCATTGTCTGCTGCTGGCTCACCCCAGAAGCAAACTTCCTGTGTTTGATGTTTTGTGTTTTTTCTGTTCCGGATTGGATGCCCATCGATACAAGGACTTAAAATGGAACTGAAATGAAAGACTCAAACATCTGCTTCCAGCCTTTAAATGCCAATGGAGTCCTGCTTGCAGCGGACCACTAGAGAACAGGAGCAGTATTATATGCGAGTAGCAAGAGCATACTACTGTAGAGCACTACCAAGCTGAAACAAGCACTGGCAATGCCAACAGTTTGGGTTTCTGAGTAGGTATGGGAAAGGCACTAGCTAGCACTGATGTAGTGGTATTACCTGGACATTCATGATAGCTGGTGCAAAATGGTGCAAATACCTGGGACTCCACAGAGGTGCCTGGCAAATGCACAATATTAAACACGAGCCAAAACTGTTGGCTTTGCCAGTGCTTGTTTGTAACAGATCTTCACTGAAGAACATGTGTTGTGCTTGTAAATGGAGTGGCTGAAGGCAGACCCAGTTAAGAAATTTCTATTACATGTTTACTGCTCCAATTAAGTCATTAACTTTCAGAAGACTGCTTTAAAAAAATACTGGCAGCCGCTTTGAGTACAAAGTTTGATGGTAAGGCATGATTAAAGCAAGCTCAAAGAGTACCCATTAAGGGGTAGTATAGGCGGGGCAGGGCAGGAACTGGGTGGGAATGGCCATAGGGATTATCATGGCCATGGGCAGTCAATCGGTGGACAAATAACCAAACTACACCTACAAGCTTTATGTAACTCCTCATATGCCATGTCTCCATATCTGTACTCTAATGCAATAGTTTTGGCGCCACTTAATAGCCCAAACTAAAAAAAGAGTGCACTTGTTGAGCAAATCAACGGTTTTCAACATCATGCTTAAAGGAGCAATCAATTCCCCACTATGTTTAGGTGAAGGTGCCAGCCACCAAATAAATACACACAACACTCTCTTTGGGACTTTTTGTCATAGGGAGGAGGAACTTGCTTTTCAGAGGTCTCCAACCATGAAGCTACTTTGTCCATTCTCTATGAGCTGATATTTCTTTAATGACTGACCCGTGGAAGAGCACCCTGGAAAAAGAATGTGCAAGGTATCCAGTAGCCCACTGCACGTACCACCACTACCTGAAAGCACACTCCTTAATTTAAAGGTATGTCCTCCAACCCTGATATACAAGGAGACAAGGACATTTCAGACACTTCATTGCTGTCAGCACATAGCAGCAATACATTTACTGAAGCACTTTTGAGCCTAAAGTTCAAAACCGGAGTATACTCTCACAAAGCATCAAGCAGAAATGGTTAGTTCGGCATGTGTAGGCTCCAGATAGGGTGCAGGGGGGGAAAAGGGACTGGACGGAGGATGGTCTGGAGTGCATTGAGGAAAGAGGAGACAATAACCACGTGTTGTGATGTGCAAGGCCCAACTGCCAAACATGGTACGATACCAATCCTCGCTGAACAGCGAGATCACCCCCCCGCACTGGCGTACGATGGTGGAAGAGTATATTCCAGAGGTGTTTCATCATCAGCGGCACCGAACGACACCGAGGCGAGGGGGACCAGCATTGGGAGTTTAACGCCCATTCCCAATGAGTATTCCACTGCCAGTCCTGGAGCCGGGGCTGAGCCCATAGACCTGTGGCTGTGGTCTCATGCACTGTCTTTGTGGGGTCCTACAAGCCTTGGTCAGAGATTTGTTAAAGGTCAATTTAGCAGCCAGGTACCCCTTTCATAGTGCCAATCTGAAGGCCCTGCTGCGCCAAGGACAGCAGAAAATCCATCCCGGTCAAGGATGGGCAGATCGAAGGATCGAAACCTCACTTCTGAACACTAGCCTGAAACATAGCCACCTGCAGTCTGAGGTAGACTTCGTGTCAGGCTTCTTGGCACTAACAAGCACATCCAGGACACTGTGGGTGACCTGCTGCGGACTGTGGGATGTTTTTACCCATGCATCCAAGCCCTACCTCAAAAACTGTGCAGTACTGGCATTGAAAACATCATGATGGCCAGAGCTTCCCAGAAAATGCCCAGGGAAGTGCATGAAGAATAGGCTGCCACCCATTTTGCCGATGTTATGGGCACAGAAGGGCACTGCCTAGAACCACCATTGGACTACCCACACAGTAGTCTGAAACCATTGGGAATGGCAATGCTGACTGCCAAAAGCAACCTAGAATTGTGGGGAATTCATTTTCTTAAATTCCAAAAAGGGGTGCAGTACCAGTACTCACCACTATCAGAAAGCCGGCGTTTTAAAACCACCAGATTTTGTTTAAAATTGAATAAATGAACCCAAGGCAAGCCAAAGAAAGACTTACTGAGAGGTGGATACAATCTAAAGTTATATTCTGAAGTAACTTGAAGGTTTATAACAAGACTGGCTGAGCTGTGGATTTCAGCAGTTTAAGTAAATTTGGACTGAAAGACACTAAAAACCTAAATGTTTAAAACAAATGAGTGACCTACTTTTGAGTGTCACATAGGTTGCAATTGTTTAAATGTCATAGTTTTAAACTTAGAATCAGCATCCTAGCTGCATATGTAAAAGAATTGTCTTGACTTAAACTGGGGAACAAAAGTGACATTAGCTGGGGCCTGGCTTAAGGAACTGAATTCTGCCCACCAGCTACCCCCGACAGGAGTTGAGACTTGCACAACAGCTGTGTTCCCAGGCCTATCTGCCTTTTGCTGCTCCCACCAAAAGGGATATGACACTTCCCTGATTGAATTACCTGGGCTCTGCAGGAAATTGAACAAAGCCTTGTCCTGACTCAGGCAAATGTTTTATTACGGGGGCCGTAAAAAGTGGCTTCCTCCTGGAAGCAAAGGGGAGGAGCACTGCCTGTGAGAGCAAGCTGGCTTGGCAGAACTGGAAAAACCAGAAATTCAACCTTGTGCTGGGGGGAAACCACACCCCTGTAGCCAGAATATGGTTTTAGAAAAAGATGAATAACTCATAGAGCGGACTTGTGAAAATTATTTAAATGATACCATAATTCTTGTGATTTTCTGCCCACATTTTAAGAGGTTTTTAGAACCGGTGGCATGATCTGGGGGCAAACTAGCAGTTAAGAGGGTATAACTTAAAATGTATGCATGTTAAAAAATCTGACATTTCATCAAGTAATGTCCATACCCCTTGCGCACATGTGTATACATTTGGGGTAATGTCTGATATTGGTAACCTGATTAAAAAGTGCAAATGTCGCCATTTCTGAATGCAAGCTCCCAGGAAGAGCAGATTTGGACAGGGTATACCTCCTGTGATATGTGAAGGGTGCATGTAATTTTAAACAAATGTGTACCTGTGCAAATATGTCTTTTGGGTCAAAATATAGATTGTGTGTAATTTGACAGGGGTGGGTTCTCTGTACCATAAACAGACCTCATCATGATGACACTTCATTTCATTCCCCCAATCAAGGGGAAGAGGATGAAGTGGCCAATGATAAGTGGAGAGGGGTAGAGCCTAGTGATGCTGCACACACACCCATTTTCAAAACACATAAAAGCAGACAGTCAGGACAGAGAGGGACCTTCAAATCCATTTGCTGCGGGACGCTCTGCCGGGAAAATCCATACTTTACCTCCATCAACCTTCAGAGAGCCAACATAGAGACTTCAATCTATCCACATCCAGAGATCCAGACTTCAAATCCATCAATCTCCAGAATCCAGAGAGGCTAGAGAGAGAGCAGAGCTGACCCAGACCACTGTTAGCAGAACCAGAGAGCTGACCCAGATCACTGTGAAGTGCCGAGACCAGACCAGAGTCCAGTCTAAAACCTGACCAGATCCGTGGCGAGGCCCATTTATTTCAAAAATATATTGTGAGTACCTAGCCGAACTGTGTAGCACCAATCTCTTAGTTAAAATAATCTAATCCAAGCTATTTTAATCTAAGTAGAACTGCCTCCTAACTGTCACCTGTCATTTGTAAAGCTGTCACCTGTCATTTTCTAGTTGCTGTCACTTTGAATTTTAACATTCCAAATCCGAAAAACTACCTTTATTTAATCGTTCATAACTCCGTAACCGTTTGTGCAGTAACTTCCCTCTGAAAGCTTAGAATCTCAGCTTTTCAACGAACCTAGAACCGCATTCCGATTCCCTATAGTTTTGCAGCAATCGCGAAAAACACACTCGCGAATTTGCCGCGATTTGCAAAATTTCTCAACGTGTGAAAACAGCAGTTTTCTTGCTTTCATTTGCCAAAAATTCGTTTAACCTGCTAGTTCCTCCTAGATCCTTGCTAAAGTGAGCCTGAACTCATCCCAAGTATATTTCACTCACCCTGAACCTCTAGGGGGGATTAAAAGCATTTTAGCATATTTTTCACTTCATTGCCAGCACATGTAAAAGCATTTTGGGCCTGTGTTTAAAACTCCGATCTGTAGTCTAAGCTTGCTGGGGTGAACTGAATTACATTTGATTGCATTTCTGAGAACTGTGTGCTTTCCTTCCATTTCCTTGCATTGCATAAAGGGGGCAGGGGATTGCCAGAGAAAAGGGATTACATTGTTTTGTTGAAAGCATATTGAGTATTTTCTGTACTGCATTCTCATTCCACCTTGGATCCATTTGAAACCATAAAGTATTGTTGCTATCTTATCCATCCTATAACCACTCATCATTGATTATAAAGAAGTGTGCTAGTGCCAGACTATCCATTATTGATTACTGCTCAGATTCAGTGTGATATTCAATTATTAATTATTATAAAGTGTGATATATATATCTATTGTTTAAATTATCAAATAAACCTTTTAAACTTGCAAAACAGAGCTACTTCTTGGCTCAGTGGGGTCAGGGGGATTCCGAGAGAGGGGTGTTATATAGGGGTAGTCATCCAGAACGCATGAACTGGACATAGATATATCAATAAGGGTTTCCATTCAGTATCCCCGACTAGGCATTGACTTAGCTGTAGTGTTGAATTGAATCCTCTTACAGGACACAAGTCATGACATCTCTGCCAGCCACACTGCTGCCCAGGAACTCATTGTGGTGAAGTACACCCGAGTGTGTGTGCCAGCATCCCCTGCAATGAGTGCCCGGCAACGACGATTACACTTATCCCCAAGACCCTGTAGTGAAACTCTCAGCATGAGAGCCAAGACAGCTTGGATTCCTGTGTTTTTGCTGTCGAACTGCTGCCAGTCGTGATTCAAGCCTGTTTGAACCCGTTGAGCCACCAGGACCCCTGCGGAGCCGCCTTTGGCATACGACTGATCTTCGAGCCACTGTATTACACACTGAAATCAATTTACCACTGCACCACACCAATTGAGCGTGTTGTTGCCTCAGGTCAAACTTGAAGCTCATCGCTGCAGCTGCTGTGTTCAAACCGCCTTTTGAACCTCGAGCATCTGCACTGCCCTGATGGCCTCATCAAACTGCGACCATCAAATGCTGCATCGATCCGGGCACCCAGTGATCAGCATCTTCTCTGTCGAAATGACCTTAGTAGCACTCAAGATGTGCACTGTTAGGCAGAAACCTGTGCAGTTCCCTTAGGGACCATTGCAAAAAGTTTAAGACTACAGGTGTTGGCAGTAAACCCAATTGGTAGCAGTCTGTACCACCCAGATTTACCTGGTAGCTGTGGCTGAGCAGTCAGACTTCTCTCAAGAAGAGTTAGGCAGTATATAGAGTATACACATTAAGTACAAAAACACAGTAGCACAAGCAGACCCTGACCAGAGCTTGGGTATAAAGGTATATAATTATTTATTTTAAAACACACTTGTAAACAGACACTGGCACTAATATGTCAAGCAAGTTCAAACAAAGTCACTAGAAATATATACACCTCCATGATTAATTATTCGACAAGTCTTAGGAAA
This sequence comes from Ambystoma mexicanum, assembly GCF_040938575.1. Lineage (NCBI taxonomy): Eukaryota > Metazoa > Chordata > Amphibia > Caudata > Ambystomatidae > Ambystoma > Ambystoma mexicanum. Next base: position 1,191,433,368 of record NC_090933.1, read on the forward strand.
AGAACACCACTTATTATCAATACAGAGGTGAGCGCTTAACCAAGATGGCACTCCAATAATTATTTAAAAAGGGAGAGAAAAGGCACAATTAGGAAAGCACACAATACCAACACTTTTAAAAGAACCACAGCAAGTCAAGAAAGGCAGAATCTACTGTAGAGCAAAAAGTTCATAGGCCAGGCCCACTCTTGGAGAGAGCAAGGCGGAATGTGCCCAAGATCACACAGTTGAAGTACACTTTAAAAGTCTTTGCAGATAGTTCAAAAGGAGTTGAATCAGTTTAGAAAAGTTAGCTAACAGGTCCCAGGTCACCCCAGGATAGAGAGTCAAGGATTTACGGGACACCTTGAACAGTCGGGACACAGTACCTGAAATGGTGAGAAAGCTCCAGCGGGGGTAGTTGTTCCTGGCAGCGGGTGCAAGTCAGTGCTTCGTCCAGGGGAAGAGAAGATCTCGACGTGGAGGAAAGCTGGAGGTCGTTGCACTGCCAGGGAAGAAACCAGCCACAGAGTTTCCCGGTTAAAAGGTACTACCCTTTTATTCGCGGTAGTGGTGAAGTGTGACTATCCGGCCGCCGGGGTGCTTGGCACGGGCGATTCGACCACAAGACTATCCAGGAATGGCGAAAAGAGGGCCAACTGGTTAACCCCACCAGTTCAAAGGAAGAAGACTCTCCAGGAAGAAGATCTTCTCCGTTGTTGGGAAGTGGTGAGTCGGTTCAGCAGAGCTCCACCGGTGGTGTAGTCGTTGCAGGTTGGCTCAGCTTCTCCCTCTTCGGATTCTTTAGGTCCTGTGGCGACTTCTGAAGTTCCAGTCCCCAAAGCCCTGCTTTTATGCAGAAAACCCACACTCATCAGTCCTAGTTGTCACTCAAACATGCTAAGTGGTGAGCCGGGCGGCTCACCACTGGGCCAATCACACAAGAGTGCGACTTGAGTTGCCGAGGCAACTCAGTCCAGGGTGCTTATTCCCCCCTCCCACACATCCTGTAGACCCAGACAGAGTAGCACCACTTTTGGAGGCTTCTGTGCAGAAGCCCGCCAAAAGTGGAACAAAGGGCTCGACTTGGGTTGGAGTTACAGCGGCGAACAGAAACGCCATTTTAAAACAGAGTCCTGGCAAAAAGACCCAACCAGGGAATAAATATTAAATAAATAACCTGACGGTATCTTTAACATTGCACCAAAAAAAGTGGTGCGTTTAAAATGAATGGGAAAATCCTATAGGAAATATTCTGGTGGAATATTTTGCGTGGTAACCACTGCCACCAGCCAGAAACTCGACGAGGGGAGACTGCACAGTGCCCCCTCGAAAAACAGAATCAGGGGCAATCTAATTACCCCTACCATTACCCCTACCAGTACTTCCACAATATGATGGTTTGTACTGGTTCTGTTCACAATTTAAGACTAGTAAAGTCAATGGTGACTTTACCTGCCCTGGGAGACAGTAGTCAGTCCCAGGGTATGGAGTCTATGTTTGGGGGTCACTATGACACCCCCGTGTTACTGCACTGAGGGTGCTGTGTAACACACATACCAAAAACACATAAAGCCCTATGGAGTAAAAGACCCCATAGCCCATAAAACACATTACAAAGTCAAAGGACATACTCAAATCATGCCTAAGAGTGGGAGAAAGAGTCTCACTCTTAGCAGGAGAAAGAAATTAACCCCAAAAATCCAGCAAAGCTGCTGGGGGACTCACTAGGTTTGGGAAATTACCCTTGACAGAGAATTCTCCCTAACATGCACATCCTTGAAAGCACCGAACCGATTGTCTAGAACAGCGCCATCCAGTCTCCAGCATCTTTGCTGTCAAATACACTGTCGAAATAACGCTGGTGGCCCTCACAATACGTTATTTTTTAAGCATTCCTTGCACTGCAGCTAAATTAAGCTAAACGCCACTCCCAGTCTGGAACAATGCGGCTGCCACATTCTAAGCCTGATTGGAACAGTATTAAAGACTCTGGTTCGACACTTTCTAACCGCCAGAAAAAGCAAAAGGTATTATTGACTGTTAACAGCCCACTGGATCCAATCTTTGGGCTGCTGAGACTGGCTAGGACACCTTTAATCCCTTTATGCACCAGAACATATTTTCAAAATCATCTTAGGTATTTATTGCTTTTCTCCCACCGTTTCATTACCCAGAGTACTGCATCGGTCTATCGGTTTTCTTTCCACAGCGTTGGGTTTTGTGCAGTGTTTTGCTATTTAGTAGTTATAGCAGATGGTGTGTTTAACTACAGCATACATATTTGCACAGAACCTTGAATGGACATTCCCTTTGTGTTGGATTGTTCTAGCTAGCGGTCTGCGATGCTACTGGGTCACATTCGCATCCCTATTAAGAGTTTAGCCTTCCCTCGGCCCAGGTTACCACAAACGGCGAAGGTGCTATATCTCTTAACTGCGGCTGCTTCCTCTGTATGATTGGGTTCACTCTAGTTCTGTAGAAGTGCCAGGACTCAGTAGGCGGGTTAGCCACTTCCCATCCTTGCACTCCTCATTTCGTCACACAAGGAATGGGTGTTGATGTTAACAGTATGGCAGCCACACAACCGCTCTTAACAAATGTACCAACTAAAAAGGATAGGCATGGAAGTCAGAAACCGAATACACATTTATCCCAGTCACAGTGTGCATCTATCTCCCCCAGCCCGTGGCACGCAGTTACGTCAATGACATCAATTCTATGTCGAGACCGAAGGCTCCCATTATGCTTCTCTTTCTTTATTTTAACATGTAAAGAAAGTTCAGCAGCAAGATATTTTTTCAGTGCACCTGGGTGCCATAGATCATATGCATAGAGAGAAGGTGCACTAGAAAATAACAAATATAGAACAGGTAATAACATCTCATAATATGTCCATAAGTCTTAGAGAAACTAACAAACTCAATTTTCCAGAAGGCTTGCTAAAAGTTTCTCAAGGTCACCAACATGTGACCTGGGTCCTCCAATGGGTGTCTGAGTTCCCTCATAAACAGTCTTGAACATGATGCAACTTCCTTTTCCTTTGCTGCTCACAGCAAGAGATAAGTGCATCATGTTCTAGGACTGTATTATGATCTGTTTGTTTATATATTTCATATTGCATATGTATTTCATATTTACTTCTTTGTTATTAACATTAGCGTACGCTTTCTGAAGTGTTAATCACCTGTTTGTTTTCATCTGAGAGACGCATTATGCGTCCTCAGCTTCCGTGATTTCCCCCCTCTCCGATGCCAGCTGCTTCCTGCCGGTGTCGGAGAGTACGGGGCGAGTATTGAGTGTTCTTTTTCGGCTTTAATAAGCCACGTATCAGTGGAACGCGATGGTCCGCTTCCACGAACCCTCACGCGTGTCCTTCGTTCGCTTCCCCGGCTCGAGTTGCCAGAGCCCGGGGAAGCAGCTTCAACCTCCATGTGACCGCGGCGCCGTCCGCGGTCACCTGGAGGGAGCTCCTGCTCGTCAGGTGCTTTATTCAGCATTCTGGCGCTCCCGAGCGCATTTCCGTTACGTTTTCATAACGGATTTTGCGATCGCGAGGGCCAGAAGCTGGATTTGCTTACAGAACACTTCATTTGAAGTAAATTTTATGAAAAAGAAAGGGGAGAGAGACTGTAAAGAGGACAGCATTGCCCATTGAATCTGGGCTATACTGAAGCTCTCCATACTATAAACAGTGGGCTTGAGAGAAGGCGTTTCTGTGCCCACAAGCTTTAAAAAAAATTAAAATAATATATAGATATATATTTATATAATATATTTATAATTATAACACATTTGAAGAAAAAGAAATAAAAAAAGGGAGAACAGAAAGGTGCAATTATAAGAATGGCAGCCCAGTACTTCCCTCATGATGGCCAGGATTGGTCTGAATATGAGGAAGATACTTATGAAATAGACGAAGTAGCAATGGCCAACAGCCTGGAAAGGGCAGCCTGGAAAAGGTGCTGGGTTCTATAGTGGAGACCAGTATCAAAAGAGCTGTATCAGTAATGCTCCTGCCTATTCAGCAGCGCTGGACAACATGGAGGAGCGCCTACAAGAGAACTCCCTACCAAGAAAAAAGACTCAAAAGAGAAAGCACCTTTCAGATGGGGGATGTATTCCGGCTCGCTTGAGTAAAAGCTTTACGACCCCCCCCGCCCCCGAGCCAGCCAGAACCAGCCACTGCTGCCCTTTCAGACGCCTTCTCCAGGCTGAAAAAGGCCTTTTTGGATAGGAAGGAACCCCCTTCCGCTGATGGACCCTCTTGCCCCAAGGAAGAAAACAGGGGTACCAGACCCTCAAGTCCGGAGGGATACCAACAGGGCACTGATCCAGAGGAATATGATGTTGGCAATCAATCTCCCGTCTCTTCAGACAAAGACACACAAACAATAGGGTCACGACCCTCAACCTCAGGGATTGCGGCAGCGCCCATCCCTAAGAAGCCAGCCAAGGAACATTCACCCACTAAGGGGATGATTACTCCAGAAGACTTAGTACATCCCAGATCTACTGACTGGGAACCATCTCCAAGAACAACAGAGTACATCAAAGACAGGCTACGCAAGCCCCTGGACAAGGAAGTCAGAGCGAGACTCAAGGTAGAATGCCCACGCCCGGAAATCCCAGGCAAAATGCCCCTGACGCCGGAGTTAGACTCCAAAATGATTACTTTTCTAGGAAAGAATGTCAAAGATCCATGAAAGGGCATAGATCATGCCTGGAGGTCCTGCCAGGACAGGGTATTGGACGTCACTGGTCCTCTAGTGAAGATGATGGACCTAGCTGAAGCAGCCATAGCCACAGGTGACCCCATCGATCCAGTAATCCTCTCGCGTCAGGCCCAAAGAGCCATCTGTCTGCTGGGTAACGCCAGCTGTGCCATATCAGCTGAGCGCCGCAAGGGTATCCTCTACAAGAATGACGCCAAACTAAGTGAGCTAGCAGATACCGAATCCGGGGCCGCAGCCCAAGGTATGCTCTTCGGCGACACCTTCATGAAGGAAATGTCAAATTTGTTGGCACCTTCACAGCGCTAGAAAAAGTGCAAGCCTCCATCAAAAGTTTTCTCCTCAACATTTTTTTCCCGGCCCGGGCGAGGTAGAGGTCGCTCCTCTGGCCGATATTTTTTGGATCGAAGACCTCAACAATCCAGGGATCAACACAACGCCTGGCAAGATCGCTCAGATGCCTTCTTCCCTTCAAGAGGGCGAGGAAGAGGTTGAGGTTGGAGGAGAGCCGCACGATGCCCAGCCCAGCAACAAACCACAGGTCAGTCTGCTTGTAGGAGCGCCAGCATCGCAAACGCCTATAGGAGGGAGGCTAGCTCCTTTTGCGCATGCATGGGATTCCTTATCTGGAGACGCATGGGTCAGAGACACAGTCCGCGGTATGCACCTAGAATTCACACAACCCTTTCAAGTAAGTCGCCCCGCCCCAATTACGATGTCCGAAGCGGGCGAGGAAGCGCTGGACAAGGAAATACAAGCTTAGCTTCAAAATAAGCGATTCGTCCCTGCCCAAGACAAGGCGGTTTCTTCAGCCCCATATTTCTGGTACACAGAAAGCAGAAAGTGCGCCCATTGATAAACCTAAGGGCTCTCAACAACTTCATTATTGACCGCCATATCAAAATGGAGGGGATTCACATGCTCAGGGATATCCTGAGACTGAACGACTGGCTTATGCGTCTGGATCTGAAAGATGAGTACCTCGCGGTACCCATACATCAGGACCATGCAAGCTATCTAAGATTCTCTTGGAGAGAGCGAGACTGGGAGTTCACGACATTGCCATTCGGTCTCTCCTCAGCACCTTGGGCTTTCACCAAGCTCCTAAGACCGGTAGTGGCACATTTAAGGGAACAAGGTGTTCAGCTGATAGTATACCTGGACGATATTATTTTCAAGGCACAAGCTGTGGTAGAGCAACAGACCAGGCTAGCCATAGACCTGCTACACAGTCTCGGATTCCTCATAAATTGGGAGGAATCAATCCTTCACGCATCCAGGAACTTTTTGGGGATTTGTTGTAGACACCGAAGCTGCTCAGCTCTGCCTTCCGACGGCCAAAATTTACTTTACCAGACGAGAGAATCGCAGACTCCTACAAAAGGATTGCATATCTCGTCGAGGGCTAGCAAGGGTAACAGGGCTTCTCTCCTCCTCTATTCAAGCTATATTTCCCGGGCCTCTTCATTACAGGGAATTGCAGATACTGAAGGGCCAGCACTTAAGAAACAGCCTCTCTTACTCCCAGCGACTATCGCTCTCGCCAGAAGCAAGGACGAAGCTCAACTGGTGGCTTACACATATGGAAGCCTGGAACGGCAAAGCAATCTTCGGATCTGCTCCAGATATAGCGATAGAGTCAGACGCCAGCCGCTCCGGCTGGGGAGCGAGATGCAGCCCAGGGGCCACAGGAGGAACATGGTCACCAAGGAACTCAAGATACATATAAACTGCCTAAAGCTCTTCGCAGTCCACTCCTTTGCCAGAGGCAGAGCGAGTTGTTGTATCTTGCTGAAGATGGACAACATTTCAGCAGTAACATACAACAATTATCTGGGTGGCACCAAATCTCGGCCCTAGCGGAACTAGCCAAAGACTTTTGGCATTTCTGCCTAGAGCACCGGATTTCGGTTACGGCGGAGTATCTCCCAGGCCTCACGAATGTAGTGGCGGATTGGTACTCCCGCCATACAATCGATTACAGCGACTGGAAGCTCGACAGAGAAATCTTCCTTCGCCTTCAGCAGGCTTGGAGTCCTTTGTCCAAAGTCCTGTTTGCCTCACGCCTCAACACCCAGTTACCAGTGTTTTTCAGCTGGAAACCAGATCCAGCAGCGACTGCGATGGACGCTTTTCTGCAACATTGGACCAAAGGGGTACACTATGCCTTTCCCCCCTTCAACATGATTGCGAGGACCCTGGCAAAGGCCCATCAGGAACTAACAGAATTGGTCCTAATAGCCCCAGTCTGGACCTCTCAGACCTGGTATCTAGTTCTTCTGGAACTTTCTTTGGATTCTCCAATCCTTCTACCCAGATTTCCAGATCCCCTGTTGGATCCAGCGGGGCAGCGTCACCCCCTACTCCTCAACGGATCCCTGATCCTAGCAGGATGGAGGATTTCAGGTCAAGATGGAGAGATCCCGGCATGCCACACATGGCGGTCAGCCTCAGTGAGGAGAGCTGGGCTCCTTCTACTCTGAAAAGATACTCCAACTCCTGGAACACCTGAAGGACCTGGTGCCGAGACAAAATATTACATCCAGTTTCAGCACCTATAGAGGAAATTCTAAATTACCTAGCATCCTTGGTTGAAAGAGGTCTTGCCTACAGGACACGACCTCATCCAAGGGATCCCAGCAGGACAGCATCACCTTGTTTGTAGATTGCTCAAGGGTGTCAGACTTACAGTCCCGCCTCCGTCCCGCTACGATAAGCTTTGGGACGTTAACAAAGTGCTAAATCTTTTCCTATCTTGGCCAGACAATGAGGAATTATCCCGCACTGCTTTATCCGGCAAACTCGCTTCACTGCTCTGCCTTGTCTCCTGCAGAAGAGTTTCCGACATCAGAGCCCTCGACCTAGCGGGCAGAACCTTTTCCCCTGATGGCATTGTGTTCCACATACATAAGAGAACAAAATGCGACTCAAGGGTGATTTCTTACCCCGCTTTCAGGTACCAGTCCGACCTCCGATTAGTCAGATGTTTGAAGGCCTACGAAGAGGTTACGGCTCCTTTTAGGACCTCTCCTAAATAGCCCTGCGCAAACCCTATAAAGCTGTTTCTGCTCCAACCTTAGCACGCTGGGTGCAGTGGACTTTAACCCAAGCAGGAATAGACACTTTGCACTTCGGTGTTACGCTCACCTGATCTCCACAGGGGCGCTGAACGGAGCTGGATGATCTGGTGGTGAGTGGTGTCTTGTACTCCCCTCCGATACGAAAGCAGGCTTGCCTAGAAAGGTAAATCACAGGTTACCCAACCAAGTGGATGAGGGCAGCTCCCGCCTCCCGTGGCGTCCTCTTGCATCCCCCCGCTATGTCTCACCTTTGAGTTATGAAGAGCGGACTCTCCGTCCTGCCACTGTTCGCAGGGGTGCGTCGTAGTTCTAGGATCTAGTTACTTCACTGATCCTATTGAACGTTCCAGACAACTGTGACTCTATGGTAAGTTTTATTCCAAAGATATTGATAGCTAAGAGTTCAAGTTGCAAAAGTTCACTCTGTACCTTTCTTTACAGATTCCCTCTTCGTGCATACAATGGAGTGAGGTTCTTGGTAGCTGGCTTCCCAAGGTAAGATTTGCAGCAGTGCTATGCAAAAGTCTTTCCACCCGATACTGTTTTTCTGCACAACTAACCTGCTGCTTTTGTATTCTGCAGGTGCGGAATCTCCTAAACAAAGGCTGTGTGATGAAGAATTGTGAGCCCGTGAGGATTGCTGCCTTCAGGTGAGAGTTGCCTCGTGCAGGATTATAAATCCGAATGAGGCCTTCCCACTGCTCTGCTAACCTGATGTCTTCTTTCTGTTTTACAGATGCGGCAGTCCCGGAGCGGCAATCGGAAGATGAAGCGGAGATCAAGTGATGGCGTTCCGATGATTCGCTGGTAAGTATTAGTGCGGCGCTGAACTGCGATGAAGAGCGTGCGGTCTGCAAGGCTAATCTGATGTTCTTTCCTTTTCAGTTCTGAAGAAGCGTGGAGTCCCGAGCGGCCGCGATGAAGAGACTGGTAAGTATCATGTTCTGCTCTTCTTTTTCACTCTTCTTTGCAGGTAGCTCGAGACCACTGGACGGGCGTGGCTGATGGCTGGCCAGGAGCTGCAGACATGGGGAGCGTTACGCTGCAGGAGTGCAGAATAACGCGAAGCGTGTTCTGTTTGAAGGGTGTGGCTTATATAGTCTTCTGAAAGTAGATCCAGCAACCACACCCAAGCAAATAGTCCCACGGCAAATAATCCCTTCACCCTGCCTCATATTGGTTCGCACGTGCCTCTCTGGATCTGAAACGTGCCATGTTGGTGATGGCAGTATGAGCCTGGCGCCAACGGCGCCAGGACCGAATCCAGGAAGCCCCTGCAAGATTCCTTGGGGCCTTCAAGGCCCCCATGGGACCCAACGCCTTGGGCAGGGTGGTCTGTACCTGATGTTTGGGGGTATGAACCGTGACAGCCGGAGCCCACTCTGTTAGAGGAGCCATGGCTTCCAAAGTCTTTCAGGTCGGAGTCCGACTAGAAGATATCATGAGGATGGCGGACTGGGCAGGTGAATCTATATTTAAGCAATTCTACCTGAAACCGGTAGAACAGCCGGCATCCATTGTGGTAAGTAAGCTTTAAACAAGCATAATGGGAGCCGCCAGTCTTGACATAGAATAAAGATTTTCCATAATAACTTACTAGAAAGTCTTAATTCTATTAAAGATACGGAGGCGAGCATTATCCCACTCGGTCAGAAATAAAGCATGTACCACGCTTGATAATTATCATATACATTACTATTATTGATCATTTTGAATGTATGTATGTTCTCCTAAATAACACAATGAATTTCTCTCCCACCCCTCTAAGGAAACTAGGGTTGTAGTATACTTGAGGTAATTTAAATGTTTTATCTCTCTATTGACAGCGCCAACAGAAAAGTCCGCCTAATGCACAGCACGTTTCTATCTTCTGCTATGAGATGGCTTCAGTTGCAGTTTTTGTCTACCAGCCAAGTTCGCAGCCTCGAAAGAGGAAGTTGCATCATGTTCAAGACTGTTGATGAGGGGACTCGGACACCCATTGGAGGACCCAGGTCACATGTTGGTGACCTCGAGATAAACTTTTAGCAAGCCTTCTGGGAAATGGAGTTTATTAGTTTCTCTAGGATTTATGGACATATGAGATGTTACTACCTGTTATTTTCTAGGCAACCTTCTCTCTATGCATATGATCTATGGCACCCAGGTGCACTGAAAAAATATCTTGCTGCTGAGCTTTCTTTACATGTTAAAATAAAGAAAGAAGCATAATGCTCGCCTCCGTGTCTTTAATAGAGTTAAGACTTTCTAGTAAGATTATGGATAATCTTTATTCCTATCCTAGTGATATTTTATGACGAGGCAGGGGACCTAATTTGGCAGGAAACGTAAATAGCTTCGTTTCCCAGCATTACTGCCCACATTTCTTTTAATTTTGGGAGAAGTCTTTCAACTTGCTTTTACAATCATACATCAATAAACACTACATCGGATTAACTTTTTTTCACCAAAAAACAGAAATGTATACCAATCCGAGAAAAGGGTTGATAGCGTGCATTGTAATTATTACCCAGCCTTGCAGTTTTAATCGGATCTTTTCTCATGTATTTTGTGTTGTTGTTGTACCTTCACGCTTCACCAGGGGAGGGTGCACAGAAACAATGCCATTCTGCAATCCCATCACATGCACACACAATAACTTGCTCATTTGCATCCCTGCAGAAAACTAGATTACTTCAGTCCCCAGCCCTTGTCTCCTCAGTGCCTCGGGAAATATGAGCTTCCAAAGTTTGTACTTTTTACATCAATTACTGTCACTTATAATTGGTTCTTTTTTTATTCAAATGCGATTCTTTTTTTTTAAATCGCATACAATTATGAATTGTCAGAAGGAATCAGGTAAATGTGAATCAGCATTAGTGGTTCTCAGCCAGGGTTCGCGTTCGCATTTCTGGCAGCGCGCGGGCCAGACGCCAGCGAGATGCTCTTACCGTCGACAGGGGACTGCAATGTTTACTAGTTACTGGTTTGTAGGTTTAAATGTTTAATTGATTATTCACACATGCGAAAAAACAAACACAAAATAATGCCTAATGATGCCTGCAGCGCCTCTCGTGCACTTCCAGATGATATGGTCTGACTTTGGCCCAGAGCATTGACCAGTGGCAACGCTCATGGTCGGTCATACAAGGCCACCTTTTCAGGTCCAGTGCAATAACGCGTGTAATGGCCGTCTTCTGAATAGGAAGTGAAACGGTGTACTACAAGAGCAACATTTAACAAATGGGAGTTCAGTCATCATCCTCGCTACGCCAACTGAGCCTTCTATAGCAAACAGGTATATGGCAAGTCCCTCCATGGAATTCTTGGTACCAAAAGTTACTTTAAACAGATGAGACTTTGGACACACAGGAAGGGAGTGTCTACAGGTTCTATAGCGATTATCAACCCATCTTTAAAAGATTGCATTTTGGTCCACTCAATTTGATTGACTTATTTTTAGCGGCCTTTTTGTTATGGGGGACCCGATGCACTCCCTCTCCATCCACTGACTCCTGCCTCTTTTCCCCCCTACACATATGTGCGTGCATGCACAGGTGTGATTATGTATGTATGTATTTGGTCTTCAAGACCAAATGGAGTCGACCAAAATGCAAACTTTAAGAAAGTGGTAGATGAAACAACCTCACACCATTTATTTATTGTTTATTTACACAGTGTCCTCTGCATTATATTATCATGCAGGTAAGACTCTTGTTCTTGGAGAATGAACCCACCTTTATTTCAGATATATCTCAAAGGCTGCAGTTCTCTCTCACGGTTGGCCTCTAACTGCCCAACCGTTTATGAACATAAACATTCCAACCTTTTCATGTTCTAATGGTGGAACAGGTGTAGTGTGCTGTATGGAACTGTATGGCATCAATGATGCAGAGGGATGTACAACATTGAACATAATGAAGTATGTACAATATAACAAATCTTCCCTTTGAAACAATGAACTATATACAGTGCAATACAGCATGAAACAATGAGACAGCACCAACCAGGGTGTTGGTGGTGACCTATTCAAATGACCTTTTCACCACCCTCTCCTTATTCCAAACTTCACCTCCCTCCAAGCGAATGGAATTGACAAGATCCTCCCACAATGTCCTGGCTTTGGAAAATTTGGAATCAGTTTTCCTGGTGCATCTAGGTAACTTGATCTTCACCTCATCTACTCCCCTAACATTCATTCATTATCATACCACTTTTTACTAACATCTCCCTTCAACCTCATCTTCCCTTTCACCAACCGAACATCAACATCTAACACCTTTGCATGCTCCACCCATCCAGGAACCAACACAGTGTTGGGCTTGCGCACATGCTTCAACTCAAACGGGGCAACTCCAGACACAGGATGTGGAGTGTTCCTGTATTGACATACCTTCCAAACAACGTTCACTTCTAATCCCCACCAAACTGCATTTACATCTGCACCCCTTCCATCAACATCCAATTAACTTGCTCCACACAACCATTGCTTTGTGGGTGGTATAACGCTGTTCTTTTATGTTTAATGCCATTCACCTTCATCCATAGTTGAAACTCCTTCGGAACAAATTGTGGATCATTGTTCACTGGGGCTGGACCATTGCACAGGGGGAACGTGGTGATCTTGGAAGCAAGACCACGGAGAGCAACTGAGGTTCGAATCCCGGATCCGCAGTTAGAATCCAAACTCGGGTATTGTATTAGGCGTGCTATAAAAAAATAATTAAATAAATAAACCACAACTGATCACCCCTCTCTCCAAAAATGTCCTCAAGAAATGTTATCACATTCTCTGAAGAAAGTCCATCACCACCACAATATGACACACGAAAATGTAATGGACCCAAAATATCCATGGCAATGGTATGCCACACCACCTTGGCACTATCTGGCACAATCATGGGAGAAGTCCTCATCTCCAATACCTTGTCAGAATATTTACACAGCTCACACTCCCTAATCCTTACCTCGAAGAACTTTTCCATACCTGGCCAACAAAAATCCATTCTAATGAGTGCCTTGGTTCCTCTGATACCCATGTGGGATCTATGCCTCAAATCTACCAACTTTTCACACATACTCTTAGAAACAACCAAAGGTTGTCCTCTACACAGTATTCCATCCATTATACACAATTCATCTTTAATCATTTTGCATTCCTTGATCCTTTCTCCAACGCCTTCATTAAGCTGACAATTCCACTTCATCTCCATCTCCATCAAATATTTAGCTTCTTGATACACTTTGTCCTCACCACAAGCATCAAGCCATTCCTACTCTTGAAGAGCCTCCTCCACCAGGAATATATCCTTGATGAACTCATCTCCCTGAAAACTGACATCACCAACTAACGCCAATCACGCCAATGGCTTCCGGGATAAGGCATCAGCCACAACATTGTTCCTACCACTGACATGCTCCACTTCAAACTCTAAACCTTGAAGCCTTGTAATCCATTTTGATATTCACCTGGATACACCAGACAAACCTTTTTTGTTGAATATTGCAATCAATGGTTTGTGATCGGTGCAAACCACAAACCGCCTACCATAAAGATACACTCTAAACTTCATAATAGCCCATAAAATGGCCAGCGCCTCTTGTTCAATAACCGGATATCTCCCTTCAACCTCTCTGAGCGCACTCAAGGTATACGCAATGGTGTGTTGCCCATCACTGTCTTCCTGCATCAACACAGCTCCAAGCCCACACTCATAGGCATCATTATATACCACAGTGCGCACACCCTCCCCAAAACCATGTAAAACTGGTGCTTTCATGATGTCCTCCTTCACCAAAACAGACTCTGCTTCACATTCCTCATTCCATTCAAACTTAACTCCTTTTCCCGTCAACCTTCTCACATTCACTGTCTTGCTCGCCAAACCCTTCACAAATTTAGCATAAAACACGATCATCCCTAAAAATTAAGATATCACTCCCTTGAGGGGGCAACAGATCAGTAAGGCTTGCACAGCACTCTCCTTTGGCCTCACACCGTTACTCAAAATGCCATATCCCAGATAGTCTACTTGACTCTACCTGAACCTACATTTTTCCAATGTTAGGGTTAGACCTGTCTCTTCCAACTTGCTCAGCACACTCCTCAACTTACCATCATGTTCCTTAGGATCTCTCCCCCATACCAATATATCATCTTGCTATAACTTGACCCCACTCACTCCTCACAAAATATGTTGAAACATGCTGGCCGTTGAAATGAGGCCAAATGGCATTCGGCCACATCCCTATATGAGTGATGAACGTTAGTATGCCATAAGATACTGGATGCATTTTCATTTGATGACAAATGCAGAAACACAAGGAAACACGAGATGCAGAGCAAGCTTGCAGACGCTTATTGCAACTACCCATATGAAACTACAGGTTCGTATAAGGACCCCGGAGGAGCCAAAATACTACTAACCTATAAATGGAATAGCATAAAATAGACATATAGCAATTATAGCATAACTATAGTAGAATTACATGAAGCCACAGGCCTCAGAATGAGAGACGGAGAAAAGCAGTATTAGGTTGCACGAAGCACCAAGCCAGGACTCGCAGACAAGGTCAGAGACAAGCAGAACATTCCTAAGCCTCAGAGACAAGGAACCACCTGTGAAATAGCAGAATAAATCCTCACTAATTTCCGACCAGAAAGCTCAATTTTGCGGTCTTCACCCACGTGGTGTAGCGGAGCCGAACAATGGCCATTTACTCATGGTGGGAAGAGGAGCAGTTCCCAGTGAAGCCGACACAAAGTGATACATGTGTTTTACAACGTTGCAACCCGGCAGACACTCACAAAGGCAAAGTGGTTATACTGATGGCAACAACGGGACACCTAGTCTTTCTCATCACTTTGAGAAGGTGCATGGAGCGCTGAGAACACAGCTGGGTCCCAGTCATGGGGAGACCAGCTCCAGCCAATCAGGGAACACAAATCCAGTGGTGGTTGGCAAAGGGTAAGGGCCAATGGTAATCCTGTGACACTACAAAAATGATAGTTTCTGAGGAAGGTTCAGGCAAGCAACCTAACATGAGAGGGCCAGTTACAATCCAGGGACATACCAAAAAGCTTTGCTTCAACACCATCTTCATCAGATGTGGAAAATTCTAGCGATAGAGAAATCACCGAGATTGAACCAACATCAACTGTACCCACTCGAGAAAATAGATCCATAGATGAACAAACCATAGAACCCGAAAGATGTCTTTTTTTGGAAGAAGTTCAACGATACAGAAAAAGTTCACGCATAAATCAATCCATGTTTCGTGGAGTGCCATCAAAACAAAAGCAACTTCCAGGTATCTCCCTCTCCAACGCCCCAGAGGAAAGAGGGGAGGCATCAGAAAAAAACGCAAACGAAACCCTAGGAGTAGAAACCAGAGCCAAAAAGCAATGGAAGAGAAGGTGAATCTCATTATGAGAGTATTTGAGAGTAATTGGGAATTGAAAGAAACTATATGGAAAATTGATACACAAACCATAAGGATATGCTTGAATGTGAAGTTAACATGTCTAGTTTACAATAAATGGAACTATGGAATTACAGATCTGACTATTTGGAATCATTAATCTGTTGAACCTTACTCTTTATTTTCATCAATACCCACCGAAACAAACTCAATACAAGTGGTTGGCGCATTAGAGTACTATTTCATCGCCTTATCCCTCACACCACGTGTGATGTGATATCATTTTTTCTCTCAACGAGGCGCAGCACTGAGTTCTTCCGCTCCAACGGTCCGAACAGTCTCACTTAGATAGCAACGCCAGCCCATCATAGGGTATGTACGTTGTTCATCTTCAAACAGTTCAATTCATCTGTACCAGGCCCGCAAAATGTACTGCTTCACTTAACTAATTCCATAGTCAGACGTTGCAGTGCTTCTTTACAGGCCTTTCTGCTCAGTCCATAAATACTACTAATTTCATTGCCTATAATCCCAGATACTCTTACTTTCACTTTCTCTCATCCCTTCTTCCCTGCTCTGGGGATTTTCTTCATTCAACACCAGAGGCTTGCACCGTTCTTATGTTTCTAATATGTCTCTTTAACCCTTGGTGCCGTGCTGGGGCTATCCTTGTTTTCTCCCCTGAGCCTGCGTGGGGACTTAGTCTCTCCTATCCTTGGGTTAAACTTGGGACTTCTTCCGCCCCTGCACCAGGCTTTTCCTCCCCTTCTTTCTGCCCTGGGTTTCTCTTAACACATTTGGCAGAATTACTCTTCCCCCTTCTTGTTGATTTCGTGGCTTTCGTCGTTCGGGAGGAAATGTGATGAAACGCTCTCTAATGCTGTCTTTCTCTCTCTTCTTCCCAGGTTGTTATATTATGAAGACATGCAGCGCCAGAGTGATGGAGTTCGCTGGATCGAGTATCTTCAAGGAAGCGGGTTGCTGCCGGTGACGAGTCAAAGACAGGAGGCTACTCACAGGTAAGATTATACCAACAATGCTCTCTTTGCCTTCAGGTTCGTGGTGACAGGTTACGCGGAAATCAAGGAACACTGGGGGCCCGATCTAGACACGGTAAGCGTCACGCTGCAAACAGCAGAATAACGCAAAGCATGTTCTGCTGTTTGGGTGTGGTTTAAATAGTCTCAGGTAAAGTAGTCCAGATAAAGTAGTTCCAGACCCTGCCACACCCTAAACAATATACTGCATAGCTCAGTTCTTTGTACCAGTGTTATGTGAGTGCCTCCATGTTGGCTGAAGTCCCCGAATAAAGTAGTCCCATGTAAACCTAATGGCGATCTCCATAATGATTATGAGCCTGGGGCCAAAGGCGCCAGGACTGACTCCAAGAGAGTCTTGGTTGGGGTGCGAAGAGTCTTGAGGCCATAATGGAGGCCCGGAACCTAGCCTTAGCTGGGAGGCTGACTTGTCAGTGAGGGCCAGGAGTAAGGGTCATGACACTGGGCGAGGCATGACCCTGCGAGGAGCACGGGGCAAAGGCCTTGTTTGAATTGAGCCATGCTGTCAGCCTGCTATGCCTGTCTTTCTTTGTCTTCTTCAAGAAGCCCAGGTATATCTCGCACCCATCCTCGTTGTGGTCCGGGTGCAGGCAGTAAAGACATTGTAGATGTTTGTCCTCCATGAAGACATTCCGTAGCCCGCATTTGGTGCAGGTTCTGAAGAGGGTTCTTCTTTCCTTTTTCTCCTCCATCATGATTGGAGGGTGCAAAGGAGGCCCAAGATGGCCTTCCAGAAACTTTGATGAATTTTCACCCTTGAGGGCGCAAAACTTCACCGACAACGTGTCCCTGTTGCCGGCCGATGAGGAAATAGCACACAGGGTCTGGTGGAAACTAAAATTGAACTTTTCCGAAAATAAAATGGGGAAAAAAAGTACAAATAGCTCGGAGAGCAACTCGAGGACTGCCAACACTGAAGCGTGCAGTAAAAATCTGAAGATGGCTGCCAGAGACAGGGCTTGGGGAAAGGACTGTCATTGGATGGGGGCAGTATGACCCAGAGGACAGTGATTGGTTTAGAGGAGAAAAAATGTTTTTAAGTGAAAGTGAAAGTGAAACGGCACAGAGGATTCCCAGCCTGACAACAGGGAATATTCATGAGCATGTGAATCCATGCCAGACCCATGCTGGAAAAACAAGGTTTTAATCATATTAAAGACATTGGGCTCTAACGAACAGGAGTTGTTGGAGTCCTCCTCTAGAATTAAAAAGTTACTCAACCGGATGGGCTGGATTAACACTTGTTCTGTCAATCTGAAGTATAAACCTTTCAGCTTTACTTGTCTGCTCGAGACAAAAAGTGGGTAATGTACCTCTTATTTGCAAAATTCTCCTAATAGAACCTGGAGGCATAACATCCTAAGGCTTAGAAGGAACTTCCTTCCAAATTGAGAAATCACCAATGTAAAAACTAAAGTACATGACCAGGATGGGTTCTATAGATTTTGTTCTGAAACAATTGAACCCAATATAACACATAATACTTCACTGACCTGCTCATCTACCCAAATGAGTATTGTATTTTGAAAAGCACTTAGAGCGTTTTAATTATTTGCCGTTAGAGGCAATTTGGATCAGAATCACGAGTGGAGAGTATGTCCCCATGTATTGTGGTGATGACATTTTTAACTGATCTGTTAGCATTTTAGCCAAGTATTTTTTGGGATAAAGTTTACATATTAACTTCATCAATTATTTGCTGGTAGAGGTAATTTGGAAACAGCATTATGAGTGAGGGGTCTATGCCTTTACATGTAGTTGTGATAACATTTTTATCTGATATCTTAGCACTTTAGTCATGCATTTTAATGGATCAATAACATTGTTTTTCTTTTATCTTTAGCTTTCTTGTATATATCATTATGTATACTTCAATTCTCTTTTTCTATGTTTTGCTTTGTTGTTTATGTCTTTTCTTTTGTATATTGTGACAGGTTCAATTAAACTGAAACACAGCAATTAAAAAAAATAATAATAAAGTATGATCGATAACATGGATGGGGAAAAAAGTCCAGTGGGAGAGAACCCAAGACTAAACCCAGAAAGCGAGAAAGACACCGCATTCTATGAAACAGAGACACATCCCTATACATCGAGAAAAGTATGCCATTAAATCCCTGTTCTCTGGTGGAAAAAAAGAGTACAGTGGGAGTAAGAGAAATAGACACTGCAATCTGGGACACAGAAGAAAATCCCCATGCACTGAAAAAAAGAGGGAGGGACTTTCAAACATCCTGCACTCCCTCCTTTGGACTAAAATGGTTAAATAAGAGAAAGACTGATATAGTGTACTCTGGGAGAGTGTGTGTGAAAGAAACATGTCCAGAAACGAGGATAGGCAGGAAGGTGTTCAAACTGGAGGAAAGAAATAAAAGCACTGACCCAATCCTGACAACTTCATATTTTGTGACACATCTTTTCAACGTTACATTGGTTTCAGAAACTTCTTTAAGATGAAGTGACACATGTAAAGCCAAGGGATTCCCTGCAGTTAGCAACCCTATCAATGACAATTTCCAAAACATGATGCAGTATATTCCTACTGTTGACCTGCCATAATTATTGGCACACACTTTAAGCCTCCACCTTCAACCCTGTACTGGGCTGAATTGAAGGCAGATGAAGAATTTGAGCCTCGTGAGCTAGTGGATTGGAAACCGTGTAGTACTTCACTCCTTCCTGCCGATCCTGTACTGGGCTGAAGTGAAGGCAGATGAAGAATTTGAGCCTTGTGAGCTAGTGGATTGGAAACCGTGTAGTACTTCACTCCTTCCTGCCGATCCATGTGTTAGGCAGAATCATATTCAGTAGCCTTTGGGAACACCACACAAGACTACAAGTGCAAGTTAAAAATTCACCTTTGGTACAAGCCTGTACTACACAGTAAAGTGGTAGCGATGGCTGAGCAAGAGTAAAGTGAGGAGTATAAGAAGTTACACAAAGGACAGCAATTACTATGGTTCAAACAAACACTGACTCAAGGTTTCTGGGTAAAAGAATATACATTTATTTACACCATCAGTTATAAAACAATTCACTATCATAAAGCAGCAGAAAATCACAATCTTAATATTCTACACAACACCCAATCAATTCTGGACAAGTTAAGCTCAAAATGAAGTGTGAGCAAAATGGCACTCCAGCAATTTAAAAAGGGAGGGAAAGACAAGGTTATTCAAAATCAAACAGCACCAACAAGTAAGTAGGCAGGGCAATCTAGAAAAGGCTTACTACAACTAGGATTCAAATAAATAGGCCTGGGTCAATGTTATTGTTTCAGTCTCTTTGCAGAGGATCACACAGTTCAGAGTAGTTCACAGTTAAGTGTTTGCCAAGAGTTTGAAACGAAGTTGGTCGGAGGAAACGTTATTTAAAAAAAGAGTAGAGAAGGACAAGCCCTCAGATTAGCGAAAGATTTAAAACACTTACACTGCGGTCAGACGTAACGAACAACTGGGTTTGAACAGTACCTTAGAAGAAGAAGAATGCTGTAGCTGAGGCAGAAGTTCCTGGCAGGTCTTGCAGGCTCAAGGTTCCTGAAGCGACTGTCAGACTGACACGAAGAAGGAAGACTGGAGGGTCCTGCACTGCCCAGGGAAAAAACCAGCAGCAGAGCAAAGCAACGAATAAAAGGTGCGCTCCTTAAAACACAAACAGGGTCCGGTCCTCCTGGATACCCGGTTCACTGCACCGGTGCACACCAAATTCGACCAGGGGAGGGAGGCCTTGCTTGGTGTTTGGCGAACTGGTTGGTCCCACCAGCTCAAGGAAAGAAGGTTCCTTGCAGATCTTCTCTGTCGTCGAAGTTTAGGAGAGTCGGACGCGCAGCATGGCTTAACCGGGAGGTTCAGTAGTTGCAGCAGTCCTCTTCCTTCAGCTACTCTTTGGTTCTCTCGATCCAGTGGCGACTCTGCCTTCCAAGTCCCAGAAACCTGCTTTTTATGCAGTTTTCCTCCCATTCACACAGCCTGGCTGTCAATCACAAAGCAGGGTGGCTATCCTGGCAGCACAGTCACCTAGCCAATCAAACACAAGTGGAGCCTAAAACCCCTCCCTCACATCCTGTCCACCCAGACTCTCAGGCGCCTAAGGAGGGCTTCTGTGCAGAAGCCCACCAAAGGACGGCGAACAAAGGAACCAAAACTGGTTTGGCACACAAGAAAGGCCTTTACAAAAAGAAATGGCGAATAAACCCAGCCGGAACCAAATAAAAGGGTCCAGCGGATTAAAGTTTGAGGCTACTAACATAGCCTAAAACAGTACCAAAGCTATTTTCATAGTCCGCGGTAGGGAAAAAATGGTATATACCACTGCCACAAGCCAAATCTTAAAGTAAGGGGAACAAAATGATGTTCCATGAGAGACAGACAAAAAGGGATAACTATTAACCCTTTCCAGTACTCTATGGAAGATAGTTTGTAATGGGTCTGTGGATTTTAAAAAGACCAATAAAGTCAATGGAAACTTTACATGTTCTGGGAGACAGTAGTCATGCCCAGAATATGGGGTTTAAAGTGGGAAGTCTGAAAAAGACAACCCTGTGTCACTGCACTAAAGGTGCTGTGTGACACATAGTAAGAAGATGATGCCTATGGAGTAGGTGAGACTCCATAGTCTATTAACATAAAGAATGTAAAACACACAGCAAAACACATGTAAGAGTGGGAAAAGAAGGCTCACACTCTTACCAGGTGAAAAAAATAAATCCTAGAAATCCAGCAAAGCTGCTGAGGGACTCAGTAGGTAAGGGAAATTAGCCCTTCTGGAGAATTCTCCCTAAGACCATGCTAGTTCAAAATATCAGTAGAAGAGGAGTGGGGCTGCTCTGCCCATGACTAGAGGAAATGGGCACAGGAGCAGGAACAGAATTAAAGGTAAACAATCTAAAAACGACCGGTAGAGGTACCACTGGGTGAGTGTCAGACAGCATTTCCTTCAACTGCTAGCCCAAGCCCTTACTCCTTGAAGTGAATAAACATATATGGCCAAAATAGACACCCTAGCCATATCGGAGGAATAAATCAGGCAACTATGTTGCATTGTTGCACTACAATTACACAAATTAAATAAATGACAGCTTCACTATAATCCAAAATTGATAGGAATATAGTCCAATTCAAGGGCTTCTTTGCTCTAAATTTAGACCTTGGCATCTCGCCCTGGCAAGCCTTGCAAAACAGTTCACAGTCTCTTTGGCTCTAATCCCTGGGTACCCTTCCCCTAGCAAAGATACCTTTTCTTTTAAGGGAATGTGGGTTAGGGACCAGAGTAAATCACAGAAACGGATCTCCTGCTAAGGAAGTGAAGCCATTGTACCCCATGTAATAAAATCTTCACTCTACCTCAGGTTTTCCTCCATGTCCAGCTTTAGTTATTCTTACCCACCACCTCCTTACCTCTGTGGACTCTCTCCCTCTTCCACAGGATGGCTTTGCTTTTGTTTTTATTGAGTACCACTCCCCTCCACCTGCTCCTTGGCTCGTTCTCCTTGTACCTCGTTATTCTCTATCATGGCATGCTTCCTTCCGTTCTTCCAGCTTTCCGCTCCTCCTGATGCAATTTCTCCTCAACTCTTCACCCTTCCTCTACCATTCTGTTCCAATACTCCCCAAGAAGTCCTTTTTAAACTGGTTTTCTTCTAGCTGAGAATGTGGTTGGTCCCACAGTTACAAATATATCGGGAAGCCACAGCTCACATTCTGGAGGCAAAGGGTGGTAGATCTTTGCCATGGTTCCGGCATGTCAAAAACATTGCGGTTCGAATGGAACTTGGAGAACCCTCATGGAATCACTCAGGGAGACATATCCAAAGCAGAAAACATCTCCCGAAGAATGATTGAGGTTGAGTTACCCAATAACTGCATAAGTGTCTCACCAGATATTACTTACCTGTCTAAACCTGACATAAAAACTACGTGCCAATGGAGGCCCGACATGGCGGTCTAGATATGTTTCAAAACCCGTAGATGGTTTATCTACGGGTTTTGAAAAATATCTAGACCATGTCAGGCCTCCATTGGCATGTAGTCTTTATGTCAGGTTTAGATTTTCACAATTCAACTTGGCATACCATACAAAGAAAATGTCCCCCGATGGAAATGAGACCTGCCCAGTCTGTGGTTCGGCTAAAGAAACTCTACTCCATTTATTCTACTTTTGTCAGGACTACCGAGTAGCACAATGTACGTTTTTAAAAAACAATATGTAATACGTATGGTATACACTGTACAAGTCTCACGCTCCAGCTTTTAAAAACTAGTGATGATATGAAAGTGGTCTACTGTGTAGCAAGTTATCTAGCAAAGGCTTGGCGAGTGAGGGCGAAAATTATAAAAGATGGAAACCTGGTGACATGAAATTTAAGTATTTCCTATCTTGCCTGTATGCCATGAGGTTGTCAAACCATATGCCAAATGTCACTGAACTGTGGTGGATTGTATTCAGCACATGATTATAGAACTCGTTTTAGATCAAAAAATGATGTTATCTTCCATATCTATGTCTTGGTTTCTAATGAAGTAGGTCCTGAACATGTCTTGTATATATTGTATAATTTATGCTCCCCAATGTGGGTATTTATGGCAAATGACTATCTGGTCAAATAAAAGCCCAAATGAATTGAATTGCTCCCACTAACAAGCACCCTCTCCCTCTTTCCTTCACTGTTCTTCACACCCCTGAGCTTTTTCTCTTCCTCCAGGAACATCTTCCTTACCAATCTTTACTCTTCCTATGTCACAGCTCGCTCAGAAACGTCTAAATTTTGATTCCAGTCAGCCTAACCGAGAACTTAGAGCCTCCTATATAATGCTAGCATAGGTGCCTGCTCCCTGATAGGGTGGGGGCGGGCACCTTCTCTAGTAGGTAAGATTTTTCAAACCTGGGCAGTTGTTGAGGACTGTGGTCTTTCACTTTCCTTCACCCTGTGGAATCGTGATTTGGTGTTTACAATCTACCAGCAAGTGGAAATAAGTATATTGTCGTACTGTCGAGTGGCGGGGTGGTTGTCCCACTACACCATTCTGGGGAAAAAACTAAGACCTGTACCTTTCCCTTTATGTAATGATGGCGTAGGAGGGATAGTTGTGGGATTCCCAATAAAATACATCCACAATGAACATATAGGCTTCTTGTGACATTCTAAGCTCCCCCCGCCCCTGTAGCTTTTCACTGCTCCCACCACCACATTACAGTAAAAGGCGAATTTGCTCCCCAATGAAAGAAGAAATTCAACATTCCTCCACCTTAAAGATGTCCTGACATGACCCCTCTCAATGCCTCTCTTGAACAAACTAAAGCAGGCTCATATGAGGGCCTGATCGTGTCAAGACTCTTCCCTTCAAGGAATGGTTCCTCTCAAACACTCAGGTCCACAGGTCCACTCAGGTCCACACACCATCTTCTCCACAACTAACCTGGACTGGAACATCTGGTGTCCTCTCCTAGTTGCTTGTAGATCCTTTGCAGGCAAATGGTCCAAACTCCCTCTCCCTCTTTGTTACCTCTCCCAACCTTTTATCTCGTGTTCCTTCACCATGTCCTTCCCCTATTAACTTAAATGTCAGGATGGTGAACTTGCGTCTGCCTGGCTCCTCTCCAACTGCCTGCCTGGCTGCGCCAGGTACTGCAAGCCGTGAGGCACCAGCCACAATGCTGGGGAGCACTAGCGCTGCTGGGTGCAGCCCCAACACCACGCGAGCCTCCCGGATGCGTGGCAATCTGCAGAGACAGCAGGCTACAAGGTAATGAGAGCAGCTGTCATGATCCCTGCCCCTGGCCCTGGCAGTCAGGCCACCTGGGCTGCACCACGGTCTTCCATCATGGCCCCAAGGGCCCCGTCATGTTCCCAAGAATCTCTTGGAGTCAGTCCTGGCGCCTTTGGCGCCAGGCTCATATGGGAAATGGGAAAACTGGAACTCACAATGGCATTTTCACAACATGGATGCCCCCGCCTGGCTCAGTATCTCAGAACTGAGCCAAGCGGTCTAGCATTTAGGGTGTGGTCAGGCCTGGGGGCACCTGGGATACCTGCAGGCTATATAAGCCACACCCAAGCTGGAGAACACGCTTTGCGTTACTCTGCTGGTCGCAGCGTGATGCTCACCACGGTTTGTCGGATCTTCCTCTGCATTCCAGGCCCGATACCTACAAGAACAAGAAAACAAGGACACTGTTAGTATTTGCTTACCTATTAGCGACCCCTGCTTCTGTCATCCGCTCCAGAATCCCGAACATCCAGCATCTCGGCGAACGCTCTCTCTCTCTCTCTCTTGGAAGCCGCAACCTGGGGAGAAAAGAGAAGCAACATTAGTAAGTGTTTATTCTTCACATTTAAAAAACAATCAAAAGGTGCACGCTTACCTGATTTGGACTTGCTTTTGGTCCACGTCCATTCTGGGCCTTTCAACAACCTGCAAGAAGAAAGACAACGCGGATAAGTCTAGAAGGTGGTTCGAACAACACCTTACTCACCGCTCTACATCTTCTCAGCAACATACAGTCCGGAACTTCACGGCAGCCTGCGAGAAAGGGACAACAAACAGGTTATCATAAGAAAAGCACATAGCGCCGCGCTCTCACTTGCCATCTCGTGCACAGCCCCAGCCAGCACGGCATCACCAGAACTCCTTCCGCACCTAAAAAAAGAAGGAAAGACATTAATAGGGGCAATTACAAATAAAGGACAAGCTGTCAAAACAGCAGACTTACCTGACGAACTGAATCGCAGCAGGTCTGGACTTTGAGAGGCCCGCACCAGTGAAGCAACTAGGTTGTGACGCGCCCATCCACAATGCACCCCTGCACAAAACAGCCGGACGGAGAGCGCACCATACCAAAAACCAAGGTGAGGAGAGCACTAAGGGGTCGTTGGGTCCACAAGGGAAGTGGGCTCCGGGCTAAAGAGACTATAAGCTAAAACCTAAACTCCTGTGTTTTCAGACCTGGTCCTCAGCCGAACAAGAGTCCAAGGGAGTGGGTCCAAGCTCGGAAGCAGTCCAGCCAGATTGGGTGGCGTCCCCGTGGATACCAGGTGAGAGTTACAGCAGCTCATGCCACAACTCTCCCATACTTCAGTGCCCAGCGCTGCCGGAAGGTGGGCACAGGGGGGGGGTGTGGGGCAGCAGGAAGACAAACATACACACAATAGAACAAGACAGCCCTGGGGCGCGTATGCACCATCCGGTACAATAGGGGTAACCAAGCAGAGGAGGCGAGGCTCATAATATGAGGGCCTGCAGGAGCCTAGAATACGAGGGAGCTTGGTACCAGGAAACAAGATTGGTGCAATTATGGGGGGCAGAGGCCTTAGGTACTGTTGGGACCAACCACACCCCGGTATTTGTGAATTCCCTGTGGTCACAATACAAAGGGGGACTATAACGAAGTGAGTGACCTGGGCCATGGAACAGCTTGCATTGAACTTGTGCTCCTAAGTTAAGTAAGCGGGTCATGATGGGAGGGAAAGGCAGACAGCCCAGGATGGACAAGTGCACGACGCTGGACCTGCAGTCTCGGTCTTCGGGGGTCCTCGCCGCCTCCTCCTCCTCCTCCTCCTCCTCCTCCTCCGCAGCAGCAGCAGCAAACGACGCAGGCACCTAACCTAGAGAAGAGAATCACTGAAGTACTGCAGGCAGTACAGAGCTTCAGGTCGGCCCTGGCATTGAAGATCGCAACCATAGGGGAGGAGTTGAGCCTTATTAGGACGGTCATGCACAAGTCAGCTGAGAGGCAACAGGAAGCCAAGCTGACGACAGAGGTGGAGGTACAGACCCTCAAACGGTGGCCGCTCCGATACAGACGACTAGGACCCTGGAGGCTCGTGCGGAGGACGCTGAGCGCTGCTCATGAAGGAACAATAATAAATGTTGAAGGTGACTCCATAGAGTTATTTGGGGAAAAGTGGCTGCCAGAATACTTGGGCGAGAAGGGCCTTTCGAAGTGGTTCACGATGGGGAAAGCCCACAGGGTCCCAGCACAAAAACCAGCGCCTGGGGCCAGACCTAGACCACTGGTGGCCAGGATATTAAACTATTGAGATTGCAACGTCCTCCAACATGCAGCCAGGAGAAGGGGCCAGATTGGATTCTCCAATGCAAAAATAATGGTGTTCCCCGACTACACACAGCAGGTGCAGCAGCAGACCTACCAGGGGATAAAGCAGGTCCGCTATATGCTGTTGTATCCAGTGAAGCTGAAATCATTCAGGGAGACCGCCAATGGTTATGCAACACCCCGGAGAAGGCGTGGGAATGGTGTGAGACAGAGGGCAGCAGGTATACGAGCTTGCGCCCAGGAAGGCAAGCCAGGCACCCTAGGAGGTGAGGTAGCATACAACTGTCTGAGGTGGAGGAAAGGCATGGCCCGGTTGATCTGTGACAGGGAGCAGAATCACGGTGGCAGAGTACAGATCCCTCCAGCTACAGGGTGAGAACCGGCAATCGACAGAAGGCCCGGACAGAACTTTGGGCGGATCTTCCCCACCGGCAGAGAAGAGCACTCAGGCTCTGGATCCCGGGAGGGAGTGCGAACCTACGGCTAAGAAGATGGTGGGTACACTGCAACTGTGACTTGGGCAGAGGGGCAGGAAACTTGAGGGTCAGTGGATATGAGCATGCTAAACACAGGTCCACAGGAGTGCACTGGTGACACAACACCCGTTCAAGATGGTAGGAGATTGCACGCCTCTGCCATGTGCACAGGGTTTTGCCACCCACTGTTGGGGAGGAAGACTGAAGTGCCGTGCACACACTGCAGTTATTTTATGGATGTTTACATGTTAATTGGGGTTCTTGTTAATGGGGTTAATGTGGTTCGGGTGGGGAGAGGGTGTTTGTGTGGTGATGGCGGGTGGGTGGGGGGTGTCCAGCTCAAAAAGGAAGCTGCAAGGCACATAGAGATGCGAAGCGTACTGAGAGTGGGGGACGGGGGTGGCACTACCGAGACCGTGGGAGCATTGACCATTCTCACGTGGAATGTGAAGGGGCTGGGGCAACCAGCCAAGCGTAGGGAAGTAATAGGATTCCTGAAAAGGTGGGGGTGTAGATAGCACTCCTCCCGGAAACACATCTCAATGGAACCAAGCTCGGGAAGGGAAGGCCAGTTGGGGGGCGCGGGGTGAAGTGCATGGTACAACCTATTCCTCCTACTCCAGAGGCGTGCTGACCTGGATAGCAGGAGGGGTTCCCCTTCAGGTAACCAAGGTACAGTGCAATGAGGAGGGCAGAACTCCTGTTTTACTGGGCCTGTTGGATGGGAGGGAAGTGTGCGTGACAAATTCATATGTGCCGAATACGGACAAGGACACCTACTTCCCCAGGGTGGTGAGCAAGATGGGGGTATACAGAGAGAAGGAACAGCTATGGTGGGAATTCAATTGTGCGCTCCAACCAGGATTGGACTGGTCGGAACCACAAAAAAAGGGATAAACCACTGGCCTCCAAGTCCCTGGGACACGTGCCGTCTGTTTTAGACATGGTCGACCTCTGGCTCGAGAAGAGGGGCAACGAGAGGGGTTGCTCCTACTCTCACCCACATGGCACATACTTGCGGTTCGACTACATCTTCATAGGAAGGGAGCAGTATGCCCAGTTCTGGGATGTTAAATATATGGACAGAACAATATCGGACCATGCCCCTCTGAAGGCCAATATGGCCTGGGGGAGGAGGATTGGGGTAGGGGGGTTCCCTTCTTGGCGGTTGGGTGCAGAGGTGCTGATGTATGTAGCATATATGGAGGAGCTTTGGCAGGCCATTGGGGATTACCAAAGGCTCGATTAGCAACTACAGGGTTGTATGGGAGGCATTTAAGGTGACAATGAGAGGTAAATGTATAGCAGCCACCCATGGGGTCCGCTTGATTCTTCTGTCTTCCCTGAAAGACCTGGAGGAATGTATCTGAGTACTTGAGGGAGACATGGCAACGGGCAACTGTGCAGGGTGGAGCTCCTCTGGAGGAAGGAGCACAGACAGCGGGTGCAGAAAACTGGGCAAGCATGATTATGCGCATCATCTCGTGAGGATCCATCGGGAGAGGGACAAGGCAGGGCTTCATAGGCAGGACCAACCCCAGGGCTTGATCAGACAAAAATGGGGTTCCGACTACCATGCAGAAAGACATTAATGCAGCCTTCCAAAGGTACTATGAACAGCTATATAAGAGTAGGGATCCAGTACCAGCCTGCGACAGAGAGGAGGTGCTGGAAAAGGCCTTGCTTCCTAAATTGAGCGAGGAGGTAACATTCAAGCTCGAGGAACCTCTCACAGATTAGGAGATCAGGGACGCGATACAATTGCTGGGGAATGGAATGGCGCTTGGGGCGAGGGCCTTCCGGACAAATTTTACAAGGCATACGCTGATCTACTGGTTCCCCGGCTAAGGCGCCTCAATGACGGGGTCTTCCAGGAGGGGAGAATCCCAGCATCCCTACGGCAAGATATTATTTTATTTTAGTGCTGCTTAAACTGGGCACAGACCCACACAACAACCGGTCGTACAAGCCCATTTCACTAATTAACATAGTTTCACTACTTAACATAGATCCGAAAATAAAGGGTAAGGTGCTGGCGGCCAGGCTTCTTCAAGGAGGTTTCCCATCTGATCCATCATGATCAATGCAGATTTGTGTGGGACAGGAATACCACGATGAATCTCTCGAGACTCCAATATGTTATAGAAAAGGTCCAGGGGTCGACGGAGGAATTGGCGGTGGTCTCTTTGGACGCAGTCAGGGCCTTTGGCTCTGTCAACTGGGAGTAGCTATTTCAGGTTATGGAATGGGTTGGGGCCAAATATGCTGAAGTGGGCATGCTATACCCGAATCCCCTGGCATGGGTAAAAACAAGAAAAGTGGTCACACATAGTTGGCAACTGGGGAGGGCAACACGGCAGGGTTGTCCGCTGTCACCCATTCTATTTCCATTAGCACTGGAGCATATGGCATGAATTTTCCACACACAATTTAGTGACACAGGGATTAAGGTGGATGGCCAACAACACATCCTATCCCTCTATGCCGACAACATTTTGTTTTATGTAAATAGCCCCACTGTGCAAATCCCTTATATTATGGAGGTATTACAGCACATGGAAATGTTTACGGGAAGTCGTTGGCATTTCCATTGGGCTCCCTGAGGGGTAAGGCGCTGCAGTGGAAGGACAAATCCTTCTGGTATCTAGGTATTCAAATACACCATTCCACGGCAGATACCTTCCAACATGTCGGGAGGGTGCTCGCAGGAATAGATGACAGGATTGGGTCTTGGAACAGACTTCCCTTGTCCCTAATGGGCAAGGTAGAGATTTGTAAGAAGATGATACTGCCCAGAATGTGCTATCTCTTTGCAAATATCTCCCACATGGCCAGAGTACCATTCTTTAAGCTGTTGGACAATAAAATTGCAAACTTGTTATGGAAGTGAAGCGGCACAGGGCGTCGCTGGCAGTTTTGCGGATAAGATATCGGGAAGGGGAACTGGCCCGACCAGATTTTGAGCTATATTTTCTGGCATCCCAGCTGCAACACACCGCAAGGTGAGAGGGGACTGAACTGGCGGCTGATGGGGGAACCAAAGAGGGATCACTCGGGATTGGTGCTATTATGGTGGGAAACGATGGATCCAGAGGGGTCCTCCCTGAGCAAAGTGCTGCGGCAAGCATCGAAAAGTGTGTGCACCAGACTCTGGTTGGGAGAGGGCTGCAGCCCCTAGATGCCTGTGAGGGCTGTCGAGAGAGTAACAGGGATAATACGGGAAATAGGAGATGCAAAGTGTGCAGAACAAGGGTGCGGGGTGATGGGCGGTTTCTTCGGAAGGAACCCTAATGACATTTGATGCGTGGGCGGGGACATTTCAGATACCTAGGGGGCAGTTCCTAAACTATGCCAAGCTGACCCACACGCTCGCAAGCCTGTGGCGCACAATACCCAAGGAGCCACCAACTACCCCGATTTTACAGGTCATACTCATGATGGGAAACGATAGGCATGCAATAGCTAGGCTGTATGTGGCGTTGCAGGAAAGGGCCCCCAAACACAACTCAAAGTTAAGGAAAAATTGGAATTGGAAATTGGGACCACCTTTGAGGAATCGGAGTGGGAAAAAATATGCTCACAAATTAGGAAAGTGCCCAGGAATGCATGCTTTAAGCTAATTCAGTTCAACACCCTGCACAGGGTCTATATGACCCCACAGAAACTACATATGATACGCGCAGATTACCCAACCTACTGTCCTAGATGTAAGCAGGACTCAAGCAGTTACTGGCACATGGTATGGACATGCCCGATAATACTGGAATACGGGAAAGAGGTGACAGCGAGGTTCAACACTTTTGTAGGG
Source organism: Ambystoma mexicanum (assembly GCF_040938575.1). Taxonomy (NCBI): domain Eukaryota; kingdom Metazoa; phylum Chordata; class Amphibia; order Caudata; family Ambystomatidae; genus Ambystoma; species Ambystoma mexicanum. The sequence goes on from NC_090933.1 coordinate 1,191,463,956, forward strand.
GGACCAGCTGGAGTGTTCCCCTAAAATATGCCTGCTGAGGGTGGTACTAGGGCGGAGCCGGGGGCATCAGAGGAAGAAGAAGGTTGCTTTCTTGTTACTGGTGGCAAAACGCAGGTGGGCAATTGCATAGAAATGTCCAAAGGGTCCTGTGTTGGCACAGTGGCTGGCTGATGCACTGCGGTGGGTAGCCGCAGAGCTGCAGATAGTGCAAGAAATGGGAATGAGGACCAAAGACTAGCATGGAACATGCTCCTGAACGACTTGCAAACTTTCCTGAACGTTCTACCGCCCTGAAATATAGGGGGGGTGAACTGTTGCAGTAGGAAGGGGAAGAGGCATATGGTACAAGCCAGTTGGCTACTCAAGTGGTACAAACGGAAAATGATGGGCAGGTGTGGTTGTGGGGAGGGGAAATGGCAGGGATTGGGCTTGACCGGGGTGGTGAAGTGTAGGGGGGAGGGACAGATAGGTGATGGATGTTCATGTTGCTTGGTTGTTAAAAACCCAATAAAGAATTTTAAAAAGTCAGTAAGGTGTAAGGCCTTACTTGCCCTATGCTAAGGTAGAATTTCCCTACCTAAAGAAACTAAGGATAGACTGTGTCAGTAAGTTCAACTTAAAAGTCTGACAGTAGTTGGTTTGTGCCTACACTCCTTTGCGCCACATTCTTATGACAGTCAAATAAATTTCCAGAGCCAAAATTTCTTTATACAAATAACTCTTGATTTATTTGTTTTCTTATTCGCCCTTTAATGGATAGTTGTTCAACTTAAAAGTCTGTCTGTGTCCAAAACCTATGCTTGCTCTCACAACTAAAACAAAACAATGTGTAGGGATGTCAACCATAAACTAAACAGTGTTCCAAAAATAAAGTTCTGAGCTATTTCCAGCTCGTGCTTATTCTTCAGCTCCTCCTCCCGAAGTACCAACAAGTTCACCACTATGTTCAAGTTACCTCCATCTTGGATTTGAGGTCATACAGTTCCACATCTTTCTCGGGATTCCCTTCCCTAAGTTCAGTGCAGCAAGTCTCAGGGTTCTCTCCCCCAAGTTCAATGGAACAATAATCACAAAATGAAGTATCTAGAAGCCCTATTTTTAAGAGAAGTTCCAACAATTCTTCAACGCGCAGGGTTCCCTTACCCAAAACTTAAACGCTCCAATAGTAGTTTTCTGTTTCACACAATAACAGGTGTCCTTGTCAACACATAGGGGTTCTCTGTTCTTGGCACAGTTGTCAGACCACACGGTCCACCCATCACAGGTCGCGCAACCAGGAACGCTTAGTTTACACATAGGCTCCTAAGTGTTTTGCCTCTGTGTTTCAACTTCCTTAGTTTGACTTCCTGATTCTGTACACGTTCGATGTATTGTTTTTCAGGGTCTTATTCACACTTCTTGTGGTGACCCTTCCCTCCATCCCTTCATGCTTAGCTTCCTCCAAGTATATAGGTTACTGTCCTTTAGGCACGATTTTGGGGTTTTTATTCAACAAATAGTTTTTCAAACGTAGCTTCAAAAACAAGTAGTTTCTCAGACTTGACATCAACTCCGCAGTCAGAGTCCTTCATTCGACTTGGTTTGCTACTTTCTTTCAGTTAGTTATTCAATATTGGCAGATTTGCTATGCCTCGCACTGCTTTTCTTTCATTTATATAACTTCCTAGCTACATCTGTAACTGACGCATGTATTCCCTCTGTGCTGTTCACTACTTTTGCAACCCGCCCGCAAAATGTACTGCTTCACTTAACTAATTCCATAGTCAGACGTTGCAGTGCTTCTTTACAGGCCTTTCTGCTCAGTCCATAAATACTACTAATTTCATTGCCTATAATCCCAGATACTCTTACTTTCACTTTCTCTCATCCCTTCTTCCCTGCTCTGGGGATTTTCTTCATTCAACACCAGAGGCTTGCACCGTTCTTATGTTTCTAATATGTCTCTTTAACCCTTGGTGCCGTGCTGGGGCTATCCTTGTTTTCTCCCCTGAGCCTGCGTGGGGACTTAGTCTCTCCTATCCTTGGGTTAAACTTGGGACTTCTTCCGCCCCTGCACCAGGCTTTTCCTCCCCTTCTTTCTGCCCTGGGTTTCTCTTAACACATTTGGCAGAATTACTCTTCCCCCTTCTTGTTGATTTCGTGGCTTTCGTCGTTCGGGAGGAAATGTGATGAAACGCTCTCTAATGCTGTCTTTCTCTCTCTTCTTCCCAGGTTGTTATATTATGAAGACATGCAGCGCCAGAGTGATGGAGTTCGCTGGATCGAGTATCTTCAAGGAAGCGGGTTGCTGCCGGTGACGAGTCAAAGACAGGAGGCTACTCACAGGTAAGATTATACCAACAATGCTCTCTTTGCCTTCAGGTTCGTGGTGACAGGTTACGCGGAAATCAAGGAACACTGGGGGCCCGATCTAGACACGGTAAGCGTCACGCTGCAAACAGCAGAATAACGCAAAGCATGTTCTGCTGTTTGGGTGTGGTTTAAATAGTCTCAGGTAAAGTAGTCCAGATAAAGTAGTTCCAGACCCTGCCACACCCTAAACAATATACTGCATAGCTCAGTTCTTTGTACCAGTGTTATGTGAGTGCCTCCATGTTGGCTGAAGTCCCCGAATAAAGTAGTCCCATGTAAACCTAATGGCGATCTCCATAATGATTATGAGCCTGGGGCCAAAGGCGCCAGGACTGACTCCAAGAGAGTCTTGGTTGGGGTGCGAAGAGTCTTGAGGCCATAATGGAGGCCCGGAACCTAGCCTTAGCTGGGAGGCTGACTTGTCAGTGAGGGCCAGGAGTAAGGGTCATGACACTGGGCGAGGCATGACCCTGCGAGGAGCACGGGGCAAAGGCCTTGTTTGAATTGAGCCATGCTGTCAGCCTGCTATGCCTGTCTTTCTTTGTCTTCTTCAAGAAGCCCAGGTATATCTCGCACCCATCCTCGTTGTGGTCCGGGTGCAGGCAGTAAAGACATTGTAGATGTTTGTCCTCCATGAAGACATTCCGTAGCCCGCATTTGGTGCAGGTTCTGAAGAGGGTTCTTCTTTCCTTTTTCTCCTCCATCATGATTGGAGGGTGCAAAGTAGGCCCAAGATGGCCTTCCAGAAACTTTGATGAATTTTCACCCTTGAGGGCGCAAAACTTCACCGACAACGTGTCCCTGTTGCAGGCCGATGAGGAAATAGCACACAGGGTCTGGTGGAAACTAAAATTGAACTTTTCCGAAAATAAAATGGGAAAAAAAGTACAAATAGCTCGGAGAGCAACTCGAGGACTGCCAACACTGAAGCGTGCAGTAAAAATCTGAAGATGGCTGCCAGAGACAGGGCTTGGGGAAAGGACTGTCATTGGATGGGGGCAGTATGACCCAGAGGACAGTGATTGGTTTAGAGGAGAAAAAATGTTTTTAAGTGAAAGTGAAAGTGAAACGGCACAGAGGATTCCCAGCCTGACAACAGGGAATATTCATGAGCATGTGAATCCATGCCAGACCCATGCTGGAAAAACAAGGTTTTAATCATATTAAAGACATTGGGCTCTAACGAACAGGAGTTGTTGGAGTCCCCCTCTAGAATTAAAAAGTTACTCAACCGGATGGGCTGGATTAACACTTGTTCTGTCAATCTGAAGTATAAACCTTTCAGCTTTACTTGTCTGCTCGAGACAAAAAGTGGGTAATGTACCTCTTATTTGCAAAATTCTCCTAATAGAACCTGGAGGCATAACATCCTAAGGCTTAGAAGGAACTTCCTTCCAAATTGAGAAATCACCAATGTAAAAACTAAAGTACATGACCAGGATGGGTTCTATAGATTTTGTTCTGAAACAATTGAACCCAATATAACACATAATACTTCACTGACCTGCTCATCTACCCAAATGAGTATTGTATTTTGAAAAGCACTTAGAGCGTTTTAATTATTTGCCGTTAGAGGCAATTTGGATCAGAATCACGAGTGGAGAGTATGTCCCCATGTATTGTGGTGATGACATTTTTAACTGATCTGTTAGCATTTTAGCCAAGTATTTTTTGGGATAAAGTTTACATATTAACTTCATCAATTATTTGCTGGTAGAGGTAATTTGGAAACAGCATTATGAGTGAGGGGTCTATGCCTTTACATGTAGTTGTGATAACATTTTTATCTGATATCTTAGCACTTTAGTCATGCATTTTAATGGATCAATAACATTGTTTTTCTTTTATCTTTAGCTTTCTTGTATATATCATTATGTATACTTCAATTCTCTTTTTCTATGTTTTGCTTTGTTGTTTATGTCTTTTCTTTTGTATATTGTGAAAGGTTCAATTAAACTGAAACACAGCAATTAAAAAAAATAATAATAAAGTATGATCGATAACATGGATGGGGAAAAAAGTCCAGTGGGAGAGAACCCAAGACTAATCCCAGAAAGCGAGAAAGACACCGCATTCTATGAAACAGAGACACATCCCTATACATCGAGAAAAGTATGCCATTAAATCCCTGTTCTCTGGTGGAAAAAAAGAGTACAGTGGGAGTAAGAGAAATAGACACTGCAATCTGGGACACAGAAGAAAATCCCCATGCACTGAAAAAAAGAGGGAGGGACTTTCAAACATCCTGCACTCCCTCCTTTGGACTAAAATGGTTAAATAAGAGAAAGACTGATATAGTGTACTCTGGGAGAGTGTGTGTGAAAGAAACATGTCCAGAAACGAGGATAGGCAGGAAGGTGTTCAAACTGGAGGAAAGAAATAAAAGCACTGACCCAATCCTGACAACTTCATATTTTGTGACACATCTTTTCAACGTTACATTGGTTTCAGAAACTTCTTTAAGATGAAGTGACACATGTAAAGCCAAGGGATTCCCTGCAGTTAGCAACCCTATCAATGACAATTTCCAAAACATGATGCAGTATATTCCTACTGTTGACCTGCCATAATTATTGGCACACACTTTAAGCCTCCACCTTCAACCCTGTACTGGGCTGAATTGAAGGCAGATGAAGAATTTGAGCCTCGTGAGCTAGTGGATTGGAAACCGTGTAGTACTTCACTCCTTCCTGCCGATCCTGTACTGGGCTGAAGTGAAGGCAGATGAAGAATTTGAGCCTTGTGAGCTAGTGGATTGGAAACCGTGTAGTACTTCACTCCTTCCTGCCGATCCATGTGTTAGGCAGAATCATATTCAGTAGCCTTTGGGAACACCACACAAGACTACAAGTGCAAGTTAAAAATTCACCTTTGGTACAAGCCTGTACTACACAGTAAAGTGGTAGCGATGGCTGAGCAAGAGTAAAGTGAGGAGTATAAGAAGTTACACAAAGGACAGCAATTACTATGGTTCAAACAAACACTGACTCAAGGTTTCTGGGTAAAAGAATATACATTTATTTACACCATCAGTTATAAAACAATTCACTATCATAAAGCAGCAGAAAATCACAATCTTAATATTCTACACAACACCCAATCAATTCTGGACAAGTTAAGCTCAAAATGAAGTGTGAGCAAAATGGCACTCCAGCAATTTAAAAAGGGAGGGAAAGACAAGGTTATTCAAAATCAAACAGCACCAACAAGTAAGTAGGCAGGGCAATCTAGAAAAGGCTTACTACAACTAGGATTCAAATCAATAGGCCTGGGTCAATGTTAATGTTTCAGTCTCTTTGCAGAGGATCACACAGTTCAGAGTAGTTCACAGTTAAGTGTTTGCCAAGAGTTTGAAACGAAGTTGGTCGGAGGAAACGTTATTTAAAAAAAGAGTAGAGAAGGACAAGCCCTCAGATTAGCGAAAGATTTAAAACACTTACACTGCGGTCAGACGTAACGAACAACTGGGTTTGAACAGTACCTTAGAAGAAGAAGAATGCTGTAGCTGAGGCAGAAGTTCCTGGCAGGTCTTGCAGGCTCAAGGTTCCTGAAGCGACTGTCAGACTGACACGAAGAAGGAAGACTGGAGGGTCCTGCACTGCCCAGGGAAAAAACCAGCAGCAGAGCAAAGCAACGAATAAAAGGTGCGCTCCTTAAAACACAAACAGGGTCCGGTCCTCCTGGATACCCGGTTCACTGCACCGGTGCACACCAAATTCGACCAGGGGAGGGAGGCCTTGCTTGGTGTTTGGCGAACTGGTTGGTCCCACCAGCTCAAGGAAAGAAGGTTCCTTGCAGATCTTCTCTGTCGTCGAAGTTTAGGAGAGTCGGACGCGCAGCATGGCTTAACCGGGAGGTTCAGTAGTTGCAGCAGTCCTCTTCCTTCAGCTACTCTTTGGTTCTCTCGATCCAGTGGCGACTCTGCCTTCCAAGTCCCAGAAACCTGCTTTTTATGCAGTTTTCCTCCCATTCACACAGCCTGGCTGTCAATCACAAAGCAGGGTGGCTATCCTGGCAGCACAGTCACCTAGCCAATCAAACACAAGTGGGGCCTAAAACCCCTCCCTCACATCCTGTCCACCCAGACTCTCAGGCGCCTAAGGAGGGCTTCTGTGCAGAAGCCCACCAAAGGACGGCGAACAAAGGAACCAAAACTGGTTTGGCACACAAGAAAGGCCTTTACAAAAAGAAATGGCGAATAAACCCAGCCGGAACCAAATAAAAGGGTCCAGCGGATTAAAGTTTGAGGCTACTAACATAGCCTAAAACAGTACCAAAGCTATTTTCATAGTCCGCGGTAGGGAAAAAATGGTATATACCACTGCCACAAGCCAAATCTTAAAGTAAGGGGAACAAAATGATGTTCCATGTGAGACAGACAAAAAGGGATAACTATTAACCCTTTCCAGTACTCTATGGAAGATAGTTTGTAATGGGTCTGTGGATTTTAAAAAGACCAATAAAGTCAATGGAAACTTTACATGTTCTGGGAGACAGTAGTCATGCCCAGAATATGGGGTTTAAAGTGGGAAGTCTGAAAAAGACAACCCTGTGTCACTGCACTAAAGGTGCTGTGTGACACATAGTAAGAAGATGATGCCTATGGAGTAGGTGAGACTCCATAGTCTATTAACATAAAGAATGTAAAACACACAGCAAAACACATGTAAGTGTGGGAAAAGAAGGCTCACACTCTTACCAGGTGAAAAAAATAAATCCTAGAAATCCAGCAAAGCTGCTGAGGGACTCAGTAGGTAAGGGAAATTAGCCCTTCTGGAGAATTCTCCCTAAGACCATGCTAGTTCAAAATATCAGTAGAAGAGGAGTGGGGCTGCTCTGCCCATGACTAGAGGAAATGGGCACAGGAGCAGGAACAGAATTAAAGGTAAACAATCTAAAAACGACCGGTAGAGGTACCACTGGGTGAGTGTCAGACAGCATTTCCTTCAACTGCTAGCCCAAGCCCTTACTCCTTGAAGTGAATAAACATAGATGGCCAAAATAGACACCCTAGCCATATCAGAGGAATAAATCAGGCAACTATGTTGCATTGTTGCACTACAATTACACAAATTAAATAAATGACAGCTTCACTATAATCCAAAATTGATAGGAATATAGTCCAATTCAAGGGCTTCTTTGCTCTAAATTTAGACCTTGGCATCTCGCCCTGGCAAGCCTTGCAAAACAGTTCACAGTCTCTTTGGCTCTAATCCCTGGGTACCCTTCCCCTAGCAAAGATACCTTTTCTTTTAAGGGAATGTGGGTTAGGGACCAGAGTAAATCACAGAAACGGATCTCCTGCTAAGGAAGTGAAGCCATTGTACCCCATGTAATAAAATCTTCACTCTACCTCAGGTTTTCCTCCATGTCCAGCTTTAGTTATTCTTACCCACCACCTCCTTACCTCTGTGGACTCTCTCCCTCTTCCACAGGATGGCTTTGCTTTTGTTTTTATTGAGTACCACTCCCCTCCACCTGCTCCTTGGCTCGTTCTCCTTGTACCTCGTTATTCTCTCTCATGGCATGCTTCCTTCCGTTCTTCCAGCTTTCCGCTCCTCCTGATGCAATTTCTCCTCAACTCTTCACCCTTCCTCTACCATTCTGTTCCAATACTCCCCAAGAAGTCCTTTTTAAACTGGTTTTCTTCTAGCTGAGAATGTGGTTTGTCCCACAGTTACAAATATATCGGGAAGCCACAGCTCACATTCTGGAGGCAAAGGGTGGTAGATCTTTGCCATGGTTCCGGCATGTCAAAAACATTGCGGTTCGAATGGAACTTGGAGAACCCTCATGGAATCACTCAGGGAGACATATCCAAAGCAGAAAACATCTCCCGAAGAATGATTGAGGTTGAGTTACCCAATAACTGCATAAGTGTCTCACCAGATATTACTTACCTGTCTAAACCTGACATAAAAACTACGTGCCAATGGAGGCCCGACATGGCGGTCTAGATATGTTTCAAAACCCGTAGATGGTTTATCTACGGGTTTTGAAAAATATCTAGACCATGTCAGGCCTCCATTGGCATGTAGTCTTTATGTCAGGTTTAGATTTTCACAATTCAACTTGGCATACCATACAAAGAAAATGTCCCCCGATGGAAATGAGACCTGCCCAGTCTGTGGTTCGGCTAAAGAAACTCTACTCCATTTATTCTACTTTTGTCAGGACTACCGAGTAGCACAATGTACGTTTTTAAAAAACAATATGTAATACGTATGGTATACACTGTACAAGTCTCACGCTCCAGCTTTTAAAAACTAGTGATGATATGAAAGTGGTCTACTGTGTAGCAAGTTATCTAGCAAAGGCTTGGCGAGTGAGGGCGAAAATTATAAAAGATGGAAACCTGGTGACATGAAATTTAAGTATTTCCTATCTTGCCTGTATGCCATGAGGTTGTCAAACCATATGCCAAATGTCACTGAACTGTGGTGGATTGTATTCAGCACATGATTATAGAACTCGTTTTAGATCAAAAAATGATGTTATCTTCCATATCTATGTCTTGGTTTCTAATGAAGTAGGTCCTGAACATGTCTTGTATATATTGTATAATTTATGCTCCCCAATGTGGGTATTTATGGCAAATGACTATCTGGTCAAATAAAAGCCCAAATGAATTGAATTGCTCCCACTAACAAGCACCCTCTCCCTCTTTCCTTCACTGTTCTTCACACCCCTGAGCTTTTTCTCTTCCTCCAGGAACATCTTCCTTACCAATCTTTACTCTTCCTATGTCACAGCTCGCTCAGAAACGTCTAAATTTTGATTCCAGTCAGCCTAACCGAGAACTTAGAGCCTCCTATATAATGCTAGCATAGGTGCCTGCTCCCTGATAGGGTGGGGGCGGGCACCTTCTCTAGTAGGTAAGATTTTTCAAACCTGGGCAGTTGTTGAGGACTGTGGTCTTTCACTTTCCTTCACCCTGTGGAATCGTGATTTGGTGTTTACAATCTACCAGCAAGTGGAAATAAGTATATTGTCGTACTGTCGAGTGGCGGGGTGGTTGTCCCACTACACCATTCTGGGAAAAAAACTAAGACCTGTACCTTTCCCTTTATGTAATGATGGCGTAGGAGGGATAGTTGTGGGATTCCCAATAAAATACATCCACAATGAACATATAGGCTTCTTGTGACATTCTAAGCTCCCCCCGCCCCTGTAGCTTTTCACTGCTCCCACCACCACATTACAGTAAAAGGCGAATTTGCTCCCCAATGAAAGAAGAAATTCAACATTCCTCCACCTTAAAGATGTCCTGACATGACCCCTCTCAATGCCTCTCTTGAACAAACTAAAGCAGGCTCATATGAGGGCCTGATCGTGTCAAGACTCTTCCCTTCAAGGAATGGTTCCTCTCAAACACTCAGGTCCACAGGTCCACTCAGGTCCACACACCATCTTCTCCACAACTAACCTGGACTGGAACATCTGGTGTCCTCTCCTAGTTGCTTGTAGATCCTTTGCAGCCAAATGGTCCAAACTCCCTCTCCCTCTTTGTTACCTCTCCCAACCTTTTATCTCGTGTTCCTTCACCATGTCCTTCCCCTATTAACTTAAATGTCAGGATGGTGAACTTGCGTCTGCCTGGCTCCTCTCCAACTGCCTGCCTGGCTGCGCCAGGTACTGCAAGCCGTGAGGCACCAGCCACAATGCTGGGGAGCACTAGCGCTGCTGGGTGCAGCCCCAACACCACGCGAGCCTCCCGGATGCGTGGCAATCTGCAGAGACAGCAGGCTACAAGGTAATGAGAGCAGCTGTCATGATCCCTGCCCCTGGCCCTGGCAGTCAGGCCACCTGGGCTGCACCACGGTCTTCCATCATGGCCCCAAGGGCCCCGTCATGTTCCCAAGAATCTCTTGGAGTCAGTCCTGGCGCCTTTGGCGCCAGGCTCATATGGGAAATGGGAAAACTGGAACTCACAATGGCATTTTCACAACATGGATGCCCCCGCCTGGCTCAGTATCTCAGAACTGAGCCAAGCGGTCTAGCATTTAGGGTGTGGTCAGGCCTGGGGGCACCTGGGATACCTGCAGGCTATATAAGCCACACCCAAGCTGGAGAACACGCTTTGCGTTACTCTGCTGGTCGCAGCGTGATGCTCACCACGGTTTGTCGGATCTTCCTCTGCATTCCAGGCCCGATACCTACAAGAACAAGAAAACAAGGACACTGTTAGTATTTGCTTACCTATTAGCGACCCCTGCTTCTGTCATCCGCTCCAGAATCCCGAACATCCAGCATCTCGGCGAACGCTCTCTCTCTCTCTCTCTCTTGGAAGCCGCAACCTGGGGAGAAAAGAGAAGCAACATTAGTAAGTGTTTATTCTTCACATTTAAAAAACAATCAAAAGGTGCACGCTTACCTGATTTGGACTTGCTTTTGGTCCACGTCCATTCTGGGCCTTTCAACAACCTGCAAGAAGAAAGACAACGCGGATAAGTCTAGAAGGTGGTTCGAACAACACCTTACTCACCGCTCTACATCTTCTCAGCAACATACAGTCCGGAACTTCACGGCAGCCTGCGAGAAAGGGACAACAAACAGGTTATCATAAGAAAAGCACATAGCGCCGCGCTCTCACTTGCCATCTCGTGCACAGCCCCAGCCAGCACGGCATCACCAGAACTCCTTCCGCACCTAAAAAAAGAAGGAAAGACATTAATAGGGGCAATTACAAATAAAGGACAAGCTGTCAAAACAGCAGACTTACCTGACGAACTGAATCGCAGCAGGTCTGGACTTTGAGAGGCCCGCACCAGTGAAGCAACTAGGTTGTGACGCGCCCATCCACAATGCACCCCTGCACAAAACAGCCGGACGGAGAGCGCACCATACCAAAAACCAAGGTGAGGAGAGCACTAAGGGGTCGTTGGGTCCACAAGGGAAGTGGGCTCCGGGCTAAAGAGACTATAAGCTAAAACCTAAACTCCTGTGTTTTCAGACCTGGTCCTCAGCCGAACAAGAGTCCAAGGGAGTGGGTCCAAGCTCGGAAGCAGTCCAGCCAGATTGGGTGGCGTCCCCGTGGATACCAGGTGAGAGTTACAGCAGCTCATGCCACAACTCTCCCATACTTCAGTGCCCAGCGCTGCCGGAAGGTGGGCACAGGGGGGGGGGGTGTGGGGCAGCAGGAAGACAAACATACACACAATAGAACAAGACAGCCCTGGGGCGCGTATGTACCATCCGGTACAATAGGGGTAACCAAGCAGAGGAGGCGAGGCTCATAATATGAGGGCCTGCAGGAGCCTAGAATACGAGGGAGCTTGGTACCAGGAAACAAGATTGGTGCAATTATGGGGGGCAGAGGCCTTAGGTACTGTTGGGACCAACCACACCCCGGTATTTGTGAATTCCCTGTGGTCACAATACAAAGGGGGACTATAACGAAGTGAGTGACCTGGGCCATGGAACAGCTTGCATTGAACTTGTGCTCCTAAATTAAGTAAGCGGGTCATGATGGGAGGGAAAGGCAGACAGCCCAGGATGGACAAGTGCACGACGCTGGACCTGCAGTCTCGGTCTTCGGGGGTCCTCGCCGCCTCCTCCTCCTCCTCCTCCTCCTCCTCCGCAGCAGCAGCAGCAAACGACGCAGGCACCTAACCTAGAGAAGAGAATCACTGAAGTACTGCAGGCAGTACAGAGCTTCAGGTCGGCCCTGGCATTGAAGATCGCAACCATAGGGGAGGAGTTGAGCCTTATTAGGACGGTCATGCACAAGTCAGCTGAGAGGCAACAGGAAACCAAGCTGACGACAGAGGTGGAGGTACAGACCCTCAAACGGTGGCCGCTCCGATACAGACGACTAGGACCCTGGAGGCTCGTGCGGAGGACGCTGAGCGCTGCTCATGAAGGAACAATAATAAATGTTGAAGGTGACTCCATAGAGTTATTTGGGGAAAAGTGGCTGCCAGAATACTTGGGCGAGAAGGGCCTTTCGAAGTGGTTCACGATGGGGAAAGCCCACAGGGTCCCAGCACAAAAACCAGCGCCTGGGGCCAGACCTAGACCAGTGGTGGCCAGGATATTAAACTATTGAGATTGCAACGTCCTCCAACATGCAGCCAGGAGAAGGGGCCAGATTGGATTCTCCAATGCAAAAATAATGGTGTTCCCCGACTACACACAGCAGGTGCAGCGGCAGACCTACCAGGGGATAAAGCAGGTCCGCTATATGCTGTTGTATCCAGTGAAGCTGAAATCATTCAGGGAGACCGCCAATGGTTATGCAACACCCCGGAGAAGGCGTGGGAATGGTGTGAGACAGAGGGCAGCAGGTATACGAGCTTGCGCCCAGGAAGGCAAGCCAGGCACCCTAGGAGGTGAGGTAGCATACAACTGTCTGAGGTGGAGGAAAGGCATGGCCCGGTTGATCTGTGACAGGGAGCAGAATCACGGTGGCAGAGTACAGATCCCTCCAGCTACAGGGTGAGAACCGGCAATCGACAGAAGGCCCGGACAGAACTTTGGGCGGATCTTCCCCACCGGCAGAGAAGAGCACTCAGGCTCTGGATCCCGGGAGGGAGTGCGAACCTACGGCTAAGAAGATGGTGGGTACACTGCAACTGTGACTTGGGCAGAGGGGCAGGACACTTAAGGGTCAGTGGATATGAGCATGCTAAACACAGGTCCACAGGAGTGCACTGGTGACACAACACCCGTTCAAGATGGTAGGAGATTGCACGCCTCTGCCATGTGCACAGGGTTTTGCCACCCACTGTTGGGGAGGAAGACTGAAGTGCCGTGCACACACTGCAGTTATTTTATGGATGTTTACATGTTAATTGGGGTTCTTGTTAATGGGGTTAATGTGGTTCGGGTGGGGAGAGGGTGTTTGTGTGGTGATGGCGGGTGGGTGGGGGGTGTCCAGCTCAAAAAGGAAGCTGCAAGGCACATAGAGATGCGAAGCGTACTGAGAGTGGGGGACGGGGGTGGCACTACCGAGACCGTGGGAGCATTGACCATTCTCACGTGGAATGTGAAGGGGGTGGGGCAACGAGCCAAGCGTAGGGAAGTAATAGGATTCCTGAAAAGGTGGGGGTGTAGATAGCACTCCTCCCGGAAACACATCTCAATGGAACCAAGCTCGGGAAGGGAAGGCCAGTTGGGGGGCGCGGGGTGAAGTGCATGGTACAACCTATTCCTCCTACTCCAGAGGCGTGCTGACCTGGATAGCAGGAGGGGTTCCCCTTCAGGTAACCAAGGTACAGTGCAATGAGGAGGGCAGAACTCCTGTTTTACTGGGCCTGTTGGATGGGAGGGAAGTGTGCGTGACAAATTCATATGTGCCGAATACGGACAAGGACACCTACTTCCCCAGGGTGGTGAGCAAGATGGGGGTATACAGAGAGAAGGAACAGCTATGGTGGGAATTCAATTGTGCGCTCCAACCAGGATTGGACTGGTCGGAACCACAAAAAAAGGGATAAACCACTGGCCTCCAAGTCCCTGGGACACGTGCCGTCTGTTTTAGACATGGTCGACCTCTGGCTCGAGAAGAGGGGCAACGAGAGGGGTTGCTCCTACTCTCACCCACATGGCACATACTTGCGGTTCGACTACATCTTCATAGGAAGGGAGCAGTATGCCCAGTTCTGGGATGTTAAATATATGGACAGAACAATATCGGACCATGCCCCTCTGAAGGCCAATATGGCCTGGGGGAGGAGGATTGGGGTAGGGGGGTTCCCTTCTTGGCGGTTGGGTGCAGAGGTGCTGATGTATGTAGCATATATGGAGGAGCTTTGGCAGGCCATTGGGGATTACCAAAGGCTCGATTAGCAACTACAGGGTTGTATGGGAGGCATTTAAGGTGACAATGAGAGGTAAATGTATAGCAGCCACCCATGGGGTCCGCTTGATTCTTCTGTCTTCCCTGAAAGACCTGGAGGAATGTATCTGAGTACTTGAGGGAGACATGGCAACGGGCAACTGTGCAGGGTGGAGCTCCTCTGGGGGAAGGAGCACAGACAGCGGGTGCAGAAAACTGGGCAAGCATGATTATGCGCATCATCTCGTGAGGATCCATCGGGAGAGGGACAAGGCAGGGCTTCATAGGCAGGACCAACCCCAGGGCTTGATCAGACAAAAATGGGGTTCCGACTACCATGCAGAAAGACATTAATGCAGCCTTCCAAAGGTACTATGAACAGCTATATAAGAGTAGGGATCCAGTACCAGCCTGCGACAGAGAGGAGGTGCTGGAAAAGGCCTTGCTTCCTAAATTGAGCGAGGAGGTAACATTCAAGCTCGAGGAACCTCTCACAGATTAGGAGATCAGGGACGCGATACAATTGCTGGGGAATGGAATGGCGCTTGGGGCGAGGGCCTTCCGGACAAATTTTACAAGGCATACGCTGATCTACTGGTTCCCCGGCTAAGGCGCCTCAATGACGGGGTCTTCCAGGAGGGGAGAATCCCAGCATCCCTACGGCAAGATATTATTTTATTTTAGTGCTGCTTAAACCGGGCACAGACCCACACAACAACCGGTCGTACAAGCCCATTTCACTAATTAACATAGTTTCACTACTTAACATAGATCCGAAAATAAAGGGTAAGGTGCTGGCGGCCAGGCTTCTTCAAGGAGGTTTCCCATCTGATCCATCATGATCAATGCAGATTTGTGTGGGACAGGAATACCACGATGAATCTCTCGAGACTCCAATATGTTATAGAAAAGGTCCAGGGGTCGACGGAGGAATTGGCGGTGGTCTCTTTGGACGCAGTCAGGGCCTTTGGCTCTGTCAACTGGGAGTAGCTATTTCAGGTTATGGAATGGGTTGGGGCCAAATATGCTGAAGTGGGCATGCTATACCCGAATCCCCTGGCATGGGTAAAAACAAGAAAAGTGGTCACACATAGTTGGCAACTGGGGAGGGCAACACGGCAGGGTTGTCCGCTGTCACCCATTCTATTTCCATTAGCACTGGAGCATATGGCATGAATTTTCCACACACAATTTAGTGACACAGGGATTAAGGTGGATGGCCAACAACACATCCTATCCCTCTATGCCGACAACATTTTGTTTTATGTAAATAGCCCCACTGTGCAAATCCCTTATATTATGGAGGTATTACAGCACATGGAAATGTTTACGGGAAGTCGTTGGCATTTCCATTGGGCTCCCTGAGGGGTAAGGCGCTGCAGTGGAAGGACAAATCCTTCTGGTATCTAGGTATTCAAATACACCATTCCACGGCAGATACCTTCCAACATGTCGGGAGGGTGCTCGCAGGAATAGATGACAGGATTGGGTCTTGGAACAGACTTCCCTTGTCCCTAATGGGCAAGGTAGAGATTTGTAAGAAGATGATACTGCCCAGAATGTGCTATCTCTTTGCAAATATCTCCCACATGGCCAGAGTACCATTCTTTAAGCTGTTGGACAATAAAATTGCAAACTTGTTATGGAAGTGAAGCGGCACAGGGCGTCGCTGGCAGTTTTGCGGATAAGATATCGGGAAGGGGAACTGGCCCGACCAGATTTTGAGCTATATTTTCTGGCATCCCAGCTGCAACACACCGCAAGGTGAGAGGGGACTGAACTGGCGGCTGATGGGGGAACCAAAGAGGGATCACTCGGGATTGGTGCTATTATGGTGGGAAACGATGGATCCAGAGGGGTCCTCCCTGAGCAAAGTGCTGCGGCAAGCATCGAAAAGTGTGTGCACCAGACTCTGGTTGGGAGAGGGCTGCAGCCCCTAGATGCCTGTGAGGGCTGTCGAGAGAGTAACAGGGATAATACGGGAAATAGGAGATGCAAAGTGTGCAGAACAAGGGTGCGGGGTGATGGGCGGTTTCTTCGGAAGGAACCCTAATGACATTTGATGCGTGGGCGGGGACATTTCAGATACCTAGGGGGCAGTTCCTAAACTATGCCAAGCTGACCCACACGCTCGCAAGCCTGTGGCGCACAATACCCAAGGAGCCACCAACTACCCCGATTTTACAGGTCATACTCATGATGGGAAACGATAGGCATGCAATAGCTAGGCTGTATGTGGCGTTGCAGGAAAGGGCCCCCAAACACAACTCAAAGTTAAGGAAAAATTGGAATTGGAAATTGGGACCACCTTTGAGGAATCGGAGTGGGAAAAAATATGCTCACAAATTAGGAAAGTGCCCAGGAATGCATGCTTTAAGCTAATTCAGTTCAACACCCTGCACAGGGTCTATATGACCCCACAGAAACTACATATGATACGCGCAGATTACCCAACCTACTGTCCTAGATGTAAGCAGGACTCAAGCAGTTACTGGCACATGGTATGGACATGCCCGATAATACTGGAATACGGGAAAGAGGTGACAGCGAGGTTCAACACTTTTGTAGGGGGACCAGCTGGAGTGTTCCCCTAAAATATGCCTGCTGAGGGTGGTACTAGGGCGGAGCCGGGGGCATCAGAGGAAGAAGAAGGTTGCTTTCTTGTTACTGGTGGCAAAACGCAGGTGGGCAATTGCATAGAAATGTCCAAAGGGTCCTGTGTTGGCACAGTGGCTGGCTGATGCACTGCGGTGGGTAGCCGCAGAGCTGCAGATAGTGCAAGAAATGGGAATGAGGACCAAAGACTAGCATGGAACATGCTCCTGAACGACTTGCAAACTTTCCTGAACGTTCTACCGCCCTGAAATATAGGGGGGGTGAACTGTTGCAGTAGGAAGGGGAAGAGGCATATGGTACAAGCCAGTTGGCTACTCAAGTGGTACAAACGGAAAATGATGGGCAGGTGTGGTTGTGGGGAGGGGAAATGGCAGGGATTGGGCTTGACCGGGGTGGTGAAGTGTAGGGGGGAGGGACAGATAGGTGATGGATGTTCATGTTGCTTGGTAGTTAAAAACCCAATAAAGAATTTTAAAAAGTCAGTAAGGTGTAAGGCCTTACTTGCCCTATGCTAAGGTAGAATTTCCCTACCTAAAGAAACTAAGGATAGACTGTGTCAGTAAGTTCAACTTAAAAGTCTGACAGTAGTTGGTTTGTGCCTACACTCCTTTGCGCCACATTCTTATGACAGTCAAATAAATTTCCAGAGCCAAAATTTCTTTATACAAATAACTCTTGATTTATTTGTTTTCTTATTCGCCCTTTAATGGATAGTTGTTCAACTTAAAAGTCTGTCTGTGTCCAAAACCTATGCTTGCTCTCACAACTAAAACAAAACAATGTGTAGGGATGTCAACCATAAACTAAACAGTGTTCCAAAAATAAAGTTCTGAGCTATTTCCAGCTCGTGCTTATTCTTCAGCTCCTCCTCCCGAAGTACCAACAAGTTCACCACTATGTTCAAGTTACCTCCATCTTGGATTTGAGGTCATACAGTTCCACATCTTTCTCGGGATTCCCTTCCCTAAGTTCAGTGCAGCAAGTCTCAGGGTTCTCTCCCCCAAGTTCAATGGAACAATAATCACAAAATGAAGTATCTAGAAGCCCTATTTTTAAGATAAGTTCCAACAATTCTTCAACGCGCAGGGTTCCCTTACCCAAAACTTAAACGCTCCAATAGTAGTTTTCTGTTTCACACAATAGCAGGTGTCCTTGTCAACACATAGGGGTTCTCTGTTCTTGGCACAGTTGTCAGACCACACGGTCCACCCATCACAGGTCGCGCAACCAGGAACGCTTAGTTTACACATAGGCTCCTAAGTGTTTTGCCTCTGTGTTTCAACTTCCTTAGTTTGACTTCCTGATTCTGTACACGTTCGATGTATTGTTTTTCAGGGTCTTATTCACACTTCTTGTGGTGACCCTTCCCTCCATCCCTTCATGCTTAGCTTCCTCCAAGTATATAGGTTACTGTCCTTTAGGCACGATTTTGGGGTTTTTATTCAACAAATAGTTTTTCAAACGTAGCTTCAAAAACAAATAGTTTCTCAGACTTGACATCAACTCCGCAGTCAGAGTCCTTCATTCGACTTGGTTTGCTACTTTCTTTCAGTTAGTTATTCAATATTGGCAGATTTGCTATGCCTCGCACTGCTTTTCTTTCATTTATATAACTTCCTAGCTACATCTGTAACTGACGCATGTATTCCCTCTGTGCTGTTCACTACTTTTGCAACCCGCCCGGAGCGCCCCAGTCTCTGGGTAACTTCCTCAGCACTCACGGGTCAAAGGAGTCTTGCTCCGGCGGCTCTTGCTGCTTTTCTCCTTCGCTCCAACTGCTGCTTCTGCGATCCCCGCTCGTGTGTCAACTAGAGCGTGACTAACACAGGCAGCTTCAATATCTCTGCAAGGCTGGACGCAGGGTCCTCTGGCCTGGCCACAGCTCTGCTTGCTCCCACTTCATACAGGAGTCTCGACTAGGGGATGCCAGCCAGTGTGTGTTTCTTTCTTTTCTTTTTTATTTCTCTCTCTCGCTCGCTCTCTCTCTCTCTCCCCTTCTCCTTCTCCTTCTCCTTTTATACACCTGTGATCCTTCAGTAGGCTGCAGGTGTATTCAGTTATTTGATTCTGCCTGACTCTGATTAAGAGGAAATGCCTGACCTTCATACTTTGCAGCCATCTTCTTCATCCCAGTATCTAAGTGGTGAGAGCGAGTGGTATTCATTAATCTCAGTTGCTTTTTGCCTGTCTCAGTACTAGAGTGGTGAGAATGTGTGGTGTTCATTACTCTCTGCTGTCTCTTCTTTGTCTCAGTTCTGTCAGGTGTCCCAAGAAGAGGATCTGACCTACAGTAACCCATAAAGGTAGGGCGAGTGTTAGGTTGGTTGTCACTAGGATAAGGTGGATACCATGTCTCGCCTGAAAGCACCCCAATCCCCAAGGACCCTCTACCCAGGTTATCCTCCCTTCCTTGTCCACCCCCAGGGTCAGGATCCAAAAGTAATGGCCTTTGCCTGGACACCGGCGCAGAGGATCCAAGGGGAGTAGGAGTGAGAATACCCTCTGGTTTCTCAAAGTACCTACAGAGGAGATCTGTATTGGCATGTTTGGTGTTTTTTGTTTGTTTTTTTGTTTTAGTATTTCCTTATTTTATTTTGTATTTCTCACGTTTCTCTTTCATCTTGTCTAATTATGCTACTATGTAATATTAGTGTATGATGTTAGTGTGTGAAGAAAAAAAATAAAATTTTTAAATTAAAAAAGATTGAGCTCAAAACATTCAATCAAATCCTTTCCCTCAGCATCTGTGAACATTGCCTTTCTTGTAAAGGATGTTTTCAAAGTTTGAGAAGCACAATCTCCTTTCCAGAAGAATGTGCTGGGAACCTGACTCCCTACCTGTAGACAGATGATCGCAGACTTGGAGCATCAGGCATCTCTCCAACCTCTAGAGCCAAATCCGTAGGAGCACACTGCTGCTCCCCTGATTGCACAGCGTGCATCAGTTGGGGGTCAGACAGCGGTGTACTAAGTATGCAAGTGAGTGATGGTGAGAAGCGCCATGCCTCCACTGTCCAAAGAAGCAGCTGTGCACTGGATCAACAACACTACAACAAGGGAACAGGAACATTCTTAAACATATCCATCATGCCATGAGCATCTAATTCTACTACAGAGAATGACAGTTGAAAAATTAGATTTGATACAAACATCCTCAATATTGGAGAAGATTCTTCGTCTGAACACACAGCAGAAGAACAGGTGGGCTGTCTTCTAGAAGAAGACCGATAGTCCATTTAAGAGACCTTTCTGGTAGGTCTTTCTATCCATAAAACCCCATTACTGTAACATTGATTATACCGGGCCTGAGAGGGGGAAGAAAGCAGTGCATGGAGGTAGGTATGAGCCCTGCTAGGTGTATGAGAAGGTGCGAAAACATTGGCCATGGGCTCCCTCACCACGTCAGAATGCAAAGACATGCTATTTTGGTTATATGTGAAATTATTGTTGAAAAACATTGAGGGTGACTAGATATTCTTTTTAAGGCACTAATCACCATCCCCAAATTATGTTTTTTTAAAAAAAATGATTTTTATTGATTTATTCAAACTAACAACAATACAAACCAAACATGCAGTGCATATATCAACAGTTCAATTGTTCATCATTTAATTCTAATCACTGCTCCCCATTTCCCACCCCCCATTACGAGCCTATTTATTCCAAACACTCCGTTGTCTGTCTTACGTGGTGAGGTCTCACTTTCCGTGGATTCAGACAGATCTTGTGTTATTCCAAACAGTTCCGCTATTAATAATTTCCATGCCATCAGGGTTCCCGCCTCCTCCTCTCCCCCTACATTACTCGCCTCTTGCCATACCGTGGTTTCTGCCTCTGCCCATTTCTGCAACTCCTTCCACCACACCTCTACCCATGGCCTATGGCATGTCTTCCACTCCATGGCAATCCTCCTTTTTGCAAGCACATATGCTAGATCCTTCAATTTGCTGACATGTTTAAGTTTCTGTGCTCTGGGGGACCCCCCTAGCAAGCAGGCCCAGGCCGTATTTATGACAATAGTGATCCCTTTTTCCGCCAGTCTCTGTGCTACTTCACCCCAGAAACACTCAATCACTGGGCATGACCAAAACATGTGTACCATGTCAGCATTTTCCTCATCACATTTGGGACATGCCTGTCATCCGGCGTTATCAAACTTAGATATTCTTTGAGATGTCATATATGCCCTATGCGTAATATACAGTTGTATCTGTTGCAGTCTGGCGTTCCTTGAAACCTTCTTATGGTATCCCAGGGCCCGCTCCCACATCCCATCCTCCATCGAGGCCCCCACTTCCTCCTCCCAGTCTAGTCTCAATTGCGTTAATTCTTCCCCGACCTTTGACATTATCATCTCATACAGTCTAGAAATCTCATGTCCCCCTTCTGTTGTATCATATATTACATCCATAACAACGTCGGGTTCTTCTTCCAACACTGTTTCAGGCCATTTTTTTCTAATTTTCTGCACCATTCTGTGATATGTAATATATTGGCTCATATGTAATCCCGTCTCCTCCCCTAGTACTTCAAAATCCCTAATAGTCCCCTCTTGCCAGATATCTCCCATCGTTACCACCCCCGCCGATTCCCAGTGGGTCCTTATTGTCATTCTCAATTGCTTATCTCCCCCTGCCAGTGTAGCTAATGGTATCTGCGGGGAGCATGGGAGTGGGTTCCCCATCATCCTGCATGCCTGACGCCACATCTTCCAACCAAGCCTCATCATTTCGGGGCACTCTCTCATCTCTGCCTTGGGCAGCCAGATATAAAATGGGGCACAATCATGACCAAACAACCTATATTCGGGGGTCACTTCGTCTGAGAGCCATTTGGCAATGTATTGCAGCTGGCTCGCTACATAATAAACCTCATAGTTAGGCAATTTTATCCCCCCTTTTTCGTAAAAGTTCTGAAACTTCCATAGCGCCACCCTGTTCCGGGTACCATCTCATAGGAAGTCCCTAAACAAGCTGTTCAGCTTAATGAAAAACTTCTTGGGTATCAGATATGGAATGTTCCCAAAATAATACAGGAGCCTGGGTAGGACCACCATTTTCAGCATTGCCCCTCGTCCCATCATCGCTAGGGGCAGCTTCACCCAAAATGTCATACACTTCTCAATTTTCCCAATGGCTGCCTCAGTATTGTGCCTATGTTCTTCCTCAACTGTATGGTACACATCTATCCCAAGGTACCGAAAGGTTCTCACCGCCCATCGTATTTGTAACCCCTTCAGGGTTCCCCATATAACTACCTAATGGGAACAGACTAGATTTTTGAGGGTTCACTGCTATCCCAGACAGCCCCGCATATCTCTCCATCAACTCCAGGATATATTGAAGATTTTCTTCCTGGTACCTCAAGTACAATAGCAAGTCATCGGCATATAAGGAGATCAAGTGTCGTTCCCCTCCCACCTCAATACCTATAGTATTGTATTGCTGTCTCAGGTATATTGCTAGGGGCTCTAGGGCTAGTATATAGAGCATTGGGGACCACGGGCATCCCTGTCTGGTGCTTCTGCTGAGTTGCCATCTTCCAGATATCACTGCCCCATTTCTAACCCTAGCCAGCGGTTCACTGTATAGCATTTTTGCCCATCTTACATATCCTGGTCCCATTCCGTAACCCGCCAGGGCTGCCAGCAGCCATGGCCACTTGACCGAATCAATGGCCTTAACCGCGTGTAGTGATACGATCGCCATCTCGCCGTCTTGCCTACTACCCCATTCGACAACTCGATGGAGTCGTCTATGGTTATGTGTTATATTCCTGTTTGGGACATAGCCCGTCTGATCGGGGTGTATAAGTTTATCAGTAACTCTCCGCAGTCTGTTTGCCAAGACCGCCATCAATATCTTGCTGTCGTGGTTCAACATCGACAGCGGTCTGTAAGAGCCACAACTATGCCCCGGCTTGCTAGGTTTGGGGAGCGGTATTATGATTGCTTCCCTTAGTGACTCCGGCAACCGTCCTACCTCAAACGCCTCATTTAGCATTTCCAACATTGGGGGGAGCACTTCTGCCCTATAAACTTTGTAAAACTCACTAGGGAATCCCCCGGGGTCTTACTCGTAGGCAGCTGCTTCACCACCTCTTCTAATTCTTCCAAAGTGATTGGTGCATCCAGCTCTTCTCTTTCCTCAACACTTATTCTAGGCAGTCCTATGTCTTCTAATGTTCCTATTATCTCTTCTTGACTACTTCCTTCCTCATCACCATATAGTAATTTATAATAATCCGCAAACTCCTGATTAACTCCCTCTTGGGTGTCCGCTACAGTACCATCATCCCTAGTTATCGTCCTGATCATGGGTCTGGGAGTTTCACTCTTATATAATCATGCCAAAAGCCTTCCTGTTTTATCACCTCCAGGTTGCACAGCCTTTCCCATTGTTCCGCACATTTCTGTTACAATTTAAGTATCAACTCCGTATCTCTGCTCCCTTTATTCAATGTCCTTTCTAGTTCCCTTTCTGTTTCTTGTAGTTCAGCCACAATCCCCCTTTGCAGGCCCTTTGATTTAGCTATGGCTACCCCTCTCATCACTACCTTGAAGGCTTTCCATAATGTGCTCGCCGAGTCAAGGCTACCCGTATTCTCTCCAAAGTAATTTATAATCTCCTCCCGTATAACCTCCCTAAACATCGGATCCTTGAGCGCCTCCGCCCGGAGGCGCCATGTCAGAATCCTTGCTCTCGAAGGGCAATATTGCCACCCGAGAACCAGAGGCGAGTGGTCCGAAAGGACCCTCGCTTTATATTCTGCCTGAGTAATCTCCATTAATACTTCCGCCGTGGCGAAGACATAGTCCAGCCTCGTATGTAGCTGCTGCGAGGCAGAGTAATGTGAATATTGCCTTTCTTGGGAGTATTTCGTTCTCCATATATCTGCCAGACCAAAATCGTCTAGCAGTGTCTGCAGTGCCTTTGCCGCTGGAGTGGGTCTCTCAAACTTGCCATCCGACCTATCCACCCTGGGGTTCAATACACAATTAAAGTCCCCTCCCCAAATCACTGCACTACCCATGCACATGCTAAGGTTGTTGCAGTAAGTCCTGAAATACGCTGCCGTATTTTGATTGGGGGCATATGTATTTATAATACTGATCTCTTTATTCTCCAATAGTCCCCGCAATATTACCATCCTCCCATCCATTTCGGCCACTTCCTGCAACAGTTGAAACGGGACATCCGGTGCTACCCAGCCTCCCACAACCCCTTTCCATTTCTTCGCAATTGTTTCAATTTTTTTCCGTGTCAAGTGAGTCTCCTGCAACAGTGCTATATCTATCTTTTGCCTGCGCAAGTACATCACCTTGTTTCTTTTCAGATAACTGTTAAGTCCCCTGACATTCCACGTAATTATTTTAAGCTCCCCCATGGTCTGCGAGTGTTCCTCTTCCCCTCCCACCATTGAAATCCAGATCCCACTTCCGTCTTAGTCTATCTAGGCTTGTTCCCCGATTCAAACTTCCTAAACCTGCAAACACTTCAAACTTCTCCTCCCTTCTCCCCCACACTTCCCTTTCCTCAACTACAACAAACCACTGCACACATCCCCTTCCCTCCCCCCTCCCCATGCCAAAAAATGCCCAGCTCCATCCCTAGATCTCAGGCTCCCCTGCGTTTAGACCTACCCTGGAACCCCAGGCCAAGACCCCAGCAGGGTGTCACCACACTATTGGTGACTTAACTAATCCCTAGATGGGGGTGTACAGACTAGCTCTGTCAGGCTCCTTCATAAAGCAATAATCACAGTGCTCATGTCTCATTTTCTATTTCAAACTGGTTTTACCGGCCGACGGGCCATATTACTGACTATAGTCAAGTCCCATAGTTCCATGCCGCACTCATTTCAGGTGCCCCCACTGCACATTACTTATCTCCTCAGTCTCCTCTTTTCGTCTGGATGTCGTCTCCTGTGGGAATCCTTGCGTATCAAGCCATCCCATGGCGTCCTCCAGAGTTTCAAAAAATAAAGTTCAGTTTTTGTGGAAGACTTTCAGTTTCGCCAGGTAAAGCAACATATGCTTATGGCCCGCTTCTCTCAATCTCTTCTTAACTGCCCCAATGTGCATTCGACTTCGCTGCACCATCAAGGTATAGTCCGGGTAGGCCGTTATGCTTGCCGCTCCTCTCTGGATTGTTCCACCTTTGCGGAAGTGCTCCAGTATCCTTTCCCGATCCCGGTAATTAAGGATTTTGGCAATCACTGGCCTAGGCGGGTTACCCGGCGGCGGCCTCCTCGTCAGAGCTCTATGCGCCCTTTCCACCGCGAACCCCTGAGACAAAGCCCCTCCAGGTATCTCCTGCAGCAACATGGATTCGATAAACTCCGTGGGGTTGTGGCCCTCTGCTCCCTCCGGCAAGCCCACAATGCAAATTCTATTTATCCGGGCGCTTCCATCCGCTTCCTCTGCCCTATTCTCCAAATTGTCTACTCGCTGCACCAGGGCGTGTAGTTCCAACTTGTGTGAAGCACAGTCCGCCGTATTCGGGTTCACCTCTTTCTCAAGGTTCTCGGTGCGCTCTGCCAGTGACCTGGCATCCTGTCGGAGAAGGTTCACCTCTTCCTGCACCTCTCCAACCTTGCGGTCCAGCGCTGTTTTTAGTTCAGTTACAGCCAATTCAAGCTTGGCTTCCCAGGCCAACTTCAGGTCCGCAATTGCAGCTAGGACCTCCTGGTTTGTGCCCGTGATAGCTATGCTACCCGCAGGGGGCCTGTCCTTGCTCCTGGCACCCTCCTGGCCGGGCGGCGTCCTGGCGTATTCGTCCAGCGTGGGCTGCTTCCCCTTGAGTCTTGGAGGTTTGTTAGACATGCCGCTACAGCTATAAGCCGTGGGCAGCCCCGCCAATTGTGGTCTGTAGTTCCAACGGGGACAATCCGCTACAGTCTTTTATGTTCGAAGAGGACGCCTCAGGAGGTGTTCCAAGCCCAGCTCTTATTCGCCACAATGGATTGTGCTCTCCCACGTAATCATATGAGCCCTCTCCACAACTCCTTTATACTTCCATGGAAATGTCCCATGACTCATGTCCCAATCAACGGCGGATGACTACTACCATTGCAGGCCCCAGTTTCAGTTGTCGGCCGCGCACATGGGCCGTGCAGCCTTCATCCGCATCCTGAGTCCGCCATACATCAGGCTTGCTGGTTGGCTAGCGCGTAGCCTTTTGATCATGGGCCCGTTGTCTGTTGTCTTTTACTTGGGCCACGCGCCCATTGGAACCATTGTATCCTCGATGGCCAGCCGATCTGCTCCACCCCTCCTTTCTTACTGTTGGGGCAGTGCCAGGATGCTAGCAATAGTCATGCATCTGGCATCAGGATTTGCACCATTAAATGTGTTGTGGGTGTTCCAGGAGGTATTGTGGTACAGTGCAGATTGCTGTAATCAATTTTCGGACCCAATACTGGCCTTCTAGATACTGCTCAATAAAGTTATTGCATGCAAGCGTGTGCTTATCCATGCAGTGCTCAATTACTGTCATGCTCTACAGCTCCATCTGGCCGGATCCCTTCTCCCTCCCACTCCCTCTGTGGGACGCTATCAAGCTACTCGCTTGTGCCTCACTCGCAGGCTCTGCACCTTCCAGCTGGGCCGATGCCCGTCATGGTCCCCTTCGCGATCCGAACCTCAGCACTCAGGCCGGAGGGAGCACGCAGGTGGGTTTCTACGTCCCCGCGCCGCAGTCCCAGTTCCCGGCGGTCCGCTCTGGGTTGGGGCCCACCTCTCCCCCTCATCCACCAGATGTTTCGTGGCACCCGTCCTGTTCGGGCCACGGGGTCCGCTTTGTTTAACACGACTCTGGCGCGGTCCTAGCGCCGGCAGCCCCTTCGTCTCGCGCTGTCTTTGGGGGTTTTTCTCCCGATTCTAGGCAGCTCAGAGCACCTGTGCACGCCTGTGGCAAGCCTCGGGGTGTATGTTTCCACGGCTCCACCCGCCCCAGAGTCCATCCAACAGTAAGCAGCTTCATCGATCCGCTAATTTCTTCTTCGTAATCTCGGAGGGGTCGCCATTTTTTATTTTCCGTTCCACAACTCTTCCGGACCACACGCGCCTCGATCAGCCGTTCTGAATGTCCTGCGGGCTCCAAACTAACACTGGGTGTTCACTTTGCTTTCATAAGCTGTTGCTTATGTTTTTGTGCTCGCCAGTCCAGTGCAACTGCACTTTTTCCAAGGATAATTTTCGGATCACCAGGAGCCCCACTGCAAGCACGTCCGTTCACATGGCCTTGTAGCCACGCCCCCTCAAATTATGTTATGGTTGGCGCAATTATATAAACAAACTCCAGTCCTAGAATATATGGGGAAGTGTTGGATAGAGCCTTTGAAAAGAATAGTCATCCATGATGTTATTTCCAACGATAATATCATGTTGTGATTCCGCCTGTGTAAATAAACGCAATGCCGGTGCAGATCACACACTGGCATCTCCATTTGCACTCCCTGTCCAGCTTGAAACCAACAATCTACATGGGAGACTTTGAAAATAGGTGAAACAGAATGTCTGCTCTAAAAACCAACGGTTTATGATGGGGAAAATGGACACATGCCTTGCCATGTCTTTTGGCACATCTGATCATACTCCTCTAAATCACGAGAATATGTGAGTATAAGCATATGTGAGTATAACACAGAACAATTCATTGTATTAGCCCAAATCTCATCAGTGAATATGGCATAGTGATTGGTTAAAAGAAGTGAGCAGGGCTTGGTGCTGCCCCTTCAGCCCCGGCTTCTGTGCCAGACATTCTTTTACAACACTGTGGCCATACAGACTGGGCTGTGTAGAGTGCACACGTTAGGGCTGTGCTTCATTTACTTCAGGTCGTCTTCACTGCTGCCTCCCTTAGTCACAAAGGAATAACGCTTTGAAGCAAGCTACAAAACCAATAGCTTAAAGCCTGGAGCTGTGAGGCCTTTCTATTTATAGGAAGGACAACGATGCAAGGAGAGAAGCGATATAGCAGTGCCGGTATGTGTGAGCAAAACGGTGCTGGAGATTTTGGTTACGGCTGGGCAGAAGTTAGTTAAGTGTACAGATCACATATCCAGGGTGCCTGATCTGTGGGCATTATCAATATCACCTCACTGCTTCCACCACCAACTAGATTAAAGAGGCCTTTCCCTCAATCAATTACTGTTCTTATAGAGATCCCCCTGTGCCACTCATCTTTCGATTTGATCTGCCTTTTAATCTTTACTCAATTTCACTGCACACAGTTTTCCTCTGGTGTGGTTATCTGTTATCTGAAAGTTTGATAGGGTTTGGTGTGCATGCAAGGGGATTACGTCTCACCGCCCGTGTCCTACGGTTGGCAGCAAACCACCAGCAAAATGATGGAGAAATGGACCGAAAACTACACTTTCCAGTTGCCCTGTTGAAACTCTATGGAATATTTCTCAAAGAAATGGCGATCTTGGTGTCTCAGATCTCCCAGGCTACTCTTCTGAATAGTCCACGATTGTGTCTTTTCAGCGGCATTTGTGCTCGATAGAGAAAAAATACAGAGTGGCAGGACTGTGATCAACGGCAACACATAAAATACAGAACTCATTCTAACCCTTTGCATGGTTAATCACTCATCTAAAAAAATGTAAATGGTAAGGGGATACATTACTTGTTTATTATACGTAGCAGGTGAATTACGAGCACAACAATTTATTTCACCTTAGCAGCTTACCAAATTCAGTGCACAAGGCAATATAGATAACGCAGTTACAATAAAGCGCATAACATTGACGTGTGAGAACCTGTTGGTCTTCAATTCATGCATTTACTTTGACAGATGATTGAGTTCCGCATCCATGTAGGTATGCTATGTGGCTATGAAAGTTCAAATAAACGTGTGTTTTAGGACTTCTGAACCACTATCTGTTAGGCAAAATCCTGTGCAGTTCCCTTGGGGGAACACTGCAAAAAGATTAAGACTACAGGATTAAGCAGTAAACCCAACTGGTAGCAGTCTGCACCACCCAGATTTACCTGGTAGCTGTGGCTGAGCAGTCAGACTTCTCTCAAGATGAGTAGGGCAGTATACGGAGGATACACAATAGGGCCAAAAACACAGTGGAGCAAACAAACACTGACCAGAGCTTGCTACCAAAAGTATATAATTATGTATTTAAAACACACTTTAGGAAATACACTAAGCACTCTAAATCAAAGCAAGTTCAAACACAGTCAGATAAAGTATACACACCTCCCTTAATAATTATTAGACAAGTCTAGGTCAAAACACCACTAGTTGTAAAAACAGATGCGAGCGCTTAACTTAGATGGCACTCCAATAATTAAGTTAGAGGGAGAGAAAAAGACAGGTCATGAAAATAAACAGTTCCAACACTTTTCTAAGACCACAGCAAGTTAGTGAAGGCAGAGTCTACTGTAGAGCCAAAGTTCATAGGCCAGGGCCACTTTAAATGGAGCAAGGCAAAATGTACCCAAGATCACACAGTTTAAAAATGCACTCAAGTTTTTGCGAAAATGTTCAAAAGAGGTTGGTTTGATGCGAAAGATAAAGTTAGGTGTCTGGGGGCCAACCCATTGGA
The DNA here is from genome assembly GCF_040938575.1 of Ambystoma mexicanum. Lineage (NCBI taxonomy): Eukaryota > Metazoa > Chordata > Amphibia > Caudata > Ambystomatidae > Ambystoma > Ambystoma mexicanum. The sequence continues at coordinate 1,191,493,267 of NC_090933.1, forward strand.
AAGCCAAGGATTTAAGGGTCACCTTTAGTGATCTTAGTTATCCGAAGAAAGGGAGGCCAGGCCGAACACAGTACCTTTAAAAGTGAGGAAGCTCCAGCGGGGGCAGTTGTTCCTGGCAGCGGGTGCAGTTCATGGTTTCGACCAGGGGAAACGAAGATCTCGTCGAGGAGGAAACTTGGAGACGTTGCACTGCCCAGGGATGAAACCAGCCACGGAGTTCGTTCGGTTAAAATGGGCGCTCCTTTTATTCGCGGCCCCAGTGGACTGAAGCTTGGCTATCCGGCCGCCGGGGTGCTTGGCGCTGGCGATTCGACCAAGGGGCATCCTGGAAGGCGAATGTCGAACTGGTTGTCCCCACCACTTCAGAGGGAGAAGACTCTTGCAGCAGATCTTCTCTTGTCGCCGGGGAAGTGGTGAGGTCGTTGCAGCAGGGCTCCACCGGTGGTGTTGTCATTGCAGATGGCTCAGCTTCTCCCCTCTTCGGATTTCTTATGTCCTGTGGCGACTTCTGAAGTTCCAGTCCCAAAAGCCCTGCTTTTATGCAGAAAAACCCCCATTCAACAGCCTAGCTGTCACTCATACATGCTAAGTGGTGAGCAGGGCGGCCAATTCCCCCACCCACACATCCTGTGAATCCCAGACAGAGTGGCACCAGTTGGAGGGCTTCTGTTGAGAAGCCCGCCAAAAAGTCGAACAAAGGGCCCGACCTTGGTTGGAGTTACAGAGACGGACACGTACGCCATTTTGCCAAAGAGTTCTGGAAAAAAGACCCAACCGGTGATTTTATATTAATTAAATAAACCAGCGGTATCTTTCCAATGCACCAAAAAAAGTGGTGCGTTTAAAATGAATGGGAAAATCCCATAGGAAATATTCCGGTGGAATATTTTGTGTGGTAACCACTGCCCCCAGCCAGAAACTCGACAAGGGGGGACTGGACAGTGCCCCCTTGGTAACAGACCCAGGGGCAATCTAATTAACCCCTTCCAGTACTTCCACAATATGATGGTGTGTACTGGTTCTGTTCACAATTTTGGACTAATAAAGCCAATGGTGACTTTACATGCCCTGGGAGACAGTAGTCAGTCCCAGGGTACAGAGTTTATGTTTGGGGGTCACTATGACACCCCTGTGTTACTGCACTTAGGGTGCTGTGTAACATATACTAAAACAGATGATACCCTTTGGAGTAAAAGACCCCATAGCCCATAAGCACATAATAAGTCAAAGACATACCTCAAATCATGCCTAAGAGTGGGAGAAAAAGAGTTTCACTCTTAGCAGGAGAAAAAAACAAACCCCAAAAATCCAGCAAAGCTGCTGGGGGACTCACTAGGTTGGGGAAATTAGCCTTATAAGAGAATTCTCCCTAACACTATCACCTTGAGTACTTTTTCCCCAACCACATAGGACTCAAATTACTATGGGCCTCATTACACGGTAGGCAGTGGACCAAGGTGCTATTAGCACCTTGGTCCTTGCCGGTAAAATACCGGCACCGCCTTGGAGGAAAGGGGAATTACCGCCCTATTCCAAGGCTGGCAGGGCGGTAATTCCCCCTTCCCCCATTGCCCTTCCCCATTCCCATTTTTGCCCCATAGGGCATAATGAGAATGGGGGAGGTGCTAATTACGGTAGCGCAAATTGCGATACCGTAATTAGCACCCTGGTCCCTTTGCGGGTTGGTTTTTAACACCTGCAAAAAAGCAGGCGTTAAAGTACCAACCCGCAAAGGGACCTCGTAGTAAGGCGGTAAGGTTTACCGGTCACCAGTACCATTACCGGTGACGTTAACCCTTACCGCCTTCCGTGTAATGAGGCCCTATGACTTCTATCATTATATACTAACCTACGGTTTATGGTTAATCCATCGATTTCAAATGCATCGAAATGCATTTCCATCGATGCAAAAGCATCAAATGCCTTTCCATCGAAATACTATCTTTTACACGTAAAAGTGCATTTTCATCTAAACCAGTCCATCGAATTTCTAAATGGACATGTTTAGATGGATATCCACTTTTAAATGTAAAAAACAGCATTTCGAGGCATTTTTTTGTAATGGAGCTGTCCAGTGCTGAAATCTTCAAAGGATTTTAGCACTGGCCAGCTTCATGTAACGTTGAATTTTTTGCCCCTCCCACACCCCCACGACTCCCAAAACACCCCGTAACCCAACTCAAACCCTAAACCTAATTCTAACACTTGCCTTACCCCTTACCCTAACCCTAAATATAACCCTTGCTCTACCCCTTACACTAACCTTAACCCTAAACCTACCCCTTACGCGTGGCCCTACCCCATACCCTAACCCTAATTAAAAAAAAAAAGAATCCATCGAATTTCCATCGAATTATATTGAATGAAAAGGCATTTCGATGGAAATGCTTTACGTTGGATAGAATTCGATGGAAAGGTCTTAGATGCCTTGGATTTCGATGAAAACACATGATACCCTAACCTACTGACTAGAGATACTATCAAGAATTCAATTACACATTAGGGCTGCCATGGCCCATGTAATCGGTCCATTCCTTGCCTGTTCCTGGTACAGAAACCCAACACAGTATCCATATTTACCCACCACGGAGCATCTATTCAATCCGCTGGATATTTTCGGCCGACATGGTACAATAACAGATGTATGATTAACAGGTATCCATAAGCCAACACTTATATCACATACACCTTTGTTTTTAGTAAAGATTTTCCTTTCCTGATGTGTCCTAACGCTTGCATCAAGAACATCACTAGACAACACTGAAAACGTGTTAAAAAAACCCAATAAAAAACAACACTCTTTAAAGTCATGCATACCTTTATTGCTGACAGTCTTTGAGTTCACCTCCAGTGTCTCCAGCGGCTCGGTTCCAATGTTTTCCAGTTTTATGACAAGTTGCTGGGTCTCACCATTGTAGAGTTGCACCGATACGTTGGTGGACACTTCATCCCCAGAAGAAGGCTGCAGTGTGTTAGCAGACCTACAAGCACACAAATAAGTATGTGTTACCATATATCAGGTGCAATTCACACCCATCCTCCAATAGGACTTGCAGCATATACTTCGTGCAAAAGGTGTTTTGAAGAATCCATTTGCAACTAAGGACTGTTAGGATATGGTACTTACACCTAAGCCCCTGTGGCTCGACCTGCGACACTCTTAGGCATATGCAAAAATTGGCTTTTAGTGGTCATGCACAACACAAATGCTGAATGAAGTTAGACACCCAGACAATGCTACAAGCACTTCAATGTTAGAATAGGCTTACGGCAGACAAACACACAGACTGCAAACACAGGACTTCGACCAGTATCACGTTCTTGGCGTTGGTAGTCAGACATGATATGCAGCATACAACGAAATGTCACGTAGTACACAGAATCAATGGCACGAAACACTGAATACCTACATACAATGGGGTTTATTGGGGTACAGTGCAGTGGCAAAATAGTAACAGGGGAAAGCATACACTGCAACACAAATGTGTTGGGATAGGTCCGGTCGTTTAGATGTAAGATTCAAAGAAAATCCAATGTTCACAAACTCGCTCAGTCCCAGGTTGCACTGGTTTCCTCCCTGAAAGTGAAAATAGTACACACAAAAAATACTATTTCACAAAAAAGTCCCTACTTTCCCCAGTGTCGGGGCATCGACTTCTGCTGGGTCCCTACACAGGAATGGCTCGCATATTTCTCTTTTGTCCCTTTATCCCGGATGGTCCACAGTTGGCGAGTTTCTACAATAATTCCCTGTATGATCTTTGAGGTGATCTCGCCATTGAAGTCCTCTCTGGTATGATGGAAAATCGGGGCATGGGAGTTAAGTGAGGCCCTTGCTAGAGTACAGGCGGTGGGCCAATTATGGGCTGCAGGGTGAGCGGGTGCCCACCTGCTGGTCTTACACTTGCAGTCGTTAGGTTAGCTTGTCTCAAAACCTCAGGCTCCTGCTTTCCTATTACTGGCCTGGGTTCTTTGGCTTCCCCTGCCCTTATTCCCCAGTTTAGATAGCTGATCTCCACAATCAGACTTTCAACCAACTCCCAGTCTCTCCTTTTCTAATCACCTCTCATCAGTAACATTCCCAACTGTCTTAATCTCTTCAATGATCACCTTCTTCAACACTATGTGGTCACAGCTCCCCCACTATTTACTAGCAATTCCAATTCGCCTGGCTCCTCACTTTGGTGTCCTGTGTCTCTCCTCCAGCGCCCAGATTCTAGTATGGCTGAGTCCACTGGACATCTCTCCTAACCTCTAGGGCAAAGCTCCCACTCTAGGACCTTCTGTGGGTGTAGACCCTGGATCTCAGTCTTGATGGCATTGAGGCAGAGATCGTTAGAAACTCACCATCACTGAATAGCGGATAGATAGTCAGGAATGAGCAAGGAGGAGGCAGAGGGTAGCCTGAAAGAGAGCTGTATGTCATCCGTATAACACTGAAAGTTAGAGGTGAAGGTAGAGATCAGGATGGCCAAAGGGGCGAGATAGATGTTGAAAATCCAGGGGGAGAGGATAGAGCCATGGAGAACACCCATGTAGAGAGGGAGGTGGTCAAGAGAAAGGAACCAAGCTGGACCTGGGAGGGTCGGTCCAGGAGGAAGGAGGTCAGCCAAGGCAGAGCCTGATCCGTGATGCCAAGGGTCTAGCAGAGATGAGTAATCAGGATCTTGTGGTTGGCCGTGTCAAAAGCAGAGGAAAGGTCGAAGAGAATGAGGACAGAGTGAGAGCTAGAGTTGAGATTTTAGAGAAGATCTTCAGCGCTGCTCAGGAGTGATCTTTCCGTGCCTCTGACTGCTCTGAAGACAGACTGAAGGTCATGGAGACAACCTGTGGGTGGTCTCCCTCTGACTACTACGCCCTGGCCCTGCCTTTCAGCCTCTCTAAGAGGAAAGGTAACTCAGGTGTGCCTCGTAGGCCCCAGCCCTGGAGATGGATTCCAGTTCTGATCTATAGCAAAACACAAGTGATGGCTGGAAGGTGTAGATTTAATCTTCACCTCTGGAATTGCTCTGGGCACCGCTCCAGACCATAGTTATTTGTCTGCCAAGCCATTACAAAAGGAGAAGCACCGTGTGCAAATCAGACTTGGTCCCATCCCAAAAGGGCCAGTCCAGCATGAACTGCTTGGTCACATCCCTCCTGCACGAGACCACAAACATCCCCAGGCATGTTTCGCCTCATCAGTGAGGAGTAGCTTGGGTCTCTAGGGCCAGCAGGTAAGGGACCCACATCTGGGCATAAGACTGGCTAGTTCAGCCTCTTGGGTGGTCATCTTGCTGACTGCCACACCCTAGTCCTGGCCCCTGGTTGGCTACAGAGTCAGCAGCTTCTGAGAAAGGTGTGTGGTTGACTTTTTCCATTGGCTTTCCAATAGGTAAAAATGGGCACACCCACAGACCAAGCCGCAGGATGGATTTCTGCAAATGATTATTTAGAGAGCAGAGGAAAGCACAGAAATGGGTGCTTTTTTGGTTTTGTGGAAATCAGTCTAGAGGTTTTCTTTAAATTATGTATAGAACAGGGTGTCTCCGCCAGCCAGTATCTCCCACAATTCATTATTGAAGCTATACCTGTTCAAAATTAAAGCTCTGCAAACTATACTATTTCACTTTGTAAAGGTTTGCTTTTGCAAAGTACAAGCTGGCCCAGGAAAGTGAAATATTTATTTTCACACTGTCGCAAGGGATCATGAATTACTTCAAGACTCCGAGATGGTTCAAGGGTTTTATTTCTATTTTTGTGGGGCACAGAGCCACCCCCCCTCTCTCTCTCTGTCTCTCTCTCTAGTCACATTATGACACTCCTCCTTAACCCAGGCGACGGTAACCCCTGCTTAGTGCAACTGAATGTTGACCTTTAGTGTCTAAACACTGGCTTATGCTAGAGATGATGATATAAATGCCGGCTGTCTAATCTTCCTCCGGGACTGTCTCTATGCTATCCAGTTGCTAGTGATCTAATTGGGCTTGGGATAGTGCCTTACACAGTGTGATTCAGGCTTCTTCTAACATGCCCAAACTCACCTCTCCCATTTCTATACGCTATCCATCTCACTACTTCCGCCTCTCTTATATCACTTAGATGTTCTCTCCCTCCTTCTAGGTCTTGCCTTCATACTTCGATGTTACTCCCCCTTTCACTGTACTACTCCTCCCTTCTCCGTATCACTAGTGCTACTCCCTCCTCCGTACGACTAATCCCACCTCCACTCCCTCCTCCGCACCCCCACTCTGTCCTCTGCACCTCCAGGCTGCAACTCCTCCCTTTAGCCTACAACTCCTCCCTCCAGCCTACTACTGAAGCACCCTTCTTTCAATTAGGCAGATTCGCTTCAAACTCACCCCTTACTCTATTTTGTCTACCCACTTGCCAAACAATAACACACACACACACACACACACACACACACAAACCACTTTCAATCCTTAGCCAATAACTCAGCTGTCCAACAAATCGGCGAACACACACCACTGCTCCATCAGTCTTCTGCTGGTCTCTTGATCATCCCCTACCACCACCACCTCAAAACCCACATTCCTCTTTATAATGTCCTTGCTCTATCCAGATTGTAAAACTTTCCCTTGTCCTATCTGATCAAGTCGACCCCACCCGGGACGTGTGGCACGTGTAGTAAAAAGTCCTACACACGGGGCTAAACCCCACACACCTTTTCTGTGCAAGCTCGCTGAATACTGAATCTGGCGGATCAAAGGCCAATGTTCATATTTGAGTTCCCGGACCCTGGTGATGTACATGTGGGCAGCAGCATCACCACTGTCATGAAAAGATTTAAGTGGGACTGCTGACATATATTTGTGACATGATTTTCCTTTTTACCTGCTTCCCAGAGCCTAACTCCCACCCTACAGTCAGAAGAATAGAGCTGTACCGAGTGCAAGGCTCCAGCGGGAGCTAGATCTCTGCAGATTACCCAATGGTCGCAAAACCATTGTGTGGCCTACACCCAGAACATCTAGAAACCAGTTCCCATTATCCTTGTGTAAATGATTAACATAGGATGCCATCAAAAACATCCCTAGACAGTTATCACTGAAACAACTGCTTTCACGTGTGCAATATAGTCCCCAAGTATATTCATAAAATATGAACACATTAAGAAGATTCACACATGGTTTAACATTTTTGTATATTTATTCTCTTACAGAGATAATAGGAGCATAAAGCAAGATAAATAATAGGATAATTGTATATAGTACAATTATCTATAGAGTATTCAACACTTACATTCCCATCTAAGAGTCTATAGCCTGCAGCCAATCAAACATGCATAAGTATGTCACAGTAAAAACTAAGGATATTCTCACATTAGTGAAGTTAGGAAAGATTAGCTAATAGACATGCAATGTTATTTCAGACACTGTAAAAGACTTGAAAGGAAGGGCTACAAAAATGATCAAAAGCCATGCCTGCTTAAAGGAAAGGACCTAATAGCAACCTAAGCCGTGGACAAAATGACAGGCAAAACAGCAGCAACTGTTGGTATCCTTTCTCCCATCCACCAATGCAATTATTGGTCTACTATGCTGGCTTGAAGAACTGTGGATGGTAACAAACGCTTTCAAACGCACTATACCAAATTTGCAAAAACACTTTAACTCAGCACTTCCATAAACATCAGTGAACAGTCACGAGCTAAACCTGACAAAAACACCCCATGGTCACTCCTAAATTTCAGAATATTGGAAAGACAGATTTATCTCGAGAGTGTGCTCCCGTTCCACTCCTAGTATCATTTTATTTTAATATATTGTAAGGCGCAAAAGGACAGGCAACCATCTCAGATTGTATGTTAGTGTCTGGTGTGTACAAGAGAATGGGGAAGCCAGAGAAGAAAGAGAAAAGAATTGTGGAAAACACAGTGGGCAAAATGCCCAACACCAGCCACAAGGAGTTGCAGGCAGGGAGCTGTAAGCGAATACACCTGTCGGAGGAGGAAAGAGAACCCCGTCCGGACTTTCATCAATTCTAACGGAAAGGAGGGGCATGAAAAATTCCCTCGCTGTGAAGGGATATAATGTGACAGTTAAGCTCCTTCTTATGCAGATAACAAGTAGGCTGACAGAGTCTGAGAAGGTGGTGGTATCATTTCTATGGAGTGCGGGAGCGGCCAGAATCAGCTGGGATAACATAACAACCTTAGGAGCGGATTGGAAAACCCTTATTTTGAGCTCTGTTATTTAACAGCACAGGCACTGTTTGCTGGACATTGGTACACCTCTCGGTTCACATTGGTACGCTTACCACTGGAAAAATATGGGGTGGAACCTTCAAACCTGATGTCCGTCATCTTCAGTAATCGATATATGGACTCCAGCACTTCTGATCCGGTCAGGACCACTGTTAGTGCCTGGTTGAGACTATTCCTTAGACTGGAGTTACAGACACCTTAGAACAGAATGGTTCCTTTATGGAACTTCCCTGGCATCCCTCCTTCGTTTGATGAGGAGATTAAAAGAGCATGGGATGTAGCGGGCAGACTGACAATGAGGTATACGTTCCCTGAAGGGCAATTTGTGTCCTTTAAGGACTTCACCAATAAATTAGGTGGTAGCCCCATTATGATACTGCAATACTATTGAATGAAGGTGGTGATTTGCAGTTTGTGGCACTCCTTCCTGAATGAACTAGAAACCCATGAATGCAAAATGGCGATAGTAACAGGGGATGGGGCTAGGCGTATGGTGTCCAAACTATACAGATTATTTCAGACTCATTTAAAATCCCAAAACATGATTGATTTGTTATTCATTATGTGCCTAAACACGAGTGTTTCAAGGCGCAACAAGGTAAGGGAGGGGGAACAAAGGGAGGACAAGACAACGATCTTGCTAGGTCTTGTGTCATTGAGATCGTGCAAGTGCGCAAACAATAAGTGCATGGGAGAGGGTACAGGGAGACGTGCACCCAGGGCAGCAGGTCCCCGAGTTAAGTGAGGGGAGGCTGGGACTCCAAGGGGCAACCCCAGGCCAGTAGTGCAAGGTTAGCCAGGAGGCATTGCAAGTAGGGCCATGCGGCAAGTGCAGAGGGGCTGGTCAGGAGGGTGGGGGTGGGGGGTTGTGGTGTCCTGTAAGACTCAGAGGACAACCAGGCAGTCAGTCAGCAGGTGGAGCAGGGGCAAGGGAAGGTTATCAGGAAAGAGGGAGATAGAAAGAAGGAGTAAAGGTAGGTCTTGAAATGTTTCTGGTACTTAAGGAGGTCCGGCTCAAGGTGGAGAGAGGCAGGGAGGCCATTCCAGAGGGAGGCACCTGCAGAGGAGAGAGTTCTCTGCTTGGAGAAGCAACTCACCCGCAGAGAGTTAGAGGTAGACGAGTGAAGGGCTCTAGGTGGAAGGTACTTGGGAAGAGACAGTTGAAGGTAGTAATGGACACTGCCGCAAAAAGCCTTGTGGACGATGCAGAGAGTATTAAACTCGATCCTTGTAGCTACCGGGAGCCAGTGACAGGATTTCAGGGCCAGAGAGATGCAGTCCCTGGGCTTGAGGCCAAGGATAAGTCTTGTGGTCCTGTTCTGGAGGAGTTAAAGAGGGCGAAGAGTAGAGGTAGGCAGATTGAGAAAGAAGCTGTTGCAGTAATCCAGCCTAGAGAGAACCAGTGCTCTGAGGACAGTGAGATTCTGGGGGAAGGTGAGAAAAGGGAGAATCCCTTTGAGGAGGTAAAGCTGGAAGTGGGCCTTCTTGGCAAGGTGCGTGATGGGTGGAGAGAAGGAGAGTGTGGAGTCGAAGATCACTCCACGGTTTTCTGCCTCAACAGAGGGTGAGGGCAGAGGGCCCGAGGAGGACGGCCAGAGAGAGTGAGGGAAAGCAGGAGCAGTGGTCCCAATGAGAAGGATCTCAGTCTTGATGGCATTGAGGCAGAGATCGTTAGAAACTCACCATCACTGAATAGCGGATAGATAGTCAGGAATGAGCAAGGAGGAGGCAGAGGGTAGCCTGAAAGAGAGCTGTATGTCATCCGTATAACACTGAAAGTTAGAGGTGAAGGTAGAGATCAGGATGGCCAAAGGGGCGAGATAGATGTTGAAAATCCAGGGGGAGAGGATAGAGCCATGGAGAACACCCATGTAGAGAGGGAGGTGGTCAAGAGAAAGGAACCAAGCTGGACCTGGGAGGGTCGGTCCAGGAGGAAGGAGGTCAGCCAAGGCAGAGCCTGATCCGTGATGCCAAGGGTCTAGCAGAGATGAGTAATCAGGATCTTGTGGTTGGCCGTGTCAAAAGCAGAGGAAAGGTCGAAGAGAATGAGGACAGAGTGAGAGCTAGAGTTGAGATTTTAGAGAAGATCTTCAGCGCTGCTCAGGAGTGATCTTTCCGTGCCTCTGACTGCTCTGAAGACAGACTGAAGGTCATGGAGACAACCAACAAATTCAGCGTGGAGGGTTAACTTCACCAGGAGTTTGCCCAGGAAAGGGGTGATAGAGATCGGACGATAGTTTGCCAGAACAGAGGGGACGGCAGAAGGCTTTTTTAGTAGGGGGTGCACAAGGGAGTGCTTGAGGAGAGAGGGGAAGTGCCAGTAGCGAAGGAATGATTACAGAAATTGGCCATGGCTGGAGCGAAAGAAGCAATGTTGTCCTTGATGGTTCTGGAGGAGCAGGGGGTCACCTGTTTAGATGAGACTTTCATCTACCGGGCTTGTCTGGAAAAATCTTCAGGTGTTACAGGAGGGAAGAGGAGGCAGCCAATACAGGCCCGAGAAGGGTGGTAGGGAGAGACAGAGGAGAAGTGGTGGAGAGTGCGGACAGGATGTCCTGGGTTTTAGTGGTGAAATGAGAAGCCAGAGCCGTGCAGAGGGCCAGGGTGGGTGTAGAGGAGGAGGAAACTGCAGTAGGATTGGACAACTCCTTGCAGATTTTGAAAAATGTGGCTGTGTTGTTAGAGGCCGCAGAGATGCGGGCTTGAATGTGGACCCTCTTCTTAGAGAAGATGGAAAGTCTGTATTGCCTTTGGAGCAGGCGATCGGCCCGTTTGTCAGAGAGTCTACTTCCACTCAGCTACTCTGCACATGCGTTTTAGAGCAGCCAAATCGGAGTAGTACCAAGAGTTGCACTTTGTGGCATGCTTCAGTTGGATCCTCATGACAAGGATATTCAGAGTGTTAGGGATGGAAAGGTGAAGTTTGGAAAGGGCTGTGTCAGGATGGGAGTCAGCCGTAGGAGTAGGTGGAGGGGAGAATGTGGAGGCAAAGGCAGCCGCCTACACTCGCTTCATAGGTTGAATAACTGTGAAGGAAGGTGGCAGTGCTGGAAGGGCCTTTGACAAAGGCACAGGAAGTTTCAAGTGAGAGGAGAGAAGAAAGTGATCAGTCCGGATAGAGGAGTAGTGAGAGGCTTATAGAGGGAGATGCCTGAAGAGATGCAAGCATCCACAGTGTGGCCAGCAAAGTGAGTAGGACCAGAGGGTAGAATGGAGAGGGAAAGAGTTGCGTATGTCGCGAAAGATCCCAGAGGAGTCTTGGAGGTCCAGGTGGATGTTGAGAAACCTAAGGAGGAGAAGCTGGGAGTTGTAGGATAGGAGAGAGGAAGAGAGAGCCCATTGAGAGAGGAAGACGGTGACCAGGCCAGGTGACCTGTAGATGATGGCCAAGGTAAGAGAGGCCAGCAAAGAGAGAGCCTGCAGTGCAGGCATTCAAAGGAGAAGTGGGTCTGAGTGGGGATGATAGAAGCAGGGATTCACTCAGGAGAGATCAGGGCCACTCCGCCTCTGGGCCTGTTGGGATGCAAGAAAAGTGGGAGAAGGATTTAGGTCTAACATTGGATGATGACAAATGAAGGAGATTCTGCCTACTGACCAAGGAGGTTTCTATGAGTGCTAGAGACCAGTGAATGCAGTTTGAGGTGCTTAACCAGTTGCATTACACTCCGGACAAACTGGCCAAATTCTCTCCTGGAGTGAGTGGTGACTGTGTTAAATGTGGTAAGGCTCTGGCAGATTTGTTCCACAGCATTGGGAATGCCTGCTGATTTTATTATTTTGCAGGAGAAAGCTGCAATATTGGGCGACATGCTGGATATCCCACCAACAATGACGCCACTCAAATACCTACGAAATCAAGACTCACTCCCAAAATTGAGGAATGGCTTAGAGACTTGATATATGTTAATGAGAGGGAGGAATACTATGTGTCCACAATTACAGTGATTTGTAGACCCAAGAACATATGGAATCCTCTGGGAGTATATCTCGCTGGTGTCGATCATAGAGGGGAGAGCGAATGAAAGTAGACCACTGGGTGGTATAATTAATAGTGCATAATCCATGAACTGACTATAATGTACATATGGGTGTGCCAATGTTAACAGCATTTCATATATATGTGTCAAATGTACTGTATAATAACATCTGTGTGTTTCGGTTAACTACACTTTGTATGTCTGTTTAAAAATAAAGGTTAACAAAACAACATTCAAAGTCATTACTTTGTGGAAAATTAAAGCGAAGTAATAACCATCGGCGAAGTTACATGGAACCCTCTCGTTGGGGCTTTCACTCGGCGCTCTGAGCTACTTCATTCTCGTTCTCCTTGCTGGCTGAGACGCTTCTGACTACTTGCCCGCTGTGCCTGGCTGCACTTCCCCTAGTGCACACCGCGGACCAGGATGCGTTCTCCCTCTCTTGCCACCCACAACCTTTGTACACATGTTGGCATAGATAAACTCTGCAGGTTTCAAAGAAGAAGCCCTCTTCTGGTTGCTTCCTTCAATGACGCTCCTTTAGGTGGCTAGTTTTCTTGGGTAGCTGTTGTCTTCCATGGATATTAGGCAGAGCATGTGTCCGAAGACAAGTCAGCCAGTATTAAACAGTTTACAGCAGTTTCATATACCCTTGCATCTGCATACCCCATCTGGGGGATGGTTTCTTATATCCCTCTCTAGGGTATTCCTGTCCCCTAAGAGAGAGTCATATCCAGATGGATCCCGCTTCTAGGGGGTGTTAAGCATAGAGGGCTCACATCTCTATTCCCAAAGGGGATGGCTCATCCTTGGGGAGATGTGATTATCTCCTTGGATTCATCACACTGTCTAGTCTGGTCTTGCCCCCCTCAACACTGTCATGTTTTTGTACATCCACCCTCCAAGGGGGTGACCCATATCGTTGTCTCTCTTAGCCCCTTCCTTAGACCCATCTGGCCTGCTTATTTCCCCTGGTGAGAACAGTCTTGTTGCTCTTAATGCGTTCATCTAACTTTCTCCTGACTTTCCACTCCCCCCTCCTCTTGATTTTTGCCTGTCTCCACTTTTCCCACCTTTGTAACGGAAGGGATGGCCCCTGATGTGGAAGGATAGAAGGGCTATTATACAATAGGGAACAAAAAATGGGCTCCAACCACAGATACAGTTGTTGACACTACCCTTGTGTAAGGGTGTCTAGGTGATTTTGTTCAAATTACTTCAAAGTGCTGCTTCAAGTAGTAAGCCAGGTATCTTTACAAATAAACAATCAGGTCACCAAATGTAACCAATATGTAAGGCAAAATCCCTTATTAGTTATTTTATTCAATTTATTAGTTTTTCCTGTTTTTCTTTTTAGAGCAAAAATCACAAATGATAAAGGAATTGTAAAGGACATCAGTACAATGCAACAAATAGTAGAAATAAGAGAAATAGTTACTTCTCAAGAAAATTGTTTTTTGCTGTCCAATAGTCACATAGTTAGTGAGTTAGTATCATTTAGGTGATGCAGAATCATATTTAAACATGTAGAAAGGAATAGCAGAAAGAAATATTTATGTTGTATACAAAAACAGTTCAACAGTTATACATACAGCACAAGTAGAAAAGTATAGTGGCCAATTTGTTGGTCCACAAGTTTTAGCAAGGCTGACTAGTTACCCGGCTATACTATGAGTGCCTTAAAAGTTAAATCTCTTGGGGTTCCCTTCACCAAGTTCAAGATAGAAAGTTCAAATTTCAAAGAAAACAATTTTCAAAGCATTGGGATCCTCACCAACCGTCTTGCCAAAGGTAGTTTTGCTGGTTCACCAATGCAAAGTTAACAAAGTTAACACTCTTGATTGCTCCTTTCATTTGCTTTCCATGCAGGGCCCTCGGTCTAGGCACAGTGGACGGATCATGCGGTCCACCCATCACAGGTCACGCAACAGATACCCCTTTTCATCCACTTCTGCAGCAACTGTCCACTGCTTTCCCTTGACAGTGAAACATGATTTTGGTACTAGAAATACCCTCTTTCAACCCTTTATCGTGGTTAGCTTGCTCACTATTCACTTGGTTATGCTGTTGATACTTGCTTCTCTACTCACACCCTTCTTGGGATTTTACTTGCATTGCCAATACTTGTATTTCATTCAACTTTCTCTGTGGTATTTGCCACCTGCACACGTCGCTTTTGTTACATTCAAAATATTCTCTTTTGTTGCTTTATCTCTGCGCGGCATTCAGAAATGCTTATTCAATCATACTTTTATGTAGCTTTGATTCTGCATGGTATTCAATAATGCTTTCAGTTCGTTCGGTATTCAAAATAGTGCATTTGGAACTCACACACGTTACTCGCTCACTTTGCTATTCAGGATTCCAATTATTCTCCCTTATGTAACTCAAGGTTTTCTGTTGCACTTATGCTCCATTCGATTTTGGCTCTCTCAGGACACATCAGCAGTCTTTCTGTATGTTCTCTTCATGTATTAGTTTCTTAGTATAGAGCTCTGCCCCTTCTAGACCACTTGTTTTCCCACACTGGCAGGCTCATCAGTCTTGTCAGCATTACTTCATCAGCACTTAACGCAGCTTTCGCAGCTTGTGCACTTGCCAGCCTTCTGTACATGGGTGGAGCAGCGATCTCCGGGCAGGTTAGCGGCCCCACCCTCCGAAGCAGTTGCTTCGATTTTGGTCCTGGCTTGCAGTCTTGCCACCTGCTCCCTCTCTCTGTTATGCATCGCCAAGTGTCACAGCCTCCAGGCAACACTCTGGTTCCCTTCACGCAGCTCGCCACAGCTCCTGCCTCCTGCAAGCAGGTTTCTCTGTCCCGCCTTCTTGAACTTTGCACTGTCCACAAGGCCTTCTGAGGCCTGGGTCCGCAATACCTTCAGCGCTCCCTTCGGAAATACCTTCCTGCTCAAGCTCTTCGCTCCCCCACCTCCAACTCCCTCAGGGTCCGCCGCTTCTCCAAGCAACGAGTTGGGGTAGATCTCTTTCTTCGGCTGGGGACTCCTTCTGGAACAGCCCCCCCCTCTGAAACTTGTGGAGAGCCATCTTGGGTTTCCAGAAGCTCCTCAAGACCTTTCTCTTTGCCTCTGCCTTTGCTCTTCCTCACCCCTGCTGATCTCATTCTGCTTCGGCACTGGACACCTGGCTACCCCCTGATTGCGGGCCCAGATCACTGCCTACCCTGCCGCACACTTGAACTGCCTCCTGGCAACCCTTGCACTTGGGTCTGTATCTGCAACCCTACAGACCCTTCTAGCACTATTTTGACACCAGTTGTTTGCAACTTATTCTCACAGTTACCACCTGCTGGCAGCACTAATTATTGTTATTTTGATCAAATGTTCAGCACTTTCCACTCCTCCCCTTTGCACTTTCCCCCTTCCCTCCTCCACTGCACTTGCACGTTCTCAATGTCACTGGACCTAGTAAGAACGTTGTTTTGTCCTCCCTTGTTCACCTCACTTGCCTCGTCATGCTCTGTATGGGAGCGATATAAATAAAATATATCATAACTGCCTGCCCTCTTATACTCATGAGGATTGTCAAGTGAACTCAGGTGGGTGTCATTTAGTCCAATTGCCTGACCATAGTTAAAGGGACATGCCTGATCTTTACAATACTATGCAGGCCTCTTCCTCGTCTAAGCACTAGAGTGGTGAAATGACCTACCATTTCTACCAGTGTTCATCACTCTTAGTTGCCTCTTCCTCGTCCCAGCACCATAGTGTGCTAAATGATGGAAAATGTGGGGAAATGTGTTGCAATAGCCCATAAAGGCCTAGGGAGGGTTAGGCTGGCCTTCATAAGGGAAGGGAATAGTTTCTTACCTGTAACTCCAGCATTGGTATCTTTCATGGATTCACATGCTTAGAATATTCCCCGTCGTCAGACTGGGACCCCTCGGTACACATATATAGCCTTTTCCAATAGGAAAACTTCCGACACTTTTGTGTCCTATCTACGTCCTTTTAGGACCCGCCTACGCATGCTCCGTAGGACGACCCCGTATAAGAGGCCCGCCCCCGCGGTTCCCCTTCAGATTTCGGCCCCTCCAAAGTAGGAAGGGTTAAATTTATCAATTAAATACATTACATTCCGGGGAGGTTGGCGGGCGCATGTGAATTCATGAAAGATACCAATGCTGGAGAAATGGAGTTACAGGTAAGAAACTATTCCCTTCTCCAGCATTGGACCTTTCATGGATTCACATGCTTAGAATAGATTGTATAGCAGTAACACTTGAGACGGCGGTGAGAATGTAATGTAATATACTACACAATGCATATGTACAGTAGGAATAAGTTACCTCATATAACCTTACCCACATAAAATAAACTGTCATTTAAAAGGTAGACAACAGATTCTCCACAGCGTGGAGCTTACCTTACTGAAACAGATGGCGCAGGACAGCTCTTCCCATCTGCACCTCGTCCGCATGCTGCCTGGCAAGGCAGTAGTGGCGGGTAAACGTGTGGGGCACTGACCATGCCGCAGCTTGACATATGTCCGTCAGCGGAATTCCTGCCCATAAAGCTGTTGAGGAGGACATCGATCTTGTAGAATGGGCTCTAGGATGTCCTTGCAGTGGCCTTCCGGCCTTAGAGTGACAAAACGCAATCGTCGTTGAGACCCATCGAGCCAATCCTTGTTTAGAGATTGCTTTTCCTCTCGTCGACGGACCATATGCGACGAACAGTTGTCTAGTAGACCTGAGTTCCTGTGTACGTTGTAGGTAAAATTTCAGAGCCCTTTTAAAGTCCAGGGTATGAAGAGCTTTTTCTGCTGCCGATGATGGTGTGGCGAAGAAAGTAGGGAGAACAATGGACGAGTGTTTGTGATACACTGTCGGAACTTTTGGGACGAACATAGGATTAGTTGCCAGGACTACTTTGTCCTTAAAGAATCTTAGGTATGGCGGGTCTACGACCAGCGCTTGCAGTTCCGAGATTCTTCTAGCTGATGTGATAGCAATCAAGAATGCCAACTTCCACGAAATTAATTTTATGTCGGACGTGGCCATAGGCTCAAAAGGCGGTTTCATTAAGCCTGCCAACACTGTATTGAGACTCCAAGTCGGGGGGAAACGTTTTTCCGGGGGAAAAGCTCAAAATAAACCCCTCATGAAGTGTTTTACAAGTCTGTCGCTAAATAGAGGAGACGACTGCCTTTTCCTTGTGAACCTCGAGATGGCCGCCAGGTGCACCTTTATCGATGTGAAGGATAATCCCCTCTCCGCCAAGAGGAGCAGGTAAGGTAGAACTTGTTCCGGCGTCACCGACAACGGTTGTAGGCCCTGTTGTCCCCTACACCATTCACAGAACCTCCGCCACTTATAGGAGTAGGATTTGTTTGTAGAAGGGGCTCTAGCCGCCTGCAGAATTTTTTGAAAATGTCTAAAGCACCGAACTCCGAAAAGTCAGGAGCCAGGCTGTAAGGTTGAGACTGTCCGGGTCGTGATGCCACACCGTGCCTTTGTCCCGGGATAGTAGGTTCGGGGCTTTCGGAAACCCTATGGGATGTTCCAGCGACAGGTGAAGCAGGTCGGAGAACCACGGTTGCCTTGGCCAGTATGGTGTCACTAGAATTGCCCGGCAATTGTATCTGCGTATCCACTGTATTGTCCTCCGTATGAGGGGGAACGGGGGAAAAGCATAGAGGAACATGTCCGTCCATGGGAAGGAGAATGTCTCCCCCCTGGAGCCCTCTTGAGGCCATCTGCTTGCGAATTGCTCGCATTTCTTGTTGTCTTTGGTCGCGAAGGCGTCCAGAGGGGGGTGACCCCATTTCTCGAACACTTTCATCAGGTGAACTGTGTCCATTTCCCACTCGTGTATCTGGGCCAGGCTTCTGCTGAGGGAGTCTGCTTGGGAGTTCCTCACTCCTGGAAGGTGATGAGCCACGATGGAAATTTCGTGCTTTAATGCCCAATGCTATGTTTTCTGGGCTTCTATGGAAAGAGTTCTTGATCGCGTCCCTCCTTGTTTCCTCAGATAAAACATGGCTGTTGTATTGTCGGTCAGTATTCGTACTCGCAAGCCCTTGATGTGTGGTAGGAATGCCTTCAAGCCCATCGTACTGCTCTGAGCTCTAACACGTTTATGTGTAGGAGTGACTCCGTTGGAGACCAGCGACCTTGCGTTTGGAGAGCACCCATGTGAGCTCCCCATCCGGTTAGGGACGCATCCGCGACTATGGTTCGCTGAAACTCCGGCTCCTGTAGGGGTACGCCGTTGTTCAGATTGGGGAAACTCTGCCACCACTGAAGGGTCCGAAGCAGCTTGTCGTCGTCGTCGATGGTTATCTTGTCTGACCACGATCCTTGAGCCTGCGTCCATCGGTCTGCGAGGAATTCCTGGACTGGCCTCATGAATAGGCGACAGTTTTCCACCAGATGGATGCAGGATGCCATGGCCCCTAGGACCGAAACGTATTTTCTCACTGAGATCTTGGTGTTTCGCCGTAGTCGGCATGCTTGTTGATTGAGTCTTGAGGTTCTGTCGAGAGAAGGTTTCACTAGCCCTAACTGGGTCTCGAACTGTGCCCCCAGGAATACCAGCGATCTCGATGGCTGCAGAGAGGATTTTTCGAAGTTTATGGCGAATCCCAGCTGTTGTAGAAGCTGCATGGTGGCTTGTAAACTTGTGTTGGTCGACGCTGGGGAGGATCCCCTTACCAGCCAGTCGTCGAGGTATGGGTATACATGGTGGCCTTGCTTCCTTAGCCAGGCCGCTACTGGAGCCAGGCATTTCGTGAACTTTCTGGGGGAGGTCTAGAGCCCAAAAGGAAGAACCGTGAATTGGTAGTGAGTCCGCCCTATTACAAATCTTAGGAATTTCCTGTGTTTCCGACACATTGGAATATGGAAATAAGCGTCCTGTAAATCCAGGGACGCTAGAAAATCCCCCTCTTGAACGGCGCGGATCACTTCCTGCAGAGTGAGCATCTTGAATTTGAGGCTCTTTAAAGACTTGTTGAGATCGCGTAAGTCTAAAATGGGACGCCATTTGCCGTTCGGCTTTTTTACGACGAAATATCTTGAGTAGACTCCTTGACCTCTCTGTGATGTTGGAACTAATTCTATCACGCCCTTTGCGAACATGAGTGTTACCTCTTGTTGCAGTATCCTCAGATGGGTATGAGCGGTGAACGCAGGTGGAATTTGCGGAGGGCTGTGTTTGAATTGTAGAGTGTCCGTTTCTTATAGTATCCAGCACCCATTGATCCGTCGTTATTCGTTCCCATTCGTCGACATATGCTGAAACTCTTCCCCCCCAGAACGGTGTGTTGTATGTCACTGCTGATCTTTATTTTGCTTGTCACTCGACGACGACGACGGATATGATGGTCTCTTCCTGGAAGTCTGGAAGTTCCGGCGACGGTTTGCCGTTTTGGAGGCAGGTCTGTATCCCTGGGAGGGGTAAGCTGATCTGCCAAAGGATCTGTCTCCAAATGCAGAGAATCTTGAATTACCTGAAGCCCCTCTAAAGGGACGAAAGACTTGTAGTTTCTGCCACTCTGGAGGGCACCCAATGAACGTGCAGTGTCCGAGTCCTCTTTCATTCCCTTTAGGGCTTCGTCCACCTTCTCACCGAAAAGAAGGTCTCCCTCAAAGGGCATATCTAAAACTTTGTATTGTACTTCTGGCCTGAAGTAGGTACACTTAAGCCATGACTGTCGACGTAATACGACCCTATTATTGACTTGCTTGAAGCCTGACTCAGCGAGGTCCACCGCAATGTTTATTGCGTGATTTGATGCTTCCTCACCTTCTCGGACGAGTAACATCGCTGCCTTCCTATGCTCTTCCGGAAGATGATCAAGCAACGGAGCTAGCCTGTGCCACATCTCCCTATCGTATCTGGCAACAATTGCCAGAGAGTTTGCGGCCTTTACTGTGGTCACTCCCACGGATAGCACTTTTTTGCCAAAGGCATCTTGGCGTCTCGCTTCGTTCTCAGGAGGAGTTGTGCACTTGTGCTGGGCCTTCGCCTTCCTCGCCGCTGCTGCCGACACCACCGAGTCTGGCGTTTTTTCCAGGCGTCCTTTCACTGCCGGCTCTGAAAAACGGGTGACGCATTGTCTGCAACCCCTCCTTCCATACATGGTCTAGTATTGGTATCGAGAACACCAACCTCCTTCTCTTACCCATGTGGTCGAACAAAAAACAGTCCTTTTTCTGTTTTTCCTGGGACAAACCAAATTCTTTGCATGCCTTCGCCATCATAGAATGGAATGACGCAATGTCGTCCGGAGGGGACGGGTGAGCTGGGCTTCTAGGGGTTTCCAACTCCACCTCTGACTCCCAGGTTGGATCCCTGGAGGGGGATGATGAGGGGGATGATGAGATATCCGACATGGCTCCCCTGTCAGACTCCGAATCTGGCAGCTCACCTTCCTCTTGTGCCAGTGCTGAGATTGGCGTGCGTAGGTGCGTCGGTTGACGGGACGGGCCTGGCTCGTCGACGGGTGACTGAAGGCAGGTTTGCCTGAGGTAGTCTCTGGTCCAACGACTGTAACAACGATTGAAGCGTGGACAGAATTTCCAACGACAAAACAGATTGAGGATTGAGAAGAGGGGCAGATACCGGTATAACGGATCCCCTCGTCCACGACTTGTCAGCCACTCGTAGCCCTAGGTCTGCTGGGCCAGCTATTCACTCATTCTCGTCCTCCGAGGACAGCAACACAGCCTGTTCTTGTAGTAAAGTATCCGGGGGGATCGGATCAAAAACTTCAGGCCTCCAGGCCTCCTGTAGAACCCCCGTCGACGAGGCCATCGTCGACGTCGTTGTCGGTGGGACGGTGGATGCCACCTGCGTAAGTGGCAGGATGGAGGCCGATGACTGGGCCGCTGTCGACGACGGTGACTTAGCAGGTGATTTGGCGGTCCCGCCTTTTCCACACTTGGCTTGCTTTTACTCGACTCTCGACTCGTGGTCGATCTATAATGATCGCCCGAGGAGGATTTCCTTTCCTTTTCATGCTTTTCTTTTTTGATGAAGATGATTTCTTTGACGAGGAGTCTCTAGTTGAGTGACTTCCAGACGACTCTTTTTCCGTCGGTCGAGATTTCTTCGCCGGTGGTTCCGACGAGGTAGCGCGGCGTGATGTTTTCGCCGATTGTGTGGAGCCTTCCTCCGAAGGGGGGTGTGCCCCGGCTCCATCATTCAGCCATGCCACCAGTCGTCGACTGCGGTCTTTGAGGGTTTTTTGAGAAAACGCTTTGCATATGTCGCAGTTATCCGCCGAATGATGAGGGTGGAGGCAATATATACAATCCATATGTCCGTCCCCCTCGTAAACTTTTATCAAGCTGCACGTCGCGCATGGGCGGAACAGCGCTTTTCCTGACACGGAGGACATTTTCTGTACTCAAATTCCAGTAATGCAACCTTGTACAAAATAGTAAGACAACGCGAGGAGATCCCACTACTTTGGAGACGGTTGAAATCTGAAGGGGAACCGCGGGGGCGGGCCTCTTATACAGGGACGTCCTACAGAGCATGCGTAGGCGGGTCCTAAAAGGATGTAGATAGGACACAAAAGTGTCGGAAGTTTTCCTATTGGAAAAGGCTATATATGTGTACCGAGGGGTCCCAGTCTGACGACGGGGAATATTCTAAGCATGTGAATCCATGAAAGATCCAATGCTGGAGAAAGGAGGGTATGATATGATGTGGCATTTTTTAATGCACCCTCTTTTACCCTCTTTCAATGGCTTCTGGATTTATAAGATTTCCTGATGTTACCCTGGTTAGAGAAAAAGGTGGAACAGCAGCCCATAAGTATGCCTGGGATTTCGGGTTCATTATGGACATCCCCTCCCCGATCCACGAGGACCCTCCACCCAGGTGATCCTCCCTCGCTTCTACGCTCCCAGAGTCAGGATCCAAAAGCGATGGCCTTTTCCTGGGCACCTGAGAAGATGATCCATGGGTAGTAGATGTGAGAACACCCTTGTGTTTCTCACAACCATAAAGTGTGAAACAAACACCAAACACGTAATAATCTGCATAATCTGAAACAGTGCAATTCTGTTGCAATCTGATCTGAAAATGGTGCTGTTTATGCATGATTAAGAGGCGTGATAACAGATCATCGGTCCCATGGAGGTAAACAGCCATCACTTTAAGACCATTGTAGAGAAATGTCAACAATTTATAATATGGATATGTGAATCAATCAACAATCTCAATATATTTCGTAGAAGGATTATATGCAACTTCAAAACAAGAACATTTGACTAGTATGTCTCAAGAAAATAAGGTCGAAAATATTGTTTTTTCTCCCCTTAATATTATATAAAACCAGGCATTTTTTAAACAATAGCAACACAGATTGTAATAAACATTCTAAACCCATACCTGCTTCTGCTGCTGCTGGACCAGTGACATTGGTCTTTTAATGTTTTTTAAGGGCATATGGCCTAAAGAGGTGCACCAGGGCAGGCTGTGGAGAAGGAGAGGAGACCCTGAAAACGTGGCAGACACTGTTTCTTTAATTAAATCCAGAAGCAGGAGTGGCCATTTTCCTTTCCTTTCTTCCCATCTTTTCCTTTCTTTATTATATGCTTCCCATCTCAATTTTGATTATTTTCGCTCCAGGTCTACCTTTCTAGCGATACAATTTACTATCCATTTCTCTTAAGTCTTTGAGCCTCTCTTTTACTTTACTTTCTTCCCATTTACCTTTTTTCTTTCTTGTCCATTCTTACAGCCCCATTGGGCCTTATTCGAAGTCTGGCGGTCCGGAAAAAAGGTGCCCATAGCAGTGTGCCGGCACGCATTCCGGACCGCCAGACTACAACTATGCCTGCAGGGGCTTATCCCAGCAGTTCTAACCTCCCGGGGGCAACGGCCCCTGCAGGCATGGTTTTCACGGAAGCACCGGTACCGTTAGCAACGGTGCCGGTGCTTCTGTGTCCCCATCGCTGTGGCACCGGGATATAAGGCGGCGGAACAGTGTTACGAGTTTGGTGGCAACCCAGCGGTAACACCGGCTGGTTACTGCCGAACTCGTAATGATGCCCATTTTTTCTTTCCTTGCATCTTGCATTTCCTATCTCTATTCCCATCATTTACTCTGTCTCCCCTTTCTTCAGTTGCCCCCTTTTCAAGCATTCTTTGCTTT
Organism: Ambystoma mexicanum; assembly: GCF_040938575.1. Lineage (NCBI taxonomy): Eukaryota > Metazoa > Chordata > Amphibia > Caudata > Ambystomatidae > Ambystoma > Ambystoma mexicanum. The sequence goes on from NC_090933.1 coordinate 1,191,516,580, forward strand.
CTCCACTCCCTTTTAATTTGTTATTTCTCTTTCCCTCTCCATTTTCTTTTTTCCCGTGATGAATCTGATGTCATCACTCCTTCCCCGGGGGAAACCTCTCCCCATGTGGCCATGGGATGGCAGCCGCTACATGATCCTGACCCTGCGGACAGCTAAATGAGGGAGGATTACATGGGGGGAGGTCACCCTCAAAGGGATGATACATCATCGGATGAGACAAGATATTCTCCTTTCCCTTTTAGGGATACCCCCTCCATTCCGCAAGCTTAATGGCTTATTGTGCCGATTCCCTTCAACCATTCACAAGACCTACTTGTAACACCTTCCAATACTCTACAAATAAAACACCAAAATCTGCCTACAACTCCCATACATCTAGAAATACTGGAAAGAGGTGGCTGAATGGAGTAATGCAGATCACCAGGAACAAGAAGCCCCAGATACGCTCTAGTTGTTGTGAGCGTATGATAGATGCCGGGACATTTAAAAGCTTTACCCAGCATGCAGTGGGAGAATGCTACCTGGGAAAGCCAAGCCATCTCAGTGTTGACCAAGGGACTGTGAGGACATCAACACGACCGTGGAACAGACAGGCTCGGGAGGAAGGCAGGAGACAGAGCACTGCAGAGGCCCGTTCACCATGTTGCGAACTCAAGAGGGAAGGAAGAAGAAACTTCCAAGCGGCCACTGGACCTTGGAAACAGCCTCACCGCCACACGAACACGGTGCTAGAGCCCAGAGGAATGCAGGAGCCGAGAAAGAAGTGGAAGCTATTTGGTGAAGCCGGGGAGTATGTGAGCTGGAGGCGGGACATCAGAGTGCTGCCTCCCATCTACCGCAAGGGAACTGAAGGACGCCACAAGAAACCGGTGAGTCCTAGAGAGAGAATGGGACACTGGGGCGCTTCTGAAATGCTGCAAAAGGAAGACAAATATATATGAAGCGAATGCGAAGGAATAGGAAGTGCAATATTAACTGAAAAGGGATTACAGATGAATGTGAGAGAAACACCTGGCAGGAGAGTAAACCAGGCAAAGTCAAGTTTGCAAGTCTATAAAGTAAATCATCTGAAAAGCCCAGTCAGGGAAGTACACCAGGCAAAGTCAAGTCTGAAAGCAAAGTTCAACAAAGTGGAAAAGAACTCGGCAGGAGAGTACACCGTATCCTGCGAGGTCAGGACTTACATCCAAGTTGGTTTGTTTTTGTATACAAGTATTTGTTGAACAGAGAGCCCTAAGGCGGATTCATGCCCCTGGGTGTCTTGGAGAAACCTGGGGAAACTGAGTTGTCGCCTGGAACTGGAACCTTTATCCATTGGCAACGTTTGTGCTGTAATTATACATTTCTTTTGAACTTGAATGTTTGGGCACTTACATGGCCAAATACATTACCCTTCATGTATTAAGGTTGTTTTGTAGGATGTGAGGGCAAGGATAGGATGTTGGACACACAACGTCAAAACACTGGGTCTATACCTTGACTCCACTCTGACACTAAATAAACAAGTCAACTCCTTAGCCTCCTCCACAGCATACACCAATAAACTCATCAATGCGTGCAAGCCCTTCTTATCTACCACTAGCTGCATTACACTAGCAAGAGCACTCATTCTTTCTAAGCTTGACTATTGTAACACATTTCATCAGGACCTACGTGCAGAATTTAAACAAACTCCAAGACTTGCAAAATAATGCACTAAGATCGGCCCTAAATATACTGGCTCCAGTAACATCTCTTCCCACACAAGAGCCGTTAAATGGATACCCATTCGTGACAGAATTACATTCCGATCAGTTGTCATCACACATAAGTGCCTAGCGAACACGGCCCCCTCGTACTTAGCTAAAGTCGTTAGATACCAGATCAATAGACCCACCAGATCCAACTACCTCAACCAACTCCCTATCCCCAAATTCAACCTAAAAACAGCAGGAGGCTCCTGCTTCCCAGTGCTAGCAGCAAAACGCTGGAACTCCCTCCCCTCTGACATTAGAGCAGAGACCACCGTCTGGACCTTCAGAGCAAAAACTAAAGTCTGGCTCCGCATCCGCAGTTCAAATGACTCCGGAGCATGATCCCATCCTGGAGAACACACACACCTAGATTGTGTGATATACTGCCTCATGAACTTTGGAAATATATATATGATACATTATTCACCGTAATCGTATTTCTGATGCTTGTATCTGCTTGTGGAGGCTGCAGAGTATTACAGTTTGTTTTTCGAAACTCAAAAATGGGCGTCGACCTAGGGCGTGCCAGTAATACTATCCCTAGTGTGAAGTCCACTGCACCCATGATCCCTCACGCGTGTAGGACCCTCAGATGAACAAGTTACTCTCTTACCTGGTCATGTTCTTTCGATGGGATGGTCCGACGACGTATTCCATATCTTATCTATGACATCACTGGATGTTATAAGTAAGACGCACAACGCCCGTAGCCTCAGTTGTAGTTTTTTCACAGAACGTGTGGCACCAGTCTTCTGCCAGTCTGACACACAAAGCCATGCGGAAACGTAAGCTGCAATTGAGTAAGGAATTATGTAGCGGGGAAGGCAGGGAGGGAGCGATATGGAATACGTCGTCGGACCATCCCATCGAAAAAACGTTACCAGGTAAGAGAGTAACTTGTTCTTCGAGGGGATTGGGTCCTCCGACGTATTCCATATCTATGACAGACTCCCAAAGCAGCACCAATGCAAGGAGGTGGGAAAATAATTTAGGAAACAGAAATTTAGAATGCCCTATCAAATTGCGGAGTAAAGGACCGCCTTGCCAAAGGCCAGATCCTGCCCCCGGATGGAATCGAGGGAGTAGTGACGTACAAAAGTATGTACCGAAGCCCAGGTGGCTGCATCACAGATGTTACCAATAGGAACACCCCTCTGTAGGGCAGTAGAGGCAGCCATACCCCTGGTAGAATGGGCCCGTAAGCCGACCGGTGGGTCCTTACCCGCCAAGCGGTAACACTCAGAGATAGCCAAAATAACCCAGCGAGACAAAGTCTGTTTCGTCACAGCATGACGCAAACGCTTTCCAGCATAACCAATGAAGAGTTGATCATCCACTCTGACCCGGGACATGCGAGAAATATAAAAGCTTAACGCTCTCCGAGGATCAAGCCTGTGGAGCCTCTCCTCTTCCTTACCAGGATATGGAGGAGGATAGAACGCCGGAAGAACAACCTTCTGGCTCAAATGAAAATCCGAAACCAGCTTCGGAAGAAAAGAAGGACGAACTCTAAGGACAACCCTGTCCTTATAAAACACAGTGAAGGGTGGTTTAACTGAAAGTGCCTGGAAGTAACCGCAACCAAAAACACAGTTTTCAGAGTCAACAGCCTCAAAGGGCAAGAATGTAAAGGCTCAAATGGAGCACCCATAAGAAACTTAAGAACAAGGTTCAAATCCCAACCTGGCACCAAAAAAGGTGACAGAGGGAACACATTAGTGAGCCCTTTCAAAAACTGCGAAATTAAAGGAATCTTAAAATAGGAACACTCTTCAGACGAGCGCTTAAATATGGACAGCGCCGCCAGGTAACCTTTAACGGTACCCACTTGCAGGCCCCTGTGGGCCAAAGAAAGCTAAAAAGGCAAACAATGGGAATGTCACACGCAAAAGGATCCACATTCTTAACCCTGCACCAGTCGCAGAACTTACTGCAACGGCAACGGTACAGAGACTGCCGAGAGAAACACCTCCATCACGTCTTCAGGGAGGTCTCAATCCATATACCTCAACCTTTCAGAAACCAAGCGTGAAGGTTGAGGGATCTGACCTCTGGATGGAGAACCTGACCCCTCCCTCCCGTGAGAGAAGATCGTCTTGGTAGGGAAGATGACGTGGAGGGCAGATGGACAAGTCGAGAAGGTCCGGGTACCACGTGCTCCGGGCCCACGCTGGAGCAATGAGGATCATCCGGGAACCGAACCTCCGTAACCTCCGCAGTTCTTGCGGGATGACGGGGACTGGAGGAAACGCGTACAGCAGTGGGAATGACCACTCCACCACAAACGCATCTCCTAAGGCTCCTTTTGGAGGAAATTCCCGCAAGCAGAACCTCTCGCACTTCCGGTTGACACTGCAGGCGAAGAGATCCACTTGAGGGGTCCCCCACATGGCGAAGATCTCGAGGAGAATCTCCTCAGCCAACTCCCACTCGTGAGAGACCACGCTCTGCCTGCTCAGAGCGTCCTCCATCTCGTTTTCGTCTCCGGCCAGATGAACTGCCGAGATCGAAACTTCCTGCTGGATTGCCCAGAACCAGCGCTGCATCGCCTCGCACAGGGGAAGTGACCCTGCCCCCCCCTTTTTGTTGAGGTAGTGCATGGCCACCGTGTTGTCCGTCAGGATCAGGACATTCTTCCCTCGCACAGTCAGCAGAAAAGCCTTCAGGGCTAGCCTGACGGCCCTCAGCTCCAACAGATTGATATGGAGTCTGGATTCCGACGGACCAACGACCGCTGACTGTCAACGTGTTGGCATGAGCTCCCCATCCCATGAGGGATGCGTCCGTCACAATCGTCACCTCCGGCCAGGGTAGCCAAAACGGAGCCCCCTTCATCAGATTGTCTTCGATGACCCACCACAGAAGGTCCTGGGCGACCGAGGACAGCACCTGAACAGGGTCCGACATCCTGCCGGAGGACAGAGACCACTGGAGCTTGAGTGCCCATTGCAAAGATCTCATCCGCAACCTGGCCTCTGGCACCAGAAGAATGCAGAATGCCATGAGGCCAAGCAATCTCAAGAACTCGAATGCTGGGAGACTCTGGGCAAGCTGAAACTTGTGCACCATCTGCTGAATGTGATGAGCCCTCCCCTGGTGAGGAAAACACTGCCCCAGGGACGTGTCGAGCACTGCTCCGATGTACTGGAGCCTCTGAGTTGGTGTCAAATGGGACTTCTTTAAGTTGAGTGAGAAGCCCAGCTTGTGGAGGGAGTGGCAGGTGACTGACAGATGATCCAGGACTTGCTCGGGAGAGCGCGCCCTGATCAACCAATCGTCCAGGTAGGGGTAGACGTGAATCCCCCCTTTCCTGAGGTGCGCTGCCACCGCTACCATGAGCTTGGTGAAGACCCTCGGGGCGGAGGTCTATCCGAACTGCAGGACCCGAATCTGAAAGTGCGAGTTGCCAACCGCGAACCTCAGGTACTTCTTGTGCTTTGGAAATATCGGCACATGAAAATAAGCGTCCTTGAGGTCGAGAAACACCAACCAGTCCTGAAGTGGAAGGGCCTGGAGGACTTGAGAGAGAGTAACCATCTTGATCTTGTCCTTCCTGAGGAGATTGTGCAAACCGCGCAAGTCTGTGATGGGTCTCAATCCCCCGTCTTTCTTGGAAATCAAAAAATAAGGGGAATACCATCCCTTGTTCCTCTCCGCTACAGGCACCAGTTCTATGGCGCCTTTCTCCAACAGCGATTGAATTTCCTGGGCAAGGAGCGGATCCGGACTCTTCAAAGAGAGATTCCCCGGTGGATTGTCTTGAGGCCTCTGCCGGAAAGGAAGACAGTAGCCGTGGGTTATGATCTTCAGAACCCACACATCTGAAGTAATGGCGCGCCACTCTGCAAGATGCTGCGCCAGCCTTCCCCCAACCGGCGAACTATGGGACATAGCCTCATGACTGAGATGAAGCAGCTGCTGCGTTGCCTGAGGGCAAAGAGGCAACAGCCCGAGCGGCCTTGGCACCTGGAGTACCTTTGCTTTCCACCTCTGGCACTCCTACAGTGGCCCCTTTGACTGGCAGCTCCTCTCGCTTTACCAAAGGACGAGTAATAACAAAAGGAACCTCCCCTCCATTGCTGTCCCCTAGGACGAAAATGCAGAGGTTGGCGAACTGCAGCGCCCAACGACTTTGCTGCAGCTTTGGAGGTCTGCAACCTCTCAAGGCTCTCGTCAGCCTTGATGCCAAAAAGATGTTCCCCATCAAAGGGCATGTTGAGGAGCCGGCCCTGCACATCAGAAGCAAACCCCGACTTCTGCAACTACGCAAACTTGCGTATCACGGTGCTCGCTACCATGGACCGGCTGACGCAATCTTCCATGTCCAAACCCGACTGAACGGCCTCACACATGGCGTCCTTACCATCCTGAACCATGGCAAGGAAACCATCCCTTCGGGAATATGTTCAGCCGCTAAGGAAAAACAGTTCCACAGAGTGTGCGTGAAACATGACAAGGCACATATGGAGTTGGCTGCCCGACGCGCCATACCCCCTGAAGAAAACACTTTCTTCGCCCAGCCGTCAAAACGCTTGTCGTCCCTATCAGGAGGGATGATAGGATATGACGCCTGCTTTCTCGGGGCCGTAGCCGCCTGCACCACCAAACTCTCCGGAGTGGGGTGCTTGGTCAAGTAGCAGGGGTCACTACTGGCTGGGCGGTATTTTCGCGGCAAAGACTTGGCCACTGCCGGGAGACTCTCCGGAGCAGTCCAAGCCGCCGCCACCCTCCTCTGTAGAGCCATATGGAACGGCAGTACCGGGTCAGTTGGTGGACCTTGGTCGAGGATATCCGTAAGGTCATCCTGAAGAAAATCCCCTGGGGGAGCAGACCATCCCAAGTACTCGGTGACCCTAGACATAAGGCGCCGGTACGAGGAGTCGGCATGAGTGCCAGGCTCAGGCTTACAAAACTCCACCTCCGGAGAGGTGTCCAGCCCACTGGCATCATGCAAGGATTGCCGCAGGTCTTCAATTTTGCTATTGCCTGAGAAAATCTCGTCCGGTACCGTATCCGGAACCATGCCATCATCAGAGCCATCATCCACCTCTGAAATAAACTCAAGCTGGCGGAAAGAAGGCACAGAATGAGGAACAAAGCCATGCTTGGCCTTTGCCAGAGCCTTTCTAGGCGGTTCCACCGAGCCCCAGGGAACCCCTGTCGAAACAGCCTCGAAAGGCGTCGAGTGAATCGGCGTTGAGGCCGAACGCGGTGCCGACAGCCTCGACGGCGCCGACACAGTCCTCAAGGCCAGGGCCCCGAGCAGGTCCCTCGACAGCCTCGAAAGAGTCAGTCGATGACTTCTGCGCCACCGGCATTGACGTCTTCCTAGAAAACACCACAGGTTCACACGGTCTCAAACGCGTCGAGGACCGGGACCTGGAACGGGCATGCCGAGAACGATTCCCCTTGTCCAACCGGGATCTCTCGCGCGAATCGTGACGACCACCCGAGCCCGAAGGCGTGCGAGCGGTGTCTCTCGACCAATCACGACCGACCCCACTCGGAGGCGCAGACGGACCAGTGCCCTGCGATTCGAGAATCGCCAACATCTTCTTCCCGAAGGAAGCCCATTCCTCCGGCGTCGCCTGCTTGGTGTGGTAAGCGACCCGCCGACGGGCAGAGTCCTCGGAAGTGGACGGGGAAGGCGATTTTCTGACGGCACTTCCTGGAATGCCCCGAAGAGGCAGAGGAGTGGCGAGACCGACTATGGGACCGAGACCCACTGGACTTCCGATGACGACGCGGAGAGTCCCTGCTCGAATCATCAGTCGAAAGCCCCGCAGACCTCGACTTCTGGGGCTTGGACACCTTACCTACCGATAATTTCTTCTTACGCTCCCGCAAGGCTTTACACGTGAGCGACTAGCAGTCGACACGGTCATCTGTGTCATGGGCCTCCCCGAGGCACTAGAGGCAGGCGTCATGCAAGTCCGTAACCAACATCTTGGACCCACAGTCCCCGCACTTCTTAAAGCCCGGACGCAGTGTGGAAGACGAGGTAGACATCTTCACGAAGAAAGACTTCACAATACCAAACAGGTTCGAAGAACCGAGAAAGAACAAGAACAAGAACTCCAAAGAGTTGAGGCGTCCCGAGATCTCCGAAGCGAACACGTTCGCAGAAAAAACGGAACTGAGGCTACGGGCGTCGTGCGTCCTACTTATAACATCCAGTGACGTCGGCCGTTGGAGGAGGTCCTCGAGGGCGGCGTATCGACATCATTGATGCAGGAAGCAGACGCCGAAGATTTTCCGAAACAGCATAGCTGTGGTGATTACATGTCATAGATATGGAATACGTCGGAGGACCCAATCCCCTCAAATGTATCTTTCTGACATGAGGTAGCTTGAGGAGTAGCGTAAGTACAGAGTATCCAAGCAGATATAAAGATAAGACTACAAGCATCCATGCACCTTCTCTCAGAGGGGAGGAAGGGTGGGCGCATGTGAATCTAAGCAGATACAAGCATCAGAAATATGATTACGGTGAGTAATGTATCCCTTCGGAGGCTTGTTGAATCTACTTAGATCACATGCTGTGCATAGATTACCGAGCAGTGTTAGAAAAAGGAGGTGGGATGTGAGAAGGGTCACAAGCAAATAAATGTCTTAGAACCGCTTGTCCCACTTGAGTATCTGTCTTGGAATGAGTGTCAATGCAGCAGTGCTGTGTAAAGGTATGAATAGAGCTCCCTGTAGCTGCTTTGCAAATGGTGTCAAGGGGTACATTTGCAATGAAAGCCAGAGTGGCCCCAGTACCTCTTGTAGAGTGGACCCTTGGCGTAAAAGGCAGTGTTTTTTCTGAAAGGGAGTAACACAGCTGGATACATTTGACTATCCATTTAAAGATGGCACCTTTAGAGACGCAATCTCCTTCTCTGCCTGTAGCTACGGAGACGAACAGTTGATCTGTCTTTCTTAGCGGTCTGGTCTCGTTTACGTAAGAGGACCGCTCTTCGCACATCTAGTGTGCGTAGTTCACCTCAGCTGAGCTTTTGGGTTCTTGGAAGAAGGCCGGCAGCTCAATGGACTGGTTAACATGGAATTTTGAAATGAACTTAGGTGTGAATCCAGGGTGAGTTCGTAGAACCAGTTTATCCTTATTAACAGTAAAGAAAGGATCCTTCACTGACAGATCCTGAATTTCACTGACCCTTCTTATGGATGTAATGGCTACTAAGAAGGCAGTTTTATAGGTCATGTGTTCGAGACTAGCTTTATGCATGGGTTCATAGGGGGGCCCATGAGTTTAGCAAGCACCACATTAAGGCCCCACCCTGGTGGTGGGTTGGAAAGTGGAGGGTGGAGTCTTCACCCCTTCCATAAAGGCTTTGACAACTGGCTCCTTCCACCATGACACCTTGTTATGGGAGGTGGTGTATGCTGACAGTGCCGCCAGGTGTACTTTGAGTGAATTAAATACCAATCTTGCATCCAGCAGGTGGAGCATGTAGGTAACAATATTGGAAGGAGTGCAATCAACTGGGTTGATTTGTTTATTCTGGCACCAAATAACTAATCATTTCCACTTATCAAAGTAACAGTGTCTTGTGTTTGGTTTCCTTGGTTCTTTTAGGATATCCATGCATCTCTGAGGTAGATTGAGATGGACAAACTATGACTTCAGGAGCCATGCTGCCAAGTTTATCGAGCTGGGTTGAGGATGTACTGTTTGTCCTTCGTGCTGGGATAGTAGGTTGTGCCAGCACGGGAATCTGATGGGTTTGCACGCTGCCAGTTTGTGCAGGTGCAGGAACCACTGTTGTCTCGCCCACATGGGAGCAACTAGGATGAGCGTCATTGATTCCCTGTTCATCTTGTTGAGCACCTTCCTCATGATATGATGATATGACATGATATGGCATTTATAACGCGCCTATACACAAGTGTTACAAGGCGTGACGAGGCAAGGGGGGGAAACAAAAGGAGGACAGACAATGATCCTACTAGGCCAAGTGTCATTCAGATCACGCAAGTGCATGTGAAGGGGGGAGAAGGAAAAGTGCGCGGAGGAAGGGAGAGGGGAAAGTGCAGTACATGGGAAAAAGTGGAATAAATAAGAAAATAAATAAACGGCCAGGTGGTGGCAAGTGCAAGGAAGTGCAGACAGAGTGCTGGTAAGGGGACTGTAGGGATACAGAACAATGGTCCTCAGGTGCAGGGGTTGCCAGGGAGGCAGTGCAGGTGAGCCATTGACGGGGCCTGGGCCAGCGATCAGAAAAGGTGGCCAGGTAACCTGAGCAGTTTCAGTCAGGAAATCAGCAGGGGGTGGGGGGGAGAGAAAGCAGAGGCAAAGAGGAAGGTTTTGAGGTGGTTCCGGAACCGGAGATGGTTCTCCTAGAGTTTCAGGGAGGCAGGAAGGCTGTTCCAGAGAAAGGCCCAAGCCCAATGGGTTGGTGGAAAAGCGTAGGCAAACATCCATAGAGCATTTCCCATGGAGCCTGGCTGGGGGAACCTGGATGCGAATCCTGGGCAGTGTGTTTTCGCTTGTGGCGAATAGGTCTATAGTGGGCAAACCCCACTGTGAGAAGAGGTCTCCTACGACTTCTTCGTGTAGACACCATTCATGTTCTTTTGGGAAGGGGTCTCTGCTCAAAGCGTCGACTAGTGAATTGAGATCCCCTGGAACATGTTGAGATGACAGGTAAATGTTCTGTCTGAGTGCCCATATCCACACAGATTTGGCGAACGAGTGCCCCCCTGTTTGTTTAAAACATTGCGGTTGTGCTGTCCGTTAGGATCTGCACTAACAGATTTGATAGGTGGGGTTCGAACGCTCGAAGCACTCTGAAGACTGCCAGAAGCTCTAGCAGGCTGATGTGATTCTTGGCCACTGTGTGAGACCAGAGGCCCTGAGCTGACTGGTGAAGGAGGTGTGCTCCCCATCCTGACAGGGACACGTCTGTAGTGACTACAGCCTGTATTTCCGGATCGTAAAAGGGTTTCCCCTTGGAAAGATTCTCTCTTGTCCACCAGCGAAGACCCTGTACTAGTGTTGGCGAAACGACCACTAGATCGTCCCACTGAATACTTGCCTGAGACCACTGTTTCGCCAACCATTCCTGCATGGGACGCATGTGCTGGCGCGCATGGGGAACCAGGTAAATACACAATTCCATCATGCCTAGCAAACATATCGCTTTGCGAACCCTTATCTGACGACCGGAATGATATTGAGGAATTTGCAGTAGTAGGTTCCGAATTCTTTCCTCTGATGGAAAGGCCAACCCTTCTTGAGTGTTTAGGACAGCTCCTAGGAACTGTTTGAAGGTGCTTGGCACCAGGCTTGATTTCTTCTCGTTGATTGGGAAGCCCAATTAGAAGAGGAGGTCGATCGTTCTTTGTATGTTGGATCTGCAAATTACTGGGGTCTCCCCCGTGATGAGCCAGTCGTCCAGGTAAGAGTACACTGGGATTGCCTCCCTGCGTAGGTGCGCCGCCACCACCGCCAGTACTTTGTTGAATACCCTTGGAGCCGAGGCTATACCGAAGGGCAGCACCTTGAACTGGTGGTGCTGACTGTCCACCTTGCAGCGCAAGACAATGTTGCCATGTAATCTCCTCTTTTTAGTAGGGGAATTACTTATTGGAGGGTAGTCATGCAAAATGTTTGAGGCTTGCCATACTTGTTTGCAGGGCGCAAGTCTAATACTGGGCGCATTGTTAGATCTTTTTTTGGCACAAGGAAGTAATTCGAATAAATACCCTTGTTTCCCTGGTTACCCGGGACGAGTTTGATCGCGTCCTTTGCAAGAAGAATGACAATCTCCTCAAGGAGGATTCTTTGGTGCTCCAAGGAGTGTATTTTCTATCTTGGAGGATGGTCGCGGGGCGCTCCAACAGTTCATTGCGGTATCCAGCGGACACTGTGGACAGCACCCATCTGTCCGATGTGATCCCTTCCCATGCGTGGGTGAAGGTGGAAATGCCCCCCCCCCTACTGGGGATGCATGGGAAGGGACCCTGAGCGGAGCGTCACTGTTTGTTGGGAGGCGTACCGCCTCTACCTGGGCTGCTCCTCCCTCTACCACTGCCCCTTTTCTGACTTCTGGCGAAATTCTGGGTAGCCTCTTGGTTGCCTCCCCACAATGTTCCTTGCCCATGAGAGTAATTTGACCCTCTCTGGGAATTTTGGCCACGGGAGGAACGAAAATTATTATTCCCTCGTTGGTTCGTGGGTTTACTGGTTAGCTGTCCAAGGGACTTAAGGGTCTCATATTCGTCTTTGGCTGTTTTGAGTGCCTCTTCCAGCGCTTTCCCAAACAAGACATTTGGTTCCACTGGCATGTCGATTAGAGTGGCTTGTGTCTCGGGTTTAAACCCTGACTGTCTTCGCCAAGCGTGTCTCTTGATGACTGTGCTCTCTGCGATGAGCTGGCCTGCATTGTCCGCCGTGTCAAAAGTCACCTTGAGAATACATCCGGACACTGATCTCCCTTCTGACGGAATCTGGGCCAACTGGCCCTTTAGAGGTGTAGGTGCGGTGGCAATGAGGGCAGCTACCTGCTCCCACTTGTGACAATTGTAACTTGCCAGCAGAGTGGTGGTATTAGCAATTCTTGCCTGGTAAGCGGAGGTGGAAGCCACTTTCCTTCCTAGCCCATATATCCTTTTGCTATCCTTGTCTGGGGGAGCTTCCGAGGATGCTAGAGGTGTACCCGCCCTTTTTCTGGTGGTGGTGACCACCAATGAGTCGGGTCTAAGCTGACCCCTTATATAAAGTTGGTCGGAGGGGGCGGCCCTGAATAATTTCTCTATTCTTGGGTTGACTGCCCGGGTAGGGGTGAGGAGGGAGGGGTCAAGTCTGCATTGAATGGATTTCAGAATTGGTATGGCTTGGGCAACGGATGTCCTATCCCCCATAATTTCCTCTGTGAAGTCCCTCTAGTCTTGAGCCCCTTAAGTGTCTATCTGAAAGTGCTCTGCAGCTTTAGCTAAGACCTCATTCAATAATGGCTGATTATCCACAGGTGAGCCATTCACCGGTGGGTCCTAGGGAATAGGGGAGTCGAGACCATAGGCCTCTGCCTCGTCTTCCTCCTCCTCATCCTGATCATCATCGTCCCCATAATATTCGACGACTGCCTGGTCGTCCAGTATTTGCATGTCTGGATCTTCATTATACTGAAGATAAGGTTGAATAGTGAATGGATCTGAAATCAGGCCCTGAGTTGGAGTCTCAGTGTGAGGTCTCTTACTAGGAGGCTGAGGGTCTTTGGATCCAGAAGGAGTAGAGGTAGTAGGGGTATTCTGTAACTTAAAAAGTGATCAGGATTCTTCTCGTAAAAGATAGCCAAAAAAGACATTCCCTCATCACTCCGTAGATGTCTTCAGAGCTCCATTCCTTGGAACTGGGAATGACCACCTCTTGTTGAGGTTCATCATCCATTCCCATATCCTCTGGAGTGGGAGGGACAACCTTAGGCCTAGTGACAGGGTCAGAGGTCTTGGTCTTTTCAGGAGATCTATGTTTGTCCTTCTGAACCTGGTGTCCAGATGGTCTTTTCTGTTTGTCCCCCTTACCATGTGTAGAGGCATGTTTCCCTGACTCTTTGGTCTTCCCTGAATCTTTCGACGCCTGGCGTCGAGATTCGGAGGTGGATTCCGTAGGGTCTAGAGATTTAGAGGGGTACGTCGAGACTCGGAGGCAGACGTGGAACGAATTGCCCGATTCGAATTTGAACGTGCAGCTTGGGAGTGGAGGTTGTATTAGTCTTCTGACGACCATACCTCAGTGACTTTAGGAAGCGTGGCACCCTTAGCAATCGTAGACAGTTGCTGTGTGTCATGAGTCGATTTAGACCTGGAACGCCCAGAGGACACCGATTCTGCGGACCACTCTCTGTGCCTTTTTCTGCCAATCGCTCGACAAACGTGTCGAGTCTCGGGAGGGGTTAGTGTGTTTAGATGTAGGTGTATGGGTAGCGCTCATGCCGCCGGGTGTGGTCCTGCCGGACAGTCCTCCGAGGTCGGGGGCTCACACTTGGGTGTCTAACGACACTCCAGTGCCCTTGCTGTCAGGAACGGCAGTGTTGCTGCCATCACTGAAGGAACCCACAGCGGTCATGGCCTCGAGTTGCCTGGCCCAATGTTTGGTGGAGCGGTCCTTAAATGCTTTAGCTTTAAAGAGCTTACACACTCTGCAATTGGCTTTGGGGTGGTCCCTAGGCAAACAGAGATTACAGGTGTTATGCTTATCTACCCAAGGGAACTTACGGTTGCACTTGGGGTAGAATTTAAATGGAGTACTCTCCATATGTTAATATATGGCAGCGGGCGACTGTATGTAGGAAATAAACGAGTTTGTGTCCACCCCCCACTCTCCCTACTTGCAGGGCTGAGGCCAGAGGTCTTCCGAGGCAGTCACGACGGCTGGTCGTTCTTCAGTACCGGCGTCGATCTTCGGAGTTTCGACGCGGGATAAGAGAAACGGGGAAACTTTGAATAATTAATGACAAATGGCTGAAAGCCAGGGAACTCCGCAACTATGCTTCAGACAAGTATGGCAGAAAAAAACAATCGGAGGGTCCTACACGTGTGAGGGATCCTGGGTACAGTGGATGTCACACTAGGGATAGTATTACTGGCACGCCCTAGGTCGACGCCCATTTTTGAGTTTTGAAAAACTAACTGTAATACTCCTTCCACTAGATGTCGGCCTATGCACAGCATGTGATCTAAGCAGATTCCACAAGCCTCAGAAATATATATATATGTATATATGCAATATACTGCCTTGTATCTGGAACTTTATAAATATATAAATGACACCCCTGGCTTGCTTATTCTCTTGTTGTGTTCAGCCAATTGCTTGTATGCTTTTGTGATCCATGGCTCACTGCCTCCTTCTATATCCTTGTCTAAAAAGTGATTTGTAACACACCTCCAGTACCTTTATCTGTAAGGAAGGTGAACTGTAACACACCTCCTCCTTACTTTGTGTGCTCTGTGTACTTTTTCTGTAACCATGTATCATTGTACCTATGACAAAAGCACCCAGATAGCCTTGGGTGGGGTGCGCTATACAAGTAAATAAACTAAAGTAAACAACATTTTGTTTTGGACATCGTGACACTGGACAGACCTTTTGGTTGAGGTAGGGAAATACCTCCTAGAGTAGTGATAGTGAGGCCTTTTCCAACCCCATTTTATTGTGAATACAAGTTTATATCTAAAACTATGAGCTTACTGTCCACATCTCATTCTTGGTTCCTCACACCTCTTTCCATCCTTCTCTTACCCTTTTTTTGGTCTTTCATTGTTATCATCCACTTTCCTATTTTGTACTTTTTCCTCCTAGTACCTTCCCATCTCATTTCTATCCTTCATTTCTTTCTTTTCTTTGCACAGCCCTGTCTCCTTCCTTTGTCCTCTGTTCCTTTTTTCATATCTTTCATTCTGCTGGATCTCGTTTCTTTTGCTTTCTCTATCTTTTTGCTAGAAGCTTTTTGCTTTCTTTCTTCGCACCTCCCACCTTTCCCTTTTTTCTTTGTTCCCATTCCTTTTTCAATGTCATTTCTTTCTTCCCATGTACCACTTTCCTTTCTTTCTTGTTAACTCTCCATCTCCACTGTACTCCCATCTTAATTTTATTTTGACCCAATCATTCTAATTTTGTTTTATTTACTTCATTTCATGTTTTCCTTTTTTAATTTTCCAGCTTCCCATGCTAGTACATTTGCTTTTTTATTCATCTTTCTCATTTTTTTTGCTGCAGTTTATTTTTTCCCTTCATTCTTTCTGTAATTCCCAATCTTTGTTACTCCACTTCCCTTTTCTCCTTCTCCCACTCTCATCAGTATTCCCTTGGATATTCTATCCGTTTTTTTAAAAACAATTTTTATTATTTGTTTACAACACTCCACACATTACAAACATTGAGGATATTCACATTTAAGCTTCACGTCATTATGTTTATATGTTAAGCGTTTCAGTCCGAACCCCCTTCTGCCCCCATAACACGAGCCCCTACTTCCATGTCAATGTCTTACTTGGCTCCAGGCATATCTACCACAATCATTTCTCTCGTGTCATCTTCACTATGGTGGGAGGGTCCCACCATCGAGGCCACCAGTTGTCTCCATGCTTTTGGGGGTCCCACTTCCTCATCCCCCCTGCTGATTGCTTTGTACCAGGCTGCCATTTCTGCATCTGCCCACTTCATGAGGTCTGCCCACCACATCTCAATTCTAGGTCGTTGGGCTGCCTTCCAACTCATTGCAATTCTCCTCTTGGCCAGGATGTAGGCACGGTCTTTCATCTTGCTGATGTATTTCAGGTTGCGTGATCTGGCAAAACCCCCCAGCATGCATGCCCAAACTGATTCCGCCTCCAGTGTGATCCCTTTTTTCCGCTAGGCGTGTCTTCACCTTCGTCCAGAATCTACCCACCTCCGGGCAAGCCCAAAACATGTGTAGCATCCCAGCTTCCACCTCCCCGCACCTCAGGCATTTCTGTGCCACTGAACCTCCAAACCTGGCAATTATTCTGGGGGTCAAGTATGCTCTATGAATAACATATAACTGAATATGCTGTAACCTCGCGTTACGGGACACCTTCTTATGGTACTTTTGAGCTCTATCCCATTGTCCATCCAACATGGGTTCTCCCACCTCCTCCTCCCAGTCTCGCCTTAATTGGAGCAGCTCCTTGCCCACCTTGGTCCCCAATAACTTATAATCGAGATATTTCGTGCCTACCCTCTGAAATATCATACATTGTCTCAATGGCCCCATCAGGTTGTTCCACCAGCACTGCCTCGGGCCACCTCTCATGCACACGTCTAATAATTCTTATATAAGTAATATGTTGGCCCTTGTGCACCCCGGTGTCCTCCGTTAATCTCTGAAAGTCTAGTGCCTCCCCCTTCTGCCATATATCTCCGAGGGTCGCCAGGCCCATCGGTTCCCAGTATCTACGAATCCCTTTTATCATTTGTGAGTCCTTCCCACATAGCGCCACTAGCGGCACCTGCAGGGAGGATGGAGTTGGGTTTCCCACTAACTGCCATGCTTTGCTCCATATTTCCAAACCCAGCACCAGTAGTCTCGTCATTTCTGACACCTTTGATTTAGGCAACCACACCGTTTCTCTGAGAAAGAAAGGGGCGGTGTCCCTGTACAATAGCCTGGCTTCAGCGGTTTCTTCTTCGGACAACCAACTGGCCACATATTGAAGCTGCCCAGCTAAGTAATATAACTCAATGTTCGGTAGGTTTATGCCCCCCCCATCACACAAGTTTTGTAATTTCCAGAGGGCCAACTTGTTCCTGGAGTTGTGCCATAAAAAGCCCCTACATAGTCTGTGGATTTTCACAAAAATTCTTTGGGAATCATGTACGGGATATTTACAAAAAAATGTAACAGTCTGGGCAGGACTACCATCTTGATCAAAGCCACTCTGCCCATCATGGCCAGGGTAGCCTGGACCAGAACCCGATACTATTCTTAATGCCCTCAACTGCCTTTTCCGTATTGGTTCTGTGTTCCTCTTCTGTCGTATGGTATATATCGATTCCCAAGTATCGGAATGTCTCGGTCCACCAGGGTATCTGCAAGACCGG
Source organism: Ambystoma mexicanum (assembly GCF_040938575.1). Taxonomy (NCBI): domain Eukaryota; kingdom Metazoa; phylum Chordata; class Amphibia; order Caudata; family Ambystomatidae; genus Ambystoma; species Ambystoma mexicanum. The sequence continues at coordinate 1,191,533,878 of NC_090933.1, forward strand.
TAAATTCCTTAGCCAGGTCCATCTGTATCTCCACAGGGGGAACATGCTTGATTTCTTGGGGTTTACTACAATGCCCGAGAGGGTGGCGTAGTGCTCCACTTACAGGACATATTGTAGGTTTTCCTCCGGGAAGGGTAGGTATAGGAGTATATCATCGGCGTACAATGATATGAGATGCGATCTCCCCCGCAGTGTGGATCCCCATCTCCCCATATTGTTGTCTGAGGCAGATTGCCAGTGGCTCCTACGCAAGGAAATACAGCATGGGCAACCAGGGGCAGCCCTGTCTAGTGCCCCTACTGAGTTGTCATGTGTCTGAAATTGTTGCGCCAGTTTTGACTCTGGCGATTGGGGAGCTATATATAATTTTGACCCACCTCAGGTACCCAGTCCCCATCCAGATATTCCATCCTTTTAGTTTCATTTTGTTTCTCATATTCACATGCTGTCTTTCGCTTCCTCTTCCTTTGCCCAACCCAACACCCTCTGACTAAGTGCCCAATCATCTATGACAGAGCAGAGTTCAGTAAAGGTTGAGGCATTAAATTCAGGGGTGCTTAAATGCGTTTATATCTGATTTGTCCTTATACCCATTTGACTATGCTATCCAGGGAAATGTCAGAGTGTGACTCATTAAATAGCCATCCCTGTAAAAGGAAAAAAAGAGATATGCAGCAAAAACAAACCAAACAAATGGTGTTTTAGGTGCTTTATATTCACCTCAAAATAACAGTACATTAACAGATAACCTGTCTGATGTCCTCAGACATTCCTCTATGGCATCACTGGCACCACTGAAACAGTTCTACATCTATACACCCCTACCCCCCTATAGAAATTGTGCTCATTTTGATAGCATGGCACTTGCACATTTTCAAAGAAAACTGCTCTGCAAAGAACTAGCAGTCAAATAGGATCTGTGTGATTACTGCACAAAAGAAATGTTGAACGCGAAAATGCATAATTTCTTTTACCTGCACATTTCTCCACAATTATATGTGGGGGGTGACCCCCGCAGCCCTTCCCCATTACTCTCCCACTCCCACCACCCCCACATATAACTGTGTGGAAATGTGCACCTCGCAATTCGGCATTTTCGTCTTCTGCATTTTTTGCCGCAGAATTATGGGCCAATACCATCAAATAAGTCAACCAATTCTATCAGGACTCGCTCACGAGGATGTGCCCAACACATCGCAAGAAAACATTTGATTGAATTAAATATTCTTTCAAAATGTACAAAGTTAATGTATTTCTAATGTAAGTATGAATGAGGGAAGATGAGCCTCAAGGGAGGCTGAACACGGCAACATTTGCTTTAATCATTCCATTTCACAGATTTCCATGTTTAGCCCTTTATTTATCAAGGCATTTAAACAACTAATCAATTCTCCTCCGTTCACCAATCTCTTCTCGGGCTATCTGTAGAGATCTGCCACATGCTACGTCTTACAAACAAGAATTAATGAGGCTCTACCAGTCTCCAGAATAGCATTAAGAAGATGTCTCCAGGACACATGCTTTTAATTATGATAAGTTATCATAGCACGCTCAGCTAGAATGTCTTCATTAGAGCACAAAGGATTATCGAGTATTTACATACTAGAAGATGATTTACATATGCACTATCTGAAAGAAAATGATGCAGTGAAAATTGAGTTTGAAATGCTGTCACTGGGAATTGGGGGAGAGATAGGAGCGAGCACACCGTTGTCAGGGACTTCACGGTATGCAAAATTATTTTCTCTGAAAAACAGACTTCCAATAAAGCTAAGTTAGTTTTGTTAGTTTTGTTAAGCAAATTTCTACATGTTGTCTGTTTATTCCCCACAATCAATTAGAGCTAATGCAGAGTTACTAATAACCGAAGGAAAGTGCTATTTAGAACAATATATCACATTTATTTTCATAGAAGAGTGCTTGTGGTGCAGTTTTGAACCCAGAATTTAGGGATACTTCTTCCCTACGACACCAGAAAATGTACTTGCAGTAGATGCTGTCTTGAACTGCATGCAGTGGATTTACTAATAGATGAAGGACAACTGGATCTTCCCAATTCCAAGTTCCCCTGAAGATCCTCCATTTGTACAGCCAGACTCTCCTTGGTGATCCCCTTTTGTCCATTGAAATAAAATGAAAGTTACTAACCGTAGTGACTAGAGTATTCATAGTCCGTAGTTCCCTTTCCTCCATCTTTGTGTGTGTACCCCAAAATGGAGACGGTACCAGAGCCTTTGGCAGCAAAAGATTTAGCGACCCCTTTAAATGTAGTGCAGGGCGCGGCCCCGGGAATACCAACGCCCAACGAGGCCCCGCCGACGGCGTCCCTGCCCTTCAGCGCCTCACCTCAGTCCCTTTTTAAAAGAGTGGATGCTTTAATACCTGGCTATACTGAATACATTAGCACCAGGCATACACGTGGGGGAAGGTGGGTGGGACACATGGAGGAAAGGGGACTAAGGACTATGAGCACTTTAGTCACTATTTAATTACTCATACGTCCCCTCCATCCTTGTGGGTGATTCCACCGAACAAGACCATAGGGTGGAGCCTTGACATCCTGCCACATATCTAGGATGATGCAAAAAGGTTCTTCAGAACCGCCTGTCCAAACTCTGCATCCCGCCTGGAGCTGGTATCCAGAGAATAGTGCTTACAGGACGCCGACGGAGTGGCCCAAGTAGCCACCCTGATGATGACATCCCAGGAAGCATGTCTCTGAAACGGGAAAGCCTTTTCAGCATCCAACTGCATGTATTGGGAAGAACACTGGCATGCAGATCTCCTGATTCAAATGAAAAGGAGTGACCACCTTGGGCAGTAAATTTGGATGGGTGCGCAAGATGACCTAGTCGTAATGAAACGTGGTGAAAGGCTTGCACAATGACAAAGCTTGCAGCTCGCTGACCCTGCGAGCCAAAGTGAGCGCCACCAGCAATACAGTCTTCAGTGTAACCAGCCTGCTGTCCACCAATGCCTTTGGCTCAAAAGGTTTGCAATGCAAGTCTGCCAGAACCACATTAAGGTACCACATCGGTTGAGGTCTGTGTACCGGAGGCAAGAGCCTGGGCAAAGGAAACCCCCCTTAAGATGGGCATTAACCACCGGGTTGGATGCAGAGAATGGTGCTCCGAGGAGTTCTTGTAGGCTCCAATGGCCGCCAGATAGGTGTGTTAAGTATAGACCTGTATGCCCGAATGGGGCAGATGTGTAGAGAACACCAGCGCGTTACCCAGGGAGCAAATGAGAGGGACAAGACCCTTGTCGCAAGCCAAGCGGCAAAACCTTGGTCCACTTAATCGTGTATTGAGCCCTTGTAAAAGGCCTCCGGGCCTCCTGAATGATGTCCCAGTTATCCTTGGAGAACTGAGCACTGGTGTACCACTGCCCCCACCCAGCTGCATCAGAAAGTCCCTGCTGGGTATCAGAAGGTGGAGCAAAACTGAGGCAGATCCGAAAATGATGCCCATTGAGGGTCGATCAGGGTAAGACTGTAGCCCACTGATGTCTGGAACGTGCAAAGGGTCCATTGGAGCAACCGTGGAGGAGCAGACGCATAGCACCTGTGGCCGTGCCAGCAGAGCTGGAATGCGTGTCCCTCAGAGACCCCTGTCCTCGACCAAGAGGAGAACCGGGGGCAGTTGGAATTCAGAGTATATTTTAAAAAGTCCACATTCGGAAATCCCCATCTGTTGAACTGGGGCAACAAGGAGTTGATGTGACAACTCCCACTCGTAGATGTTGTACCCCAAGTGGCTGAGCTGGTCCGCTTCCGCATTGCTGTCCCCCGGGAGGTGGACCACTGAATTTCAAATCCCTCCCATAAGAGCCCATTCTCAAATCGCCACTGCCTCCATGCACAGGGGGGAAGAACGGGTGCCATCCTGCTAGTTCAGGTAAAATATTGTGGTGGAGTTGTCGGTCCTGACCAGAACCACTGTGTCGCTGATGAGTGGCAGAAAGGCCTTTAGTGCAGTTCAAGCAAATTGGTATGCAGATGCGACTCCGACCTGAATCATGCACAATGAATGGAGTAACCCTCCAGAGGAGCCCCTCAGCCCGAAAGCGAGGAATCAGTCCTCACCACCAGAGTTGGCTCCTAACAGGTAAAGGGTGCTCCCACTGTCACATTGCCATAAAGCAGCCACCAGTGAAGATCCGGGGGGGATAGGGATCATGTTTGACTGAGACCGCATCTCCTGGTCCCAATTTGCCACCAGGTGAAGCTGGAGGTGACTCATCTTCAGGCGGGAGTACTGAACAGTGAGCATACATAAATCCATCAGTTCCAGAAGGTGCTGGAACCACCATGACGAAGTGGACGAGTTGGCCAGAAAGTGCCCCATCGCTTTGAGGAGGGAGAGGAGCCTCTCGGGCATGGGGAACACATGCTGCGTCCCAGCACACTCCAAGAAACACCAGCTCCTAGGCTGGAATCAGCTGCGACTTCCACCGGTTGAGGGGAAAGCCCAGCTGGTGAAGAACGTCCGCCAGTTGTTGACAGGTGTACGCCTCATCGGGAGAGTTGGCCCTGACCAGTCAGTCATCCAGATAAGGATACAAATGATGGCCCTCCAGGCGGAGACCAGCCACTGCATTCATCAGTTTCATGAACACACGAGGGGCCGAGTTGAGGCCAAAAGGCAGCATCTTGTACTGGAAGTAGTACGCTATAATCGTGAACCGCAGAATTTTCTGATGGAGCTGGTAGGTGGGGACATGAAGGTATGCATCCTTGAGGTCTGGAGAACACATCCAGTCCCCTGCACAAAGAGGTTCTGCTATGTGCATGGGAGTAATCATCTTGAAGTATTCGAGCTGTAAAGACAGGTTGTGAAATGAAGGGCCAGGACTACCCTTAGGCCAGCCTGGTTGTTCTTGGGTACCACAAAAATCTAGGTGTAGAAACCGGACCCCCTGTCCGACTGAGGAGCCGGTTCGACTGCCTGCATCTCCAAAAGAGAAAGGATCTCCTGTAACAGAGCCGGCCAGGAGCCGGGAAGCAATCTGACAAAGAGGGGGAGAGGAAGGTAGAGGAAGACTGAAGCCCATGGAGACTAGAAAGGATTCAATGACTCTTGAAATAACACTTGCATCTGTCCTGGGAGAAAGTCAACTGACCCCCTACAGGCGTGCCGTGTTCCCAGATCATGACGTCACTGCTTCTTGGTGTCTGAGGTGGGAGCGGAGGATGGAGACTAGCAAAAAATGTACACAGTCCTCTGCTTTTTTCTCCTGTGGTCACTAAGCGACCCGTCAGGCTTCCATGCACCACAGTCCTGAAACCCCTTGAAGCCGGTGAAAGCGCAGGGATTGCAGTCGGTCCTGCCATGAGACTGCAGGAAGGGCCTCTGCCCTGGCTTAGTCAGATGGCCAATGACGTGTTGGTTTGTGCAGAGGTTCTATGTCAACTCGTCATCGGTTGACTAATGACAAGGTCCACACCCTCAAAGGGAAGATCTTGCACATCAGATGAGAATTTTGTGTCATGCAACCAAGCCGTCTTTCTCATCTCAACCCCCAGGCACAGCCCTCTGCTAGCTGTGTCGATGTGGGGGACCGAGGACTCCAGAGGTCCTGCGCAATTGCTCGAGCTTCCGCCAGGCCGGCCTTGAAGGAGACTTGCCTCTCCAGAGGGAGGTCAGGCAGAAACTCCAGAGATCTCACCACAGCTTCTGGTTAGCCGCGGCTATAGGGCATCAGCATTAACCTTCTGCAAATGCAGCCCCGAGATGGCATAGCATAGTTTGCCACAAGATTCAATGGCCTTGTCCTCCTTGGACAGACAACTGGAGGTTCCCCCCGAGGAAGGCGATGAAGGCGAAGGTTTAGAATACAGCGATGCCGCAGCCACCACTGAAGAGTGAGGCTGAGGGCGGGAGGCCAGGAGGACCGGTTCCCCATACGTAAGCCTGAATCTGCTGTCCACTTTCTTGTTCACCTGGGCATTAACCCTGGGCTTCTCCCAGACCTTTCTCACCACCTGCAGGACATCCTTTTGGAGCGGAATGCCTGAATGGCTCACGGTGCGCTTGCCCAAAACCTCTGCCAGCACTCCTGACTCCTGGGGGCTTTCATTTGGCTGGGGGACCTCCCCACCCCCCGAGAACTCTGCAAGGCTTTGAAGGCGGTTATGAAAGGCCTTTACAGATGCTGAGGGTTTGTTGTCCTGGACATCACCGCCATTGTTCCCCTCGCCCCCTTTTTTCCAGACTGAGGGCAGTCCAGGCCCTAGGACACAGGTGCCAATGAGGTTCACCCTGATCGGGACCCGAAGATAGATCTAATGTTTGCTAAGGGGGAGGTGTTGGTGGTGCAGGTGGAGGGGTCTGGATAACCAGTAAGGCCTGGACCGGACGAGGGACAGGCACTGGCAGCTCCATAGGAACCAGCGGAGGGCCCAGAGGTGGGGGCCTAAGAGGAACAGAACTGCGGGATCACCTCCTTGACTATATCCTTGAGTAGCCCAGTCATCTGTGGGAAATGCATAAAGAGGAGTAAGCGTTTCAAGAAGCGGGCCTTGCAAGCTACCGGATCACCATCTGTGGTGCTGAGGTGTTGGGCCTCCATTCCTGATTAAAGTGTTGAGGCGCATGACCCCTGTAGCCGTAAGGCTGCAAAGGATGGATGAATCCCTGCAGAGTCCAAACTCCTGTACCATAAAGTCTGCCGCCGCTTCCAGAGGGAAGGGGACTGGAACCTTCTTGCATGGCCCACTCAAGAGCACATGAAGGCTCTGATGCAAATCCAAGATGGCTGCCGGCCTAGCAGGCTCTGCAATGTCTCTATCCGACATCTTGGGGCCTTGCGCCACGCGCTGGGGGGAGAGCACTAAGGCCCTGTGCCACTTACTGCCTCTGACATGGGGGGTCACGCCTTAGGCCTTGAACCCGAGGTAGAAGTGTCAAACTCATATCACTTTGGAAGGCACTGAGCCTCGGCCCACTGGCCGGTAGTCGAATCGCCCTGACTCACGACCTCAGAGGCGGCTACGGGTCCGACTAAGCTGGATCGTACTGATGACTGACTCTTGGAGGTAGAACACGACGATACCTTGCTCCCTGGGGCCTATGAAGAAGAAAAACTGGATCGCCCTTCCGTGGACTGCCCGATAGAGCTCCTGAATCCCTCGGCTTGGGAGTCAGTAGCCTTGATGGCCTCAGGTCTGCCAGCGGCTTGGGAGACGGTAGCATTAGTGGCCTCTGGCCTACCAGAATCCAAGGTACCTTTGTCCATGGAAGCCCCTGGGAAGGAGTATCCACATTGCGGAGCTGTACTAAAGAAAGGGCTTATGTTGTCTTGATGTGGGATTGTGGCGACAAACTCTTTAAGATGACCTGGAGGGGAAGAGTGGAAAATCTCCCTCCAATGTGACAACCGATTTGTCAATGGCCAGTGAACGAAAGTGATGCACACCGCTCACGCATCCCAGCGGTGGTCGGGCCCCAGGCACTCAAGACAAAGCGTATGGGGTCTGAGGCCAGAAACGAGCAAGCGCAGGACACACATCTCGTGAATCCTCCTGCTTCCGACATGTGCCAGAGGAGGTGAGGCACCGAAGTGAGGTGAAGAAGATCGAAAAATGAAACAACGTGGAGCAATCCGAAAGTCAAAAAGTCTCTACACCTAGCTGCCAGGTCCGACACCGTCTGTGCAGAAAAAGGGACTGAGGTAAGGCGCCTGAGGGCAGGGCCTCAGTGGGCGTTCCCATGCATGGGTCCACGCCCCTGCGCGCTGGACAGAATTTAAAGGGGAAGCTCAATGTTTCTCTGCCAAAGGTTCCAGTACCTTCCCCATGTTGGGGGACACCCACAAGAATGGAGGAAAGGGGACGGGACGTATGAGTAAGTGAGACGTTTGATGATCATGTTAGACAATTGTTAGGTCTCCTTTCCCTATCCTGGACCCAAAGTATGTTTTAAGACTATTTTTGAGTATTTTTACTCAAAATATGGCTTATTTTTTATATCCCTTTAGCAGTAACACTGCCAGTTAACCAGCTGCCTATAGCCACATACCTGGCGTGTATTTACTGTAGCTTTCCTTAAAGGGTTGTCTGGTTTGGGCTACTCTGGGTTTAAGGAATGAGTGCTATTTTTAGAGGGACTTGGTTAGATATTCCTATTATATCAAAACGTATCATGTTGTGGTTTTTCCCTACTTCTAATGCGTTATAACACAACTGAGGAGCCAGGAATGAGAAGCGGACACAGAACTCATGTTTTTGGCCCAGCACCTTTATTGAAACAAAAAGGGGTTGGAAAATGCCTCACTTTCCCTATTCTAGGAGGTATTTCCCTGCCTAAAACCAAAACTAAGGGTCTGTCCAATGTCAAGATATCCAAAACAAAACCATATTTGTCCAAAATACTATCCTGGTCCTCAAACTCCATAAATTAACTCTAAGGTGAAAAGGGAAATGTCTTTGGCCTTGAAAAGTGTACAAATGTTCAAAAAGGAAAAATCTCAAACACAAATGTTCAGAATGGATAAAGTTCAAAGTTGCAGAGGATGACTCCCTTCCCCTGGATTTCTCTACGCTGCACGTTAAACTTTTAAGGATATGAGTTTTCCTTGGGTTTCTTCTGGTGGGCAAAATAAACTTGTATGCAAAACAACTTGGCTGTTAGTCTTAATTTTGGTTGGACACCTGGTCTACTCTCCTACCTGTCTTTGGCTAAACCTGATCTATCCTGATCAGGACTCCCTCATGTGATTTGCTTTACACATTGTCCAACTTGACGTTGCCTGGTATATTCTCCTGCCAGGACTTTCTCATAGGTTTCACTGGGCACACTTGCAAACTTGACAATATTTTAAATTCATCTCATTATGTCTGGAAATATTGAGCCTCCTGGTCTCTCTGACATGCTTCATTTAACAGTATTTTCCTTTGGTAGGGTTGCCGAAATGCCCCAATGTCCCAGCTTCCCTTTGGTGCACTCACCAGCTCTCTGTGGCATGCGTCTGTCCTGTCGCGGTAAGCATGCAGCAGCTCTTCGGCATCCCACTCCTGCTTCCCAAGGTCGCCACCTCTGCTTTGTGGCTTTACGTCCCTCGCAGCTTTCGCTTGCCTGCTATGGGTTTTCACGATGCTCATGTGGCGTGGGGGCTGCTTTTCGGTGCTTGCATAAGCCAGGAAGTCTTCCCTTCTCTTCCTCTTGTAGCGTCCTCACAGCAGACTGGCTCCGGCAGTCTGCTCTTCTCTGCCACCTCCGTGAGCCGGTTGGCTTCACAGACTTTTTAACAGCAAAGTGGTACCTCGGTTGCTAGTGAGAGGAAAAGATTCTCCCACCCAGCGTCTCTTCCCAGTCAGCTGGCTCTGTGGATTAAATGTCCCGGCATCAAAAATGCGGTCGCAACCACTAGAGCGCAGCCTGTGCTTCCGGTCTCCATCGGTCTTCATTACTCCGCTGAGCTCCCTCGTCACATTATTTTCACATCCAGGGATAGAGAAGTCTGCTTTGGATGACTTAGAGAATGGGGAATGGACGGGGTATCCCTAGAAGGAAAAGGGGGATACCATGTCTTGTACAATGATGTTGTGTCACACCATTCAGGGTTGCCTCCCCCCATGTTATCCTCCCTCACATATCCACCCCAGCGTCAGGATCAAGAGGCGGGTGCCGTCCCCTGGCCATTTGGGAAGAGCTCACAGCTGGGAAAGGAGTGATGACACCATCAGATACATCACACACCTCTCTGGATTGTACAATGTGCCCTCCACCCCTTTTTCTCAAAGCAGACAGAGGCATACTATATACTGGTGTCGGGTTACCTTTATTACTGAAACACCTCTGAGGCAAGCTATGGTACATGCTTGGTCATAGCTCAGAGTCCTTTGCTCTCCCCCACCCGCCTTCTTGTACTAATTCTGGTCAGAGAAGAAAATCCTCAGAGTGGTCAACAGTAAATATTAAACACAAGAGGAGAAAGTGAGGACCCTGAGGCACCATACCGGAAGAGGAATCTGTAGATCCAATCCAAATCTGCTGGCTTCAATTAAGGAGGAAGGAGCTGGCCCATAAGTCTGCTAGTGACTCCCTGCTCACTTTGAAAGCCTGTTCAGCAGTGCACAGTGTTCCCCTGTTTCATACCAGACTAAAGGTCGAAGAGGATGAGAACAGCCTGCGCGTTCATCTTTAGGGTGATTAGCAGCTTATCTGAGATATTGGCTAACAGTGTTAAACAACTTGAGGCAAGACTGACGGCCTGTAGTATGTAGTTGGTTGTTAGTTCTATGCACTTATGCACTTATCTATCACACTGGTTTGAATAAAACGCTCCTAGATTTTACTACCGGATAGCAGGTCAGAAATTGATTGACAATTGGCTAGTATCTGCGGATCTGCCATTGAGAGTAGATGAGTAATTGGTTTCCCAGCCTAAAGTCCAGTTCTCAATTCCAAATTGCAGGAGCACAGGGTTGCAATTTCAAGCAGCCCAGCATACAGAGTATTTAAAGCACCCTAGACAGCTCTACAGTGGTTTGGGCAAGTATAGAATCACCCTAACCTTATGGGAAGCCTCAAATATTTACCATACAAAAATGCCCCCCTTTCCTCTTGCCACTGTGCTTTTCAGAATTATGTTATTTTCACCAGCTAGCTAAGGATTACCCTACTGGGATGGATCCCAACACAGGCTCCTGGTTTTCTCATCTGCAAATGTGAGCCCCCAACATGCTGTTGGTTCTGCTTTTCAAGCTCTCGGTTCTTCAGAGTCTGGATAAGTAGGCCCAGCAGGATGGCACACTCCAAAGTTCTGATTGTCTTTGGACACCACCAGGATATTAGCTATAGCCTAATTTATGCATTGTGCAAGGTGTCCCCATTGCAAGGTCACAGACTGAGCAATATTACACCTCACACCGACTCTAGCTCTCTCTCCGATCTCCTGCAACAAAAAGCACACCACCTCTCTGGAACACAGTCATATCTCCCTCACCTCATCCAATTAGGCAAAGAAAGTACAGGATGGTTCCCGACTGTTTTGGTTCTTTTTTTATAGATTTCAACAAGTCTAAGGGATTTAATAATGACTAGGTTTGGCTAAGCCCTGTTCTTCCCGATTGGCTAGAATTTCATGGGCACTACCCCCCTGCAATGTGTGTCATCTTATGTCATGATCGCCTTCAGGGTATGCATATTTCTTACCCTATTCACCTTCTGCAAAAATGTGTGTTGCCGTTAAAATAAATCAATAAATCTCACAATTTCACATTTGTATAACTTTTATTGGGCTAACAAAATATTATGCTACAATGGAAAATACATAAGCTTTTGAAAACCCCAAAGACCTTCTCCATTAAACTAACTGGCAGAAGTGACCCATTCTGAGAGATTTACCAAGTCTGCCATGAGAGGAATGCAGAGCTCCGATCATTGTATACAACAGTTGCAAATCTACAGCACTGAACAGTTTGCAGATGAAGTTACAAATAGTACTGAGTTTTAGAAAATGCTCATTTACATAATTAAATCAATCCAGTCTGTTGTGCTTTCACACACACAAAAAAGTTGTTTCTAAAACGGGGGCTTAGTGAACTTGAAATAAATTTTGAAACTTTATTTACACAAAAACACAAGACAATCAATGTACAACAAATAAAACATGGTAAACAATACAAGAAATACACAGCATTTTACACAGTTCAATGTACAGAGTGAGATATACAATACCGTAAACCCCCAATAAATCAAACAAATCTCTCAATCACACCCCCACCCAGCAACCACAATGTTACAATAGCTGCAAAAATCTAGCCCATATTTTTTCAAACAAAGCCAATTTACCAAGTCTCCTATACATCACTCTCTCCATATTTGCCAATTCATGCATCTCAGCCAACCACGTCTCAACATTCAATGTCAAAGCATTGTTCCAGTTCCTTAAGTTAATTCTTTTGCCAGTCATTGCCCCTCTGAACAACCACTTCTTCTCACTCCGTGTGAGATCATCCAAAGACTCATCACTCCCCAATATGATCACACTAAAATCCAAAACCGGAAGACCAACAATCACTTTGTCACATTTTTTTTTTTTAAAAAAACGTTTTTATTATATTTCAACCAACAAACAATACAGACCAAATATACAATACAAAATACCTTACTACTGTTTTGAATGTGTACAGTATGCAATTTGATCTCCAATCCCCAAACCCACCCCCCCTACGAGCCCATCAAGTCTGTTTACTCTGTGTTTGCGCTGCGCGGTGGGGTACGTTCTCCATTGGAATCCGCCAAATCTGGCATCGTTCCAAACAATTACGATATCAATGATTTCCAAGCCAACAGGGTTCCCACCTCTTCTCCCCCTCCAATCATACTGGACTCCTGCCATACCATAGTCTCTGCTTCCGCCCACTTTTGCAATTCCTTCCACCATATCTCCACCTGCGGTTTATGACAAGCCTTCCACCCCATGGCAATCCTCCTCTTAGCCAGCATGTATGCCAAGTCCTTCAGTTTGTTAACGTGCTTCAGTTTTTGCGATCTACGGAACCCTCCCAGTAGGCAGGCCCAGGCTGACTCTACCACCAGTGTAACTCCTTTATCCGCCAGTTTCGCCGCTATCTCGCTCCAGAAGCGCCCAACCACAGGGCAGGACCAAAACATGTGTGTCATGTCTGCCTGTTCTTCATTGCACTTGGGACATGCTTGTCTGCCTGCATTTTTAAACCTTTATATCCTCAGGTGCGTCGTGTACGCCCTATGCGTAATATATAATTGTATTTGTTTCAACCTAGCATTTCTCGACACCTTCTGATGATACCACAAAGCCCGCTCCCACATCCCATCTTCCATCGGGGCCCCCACCTCAGTTTCCCAATCTAATCGAAGTTGTACTGGTTCTTTACCAATCTTGAGCATCAGCATATCATACAATCTTGAAATCTCGTGCCCTCCCTCGTTATATCATATATAGTGTCCATGATACCATCCGGCTCTGCTTCGAGTATAGTTTCGGGCCAAGCCCTCTTAATTTCCCACACTAATCTATGATATGTAATATATTGACCTACGTGTAGACCTGTTTCCTCGCCCAACTTCTCCCAACTTATGATGGCTCCCTCCCGCCAAACATCTCCCACCATTGCCAACCCCGCCGATTCCCAGTGGGTTCTAATCCTCTTCCGCAGTTGCTCATCTCTTTTAGCCAGCGCCACCAGCAGTATCTGCGAGGAGCACGGAGCCGGGATTTCCATCATCCTGCACGCGCGGCGCCAGATCCTTCACCCAAGCAACATCATTTTGGGGCGCCCCTTCATGTCTGTTTCAGATAACCAGACCATTTCCTTTAAGTAAAATGGGGCACTGTCTGCACTAAACAATCTGGATTCGGGGGTACTTTCATCCGAGAGCCATTTAGCCACGTACTGCAGTTGGCTCGCTATATAGTAGGCCTCATAGTTGGGGAGCCGTATCCCCCCTTTTTCATAAATGTTTTGCAATTTCCACAATGCCATCCTGCACCTGGTTCCTTGCCACAAAAAGTCCCTGCATATACCATTAAGCTGGGCAAAAAACTTCCCAGGTAAGAGGTATGGAATGTTTCCAAAAAAATGCAGGAGCCTAGGCAAAACCACCATCTTAAGCATTGCGCTACGCCCCATCATGGCTAGCGGCAGCTTCCCCCAAAATTGCATACTTTTCTCAATTTTCCCCACAGCTATCTCCGTGTTGTGTTTATGTTCTTGTTCAACCGTATGATACACATCTGTCCCAAGGTACCGAAAGGTAGCAACAGTCCAAGGAACTTGCAACACCGGTAGCTGGTCTACGGGTAGTCCCCTATAGTTACCCAACGGGAAAATTACAGACTTCTGAGGATTCACAGCTATCCCAGACAACCCTGCATACCGATCCATAACCTCCAAGATATGCTGGAGATTCTCCTCTGGATACTTCAGATACAACAACATATCGTCTGCATATAAAGAGATCAAGTGTCGCTCCCCACCCACCTCGATGCCTATGGTGTCGTCCTGCTGTCTAAGGTATATGGCCAAAGGCTCCAATGCCAATATGTATAACATAGGGGACCATGGGCATCCCTGCCTGGTACCTCTGCCTAACCTCCACCTCTCTGAAAAAACTGCTCCCGTCTTAACTCTGGCGAACGGCTCACTATATAACATCTTTGCCCATCTTACATATCCGGGCCCCATCCCATATTCCGTCAAAGCCGAAAGTAGCCATGGCCACTTGACATAATCAAAGGCCTTTACCCCATCCAGGGACACTACCGCCATGTCACCCTCCTTATCCCCCGCCCATTCAATGACTCGATGTAGTCGCCTGTGAGTTATGTTCCTGTTGGGAACATAACCCGTCTGATCCGGGTGTATGAGTTTGTCTATGACTCTTCGCAGTCTACCCGCCAAAACAGCCGTTAGTATCTTGCTGTCTTGATTCAGCATTGATAGCGGTCTATAGGAGCCACAGCTGTTCCCAGGCTTATTCGGTTTAGGGAGCGGATTATGACTGCTTCCATTAGCGACTCTGGCAGCTGTCCCACCTCAAACGCTTCATTTAGCATATTCAGCATCGGAGGGAGCACCTCCGCCATGTATGCTTTATAAAACTCGCTCGGAAACCCATCCGCCCATGGGGTTTTACTAGTTGGCAATTGTCTCACCACCGCTTCTAGCTCCTCCAAAGTGATTGGTGCATCCAGCTCTTCCCTCTCTTCAGCACTTATCCTGGGCAGACCTATATCTTCAAGCGTTTCCTTTATTCTCTCCTGAATATCCTCCTCAACATGCCCATACAGTTCGCCGTAATACGTGGCAAATTCCTGATTGACTCCCTCCTGGGTATCCGCTACACTTCCGTCCTCCCTCGTTATTGCCCTGATGGTGGGTCTGGGGGTTTCGCTCTTATATAGCCATGCCAGGAGCCGTCCTGCTTTGTCCCCACCCGCGTGCTACCGCTCTATGTATTTCTTATAATTCAGTTTACACAACCTATCCCAATACTCTCCACACGTCTGCTGAAGTTGAAGTACCCGCTCCGCATTCGAACCAGTATCACCATCCTCCTTTTGCTCTTTCTCCAAATCCCTCTCAGCCTCTTGTAAATCAGCCAGGACACCGCCCTGCAGGCTTTGGGACTTTGCTATGGCCATGCCTCTCAACACTACTTTAAAGGCCTCCCATAACGTGCACGCCGAATCTACACTGCCCGTGATCTCTTCAAAGTAATTTATGATCTCCTCCCTTACCTCTTCTTTAAACACAGGATCTTTGAGCGCCTCCGCTCGGAGCCGCCACGTCGGGATCCTTGCCCTTGGAGGGCGATATTGCCAGCTAACAACCAAGGGGCGAGTGGTCCGACAAGACTCTCGCTTTATATTCCACCCGCACCATCTCCGTTATTAGGCCTGACGTAGCAAAGACATAATCTAGTCTAGTGGACAGCTGTTGCGGGGCCGAATAGTGAGAATACTGTCGTTCTTGGGGGTGCTTCATTCTCCATACATCAGTCAAGTCAAAATCATTGAGCAGTGCTTGTAACACCCGTGCCGCCGGGGCAGGTTTTTCCCATTTCTGATCTGATCTATCCACCCTTGGATCTAATACACAGTTAAAGTCCCCCCCCCAGAGTACCGCACTTCCCATGCACATACCAAGGAGAACACTCAGGGTTCTGAAATACATTGCCGTATTCTGATTGGGAGCATATGTATTGATTACACTTATCTCTCTGTTCTCTACCATGCCCCTAAGTATGACCATTCTCCCGTCCGCTTCAGCAGTTTCCTGTAACACATGAAAGGGGACATGCGGGGCCACCCAGATAAGGACCCCTCTAGCATAAGCTGAGTATGTTGAACCCACCACCACTCCTTTCCATTTCCTTTTAATCATTCCCAGTCTCTCTTTCGTCGAATGGGTCTCTTGCAATAGCGCAATATCTATCTTTTGTCTTCGCAAGTATAGCATGACCTTATTTCTCTTCAAATAACTGTTTAGACCCCTAACATTCCACATAATTATTTTAAGGTCCCCCATGGCTTGTTATGATTTCCGCCCCCATCCCACCCGCGCAATCCACTACTCGTACCCAGTCTCGTCTATTTAGGCTCTTATCCCAATTCAAACTTCCCTTAACTACACACACCCCAAACTGCCCTCCCTTCCCCTTATCCCACCCAACCACACTCAACTCCCGCACCTCCCTCCCCCCATTCTCCCACCTAACCCCCACACCCCCTTCCCCAACTGTTGCCCGGCTCCATCCCTGGATCTCAGGCTCCCCTGCTTCTAGCACTTTTCTAGCTGCCGCCTGTACTCGATGCTCCGCGGGGTGAGGCCGTCCTACTGGCTAGCCTACTAGGACTAATATGGGGGGATAGGGTGCTCACATCCTGTCGCTCCTGATTGCTATAACTCTACACACTTAACTGTACAATTACCACATATATATGCACTTTACTATATTCAAGTCCTTGCGTGCACCCAAGTCCATGGGATCTGCTTCCAGTGCCACCCGTACCCAGTACTACCCCTTAGCCATAGCCATCCCCCACAGTTCTACTGGATACCCATTGCACATCCTGTCACGCTACCTGTAATGTCCCCAGCCACTTATCATGTTACTCTTGCGCTTGATCTGCCTCCTGCTCCGAACAACCCTGCAGGTCTAGCCAGGTCGTCGCTTCTTCGGGCGTGTGGAAAAAAAACATCTTGCTCTTATGTATCACTTTCAGTTTCGCGGGATATAGCAGCATATATTTGATCCCCGCCGCACACAGCCTTCTTTTGATCGCCACATAGCTGAATCGCTGCCTTTGGACCAGCATTGTGTAGTCTGGATATGCCGTGATGGCGCACAACGCCCTCTCAATGGTTCCTCCTTTGCGGAAGTATTCCAAAATCTTCTCGCGATCCTTATAATTCAGTATTTTCGCCATTATAGGCCGGGGGGGAGCCCCCGGTTGTGGCTTCCTCATGAGGGCTCTGTGCGCACGTTCCACCGCAAGCCCCTGCGAGAGTTCTGCAGCCCCTATTTCTTGTAAGAGTAGATTCTCGATGTAGTCCGTCGGGTCCCGTCCTTCCTCTCCTTCCGGCAGGCCCACCACACGAGTGTTGTTCCTCCTCGTTCTCCCTTCAGTCTCCTCCGCCCGAGTCTCCAGATTGGCTACCTGTTGTTTGAGCACGTGGATCTCTTGTACGTTGCTAGTGCTAGTGTCCATGTTGATTTTCACCGCACTCTCCAAGCTGCTTGTTCTCTCCGCCAGCCCCCTGACGTCTTGCCTCAGCAGGATAACCTCTATGCCCACTGTCTATTTTTGCCTCCAGGGAAGTGCGCAGGTCCGACATCGCTGTCCCCCATGAGTCTCGCAGCTCCGTTATAGCCGCTAGTATCTGATGTTTGTCAGTAGCTGCAGTGCTCTCCCCTGGTGCCTCCACTTCTTTAGACGCTATGACCACCGGAGATTGCTGTGTTTTGGTGAATGTTTCCATCGTGGATTGCTTAATCTTGGTTTTACCCACAGCCCCTCGCCCCGACATCTTGCAGCCTTCGTTATGCACCCGGGTTGACTGGCCTCTGGTGCGCAATCTTGCTTTCCTATGTAAGCTCGCCCCCAGTGCACCTCCCCCGGTATAGGCAGCCGTCCCAGAGGAGCCCTGGCGCTCGCCTCTGTATGCTGAGCTCCAAGTTCCGAGTGGGCTGTGTCCTCCCACGTATCCGACATGCCACTGCGTCCAAGAGACCGCACACCATTCACAGCTGTTATGCCCAGCTTTGGCTCAATGCTCCCGTGTCTTTTCTCTGGACACCACTGTCACTGTTGCAATGGCTTATCTTCCGGGGCCAGCGAACACTTACAGCATCCCCTACAACAGTAGTTTCGCGCCTGGTGCCGGTATGCCAGGCTGCACAAGTGCCTATGTCCTCACACTGCAGGCCCTAGACCCTTTCGGGGCCTACTGCATTACCTCAGTTCACTGTGGTAGGCTCTTCCATGCGCCGCATGTGCTCATTTAAACCCCCATGTTTCCCGTGGCGCTCCACACCAGCAGTGTCCCAGTGGTGCAGCCTACCGGCCAGTGCTTCACTGAGCAGTTTAGTCGTGCAGGGAAGCTGCTACTGTCAATTGTTCCTCAGCCTGCCGAACTTTCCTGCCTACTACCAACTTTCAAAAACACAAAGTATCCAGTGCTTTCCGGCTTTCCGGCAGCCCGTTATGCCGTGCACACCAGGCATTCACTCGCTCACTCAGATGTCAGGCTCGTAGTGCGGGACCGATCATTCTCCGCCGCTACAATGTCGCGTGCCCGTTCTCTCCCATGCCTCCCGGTCCTCACTGCAGGGGGAAGAAAGCTACCGTCGGCACCTCTGCTCGTCCCGGGCGAGGTCTTTCACTTTCGCCGGGACTCGAGTGCTGGGCATCCGTCACGGCGCCGCGCGCGACTCTGCTCACTTCAGGGCACCGCAAGTTGCTGTCCTCAAGCCGCCATCGGGCTGCCCATCCATATCATTGCGGGCCGTGGCACTTGCTCGCCGAGCATTCCTTTGTTCACTGCCGCCGCCATTTTGTTGTTTACCATTTCACCGCGCCGGCTCCCGATACAAAGTAGCGCATCTTCTGCTACAGTATCTTCAGCAGTCCGCCGATCCATGTGCTCCGAGGTTAAAATGTTCTGCTAAAGCGTGCGTTTTTCCTTCGGATCACTGCGCCGGATCACGGAGCTCACGGATAGTGCAGCCTACTCCATGGCTGCTTGGCCACGCCCCCCACTTTGTCACATATACGTCCAATCTCACCCCAGATGAGCCTCACCAGCTTACAATCCCATAGTAGATGTTCCAGTGTACCAATTTCACATGAACACCTCCAACATTCTGCACTCTCTGACATCCCTCTTTTATGCATTCTCTCAGGCGTCCAATAAATGCGATTTAGAATTTTAATCCGTCTCGATCTTTCCGTGAGTCCCAACGAGCACAACTTCACATTCATACACATGTTTTGCCACAAGCCCTCCGTGATATCCAATCCGATTCTCCTGCCCCACTCCTCTCTTAAAGAATCATTCCCTTGAAAACACGACACAAACACTTTATACAGGCGACTGGCCAGACCTCCACCCGATCCCACCAAATCCCTTGCAAACAAATCCAACGCAATTTTCTTATCCAAATACTTGAAATAAACTTGAAATAAATTGATATTTCTATTCATAGTGAAATTGCCTTGAAGTGCAGTGTCTAAAAGGGAAGAGGAAGCATGTATTGGAGTGTATTCATTTTCCTGGTTGAATTACTTCGCTGAAAAACTGCAGCAAAGAGGAGTGTTTTCAAGGGGTTTTGGAGCCAGACGGAAGTATGAAAATGTTCCTGCCCATCGACTGAGCTTCTGTCATTCAGAAGGAAAGAATAGGGTCAGTAGCAGTTCTTGCCAGAAGAGGCAAATGATTAGGTTGGGGGGAGGTGGGGCAACAGCTCCATGGTATCATCAGCCCTACTGATAAAAGGTTTAATACTGTAAAACATGTATAAGAGCTTGGCCTGGACATCTTTGGTGAACCCCGAAGTCAGCTTTCAGGAATTCTGCCTGGTATAATGGGTTTTTGGGGTTAAAAAATGGGGGTTGGGAGGGGTCCCCCACCATTAACAAAATGAAGAAAAAAAAATGCATTCAATGCTTTTTTTCGATGGTAAGGCAATCGATGCTTGTGGCATTCGATGCAATGACTCTAAACCTGCTGCCTTATTCGTAAATTCTGAGTCCATGGACCATGCATCAAATTGTGCAGTCCAGCCCAGAAACTATCTGATGGAAGAGATTTCACAACTGTTTGCACCCATGCATGCAAGTTTTAAGACTATCAGGAAGATTGTAGGGAAATTGTTCGGCTGAGCTCCTGCAGTAGATCCATGTATTACCAAAACCTCTGGGGCATAATGAGAGGACAAACGCCTGGTCAGATGGCATTGCCGATGTTTCTCACAGTCAGTGTTTGAAATAGCTGGCAGTGAGGCAGACTTCTGCCATGCATACAGCACAAGCTTTGTCAAAGCCTTGCTAAAGAGCACACAAGTGATTGTGAGGTTTCTGGTTCCAAGACATTCTTCATTCTTCATGCTCTACAGGTGGCACATGTAAGGTCAGAGGCGCAACTGTCCAATCCACGATGATACATAAAACCCCAAACTCACAAGGCTTACACACTGACCCACCAATTTTTGAGTTGGGGAAGGTTTCAATGCCACGTGCATGCTTGATCCTTTCCGCCAAAACAAGCAAAGCCCGGTCAGAAGGGTTATCCACATCCAACTACTCTAGGATACTGTAAATCGCCTAAATCTCCACAAGGCCCGAGTTCAAATGTTATATCGCCTCATACTCGTAACCTGAAAACCAAAAGGCAAAAACCAGGGTCATAGAGTGGGCAGACTCCGTCTTCACTGTAACAGTTGTAGGAGACTTTATGATTTGAGGACTCCCAGAGTATTATTAAATCTCACTGTACATCTTCACAGTGGATCTAGTCTACAAGTGAGACTTAATTATCAGGAAACCTCACTAAGAAAATTATGACAAACTCTGGTCTCAGACAGGGTTGCAATTTATATGCATCCAATAAAACACACATATGGGAAATTCTTCTACATAAGGCGAATATCTTGGATGGACAGATGCTTAAAGTATATGTTAAATGTGGGAAATGCTCCGTTCAATCTCTAATCAGATTTTATTAATGTAAAGCTGTCCACAAAATGATTTATGGAGTGGAGGTATTAGAACCTTGGGTGATTGGTAAACTGGATATGGTACAGGGCAGGATTTGGCATAGGGTCCTGAAGCTTCCCGATTGTGTTCAGGGAACGGTGATTCATTTCAAATTGGCTGTCAAATCTCTACAGAAAGTGGCTAAATGAAGACTTCTGTTATTTTATAGAAATATTTTGGAACCCCATAGTGATTTATATTATTGTGATTTGAAACACCTGTCAAATGCACCATCAGAGAATGCAGTTTCTGGTTTTACTAAGATGTGTCAGA
The DNA here is from genome assembly GCF_040938575.1 of Ambystoma mexicanum. Classification (NCBI taxonomy): domain Eukaryota; kingdom Metazoa; phylum Chordata; class Amphibia; order Caudata; family Ambystomatidae; genus Ambystoma; species Ambystoma mexicanum. Next base: position 1,191,554,899 of record NC_090933.1, read on the forward strand.
ATGTAATGACAGACGGATTTAATGTCTGAGGTCTTGATGCAGAATCCGAGCAAAGTAAAATTAACTGTATCCCCCTTTTGCCCCCAATTAAATAATGAACATAAAAGGAGGGGTACACTAACTCTCTATTTGAAAAGATTGCCTGACACATTTTTGCCTAACAGTTTTATGAGATTCAGATTACATTTATTACTGGCAAGAGAAATTTTAACCATTCGTATGTTACCGCCAATTGAATGGTTTTATTGTCGTATTTGTGATAATGCAAATGAAATAGAGACTTAAAATCACTTAGTGATGAAATGACCCACATTAACCAGCTTATCCATGATACACTTTAAAGAGTTTGTCCATTTGCCTGATTTTATTGATGTAGATAATGAATTTTAAGTCGTAATTGTATGCCATTGATTATATTGGTATTGAGATTTTTGACGCTGTTGAAACCTGTTCAGTTTATCTAAAGTGGTTGTTTATTTTTTGCGAATTGTATTGTTTCATTGTGAAGTGTCTTTTGTTTATATCCTTTTATTATATTCTTTTTCTTTTCTCTTCGTGAAAGGTTGAATTTTTTTAACCAAATACAATTAAAAATAAATTTTTGTTTTTGATATGCGTATATTGGATTTGATCACAGAAAAATCCTCTCTCTCTCAGTTTTTAGATTTTACTCTATATTATGTGTTTATTCATATAAACATGAATACGGACATCGAAAAAATAACATGCAATTAGGGTTAACACATTTCTTATAATACATATGGTCCCTCACTCCTCCAACAAACACCTATAATCCTTTCTTTTCTGTATTTTTTTAGTTTCTGCAGCTATATTTATTATCTTTATTGTTTTCATTGTTTCGACCTCCTTTTTCTCTTGTCTAGACGGGTATTTTTCGAGTTAATTGGAGCCTTTTTCATCTTTACTTTGAATGTGTCTTTTTAATGAAGATAGGTTTCTTTTTGTATTTCTCTCAAGGGCTCCCCATTACTGTACAGTTTGCCTAGCTCTGCCTTGTTCAGTTTTACTAGTCCTTTTATCTTCTCACATTTTCCTTATGACTTTTTATTTTGGATCGCTACTAGTTTTTAATCAAGCTCCTCACTCTGCCCTTGTTTCAATTTCCTGTGAAAATAAATAACATCTGCCACACCTCACATTCAATCAGTGATTGATGACAGTTGCTGGCTGAGGTCGGTGCTAAAGAATTAGGACATCGATTGTTAGCTGTACATTTTTTTTTTAGTTGTGATTTGGTTTACAAAACCTTACACGTTTATAAAAGTAGTAAAATATGTCAATATAAATTTCATACTAAAAATACATCCTCATTAAAATAGCTGTAATTTAGCTAGCTAGCCTGCAGATGTAGGCTATACCAGCAGTTAAAGCCCCAACATTTGAGTAAATGACCTGTGCAAAGCAAATGAGGTTAACAAGGGATCAGGCCTTTAACATGGTAATGTGCTATAAGGGGCTTAAGGGGTATTAAGACCAAGGCCAATTAGCCATGTGCTTCATTTAGTGAAAGAGTTGTGACCCGAATTTTACATGATCATAGCTTGACTAGGCTTCACTCACTGAAAATCTAGGCCAACATGGACACTACGACAACACAAACAGTGCCCCTTCAAAAATTTAGAAGGAACCTTTTTATTGTAATTGCGACTGAGGAGCAATGGGAAAGAAAAAAGGATAGCTGAATGTGGGGTACAAGAAAAAGAAAAAAAACACACTAGGTGCCTTTAGTCGCTCATAACTACGATACCATACCCACAATCATTGGCCATATTCCGAGTTGCCCACGCGCACCAGCTTGGCACTAATCACTCATTAAAGCAGACTAGCAAGAGTGTTCTTATAGCAAGTATGATGAGATGTGATTTCACAATTCTTCTTTTAGTTAACTGATTTTAGTCAACATATACATCGTACATAAATGTCAAATCATACAGCACAATAAAGATCTTAAATGGAGGATCTTTGGGGATTTGGAGATAGAGGGCCAGACGGCGAGACCCTTCCCCAATAATGACTTACCCTCCCTTCCCTCAGCCATTATGGGCTATTTCCATTCATGTCCTGTTTTTCCCTGTGAGTTCCTACCAAGTACTGAGAAGCGGAAGAAGCAACTGGGTGCACACTTTGTATTACAAACACCATTTTAGTACTGGGACAAAGAAGAGGGGTATGAAGGTATACAATACTGAAGGTCAGACATGTTGCATTGATTGGATTCATTATGGTCAGGCAAGAAGAGCCAACGACTCACACCTGGCAACACTTAATAGGGCTCAAGTGTACAAAAGAAGAAGACTCACATAAGCAAGAAGAGGAGAGGAGAGCCACTATGGTGGAACGAGACCAGGAGGTCTGAATGCTGGCAACGATCATGGAGGACCTGCAGGACCTGGAGCGAGATACTCGCATGATGGTTGCAGGACCGGGAGCCCTCGAAAGTGAAGGCGGGCAGCGGCGGCTGCCAAATAGCTGTGAAGCAGGAGGGACTTGGTCTGTGTCATTTCAGAACGCTGGCATGTGCAAAGAAGTGCCTGGTGAGTACGTGGAGCAGAGGTGTTCTGCTTCCCGACTGCAGAGAAGGCGAGCCATAGCAGTGAGAACCGCTGCAGTGGAGATGCGAAGAGCAGGTAAGTGTCAGGTGACACAGGAAGACTGGAGAGCTCCCACGGGACCGCAGGCAAATAACAGTCCACGAATCCAAGTAAACTGAACTATGTTGAATACCGAACTGAATAAGAATTGCACGTTGAATGAAACTTCACAATATTGAATACCAAACTGAATGGATATTGCAGTCTGAATGAAATCACATTATATTGAACACCAAACTGAATGAAAGGTGCTTTTTGAAGAAAACCAAGGCATACGGAATACCGAATAAGCATTTGAAGTTAAACAGGCATAGTGAATGGCAGACTCTATGTAATGAGCACTCTGAGCAAAGCAAAAGCAGATGAAAAATTGAACAAACACCTGGCTTTGAAAATATCCAATTTGAGAAAGGACTATAAGTCTATGGTGAAACAAAAGAATGATGCAGAAAAGTGTTACACTAATTAAGGAGAACAGAAATGGGAGAAGGTATTAATCCAAAGCAAAAGAGCCTGTAAAGGAGTCAAACAAGGCCAAGGGGAACTTATGGTTGCATGACCTGTAATAGGTAGACTGTGTGGTCTGACAATTGCGCCTAGACTAGGAAGTACCCCACTGGGAAGATTACAGATCACAAAGTACACCAAGGAGAAGCACAGGGTTCCCGTTTGCGCAACCTGTAATGGGGGTGGACCATGTGGTAACTGTGCCAAGACCAGGAAGCCCTAAATGGTGACCAGCAAAAGACAGTGTACACCTATTGCTGTCTTGTATTAAACATTTGGAATTAGTATAAGTGCCACAGTGAAATCTTGGTGAAGGGAACCCTGAGAATTGAAGGAACTGAGAAACGCTGTCTTGGGGAGGGGAACCTCAAGACTTTCTTTTTGTGTCAACTGTGATACATTGAACTTGAGGAAGGGTACCTCAAGAATTGGCATAACATTAACGTGGCAAGACACTACTGGAACTGTGTTAAACATGGGATAGGGAACCCAAGAAGAACTTTAAGCCAAGACTTTACTTTTGAACATTATTTGTGTTGACTATGAAGAACCCTACACCCTGTTTATTTCTTGATGTGAGGTCAGCATAGGTTTTGACACAGACAGACTTTTGATTTGGACGTTCACACACAGACCTCCCTTAAGTTTCTAGTTATAGGGCCAGTTAGTCATTACAACATCCTGATACTTAGTACAGATTCTACTGTTGAATCACAGGGTGATGACAACACACACAGAGGAAGAACATAACTAAGGAGACACAATAGAGGCAAACACATAGTTCATAAAACCAATTGTAACAGTAGTGCTTAAATTCGTATGCATTGGTAGAGGTGAAAATTAAATGTTTGTTAAATAATTAATGAAATAATACCATATCCTTTCATATTTAATATATGAAGTTGGGCTATTAGCAATACACTTTTCGATTTGATGAACATTTCAAATATTATTCCACTAACCATAAATAATAATATTTTGACAATGTTTCCAATTTGAGGTCATCATAGGAATTGCAATGAATAAGTCACACACAATGAATAATTGGTCCATGATCATTAGATTAAAATAAACTAGCTAATGGAATATTGGGGAAAATCTAAATTAAATATCTCTGCTACATAGTTCCAAACTAGAGTCCAAAATGTTTTAACAGACACAACCAAAGAACATATGCCTGAAAGAGCCAACACTAGTATGAGAAGACCAACATTTATTATCATTAAAATGGTTTCTTTTAAAAAAAAGTAAACTTGAAAGAGGTCATGAAGGCTCTGTGGGAAAATAAAAATAATGTTCGGTTACATTTGCTGATGTAGATACTTGCTTAATTTTCTTCCAAATGACCAACCATTCTGAAGAATTGGAATTCCCTGTTAGTGTCAATTTCACATTGTACATCAATTGGTCATTTGCTTTCTGTAGGTTTAGTAGTTGTGATCAACTTATACAAAAATTGATGCTCTGAATAACAATGTTGATTTAAGATATTTTAATTTTGATTGATCTGGAATTAGCAGGTTATTCCCAAAAAGTGTCATACTATCAATACATACATCGATGAGTTTACAATATTGTTCTGCATGTAAAAGAGAGAATTTCATTCTAAGTTCACTAAAGGGAGAGGCTAAGGGCCCAAGACAATCTGATATATATACCTAATGCCCTTACTAAACTAATATTCCAATAATAGGCATCTACCGTTCACTTTGATCTGACTGTTACGCCACAAGAATGGTTATAGGAGGTTTGAAGGATTTTTGATGTGTGCAAACAGATATTCCTCAAGTACTGACATTATTAAATTAATTGATTTGGAGTAGGCAGATTTAGCATTATTAAAAAGAAACAACAAATCAACAATGGGGATTGGGCGAACAAGTTATTTTACAGTGGCTAGCCAAACAGGGAAATCGTCAGGGTTATCATTAGAAACCCAACATTGAGCATGCTTAAATATGAACGTCTTGTGATAATATTTGACATTTGGGAGTCTAACTCCCACATTTTCATGAGAATTACATAATTTAGCCAAAGAAATTCTTTTTTGTTTTTAGCACCCCATAGAGTTTATATGTTTAAAAAAAGAAGGTGGCAGTGGGAGAGGAAGCGTTTTTAAGTAAAACAAGATGACCAGAGATACCATTATTTTAATAAATTCAAGTCTACCCCACCAGGTGAGAAAGTGGAGACCAGGTGGCAATGGAGTCCTTAATTGTATTCAATAAATTGTCCATATTAGAATGATTTTTCAATAGATGATGAAATGTTGATACCCAAATATCTAATACGCTTTCCACACCATTTGAGGACAGAGGACATAAATTCATGCTGGACACAGAATGAATATAAGGTACAATTTCAGATTTTTCTTTATTAAGTTTATAACCTGTAATATCAAAAAATAAACGGATGATTTGTAATCGATTTTTATGGTGATTAGGATTTTTAATAATGATTAGAATGTCATCTGCATATGCTGCCGTTTTTAATTTCCCATACCTGGAACAAAGGGGAACAAAGGGGAACAAAGGGGAACAAAGGGGAACTGTCTAAAAAGCTCAAGCGAGGGCTTAGTAGGGAGAATTGAAAGAATGGTGGACAATGGGCATCCCTGACAAGTGTCTCTATTTAATGAGAAATATGAGGACAATCGTCCATTCATAAAGATTGATTTCCTTGGATTCGGGTAAGAAATAAAATGTGGACGCAACTGTGCCATTGGAGCGATTCAAATAGGAAGTTCCAATCAACAGTGTCAAAAGTCTTTTCCACACCCAATGCCACAGCAGCATAACTGTCATTTGAATTATCATTTTTTAAATAATATATCATATATAATAAAACAGCTTACTATTGGCAGGCATCACTTGCCCCTTAACAAATCCAACTTTATCAGTTTCAATTATTGTTGGAACAAACTTTTGAATTGTATTGGCTAAAACATTCGCCAATATTTTACAGTCACTACTAATTCGTGAAATTTGCCAATAATTCATAGGACTTGTGTTATCCTTGCCTTCTTGAGGGAAAAGAATAAGCAAAGCTTCAGAAAAGGACCTTGTTGTGTGTCCATTGTCTTGGAAATTTCAGAATAAAGTGTATAATTTTGGAGCCAGATAGGGTGCGAAACGGCAAAAAAACATAATAAATCAAATACTAACAATAAAATAAATCTATGGTCCAGGTGCTTTACCTTTACACAAATCCTTAATCTCCTTATCTATTTCAGCCATATGAATGGCCATTTCTAAAGCATTCAAGTCTACCTGTGGATAAGAGTTCCTACTCACAGATTGAAAAAAGGATTCAAAATTCAAATTATTATTTGTATGTTCAGCTGGATATAGTTTTTTAAATAAAATGTCACGACAGTTTCTAAGATAGCTTTGAAAGAATAAACCACTGTATTCTGATCATTTCTAATCAATGTAATTCTGGTCCTGTCTTTTTGGACTTTAAGATATGAGGCAAGGGCCTTGCTAGCTTTATTAGATGTCTGATATATTTTAGATTTCTATTTAAGGATAACAATTCAATTCCAAAGCTTTTTTCGGTATAAATCTTTAGACACAGTCAATACATCAATAAGATATAAGGATGAATTTAAACACTTGAAAACAGATACATGAATTGGAGCCATAATCAATAAAATGTAGATTCCTAAAATAATAACAAATTTTACATTATACTCCCTCTCCTATTGAGGCATTAGAGGAGAGCAAAGCTTTCAGCCTCTTTATTTTAAGTCCACTAGCCCTCAAGTTTTACTGATTCTCATTACTACATGGCCTGGCAGACTCATTTCCTACAATCCTCTTTTTTAGCAGCCAAGCTCTGTGGGTGTAGCTTGCAGTTGCGGAAATAACCTTCCAGTTTACTGAGCACATTAAAAAGAACATGGATTCATATGCACCATGGATTCATATGCACCTCGGATCCCTTCAACATTCAATATTGGTTTCAGGTACATACATCTCAATTTCATGGGATTGGCATATAATGTACAATTGTTCCATTTGTGACTCTACACAAAGGACATAAACCAGACCTCAAAGGCGATCATGACCGAGTATACCATGCTGTTTGAAGAATTCCCAACCTCAGTCGAAACATATGACAAGCGTTTGTATGCTGGAACTCTGGACCTCTTCCGAGTAAAACCATCTTAGCTTCCAGATTTTCTCTAGATCTTATTTTGGCAGTCCGGGCAGCGCGACTCTGGGGAAGTGCAAGGAGGCAGGGGACTGTGGGGAACAGTTACAGCCCCTAAGTGGGCGGTATGCCCAAAGACAGTGTAGGGGAGACTGATCATGGAGAAACCAGGCACCCAGTAGACTCTGAGGGTAGCCAAGCAACCAGTCGGCGCAGGAGACGTGTAGGTCAGCCGGGGGGGAGAGAGAGAAAACAGAGGAGAAAAGGAATGTCTTGGGTTGCTTCGGGAACTTCATGTGGTCCATCTCAGCGTTGAGAGGGGCAGGAAGGCCATTCTAGAGGCAGGCACCTGCAGAGGAGAGAGATCTACCCACCCACTCTCTGCCTGGAGAAGTGCCTGACCCTCAGAGAGTTGGAGGTAGCTGAGTGAAGGGCTCAAGAAGGAAGGTATTTTGGAAGTGAAAGTTGGATGTAGTGTGGGCCACAGACCCAGAAAGCCTTCTGGGCGATGCAGAGGGTCTTGCACTTGATCCTTGCAGCCACAAGGAGCCAGTGGAGAGATTTCAAGGCTGGAGGGGTACAGTCCCTGGGCTTGAGGCCAAGGACAAGTCTTGCAGTCTTGTTCTGGATTAGTTATAGAGGTCAGAGAGTAGAGGATGGCAGATTGAGAAAGAGGCTGTTGCAGTAGTCCAGCCTAGAGAGAACCAGCGCTCTGGAGACAGTGAGCTTCTGGGGAAACTGAGAAAAGTAAGAATACCTCCGAGGAGGTCCAGCAGGTAGTGGGTCTTTTTGGCAAGGAGCGTGATTTGAGGAGAGAAGGAGAGAGTGGAGTCGAAGATGGCACCACGGTTTTTAGCCTCAGAGGAAGGCAAATGAAGAGGGTCATGGAGGAAGGGCAGAGAGGGAAAGCGGGAGCATGGGGCCCAATGAGAAGGATCTCCGTCTTACTGGCATTAAGGAGGAGATCATTGGAGGCGCACCAATATTGAATCGCAGATAGACAGTCAGGAATGAGCGAGAGAGAAGAGGAAGCTGATCAGAGCCTGAAAGAGAGCTAAGTGTTATCAGCATAACACTGAATGTTAGAGCAGAAGGTGGAGATCAGGTGGGCCAAGGGGGCCAAGTAGCCATTGAAGAGCCAGGTTGAGAGGATAGAGCCTTCTGGAACATCACATGTGAAGAGAGGTTGTGGAGAGAAAGGACCCAGGTTGGACCTGGAAGGATTCGTCCAGGAGGAAGGAGTTCAACCACTCCAGGGCCTGATCCGTGATGCCCAGGTTCTCACAGAGTCTGTTAGTCCAGAAATAAGAGGCTACTGCAAAGAAATGAAGACACGCCAGTCATGAGGAACAAATATATAAACAACAGTTTATTCGCACTCGAGTGGTCTCAGGTTTTGCAATGGGGAGTAGATGCATTTTTATACACATTGGAATACAATGATGAATTTGGGCTAGCTCATCACGTGACGATGGCTTGTGAACTATAGACCTACAGATGTGGGCATTTTACCATGGCAACACGTGCTAGAATACTCAACGTCACTTCGCAGACAATTTACTGTCTGGGAAGCAGAGCACAGAGGGGTATAGGAGTATATCGTTTTCCTAAGCACAAACATTCCTTGCGCTACTTTATCTGTGTTATTGCTAGACTAAAAGGTCAGTCTGTATTTCTACTCAGTAGCTCGATCCTTCAAAACAACATATGCTGTGAATTGTGCTTCACTTTAATTGTCTGGATGCACAATTAGCTGCGGAAAAGCAGAAAAAGTAAAAGGAGACAGGATGGCACCTAATGTACAGATTAGCTACATTCTTGCTAGTACTTCAAGGCTCTAAGACAGACGACAAACAATGTGTTCAGCAGTTTCAACATTCCTGTGCAGGGACATGTTTTGGCAAAGCTTCCGCAGCAGTGATTTTTGTGAGTTCTCACTGCGTGCAGAATGAAAACTTAGAAATGAGAGCAAAGCGGCCAATGTGGCATTTTCGGAAACCATGATGGCGTGGTTCAATGTGTACATGCTTAGGTCAACATTATAACACAAAATAGGGTATCCAGTCATATTTTCGAAGACTTATTTTCGAAACGCAATTTCGCCGAAAACATTTTGCCTAAATATTTTTTTTTCATTTATATATTTTTTTGGGTTTCGTTAGTAAAAAAAACGTGTTTAAAAAAAAACAGGGGTTTGGGTGGGAACCCGGGAACCCTCCCCCCAATTGCAAAAATAAAAAAAATTTAAAAAACCATTCAAAATTTTTTTTCAGCAAAATGTTTGAGAAAATGGCACTCGAAAATAAGCCATTCCAAAAAGTCACTATAAACAGCAAAAAACATATGCATTTTACAAGTCGTTTGATCAAGATGGCGTGATTAACCATGTCGAAAGCAGAGGAAAGGTCAAAGAGGATGAGGACAGAAGGAAGGCTAGAGTCAAGATTAGTGAGCAGATCTTCACAAGTTTTCAGGAGAGCAGTTTCCATGCCTCTGGCTGCTCTGAAGCCAGACTGATGTTCGTGGAGATAACCAACAGATTCAGTGTGGAGAGTAAGCAGGGAGATGGCCAGCTTTCCCAAGAGTTTGGCCAGGAAAGGAGTGATAGAGATCGGGGGGTAGTTTGCCAGACAGATAGGATCGGCAGAATGCTTTTTAAGGAGGGGGTGCACAAGGCAGTGCTTGAGGAGAGAGGCAGTGCTTGAGGAGAGAGGGGAAGTATCTAGTGGCAAAGTAGTGATTGCAGAAATCGGCTGATGGTTCTGGAGGAGCAGGGAGCACCTGTTTGGACAACACTTCCATAGATCAGACTTGTCTAAAATAATTGTCAGGTGTTGTCGGAGAGAAAGAGAAGAAAGGAGGAGTGGGAGAAGCAGCCAAAGTGGAGCCGAGAGTGAGGGATATCCTCAGTTTTAGTGGTGAAGTGAGAAGCCAGAGCTGTACAGAGGGCCTGGAAAGGGAACAGGAGAGGTGGAGACTGCAGAAGGATTTGCCAGCTCCTTGCAGATTTTAAAGAGTTTGGCCGTGTTGTTAGAGGCCACAGAGATGCAGGCTTGGATGTGGACTCTCTTCTTGGACAAGACAGAGCGTCTGTATTGCCTTTGGAGCTTGTGGGTGGCCAGTTTGTCAGCAGCCGAAGCCCTCCACTTCCTCTCAGCCACCCTCTACTTGAGTTTCAGGGCGGCAAGAGAGTTGCACTTGGAGGTAGGCTACAGATGGATTCTCATGATAGGGGCAAGGACATCCAAAGCGTTGGAGATGGAAAGATGAAGGTTAGAGAGGGCTGTGTCAGTGTGAGTCAGCCGCAGGCATAGGTGGAGCAGAGAAAGTAGCGGCAAAGGCATCCACTGGCATGCTTAACAGAATGAATGAACGAGAAGGTAGGTGGCAATGCTGGGTTAAGCTTATCCTGAGGGGCCGAGAGTTTCAGGTGAGAGGAGAGCAGAAAGTGGTCAGTCCAAGAGAGAAGAGTGGTGGGAGGGTTAGAGAGGGTGGGATGTCAGATGAGATGAGAACATCTAGGGTGTGAATGGCAGAGTGTGTCGGACCAGAGGGTAGAATGGAGAGAGAGAGAGAGAGAGAGAGAGAGAGAGAGAGAGAGAGAGAGAGAGAGAGAGAGAGAGAGAGAGAGAGCGAGAAAGAGAGCGAGAAAGAGAGCGAGAAAGAGAGCGAGAAAGAGCGAGAGAGAGAGAGAGCGAGAGAGAGTTGCAGAGGTTGCAAAAGAGCCCAGAGGAGGGATTTGAAGCATCCAGGTGGATGTTGAGGTCTTCGATGAGAAGCTGAGAGGTAGAGGCAAGGAGAAGAGAAGTCAGCACACTCAGAGGAAGAGGGCAACCTGGCCATGTGACCTGTAGATGGTGGCCACAATAGGAGAGAGGCCGGGAGAGGTAGAGAGTCTGCAGACCAGGAATTCAAAGGAGGAAGACCTGTTGAATCCTTCCCCAGAGAAAGAAAGAGGAACAACCCATAAGTCACAGCAAAGCCGCTGGATGAAGGTTCACAAGGGGGGAAAGCTACCTGCCTCCTGACATCAGTTCAGTCCCTCCCCTGTAAGAGGGGATAGGACTACGAAGTAACCTGCTCTCTGTGCAAGAAATCGCTCTTGGCTCTCGGACATCCCACGATATGCCCCTGCCGCGTGAATGGACCTACACTATGGCTCAAGGCCCTTGGGGTCCAGTTTGGTTTGGATTATATCCTTAGTTTGGTTCACCGTTGGTTCACTTGGTTCTTGGGTCACGTTCGGACCCAGTTTACAAAATATAAAACCCTGGTTGCAACGGAACAAGAATAGCAGCCCATGACGGACGGACAGTCTTGCACAGACAATGCCCCCCCGCTCATCTCCCCCCTGCACCGTTTGATGGCTGAGGAGTTACCACAAGAGACCGCCCCGCCGCCCCTGGAGCTGCGCTATGTCTCGCTGAACATTAGAGGCTTGAACTCCCTGGAGAAGCGGAAATCGACCTGCAAGCGCCTGGCAGATCTTCATAGCTAGGTGGTATTCCATCAGGAGACGCACCTCCTCCCAGCAGACTTTCCACGTTTACATCATAGAGCCTTCCCTAAACAGTACCTGCCATCAGGAGGTAGCGAGAAAGGTGGCACAGCAAACCTCCTAGCTAAAAGGGATACCATTCAGAGAGCGGGAGGCAGATTCATAGCATAAAAAGGGCTGCTCTTCGACCAACTGGACACCTTGAACACAATCTACGCCCTGAACGAGGGCCAGGAAACATTCTACGCATAACTGGAAACAAGGCTTCTCCCCTTCCTCGAAGGACAAGTGGTCATCGGCGGCGACTTCATTGGTGTCCCTAATCCCCTGACAGACAAATTGGGCCGCCCCTCGGCCAAGGACTAAGACCGCCATGAGTCTCTGCCACCTCTTCAAATCCATGGGGGTCATGGATACCACAGCGTTCACTTACCTAAGACATCTTACGCTTCGAGTCAGACATACAGTGCACAGAGGTCCAGCCCAAAGAGCCAACCGTGTGTTACACATCACCTTTGAAGATACGGTATTCGCCCAGTCAAGACCGCGCCTCTGCGGGAATCAGGTGAGCGTTACAGCCCTGTGTCCTTCCCTAGTGTTCCCCCCTTCCCTCTCCCTTCCCTCCCTCTCCTCTCCCCTTGTACTCTATGGTACTCTCTGTCTCTCCTATTTTTTCTAACTGCTTCTTTATCGAGAATCCTACCTGTCTCACTAAATCTGGTAGAAAGAAGTTTAAAAAGGACATCCTGGTCTCCAACCCGGCCTCCCTATCGCTGACACCTATACCGGTGCCACCTCCAGGCATCCTCTTTGTCTCGCCAGACCTATGGACCCTACATATGGTCTCTGTGCTCTCTCCTTTCTCTTCTTCTCCTATTAATGGTGGCACCCGGTGGGATCCACTCCTCTAAGGTCATCATTAATGTTTATGTGAATGGCACCATCCTGGTCCAAGGCCCTCAGACCAACCTTCTCCTCTTCGATAGATGCTTCTGTAACGCTCACCTGATTCCCGCAGAGGGGCCGGTCTTGACTGGGTGAATGCCGTATCTTCAAAGGTGATGTGTAACACACGGTTGGCTCTTTGGGCTGGACCTCTGTACACTGTATGTCTGACTCGAAGAGTAAGATGTCTGCAGATAGAAAATATGGGATTAATGAACTGGGGTTGTTGGGTGCCTCTCTCCTCTTCCCTTTCTCTTCTCCTGTAGAACCCCAAAGGTTAACGCCCTCACCTTAGGTAAGTGAACGCCGAGCTCTCCATCTGCCTCGGGGCAGGGTGCCGTAACCAGTTTCTTCACTGGATAAGGGTGCAGTCCTCTTGACCTCAGAGGACTGCTGTCCGTCGTTAACTGCACTAACGGTAAGTTCTGGGCACTTCAAATGTCTTAAAAGTCTTTTGTAATGATATCTCTTGTTTTGCAGGGTTCCGGCGATGGCGGATGGCGGGCTGATGAGAGTTGAGGATCGAACCCGCGTGTGGAATAGAAGCGCCGGGAAGCAGGTAATTAAGCGCTTGTAGCCTGCTTCACGATGCGCACTAACTGTCCCTTTTATCTTGCAGGTACAAGTTCGGAGCTTTAGAGAAGCTGAAGGGTGCTGGAATACCCACTGGATTCGGCATGGGAAGGAGTAATGGCACGTGAGTAATAAAGTTGCCCAATGTCTTTAAACGCACCTTCTTTTGTCTTTCAGATGCGGGATGCAGCGCCGAAGGCCTCCGGAGCGTGCAAAGAGCTGGTAAGCTTTTGTCTTTCAGATGCCGGAATGCAGCGCGAGGCGTTGGTGACAGCCGATGGACCAGGTAAGAGATGCGCTGCCACTGAAGACCGTAGTGCTAACCTGTTCTTTCTTTGTCTTTACAGGTGCTGCTGAAGACTGGATTCCAGGATGGTAAGCCTTTGTTCCCTTAGGCCCAGGATCAGAAGCAGAAGACACGATGAGCGTTCTGCTGCAGAGAATGCAGAATAACGCAAAGCAAGATTCATCCATCGGGTGTGGTTTAAATAGCCTCCTGTAGTGCTTAGGTGTCTCCTTCCACAGCCACGCCTAGGTAAGAAAAGAGTTCCTGCTTTCCAGAAGAGTTCCAGTGTTCTGAACCTAGGGAGTGGCTCCTGCCCCACCCAACAGGAAAAGTAGTCCCAAACAGAAGAGGATCAGGGGTTCAACTGGCAGGTAAGTAAGCAGCATGGTCTCCTGCAGGTAAGTCCACCCAAGCATTATGAGCCCGGCGCTTCCAGCGCTGGGACTGGGCATCTTTATGAGCCTGGTGCCACTGGTGCCAGGACAGAGTCCAAAAGGTCCCAATTGGGACTGGCTGGCACTCGGAACCGGGGTTATGGGTCTGCTTCCAAGGGAGTCGGACAAGTCCTGATCTTTTGGTAGCAGAGATCATGACAGCTTCCCGCGCCTCATCAATTTCCTTTCTTCTCCTGCGGGCCCCTCTCCCACTTCCCCTCCCCCCTCCACGGCTTCCTCGACTCCGCCTGCTGCCTCCTCCTCGGCTACCTTGCCCTCTCCATCCCTTTCTGTCCCCCCCTCTGACTCCTTCTACACCTCCGCAGGGCGTACTTCTGATTTGTACCCCTCCCCGGAAGTCCTTCAAGGATGGCAACCTTCTCCATATTGCCACTCTTAACTCTCGCTCAGCTGTCAAACACACCTCCGACATCTGCCGCCTTCTGGAGGAACTTGTCCTCGGCCTCACTGAGACACGTTTCACAGCAAGCTATGTCACAAGCTTTGACACGCTCCTCCCTGACGGCGACAAGATCCACTCTGTGCCCAGGTCCAAACGTTCTGGAGCGGGTGTAGCCCTGATCTTCCCAGAGTGGATTCCTGCCTCTGTCAATCCTACGCAGGCCTACTCCTCTCAAATGCCTCGTCTGCAGGCTCTCTCTCTCCCCTAGCCATTCCCTTACTGTGGCTACTATCCATTGGCCACCTGGTCAGGTCTCCTCCTACCTCTTTGAGTGGGCGGACCTCTCCTCTTCAATCCTGGTCTCGGCCACTCAACTGCTCCTTCTAGGAGACTTCAGCATCCACCTGGATGCCTCCTGTCCTCCCTCTGGACTCTTTCGCGACCTCTCAAACTCTCTCTCACTCTCTAGTCTCCCCTCTGGCCCGACTCACTCTGCAGGGCACACTCTGGATGTTCTTATCTCCTCAGACCTTCCCCTTTCTGTCCCTCTCACCACTCCTCTCTCCTGGAGTGATCACTTTCTCCTTTCCTCCCTTCTCACCCTCTCCACCCCTCAGGCCAAGCCACTTCCATCACTGCCACCCACCTTCTCAGTCATCCGACCAAGGTAAAGCGCATGTCAGCTGAGGGTTTTGCCGCCACTTTCTCACCACCACCCTTTTTGGCTGACTCTCACTCTGACACAGCCCTTTCAATACTCAATTCTGCTTTATCTGATATTCTTGATATTCTTGCCGCTGTCATGAGAATCCACCTGAAGGCCAAAGCCAAGTGCAACTCCTGGTACGACTCAGACCTCGTCACCCTTAAACACAAGTGCAGGGTGGCCGAGAGGTAATGGCGTGCTTCATGTACATCCTATGACAAACTGGCCTGCCACCTGCTCCAAAGGCAATACAGGCACTCTGTCCTCACCAAGAAGAGGGCTCATTTCCAAGCCTGCATCTAAATACGCGGCTGAACTCTAAAATCTGCAAGTAAATGGACAAGTCTGCCACAGTCGGACACTCCCGCCCCGGCTAGCCCCGTACAGGAATGCTACGATGATCTGGGCGGGCGACCACAATTGCACACTAGACCCCCGGCTAGACAGGTCGGACAATAAGCACAAGAGAGCGGCGCCACCAGCGAGAGCACTACGACAGATGTTAGACCAACTCGAGCTCAAAGACATCTGGAGGAAGGTACATGGGGAAGAGAGGGGATACACGCATTACAGTGCCCCACATGGGACATTCACACGGATAGACTACCTTTTCACGGGCAAGGAGACACTGGGGGAATTTACTGAGGCACATATACATGCGCGAACCCTATCTGACCACGCCCCCCTGAGAATCACATGGGAGCACACACACAGGAGAGCCCCTATACCCACGTGGAGATTAAGGGCAGAAGCGTTACTAGATGGAGGTTTCCAAGAATACATTCAAAACGTAATAGAAGATTATTTTCAGCATAACGCGGGTAGTGTGGAAAGCACGGGCACGGTATGGGAGGCCTTCAAGGTGGTGGTCAGAGGTGAGGCGATGGGGAAGATGGGAGGCCTTAGGCGAGAAACCCTAACGCAACTAGGCGAGCTGGAGAGGGAAATCGAGAGAGCTGAGGAGCAGGCGGGGGAGAGGGGAGCGGAACAGGGGAACGTCACCACCCTGCGACAACAGTGTGTAGAGACCTGGGAAAGACCAGGGCGCCTTGACTATGGGAAATATATACAGAAATTACACGCTGAAGGGGACAAGCCCAGCAGACTCCTGGCCTGGCTAACCAAACAGGATACAAAGCGGGAACCGATCAACGCAATCCAAAATAGACAGGGAGAGGTGATAAGATCCCAGGATGGTATAAATGAGGTGTTCTCGCAATTTTACGAGGATTTATACTCCAGGGTCCAGGAAGCGGAGGAGGGGGACCTGGAGGACGCCCTCGCGGAAATCAGCCTCCCACAATTGACGGAGGAACAGGCCCAAATGTTAGAAGCCCCTCTCACTGTAGAGGAACTAACAGAAGTGATTACCCGGTTACCGACAGGGAAATCTCCGGGGCCAGACGGGTTGCCAGGCGAATTTTATAAACAATACAAAAACGACATAGCCCCGAGACTGCTGGAAACATTAGAGGAAGCATATGAGAAAGGAAGACTCCCGAGAAGCATGTCAGAATCGATAATAGTCCCCATCCTTAAACCAGGAAAGCCACCCCTCGAATGCGGCTCCTACAGACCGATCTCCCTAATAAACCAGGACTCCAAGATCCTGACGGCGACATTGGCGAACCGCCTTAAAAAAGTGCTACCCACCCTGATCCACACAGATCAGACCGGGTATGTACCGGAACGAAACACGTCCTGGAATCTACGCAGACTCCATTATGTCATAGAAAGGACAAACCAAGAGGGAGGGGAGAGGGCTGTGGCTTCACTGGATGCAATCAAAGCATTCGATTCGGTGGGATGGGACTGGCTCCTGGGAACGCTCGCCCACTACGGGATTGGTCAAGGGTTCATACGATGGATTGAACTAATATACAAGGATCCGAGAGCGAGGGTCAAGACAGGTAGACAAGTTTCTAAGGAATGGGGCATAGAGCGAGGCACAAAACAGGGATGCCCCCTGTCTCCAATGTTATATATTCTGGCCCTGGAGCCGTTCGCAGTATTCCTAAGAACGGATTACAAGGACACGGGCATAGAGATAGATGGGGAAACACATCAGATATCCATATAGGCAGACGATATACTCCTCTACATACAGAACCCACGCGCCCACCTGCAGGACTTGCTGGAAGCGCTGAGCGCGTTCGGTAGGTTGTCCGGAATAGTGGTCAACAGAGAAAAATCCTCACTATTTCCCTTAGCTGGCCTACGCGCAATACCGACCGACCAATTGCCGCACCTAGGTATCGCATGGACCCCGAACACCTTTAAATACCTGGGAGTAGACATTTACCACGACACCACGGAAACACATGCAGGTAATACACTAGCAGCCTTGAACAAAATCGAAAACGCCATGAAATTTTGGCAGACCTTACCGTTGGGCATGATAGGCCGAGCGGCACTGCTGAAAATGACGGTCCTGCCCCGACTTTTATATTACTTTACAAACATCCCATATAACATACCGAGGTCCTTCTTTAAACACCTACACACCATGGTGAGAACCTTCCTGTGGGGAGAGGGGAGAAACAGGGTGGCACTAAACACACTACAAAGGAGCTACGAGTGGGGGGGCATAAAACTCCCAGATTATGAGCATTACTACTTGGCAGCACAACTCCAATTTGTGGTGCGATGGCTAGGGGAAGAAATCTCCATAGACGCAATACTTCTTGGGCCAACACTCCGGAGATACCACCTGAGAGAACTTTTATGGATAAAGGCCACCCAAGCCAAAGACCTTCCCAACATAGTTCAGCTAGGCCAAACACTATGGAAAAGAGCTTGGAAGTCACAAGGCATACGAGACCCTTGCTCAAGACATATTCCACTAGCAGGGCTAGTGGACATCCGAGTGGCCAGTTTGGCCACGTACAGAACACAATGGGAAGACAACGGAGTAGCCCAAATAGGGGATCTGTGGCGAGAAGGACAATGGGTCGAATTCCAAACCCTGGTAGATGAACAGGACATGCACAAGGGCCAATTCATCCTACACAATAGCCTAATATGCGCAATAAAGAAAAGGTGGAACACCATGCCAGAGCCCGAGGACACCGAAGGAGCACTGGACGCATGGTATGATATTTCCGAAGGGGGGCACACCGTATCCAGACTCTATGAGCAGTTGCTGGGAACCACCAACAAAAAGACACTAAGAGTACGTATGAAATGGGAAGAGGAACTTCAACAACCCTTTGAAGAAGAGGAATGGAACAAAGTCCTCTGGTACACGAAAAGGGTCTCCAGGAACGCCAGGTTCAGGCAGCTGCAACTCTACATAGTGCATAGAGCATACCTGACTCCCAAGAGAATGTCGAGGATGGGAGATGGACAGGCCCGGTGCTGCCCGCGTTGCGGAGACGAACAAGCCGACATGGTGCACATGTTCTGGTCGTGCCCGCAGATAACAGACTTCTGGAACATGGTGAAGGAGAAGGCGCGGACAGCTGACATACACATGCCAGCGGGATCGCCGGCATCATACTTGTTGGGCCTGTTCCCAAGGGGGCACCGGCAGATGTCACATGTGGCAAAAATGAAAGACCTAATGATAATACTGGCAAAGCGCCGCATAGCGATGGCATGGAACAGGAGCGAAGGCCCCTCGAAGGAGGGCTGGTGGGCCGACCTACAAAAATGGACAATAGCAGAGACGGCAGTCTGGGCGAGAGCCACTCAAAGGGGGGAGAGTAACAGTGGAGCCAGACTATTGGCATGGAACTCTCTGGTACGAGACCTGCTAGGTAACAGAAACGGGGATAACACGAGCGACCAGGGCGACTCAGGAAATGAGGAAACTGGCCCGCCCACGCCAGAGGGCACCATATGATTCAGAGATAGGAAAGAACTGGGTGGAAAGAGGCCTGGCCGTAGCCTGCGCAGACGCTGAACAGTGGAAACCCTACTTGGAAAGGCCAGCATACACACGCATAGACGAGAGCAGGGACACTCCCAGTGAAAGGAAGGAGGCTGCTGAGAGGCCGGTCCTTCCGCTATAAACGCGACAACTGTTAGAGCCAAGCCCGAGGAGGCGATGGACTACGAACATACTGCGGCAGCCTTTGGGAGAGGGAGGGTGGAGGAGGGAAAAAGGGAAATGGGGAATGCGTTCTTTTTTGGTTTGTTCTTTTCCGTTATGTTGTAAACAATAAAAAGAAGTTAAAAAAAAAAAAAGTCTGCCACAGTCTCTACCTCTCCTGTCCCTTCCCAGGCCCTCGGCACGGCACTGGCTTCTCACTTCATCTCTAAAACCCAGGACATCTGCTCCTCACTCTCCTCCTCTCTCCTCCCTCCCTCTACTCCCTGCTCTTCCTCTGGCCCTTCTGCAGCCACCTCTCCTCCCTCCTTCTCTGCCTTTCCCCCATTCTCCACAGACGAGGTTTCTAGACAAGTCAGATTTATGAAAGTCTCGTCAAAACAGGTTTACCCCTGTTCCTCCAAAACCATCAAGGACCACATCAACTCCCTGGCTCCTGCCCTGGCTGACTTCTGCAACCACTCATTTGCCACTGGAGTCTTCCCATCCCCCCTGAAGCACTCCCTTTTGCACCCTCTTCTTAAGAAA
Organism: Ambystoma mexicanum; assembly: GCF_040938575.1. Taxonomy (NCBI): domain Eukaryota; kingdom Metazoa; phylum Chordata; class Amphibia; order Caudata; family Ambystomatidae; genus Ambystoma; species Ambystoma mexicanum. Next base: position 1,191,574,597 of record NC_090933.1, read on the forward strand.
CCCTCTGCCGATCCCTCCTGCCCAACTAACTATCGCCCAATCACCATCACTCCCTTCCTGGGCAAACTCCTGGAAAGGCTGGCCATCTCCCAGCTTAATCTCCACAATGAATATGTTGGTTGTCTTCATGAACATCAGTCTGGCTTCAGAGCTGCCAGAAGCACGGAAGCTGCTCTCCTGAACATCCATGAAGACCTGCTCTCCAACCTTGATTCTAACACCCTCTGCGTCCTCATCTTGCCTGATCTTGCTTCTGCCTTTGACACGGTCAACCATGTCATCCTGCTCAAATGTCTCTGTGATAACCTGGGTATCACCGGTCTGGCCCTGGCTTGGCTCACTTCTTTCCTCTCTGACCGATCCTCCCAGGTCCAACCTGGGTCCTTCATCTCCGCTATCTATTTCTCTACCTGTGTTATCAGCCAGGCGTCTAACCTCTCTCCCTGGCTGTTCAAACAATACCTGGCACGTCTTGCCCACTGCATTGCCGCTCTCTGCCCCAACTTTCAGTGCTATGCATACGGACGACACTCAGCTCATTTTCAGGCTACCTTCGGCCACCACTTCTCCGTCTCTCATCACTGACTGTCTGCTATCCATGAGTGGTGTGCCGCCAATGACCTCTGCCTTAATGCCAGTAAGACTGAGATTCTCCTCATCGGCACACATGCTCATGCCTTTCCGGTCGCTCTCTGGCCGGCCTCTTTTGGCCCTCTTCCTGTTACACTCACCTGGACCCCACAGGGGTGTCGATCGGACCCGGACAGCTGCGGTCTCCGTCAACGTGATGCGTAGTGCAGAGATGACTGTCTGGAATGGCCCGCCTAGTCTTGTCTGCTGGACCCGAAGAAGTATTTTCCTGCAAGTGGAGAGAGGGATTAGCCACCTGTGGGTTTTAGTGATGGCCTCCTAACTGTTCTAGCTCTCCCACACTAATCACCTCCGATATCCCCTTAGTAACCTCACCTTATGTTTGTAAAAGATGAGCTCTCCATCCTGCGTGTCTTGCAGGGGCACATAGATACCAGTTACTTCACTGGTTTGAAGGCGTTGGGAGAGTTCTGGTAAGCATTGACTCTGAGAAGAAGGTCTCGTAGCTGCTGCTGGCGTTCAGGTAAGAGTCTGTTACCCAACGCTATCCGGTAACTATTGCATGCGTTAACGTGTTCTTCTCCCTCTTTACAGATGCAGCATATGAAGAATAATACCGCTGGTGGTAAATCAGGTAAGTCTATGGTGGTAAGAGGTATTTGTTGATTCCCTTGGCTCACCTTGTTATTCTTGTGCCCCTAGGTGCCGGAGTACGGCGAAGAAATGATGGAGACAGTGTTGGATCGAAAGCTGCTGTGAGAACTGGTGAGTATGGCGCCGTGCTGGAGCTGGCGAAGCTACGCGTGCATGCAGGACTGATGTACTTTCCAGGTCGGGAGATGAAATGGATCCGGAATCAGGTGAGGAATTTGAAATAAATTTGTTTTCTAACCTTGTCGTTTTCTTCCTCATTATTCTAGGAGCTCCGGATTCGAGGCGGGCGTGGCAGAAGACTGGATGCTGGCTGCAGGCATGCGGGCGTGGCAGAAGACTGGATGCTGGCTGCAGGCATGGTGAGAGTGACGCTGCTGGATGCAGAATAACACGAAGCATGTGCTGCTGTTCGGGCGTGGTTTAAATAGCCTCCAAAGTAGTCCCAGGAAAGAAGTTCCCCAGGACCACACCCGAGTAAAAAATAGTCCCTGTAGTAAAATAGTCCCATCCAGGCCTCAGGTTGGCTTGTATTTATTTGCAGCATGGTCTGCATGAGGTAAGTAATGTCTATGAGCCTGGCGCCTATGGCGCCAGGACTGATTTTTATTATGAGCCTGGTGCCTACGGCGCCCGGACTGAACCCAGGCAGCCCCTACCTAGCTGGGGCTGCTGGGGTTTTTGTAAATGTCTGGATTCCTGCTGCCGGGGCTGATGGGCTTGATCCGGATGCCCGGGGGTAGGCATCATGACACTTCCTGCTCCCACCTGCGAGGCTAAAAACCTCAGGGTCATCTTCAACTCCACACTCTCCTTCTCCCCTCACATATCTGACTTCTCTAAGAAGTCACACTACCAGCTGCATCTCCTCAGAGGTATTCTTCTTTTCCTCTCCTTCCCCCAGAAGCTCACGGTCTCCAGACCTCTGATTCTCTCTAGGCTGGATTATTGCAACAGCCTCTTTCTAAATAAGCCTGCCTCTACACTCTGCCATCTGCAACTGACCCAGAACAGGACCGTGAGACTTGTCCTTGGCTCAAGCCCAGAGATCGTATCCCTCCAGGACTGAAATCTCTGCACTGGATCCCAGTGGCTGGGAGGATTAAGTTAAAAACCCTTTGCATTGTCGACAAGGCCTTCTGGGGCCTCAATACCTTCAACTCTCTCTTCCTAAATATCTTCCTTCTCGAGCTCTTCGCTCATCCGCCTCCTACTCCCTCAGTGTCAGTCGCTTCTCTAAGCAACAAGTTGGTGGTAGATCTCTTTCTTCGGCTGGGGCCTCCCTCTGGAACAGCCTTCCTGTCTCCCTGAAACTTGAGGAGAACCATCTCCGGTTCTGGGTGCACCTCAAAACCTTTCTCTTTGCTTCTGCTTTTTCTTCTCCTCTCCCCCGCTGACCTCCTGGCTGAAACTGAAATTGTACAGATTACCTGCCCAGCCTCCGATCTCTGGCCCAGGTCCCATCCCAGCCAGTCACACACACCTGCACTGCCTGCATGGCAACCCCCGCACTCAGACTGTTTCTGTATCCCTACAGTCCCACTACCAGCACTTGACACCTGAAGTCTGCACTTACCTTTGCACTTGCCACCTGCGGGCAGTTACTTTTACTTATTGTTATTATTCTATTCTCATGTACTGCACTGTCCCTTCCCCTAGAGGCTCCAATGCTAAAATGAAGAGCATCAGGGACCATGGATATCCCTGCCTCGTGCCCTTACTCAACTGCCACTGCTCTGAGATACTGGTGCCCTTTTTGACCCTTGCTATAGGTTTGTTGTACAGCAACCGCACCCATTTAAAGTGTGTGGGCCAATACTCTTTCATCACCTTTAACAGCCAAGGCCATCTGACTCAGTCAAATGCTTTTAACTGCATCAAGTGACACTACTGCTACTTCCTGTGTTTCTCCCTGGGTATAATCTATTATGTGATGCAATCTCCTCAGGTTGTTGCTAATATTTCTGTGTGGGACAAATCCGGTCTGATCTGGACGTATGCGCTTGTCTATGACTGGTTTAAGTCTCTTTGCCATGACTGCTGTAAGAATATTCCCATCTTGGTTCCGCAACGAAAGGAGTCTATAGAAGATACATTCAGTATCTGGCTTATTTGGTTTGAGGAGGGGGATAATTATCGACTCTCTCAGGGACCTGGGATATCTGCCCGTGTCCAGCACCTCGTTTAGCATTGCTAGTAATGGGGTGAGGATTTCATCTCTATATTCTTCATAGAAATCTCCGGAAAGCCCAATTGCCCCTGGGGCTTTACTGGTCCGTAGTTCCTTTTGTCACATTCTCTAATTCTTCTATCGTGATGGGTATCTCTAGGCGGTCTCCTTATTTAGTTTGGGGAGACAGATCTCAGTCAATGCTTCCAGTATATCTGGCGCATCGCTCTCTGTGTTTTCCTTATTCAAGTGTGTATAATAGTCATAAAAACACTTGTTCACCCCCTCTTGGGTCTCCCGCAACTTTCCATCCATTCCCTTTATTGCTCTAATTATCTGCCGTGTGGTCTCACTTTTATACAACCAGGCTAACAATCATCCCGGCTTGTCCCCCTCAGCATGTTGTCTCTCGATGTATTTCCTGTAGCTTAACTTGCCTAACCTTTCCCAGTGTTCCTTACATTTCTGGTGTAGGTGGGACACCACCTGTGCCTCTTTCCTAAGGACCATTTCTTTGCAAATCCCGTAAAATAGCATCTTGCATCCCTTTCAATTTAGCTATAGCCACTCCTCTCACCACTAGTCGATAGGCCTCCCACAGCGTACCAGCTGAGTTTACGCTGCCAGTGTTGTACTTGAAATATTCTTTAACCCCTTCTCTCAAATATTCTCAGAACCATTATCTTTCAGTGCTTCAACCCTGAGTCTCCATGTCGGGAATCTGTTGCGCTCACCTGGTCTCTGCAGAGTCGTTGGGGCATGGTTGCAGCCTTCCCTGAACTTGAATCACCCCCTTCAGGCCTCTCCCTCAGTAGAAAAGCTGTGAGCGGTGGTACGTGGTGATACTGCTCCTGCGTGGAGATAACAGTGTTTGAGTGCGTCAATCTGCGATTGTTGTACCTCTTGAACCCTTCACCCCAAAGTATGGTTTCTGTGAGCATACGCCGGCCCATAAAACTCACCTGTGAATTATGGAAGATAAGCACTCCATCCTGCTACTTCTGGCAGGGGCACGTCAAATTGGATCTAGTTCCTTCACTGATCCCCGATATGGATTAGTCCAGTCCAGCTGCGACTATGCTTCTCCTTATAAATGGTAAGTCTTTCTTGAGCTCTTGTGATTCTGTTCGTTTTGTTTAATGTCTTTATGTGTTGCTCCTATGTATGCCCGCAATAATGTCTCTCTTCTGTTTTCTTCCCTTAGATGGAAATGTGGCCTCAATGCAGCTGTGAGATGCGAGACGCGGCCGGATGGAAGATGGATGCTACCGCAATGTTCGACAACAGGTAAGTGATGGTTTAAGGAAAAGTGCGAAGTATGGCGAAGCGCAACCTTAAACTGACTGTTTTTTTGATGTCTAACCTTGTCTTCTGTTTTTCCTTGCAGGCGCTGCTGTCGACGATGGAGCATGTCGTGCTGCGGTGCCAAGATGAACAAATCGGCGTCCCGGAAAGTGTAAAGATGTATACTTGGTTCGCCAAAGAGATGTACAGGTAAGAACAGCTTCCCCCAGTTGCAAAGTATACTGGAAGGAAGCAGGATGTCCAGGAAGCAGGATCTTCAAAGGTAAGTCTGACCTCAGGCGACAGTGAGCGTTACGCTGCTTGCAAGTGCAGAATAACGTGAAGCGTCGGTCTTGAGGATCGGGGCATCTTATATAGCCGAGATTGTGAGCACGCCCATTAGGGCCGGCTTCCCAGCCACACCCTGCCACTCCTAGAGATTAAGCATGTGCAAAGGCAACCCATTAGCAGCCACACCTAAGAATACACTTGGGGCTGCTTAACGGATACAATGTTCAAGGTTAATGCATCCTGCTTAATGGATGGAATGTTTAAGGTTAATGCATCTTAAGTGCTATGTCCATAACAAAAGCGTTTTGGTGTTAAATGGATGTTCTTGTTTACTTTTGTTCATGAGCCTGGCACCAAAGCTGCCAGGACAGTATCCCCCCAGGTCTTCTGTGCATGCGACCCCTGACTTCATGACCATGACAGATTCTGGCTTAGGAGGGGAGGTACCTGCCAAGTAACAAACAGATGGGCATGGTCCGAAAGGACTCGAGCTTTATACTCAGCCTATATGAATTCATTCAGTGTTTCCTTCCCCATGAACACATAGTCTAGTCTTGTGTACAGATTCTGCAGGGCGGTGTAGCGAGAATATACTCAGTCCAGCATCCATACATCAGCCAACTTAAATGTACGCAGCAACGCATTTAAAGCTTTGGCCAAGGGGGTTGAATGAGCAAATGTATCATCTGATCTATCTCTCATCGGGTCCATCGTATAATTAAAATCTCCTCCCCTTATCAGCACACAATGCCTATATGGACTAATCTTGGGATATAGAGATCTGAAATAAGCGGCAGTATCCTTTTTCGGGGCATATATATTTATAACACCTATTTCCTTATTTTTAACCATTCCCCTAAGTATTACCCTCCTACTGTCTTTGCCTTGGAAGATTTAAAGGAGCTTGAATGTGACTGTCGGTGCCACCCATATTAAGAATTAATACCCCTCTACTATAAGCATAGTATGTTGAACTCAAGGTCAGCCCCCGCCCTCATTTCCGTGCCAATGTGTCTTGTCTATCTTTGGTCAAATGAGTTTCCTGCAGGAGTGTTATATCTATTTTCTGGCGTCTCAAACATGCCATAACGCGGTTCCTTTTAATATAGCTGTTCAGGCCTCTGACATTCGGTGTGCAGTAATAAAGTCACAGCAAAATAAGTTGTGTGTAAAATATTTGCAGCAAAAATGCTGTAGTTTGACCCACTAAAGGTGTACCCATTAAACCAGGGGGGCACAACTGATTTTGACAGAGGGCCGAAAGTACCTTACATGAGGGCTATAGTGGGCCGAAAAGTAAATGTGGGCGGGGCGGTAGGCGGGGCATGGCAGGAGGCTTTTTAAACCCCAAGTTGTACTAAACACGTGGAAAAAGAATGTTTTTGAGGGGTAACGATTTTTATTTGCATTTCAAACTTACATTTTGTACTACACATTTTCCATTGTTATAATTTATTTCTATTTAGCTATTGTATCTCGCCTGTTTAATTAATATTTTATTGACCCTAGATTGGACATGCCATTATTTTGGACTGCTACAGTTTGCTATTTGGATTGCCCAAGAGGAGTATGGCCTTCGTTGAGTCAGGTTTCCTCAAAAAGCCAAAGATGAACATCTCCTAACTGTGCCTGTTTTAGCTTTATTATTGGGTTCACTCTTGGAGTGCAACACTATGCCCCATGGACCCCTCACCCCCAACCAAACACTATGCCCCAGGGCCCCCTTAGCCCCAACCAAACACTAAGCCCCATGCCCCATGTCACTCACCCCCAACCAAACACAATGCCCCATGCCCCATGTCCCCCTCACCCCCAACCAAACACTATGCCCCATGTCCCCCTCACCCCCAACCAAACACTATGCCCCATGTCCCCCTCACCCCCAACCAAACACTATGCCCCAGGGCCCCCTTACCCCCAACCAAACACTATGCCCCATGTCCCCCTCACCCCCAACCAAACACTATGCCCCATGTCCCTCACCCCCAACCAAACACTATGCCCCATGCCCCCCTTACACCCAACCAAACAATGCCCCATGTCACTCACCCCCAACCAAACACTATGCCCCATGTCACTCACCCCCAACCAAACAGTATGCCCCATGTCTCCCTCACCCCCAACCAAACTCTATGCTCCATGGCCTCCTCACCCCCAACCAAACCCCCCCACCCCATGGCCTCCTCACCCCCAACCAAACCCCCACCCCCAAATCAGCACACACAAACCAGCACCAATACAGACCCGAACCCCCAACCCCCAACTCAGCACACACACACAAACATGCACCCATAAAGACCCGAACCCCCCACCCCCCAACTCAGCACACACACTCTCAAGCATGCACCCATACAGACCCGAACCACCCAACTCAGCACACACACAAACATGCACCCATACAGACCCGAACCCCCCTACCCCCCAAATCAGCACATTCTCAAACAAGCACCCATACAGACCCGAACCCCCACCCTCCAACTCAGCACACACAAACATGCACCCATAAAGACCCAACCCCCGCCAACTCCAAACCCCCCAACTCAGCACACACTCTCAAGCATGCACCCATACAGACCCGAACCCCCATCCCCCAACTCAGCACACACACAAACATGCACCCATAAAGACCCGCCCCCCCACTCCAAACCCCCCAACTCAGCACACACTCTCAAGCATGCACCCATACAGACCCGAACCCCCCAACCCCCCAACTCAGCACACACACACACACGCACCCATACAGACCCGAAACCCCACCCCCAACTCAGCACACAAAAAACATTCAAATCAAAACATTCATACACATCCGACACACCCCCCCACCCCCGCATCTCAACATACACACAAAATACAAATACAAACATTCACACACATCCGACACACCCCCCTCACCCCCGCATCTCAACATGCACACAAAATACATTCAAATACAAACATTCATACACATCCGACACACCCCCCCACCCCCGCATCTCAACATACACACAAAATACATTGGAATACAAACATACATACACATCTGACACACCCCCCCCACCCCCGCATCTCAACATACACAAAAAATACATTCAAATACAAACAAACATTCATACACATCCGACACACCCCCCCACCTCCGCATCTCAACATACACACAAAATGCATTCAAATACAAACATTCATACACATCTGACACACCCCCCCACCCCCGCATCTCAACATACACACACAAACATAAAGCAAAACAAACCCGACACACAAACAGACCACTTACCGGAGACGTGCTGGAAGGCAGGCAGGTAAGCGTCAGGAAAGCTGGAACGCTGGAATCGTACTACGGCTGGCGTGGTCCAAGGCTGAAATGCCTTCCGGCATCAAGCCTTATGGACCACACCAGCCGTAGTGCTGGCCCTCCATTGGTGCAGCACACACGCATTACGTGGCTCGTAGGAGCAACGTGGTGCGTGTGTGCTGAGCCAATGAGGGCCAGTGTTTTGTCCGGCCCGGAAGACAACAAAGACTTTCCTAATGGAGGGCGGCCGCGGACAAAAGAGCATGGCGGGCCGCAACTGGCCCACGGCCGTATGTTGTGCACCCATGCATTAAACCATTTGAGGGGAACAGGGGTCGCAGGGGTGTCCCCCGCTCCTCTTAAATTGTATAATGGGTCCAGGGGTTGTGGGGATGTCCCCCGCATTCATTACATAGATTGCGATAGGAAGACCACAGCCTTTTTGCCACGCTTTTTTGTGGAAACAGCAATTTTTCCTGCTATTTTAACACATGAAACCTCACATTCCAGGTTGCTATTTTGAGTTCACCCATATTCTGCGGCTGTTTCCACTTTCATCCCACCCTTGGAACCTCCGCCCTCTTTCCGCTGTGCGTATCCGTAGGCCAACTTCCCTTTAATTACCCCAACTCCCTTCCCCTCCGATCCCAACCGTTCCCAACGTTTGCCCAGCTCCAGATCTGGATCTCAGGCATCCCCGCATCTCCCTCCTATCCCAGCCCAATGCTGGTATTCGGAGTGCAGCAGGAGGATACTAAACTACTAGTCTCCTAACTAATCTAAACTAATGTGGGTGATAGTGTGATTCCTAGCGCAGCTTAAAACTAAGCGAAACCCATGCTTCCTGTATTTAGCTAACAGTGAGAACTGCATTTGCCTTTCAACTTAAATGTCAATGTCGGATCATTGCAGGTTGGTCCCTATGCAGCTCAAGTGAACATTATTTAAACCATGAAGATTCACTTATCACTTCCGCTTCCTGCCTGGTCTTGTTTCTCCAAGGACATGTTCATTGTATCCATCCACTTGCTCAAATATTCAGGGGTCTCGAAAAAAACAGCACAGCCTTTATACAGGACCTTCATCTTCGCCAGATACAGCAACATGTATTTAAGATTAGCTGCGCGTAACCTCCTCTTGACTGCCACATAGTTCATCCTTCGCTTTCGCACCAGGAAAGTATAATCAGGGTATGCTGTGATGGTCGCTGAGGCTCGGGTGATCGTTCCTCCTTTTCTAAAGTGTTCCAGGATTCTCTCCCTGTCCTTGTAATTCAGTATCTTCGCAATTATCGGCCGGGGGGGGGTGGGGCTCCAGGCAGCGGTTTCCTTGTCAGGGCCCTATGCGCCCGTTCCACTGTAAACCCTTGGGTGAGTGACCCTGCTCCTATTTCTTGCAAAAACATGTCTTCAATTAAATGTGTCGGGTTCGGACCTTCCTCCCCCTCCGGCAGCCAAACAATCTGTACATTATTCCTCCGTACATGACCTTTTGCTTACTCTGCTCGGTTTTCAAGATTCCGCACCTGCTGCTGCAGTATGGAGACTTCCTGGGAGTTTTCATTGCAACTGCTTGTATTAGCTTTCACCTCCTGCTCTAGCACCCCTGTTCGTTCTGTTAATGCTCTGACATCCCTCTCAAGATGTTCACGTTGATACTAATTGCGTCAATTTGAATTCCAGTGTTGAATTCAGCTCCGCTATGGCCTCTAGTATCGGATGGTCATTTCGCCCCCAAGCTTCCTTTTCTCACACCCATTGCGCTGATGTCTTTGCACTGTCCGTCATTTGTTCAGGTTTGGTAAATGGGTCAACTGACAACTGTTTCCCTTTGCTCTTGTTGGACTTGGAATCCATTGTTGCGCCCACTTGCTCTGTAGCGCTCACTTCTGCTTAGGTTTGCGTGGTGCGGTCCCTTACCTGTTGCGGTACGGTGTTGGGGGGTTTTCGGATGTTGTTCTGTGCAGCACGTTGTGTATATATGCCTTTCTGTATCCTGTACTTGCCGCCAAGCCCCCCACTTTCTCTGGCTTCTCCTCAGAATTTCCCTCGTGGCCGTGGTGCCTTTTGTTGTCTTATATTTCCGGTGCTCACCGTCTTCTCTCCTTGTCTATGGGCTCTCTGGTGGGTGCTTCTGGGTCTGATGATGGTGTTATGGACTGTTCCGTCCTCCACAATGTACTGGTCTCAGCACTACACCTGTGCACCCCTCTGTTCTGTCTTTGTGCTTGCAGTGAGTTCCAAACTGCCCCAGCGTATACCCCACTTCTGTGTTTGTCGCTGTATACAGTTGGCACCCGTGCCTTAGCTCTGACGGGTATGTGCTCCTACCGAATATGGGCTGGCCTACTCCGGGGAAGCCAGTGTTGCGCAGTCTGCACTAGGTTCCTACACCCCCTTCCGGGGACTGTTGCTCATTTTAGGGGTCTCTGCACCATTGATCCCCCCAGAAAGTAATCAACCCTCTGTGTTACTGCTCACCTGCTGATCTGGTTGCTGCAGGTATCTTACAAAGCTAGGGGCGCTCTGGGTATTGGTGTGGCCCATGCTTCTGAGGGACTACGTACTGTCAGGGCTTGTTGTGTAGCATCTGTGACTATAATGGGTCCAGGTACAGACTTATAGGTGTTCCAGGCGTCTAGTGTCCTTCATTCCCCGCTCGGACTCTACTTTGGACACCTGTTCCAGTTCCCTGTCGGCCAGCTCCCATTCCACACTCTCTCCAGTCTTCCATCTGCAGGGCGGTGTTGGCTGGCTCTACAACCTGCTCTTTGGTTGTGCTCTGTGGCCCCTTCTTCACATGTGCTGGACCGCCTTACTTCTGAAACTCACCTGCTGCATACACTGGTGCAGTCCTTGTTCGCTTCTCGTGCACGCTGCTTACAACAATCCAGTGGCTGTGTCTCCTAGCGAGCGTTCAGGGTTTTGTGCAGCTCGCGTGGCTATTTCCTTTATGTAGAAAGCTTGCCCCGTGTTGTGCATCAACTATGCATCCGCCGTGTGTGGGAATTTCTTGCGTTCCACATATCAGTTAATTCCCCTCTTTCCGAAGGCCTGGTCTTTGCCCTTCATTCATCTGATACTGCATCACCACACAAAGTTTTATTTTAATTATCCTGATGTTGTCTGAAGGATTCCCCCTCTGAGCCATATGCGGTCACTGATTATGGGCTATTTCTAATAGAATGCCTCTGAGTCTGATCCTGTCCATTGTTGCACAGTCATCAGTCCTTGCAAGATTTGCTGGTGCGCCGGACACCATGTAGTACCGCACTTGTGTTTTCAGTCCGAGCGGCCCAGTGGAGTTTCAGGCTCCTTCTATTGCTCTTCCGTGTCGTTCCGCGTAACTTACTCGGTGTCAGGAACTCCGGTGCACAAGTCTTGATCCCGCTGACCCTCTGCACATACTCCGCTACTTTGTATCGTTTGGCCTGTACCCAGCCCTGCTTCTGCAGGGGCTCTTGTGCCCATCAGCACTATACGAAGCCGCATCACTTTCGTCCTCTTCCGATCACGTTTTGCTTGCTGGTCGGGCCTGATTACGTCTCATCCGTGTGACGGCCCCTCTTCATTCCATGCAGCAGCCCGTCGGCTCATTCCTTTGTTCGAGTCCAGCCGCCATCTTGAGTTTTTTGCTGACAGGGTGCTGCAATACTTCTCCAGCTCGCGGTTTCCAGCGCATGCTGCGATTCTCTCTGAAATTGTGATCGTGGTATGCCTTGTTCATTCATGCATCTATACAAGTGAGGGTATTCATATACTTTTAGTTAAATTCCGTCCTCATCCAAGCGTTGCGGCAAAGATATTATTATGAGGGTATTTATTGAGCACGGACCTAGCTTCGGGAAGCAAAAGAGCATTAATATTATAATATTATTGCAAGCGGGTGATGCGCGGTCAGGCGGCCATCTTCACTGGCGCCAAGCCACGCCCCTCCGTGATTTCACAATTCTTATTACCAGGGTCTGTACACATGGTGAAAGGTAGCTCCATAAACAGACTTCCAGCAGCCAAATAAACCTTTAATGGGACTGCTCGTTTTGAGATTCCTTTGTTCTGAGGTAAAGTTCTCTTAGAAGGCTTATTCATAAATTGGTAAGCAGCGATTCATAGGTGCCACCTATTGTATTACCAAGGAGTAACATTCAACTGGACAAAAACGGATAGCGCAGGTCACACTGAAGGCCGGTGACCTCAAAATGTGCCCTGCACACGGCTTCCGTATGGTCAAACTCCACACTGGATTGTAATATACCTTTATTGTTAATTTGGGGTACTTTATCTCGGTTACTTCCAATATCAAGAAACCACTGACCAATGGTAGAGAAATAAACAAAGAATTAGGTAAGACATTAGACCAGAAAAGCGATAATCTTGTCAGTTAAGTGCTCTGGAAAAAGTAAAACTCAAAGAAGCAGATACATAATTAATACAGTTAATTTATTTTCATGCAGTGCTTGCTGTAAGATTTTGCCATTTTGTAGAGTTGTAAAAAACAGTGCTAATATCCTCGAAATGAACAAATCTCAATGTATCGAAAGGATGAACCATGTCGGTTCTGTTGGTTGAAGGCAGATCTAAAAAGTCAGTGCTTATCTAAATTGAGCTACCAGATGTAAAATATGGCATGCTTAGTATCAATTATTTCTGTCATATGCTGTACATTAGGCTTAAAACACTCATGGTAAACGCCTGAACGCAAATTCATCCAACGCAGTTGTACAAATCAATGTAATCAAGTTCACAGTCAAAGTAAGGTGTGTTCATTAAACTTTACACATAATGCTGCTTGTTACTGTAGATATACATGTTGTGCGAGTTAAAAGTTGAATCCTGGCGTTTTAAACTGTACTCATTTAAAGTGATACTTTACAACGTATAATTACAATCCAACCCGTAACATGAAGGGGTAGAATTTCCAGTTCCTGCAGATCCTGCCAGGGAGCAGCCTGGTCACACACATTACTTGAAAGACCATTTTACCAGAAGTGATTTGCCTTGCCTTGGAAGGAAAAGAGAGGGTTGCTGTATGATATTGGTAGGAAACGCTGCTATTATTCATAAACCTTTCTGGTAATTAAACAACGATCCTGATCTGCAAAAAAACATAAATCAAACCCATCGGTTGATTCAAGTAGCAGTTGGTGGCTCAAGCAATTATAAAGGAGTTCTTCCTTTATTGGTGGACGTTAAAAATGCTCTTGATCCAAACGATCCTAGAGAAGTCCCTTCCCCAATCCAGATCTAGAAGGCGGAGAGTCAGGCCGTCCGCGGTGACAGGCCCAGCAACGCAAAGCCCTCGGCGTTGTGTATTTGCAAGGACTGAATTCCAAGCAGAGTGTGATGCACACATCCTTTCTTCCATCGAGGAGCGTGGATTGCTTGCTCATGCCATTACTTTTAACGAGCTATCTGCCATCGCTCGCTTCTCGCACCACTCAAAACGCAGTCTGCTCAAGCCCCAGGTTTCAAGAGAATAAGTAACAAATTGACATGGAAAATGGAAAAGAATACAAATTCATGCAGGTGGAAACCCAGAGTGGCAGGCACTGTGGATCCAAATAGCCTGATGCACATTTATCAGTTGGTCACCAAGTGATATGTCGCCTGTTGGACCGCTGCTGCACAGCCATCTTCAATCATTGCGCAGTAGACGCTTAAGCTATGGGATGTTATGAACCACATTTCAATTAAACAAAACAGATGAATAATTTAAAAGACAGCCTTAACATTGCGTGCATCAAACATTTGGCTAGTCGAAAAAAGGGAAGTGAGGTGTTTTTATTTAATACAGCATAAAATGCACCCATTAGCTACAACTTTGTCAATAGCACAATGATACTGTATACAACTGGAACGGTCTTATTATTACACACTATTGAACAAAACGAAAAAGTAAGCCATGCTTTTAACCTTTTCTAACAAGACTTTGGCAGTACAGGCCAGATTCAATACAATCGGCACTAGAGCATCTCAGATTTGCACCATTTACCTTACACTACCTTAGACCCAATTCACAAAGCCTAAACCTGGAGCAAACACTGGAGATGCCTGGAGCAAACACTGGAGATGCCTGGAGCAAACACTGGAGATTAAGATCCTCACATGCGAATGGCATTCGCACATATTGAATAAACAGCCACAACAGGCAAAATCCACTATCAATTCATTAGATTACTAGATCATGCTTAAAATGGGATACAGGTTCACACACACAAAAAGTATGTTGTTCCTTTATTTTCATATTTTTTATGCTGAAGATTTCCCAGTCAAAAACTCTAGGAAAGTATGTTATTCGTTTCTTTTTTTTTTTTTAAATGTCTCCATTGGTATTTTATAACACGGCCCAAGAGTGCTGGCACTTACTTAACGATACAAAGGTACCAAAATAAACAGCACAGTGAGCAGCCTATCGAACACAACCTCATTAGACAGATGCATTACAGTTCGAAGAGCAAAGTCATTCACATTCTGTTTCAAGAGGACGAAGCAGGTACATTTGAAAGGACAGTGCTGTAGGTTTAACCCTACACTTCACCTGCAGTTCTATGCAACAGTGTATACTTCCACTTTGGAGCCGTCAAGTGGTTTAATCAAGTCCATCATAAGGTGGCTTGGATTGGCAATCAAGTAATGCTAATGATGAGTTATTTACACAGCGCCTTTATCCAAAGCGCTTTACAGAGCACATATTTACATACAATATCATCCAACCGAAATTGGTACTCATTTATCGACCTCGGAAGGATGAAAAGCTGAGTTAGCCTTGCCGGGATTCGAACCTGCGACCTGCCGGTCACGCTCAGATCGCAGCAGCGAGTGCGCAACCCGCTGAGCTATCTTACCGGAGTAATGAATATACGGGCCCCATATATCGGATGGTTAAGCCTGGGGATGGGTGAGTCTGCCATATTGAGTCTTCATACCATTGCAATATAAAACATCCGCAATTGCTCCAACTCTGGTGGTCGGGTCCCACCCTGTACCATGGACACCCTTCTTTTGGCTAGAAGCAGGAGCAGTCCCGTCAGTTTTATCGTACTCTTGGGGATAATGCTTAGTGTAAAACCCAACAGTGCAGTTATCGGTTTTTGTTCCACTCTTTCCCCCACAATGTTACACAGCGTCTCAAAGATTCCCTTCCAGTAGGAGAAGATCATAGCCCCCCCCCACGCCAAGTGCATACAATCTACTGGTGCGGTGCCACAACTCCTGCATCTATCTGAGGAATGTTTCTTATTCTTCATTTTGCTGTATGTAGTATTGCGAGTTGGTGAAACTCTCCACTACTTAGTTTGGATGGGGCTTGGGGGGCACGTGAAGCAGATTGGGACTACAAATCCAGAAAGCCATTAAATTACTGCCAGATTTCAGCCAGGAGAAAAGAGGGAGAAAGTGGTGGGATCTCGCTGGCTTGCTGCCTCCGAGAAACGCGGTATTTCCATAATGGGTATCCTGCTGCAAATGTCTGTATTGGAAGACTACATTTCTCAACAGCCATTGCAGGAAACAGTGGTAAACCAGAGTGCAGAGAAACTGTTAGTAATGGGCAAAGAACAGCTGTTCCGTGAACCTGCTGATTTTGGAGTCACACAGAAACAGGAGAGGAGTCTTGCAAGCAAATTTCATCTTGCAGCCCCAAGGGCACCTGACGTGGATGGTGTCGGATCAGCACAGCAGAGATGCAGAGCAACGCAGAACTGCTCTCTGTGTCGCTGAGGATTCCCAGATGGGGCTGCACACCTTTGCCACCTCTAAACCAATGCAGAGGAGAGAGTTTGAGAGGAGGCAGACATGCCTAACCGTGCCCACCTCCTCCCCCCTAACAAGGGTATAAACCTGCAAGAAAGCCTCTTTGGATCCTGGGAGGAAGGCAATGTCCTGGAGCAGCCTGTTGCAATTCTGGCAGAAAGCCAAGACAAACGTGGAACCTGTTGGAAGCCGGACAGAAAGTTGCAGTTCTGGAGGTGCCAGTGTGAAGCCTGAAAGAAAACCAAGGTTCAGGAGGAACCCAGTGTGAACTTGGAGAGAAAGGCCGCATCCTGGAGGGATCAGTTGTGAACCCTGGGACAGTCAAGGACCAAGATGAACAGAGCTGGTCGATGCCAGGGAGAGATCGGTTTAGAGCAGTTGAGAACCTAGGGGCTGGAGGAAGCCCAGAAAGGATTGTGGTATGGCTTATTGTAAAGACTGGAGGGGGGGGGGGTCTGTACTCCTGCTCTATATGGCAGAGGAGGGGCACAGAGGACCCCAGCCAAGATTATCTATTATTGGCATTGTGGTCGAGCAATCAAGGCCTAGCTTCTCAGGAGGTGATGCAGGCTGGTTCTTAAGTACAGTGTAGTCCCCCAGGCACCCACAAAGGAATGTCCACACACTGTATTAGTTAAAACACAGTCTTTATATAATTAAGGTTAAAGGTTATATACACAATCACAATAACTCACTTTGTGCTCAGTAAATCTACAATGGCAAATATATATAGTTCTAAATGCTACCACAATTATTATTAGATTCTATTAAAGTGCATCAACTGTACTCTGGTTAAATGTCACACAAATCACTTAATAAAGGCAACCAACAATAGACATAGGAGTAAAGCAGTTGGTTAGAACAATTGGCAGAATACTGGCCTCTACCATTAAACCCAGTTCTGTGTGGAGATCCCCTCACCTGGGCAACCTGTAAAGTACAAATATACCACAAGCCCAGTCCATGTATTGTTCTATAAGTCTTATTTCCTTCTACAATGTTTCTACCGCCCCAATGTACCTGGAATAGAAGAGTTCGACGTCGGGTCTGCGACGGATCCTTCTTGAGTGGCTCCCTTTAAAGCAGCAGCCAGATCGTCAGGATCTCCCGAAGAAAGTGAATTTGGCATTGAGGCGGCAGCTTCGGTCCCAGTGGTGCTCGCAGATGACGATTCGAAGACGTCCTGCAAGGAAGAGGTGTGAGTCCAGGATCGCAAAGAGTTTGTGAAGAACTGTGGCCCAGCAAGGGCATCGAGTCGTCCTGGGTCTCTACAGTCTTTGGGTAGCGGGAAACCCACCGGCGGATGTTCCTCGGTGCGCCGACGGCACGGCCTTCTCCGGCGGGATATGGGGAGCGGCAGTGCGAACAAGCGTGTCCGTGAATCAAAAGTCTTAGGCAAAGGAGTGTGCAGCTCCGGTCATCGATGGTACGTGTCAAGTGATCCCCGCTTCTGGGCAACACGGCTTCGATAGGCCTCCAGCGGTTACAGCAGCCCTGCGAACCCTGGGCGACGATGGTGGACGGAATGTACGGTGCTCATCTTCGTTCTCCTCGACGGTCCCCATCTCCAGGTCGGCAGCCTGTCGAGGGTCTGGCTTCCAGGGAGCTTCGGCCAAGGTTAGCGGTGCTCGATGGTCCCTCGGAGCACGGGAAGAGGACACCTAACCAGGTACTCTCTTGGATCAGTCTCGCCGGCTTTCGGATTTCGCCGAAGGGAGACAGCAGTCAACCTTCTTCTTCAGGCTCGGCTTCAAGATTAAGCATCAGTTTCAACTTCAGCTTCTGAGCGATTTCTAGCCGTGAGAGGCCCCCAGATATACTAGTTGATCTCCCATTCATTCTGCTGGATCACACTCAAGCAAGCAATCACTCAGAAGGGCATTCAGCAGTCAGTCAGCCAATCAGGCATACAGTGCATTCAGGCCATTCTCCTCCCTCTCAGACACTCACAACAAGGAATGTGCATTGGGACAAGTACCCAGACATTCAACACTACACACTGCATTCATACCAGTTTCGGCAGGGCTGTCTCAGTCATTGTGCCAAACATCAGGAACCAGACATCCACAACAAGAAGTGCATATTGGTCGCACACTCCATTCACCCAGGCCCAAACCACAGGGTGTACCCACAACATACAGTCACTGGGAAGGCTCCAGCCAGTCTGGCCTGGACTTCACAACAACAGCATATATGGAACTTCCACCCAACAGCCAGTCAGGGGGAAGGGACAGAGCCCGGGCTTCCCAGGACTTTGGGAAAACAAGGTAACAGGCAACAGAAAGCAAGAGGCCACAGGGGCCTTCGTGTCTCCTATCAGAAATCAACCGATTCCAATGGCAGGAGGCCTGGGTATCCCAAAATGGAGGATACTCAAAGCACCTGTAAAATTCAGCATGGAGCTGCCACCAGCCCCTACCTTGCTCTGTGGGTCACACACAGGTGCCCAAAAACATACACTAGGGACACCGGATTGTACCCCCACCCATGGGTGCCATAAGGGCATCCCATGGGTCTGTATACCAAACCAAAAACAGGAAGAGTTGCAATGCCTGGAGTCCCACATGGACTCCTGGGCACAAAACAATACAGAAAACAAATGAAAAAGGACTACAGGACAAGGTAAGGGAGGCCCTGTCCCTCCAATGCATTTACAGAAACACACTGATGAAGGCCTGACAAGAGAAAAATATGAAACCGGGCACCCGAGGGGAAGACTTGAAGAAGTATGCGAAAGCAGGAGGGCCTGAACCAAACTTTGAGTAACGACTACAAGAAGTGGGCCACAAGCACATTAAGTTTTTTGCTGTAGAATAGGATGAACTTTTAAGAGTAGTGTTAATTTTGGCCAATCTTTGCAAAGATGTTTACACTCCAAGGACAGGAGAGGGACACTGACTCAGAGCAGAGAAATTAATTGAGAACTTGTGGGATTCGCGAAACCCGAAAGAAGGCAGATAAGCTGTTACCTGAAATTGTAGAAGGCAGACAAACATTACAAATGCTGAGTCTCAATCATGGGCAGGCAGCAGAGAATGGGAAAGATAGCAGAGCCGTGCACATTTGGGAAATGAAAACCAAGATGGTGCTGCATGCCGCGGATGCCGTTAAAGATTCACTCACTTTTATTAGCAGAGAGGAAGAGTGGCATATCAGTAACCCATACCAAATTCCCATTATAATTCAACACTGAGTGACATTAAGGTTCTTTCTTGCGAGAGACCAATCAGCAGGTAGGTTTCAAACTAAAAAGGGGAATAACCAAATGAGGCATGGCTATTGGGAATGAGCACCAAGCTGGGCACTATAAAAGCGCATGAGTGAACTCAGTAGGAGCGAGAGTCACAGAGGATGCAATTCCATAGGTTCAATGCACCCTTGACTCAAGGGAAGAATACGAATAAGAAGCAAGCTGAAAATCTCACCACCTGGAAGGTGAACCTGCTACATTGGAGGGACTGAGAAGACAGACAGAAGAAGCTAAACGTCTGCAAGGAGAAAGAACCAAGATAATTGAAGAGTGACTGTCCAATCCTTTGGGGAACTGAAAGGCTCAAGCCACTAGATTTTCCTCCTACTAGCCAAAGGGATAGTAAATGGAGGACCTAGGCCCGAGGCAGTGGGGCACAACTACAGTGGCTGCCTGAAAAATAACCTAATAAGGGTACAACCAGAGAAAGCAATCCTGGGTAAAGCCAACCTCCAGGAGTAACCAGTTGTGAACGGTTGGCAACATCCAGGGACAGTGTGTGGTGGAGGGTGGGGATGGGATCAGTTGTGAGACCCGGCTGAGATCAAGGTCCAGGAGGAACCAATTATGAATCTTGAGAAAATCCAACTTCCAGGAAGGACCAGTTTTGAATCACAGGAAAAGCCAAGGTCAGAGAAAGGGCTATTGTGAGAAACCTGTGGAGAAGGTGCCCAATACAACAAACCATTTAGTCTGAACACTAGTTCCTGTAAGCAATTTAGCCAACACTTTCCTTAGAAACTCAGAACCCATCATTTACATGCTCAGGTAGTCTTTACCCAGCACTTGCCATGCAGCTTGCACATTTTCAGAGGGGTTTCAAGAAAGTGAAGCTTCATGCCTAAGCGTTGGACATCTGGATGGTTAATCCAGCAGTAGTATGTTTTCATTCAGAAGGGGTAAGCAATTCTGCATGTTAATTGGCTGGGTCTTAAAGGGGAGGGGCTCCTAGTAGTGGGTATTGTCATAAAGCACCAAACTATTCACTGAAAAGGATACAGTACTCAAAAGGATACAGATGGTAGGGTCTTCCGGATCCCTGTTCACACGATTTGATAGTTGTGAAGTCAAGTTTAGATCTTCCAAATGATACGACTCTCTGACTGATGAAACAGGCAGAGAGATGGATCACTGGAAAGGGCGTGGGTAAAGTATAGGAAGTCAGCCTAGAACAAAATAAAGTATCATAAGAAACTGCCCCAAATCGACTCTCTATGATAGAACAGTATTTGGCATTAATTCACACACTGACCTTATGACTGGTGTAGAAGAATCCAGCAGAAGTCTCTTGAGGAAAATCCGGAATTGGAACAAACGACAAGGAAGGGAAGATTAGTAAGGGAGACTTATCCCGAACGGCACGAGGCTCACGCTAGATACCGGGTTGCTGCACCACAGGATAGCGTCCAAAGTACTGTTCACTGTCACCTTCCAACAGTCCTTGAAAAGCTTCCTTCCCACGTAGAGAAAAGTATAGAAATGAATAAATCCACCTGTTAATATCACAGATGCAGGAGTCGGAAATAGCGCCCTTTTGTGGAATAAACAAAGTACACGCGGTTCTGAACAGCCGCGAAGAAAATAGTGTGCGCTTGTGGAATTGCACGCGAATAGGATTCACGCAATCCAGGCCAGCCGCGCTTGAAGACAGCGTGCGCTTGTGGATTTGCACGCTAACAGGATACACGCAGCCCAGGACAGCCACGTTTGAAGACAACGTGCGCGTGTGGAATTACACGCGAACAGGATTCACGCAGCCCAGGCCAGCCGCGCTTGAAGACAACGTACGCTTGTGGATTTGCACGCTAACAGGATACACGCAGCCCAGGACAGCCGCGTTTGAAGACAACGTGCGCATGTGGAATTACACGCGAACAAACAGCTCCAGGAATCAGCGTGTGGCGGAAAACACACTATAGAAGGCCCAAGAAGCAGCTGAGGAAAACTGCTAGCACGCAGATCGGAGGTTCAGCTACACAACGCCAAATGATTCGATCAGAAGCAGCGAGTGAAGTTTCCACGCTACTTATATACGTAATGCCGTAGCTCACGTGACGAAGCAGAATTCACGTGAATTTAGCGACGTGAAAAGTGCAGACGTCGCTTTCCCGGCAATGAATCGAACAACCGCCATTTGGAATAGAACGGTCTAGCTGTTCTATGAGCGTAAGAGGTAGAACCACGTCCAGCATGCATGACAGTGCCATCCCCCAAAGGGGCAACCTCTCCCCTTTTCGAGTGAAAACGCTTCAATAAAGCAGGAGCATGTATATTGGAAAGAGGTTCCCAGGACCTATCTTCGGGACCGTAGCCCTTCCAATCCACCAGATAATACGGCCTACCAGAACGTAGCCTCATATCCAGTATGTCCTGTACCTCATACTCATCTGAACCCCTCACAGAAATAGCAACAGGCCGTACAGGCAATCTGGTAGCTTCAGAACACGGCTTAATGAGTGACACGTGGAATACGGGATGCACTCGCCATCGTTGTAGCAAAGCCAGACGGACAGCAGCCGGATTAATTACTTGGAGTACTCCATACGGACCAATGTATTTAGGCAACAATTTCTTTTTTCCTGGTATCCTCAAGTTCTTAGTGGACAACCATACTTTCATACCAGCCTTGTAGACAGGTGCAGGTACTCTATGAGCATCGGCATAGAACTTGTCGTGTCTTTTAGCTTGTTCCAATTGCTGCTTCACTTTCCTCTGTAGATTCTTAAGATCACGAAAAGTATGGCCTGCGGCAGGAGTATCCAAAGACAAACTGGAATCCAAAGGTATTGATCGGGGGTGTTGTCCATAAAGAGCATAGAAAGGTGAAGTGCCTATGGCACTATGATAGGAGTTGTTGTAGGCGAATTCTGCTGCCGGCAGGACCTTGAGCCAATCCGATTGAAACTGCAGACACAAACACCGCAGATATTGTTCCATAGTGCTATTGACTCTTTCGGTCTGTCCATCAGTTTGAGGGTGATAAGCACTGGACATTCTGTCATCAATCAGTAATGCTGAAGTTAGTGCTCTCCAAAAGCGTGACGCAAATTGTGAGCCCCTGTCCGTAATGATTACTGACGGTAGACCAAAGAAACAGAATACATGTCGAATGAACAGGTCAGCCAAAATAGCAGCTGTTGGTAAACCAATACAGGGAATATAAAGAGCCAATTTAGTGAAGTAATCCACTACAACCCATATGGTATCGTATTCCTGGTTTTGTGGGAGTTCCACCACAAAGTCCATAGATATCATGTCCCATGGTTTGTTAGGGACAGGTAGGGACTGGAGTAAGCCCACTGGTTTACCAGGAGTGTTTTTGCATTGGATGCATACAGAACATGTTGATACATGATTTATGACATCTTTTGTCAGGGATGGCCACCAACACCATCTTTTAAGCAGCTCTAGTGTTTTCTTCTGTCCAGGATGGGCTGCGATCAAGGAATCATGATTCAACTTGAGGGCCTTATTCCGCGTTGAAAACGTTGGTAAGTAGAGCACTCCTTGTGTGAAAGGTAAACCATTATGTACGTCCAGCTTCATATCCTGGATCACTTGGGGATGATTTTTCACCCACTCCTGTACTTCGTTTTTTAAGGATGGTTGAACAGAACAACTACATATTACATGATCTGCCAACAACTGATTGCGCACCTGTGATTCTTCCTTCGCCTCCTCACCAATGCGAGACAAAGCGTCTGACTTAACGTGTTCTCTAGCAGGACAATATGTGACCTGGAAATCGTATTGAGCAAAAAAGACATGCCATCTGGCCTGTCGAGCCGTAAGACATTTCATACATTTGAATGCTTGAAGATTTCTATGGTCAGAGTACACCAAAACCTGATGTTTGGCCCCAAGAAGATGATGTCGCCATTCTCGGAAAGCATCCTTGATTGCCAGTAATTCCCGCTCAGTGACAGTGTAATTTCGTTCATATGGGGTAAGTTTGCGAGAGAAGAAAGCCACTGGGTGCTCCTCCTTGGTTTCTGTGCAAACGTGTGAGAGCACCGCTCCAGTAGCGACACTGGATGCATCCGCTTCAACAATAAACTGGCGATCTGGATCTGGATGCTGAAGCACGGGTGCGGTGGTAAATGCTTCCTTTAACATCTCGAATGATGCTTGGGCATTCTGGTTCCAACAGAAAGGAACTTTGGAACTAGTTAAAGCCGTCAAAAGAGCCACTGTTTTGGAGAAGGAACGAATAAACCTGCGGTAAAAATTTGCAAAGCCTAGGAAAGACTGTAATGACTTGACATTGTGCGGAACAGGCCAATTCAATATGGCCTTCACTTTGGAACGGCTCATTCGAGCACCTAGATTGGTAATGTCGTAACCCAGGAATTCCACTTCCTGTGAATGAAAGACACATTTCTCGGCTTTCACAAAAAGAAGGTTCTCCCCGAGTCTTTGTAATACTGTAGAAACATGTTTGACGTGTTCCGAAAAAGACGATGAATAAATCAGAATATCATCCAAATAAATCACCACGAATTTGTCCATTATATCCCTGAAAATATCGTTCATGAAGAACTGAAAAGTAGCGGGAGCGTTGCACAGACCAAAAGGCATCACCAAATATTCGTAAAGGCCATACCGCGTCTTGAAAGCGGTCTTCCATTCATCGCCCTCACGAATGCGAACTAAATTGTATGCTCCTCGCAAGTCCAATTTAGTGAAGTACTTGGAAGTACCTAATTGATCCAATAGAACGTTTATCAGCGGTAAAGGATACTGATTTTTTATGGTGATGTCGTTAAGTGCCCTGTAATCAATGCAAGGCCTTAGATCTCCGTCTTTCTTCGGAACAAAGAATAGAGGAGACGCAGCAGGCGATTGCGATGGCCGTATGAATCCCATCGCTAGAGCTTTATCGATGTATTCTTTCAACACAACGTCTTCTTTTGGAGTCAATGAATATACACGACCTGTAGGAACTTTAGCTCCAGGAATCAGTTCAATCGGACAGTCATACTGTCGATGTGGAGACAGTTGTTCTGCCTGGCCTTTATCAAAAACATCAGCGTACTCAGTGTATTCGCATGGTATGGTTGTATCGCTTTGATGTACCACACTAATAGTTAAAGCTCCCCCCATAGAGGCCAATATATGTGAATTGTTTGACACCTCCTGACTGGTAAAGCAATGTTCATTGCAATAAATTGAAGGATACTGGAGCAATCCCGAAGCCCAGTCAATAGCGGGATTATGAAGGGTCAACCAGGCAAGACCAAGTATTATTTTGTACTGCGGAGCAGCTATGACATCGAAGACGATTTCTTCCGAATGACTATTGGATAATGTCATCTGAACAGGTACCGTCTCCTGGGTTACCATACCAGAAGTCAAAACAGATCCGTCCACGGTATTAACCGTTTCAGGTTTGTTCTTGTTTACAAGGGGTATGGAACAATTCTTGGCATAGGTGATGTCTATGTAATTTATAGTGGCTCCGGAATCAATCATGGCCTTGGAAACCAATTCATGGTCATCACAACGTAACGTCACCTCGACAGCTATAGGTGCGTGATTAGGAATGGTACTGGAGTCCGATAAAACACTCGACACAGGGACTCCTGCTACTGTCGAGTTTTGGCGTTTCCGGAACGCTTGACTGGTTTCTTAGGACATGTCGCTAATAAATGCTCGGATGAACCGCAATACATACATAAATTGTTCTTTCTTCGGTTCTCTCTTTCTGCATTGGACAACCGGCCTCTCACAGCGCCAATCTGCATTGGTTCAGGGTCGTTCGAGGGAACTGCCGGTGCCTCCGAACGAACCGATGCTTGTAAGAATGGTTTTTTCTCTCCTTTCCGAGCATTTCTTCGGGCATAGATTTGTAGAACCAAATCGAGCAACTCTGCGAATCCCATAGGAACCACCGGAACCATGGATAAGGCATCTTTCAGTTCTTCTGAAAGACCCTTGTAGAAAACAGCCGTTTTCTTGCCTTCAGGCCATTGAGTTTCGGCTGTTAGTTGATTGAATCGGGCAATGTAAGGCAAAAGAGGTTGACTGCCTTGTTGTAGATTAAGTAACTCCAGATCCATAGCTTGAGTAGCATAACGCATGTCAAAGACTTTACTCATAGCAGCCAAAAGATCATCACAGTCGTATAACAAAGGGCTATTTGATTCCAACAAAGGGTTAGCCCAAGCAGCAGCTGTACCCCCTAAATGGGAAAGCACAAATGCTGCTTTTGTGGTTAGGTCAGGGAATGATGTAGGACGGCAAAGAAAATGGAGTCGGCACTGATTAACGAAGGTTCTATAGGTTTTGGGGTCACATGTGAACCGTTCCGGAGGAGCCAAGGGAAACTGAGTGGGCATAACCACATTAATAGTTTCCTGTGGGGGTGTCATAGTCCCAGATCCAGATGCAGTGGCCATCGGAATCTGTGCTCCCTGAGGACTAGCGTGCATGGCGTCTTGCATAACGTCCATACGGTGCTGTAACATGTCCTGTGCCGTAACCATTTCATTTCTCAAATCGCTGATCAACTGAGTCAAAACAGTTAAAGGATCCGTACCCTCCATGGCTTCTGATTCTGTCATAAAGCACCAAAGTATTGACTGAAAAGGATACGGTACTCAAAAGGATACAGATGGTAGGGTCTTCAGGATCCCTGTTCACACGATTTGATAGTTGTGAAGTCAAGTTTAGACCTTCCAAATGATACGACTCTCTGACTGATGAAACAGGCAGAGAGATGGATCACTGGAAAGGGCGTGGGTAAAGTATAGGAAGTCAGCCTAGAACAAAATAAAGTATCATAAGAAACTGCCCCAAATTGACTCTCTATGATAGAACAGTATTTGGCATTAATTCACACACTGACCTTATGACTGGTGTAGAAGAATCCAGCAGAAGTCTCTTGAGGAAAATCCGGAATTGGAACAAACGACAAGGAAGGGAAGATTAGTAAGGGAGACTTATCCTGAACGGCACGAGGCTCACGCTAGATACCGGGTTGCTGCACCACAGGATAGCGTCCAAAGTACTGTTCACTGTCACCTTCCAACAGTCCTTGAAAAGCTTCCTTCCCACGTAGAGAAAAGTATAGAAATGAATAAATCCACCTGTTAATATCACAGATGCAGGAGTCGGAAATAGTGCCCTTTTGTGGAATAAACAAAGTACACGCGGTTCTGTACAGCCGCGAAGAAAATAGTGTGCGCGTGTGGAATTACACGCGAATAGGATTCACGCAATCCAGGCCAGCCGCGCTTGAAGACAGCGTGCGCTTGTGGAATTGCACGCGAACAGGATTCACGCAGCCCAGGCCAGCCGCGCTTGAAGACAACGTGTGCGTGTGGAATTACACGCGAACAGGATTCACGCAGTCCAGGCCAGCCGCGCTTGAAGACAGCCTGCGCGTGTGGAATTACACGCGAACAGGATTCACGCAGCCCAGGTCCGCCGCGCTTGAAGACAACGTGCGCTTGTGGATTTGCACGCTGACAGGATACACGCAGCCCAGGACAGCCGCGTTTGAAGACAACGTGCGCGTGTGGAATTACACGCGAACAGGATTCACGCAGCCCAGGCCAGCCGCGCTTGAAGACAACGTGCGCTTGTGGATTTGCAGGCTGACAGGATACACGCAGCCCAGGACAGCCGCGTTTGAAGACAACGTGCGCGTGTGGAATTACACACGAACAGGATTCACGCAGCCCAGGCCAGCCGCGCTTGAAGACAACGTGCGCTTGTGGATTTGCACGCGAACAGGATTCACGCAGCCCAGGCCAGCCGCGCTTGAAGACAACGTGCGCTTGTGGATTTGCATGCTAACAGGATACACGCAGCCCAGGACAGCCGCGTTTGAAGACAACGTGCGCGTGTGGAATTACACGCGAACAAACAGCTCCAGGAATCAGCGTGTGGCGGAAAACACACTATAGAAGGCCCAAGAAGCAGCTGAGGAAAACTGCAAGCACGCAGATCGGAGGTTCAGCTACACAACGCCAAATGATTCGATCAGAAGCAGCTAGTGAAGTTTCCACGCTACTTATATACGTAATGCCGTAGCTCACGTGACGAAGCAGAATTCACGTGAATTTAGCGACGTGAAAAGTGGCACTGTGTCGCTTTGCCGGCAATGAATCGAACAACCGCCATTTGGAATAGAACGGTCTAGCTGTTCTATGAGCGTAAGAGGTAGAACCACGTCCAGCATGCATGACAGGTATATACTAATATGAACTGGTCAGATTGTATTCAATTATAGAGTTCTTATATGTATACCCAACACCACTGTTCCCTCTCTCTCCCCCACTACCATCTAACCGTTTTGGTATGTTTCAGAACTGCTTTTGGTCGTTTTTGTTGTATCCTGTATCCATGTTCTTCTATGCTGAATAACAAGCACTAGAAGTGCATTTATGATGGAGTATACTTAGATAAGGTTATGGAATTGAACTTTCCCTTTCTTGTTCACATACATTGTACTCTATGCTTGATTTTCAATTTTAAAAAAAGTAGGACACAAAATAAATGGAAAGCTTTTAGCTGGAAATTCAGCAAAGGTTAAAACATGAATGAAAAGCAACAGGTTTTAATTCTGTAAAAACGTTCTGATCCCTTGTAATACAAATCAAATGGAAAAGACAATCTTAACTGAATCTGTAAGGCAGAATCTAAATAAATGGGTTAATTTCTTCCCATCCATGGCTCATTGCTGAAAACACAAACATGCTTAAAATCATGAAAAAGGACACTTAAATGGAATCTAGTTTTGCAGTAACTACCAGGATCTGGGATGACACCCCCAGCAGGCTGTTCTCTCACCCTTGCAAGTCAGTTTTCCCTGGTTCATGCCAGGTTTCTGGGCAAGGCCCTCCATCTGACCTTTTGCTCTTTCTCCTCTTCTGCCAACTTGAGCTTTCACACAGTGTTCTTTCTATCCCATGCTCCTCTCGCTGGTCATACCAACTCTGTGGAAGCCTAACTCAGTCAAAGTCTGGATGCTTCTAGATCCTTATAGAATTTGGCATGAGCATTGTTTCAATGATAGTGCAGCTTGGTGGGTGTATTTCCGCCTTCATTTTAGGCTATGCGTTTGCTGCATGGTATTGGATTCAACTCGTCCCCAATTGTATGCCGAGTGTTATACTTTATGTCAGAATTGTATTTGTATTGACAATCTAATTCAACCTCTGCTTCAGTGGATCAAGGTCTCAAATAGCCTGCCCTACATCTTGGCACTGGTGTCAAAGCAGCTAAGTGATCCCAAATTCTTGTCTGTGTGCATTTGTCAGCTACAGAGTAATTCTGTCATGGTCCTCTCTGCTACCCACTCTGGGGCCTGTGCATCTTAGCAGCGGTCTTAACAGGGTACGACGATGTTACATCGCCAGGGGTTATTTGCAAAGTTTCCGGATGAAAAAAACTCAAAAAAATATGGGCTAGGGGTTAAAGGGGTGTGGGTTGTGCAGAATAGGTACTAGATAATCGCTAAGAGGGGTTTGGGGGAACCACGCAAATAAATACAAAATATATACATCTTTTTTTTAAAACTCACTATGCTGACTACTAATTTTAACCAAATGCATTTAGATGCCCAGATTAGCGTGATTTTTATGGTTTTTGATTAGATATATCCTCCTACATTTTTACCCTTTTAGCCAATGCACCTCCCCCAACGTAAGGAGATTGTGGACGGTATACAAGATAGCAAAGGAAACAAGGACAACTACAATATCCATCTTGAAATTAATCGTGAATCAAGAACATCATCCAGGTGATTAATAGGAGACATGACAGACTCTTATGAGAATAGATAGGAAACTAATAACTGATGGGTGTATATCATCTTTTCTAGATAAAACAAAGAGAAAATAATTGTATTGAATCTATGAGCTTCTGATAAAGAACAAATTCCCGAAACGTGTTGAGCAAGTTTCTAGGACAACACATCACTACAGTTGTTATGAACCTATGATCATAAACAAATGGTTTGGGAAGACATTTTGGAGTTATTACCAATAACTGCATAATCACGAAATTAACTTGTGTATGGATGTACAGTGTAAATATTTGTATATTTTGAGATATGTGATGGAACAATATAATTGAATTGAATATATGTTGTAAAGTAAAAACCCACCATTACCTTTTACTCAGAAGTAAATTTGAATTTTATGTAGTTGTACAACAAACCGTGAGTGCAATAGACGGTAGAGCTCCACAAATTTGTGGACATCTGTTTTTCAGTATGACAAGGGGATGCAGTGATAAGATACAACATCGGGGGTACAATTAGAAGGACAAAACATTAAGCACACATGTGTAAGGTCATAAGAGGTGAGCAAATCAAGCATAGCCATGACTTTACACAGGGCTAATGAATTCTTAAAAGTGTGCAATACACAGTGATTTAGGTTTAATATGGCTATTATGAAATGAGAGTGCTGGGAGTGACTCATTTTGTTTCTGCTGGGTAGCTACAATTTCAGAAGGAAACTCAAATTTGAAAACTAACGAAAGAGCATTAAGTAGCCAGTAATAAAAAGTTAATCTTCACTTCCTACGAAAGGCTGAAACCTGGCAGTAAAGCAAAACTGATGTCAATATTATCCTCGCTGAGTTTAGAGAAAATTGCTGTAAGGCAGCAATAAAACACAGAGGTGTTACCAAGGAAACCAGCCCTGGTTGCAAGGATTGGAGTAGCTTCTATGGTGCCCATAAACCATCCCCAGCCACTGTGCACAACTTAAAGTTCCCCATCAGGGGACTCACATCTGGTTCATTACTAGCCACACCTATCTTGGGCGGTCTTAGTTGTGATCATGTCTGAAATACTAATTTCAGGATGTCAAATGTGTGGGGAACAATGCTGTGGTTAGGGAGGAATTCTGACCTGTACTAGAAGTCCGGAGTATAACCAACTTTGGATATTATGGTGTGAGTGTTGGGTGGGGGGGTTAGCAAAGCCTCGCAACTAGCAAGTAGGAGCAACTGTACATTGGAAGCCGTATCTCTCCCAGTTTGAGCCCTTCACCGTCCACTGTGCTACATCACTGGCATGCACGATTTAGGAAAGGGAACAGTATCTTAGTTAAGAAAGTGAATTTAGAGTAGTCTATTTCAGATATTCCTGCAGTGTGCATTTCTATTTTGATTATATACTCTTTGGATTGACTGTGAACGGAATAGATATATTTTTTTACAGCAGAAGGAAGAATTTATGAAAAGTGCCAAAGAAGATGCAAAGAGGCACATTTCACCATAAAGTCTGCATACACATACCAAAGATACCGCAAGAGCACAAATCACAATGCAAAGCAATAGGAAATGTATAGTGAAAATTGATTACCAGACCACAGCAGCAATACATCCAGACTCCTCACCACCCAATGTGGGCTTCCCTTCATAGAGGTCCAATGAAAGCTTTCCTTCAGGACCGATTCTTTTCTGGTATGGGTAGGAGCACCTTCATACAAACAAATGTATGAACTGAGTCACTGTAGGAGCACCTTAAAGCAGTACAATGGGGAAACCTTCCTTCTCAAAAGGAACCTAAAATGAAAGCAGATTGCCTAATCGACAAGCATATGTAAGCCAGAAAGCAGACATCACCCAGTGGAGTGACCAGGATACCTTGTCAATGTGGTGAGGGGCTTTGAGGGCAGAACCAAGGGTCAGGACACAGAATAATTACCTGTCCTCTGACCAGCTTGTCCAGACATGCACTGGCAGAATGTGAGGGCTCAAGATGGGCTTTGACCAAGCAGTCTACCTGAAGAGTAGATTCAATTCCAGTCTCTTTCCATTTTGGGCAAAGGGCATCCTACAGGCAATCAGTTCACAAAAATGAAAGGGACAGATACTAGTATAATTGTGCTGCAAGACTGTGCAGAGGCCTGGAGAGGCACAGAAAAGAGATAAGAATCATCCAATGTAGGGACACATGCATGTATGTGCATTGGCATTAAAGCAAATATCTACCAAAAGGTAAAGATTCAGCCCATCTCTGACCACATTACCTTAAAGTCTTTACTTTCGCTCTTTCAGATTCACCCTTTGTTTCAATGACGTACCAACATACCACTGGAAATCATCTCTAAACATGCTGCTTGCCCTGTGACAGTTCTTGGAATTTCTTCCAGTTTTTCCTTCATAACCGCCACACATAGCAATATATTTTTGGGACTTGTAATACAATTTCAAAGAATTCACGCTCCAGTGGAGATCCTCAATCATAGCCGCTTTTCATCTCTAGCATATAGCCTTGCTGGTTCATAAGGGACTCCATCAAAGCACAGAACTCACGATTAATAGCGTGAAGAGGCTTCTGATTAACTACAACAGTGGCATTACTGGGTACAGTGTTGTATGCTATTTTGATTTTTCCATTCACATTATGCAGTCTTTAATCACATTGGTCATTACTAACATTTGCTTGTGATAAATGTAAGCAGAACCTGCACACAAACCATTAAAAGGTACATTTCTCAAACGTTAACCAATATGATCGCCTTTCAATTAATTGATACATGGGACAGCAACTCTGGTCCTGCAAGTGTTCATCATGCAGCCTTTAGGGCCTCAGAACAGAACGCAATGGCACTGCGGAATACTCAAATGCCAGAGGGTTAATACAGACCTCGTCCAATGCAAACCAGTCATTCTCTCTGCATTGAACCTCCCCAGACTCCTGTCATCCTGACCTGTCATAGGGAAGCAATACAACCTTACCTCTCCACCCTCTTTCAGATTAACAAATACATCTCCAACCCCTTAAATTTTTTGATGTGCGTTACACTGGCAAGCTGCTTATTTAAAATCTAGCCAGAAGAAAATCCCAGGGTGCTAATCTTAAATCATATCATAAATAGGGGTTTAAACTTTGAAAAGCATTAGATTCCAAATCACTCACATGTATGGAAAAGACGAAAGGCTTCACCATAACACCAAGCTAGGGCATGGTAACAAAATGTTTGCTGATGTATATGCTGATGTATATGGGATTTGTAAACTTTGGGTTTACAATAAATACTTTGATATTGGGCAGTGTGTTTGTTTTCTAAACTTAACCTTGACAAGTTGTATGCAGGCTTAATTAACACTGGGGTAACAAACTCTTATGTAGGCTTATGTAAAGTATCATACAAACAGTGACTGAGGAAGAGGTTATCCATTGATGTGGCAGTTTTGATATGCAGGATTGCTATGTTATTCTATGTTATGCAATGCAATGCTATGCTATTAGGCTCCCCCATACAGTTAGGCCTCAGACCCTCCATGTCACCTCCCTCTGCCTCCCTGTGCCTGCTCTGCACACAGCACCCCAGACAGGCCCAAACCCATCCTAAGGAAGAGGACACGTCAGACCATCGCTTCCGCTTATTCTCTACAAGTTTAGCATTAAGCCCCATATATGGGATAACAGAAGGGGTTTCTGCGAATGGCGTTTATTCAAAATACAACACGATGTCGCTGCAGGGCTGCATCACAAGGTTACAAGTAAGATGTCGGCAGTTCTTGCCAAATGTCTAATGTCGTGCCAAGTAGCACCCCCATTGTGAAAGTACAGAAACATATTAGTATTTGCTTATGATATGCTATATAAACTGGCTCGCTAAGGTGGGGGCACTAGAGAGAGCTCTGTGTGGCCCACTGCTGGAACACCTGCATGCTGTATTCCTACTTCCCCGCTGATCATGTTTCTGTATGCTGTGTATTGGCTGCCTAATACACAATGCTTGATTTACCATCAGTCTGTGTCTCTCCCCTTCTTTGCTTATATTGCTTAGTTGCTGCAAGCTGAGGCCGGCCCTTGGAAAGCAGCCCGCTCTTTGCCACCACACCATTAACTTCTTATAAAGTGCCATAAACCATATTGGTGATGTCGCAGCCATTTGTAGGTTGAGGGGACAAATGTATTTGGTGGTATGCAAACGTACTAAGATCACTAGTACTATGGACACCAGCTCTAGTATTCTAGTGTCTGGCAGCTGAAGTCTGATCATGTGTCAACCTTATTCAGATACCCAGGCAGCACAAGAGTAACAGCGGTAAGGAGATTAGGGATGCTTGCAATTCATTAGAGGAGTAAATGTCAATCACAGAAGATATGAGGGAGTATTTGTGGTGTCTGCCCAAATCTGCTCCAAGTGAGTTAGTGTCAGCTGAAGGAATGCATTGAATGCCCACAAAAGCAAGTGGGGAATGGAGTGACCTTAAATGAGCTCTGTTACACACAACTCTGCCGGTCTTTTAAGACATCATTGCCCCTGGCTGACTGCATATACTCCAGACTATGTCGCTATGTGCCTGTCAAGGGACTCCAGAAAGTAAAAGCCTTGTTTACCTCCATTTCATGCAAGTTCCCCATGAGCTGTTTTCTAACAAGACATCTGTACACTGTTATGAATTCTAATAGGAGAAACTAAACACAAATTATATGTTGATGTGTCCACAGAACAATGGTTAGCATCCTGATCCGGGAAACAAGGTCTCCCATCAATACAAGTTTGCATAGTGATAAGGGTGGTGATTCCAGGCCTACACACATATCAACAATCATTCCTAATTAAACAGGCAGCAATGGCGGATGCATGGTTTTTCAACCTGCCTCACAGGCTGGCCAGTGAGAAAAATGTTGGAACGTATCTTCATCACAGCATTTTGTTTGATTGACTTTTCAATTGTGCATATTTACTGTGAGATACTTCAAAGTGACCAGGCAGGAAAAGGGGTTACAGAAAGTAGTAATGGGAAGGGGAAACAAATAGGACACCATATACCACAATCCTAAAAAATACTTTAAAAAGGAAAAAGCTTTCAACACACACAGAAAGAAACACTCCAGAAGAAGTGCACTAGTAAAAAGACATGGATTTCAACAAAATTTAGTATGTCTGGAAGGCTTAACTAATGTGTTGCCATGTGGTGAGGAGAGAAGCTCTGATCATTAATGTTACAAGAGAAGACCGGTTTGATATTAATTCAAAAAATATGCACAGTACTCTGGAATAAACTATGCTCAAAATATGGGGGCAACCCGAGAAATAATCAAACTTTTGGATATCTTGCCTTACAGAGGCAAATCTATCTTTAATTTTCCTTCTCTCCCCTCCAATCTAACTCACCCCTCTTTTCAGATCCACCAGAGATCATGCAAATGGCAGTAGTGTGTGTGGTCAACATCCCATTAATATTGTAGAAAGGAATGCTTAAGTACTTGCACTTAAGCCTATAAAGTGGGGAATCTTTGCATTATTTACCATCAAGGCAAGCCAGCTCTACCCTCACCACAGCACACAGGATTCTTTAAGTATTTTTTCAGGTGGGGCCTGAATGATTGACCTAAGGATCCTTGGTGAATGCTTTTAAACTTAGGAGTAGTACTTTGTATTATTCATCCGTCTGGTTCGTTATTTAGTAGGCATTTCCCTATGCCGTATAGTTTTTTCTATGGGCCTATTGGAATTGTATCAGTTTTCTCACCTGAGCATCATTTCATGAATATACAATTACTAGCTAGCCCTCCCTTTGAATATTAATTACCAGGATTACTATGTATGGGCGCTTTTCATATATTTGTAAAAAGCCCAATACTTTCAGAAAGTCAACCCTCACTTTTCAAGACCATTATAGTATGGAAAGGAAATTAAAAAAAAGAACATTATAAAAATGTTTGTTAGAAAATTGATTAACTTGAATACCAAAACTTCCAAGCAAATTACAAAAAGACAAGCAATTGTTTATGTTATCTGCATAGTTCCAAATTGCGAAGCTACTCACTATTTCTGACCACAGAACATCATGCATAATTAATAAGAATACTTTAACCAAGTAAAATAAATGCACTGTGAGGCTTAACATTCCATGACAGATATCACAAAGCTGCCAGGTCTTACCTTGGAAGAGAGGTGCTGATTTGGAGCCTTGGCAAAGCAGGAATGACCTCCACTGTGACGCCACTCGTCTTCAGGTCTGATAGGCTTTCCAACTGACAGTCACTGTACACTCCAAAAACTGATGTGTGGTACCCTACAAAAAGGCAAAACATGTATTAAAAGACTGAATGAGTCTCAGGAAAACTGAAATCGCTTCCCATGAAACAAAACAGGGACATAACAGAAGTTGATGATATGAAAGAAGAAATCACAGGAAACGAGGAACCTTAAAGTACACTGTATTCTGGGATGAGAGATAATTCTGGCTGTACCCCAGGAGTGGCCTAGTGAACCAAGTGATCTTCTCAAGTCCAACCTTGGCTTTACTCTAATTGCCTAAAATTCAATGCAAGATGTCTTAGCCAGAAAGACTCAGGGATGTCAGACTGTGGAAACCAAAATCAGGCATGACATGTATTCTTGTAGAACTCAAAGTATATCGTTCACTTCGTGTTTCCCTGGTTCATATTTTTCCTCAACCAACAAAACAACATTCTAGTCATGGGCGGTGTCATGAGCGCTACTCCCAAGGAGCCAAGACTGGCCCAGCGTCCCCGGAAGCAGGCTCATCATCCACACCCCCGGTTCCAGCAGACCCCTACAGGGGCCCTTTGGACCATGTCCTGGCGCCTCTGGCGCCAGGCTCATAAGGAACCACAGTCCCGGCGCCAAAGCACTTCTCCACTATTTAAACCACGCCCAATAGAATTCACGTGCTTCGCGTTATTCTGCAACAGCAGCAGGACGCTCACCAAGTCGGCTCCTGCATTCCAGGTCCAGACACACCCTCAGCTTCTTGAGCAGCAACCTGTGGATGAAGAAAAGGCACAGGAACATCTACTCACCAGAATTCAACCACAAGAGTCCAGTCTCCGACAACCTGCAAATAAAGACATAAGGTTAGAAAACGGGCAACACGCTCGCAGCTGCGCTCGCTTACCTTATCCATCCGTGATCATACCGGAGTTCACCGCGGCCTTCGCTTCAGCAGCATCCCAGCACCTGGAAGACAAAAGACATTGTTAGTGGTGTCCGAGCCGAAGTGGCCACAATTCAGTAATACTTACGCGCTTCTTCACACGCAGCAGCATCGCCCTCAGCATTTCGGCACCTGAAAGGAAGGAAAAGACATTATCAGAGGCGCCCATTTGGAAACGGCCACAATTCAGTTATACTTACGTGCCACCGCACGTGCAACAGCGGCGGCATCGCCCACAGCATCTCGGCACCAGAAAGACAGAAAAGGACTTTATAAAAGGGTGCTCCTTCAGAAGCGGCCTCAGATCTTCTATACTCACGAGCCTCTTCTTGCACAGCAGTGGTGGTGTCACCAACAGCTCCTCGGCACCTGAAGGATTATTACAAGCCACAAAAGGACACTTAGCCTAAACACTGAAATCATCCAGTGACGTAACTGGATTCCACGCGCCCCTGCACCAGAAGCAGGATGGAGAGCTTGGCTTTACTAAACCAAAGGTGAGAGTTCGTGGAGACCAGTCAAGAACCAAGAAGTGGGAAAAGCAGAAGATTGGTGGGAGAACTTATCCAACCAGCTTGTAATTACCCCTTTTTCTTCCACCTGCAGAAAACTCACCTTACAAGCCAGACAGTCAATATTCGGAGGTCCTGCCTAGAGCGTCTTCCGAGTTCTACGCCTCATCATAGTCATAAAAGCAACTGTAGCAGTCCATTTTGGGTCAGCGCCTCCGTGGGAATCAGGTGAGCCTTACAGGCGGTGAGGTTGGGGGGGTGATTAAGGCTTGCTTGTTAGCAATTTTTTGCTGTAGGATACCTATTTTGGTATGCACAGCATTCGGAATGTTAGTGCAGCAAGTTCCGTCTTTGTTGATGCCGTCAGGGGCTGGGACAGGAGATTCCAGTTCTCTGAATATTTTGAATAATATTTCAATTTGGAGCTGGTTTTGGCTCCACAGTCCCAAAAACCTTTGAGGCCGCTGAAAGAGAGGCTTGAAGGCAGACCTGCCCTGGGTCTGTGGTATTGACTGCTGCCCCGGCTTCGTCAGGATGCTCAAGGACTTGGCAGTCTGTGTTGAAGTCTTCTTTTTAATAAGTTCTTCATCATCAGACGAGTGGAACAAATCTGTCCACTGAAAGGAAGGTCAAGGATCCTGAATGTTTCACTGCGTGCATCCGCCTCCTCTGGACTCCCAGGAAGAGGCCTCTGCTGGCCGTGTCGATATGTGTGAGACCGAGGACTCCATCAGATCCCAGGCAATCCAAAGGCCTCGGCTAGACCTGCTTTGAACGAGGCCTGACTCGAATGGAAGGTCCGGCAGGAACTCCCCAATCTCCCGCCGCAGCTTCCGATTCAACACAGCGAGGGTAGCGTCAGCATTGGCCTGGCGCAGGTGTAGCCCGGTGGTGAGGTACCACCTCCTGCCAAAATACTCAAAGGCGTTGTCCTCTTTGGGCAAACAGTTGGAGGCGGCCTGGGCCACAGAAGAGGAAGGCTTTGAATACAAAGACGTTGTCACAATGACAGGAGGAGTGGGGCTGGGGGTGGGATGCCAGAAGTACTGGTTCCCCATCCAGCAGCCAGAAGCGGACGTCCAGCTTCTTGTTCATCTGAGCGTTGGCCCAGGCTTTTCTCAGACCTTCTTAGTTAAAGAGAGGACATCTTTTGGAGAGGAATGTTGGAGCAGGCTGTGACATGCAGGGCCAGGAGTTCTGCCAACACTCTTGGCTCTTGAGGGGGGCCTGTTCAGAGTGGGCATCCCCAAAACCTCAGGTACGCCTTGAACACGGTCATGAAATGCTTTCACAGAGTGGAAAAGCTCCTCTTCCTGTGCGCTGTCGTCGCCCCACCCCTTTGTCAGGCACAGGGGAGTCTGCTCAGAAGGCGAAGGGGTCCTCCTATGATCAGCCCCCAGAGGCGGATGCTTATCGACAGGTGACTGAGGAGGGGCCATCAGTGGTGGTGGTGGAAGGGTGGGCGCCGTAGTAGCCGTAAGACCGGGAAGAATAGGGGGGGCCTGAACCAGAGACAGGCTTTGGTACTGGAATCACCAGAAGAAACTGGTGGAGGGCCTTGGAGGCACCACCTGGGGGACCATTTTTTAATGAGGTCCTTGAAAAGACCTGACATCTGCAGGGAGTAAATGAGTAGCAGGAAGCGCTCGAAAAAACTATCCTCACAAGGCGCTGGTTCAAGAGAGGGAGCACGGCCTTCTGTCCTGATACAAGCGCAGAGGACCCTGGGATGGGTATCTGAACGGCTAGGAGGCACAAATGTAACTCTGTGGGTCCCACTGCCTGAGCCATGGGGCCTGACACACACTCACCAAAGGAAGAGAACTGGAACCACCCTGAGTCGCCTATTCTGAAGGCTATGGGACGGCCTGAGGGCTAGAGTCAGAATCTAAGAGGGCCCCCAGCCGTGCAAGTTCCACCACGTGCTTGTCCGGCATTTTGGGGCCTTGCGCCACGCCATGGGAGGGAGGGCACAAAGGCCCTGAGACCTGTGCTGGGTCCGACATACCAGAGGACTGTTTGCGCACCGACCCTGAAGCAGAAGCGCCGACCTCAGAGTTGGCTCTGGTAGTCTGTAAGCCCTAGCTGGGGAGCTAGGAGTCATATGGGACCGCACCTCAGGCTGCTGCCTGGAACCAGAGCTAGAAAGCTTCTTGCACCCCAGTGCAGAAGACGAAGGAGGCTTGGAGCGCCTCTCAGTGGATCGGCCGGAAGAACCCCTGGGTCCCTCTGCTTAGGAGCCAGTAGCCTTAATAGCCTTGGGTCCACCGCCAGAACCAGAGTCCACAGCACTTTTACGAACTGAGGGTCCTGGAAAGGAGTCTCCATGCTGAGGGGCTTAGAGAACAAAGGACCTACCTTCTGTTGACGCGAGGTCCTGGCGATGACCGGGTGGTGAAGAGTGGAAGATCTGTCTCCAGTGGGAAAGACAATTCTTAAAGTATCAGTGACCGAGAGAACTGCAAGCCGCAAATGTGTCCCGGTGGTTGTCGGGCCCCTAGCCGGGGGAGGCAAGGCACCCAAGGGAGGGGAATAAATTAGAAAAACAAAAGAATGGGGACCACGCAAAACCTCAGAAAAAGTTACTGCGCCTAGCTCGCAGGTCTGACACCATCCGTGCGGAAAAAAGGACTGAGGTGAGGTGCCAGAGGGCGGGGTCTCTGGGAAATTTCCATGCCCGGGATCGTGCCCTATACTAAATTTAAAGGGGCGAGCTCACATATTCAATGCCAAAGATTCTGGTACCATCCCCATGTTGGGGGACGGGGTATATGAGTAACAGTGATGACTCATCGGATTCATCACAGGTAATTTTGGAAAGGGGCACCAGGGTCATGTGGTGGGAATACAGTCTTCTTGCGAGGTAGTCGTCACTGGTCTTCCCCTCCTATAAGTTCCACCCGCTGAGTACCCCCATGGGGACTATCGGGAAGGGCCCTCACCACCCTGGTCTCATGGGTAGGAGGCTACCCCTTCGGAAGCAGCAACAACATCATGGGATTCATCACAGAAGGCATGGATGGCGTTTGCACAAGACTGGGACTTGATAATGACAAATTATCTACTGAGGGAGATATACCCGGAAATTATGCGTGGCACATGGGTACCCAATAAGCAACCATTGATTTCATTGACATATTAAACATTTTGTCATGGTAAAATAGTTGTTTATTAAACCGACCATTCTTAGTGATCATTGTATTCCAACACAAAGAACATCTCATGGGAAGGCTCTTCCAGGGTTTACTCACAGTCTGGACCACTCTTTGGGCTTCCAGCTTTCAGCAACTCCCAAGACCTCTCCAAGGTACCATTCCTCAGGCTCCTCCTTCAGCCTCTGAATTACACAGTGTCCCACAACAATCCTAGCAGAATTGAGCTTTTTAACAATCACTATGTCGCTACTCAGACCATGGGTTTCCAGCAGTACTTGTGTGAGCTGGCTCCTTTTCTGGCAGATGGGAGTAGTTTCTTACCTGTAACTCCATTTCTCCAGCATTGGTATCTTTCATGGATTCACATGCTGTGAATATTCACGTCATCAGGCTGTGAATCCACAGTTACTTTGGTTTAGTACTAATCCTATGGAAAAACGTTGACACCCTGAGTGTCCCATCGATGTCGTTGTGGGTGCTTTTGTTTCCCACCAATAAGACGTAGAGTGTATAGCTCCACCCCAGCAGCTTACCCTCAGATTTTAACCACTGAAGATGGAGTATTACCCCCCTGTAAAGGATGTTTGCGTGAGGAGAAGGCTGGAGGGTGCATGTGAATCCATGAAAGATAGCAACGCTGGAGAAATTGAGTTACAGGTAAGAAACTACTCCCTTCTCCAGCATTGGATCTATTATGGATTCACATGCTATGAATAGCTTTTATAACAGTTTATATATGTCAGGAGGAGAAAAACCAGACAAACAAAGATTAGAAACCTTTGCATTTTTCTGCGCTTATGCAGGAAGTACACATAGGTAAATACAAGAAAAACATCCGGGAGCTGCAGGGCTTACCTTACTGGAACAGCCATTTTGATTTGATTGATTTGTAACATGCTCGAAACGGACCAAACCGTATAATGGCACAGATGACATATGCGATGACGTATCCGTTGAAGGACTGCTCATCCCATCTGCACGTCTTCCGTGTGCTGCTGTTGTAGGCAGTAGTGCCTGATAAATTTGTGAGGCACTGCCCATGTTGCTGCCTGGCAAATGTCTTTGATGGGCACTCCCGACCAGAGAGCCAGTGAGGCGGCTGTGCCCCTCGTAGAATGTGTCCCTGCTGCAGTCTGCAGGGGCCTGCTCTTTGCGTGGCAGAAGGAAATCGCTGAGGATATCCACCTTGCGATGCCTTGTTTTGTGATGGTCTTCCCCTTGATTGACGGCCCAAAGACGACAAAGACCTGTTTTGTTATTGTAAATGATTTTGGCCAGTCCAGATAATATTTTAACGCTGTTTTTATGTCCAGAGAGTGCAGAGCTCTCTCCGCTGGGGCTGTGGCATTATGAAAGAATGTAGGCAGGGTGATGGTTGCATTCTTGTGAAATTCTGATGTTACTTTTGGGATGAAGTGAGAATTGGTGGAGAGGATTACCTTGTCCTTCGCGAATCGGAGATATGCAGAGTTCACCACTAAAGCTTGCAGTTCAGAGACTCGTCTGGAGAACGTAATGGTGATTAACTTTCCAGTTCACAAACTTGAAGCGTGCCGCCGATATCGGCTCAAAAGGGGTTTTAATGATACCGGCTAGGACCAGATTTAGGCTCCATAACGGTGGGATTCTTTTCTGTGGAGGAAAAGTTTGAAAAAGCACCTTTAGAAAGTGTTTGAGCAGCCTGTCGCTGTAGAGAGGAGGAGCTCCTCTTTTTCTTGTGAATCTGGAGATTGCAACTTGTCTTGTCAACTTTAATGGAGGAGATTGCTAGACCTTCCTTGGGCAGTTTCAGTAGGTAGGGGAGAACCTGTTTGATCTTACGGCTAGTGGTTGAAGGTTGGGCTGCCGCGTGCACCATATACAGAACCTTTTCCATTTCTGGTTGTAGGAATTGTTAGTGGACGGTGCCCTAGCTGCAGCCATTATGCGCTGGCAGTCCTGCGGGATGTTTAGGTGGCCATATTCGGTGGGATCAGGAGCCACGCTGTTAGCTTGAGGGAGCGAGGGTCGTGATGTAGAATCGCACCACTGTTCTGGATAGGAGATCGTCGTGAGATCCCAGATGGACTGGATTGTCCACCGGCAGTTGAAAGAGATCCGTGAAACCAGGTTTGACTGGACTAGTAGTGTGCCACCAGAATTATCTTGCAATGATATTTGTGTATCAATTGGATTGTTTTCCTGATCAGAGGGAATGGAGAGAACGCATATGCGAAGATGCCAGTCCATAGGAACTAGAATGCGTTCCCTTGAGAGCCGGGTTGTGGAATCCGGCTCGCAAATTTCCTGCACTGCTCGTTGCCCTGTATGGCAAAGAGGTCCAGAGCAAGATGACTACACGCCAAGAAGATTCTGGATATTTGGTTGTTGTGCAGTTGCCATTCGTGGGACTTCGTCGAGTCCCTGTTGGGGGTGTTCGCTTGTTGGTTGTGAATCCCCGGGAGGTGGAAGATTTTCAACACAATGTTGTTGTGAATGGCCCAAAGCCAAATGGTCTGTGCTTCTTGAGACAGGGTAATTGACCTTGTTTGCACAGATAACACATTGTGGTGGTATAGTCCTTGAGTAGTCGCACTACTGAATTACCAATGAGAGGAAGGAAAGACTTTAGAGCCCAATATAATGCACGCAACTCTAGAACATTTATGTGGAGAATGGATTCTTCGAGAGTCCATAGGCCTTTGACTTGGTGCTTGTCTAGGTGAGCTCCCCGCCCCGCCAGGTAAGCATCGGTGACGATCATGAGTGGGTTCTACTAGGGTCATCCCTTTCTAGATGTTGTCGAGGATTGTCCACCATTTTAGTGAATTTGAGAGAGCCAGGGTGATGGTAATTTTGTCTGACCAGGACCCGTGTGTTTGAGACCATCTGGTAACTAGAAATATTTGTGCTGGCTGCATGTTTAGTCTGCAATTGAATATTAGTGGAATACAGGACAAAATGTTCCATAGTAGAGATGTATTTGGAGTGAAGGAATTTGTCAGGGTTATTTATTTTTTCACCTTGTCAGGTGAGGGTTTGATGAGGCGTTGTCCCGTGAGAAATTGCGTGCCCAGGAACACCAAACATTTTGATGGAAATGTGCAAGATTTGGCATAATTGATTGCAAATCCGAATTTTTGGAGAAGAGCTTCTGTTTGTCTCAGAGAAACCGTGGTTTCTTGATATGCTGGACCTTGAATCAACCAATCGTCTAGATATGAATAGACGTGGTGGCCCGGTTTTCTGTGAAAAGCTGCCACTGGTGCTAGGCATTTGGTGAACGTCCCGAGGGCCAATTTAAGGCCAAATGGAAGTACTCTGGTAATGACTTTCGCCGACCTTGAATCTGAGATACTTTTGGTGTCTCGGATGTATTGGGATGTGGAAGTAAGCGTCTTTCAGGTCTATAGCCGCTAGATATTTGTGTGGTTGTACATGCTTTTTGATGTCTTGTAGTGTGACCATTTTCAACTTTTGCTTTTTGATGTTTTTGTTTAACTTTAGGAAGTCCAGGATAGGACACCACTTCCTGTCTGGTTTCTTGATGACAAAGTATCTTGAGTATACCCATTTTCCCTTGGAAGAAGGAGGAACTCTTTTTATTGCCCTTTCTTTAACATTTGGCACACTTCCTGCTGTAGAATTGGAAGGTGTGGGTGTGACACCTTTACGGGAGGTAACGGTTTCTGTGTGTGCTTGAATTCCAACAAGTGGCCATGCTGGATGGCATCTAGCATCTATCTGTCTTTTGTAATCACTTGCCACTTGTGGAAATGAAACACCACATTTCCTCCCACCTGTGTGTCCCCAAGGCAGTCATTGCTGGGCCTTGTTCTGTCTACCTGTTTGAGAGGTGTTTGATCCACATTTGCGTTGTACATAGTGATACTCCCGGCTGGACTGGTAGTTTCTCTTGTATCCCT
Source organism: Ambystoma mexicanum (assembly GCF_040938575.1). Taxonomy (NCBI): domain Eukaryota; kingdom Metazoa; phylum Chordata; class Amphibia; order Caudata; family Ambystomatidae; genus Ambystoma; species Ambystoma mexicanum. The sequence goes on from NC_090933.1 coordinate 1,191,618,318, forward strand.
GGGAGTAGTATCCGGATCTGCCGTCGTTTTTGTTGTCTCTTGAGGATGAGAACCTATATTGACTGTAGGAACCTCGAAAGGAACGAAAGGACCTTCTGCCCTGTAAGGCTGCTTTCATTGTTTTAAGGGCATCATTGACTTCATCACCAAAAACATTAATTCCCTCAAACGGCATGTCAACCACATTAGGTTGCACCTCTTTTCTAAAGTCAGTGCAGCGTAGCCATCCTTGCCTTCTGAGGACGATCCCATTACCGATTTGCTTGAATCTTGTTCCTGCGCGTTCCACTGCAATGTTGATACTAAGTTTTGAGACCTCCTCACCTTCACGCACCAGTGTCATGACTTCTTTCCACTGCTGGTCTGGCAAGTGCTCGGATATAGGAGCCACACAATGCCACATTTCCCGGTCGTAGCGAGCCACTACTGCAAGGGCATTGGCCACTTTAACTGTTGTTGCCCAGATGGTGACTGCTTTTTTACCAAAGGCATTGATTTTTTTGCCTTCATTGTCCGGGGGAGTGGCACATTTCTGTTCTGTACGAGCCTTGCTACCTGCTGCCGCTGACACAACCGACTCTGGAAAGGGCTGTGAGGTGAGATATTTTGGTGTTGTATCCGGTGCATTACATTTTTTGTCTAGTCTCAGTTTATTTATTTATTTTATTCATTTGTTTATTTATATAGTGCATCTAACCCATATGTATTGAGGCACATTCTGGGATTACATTCAGTTTCAGTACATAATGACCTTGTATTACATTTAGTTCCAATACAGAGCGAAAATGCCTTAGATTCTTGTGTTACAGTTGGTTACAAAATAGAAGTGGCATTAACAGTACAGTAAAGATACTTAGATAGACATGGTGCAACAGAACCTTCATGACAGTGCACTTACAATCACAGGTAATAGCAACAGAGTGTGTTACTACACCTGAGCGAAAAGCCAAGTTTTCAACTTTTTTCTAAAAGTGCAATAGGAGGGTTCCTCTCTTTAAGTCAAGGGCATAGAGTTCCAGAGTTTAGCCGCTTGTACTGGGAAACCTTTACCTCTTGCTTTTTGTAGTTTAAATCTTGCTATGGTTAAGAGATGGGCTTGTATGGATCGGATAGGTCTGTTAGTTTGGTGTTTGTACCGGTTCTGAGAATGGATGTTTGAGAGTAAGTAGGCCTTCTTGCCAAACATGAGCTAGGATGGGTATAGAAAACAAAGAATTTCTGCACTTACCCATGTGATCAAAAAGAAAACAGTCTTTCTTTTCATCTGCAGGAGTTAAACCAAATTCCTGGCACGCCTTAGATATCATGGAGTGGAAAGCACCAACGTCGCCTGGAGGAGAGGGTTGTGTTGGAGTACCCTGCGCATCCTGTCCGGGTAATCCGTAGCCTGCGTATCGTCTATGCGAGGAGAAGTTGAAGAGGCGTTAGAGCTTGTGTCCCTTGGAACTGTGTCTTGATCTGTAGCCTCTATTTTCCCCTTTTCTTGTTTTTCTATTCACATTCTATCCCTTCTTGAAGGTGGAGGTCTAGGTGGAGATTGACTATGTGCCAAACATGGACGTTTGTTGCAGTCCCTGGATGAACACCCTTGATCCCTTTGTTCCTGCTGACCTGGTATACCCTTGTTCTTCCTGCATTGATGAACCCCCTGTGGCTGAGGAGGTGGAAGCCAGGCATTGAGTTGTCCCAGCAGCGTTTGCAGAGTGGAAAGCACCTGCATGGAGAGTAAAGATTGCAGGCTTAAAAAGGAGATATGCTGGCATCATACCTCTTGCTCCCGATGGTGTAGATTAAAGAGCAAGTGGTACATTATGCAGCTTTAGAGGCGTTTCTTCACCTCTTGATGGGAGGCGACCAGGAGGCTTGTCCTGTATATGAGGTTGGATCCTGCATTCTTCGGAATCGGAATCCGTGAACCCCCTGGGCACTCCTCTCTTGGAGGCTCAAAATCCGATGTTCTTTCATGCTGCAAGATTTCATCTGACATGATGTCGGAGTAGGTTATGATAGACACTCCTAGAGGAAGATACCCGTGCTCTACAGGATCCTCTGTAGGGGTTTACAGCATTCTTATACCGCAGGATGATATATCGTCCTGTTGTAGTTGTTTGAAAGGTAATTCTGTGGTTTCAGCCATGGTAATGGTTGATAGGGTTGATGGAACTGCAGCCTCACTCTCGGAAGGTTAGTGTGTTTTGATCTTCGACAAGTGATGTCCCGATTTCGTCATCAATTCATCGTCGAAGTGAGTATCGTTGATGATTTGGCCATCGGAGGATGCTTCTTGTCCAGAGGAGGATCTGTGACCTTCTTTAGATGTGCGTGACTCCGAGGACGAATGATGTTTATTTTTTTTAGGACAAAGACAGGGTCTTCGTGGACGATTTGGATTTGTGTATGTCCTTCGTCGGAGAGGATGTTCTCGATGGTTTTGGTCAACGGGCGTGAACCTTCATCCACCGGTTTCAACTATGGTGTTTTCGTCAATGGGACATTGGACAACTGCTTAGACACAGATCGGGAGCCCTCACTGCTATGTGGTGTTTTTTTTATCAGAGGCTGGGTGGGGGGTGGGGACGGTGGCCTTATCGTGGTTCATCGATTTTGGCTCACCTATTTTTTGTTTCTTCGTCAGAGTTTCTTCAGACTTGGATCTGTGGCTTGACAGCGAACGCGTGTTGGAGGGGGTGGTAGCTCTCCCACTCCTTGACTAGCCCACTTCCGATGCCAGGTATGCTCCTTCATTAAGCCAAAAAAATGAGCTGATGGTTCCTGTCTTTAAGGGTTTTCTGTGAAAAACCCTGACAGATTTCACTTTCCTCCAGTGAATGGTTAGGGTAGAAGCAGTATAAACAGTCTACATGGCGGTCACCTTCGTATTTGTTATTTAGGCCGCAAGTCTCTCAGGGCCTGTACAAGGATTTTTTTGGTCTCCATGTTCATAAATGGGACTGTAGATGAGTTGTCGGTTGCTTCAGTTGGAGTATAAATTGAAACATATATTTTGTGTGGAAACATAATTTCTATTTGAAGAGAAGAACTCGAGGAATCCCACGAGCTAGAAAGACGGTTGAAATCTGAGGGGAAGCCGCTGTTTGTTTGTTTGTTTGTTTGTTTATTTGTATGGCGCACCATACCCAGGGGCAGCAGGGCGCAGGCAAAAAGAATATTCGAGGCTTACAATGTTACAGAAATATACAGTTGAAGTAAAATTATAGACATGTAAGGATTACAGGAATGAGAAATATACAAATCTTCACACATAAAAAATATCAATATCTATACAAAGGAGTGAAATATACAGATATGTACAGGGGCTGTTTGTGGCGAGAGCAAAGGCCGCAAACAAAAAGTATCAGTATCTAGACAGAGGTATAAAATGTACAATTAAATACAGGGGTTGTTGGAGTTCAAATGACTGATGAGATTCCTTCTAAAGTGCAAATATGGTTAATCGGCTCACAAGTTGTGTGGCAAAGAATTCCAAAATGCGGCAGCTTTCACAGGGAAGCTGTTACCTCCAATGGTGGAGAGTATGAATCTGGGGATTATCAGACAGTTGGAATTGATAGTTCTTGTTTGTCTGATGGATGACTCTCTCTTTACTTTATCCATCAGATAACCAGGGGCAGCATTGTTGAGGGCTTTATGAGTTAGGGAGGCCAGCTTTAGTTTGATTTTATTGTCGGTGGAGAGCCATTTGTGTTAGCGTCTGGTAGTGGAGATGTGTTCTCTTTTATTAATGCCGAGGGCAGCTCTCAAGGCATTATTTTGTAGGATTTGTAGCCTATGGGTAATGGCTTTGTTAGCACCGCTATATAGGGCATTACAATAATCGAGCCTGGAGAGTATGAGTGCTCTTGCCAAGATCATACAGATGTCATTGGATAGGAATGGTCTGCCTGCTCTTATTAATTTGCAGGTATACGCAGTGGTAGATGCTAGTGAGTTGACCTGTTTAGTGAATGACATAGTGGCATCCAGATAAAAGCCGATGGTTTTTACATCCCTGGATACTTTGATAATGTTGCCGTCTATGTTAAATTCGGCATATTCAAGGCCTAGTTTGTTGATATTAGCGGGAGTACCCAGGATGATGAGCTCTGTCTTGTCATCATTCAGGCATAGGCCATGAGATGCCATCCATGCCTAAATGATGAGATACACCCTATTCACCAACCCTCTGTCCTTACTGTGATCCCCTAAAAGTGGGAGGAGAATCCGAGTGGCATCTGCGTAGTTAGTGTAGGTGACACCCAGATGATCCAGATCGTCGAACAGAGGTTTGGTGAAGAGGTTGTATAGTGTGGGGGAGACGCATGAGCTTGACTCCACAAGTAATAGGAGAGGGGTCTGCTGCTGCTGATGGGGAGAAGACTCATTGTTCTCTCACTCAGCAAGGATTCAATACATCTGATGGCTTCTGGGGAGAAATGAGCAGCTGAATCCAGGTGTCTGCAGAGGACCTTGTGGTCGACGAGGTCGAATGCCGCGGAGAGGTCAAGTAGGAGGAGGAGTGCTGTCTTACCCTTGTCCCTCAGATCATCAATTTGGGTCTTCAAATCAATGAGGGCTGTTTCCGTGCCGTGTAATGGGCGGAAACCGGATTGTCTGGAGCCTAGTAATTTGTGTAGTTCTAGGTATTTTTGAATCTGGACGTAGGCCACTTAGTCCAAGATTTTCAGTAGAAAGGGTACCGTGGTGATGGGCGGTAGGTGGTGGGGATGAGAGGATCAAGCGTCTGCTTTTTGAGGAGGGGGAGCACCCAGGATTGTTTTAAGTTGGAAGGGATACTACCTGAGGAAAAAGAGGCGTTTATAAGTTTGGAGATGAAGGGCGACAGGTCTCTGGCTGCGTCCTTGATTATGTGTGCAGGGCAGATGTCGCCTTTGCAGTTTGAGGGCTTGAGAGTTAGTATGATTTTCCCGACCTCCAGGGTGGTAGTTTTAGAGAAAGAGAAAGAGAATGAGTTAGTGTGTGTGCTTGGTAAAGCATTAGGCGGAGGTGTGGGAGGGTTAGTGAGGTTTAAGGAGTCTTTTTTTAGTTTAATTTTGTTTTGTAGGGTGTTTATTTTATTTGCTAGTGCCTGTTGGATGTCTGTGCACCAAGTCTGGTCCTTGGTGCAGGTGTCGGGTGTGGCAATGGGTGACTCAAGTTCCTTCAGTATGGAGAAGAGCTCCTTCATACTTGAGTTGGAGTTGGCAATGCGATTGTTGTAGGAGTTCCGTTTAGCTAAACAGATTTCAGCTTTGTATTGACGAGAAATCGTATCGAGAAGGGCTTTCTTTTCACTGGAAGGGCATAGTTTCCAAGCAGATTCACATTTTCTCTTTGTTAGGCGGTGGGCTTGGAGTTCAGGTGTGTACCATTTATTTAAATGGGTTTTGGGCTTGCTGGTGCGAAGTTTAAGTGGGGCAATTTTGTCCATGGTAGTTAACATAATTTTATTATATTCGTGAACGAGTGTGAACTAGTGTGTTGGGATCTAGATTGTCTGGCAATGCGTTTAGCGTTGGAAGGATGGCTGGGATGATTCTTTCTACTGTTATATTTTTCTTATTTCTTGTTAGGCAGGGTGGTGCCAGTGACAGTTGTGGTAGGTGGTCTGGGGGTCAGTAGGTTAAATGAGACCAGGGAGTGGTCAGTCCAAGGTAGTGGTGTGGTAGAGGAGATGACCGCTGAGCAGTTAGCATCAGCAACCCAGTCTAGGGTTCTTCCCTTCAGGTGAGTGGGTAGGTTGAATTTTTGTGAGAGTCCGAGCGATGAGATAGTATTGGCTATGGTGGAGGCATGTATGTCTGCTGGGTCGTTGAACCCTAGGTTGAAGTCACCTAGTAGCAGTAGTTGTGAGGTGGTTTTCGCATTGTTGGATATTAGGCCATGCAAATCTTTGGCAGTGAGGGATTCGCACGATTGCAGGGTTTGAGTCGGGGCTAGTCTGAGAGCTAAACTTTCTTTGGATATGAATCCGATGCCACCGCCACGGTTGCCCACCCGGTCCTGCCTGGATACACTGGGGCGAAGCCATACACTCGACATCCTATTGGTGGGAACCAAAAGCACCCACAGCAAGGGTGATGGGACACTGAAGGTGTCGACGTTTTTCCATAGGAAAAGTACTAAATCAAAGTAACTAAAACAGCCTGACGATGGGGAATATTCACAGCATGTGAATCCATAAAAAATCCAATGCTGGAGAAATTATGTTACCCTCTTACCATGCGCCTTTCCCACTTTAGGAAGCACTTCACCTTCAGACCTACTTCTGCTTGACTCAGGAACTATTTGCTAGAACCTCCTTCTGTGGGACAGTCTCTGGGTAAACTCTCGCCAACCTAACCACTGTAGGCTATCCAAAGTGTAGACTACGTCTTTCCAGGGAGCAGGGTCAGTTTGGAAGTACATGCCCTTTCTTCCAAGCTTCTTCTGCATTGTCTTCTCCTGGACAGTATTTTATAGCTCATCCAGGGTTTTGTTGTTTTTCCTGGCCCATGTGATTGGCTGAGCGTGTTATGGGTTTGTGTTGGGGATTTGGATTTGTTCCTAGTTTGTCCTAATGGATATTCAAATCCCTCCACCTGGCTCTCCCTGGATGAGAAAGGATTTGCCTCACCTGTTTGTTCTAAGTATCTGAATGTGGCTTGTTGCGCAGCCGTTATCTTTGAATCCTTTCAGTGTGTGTTCAGTCTGCAGTGTTCCGCAACTACAGGATGATTGTCCATGGTGTCTCGCTGCCACACTGCTCAATTACAATGACGCCGGTTGTTTGATCCCGACATTGACTGAATTTTGGAACCTTTTTGCTTACATTGGGCCTCATTATAAGTTTGCTGGTCCGGTAACTACGGTACCGGACCGGCAAACTGCGAGTTCGCTCGCAGGTGCCTTCCCGCCCGCCGGGTCTGACCAAGGAGGCGTACCAGCACCCGCGAGCAGAGCATGTCAGATGCACCGGCACCATTCTAAAGGGCCGTAATGACCCAGTAATTGCCGATTCGCAGGCGCCGGAACGTTTCACAAATTTGGGGCAGCCTGCCGGTTTTACCGGCAAGGCTACCACCTAACTTATGAGGCCCATTGTGTGCACTTTGAGGTCTGATTTCTAAACACTGTGCTGGTAAGGTTGGACAATTTTCTCTCACTGCCATTGACCTGGGGAATGAGCAATGCATTATGTTCCAGCTTTGTTCCGGATACTAAAGGGGTTTCATGCAAGCTTGCTTCAAAGTCTTGTACAGGGTCTTGGTTCCCAGTGCGTTTTAGAAGCAGGGATCTGCAATATCTCTGTCGGTGTAATACACCGTGCCTCTGTGGGTGCGGAAAGCCTGTGGAATATCATTCCTTCCACACCCTCACACATTAGGATGGAGAGTTCACTCAATTTGCCAGTATCCCTGGATTTGTTCTGAAAAGTATGGATAGATATCCTGCAAAATGAAGTGCCGAGGGGGCAGGGGGTAGAAAAAGCATTTTTACCTCACTGAATTCATATCAACTTCACTACCTACAGGTTTTTAAGAATGTGCCATCATTCTGATTTTTGGAATCAAGCTACATAACAGGAAACTTCATGTCCTTTAAAAATGATGACGAGATTGGTGGGTCCGATGGAGTTTGGAAGCCCACCGATGACCAGGTACGGCTGCGGGTTTGTAGTTATAACTTACTATAGTACCATTTGAATTAACTGTCCCATTCAATTAACTTGCCAATGTTGACCTGGGTTTTCCCACTTTTTAAAGGATGAAACGCTTGACCAAACTAATTTAAAAAACATGAATAAATCTGTCCATTTACAACAGTAAAGGATAAAGAGAAGGGGCCAGGCAACTCATTTGACAGAACGAAAGCATAGAAATGCAATAAAACTAGCTTCGAAGCTGAAAATGAAAGCAGGCGAAATAACAAGAATATGACGCATAATACATGTCCTCTGGACAGGGTCGCTGCAAAGCTATGGGATGGAAGCAGATTCAACAGGATGCTGCTTTAATGCGATTTGCCTTTGAAATGCGCCTCTGTCGAAGTGCTTCATTTATTAAGAACGGAAAAAGTTTTGTTCCAATTTCATAGACAATTACCTCAGCCATATTTGGCAAGAGTGAGAAATCAATATTTACAACTGCATCACACTAGGGGACTGGAGTGTGACACTGTAAGCTGCTCGGAGGGGGCAGGCGCGAGTGATGAATGGGCACCCAGGAGAGTGCTCTGCTCACAGCTGCTCCCCGGCTGGAAGGCAAACGCGTAAATAGGCAGGCGAGTCCCAGGTGCCCACCTCAGAAAGGCGATCAGAAAACAAGCGACCGTGCCCTGCAATTCCAACCAGAAGACGGCAGCCAAACGCCATCCTAATGCTAACAGCACAACATGCAATACACAGAGGTACACTGTGGAATATACCGAGAACAATCGCTTTCAGGACGGCATCGAATTCCACCGAAATGTAAAAGAATAAAGGGCCTAGATCTACTAACACAGTAGAGAATGTTTTTCAACGACCACGCCATTGACAAAAATAATAAAATCCCATGCTTCCCCGCCACCCAGCCACCCAGCCGGGAGTTGACAGGACATGATTTTGATGTGGTGAGGAGGAGCTAGGAGGCGGGAAACCACTTCAGAAGCTGCCAGTGAAGACGACTGTACCAGTCCGCTACTCCCCCACGTGCCCATACGTTTATCCTCCCGCTTTCACTTTCCTCATCGTTTCCTGCGACACACCCCCTAATATGAAAACTTTTCAAGAAACATCATTTTTGGAGTCGTTTTCTAGGCAAAACCAAGCTGAATTGTGGGAAGCACTGCTGCCTGACTGGTTCTGCAGTGCTGTCAAGTAGGAGAGTCAACATATTTCATTGGCCGAAGGATCGGCATAATATTTCTGCACTGTCATAGTACGAGTCGAACAATTTATAACTAAAATATAAATAAAAAATCTTCATCACTAACAGTTTGCCTTTTGGGGAGCGACAGCCCACAATAAAGATGTAGGGTAACTGTGACAACACAACAGGTGTATATATATGCGACAACTTCCAGTCCAGAAAGGGATTCATGTTTAATGGGTAATTAGCACTCAAGAAAGCCCCCTCCGACAATCAGATTGCTCAAATTGTTTTGTTATAATTCAAAACCTCAAAAAAGGTCTTAATTTGGAGAAAGGAAAAAGTTACCGTTTCAGCAACAGAATACACTTACAGAACAGATCCGTTAAAGGAAAAAATGACCCACGTGAAAAAACAAAAGATGATGGCGATTTGCGAATCCTCACCTGTTTTGGGTCAAGGTGGAATGAGGCTGCATGGGGCCAGAGATACGAAATGTGACTTATTTGCCTATGCGGCACAATATAAGGAGAATCACTTAAGATGCATGATGTAGTCTTAAACTTTGCTCGGAGTCTCAGATCCCTTGGCCAGTCCAATGAAGTGTCCTAAAATGAAGGAAAACTCCACTGGCCCTTCATCCACACTTTCCATCCGAAGACCTTGCATGTTTCCACATGCTGCACTGTCTGGTGAGGGGCACAAATGAGAAGAACCATACGATGGGCCTCCCAGACCACCAAACCCCCAACCCACTCCATATCTCCTGGATTATCAACATCACTACTGTCACCCTGCTTTACATGCTCAACATTCCAGCATCAACCATCCAGGACTTTAACACAATTGTTACCCACATCAATCACTGCCAAGTGGCCTCTAAATGTGGACATCCTCTTGACAATATTTCCTAGCAATATTCTCTTAACCCAGTCACCCATCTTGCAGTGAGTTTGCCTTGTGGCAAAACAGGTTATCATATCCCCGAGAGATTTGTCTTGCATTACCTTTATTCTCCTCCTCATACCCTCCAAAATCTTGCTCTCGACTCCTCTGTAAGCCTTAGAGGTGAACTGCAGTCAGCCGTTCTGGGTACATTTTACTTTTATATTTTCTGCCAGGTATCAGCTTGTATAGAGCAATTCCAGTCCCTGAGCCCAAATCCTCTCCAGCACTGGACACAGGACAATTTTGTTTCACACGACCGCTCACTGTACAGACTCCTTCAAATCCTTGTTACAACCCTCAAACTGACCATTCGATTGGGGATGAGCGATGGCAGTGTTCAATAACGGAGTACCACAAGAATTTCTGCATATCCCCGGGCACAATCTGAACACCATTGTCACCTATTATTATACTAGCAAACCAATTGCATATAAATACCTTTGTCACAAAATCACTAACTGATTTAGTAGTCCAGTAAGCCAAAAAGGCAACCTCCATCCATTTTGACAAACCATCTTCCAAAACCAGGTATACGTCATCTCATGCTCTAAAACCGGAAAAGATCCTTAGATGTCCCGTTGACAGACTCTAAAGGCCACACTGGGGCATACATAGGAAGTGGTGCACCGTAGAAGGTGTCACATGGCCGAGGGATCTAATCATTACTGACACCAGAATTTGCTTAAATGTTTAATTAATCTAAAGTAAAACATAAGACTATTGCATGGAAATTGGTTCAGGATGGCTGTAACAAAGGTTCTTGGGAAATATATTTGTTGAACTCAGGATTATCTATGAAGGACAGCAGCAACAAAAAAGACATCGAAAAGGTTTGAGACATGAAGTTCTTCTGTTTAGGTCTCTCTAGCATTCAATCATTAACACTTCTTCTGGGGACCACAAGGCATCTCCGCCTGTCTGGGAATTGAAGGCCTCCTCCATTTGCTAAGTGTCCATAAAGTCCTCCCCTTCATTGGGGCCAATCGTCTCTCTCTCTAACTTATTCCCTTTATCTGGGGCTAAAGGGCTCTCCCCCTCCGTTCTTTCACTCTGGGATATGATGTCCTGCTCACCCTTCCACACCCTGGATTAAAGTGGCCTGTTTACCAATATACACCCAGGGATATAGAGTCCGGCTCACTCTCCCAGGGATATAGTGCCCTACTCACTCTCCCTCTTTCTTCACTGTAGCACACCCCTCTTCTGGATTCCAGGTGCTGTCTGTAAGTGATTTCAATCCGGCACGTCACCTAAGTCAACGCCTAGCGTGTAATGCACAACTGAAATCCTTATTTATTTGTGTCTAAAAGTTCTTTTATTCTGAACGATGTGCCACTCATATCACACCCCTCTCTTGGAACCCCCCCCGGTCACACTGAACCAGGAATCAGGCTGGTTTGCAAAGTTAAAATATTTATTTTTGTAGTTACAAATCAATCACACTATGTTTTAATGTGTATACAATAATCACCAATGGGGTGATGTAACACTAAAAAATCTCTTTAATGCACAAGGAGCAATAGTGAGCAAAACAATTAAGCACAGAAATAATACTTTTGTGTGTGTGTGTTCAGAACAGATAGCGGTGTGGTTACTATTCCTCCCTGCACACCCCTGAACCTCCCAATAGGCAATGTAAAGAGATCGGAGGAGAGAGAAAAGGTTTCAGGAATGGCAAAATTCAAACAAAATATCAATCCCACTTTCCCCCCAGCAAACACAAGAGAGAAACGGAATTGATTGGCAAGCTGTCAAAATGGTTTTTAAAGTTATCTGAGAATGGAATGTGCAAAACACTAAATATGGATTAAATGGCTTAAATTGTTTAAATTCTTATGGGAGCCGCTTTAGATAGTTACAGTCAATCACTAGCAATGGTTTAATACTAAGAAACAATGTGAAATCCTAAAATTAAAGTCGGAAGCAATCAAAAGCCTTTTTACATGTGTCAGAATTTTCCTAAAACTAACATTCGCAGCAAACTTTCCTGTGCGCGATAATCGTGATTACGGGAGAACTATAGGGATTTGGAATGCGGTTTGGATGCGAATTAAAGCTGTGGATGTTAGCTACAAGCGGAAGTTGAAATTTATTGTGTTTCTAGCACAAAATTTGAAGAAGTTATGGACGTTTTAGTGCAGGTAGTTTTTCTGAGACAGGTGCAAGAATGGGAAGCAGGAATGCACTTTGAAATGACAAAACGGATTTCTTACACTAGAGGAGGACTATGAAGAAATGAATACCACACAGTACAGTACAGCCACTTGATCAGGGCGACTGCCTGCCGAGGAGCTCGCCTTCTTCAGCTGAAATATATCAGCGCAAAGAAAGTTTTAACAATACTAGTACAGGAGGAAGATAGGAGGGATAAGATAGAGAGTTCAGGCAATTCAAAAAGATTTCTAACAATGCAGGTTCAGAAGACAAGATATGATGGATTTAAGATAGGGATTGGACTAAGCCAGGTACATATGCTAGTGACACAGTTCTATTCTATAGGTATTCACCATATGTGTTTCAAACGGAACCATCAGGATTCTGGTCAGGGATTCTGGTCAGGACAGACTGCTGGGCACACCGGATTGGACTGGGTCTGTTCACAGCACGGCACCGGACTGGATTGGGTCTGCAATGGCTCTGGTCACAGCTCGGCACAGGACTGGATTGAATCTTTTGGTTCTGATGAAATTTATTTTCAGCAGGCAAACAGTACAGCAGAGCCCGCTGTCTATTTCCCCATAGGTTTCTGGGGTTCTGGAATTTTCAGGCCTAGCTGAAAATGGTTCAGCTATATGATGGGCCTTTCTGCTTGCCAAGTTTCTGGAGTCTGGAGCAAGTAAGATGGATGGTCCTGCTGCAGGGTGCTCCGCCAGCAATTGGTTAGTGGGCAAATCTGTGTGTCTGTTTCTGAGTGCTGAGCTGTCTCTATTTATGCTTATGATAAAGGGGTGTGTGTGCTGGTTTATCCTAAGAGCGCCCCTTTGCCTTGGATTGGTCAGGGTCTCCTCTCTTCTTTGGTAGGAGGAGAAGAACAGGGTGTCACCATGATGATGTGGGTTTACGAGGCCTAGAGTCCACCCGTAGCCTCTTAAACACAACATCTACTTTTGGTACAATACATATTTCCATGTGTGCAACCTCTGTAACAGTAACATATATAGATTACATATTTTGTGTAGCAGATACTCCTCCAAACCCCTCGCTGCAAGATCTTGTGTCTGCTTTTTACAGAATTTTGCCCGGAACACAATGTCCAATTTCGGAGCAAATTTCGACAAATGTGCGCATTAAACATGGGCATAAGTGTATGAAGTTTCATGCTCCTTTCAAAAATACATTTTAGGTAATAACACATTCTCCGCCGTTTCTTCCTAGAACATGTCACAGTTCTGACACCTTTTAAAATGTGCAGTCAATATTTACATTAACAATGTTGTTATTTTTGTGTTTTTAAACATTTTACACAGTAAGTTATCAGTCTTTTTAAAATGTGTCTTTGGCCCTTGTTAAGCAACAAATGGGTGTTTGTCTCCGCCTCCTTCTGTCTCTGTGCAGTTCAGAAGCAGTCTACTCCCAGTTCCTCCTGGGCCCAGGCCATTTTACGACCCTTCACACCTGGCAGTTCCTGTAGCTGGAGGATGTCCATTGTCTCCTTTCCACTGCAGCCCAAATTCTCTTCCCACCCTATAATCATCACTTAGGTGTGATTTCCTAGTGGAGGGAAGCAGAAGGGAGAGGCTTGGCCTCTGTGGGGGAAGCTGTCATACTGGTTTGGTTGCTTTTAGTCAGGCTTAAATTCAAATGTTATTCTGTTGCATTTCTTTCTTTGCTTAAAATAAACTTGTAATTTCAAAACAAGCAACTAGAACACTTATTCCAGATTCTAAACCATGGGATTAAACAATTACAACATAGGTTACTCTCAGTAACAGGCCACTTAGTTTTCAACCATTTGATTTCAGTTTGTACAAGTTTACAGTTTTAATGCAGGCTTCCGACAGCTGTCATTCAGGCGGCCAAGGGTATTGCGCCCAGATTTTGACCGATTCCACAGGCCGGCAACTTTTGCTGTGGAAGTTTTTATGCAAATTCAGCTTTTCAGGATATTGTACGTTCACAATAATTTCTTAAACTAAGTGAAATGTAGCACCCAGTAAGAATTTTGGATGTTTAAGAGCGTTTTGCACCGGCATTCTGCAGTTTCAGCAATCAAGAGAAAAAAGGATTTAAAGCGAGATTTTGGATTTCTTTCAGCAAAGCACTGCTTTTCCCTCTGTGCGCCATTTTCCCTTGTTGTGAAGCCCAGTGACATGTTTCAGGAGCGAGATCTCTGTTCCACCACTAGCACAATGCATGGTAGATTTGGCAGCCCTCTTTTTGTGTCGCAAAGCACGATTTTCAAAGGTTTTGGCGGGCTCAAAGGTTTTGCGACCATTTTGATATTTCTGGCACCATCAGAATACAGGGATGCTGCATGGCAAAGCAAAAGAGGGTCAAGACATCCCACATGTCCTCTGTTACACAACCCCTCTTCTACTCCGGAGAGGCTCTCCTCTCCCTCACTGGAGACCGCTCCTCTGTTGGAGTCCCGGGGGCACGCCTCTTCCTCGCAGGAGCACACCCCTCTTCAGGAGGGTTCTTTGCCCCCTCACTGGAGAACAGCCTTCTTCTAGGGCTCAGGGGGCTATGCTCCCCGTTCATTGCAGCAGACCCCACTTTTGAGGTTCAGGGAGGCTCTTCTCCAATCACTGGAGAACAGCTCTCTTCTGGGATTCATGAGGGTCCTCTCCCCCACACTGGTGCCGTCCCACTTTTGAAGCACTGTGGGGCTCTTCTAACCCTCACTGAAGCACACCCCTCTTCTGGAGTTCTGAAGGCTCTTTTCTCCCTCAGTGGAGAACACCCCCTCTTCTAAGCACAAGGGCTTCCGCTGCCCTCTCGCTTCCTCTGCAAACTCATCATCAGCTCCTATCCCAAAAGACACTGCATTTCTTCGCCTCAGTTATAAAGCCCTCACAGTTCTATCATTGGCTGAGGCAAACATTCAAATAGATTGGATAATTGGCTTCCAAATCCAAGCTGGGGGAAGGAAGTCTTTAGAATCGTGCCAACATCTTGGTTTTCTTTCATTGTTTCCAAACGTAGGAATTGGGGTTGTCTTCTGTTCCTGCCTTGCCTCCTGGCTCTCCCCTGCACAGTCATTTGTCTTGTTGTTTCTGGTGGTTAAAAGGCCATCCCAAGAAACCAAGAACCCTCTAGTAAGTTAACACCTGAGTTAAAAAGTTTTTCATTTGGGAAAATGGAAGGAAAGGTTTCTCTTCTTAAATGCTGCAGCTGCAGGCAAGAGAGAAAACTGTTCTATTTCACAAGTGCTGCTACTGGGGAGCGGCATCAAACTTTATGTTCTCATTGTCAAAAGATGCCATTCCCACACCTTGTAAAAAAGCACATACAGCTTTATTAACATGCTGCCTGTTTTGTTTCCATTTGTAGACAAAACAAGTTTGTATGTTTCCACGTTTGCCTTCGATTAAGTTGTGAAAAAATTATCTTCAGAGCTGGAAACAGTTCCATTAGCCTTTTAAACATATCCTTAGTGGCAAACTGCAAGGATTCTGCAGTCACATAGTACTTCACCATTACCATGTATACCAACTAACTTTCTTATACAACTACAGGATAAAAGAAGATTGACAAAAGAAAGCTACCGAACAAAAAAAACTCTTCACATCCTAAAATGTAAGTATATTAATATAGCATATATATCTCTGTAATTGAAACAATGTACTTTCACTATATACCCTGAAGTATTTTCTACTCAACACTATTGTATTTAACTATTACCCATTCTATTGCACTATTCACACTCAATGTAATCCTATGTGAACATTGCTCTTTATTCAATACACCACCACTTCCTTACTGCATAACACAAACATTTCCCATCAACTATGATACCAAAATTTCATTTCTTTATTCTTCGATTCCCCTAACCACCACAAATCCTCAATGCAAACCCAAAAACCTTCACTCGTTGCATTCTAAAATACTAACTCACATTACCACACTCTTCCTCAGTTCTTCTCAATTACACCAACAAAACCATCATGCCTATACAGCGTCCTACTCTTACAACCTTCCCAACCACACTTATCATCGCACTACATAATCGCACAGGACTCGTCATCCCTACAATGACACTCACACACCCATCATTTTTATACATAACAATAACATGCAAAAACATTCAACACCTTTAAAACACACACTTTCTTTTTTACCAACAGGCACAACAGAATGCCTACTAAAAACAAACTGTAGAAAACAAAGAAAATGTAGAGCAGATCAAATTAAGAATACGCCATATCGTCATCCATCGATCTGCTCATGATCTCAGAAACCTGGTTACATGAGGCCTCCGGCCCGGCGCTCGCCCTCGCACTACCCCCTGGATATTCCATCACTAGACAAGATCTCCTCTCTAAAGGTGGAGGTGTAGCAATTATTGCCAAATACTTCCTCCCTATCAGAAAGGTAGCAAAATCCTTGCACAACAACAGTGACTACCTTCAAGTCAAAATCAACCTCTCTCCCCACTTTACCATTGCTGTTCACACTGTCTACCGCCCAGCAGGAGACTTCCAAGCCTCTCTCATCCACCTCCTCTCTGACAACATCAAAAAACAATCAAAAGCCATTCTCCTTGGGGACGTTAACCTAGGTCTCCTGGACAGTAAGGGCCCAGCAGCCAAATCCCTTGACTCAGCGCTCAAGGCTCTAGCCTACAAGAACACCATCTTTAGCCCAACTCACACCCAGGGCAGAACCCTCGACTGGATCGCGCAGCATAACTACCCACTCATCACTGGAAACACTCCCACCCCATGGTCTGACCACCATATCACCACCTTTAGCATCCTCACCACTAGCTCCTCCACTCCCTCACCCCAACCACTGCCACTCTGCCTCGCTAGAAGCTCCCACAGCTCACAAAGGAAAGGCTACTGCCCTTCCTCCAAGGCCCAGCCTTCATACCTCCTTTCTCCACAGACCCAAAAACACTCGCAACAGCATACGATGTTGCCATCAAAGCAGCTATCAACTCCATTGCCCCACTCAAACCCCGTAAGTCCAAACCCACCACCCACTCCAACTCCTGGTTCACCCCGGACCTCCTCTCGCTCCGCAACGAAAAAAAGGCTGCTCCTACACAGTGGCAAACGTCTCACTCTGACAAACACAAGATGATCTTTAAAGCCTGCTCCACTAAATATAAAAAGGCAATCACCCAAGCAAAGGCCAAATCTTTTGAATCCAGAATCTCTGAAGCCCAATCTAGCACAAAAGAAATCTTCGCCATTTTCAGGGAGCTAGAGACGCCCACTCCCACCCCCCTGAACTTCACCAAAGACAAAGCTTGGTGTGATGATATACAAACAGCCATGCAAACTAAATTAAGCCTTCTCCAAAACAAAATACTAGCCACTAACCAAGCCCTACTCAATACGCACATCCCTGTCCCACCACCATCCCCGGACACACCCCCAACCTTTTTCCTTCAAATCCATTCAGGAAAAAGACATTAACATAATGAGGAACATCAGACCCTCTAACTGCAAAGGTGATGCATGCCCAGCCACCATTGTCAAGGACTGCACTGAAGCGCTAGCTCCCTTCCTTACAGCCTTTGTAAATGTCTCCCTTGCCACAGGGAAAGTCCCCGCCTCCCTCAAGGAAGCCTGGGTCTGTCCTCTCTTAAAAAAAAAACAACTCTCGATCCCACCTCCCCCAACAACTATAGACCTATCACCACTTTCCCATTCCTCCTCAAAATACTGGACAAAGCAGCCTACCTGCAGGTTCAACACTTAATTGAAGAGAACAAACTCCTAGGACTCCACCAATCTGTTTTCCACCCCAGACACGGGACTGAAACCGCCCTACTTGACCTGAAAAACCAGATGGCCGATGCCAGAGACATGGGCAAACCAGCACTTCTCTTACTTCTTGACCTATCTGCAGCTTTCGACCTCGTGGATCACGACGTCCTATGCCACCACCTCTCCTCAACTGCCAAATTCTCCCCTGACGCCACAGCATGGATTACCTCCTTCTTACAAGACAGAACCATGCAAGTATTCTCTGACCTAGCCTCCGCCTCACCAACCAACATACTCTGTGGTGTGCCCCAAGGCTCCTGCCTCTCACCCACCCTCTACAACATCTTCACACGACCCCTTTTCCTCATCCTCGATGCTATGGGCATTTCCTACACTAACTACGCCGACGACACACAGATACTCCTCACCCTCACCGTTAACTATGACACTGACTCCCTGACCCTCAACAACCTCTACAACACCATCCAAGCCTGGATGGCAGACAATGGACTATGCCTCAACTCCGACAAGACTGAACTCCTCCTAGTAGGTTCTCCCGACACGCTAAAAAATCTAGACTCCCAATTTAGTCATTTCACCATCGGCACCATCAAAATACCTGTCTTAGAATCAGTCAAAACCCTTGAGTCTACTTGGACTCCAACCTATCCATGGATAGACAAGTCAACGCAATAGCCTCTGCAGCTGCAGATCATGCTAAACTAATCAACGCAGTCAGTCCCTTTCTGTCCAAAGAGAACTGCACAAACATAGCCAGTGCCATCACTGGCTCTAGGCTTGACTACTGCAATGTACTCTTTCTAGGTACCTCCAATAAAAACCTAGAGAGGTTACAAGTCATACAGAATAGTGCTCTCCGGGCAACCCAAGGCATTGCCAAAAGAGAACACAGTTCGGAGGCCAGAAAAATAGCCCACTGGCTCCCAATAAAGGAAACAATTGTCTTCAAAGCTCTGACACTGACCCACAAGTGCATTCACCTCACTGCTCCTTCTTACCTCTCTCAAAGGATCTACCCCATCTCCTCTAAAAGGCCAACCAGATCACCATATACCAACATGCTCTCTGTGCTACTAGTAAAAATAGCCAGAGCGGGCGGATCCAGCTTCCCATATCTCGGACCCACTCACTGGAACGCCCTACCTCCCACAAACCGAGATGAGGCCTCCCTCATCGCCTTCCGCAAAGCTATGAAAACCATCCTCATCACATAAGGTGTGTCGCATCAGTTTGAATACCTATATGACACCCACTGCATAAGCTGTAATGTAATGACCAATTGTACCAGTCGTAATATCAGCATTATGCCTTGTAGTATTTATTCATAATGTGCCATTGAATGCTTCTATTCCTGTGCCCTTGTAACTAAGCTCTTGCAAGTAACAGCACCTCAATGCCCTTGGGTTGTTTGCGCGCTATATAAATATAAATAAATAAATCCACCTCTAAAACAATATATAGAAAACATTCAAACAGAGCAGCTACTAACCGCACTTAATGAAAGTAAACCAGTCAGCACTAAAATAAGTAAGCCCCCTCTTTCAAAAAATAAAAGTAAAACAAGAAGTAGAAATGAAAGTAGACCAAAAAATTAACCTAACACTATATCTACCAATGTCAACGTAGCCACAGTAAACATTCCAGCAAATCAATTTTACTTAGAAATTCCACTGTAGAGTTCTTAACATTGTCATAAAAAATCTAAAAAGCCACGTGCTAGGCTTAAAAACGACAGTTGAAAAAGCAAATCCTCGATGCTCTAATCGACAGCGCATTTCTACTAAATAAAAACTTGTTTATACTCTTCTTATGCTTGCATAGGGATTTCCTGTTTTTTCCAGTCGCTAACCTTTACTGTGGGTGCATCAGCGTTCCCCAATTCTGATTCCTTGATTCTGCGGATTGGACCGGTTTGGATCCGGGCAACAGGCACTTCCTACTGTGGTGGCCGCGCCCTCTGTGACGAGTCACGTTGTTTGGTATTCAAATTGTAGCAGTCTGGCGCACCCGCGCCGCGCACCATGTACCGGACCAAGTACCGGACAAGTACTGTTTGCTGCCGCTGCGCCCTTCGTTTTACACCTTGTGGATTATTGCCGTCTTGCCTCTTTACTGCCGTGCGGCAGCGGACTTTGCTGTGGTGAGCAGGCTTCGCAAGGAGGAAGTCTTGGCTGGTTACACCAGCGTGCCTGACCTGAAAGGTGACTGTTTCTATCTAGTACTGCTTTGTGTCAGCATTGTGTTGCCTTAATAGAGCTTGTGTGCCTTTCAATTTGTGTGCCTTTCAAACGGCGTGTTTGTAAATCAATGCGTCATAGTTGTGCACATAACATTGTCAATCACAGGCATTTAACTCCGCCTTTCTTTTTTTGAAGGCACTTCCTACTGTGGTGGCCACGCCCTCTGTGACGAGTCACGTTGTTTGGTATTCAAATTGTAGCAGTCTGGCGCACCCGCGCACCAAGTACCGGACAAGTACTGTTTGCTGTTCGCTGTGCGTGGCGCGGGGTGCCCTGGACTGTGCTTAGGGGGTCTCGCAGTATACACTGAGAACTATTTTGGTTTGTAAGTTCCTTAAGTATTGTGTTGATTGCGTGGGTTTGGTTGTACCCGTACGTGCATCATGGTAAAAAAATTGCGAAATGGGAAGAGATGCCTAAATGGATCACCCTCAATGTTGTCTGAGTGGAATATGTCAGATGAAGAATCCACGCATGAAACGGTTAACCATATTAGGGAAAAAGGAAAAGGTATAACCGAGAATTTGAGTGTTAGTTCGCAATCGAAATCTTTAGCGGATACAAATGTGATTGATCCTATACCACCTGGGTTAAAAAAAGTAAAAATGTTAGAAACTGTAAATGAGGTTGACATTGTGGCCCAAATTCACAGGGAAGGGAAAGATGGCATAATCTATCCATCAAACCCGATACACAATGTACCCATTACTGATAGCTCAATACTAGGAGCGGTAGGCGAAGACTGTAATATCCCAACTATAGATATCTCACTAGTTGCCCCAGTAGTCCTAGCAGAACTCCACAGCAGAACACGTTTATCTAATGGCCCCTCAACACCTGCTGCAGAGTCAAGGGGCATCAGTGAGCAAGTTCATTTTCATGCAGCGATAGCTGAGAATCTGAGCCAACTAAAAGAAACGAGGAAAAATGCAAAGGGGTGGGGGGGGTTAGGGATTTAAAACATTCCTCTAGCTCACCTACACATGAAATCCAATTTAATCCATCAGACACAGTAGATCATCATTCACCGGTCTTGGGCATTGACCCTATACCATCGAAGCAAAGTTCTGAAAAACTGCATCATCCTACCTCATCATTTCCGTTATATTCACTAGAAGACACTCTGGTAGATCTAAATCCCCAGGAATTACAGAATCTTCCAGTTTTCACCAGAATCCTGAACTTGCTGGATAAGGGGCACGAATTTACTCATGGGGCGATCGGTGCTCTGAGTCTAGCAACGTCAGAAATCAATTCAAGAATATGCAAGATTGAAGGTTTTTTGATGGCTCAAGATAAATGTCACACGTTTTGGGCTGAGAAACATTTGGGTGAGAAATGTCATCACACTGAAAAGTTAGAAGTAATAGTAACTGAAAGAAAAGAGGAAAAGCTGCACAATGTAAAATCTGTAGCTTCTCAAACTGAGAATGTAGAAAAAAATGCCCTATTGAAACAAATTTAACTAGTGGGGCTAAGACCGTTATATTGAATCAGACTCCACCGTATGAGGAGATAGCTAAATTACAACATGAAAGAATATTGATTCTAGAAAAGATAGTGCTAGCCGCAAATCTAATTTCAGAAGAAAGGATGGCTGAAGTACTCAATTCAAATGAAGCCCAAAAGGTATCTCCTTCAAGGTACGCTCCTGATAGTCCCTCTGTGCTCATAGATCTGATTGATTTAAACTCGGATCCTAGCGAGAGGGAACAGGAATGTACTGACGACTTGGCTGAGGTAAGAAGTGGAAATCAGAGCACATTCTTTATGTCTCGCAAAGCTAAAAAAAATGCATGCGAAAGCATTGAAAAGACAAAAAAATGCCTTCCTGCAAAATCCCTTGATGTTAGCAAGGTCTGATAGTGCTGGCAATAATAAAGTAAAAAATAAAAAGTCTATGTTAATAGAAAAACAGCAAGTAAAAAAGCAACAACAAACAAAAAATAATAATAAGTGCATTTCTAAAGATGACAACAACATAGATATAATGCAACTTAATATCGAAAGCCAAGCTGTATTGGGTATAAATGATACTGTGCCTACAATCATTGTTCCCTCAAGCTCAGGCGTGAACACAAATGAAAAGGGCTCAGATGATCCATCAAACAACCATGATGTAAATATAATTGATGACAATGTGATTTCGTCACCTATACTTATACAAACGCAGTTACAGCGTTTCTTTGAAAAAAATCGCTAAAAAAATTACGTCCTTAGTCCAAAAACCTCAGAATATAGAAGACATCAGTGCTAGCCGCTCTGCTGTGAACACGTTAGTAATTAGCGGTATGCAGAACCAAATAAGCCAGGATGCGAATGATGTTGTAAGTTCTCGGGAACAAAATTCTATCCACTCACAAGTTATGCAGGGAGGTCCTGATGCACTTCAGAAATCGCAAGTCTACACCTCCCGTTGTATTCATTGATGGAGAGTGTGCGGATAAATGGTTTTACTATAATACACTGGGGCCCGAAATGAAACTGGTAATGGGTTGGACGTTGGATCCAACGAAAGTAGACAAACCCAACCTAAATCGAGCATCTTTGATGAAAGTATTCCATCAAAAACCGGCTTTACGCAACTTAGTATCTAACGACATTGATTGGATTCGCTTACCGTATGTATCGAATGGTCGAATGCTATGTAAATATCAAAACACTATCATTGCTGCCCTAATATGGAAACATTCAAAAGATCTTCAATTGCTTGGGTATGAGTTATCTATGTACAACTCATTGGAAAATGCTACACTCTTTGTAGAGTATCAGCCCTCAGCATCATATAATAATAAGCTCAGTGAAGATCAGGATAGTCAGTTTGCAACCCTACATGAGAAAATCAGAATTCAATCTGAATCTGTCGCTCAAATTGCTACAAGTCTGGCATGGCTTGAACCTCTTATGAAGACTCTAATAGGTGATATGCCAGCCAAAGAAAAGCAATAACACAATAGAGTGGTTATAAATTCTTGGAATTGCTGTGGTTTCAACAACCTGGAGCAATGGTTTCAGAACATTTCACACGCACAGCTATCAGCTATAATTATATTGCAGGAAACTATGGCAACCCAAGATATTTATTTGGAAGGATATGTAGCTTTTTGTTCAAGAACGGTAAAAGGTATACAGGGCTGTCCATTTGGTGGCCTTGCTATCCTTGTGAGACATTTATATTATACTAAGTTGTTGCAATTCTACTCTTCTTCAGACATATTGGTTGTGGAAGTGTCATCGAATACTCAAGTGTTCTTTAAGTTGATCATTATTGCACTGTATTGGAATCCAGCGAACACATCAATAGATGTGTTTATTGAAAAAGTGAACTCGGTATTTCTACAAGTTGCAATCGACGTTCCAAATGCACAAATCATCATAGGTGGCGATTTTAATTCAAATCTGAATTCCAAAATGGCAAAAACTGATATAGCGTCAAATATCTATGAAATATTGGCATTTGAAAGAGGGCAAATATGGAGGAACTTCCTGAATGAATGGGAACTGTATGTTGTACCCTTTTGTACAGTGTGAGCATGTATATACGTGGTCTTGTGGTACGAAAAGATCAACCATAGATTATTTGGCAATCTCGGATGCGCTAATAGGAGTTACAACAAATTGTAACATCATACAGCCACATCTAGGTGATCACTGCATACTGGAATGTCTTTTAGACTTCAACTTACCGCTGTATGAAACTAGGCCTGCACTGTCCTTGTTAGAGACAGATCGGAAAGCTATCTCCATCAGGTGGGATGCTCGCCTATACAGGCAATTAAATTATCTGGTTAACAGAGACACTGTAAAAATCAATATCGAAACGACTAACAGTTGCGAGGTCACTGTATGGGAAAGAAAGTACGAGGCCATGATACGTGGTCATCTTGAAACTTTGGTAAAGGAACGCTCAATAACCAAACAGCCTGCTTGTAAGAGCAGTTATAATGCAGGATTTGCATCGAGGAAGAAACAAAAAAATAATGAAATTCGTAAATTGACAAAGGTATCTAATGACATAGTGGGCTATGTAAATCAGAAAAAAAAATCATCACAAGTTATAGAAATGATGTAAAACAGCTGAAAATTGGTATATTCATCGAAACCAATCAAAAAATGATTAGGAACTTAATCGGAAAAAATTCCAGGGAAATTTGGGCAACATTGAAAGATCCTCTTTTAAAGGGTAAACCGGATTTATGTTCGGCAGTAAGTGGGGAAGTCTGGAGCACAATCTATAAGACCAAGTATGCCTTACCATCGAAATTTAAGTAGATACGGACTCTAGACTTGGCTACGTTCTTTCCCTCTAAATTTCCTTGGGAATTGAATGATATTATTTTAACAATAACGAAGCTAAAGCCGTCTAAAGCCGCTGGATCGGATGGCATCCCACCGTGTGTCATAAAGGATGACCCGATCTTATGGGCAAAAATTATATTAAGGAGGCTAGAATGCGTATTTAAATCAAAGAAGGTGCCCGAGTCGTGGCTAACAGCGATTATAATCCCATTACATAAAAAGGGTCCACTGAATGATCCCAACAATTTTAGACCTATAGCGTTAATTGATATTTCTGCAAAGATCTTTGCTGCATTAATATTAAAAGATCTAAACGCCTTCATTGTAAAACATAAAATTATTTCACGATTTCAAACTGGGTTTCGGAAAGGTATGAGCACACAGTTGAATGCAACTTTGTTGGCCCACCTACTGAAATTGACTAGGAAGAAAGGCCATGGTCCGATATATATGGCCCTAGTCGATATATCGGGGGCATTTGATTCTGTAATCAGACAATTATTATGGCAAAGGATGAAAGATCTTCTAATTCCAGCCCATCTGATAGCAATGATTATAATGTTACATTCTGATACAAATTACAGGATTAAGATCGACAAGGAAGGATCTTTAACACCTCCTATTCCAACTTATGTAGGTGTAAAGCAAGGCTGTAATCTCACAGCCACACTCTTTAATTTGTATTTATCTGAGATAGCCACAATTTGGTCTGCGTGTAACGCATTTTCGATCAAATTAGGGGACCTTAATTTGATTGGTTGGCATTTGCGGATGACTTGATTATGTTTGACTTAACGCCCTTCGGGCTACAAAACAAATTAGAATGTCTTGTAAAATTCTGTGAAAATCGCAATCTCGAATTGAACCCAAAAAAATCCCATATTTTGGTGTTTACAAACAAGCGAAAGATTGTAAGATATGAATGGAAAATAAAGGGACTGCCGATCCCTCGGTCATTGGGTATGATCTATTTGGGGTATAATCTGAACAACTCTGATTCGATCAATAAATGGCAAGTAGAAATTTCAATTAAAGTTATGCCATTAATTGCACAAATGAAACTGATTTACTCAAGAATTTGCAACTTTTCTATGATTCCCCTGATTGAATTTTAAAAGCTCAAAATAGAGGCAATTATTATATATGGGTTAGACTTGTGCTACTTGGAAATTGGTCCCATGCTAAATAGAATCCAAGGAAAAATTTGGAAGAAAGTCTTACATTTGCCTATGTCACTCCCAAACTCGCTTATTATACATGAATTAGGACTGGCATCCTTGGCTACTAAATATCTGTGGCGTAAGCTTGCCTCCCATGCAAAAATATTAGACCCATTGTTGAACTCCCTCTATGAAGATCTTGGAAACATGTTAAAAAAGGGTGTTCCAACATCTGTAGCTGAAGCAGGAAAAAGTGTGATGAAAAGCTGGCATTATTAGCTATGGAAAGGGAAGATATAACAAAATGTCCACAAGTTGTTACGGTCGAACTATTACAATATGATTGGGCAGTAAACTCAGACAAAATTGGGTCTTATGCCTTATTTAAAGAGTACGCAAAATTCCGACACAAACAGTCACCCATATTGCCATATTTGAGTCTGTGCCCTGGTCATAAGCTTCGCTCTCTTTATATGAGGTTTAAATTTAACCTCTTTCCAACTTCAGAGCGTACTGAGAAATGCTCTAACTGTGTATCTTTGGAAGATGAAGGCTGCAGATTTTGCAAAAAACGTCAAAAAGAAACCCTGAAACATCTTGTTATACATTGTGTTTATTTTACAAAAGCACGGCAAACTAACCTGTCGAAATATTAAAATGAAATATCATCTTATCAATGTGAAATGCTTTGGATACAATGTATGTGGGGCTATAGAATGCCTCTGATCATAGATTTAGTGCAAATGTTATATGTCATCGAAAAGAACCTAAAGAGTAGGGAATCTTGCTTAGACAGATCTGCTAATGAGCTTTTAAATACATCAGCTGATGAGGTGGCAGTGCACTCATTATATGCTTGAAAGTGTTACAAGTATTTGAAAGTGTTACAAGTATTTATATACTGATGAGAAATCGTTGATTTTAATTTTTGTATATTGGATATTCAAATGGAGATGGTGATAATGTGTGGGTATATATAAGTTACATTTATCATACATAGTATTTAAATGTGAATAAGGTTTTGTGTAAAGAACCGTTATGTGAGCTCATCTGGTATTGTGAAATTGGCTTTTATGGTATAATGAGGTTTTAATAATACAGGACTGTAATAATGTAAAAATATTTTAATTGTTGTAAAGATCAATTTGTATCAAAAAACAACAATAAATATAAAAAAAAAATTAAAAAAAACTCTTCTTAAACAGAATAAAACCACTAACTAAATTAATCAAACTACAAAAAGTATTTCTAAACATGCGCAATGTCAATATAGATACCTTTTCAAACTTTTGTGAAAGGTTAATGGTTTCACACAAGCAGTACAACACCATATTTCACTTTAGAGGCTTATAAACAATAACAAATAAACCCAATTGCCATAGACAATAATGGGCGAGGCTAGGGAAGTGGTAAGAGACAGAATTATGGCAAAAGAAACCCTTGTAGAAAAAACGTCCCCAACACGCTTTCAAACAAATGTTTCTTTTGTCGATACAAACCGTACAGTGTACAAATGGATGGACAGCTAACTTTAGAAAACATTGTCAAAAACCTCACAAACACCAACCTCCTAACAAACACATACAAAAAAGAAATATGTATTTACTGTTCGCTTTTAGGCACTTATAGAGCAAGTAAATACTGTTTCAAAGCACCCACAGGGCAAAGGGAGTGAAACACATTAAAATACACACAAATATTAAAAACAGTGGAGGGAAAATGGAAAAAAGGACAAATGTACTATGCAGTGTGAGTATTTAGAACGTGCAAGTGCAGCAAGGAAGATGACAGAGGGGGCAGGTGCTTTAGTGTCCGTGCTCGTGGGTGAGCCACAGATGAAGTGCATGGTAAGGTGAGTGCTACACGGCCAGGAGCCAAGTTGGGTATAAGTGTGAACCTCCAGGGCGGAGGGTGTGCCAAAGCAAGTGCCAAAGTGTGCCAAAGACAGAAGCTGGGGCGATTGAGTGTGGGAGGTCAGGGGGCCCAAGGATGCTTAAGGTCCCAGGACACCAATCACGACAACTGTGAGATTAGCATAGGAGAGAAGAAGGGAAGGAGGAGGTAAAGAGGAAGGTCTTGAGGAGCTTCCGGAATTTAAGAAAGTCATGCTCAAGGCGCAGAGGGAGAGGGAGGCTGTTCCATAGGAGGGAGCCAGCTGAGGAAAGCAATCAACCTCCTGCCCTCTGTTTAGCAAACGCTATACACACAAAGAGTTGGGGTCAGCGGAACATAGAGGTCTAGAGGGAGAGTATTTAGCAAGATAAAGTTGAAGATAGTGTGGTCCCCGTGTCCAGACAGCTTTGTGGATGATGCAGAGGGATTTGAATTTAATCCGTGCAGCAACCGGGAGCCAGTGAAGACTTTTTAGGGCAGGAGAGTTGTAGTCCCAGGGTTTAAGGCCAATGATAAATCTTGCTGCCCTATTCTGTATTAGCTAGAGGGGTCTCAGAGTGGAAGAAGGTAGATTCAGGAGCAGGCTATTGCAATAGTCAAGCCTAGAGAGAACCAGGGCTGGGGTAATATTGAGCCTCTGCGGGAATATGAACAGGAGAATTCCTTTGAGAAGGAAGAGCTGAAAGGGGGTCTTCTTGGCAATGTCTTGAGTGTGAGGGAGAAAGGAGAGAGGGGAGTCGAAGATAACTCCAAGGTTTCTGGCTTCAGGAGAAGATGCAGAGGGCGAGCCCATGGAGTAAGGCCAGAGTGAAGGGAAGAAGGAGGGAGCAGGGCTCCTGATGGGAAGGATCTCAGTTTTACAGGCATTGAGGGAGAGATTGTTGGAGGTGCACCAGGACTGGATGGCAGCTAGGGATGGAAGGTGCAAGAGGGTCAGCAGGAAGTTTGAAAAAGAGTTGTGTGTTGTCAGCATAACACTGGAAGTTGGAGGAAAAAGGAGGAGATGACTGCTGAACAAGGTAGATATTAAAGAGCCAAGGGGAGAGGATAGAGCCCTGGGAGACACCACAGGTTTGAAAGTAAGTAGGAGAGGAGAAGGTGCCCAGGATGACTTGGGAAGGATGTCAGCCAGTCCAGTGCACGTTCTGAGATACCAATGGTATTGTGGAGCCTTTGTATGAGGATGGAATGGTTGACCGTGTCAAAGGTCGAGACCGAGTAGGATGAGGACAGCTGGGGGGGTTGGAGTCCAGAGATGCAAGCAGTTCTTTTCAGAGGTGCTCAGAAGAGCAATTTCTGTGCCTCTGGATGCTCGAAATCTAGATTAATGATCGTGGAGACAACCAACAAGTTTGGTGTGCGAGTTGAGGCCAGGTTCTCCAGCAGATTCCCCAGGAAGGGGGTGATGGAAGTAGGGTGATAGTTGGCAGGACAGGTAGGGTCTGCTGAAGGCTTTTTCAGGAGGGGGCGCACGAGGGAGTGCTTGAGGGAGGAGGGGAAAGATCCAGTGGCAAAAGAGTGAATGCAGAAATCAGCGAGTGTGGGGGCAAGAGAGCCAATGTTATCCTTGATGGTTCTGGAAGAGCAAGGGGAAACCTATTTAGAAGAGACCTTCATGGAGCGGACAACTGTGATAACTTCAGGTGTGACATGGGATAATGAGAGCGAGAAAGGAGGAGGGTGAGGGGCCACGGGAGGCAAGGGGGTGTGGGATGGGTTGGGAGGGTGAGTAACAAGGGTGATCAGGATATCCTAAGTTTTGGTGGTGAAGTGAGTGGCCAGTGCATTGCAGAAGGCCTGGGAAGGAGAAGGAGAGGAGGAGACTGCGGAAGGGTTTGTTAGTTCCCTGCAGATCTTGAAAAGTTCAAGCGTGTTGTTGGATGCACCAGAAAACGTGTGACTGTATGTGGGCTCTTTTCTTGGCAGGGATGGAGAGTGTGTATTGCCTTTGGAGTAGGCGGCAGGTGTCAGAAATGGCACTCTGTCAAGAGTGGCACAGGGTACCCAGGTAGGGTTTGGGTGGCTGTGCTGAAGTAAGGTAGCAGATAAGCACACACACAGCAGGAAGTTATGCAAGAAAGAAGAGTAGGAAACCGTAGCTGTGAGCCAAAAGGGGCAAAAGATACAAAGGTACAAACAAACTGGATTCCCTCTTGGGGTGTATGTTGAAATGGGAAAGAGTGTTCCACGAACCTTAGGAAACTCCAGCCTTCTGCACAGATTGCTATAACAGAGGACCACGCTGTATGCTCATGGCTGGGAACAGCATCAGTGGGTGTCTGTAACACTGAAAACGCGACAAAGGAAGGGGCAGAGGTTGCCTGCCGGAAACCAACAGGCAAGCTCTGTACAAAGGGATTACATAAGACACATGAAAAGACAAGAACAGAAATATCCAGCGAAAAGGAAGTCAATGAGAAATCTAGCAGAAGGAAATGAAGGAAAGGCGATTGGACTGAAATAGATAACCTAAGGTGGAGTACAGAGGACTCAAGGAAGAGAACAAGGAGCAGCAATCAGGAAAACAGAAGGGCTGCAAAGTAGGAAGCAGGTCTGCAGTCAAGAGTGGCACTAGGTGCAGGCAAACTGTATAGGACTGCGGAGGACTGTTGTAGTCTGCAAGGCAGGGAGTCCAGAAGAACAGGACAGAGAGAGATTAGTAGTAGGCGACAGACAGAGCCCAAAAGAATAGGGCCGCGAGGTAAGGAGCCCAGAAGAGCAGGGCTGTAGGCAGCAGAGGGAGCAGGCTGCAAGGAAGGAGACCAGAGGACAAGGGCTGTAGGCAGCAAAGAGGTGCAGGCTGCAAGGTAGGGAGCCCAGGGAACAAGGGCTTGGAGACAGCAGAGGGTTGCAAGCTGCACGGTAGGGAGCCCAGAGGACAAGGGCTGTAGGCAGCCGGAGTGAGGCAGGCTGCAGGGCAGGGAGCCCAGAGGACAAGGACGGTAGGCAGCCGGAGTGAGGCAGGCTGCAGGGCCGGGAGCCCAGAGGACAAGGACTGTAGGCAGCCGGAGTGAGGCAGGCTGCAGGGCAGGGAGCCCAGAGGACAAGGATTGTAGGCAGCCGGAGTGAGGCAGGCTGCAGGGCAGGGAGCCCAGAGGACAAGGACTGTAGGCAGCCGGAGTGAGGCAGGCTGCAGGGCAGGGAGCCCAGAGGACAAGGACTGTAGGCAGCCGGAGTGAGGCAGGCTGCAGGGCAAGGAGCCCAGAGGAGCAGGGCAGCAAGGAGTGAGCCCAGAGGAGCAGGGCCGCTGACTGTAGAGGGCTGCAGAGGACTGTAATAGGCTGCAAGGCAGGAAGCCCAGAGGACAAGGGCTGTAGGCAGCCGGAGTGAGGCAGGCTGCAGGGCAGGGAGCCCAGAGGACAAGGACGGTAGGCAGCCGGAGTGAGGCAGGATGCAGGGCAGGGAGCCCAGAGGACAAGGGGGTAGGCAGCCGGAGTGAGGCAGGCTGCAGGGCAGGGAGCCCAGAGGACAAGGACGGTAGGCAGCCGGAGTGAGGCAGGCTGCAGGGCAGGGAGCCCAGAGGACAAGGATTGTAGGCAGCCGGAGTGAGGCAGGCTGCAGGGCAGGGAGCCCAGAGGACAAGGACTGTAGGCAGCCGGAGTGAGGCAGGCTGCAGGGCAGGGAGCCCAGAGGACAAGGATTGTAGGCAGCCGGAGTGAGGCAGGCTGCAGGGCAGGGAGCCCAGAGGACAAGGACTGTAGGCAGCCGGAGTGAGGCAGGCTGCAGGGCAGGGAGCCCAGAGGACAAGGACTGTAGGCAGCCGGAGTGAGGCAGGCTGCAGGGCAAGGAGCCCAGAGGAGCAGGGCAGCAAGGAGTGAGCCCAGAGGAGCAGGGCCGCTGACTGTAGAGGGCTGCAGAGGACTGTAATAGGCTGTAAGGCAGGAAGCCCAGAGGACAAGGGCTGTAGGTAGAAGGCAGCTGAGCGTGATCGGCTGCAAGGCAGGGAGCCTGGAAAGGGCACTGGAACAAAAAAGGATAATGCAGCAACAGAAACAGCATACAAAGTAAAGGGTCAAGACAAACAGGAGTGGGGAGAACTCAAGATGCAAGACACTGTGCTCCTGCAGGCAGCTGCTTATATACAGCCCTGCCCTGTTCTGAGGCAGGCTAATTGACAGCACCTGGAGCCGCACACCTGAAGACAATCTGCCTCCTCCCTCTCTGGTCCTGAGCAGGTGGAAGCAGCACTGGCCGCTAGGGCTTCTGGGGATTGTGGTCCCAATAACGATGAATGAGAATAGCCAGGAATTGAGGACTGTGCCAGGTGCATTATGGTAGATGTAGTTAATTGAATAAAATAAGAAAGAACCAAAGTTGAGCAAATGGAAATAAAAGACCAAGGCATGAAAAGGAGTTGTTCAAGGAGTATTAGGAGGATAAATGAGTACCAAGTAGTCCATGATGGTTGCCAATGCGTGCACCAACGGCGTGGGCATGACAGCAGGCCAGTTTGTCCGAGAATGAGCCTGATGTTTGCCACTTTCGTTCTGCCGCTCTGCACTTTTGTTTCAGAGCCGCATGTTTGGAGTCGTAGCAGGTGCTACGCTTAGTGGCAGGTTTCAGGAGGATCCGCGTGACTGGGGCAAGAATGTCAAGAGTATTGGTGATGGCCAAGTGGAGGTTGCTGAGAGCAGAGTCAGTGGTAGAATCTGAGGTAAGGGGGCAAGCAGGGATGAAGGTGGAAGCAAAGGCAGCAGCTGAATTATTTCATCGGGTGGATTTTGGTGAACAAGATTGGCAGGGCCTTTGGGGGTGCGGTCATAGGGCCAAAGGGACCCAGGTGGGAGGAGATTAGAGAATGGTTTGACCAAGAGAGAGGGGTGACCAGTGGGGAGGAGAAAGAGCGAGTGGATGAGGGCATCCAGAGTATGTCTAGCCGAGTGGGTTGGACCAAAAGGGAGAATGGAGAGGGATAGAGAGGTGCCGAGGTCAATGAAAGGAGTGGATGCTGTGACAGGGGAGTCCAATTTGATGTTGAAATCACCAAAGAGGAGGAGATTGGAGGTGGATAAAAGTAAGGAAGAACACAAAATCAGCCCATTCAGAGAGAAACAGGGAGGCAGCGCCTGGAGACGCATAAATGGTAACAATGATCAGGCTGGAGGAGGGAGAGATGAGCAACTTGCACATCAGGCTCTCAAGGAGGAGTAGTGCTGGGTAGGTAAGATGGAAGAAGGAACCCACTCAGGAAAGATTATGGGAACCCCACTGCCAGCACAGTGAGGTCGAGGCTTGGAAATGATCTTGAAGTCATTAGGGAGGAGGGAGTCAAAAGCAGTTACTCGCTGGCATTGAACCATGTCTTGGTGAGAGCGATAATGTAGAGGTCAGTGTCTTCAAGAAGGAGGCAGATGCCGGCAGAGTGTTTGTTGGCTGAGTCACCAGTTGCAGGAGGTCTCTGCCTTTGAAGGTTTCTGAGGTGTGGTACAGGGGCGTGGTACACCTTTTCAGAGAGGGAGGGATAGAGAGAGTAGTGGGGGAGAGGCAGGAGAATGAAGGAAGTTAATGAGAGGAGGCAGGATCCAGTCAAAGAGAAGGAGGTTGAGTTGAGGACCCTGGACCAGGATAGTGCCTGTATTGTAGACATTAACGAAGCATTGTGAAGATGAGAAGCCGGCCAATAGGACTTCCCACTTGTTGCCACCATTAATGGGAGAGGATGTGAAAGGAGAGAGAGTAGAGATGAGATGTGACGTCCATAGATCTGGAGAGGGGACAGAGAAGAGGATATCAGTGAAGACCTCTCTGGAAGAATCACTGACAAAGGTGTCTGCGATGGGAAGGCCAGGGTTTGCACTCAGGATGTCATTTGTTTGCTTTTTCTTTCCAGACTTCATGAGAGAGGGGGGATAGGTGATAGTGTAGCAGTTAGAGAAGATGGGTTCGATTGTGAGAGCCATAGAGGTGGCAGAGGTTATTAGAGGAATTAAAGAAGAGTGGGTGCACAGCACGGTTCTAGCTAAACTCACCAGGTGGCCTAGTAGTCACAAAAAGACACAAATGTAATCCAAAAAGTAATTTGAATTTCAAGAAACAAGGGGCACAGATGCAATGCAAAGAGGTGCACAGATGTAAAGGCACACACACGTACATTTGATTTTAAAATATAGTGGCACAGATTCAGTGAGAGAGGAAATAGGTTAGCTGAGGCAAGGAAGGCAAGAATACATAGGCACAGTAATTGGATCAGACAGGTAGTGGAGGAGGCAATGGGAGAGTTCAGCCATCACTCACTAGTAGATCTGGAGGGAGCGTAGAGGACCACAGGTCCAGGTTCATGGGGTAGCCGTATGCCAGTCTGGATATAAAAAGATCACAAAAATAGCAGATATGGCCTACAAAATAGAGGACAATGAGGAATCCCAATGGTTCCAATTAGCTTTATACACAGCAGAAAATAAATACAAAATAACTGCCCCCTCAATAGTTTGCATGTACTGCAATAAAAAGCTTGACAATAACCAAATACCATAAAGTGGTATTACTAATAAATTAGAAATCTTCCCGCTTCCAAAAGCTCTCCAACAACTTGTATGAGAGCAATTTAATCTAAAGAGTACACCCATTTCAAGCTATAATACACCTTCAACACAAAACTGCCAAATTGCCCCCATCCAAGTTACTAAAAGGCATTTGTGGCAAATTAGTGTATTTGCCATTAGATCTTAAAGAAAATGTAGAAACTCTAGGATTACGACAGCCAATAGATCAACCTTTGATTACACTAGTTAATGGTGTACCAAAAAAGACAAAATAATTTGTCTACAACTAGTGGACTTAAACAAAGTTAGACGAGCCCTACAATATCTTAAAGAAAACAATGAATACTACAGAAATATAAACAGAGGAAAACTTAAGAGAAACCACCCAAATAATTGAAGATTCACCACAAACTGGCCAATTTGAACGTGTGGATCCTGTTACTGCAGCCAACATCTTAGAGTGGTATACAATCCATCCACTACATTCCGAAGACACCATAGAAGATGCATTAGAAACATATCAAATGCGTCATGCCAAAGGATCCCCAATGAGCATATGGGAGAAAAGTGTAGAAGCACATTATTTTCCTCTACTCTTTCCTACAGGAGGAAGATATGATGAAAGATCCACACAAATTAGTGCATCAGAATATCACTCTTTACAAATGTATTCTTAAGACCCAAGATTCAGACAAAATGTAGAATACATTTTCCACCTCCTGTTCGAAAGCGATCTAGCAACTCTATGTTATCAAGTTGGAGACATATTAAAAACAGGCTCCAATTTCTTAAATATGTCCACTTACCAACCGCTTCAAAAGTTACAAAGATTAGGTTTTGAAGTCAAGTATCACAAATCTCTTTGCAAACCTGTGTGGTACAAAAGAATACAGGTTCTGACGTCACGCTGATGTACGTTATATGTGAAGGGAGGAGTTTAATACTCTGTCCCCGCTTTTTGTAAATAGCTCCGCGTCTGTAGTTCTGCACACAGGAGGCGGGTCTGCTCATTAAAAGGAGATTGTGTGAGGTGAGGAAACTTTTACACAGGTCTTTTCTTTGTTTTTGAATTCCAAGCTCTAACACATGTGGTTAAGAGCCGTATAAAAACTAGGGCACTTATATTGTTTTCTCTAATTTGTAGAGATTAATTTTCATTGACACGAATGAGCTCCAGTGTGTGGAAGAACAAGCGCTTTTGAATTCCTTTGCATTAGTGTGCCGTTTTTCTTTGCGAGACCAATGCGGGTACTTTCACATTGATAATTTACATTGAAGTTCTTGTTTGTGCTCTCTCCAGATTAGTTTGCATTTGGAGATTTAGCATCACAGATGGTTATCAGAGGTTATTGGAGCACAAGCTACCAGGCGAACCCAACCCGGGTTTGCAGGTATGATTTAATCTTTTTATCATACTGAATTACGACATGTTTGGGGCGGGTATGAGATTAAAGCGTGAGCTACGCCACTAAATGAAAGGAATCTATTTTTATGTGTCTTGTGCCATTGACCTCAAAATCACTAATTGGCTTACAAGGCCAAGTGAAATTTTGCCGATAGGTGTGAGGCATTTTTTCGGTCTAATTGCTGCATTTAGACATTTCTGGAGAATATTTGGACCTAAATTGTGGTTTAAAAGACAAACTTGTTGGGTATAGAGATAGACTTGATGGATTTCTCCCCTAGGTCTGGTCCTGTATAATTGCTGTCTCCCTTCATTCAGTTAAGCTGGCAATCTATTTGAATTATTTTAATGTCATGTTTGTTTTTAGAATTTGTTAATGTTCATCCAATCCCGATGAAACTATTTACCAACTGGGAAGCCCGTTTTCTAAAGAAGATCTATACTCATGGGCACCAATAGTCGATACTTTGTCTGGAGTGAACAACTATTAGCAATATAATGGAAATGAATTGTATTTTACTTCAACATCTTAAAATAATTGAATGTTTTAGGGATTTAATTAGTTTGAATGAGTGTATGAATGCATGATCTGTAGGATGTTTCTATATAAAAAAAATTGATTAAAATGTTTAATGATTTTTTATATATTCAAATAAAAATAAAATAAAAATAATGATCTGACTTTTATAGTTTTCCGCCTTCCTTCTCCAATTAGTCTTGCCCTCCTGGCACCACTTTTTGCTTCAGTATATGTTCTTACCCCAAGGTGCCAGTGACTGTTGAGGTTCCCACCTTGGGTTTTGTACGTTATATGTGAAGGAACATAGGTATGCCCACATGGTTTCCTACTTTAAGTTCTGCAGAGTACACATGGGATGACCTGCATGATTTCTTACATGCTGCAAACCAAAATACAGAGCAAATAGATATAAAAACAGCAGGAGAACTTGTTTCTCTTGACCGTGTCTATTTTTGAAGGTACTTTCACCATTGCTTCATTGTCATGCTGAACTTCATCTACAATAAAACTACCCCTCCACTCTGAGAAGTAGAAGACTTATTTTGGAGAAAAGAATATAAATCCAGAGAAGCACCACACGTCTACAAGCTTTTGTCGATAAACGATGCTCCCAAATTTGGCCATGACAGTGATGCCACTGTTTTACAATGTATTGAAAAATAGATTACCTGTGACATACCTTCAGAAACCACACATAGTGACCTACGTACACAAATCCTATGCTTCCAAAAACATAAGTGTGCCAAATACATCTGACGTCGATATAAAAACAAAGGTAAATACTATACCAAATGTTGCTTTTGCTTCCCTAGACCAGTTTCCACAAAAGGAAAAGGAAATAGTTTGATGTCTTCTGTTAGACACAATGTAAAAGGAAAATCCCCTAAAAACACATACAACATTAAAAGGGACGAGGCATCCAAGTACATTAATGATTACAATGCGATCATTGCCCTCTTGTGAAATGCAAATATAGACATACAGTACATTGCAGACAATTCCACCGCATTTGGAAGATATGTCTCATCAAATCTAAGAAAATTGAGCTACAAGACCTTTGGGATGACCTATCATCTGACACAACCCTGTCACAAAATGTTTATAACTTTGGTATAAAAATGCTGTCACGTAGAGAATGCGGGTGCTACGAAGCTGCGGACCATTTAACAGGTACGTCCTTAATTGGGAAATCTGAAACAATGTCTGGCTAAAGCTTGGACCAGCTTCATCATGAAAAAGGGTACTAAAATCCTACCAAGAGATGGAAACAATAGCCACAAATGATCACAACAGCCAGGACATTTTAAAAACATGTTTAATTGACACATACTATCCAAACAGAAGTACTGATTTGGAAAACATGTGCCTGTATGACATAGCCCCAAACTACTCCTACAAAAACAATGTTATGACAGATTATACAACTGGTCAATATTCAGTCTCAACTTGCGAAGGAAGTCTAGTAAAACCTACCAAACCCAGCCTAACTAATCATATAAAGTTAGTGTTTAAATCTAGACAACATAGAGAACTTTATTACATGGCCCTACTACAACTTTTCAAACATTGGAGAAAAGAAGAATGATTAGGAGACCATGACTCATTTGAAGCTGCATTCAATGCAAATGAAATCAGTATAACTAATGTCAATTTTAAACAATACAAACAAATGTTGGACAATAACTGTCAACAAGATAAAGACATTTTAGAGTTATACTAGATAAAAATACGCCTGAAGGCAGTCAACATTCCCTTACAGGAAGCAAAGGACCACTTGGAAAACCACTAATTCTAAATTAAGCAGAAATAGCCATGACTGAGGTAGAAAACACCTTGTATCAATCTAAACAATCTGAAGCAGAATTGTCAGTACTCAAATCACAGCTAAATGATGAACAACTTACCATTGATCTAGAGGTCACAGAAGAAATTGAACATGGACTTCAACATGAAACTAAAACTTGTAGCTGTCAAAAATTATTAACCTCTGCTGCTGTATATAAGTGGTCAAGCTGGTTCTGGCAAAATGTTCTTAATGAAAATAATCAGCACATTTCTACAAGACTTAACCAACAACCTTTCAGCTGTTTTAGCAGCTCCCACAGGTCTAGCTGCCTATAACATAGGAGGTGTAGCTTTACTCCCCCCTCACAGAACAACACCAAAACAAACTAGAATACTTCAAATTATCAGCAGAAGCTGTTACTGAAGTATGCAGAAATTCTGGAGAAAATGAAAGTCCTCTTCATTGACGAAGTAAGCATGGTTTACAACCTCATGTTGGGTTTAATTAATCTCAGAATCAAAAAACCGACTACGAAGAATTGCTTGGAGGAAAATATGTTATTGTTTTTGGAGCCATCCTACAATTAACACCAGTAAAAGGTCAACCTATTTTCAAAACATTAGGACACAAACAATGCCGTAATACACTTGGCAGCATTGGAAATGTAAATCTCTGGCAACATTTTTGCTACAAAGAACTAACTCAAAACATGCGTCAGTCTGTGGATCCCACTTATGCTAACATTTTTAAAAGCATTAGAACTGGTCTGCTTACTAAAGATACAAAATCCATCTTAAAAATTAGACTATCCACAAGCTTTACTGATAAAAGATGTCATTGAACAATAAACTCACAAAATATAAAGTGAATGTGCTCAATGCCAACGCATGCAAGCTGTAGCAATTCAATGATACAATGTTGAATAAAAGAAATACAACCCACAGTGCATATCAGCTCCACAGGCAAACTAGAAGTGCACAGCATGACACTCCCTATGTGTCAACAGGCAACAGCACAACTACTAAACAGTTTAGAAAACGTATCTCCAACACACCCGGATTTGAAACACTATTAACTCTGAGTCTAAACTTCAGAGTAATTCTAAAACTTAACCTTGATGTAGGACAAGGATTAGTCAATGGAGCAATTGGTACAGTTGTTGGATTACAAACATACCCACATGACAACAAAATTCAGTTTGTCAACATACACTTTAACAAACTTGCATAAGTTAAAAGAATAGGCCGCACAATAGCATGGTACCTTCTTTTCAAAGACATGTTTGTACGCAGAGAACAATTCTCTGTATCTCGTGTATATGCTGTCACTATTCACAAGTCACAAGGTCTAACTCTGGATCACAGACTGATTTCAAAGAAGGTATGAGTTACGTAGCACTTTCACGTATCTGTACACTCAATGGTCTATTCCTAGTTAACTCTGTGATGCAAACAAAGTTAACGCTGACATTCCTTGCATCCTAGAATACAACAGGCTGCGTGCACTGTACAACGCCCGTCTAGATATGCACCCTGTACCTCAAAAAACCAAACCTTTAAACGAAAACTAATAAAAACAAACTATACCAGATCTCCTTGCAATGCCACTAAAAAACAGAGAACTGCTGCTCCATCAAATAATACAAGCACAAAACCTTTTAGGGCAAAAACAACTGCACATCCACCAAAAGAGAGAGATAAATGCCTCTTCTCGAAAAAGAACTGCAGGCCCATCAAAGGATACAGAGGGACAGCTCTCCCCTCTATTTAAATTCAGTAACACAACTGGAGTAAATTGCTATGCAAATGTAGCAATCTTCTCTTCCAATTGCCACCAATTGTTCACAACATTTACTTAAACAGCTCAGACCGGTTGTGTTTGCAAATGCTCATCCTTCATACAAATGCCACAAATAATCTTGACAGTACCTACAGTGTCTCAGAAATAAGGCAAGATTTGGACTAATGTGCAGGCATGATAAAATGTGCCATAAACACACAGGAAGATCCACAATAATTCCTAATGTACTTACTACAAGTACTAGGAATCAAAAACATCCCTATAGGTGAAATCTTCCAGATTACATACACATGGAAACATACATGCAATCTCTGCAACCATGTTTCACAAGAACACATCCCAAATGAACGATTTGTCTATGTATCCATACCGAATTGTGAATCAATTCCAT
This sequence comes from Ambystoma mexicanum, assembly GCF_040938575.1. Lineage (NCBI taxonomy): Eukaryota > Metazoa > Chordata > Amphibia > Caudata > Ambystomatidae > Ambystoma > Ambystoma mexicanum. The sequence goes on from NC_090933.1 coordinate 1,191,657,971, forward strand.
TTCACCAGCTTCTGCAGAATGCAGATCATAGCATATTATGCTCTTTTTACAATTCAGACAATCTCTCCAGCATCCAAATGAACTCACAAATTCAATATGTCATACTAATACTTCTAATGTACAATGGTACCAAAAATAACAGAAAGATCACCAGCTTTACACCTTGCTAAGTATCTCTTGGCAAGAGAACCTTCAAAACAGTAGGCATTATCTACCACACCGGTGCCACAACCACTTCTGGACACTATACCGCAATGTAAAAAAAGAGGTGGTTGGCTTGAATGTAACAACACTTCCGTTACTCCAAAACATAGGTTACCAGCAAACCCAACAAATGCCTACCTAATATTCTAGCAACACAAATGTACTCACTAAAGTACAGTTAAATACACAGTTCGAATACGCCAACAGGTGTCTAACAATGCCAACAGGTGTCTAACTACTTCAAATATACACTACAAATATACCATCACAGTTATACTTCCAAAGTACATGCTTAGTACCACAATAGTACTTATAAAATCCAATAGAGTTAGAATACGCCAAAAGGTATCTAACTACTTTAAACATACCCTTCATTACAATACACTTCAAACGTGCTACCACACTTGAATATATCCATACTACCACACACATGTATCCTGTAACATGTATAGACTTTAAAACCATGTAAATGCCAAAAACTGTATGCAAATACAGTAGGTTTTTTAAATTCATCATGGATCTTTTTTCCCCAATGATTATATTATGTTAATACAACAAGTGAATGGATGATACGACGCACACTACATCTTCAAATAACATGACTCACCCAGAACTCCTCCCAATAGCGTCCATGGACACATGTTCATGGATACATGTCCGCAGCTCAGAATATGACAGCGGACAGCTAAATTGACCGTAGACTTGGCAGCACCTGCACAGCATTTTTTCACCTATAAAATGGCTCATTGTTTACTTTGTTCCACTCCGCCACCCTTCGCAGACATTTTCAGTGACAAAATATCCCCAAATGTATTTTCCCGTTTTTTTTTCACACTGCGCTTTCTGCAGACAGAGGCTGTGGTCCGCGGATCGAATATCGTAAACGTAAAAAAAATATGATGCACCTCATGTTTTCCAACAACCAATCAGCGTGCCCGTTTGCTGTCTGCGAACACCATACCACCCCTTGATTGGCCCGGTGGCGTTCGCGAACATCGAACCAGGAAATAATCCAGCGGACCGGACACAGATCTCACAGTTTTTTGTTTACCTACTTTGAACTACTAGACAGATTTAAATTTGCAAAAGCACGCTTTCACGGCCATGCCGCCGCTCCTCTCGCAGGTTTGGGGCAAATCCATCCAGCACCTAGGCTGTAAGCGCAAACAAACATTTATTTCCATTATGTCTATGAGGATTTCAAAAGTTTGGGGACCCCACTATAACCCCCGCCCCTTGACGGATCCTCACCAGACTTCGCAACATCATTCAGAGGTGGCCATATACTCCTTTTGCAAAGTTTGGTGATGATTCGTTGAATGGCACCAAAGTTATATGCCGCCAAAAAACTGCTCTTCCTATGAGTTCAGCAACTTAACCATAACCACACGCCCGATACCGCAGGCTGTGTAATGTGTATATATATATATATATATATATATATATATATATATATATATATATATATATATATATATATATATATATATATATATATATATATATATATATGGGATACATTACTCACCGTAATCGTATTTCTGATGCTTGTATCTGCTTAGATTCACATGCTGTGCATAGGCCGACATCTAGTGGAAGCTGCGGAGTATTACAGTTTGTTTTTCGAAACTCGAAAATGGGCGTCGACACAGGCGTGCCAGTAATACTATCCCTAGTGTGACGTCCACTGTACCCAAGATCCCTCACGCGTCTAGGATCCTCAGATTGTATTTTTTCTGACATGAGGAAGCATGAGGAGTAGCGCGAGTACAGATAATCCAAGCAGATAGACAGAAGGTAAGACTACAAGCAATCATGCGCCTTCTCTCGGAGGGGAGGAAGGGTGGGTCACATGTGAATCTAAGCAGATACAAGCATCAGAAATACGATTACGGTGAGTAATGTATCCCTTCTGAGGCTTGTGGAATCTGCTTAGATCACATGCTGTGCATAGATTAGCGAGCAGTACCAGAAGAAGGAGGTGGGATGTGAGAAGGGTCATGAGCAAATAGGTGTCTTAGAACCGCTTGTCCCACTTGTGTATCTGTCTTGGAATGAGTGTCAATGCAGTAATGCTGAGTAAAAGTGTGAATAGAGCTCCAAGTAGCTGCTTTGCAAATGGTGTCGAGGGGAACATTTGCAATGAAAGCCAGAGTGGCCCCAATGCCTCTAGTAGAATGGGCCCTTGGCGTAAAAGGCAGAGTTTTTTCAGAAAGAGAGTAACACAGCTGTATACAGTTGATAATCCACTTCGAGATCGCGCCTTTAGAGACGCGATCCCCTTCTCTGCCTGTAGCTAAGGAGACAAACAGTTGATCTGTTTTCCTTAGCGGTCTGGTTTTATTTACATAGTAGAGGACCGCCCTACGCACATCAAGGGTGTGTAGTTTCACCTCAGCTGAGCTTTGCGGGTTCTGGAAGAAAGCCGGAAGCTCGATGGACTGGTTTACATGGAACTTAGATATAAATTTAGGTGAGAACCTAGGGTGTGTGCGTAAAACCAGTTTGTCTTTGTGGATAGTAAAGAAAGGATCCTGCACTGACAGAGCCTGAACTTCACTGACCCTTCTTATAGAGGTAATGGCTACTAAGAAGGCCGTTTTATAAGTCAGGTGTTTGAGACTACTTTTATGCATGGGTTCGAAAGGGGGGCCCATGAGCTTAGCTAGCACCACATTGAGGTCCCATCCTGGCGGTGGGTTCGAAATAGGAGGGTGAAGTCTCTTTACTCCTTCCATGAAGGCTTTAACTACTGGTACTTTCCACCACGATACTCTGTTATGGGATGTGGTGTAAGCCGAGAGGGCTGCCAGGTGTACTTTCAGAGAGTTAAAAACCAAACCTGCGTCCAGCAGGTGGAGCATGTATGTTACAACGTTGGAAGGAGTGCAATCAACTGGGTTGATTTGTTTATTCTGGCACCAAATAACGAATCTCTTCCACTTGTCAAAGTAACAGTGCCTTGTGTTTGGTTTCCTGGATTCTTTTAGGATGTCCATACACCTCTGTGGTAAATTGAGATGGCCAAACTCTATGACCTCAGGAGCCATGCTGCCAGGTTCATTGAGTTGGGTTCCTGGTGCACTGTTTGACCTTGTTGCTGGGACAGTAGGTTGTACCAGGCTGGGAGTTTGATGGGCTCGCACACCGCCATCCTGCGTAGGTGTGGAAACCATGGTTGTCTCGCCCACATGGGAGCAACTAGGATGAGCGTCATCGATTCCTTGTTCATCTTGTACACCACCTTCCTGATGAGAGGAGTTGGTGGAAAAGCGTACGCAAACATCCCTGACCAGTTCATCCACAGGGCGTTCCCTTGGGAGTCTGGCTGGGGGAACCTGGATGCAAATCCTGGGCATTGTTTGTTTTCGCTTGTGGCGAATAGGTCTATAGTGGGGAAACCCCACCGAGAGAAGAGATCTTCTACGATATCTCTGTGAAGGACCCATTCGTGTTCTTCTGGGAGGGAGTCTCTGCTTAGGGCATCCGCTAGGGAATTGAGCTCCCCTGGAACATGTTGTGATGACAGGAAGATGTTCCGTCTGAGTGTCCATATCCAGATTTTCTGGGCAAGCTTGGACAGATTTGGCGAACGAGTCCCTCCTTGTTTGTTCAGATAGAAACATGGCTGTCGTGCTGTCCGTCCGGATCTGCACCGACAAGTTTAGCAGATGGGGCTCGAACGCCCGAAGCGCTCGGAATACTGCCAGAAGCTCTAGCAGATTGATGTGGTTCTTGGCTACTCAGTGAGACCAGAGACCCTGAGCTGTGTGGTGGAGATGGTGAGCTCCCCACCCAGTCAGGCATGCATCTGTAGTCACCACTGCCTGTACCTCTGGATCGTAAAAGGGTTTTCCCCTTGCGAGATTCTCTCTTGTCCACCAGTGTAAGCTCTGTACGAGTGTTGGCGAAACGACCACTAGATCGTCCCACTGACCACTTGCCTGAGACCACTGTTTCGCCAACCATTCCTGCATGGGACGCATGCGCAGACGCGCGTGGGGGACCAGGTAAATGCATGACGCCATCATGCCCAGTAACCGCATTGCTTTGCGTACCGTTATTTGTTGACCTGACTGATAAAGCGGAATTTGCAGTAGTATATTCCGAATTCTTTCTTCCGAAGGGAAGGTCAACCCTTTCTGAGTATCTAGGATTGCTCCTAGGAACTGTTTGGAGGTGCTTGGCACCAGACTTGACTTCTTCTCGTTGATAGAGAAGCCTAATTCGTGGAGGAGGTCGATAGTCCTCTGAATGTTTGACCTGCAAATTCCTGGGGTTTCCCCCGTTATGAGCCAGTCGTCCAGATAAGGGTACACTGGGATTGCCTCCCTGCGTAGGTGTGCAGCTGCCACCGCCAGTACCTTGGTGAATACCCTTGGTGCTGAAGCTATCCCGAAGGGCAGTACCTTGAATTGGTAGTGGAGACTGTCCACCTTGAAGCGCAAGTATTTTCTGTGCGCTGGGAGCATGGAAATATGAAAATAAGCATCTTTCATATCCAAGGTTGCCATGTAATCCCCCTTTTTTAGGAGGGGGATTACCTCTTGTAACATGGTCATACGGAATTTTTGGGGCTTGACATACTTGTTGGCAGGCCGTAAGTCCAATACTGGGCGCATTGTCAAATCTTTCTTTGGCACAAGGAAGTAGGTTGAATAGATACCCTTGTTTACCTGGTGTCCTGGGACGAGTTCTATCGCGTCCTTTTCTAGCAGAATGGCGATCTCCTCGAGAAGGATCTTCTGATGTTCTAAGGAGTGTATTCTTTGTCGTGGAGGGTGGTTCCGGGGACGCTGTAGTAATTCTATACAATATCCTGTGGACACTGTTGACAGCACCCATCTGTCTGAGGTGATCCCTTCCCAAGCCTGGGTGAAGTTGGAAATGCGTCCCCCTACTGGGGTTGCGTGAGAAGGGACCCTGAACTGAGCGTCACTGCTTTGGTGGAGGCGTGCCACCTCCCTTGTTGGGGCTGCCTCTGCCTCTTCCACGACCTCTCTTGTTACCCCTGCCGTAACTTTGGGTAGACTGCTGGTTGTTGTTCCATTGTGTACCCTGTCCTTGGGCATAGTTGCCTCTCTGTGAATTTTGGCCGCGTGGGCGACGAAAATTACAGTTCCCCCTCTGGTTAGGGGGTTTGTTGGTAAGCTGGCCAAGGGATTTGAGAGTCTCGTATTCGTCCTTGGCATTCTTAAGTGCGTCTTCGACCGCTTTCCCAAACAATAGGTCGGGTTCCACCGGCTTGTCTATTAATGAAGCCTGGGTTTCTGTTTTGAACCCCGACTGCCGTAACCACGCATGTCTCTTGATAACAGTACCTTCTGCTATCAATCTTCCTGCGTTGTCCGCGGCGTCGAAAGTTGCTTTTAATATGCAACCAGACATGGCTCTTCCTTCTGCCGAGATCCGAGCCAACTGGCCCTTTAACGGTTCAGGAGCAGAGGCTATGAGCGCCGCGACCTCTTCCCATTGATGGCAGTTGTAACTTGCCAACAGGGTGGTGGAGTTTGCAATCCTTGCTTGGTAGGCGGACGTTGAGGCTACCTTCCTGCCAAACCCGTACAGTTTTTTGCTCTCCTTGTCGGGAGGAGCTTCTGACGACGATAAGGGTGTCCCAGCCCTCTTCCGAGTGTTGGTAACCACTAGGGAGTCTGGTTTGAGATGTCCTCTTATATAAAGAGGGTCAGACTGGGCTGCCCGAAAAAGTTTTTCGACTCTGGGGTTGACGGCTCTGGTGAGGTTAGGATTCACCAGGGATGGATCTATTCTACGTTGGATGGATTTAAGGATAGGGATGGTCTGAGCGACCGGCCTCCTCTCTCCCACCAACTCTTCTGCGAAGTCCCTTTCCTCCTGTACACCGTGGGTGTCGATGTGAAAATGTTCTGCTGCGCGAGCGAGAACTTCATTAAGGAGGGGCTGGTTATCAACTGGCGAGTCGGTAACTGGGGCTTCGCTCTCTACCGGGGAATCTACTCTGTAAATTTCCTGCTCATCTTCTACCTCCTCCAGGTCCTCATCATCCGCATAGTATTCAGTCCCGGCTTGTTCCTCCATAATTTCAAACTCCTGGAGTTGAGTAGAGTATGGAGTAGAGTAAGGCTGCACCTCGAAGGGTTTAGGTCTTTCGAACCGGGCCTTTTTACTTAGGGGGATAGGATCAGAGGAGCCTGAGGGTGTGGCCCCTTGAGGGTCATACGAAAGGAAATGTTCTGGGTTTTTGTCATAAAAATCAGCTAAGGAAGACATCCTTGACATGACCCTGTCTATGTCTTCACTGGACCATTCTTTGGAACAGGGTATGACTTTAGTAGGCAACTTAGAGGACTTATCAAGGGTACCCTTGCTGGATGTTGATGTCCCAGTAGATTTGTGTTTGTCTGTCTGCTTAGGGTGGAAGGATGGTCTTATAGGAGTGGAAGGCTGTGCTTTCCGCTGTTTCCCCCCCTCCCCATGCGTGGAAAAATGTTTTCCCTGCCCCTTGGAGGCCCCAGAGACTTTCGACGGCTGGCGTCGATGGTCTGGGGAGGTATCTGTGTGTTTCGAGCGTGGGGCCTCGCTGGTGTTAACTGCGGCCTCGGTCTCCTGGAGCGCGGCCTGGGGGTGGAAGTCGTCTTCGTCTTCCGACGATCGAACTTCTGTTAATCTAGGGAGCGAGGCACTCTTGGCAAGAGTGGATGATTGCCTTGCGTCATGAGGCGATCTCGATCGAGAGCACCCAGAGGACACCGAGTCGGACCGTTCTATCTGTGCCTCTTTCCGAGAAGTCGACGTCGTCGAGGTTCGGTTGGACTTAGTGTGCTTAGTGTGTGTAGGGTGTGTAGCGCTTGCGTCACCGGGGGTCTTCCCCATAGCCGCCCTGCCGGACAACCTTCCGAGGTCGGGGACCAGCGCTCGGCAGTCTTTCGACGCCGTAATGCCCTCGCCGTCCGAAAGTACGGCGTCGCTGCCATCGCTGAAGGCGCCCTCCGCTGCCATGGCCGCCTGCCTGGCGTGGTGGGCCCAACGCTTTGTCGAACGGTCCTTAAGTGTCTTAGGCTTAAATCTACTACACGACACGCTCTGCAGTTCGCTTCGGGGTGGTCCCTCGGCAAGCAGAGATTGCACGTGGCGTGCCTGTCGACCCAAGGGTATTTGTGGTTGCACTTGGGGCAGAATTGGAAAGGGGTACCCTCCATACGCACCTTGAGGCAGCGGGCTGGTAAGTGTAGTAAATATATAAAGTGTACCTATAGGGTGTACCTATATACCAAGAGTGAAGAGTATGTACCACCCCCCACTCTCCCTACTTGCACGGCCGAGGCCAGTGGCCTACTAGGCCCGGGCCGAGGCCAGCGGCCTTCCGAGGCCCAGATCCGTCGTGCAGCAGCCGACGGTCGATGTCTTCTCCAGCCGTCGTCGAGTGTCGAGGGTCGACATTGGGGTGGGGAAGGATGTTAATAAGTAATTTTAAACTTCAATAATAAGCAAAAGTATGGCTAAGGCCAGGGGACTCCGCAAGATGCTTCCGACCAGTATGGCGGAAAAAAACAATCTGAGGATCCTAGACGCGTGAGGGATCTTGGGTACAGTGGACGTCACACTAGGGATAGTATTACTGGCACGCCTGTGTCGACGCCCATTTTCGAGTTTCGAAAAACAAACTGTAATACTCCGCAGCTTCCACTAGATGTCGGCCTATGCACAGCATGTGATCTAAGCAGATTCCACAAGCCTCAGAAATATATATATATATATATTGCAAACAACTTGCTGCTTAGTTTCCGGTGGTTGTGTGCCCAGTATACTAAGTTTCAAATTAACGCTTAAGCACTTGATCTGTTAAAGTTCATACCAATGAAATGTTATTCTTCATAAAAACAAATTCAAAGTTCTTAAAAACCAACATGGACTTACATAGCATTGCGCCTGTTATCTTCACATGTACAAACCTGTATGCCACGTGTTCCATCCCATTTGCAGGGACTTCCTCAGACAGAAATGACCTTGTGTTTTATTTGGGGCTTTCTTTTGTTTCCATACAATCTTCAGTCAGCTGACTATCCAAGTTATGTTACTTCTCTACATTAACATTCATGGTACTTGTAAACATGGTGGCCATCTTAGCCCACTGTATTCATAGCAAATATCTTTATTGCATCATATATACATAGGTAAAACACAATACCGGCCCAGTGGGCTCATTAAAGGTGCTCCGTGCATGTTCCTTAATACAGCACTCAATATTCAATTGTTTTTCAAGGTAGAGGTCAGTCCAATTAACATTATAAATTGATCCATAAAACATTTCCAGTTAAAACATTGTACACATTCTAAGATATCATCCAATTCAAAACTCAATCTAAAAAAGTTATTAACTACAACTTTCATTATTAGAAAAACAAATCAAATTGATTCATTTTCTTCAATTAGTCATCTTATAAATGTATAGCCAATTCCCCATCAGAGTTGTGGCCCTTAGGCTTCTTTGTATTACATTCAATAATTAATCTAGATTCCAATCTCTGCAGTCTGCGCTCTCTATTACCCTTTCTTTTGTGTTCAGGTACATGTGCTAATGCATAGAATCTAATCAAAGTCGCATTACTATAATTCCTCCTCAGCAAAATGCACCGCCAAAGGATAACTAACATATCTATTCAAGATTGCTCTATAATGTTGCAATATCCAAATTTAAAGTTGACAAATAGTTGAACCAATGTATATTTTTCCAAGGACATGAAGTGGCATTACTCACCCTAGGTTTTCACCTAAGTTCATTTCAAAATTCCATGTTAACCAGTCCATTGAGCTCCCGGCCTTCTTGCAAGAACCCAAAATTTCTGCTTTGCAGTAGATTCGCCAATTTGCCCAGATGTGGATACCATGGTTTCTCGCCCACATAGGAGCAACTAGGATGAGCGTCATCTGTTCCTTGTGAATCTTGTTCACCACCTTGTTCATAGGAGGTGTTGGGGGGAGGGGGGAAAGCGAAAGCACATTTTCCTGACCAGCTCATCCATAGGGCGTTCCCCTTGGAGTCTGGTTGGGGATACCTGGACGGAAGTCTGGGCATTGCTCGTTTTCTCTTGTAGCAAACAAGTCTAGCGTGGGGTAGCACCACTGAGAGAAGATGTGGTCTATGACATGTGTCTAGTTGCCACTCGTGTTCTTCTGGTAGGGGATCTCTGCTCAGCGAGTGGGCTAGAGTTTTGAGTTCCCCTGGAATGTGCTGGGAGGATAGGAACATTTTCCGTCTGAGTGCCCATCTCCAGATTTTCTGTGCTAGCTTGGACAGATTTGGAGAATGTTTACCCTCCTGTTTGTTGATGTAAAACATTGCAGTAGTGCTGTCGGTGAGGATCTGTACCGACTGATTTGTTAGCTGTACTTCAAATGCTTGAAGCGATTTGAATACTGCTAGAAGTTCCAGTAGGCTGATGTGGTTCTGTGCCATGATGTGAGTCCACAGACCATGTGATGTGTGATGAAGGTGATGAGGCCCCCACCTGGAGAGTGACGCGTCTGTCTTAACTATCGCCTGCATCGCCGGATCGTGGCAGGGTTTCCCCTTCGAAAGATTCTCCCTTGTCTACCAGCAAAGGTTTTGTACTAGTATTGGCGAAAGGACCACGAGATCGTCCCACTGACCGCTTGCCTGAGACTACTGTTTCGCCAACCACTCCTGCATGGGGCGCATGCGGAGACAAGAGTGTGGAAGCAGGTAAATGCAAGATGCCATCATGCATAGCAAACGCATAGCTTTGCGTATGCTTATCTGGTGGCCGGCTTGATATTGAGGTATTTGCAGTAACATGTTCAGAACACTTTCCTTTGAAGGACAGACTAACCCTTCTTCTGTGTTTATGACAGCTCCTAGGAACTGTTTTGTTCCGCTTGGCACAAGGCTTGATTTTTTCTCGTTCATTGAGAAGCCCAATTTGAAGAGAAGGTTGATGGTTCTTTTAGTGTTTTGTCTGCAAATTTGGGGTGACTCCCCCGTAATTTGAAATCGCGCTCTGAAACACCTGTGTATGAGCGTGATATAATCAATTCAATTCAATTCAATCAGCCAGTCGTCCAGGTAAGGGTACACTGGGATTGCCTCACTGCGCAGTTGCGCTGCCACCACCGCCAGTACCTTTGTGAATACCCTTGGAGCAGATGCTATTCCGAAGGGCAGCACTTTCAATTGGTAGTGCTGGTTTGCTATCTTGAAACGCAAGAATCTTCTGTGCGGTGGGAACATTGAAATATGAAAATATACATCTTTCATATGAAATGTTGCCATCTAGTCCCCCCACTTTAGCAGAGGGATTACTTCATGTAGCGTTGTCATGCAGAATTTTTGTGGCATGACATAGGTGTTTGCAAGGCATAGGTCTATTACTGGGCGCATTGTTAGATCGTTTTTGGCACAATGAAGTAGGTTGAATAAATACACTTGTTCACTTGGCTCGCCGGGGCACTTTCTATGGCGTCCTTGAGAAGCAGCGTTGCAATCTCCTCGAGAAGGATACGTTGTTCTTCCTCTGAGTGTGCTTTCTGACACAGGGATGGTTCTGGGGTCGCTGAAGTAGCTCCACGCAATAACCGTCCGCCACAGTTGATATCACCCACTTGTCTGAGGTGATCCCCTCCTATGCGTGGGTGAAGTGTGTAATACGGCTTCCTACTGGAGAGGCATGAGAAGGTACCTTAAGTTGGTGGTCATTGTTTGGGAGGCGTATGTAGCTTCACCTCTGGAAGTGGAGTACCTCCCCCGGCCACGCAATCGACGCAGGACCCTCAGGAAACCGTGCGAGGATTGACCCTGATTGTTATCCCAGGATGAGCCCCGACTTTGTCCATAGCCTGATCCCCTTTGTGAGCTTTGACCACGAAATCCACGAAAATTGATACCGCCTCTTTGGCCTTGTGGTTTATTTGTTAGCTGGCCCAGTGATTTTAAAGTATCGTACTCCTCCTTTGAGGATTTTAAAGCATCCTCCACAGCCCTCCCAAACAGGACGTTGGGTTCCACCGGCATGTTAAGGAGTGTTGCCTGAGTTTCTTGTTTGAAACCAGACCGGCATAGCCATGCTTGGCATTTAATTATGGTACCTTTGGCAATGATCCTGCCCACATTGCCTGGGCATCTAAATTGTTCTTTAAGATGTAGCTGGATATCACTTTGCCATCTGCTACTAAGGCCAGTTGTGATTTGAGGGGTTCAGGAGCTGAAGCTAACAGTGTTGTTACCTCATCCCAATTGTGGCAGTTGTAACTTGCCAATAGTGTTGTATTATTCGCATTTCTTGTCTGAAAGGCTGCTGAAGTGGCCACCTTTCTTCCCAGCGTGTGCAATTATGTACTCTCTTTGTCAGGGGGCGCCTCCGAAGAGGCTAAAGGTGTCCCAGCCCTCTTTCGAGTTGTGGTTACTACAAGAAAATCCGGTATTAGTTGTCCCCTGATATAAAGAGGGTCTGTGGGTGCAGGGCGGAAGAGTTTCTCCACAAAATCCTTGTCCAGTTGAGTTTCTTGGGTCTGAATCTGAAAGGGATCAGCTGCTTTAATGAGCATATCGTTATACAGTGGTTGATTGTCCACTGGTGAATTAGCCACTGAAGGGTCTTGGTTGACTGGAGAGGGAATGTTGTACACATCCTGCTCATCGTCACCGTAGAACTGTCTCCTCCCTCCTGTACGGAATCATTGTCTTCATTGTCTGCATTAGGATCATAGAGATCAATATAGACCGGGTCTGGGTCTTGCTGAGGCGAGATAAGGAGGGTGTCAGTACATTACTTTTTAGGTGGGGGCTGATAGGAAGAGGCAGCAGTAGTGGGTGGTGTGGTCTATAAACTTTGGACTGCTTGTGGGTTTTTCTCAAAGAAGTCTGCCATAAATGACATCCTCCTCATGACTATCAATGTCCTCGCAGGTCCTTTGAGCTGAGCCAGGTATGGACATGGGATTCTGAAGACTTGTCTCACCCTGAGGTGTAATCTGAACCTGAGGTGTAGGCTGGCCCATGTTTTGTAAGGAGTCCCCCCCCAACCCCTGGGAACAAGAACTCTTTTCTTTGTGTGTTGAAGAAGACTTCTCCCTATGAGGATGATGGCTCTTAGAAAAGTGCTTCTTTGAATTCTTCCCCTAAAGGAGGCTTTTAGGGAAATGCTTTTTCACCAAGTGGGCTATTCCCAAGCTCTTGGTGCCTTTGGCCGTTTTCAACGTGGAATGTCGAAACCTAGCGGTGGAGTGGACCAAAGTCTCATCTTCCGACGTTCGGCGGAGGGTTTGGACACGGCGTCTGTATTTTCTTTCGAATTTCGGGGCCTGTTGTGTGGCGTTCGGGACATCGAGTGCCCAGAGGACAGGGATTCGGTGGACCTCCCCCTTGACGCTGTGTGTGGGCATTTGATCGACGTTTGCATCGATTCCTGGCCATTGGCTATATGCTTAGTGCAGGGAGCAGTGTGCGTGCTTACCGCTGGTCTGTCTTTTGGGGTCTGCGGCTTGCACTTGGGAATCTAACGGTTCCCCGTCGCCTTCGCCGTCCGAAGAGACTGTGATGCTGCCATTGCTGTAGGTACCCTCCACGTCCATGGCAGTCTCGGCCTGCATGGTGCGATGGGCCCAGCGCTTAGTCTTTCGGTCCTTGAGCGTTTTAGGCTTGAAGAGCTTGCAGGCTCGACAATGGCCCTCGCTGTGATCCCGTGGTAGACAAAGATTGCACACCCACTGCTTGTCTACCCAGGGAATTTATGAGGGGGTCTGTCCATATATCCTCTACCCTATCCCATCACTCATATTACCCCTAGACACACGTATATGAAATACTAAATAGAAAGACGACTTACAAGAGTCGAACTACACATCCACAAAGTAAATGTGGTCGATGTAATCACTGTAAACATAAAACTGTATACGTACAACAAATCAAATAATATAAAAATAATTCCTTTACCCAAAATCTCCACACCCTTTTATCTCTATCCTCCAACCCTTATTCTTAAAATGTGTCCAGTATGCCAATATAAAAAGCCTTTACCCCCACAAATACCCTATCCCAAACCTTATTGACATTATCAGCATAATCCTTTTGTTGCTTTGCTATTATCAAGTTACAATGCTGCACTTTATTTATATTCTATTGTGCACAGAAAAAAACTAGAGGTGGGGCAGCAGGAATCCATCAGATCGACTGGCCTGCATAGTAATCACAACTTCAACACACAGCTCCATCAATCCATCTCATGCCGTTTCCCCCCATCTCAAATCTTAATTTCTTATGAAGGATTTGCAGGTTTAGAGCTATGGAAAAGCAGTAAGGACCTTTAGGATAAATCTCTATATGAAATGGACTGGATTGGCGATTAGTGTTTCAGTAGAAATATTTAGGAAACCATTAAAATAGGATTTCCAGGTTAGCGCTGCCCAAGCAGCAAATGGGCACAAATTCAGAAATTGCTTGTTGTTTTACATATTACTAGGGTGTGTGCCATTGTAATGGATTGGAGTGATGGAGAAAGATATGGTGCATTCTGAACCATGGCTGGAGTGGATGAAGATAGTGTTGGGGTGCCTGGTGGCCGGTGTTTGTTAAATGCACCAGATGCAAGGATATTGAAATTAATTTTGTGCTAAATACATAATAACAGATATTTTGACTGGTGACTAAAGTATTGGACACTTACGTAGTTCCAGATGTATTGTTTGGTGATAAAAGCTATTGCTGTATCCGAGTGGCATTGGGTGTTTGAAAGGATAGCCTAAAGATATTGTAGCACCAAAGAGTACCAGATGTATGGAGTGGAGTAAATTGTGTTATTATAGTATAGAGCAATACCGGAAGTATGGATTGGAGTCATTGTGTTTGTGCCAGTTATTGATGTTATGAATACACGTGTAGGTGGGTCAAATGAGTATGACTACATGTGGAGGTGAGTTGAAAGAGTAGGACTACACGTGGCTGTGCGTCAAATAATTGGGACTACATGTGAAGGTGGGTCAAGAGGCAGTATGTAAATGCCAGTTGTTACAGAGCCTTTGTGCTCTCAGAGTAATTGTATTGAGCATGGATAGATGTAACATCCAGGCTGTTCCAGGAGATTGTTGAGAAGGATGGATGCTATGTTAAGGTGAGGCTTGGAGTTGGAGGTATGAATGTGAATGATATTGTGTGCGCCTGGTAAGGAAAGAAGGTGTGTTTTGAAATGCTTTGCTGTATGAATGGGTGCATGCTAGTCCAGGATGCATTAGGTCATAGAATGCAGGAATGTAAAAATGTAGATTTGACTGAGAGAATGCTAAGATGTTGGCCCTCCACCTGTGGCAGTTGAAGACATGTAACCTGGGTGGTGGGTGCCAGTGGGTCAAGTAACTTAAGGACTTACTATGTAACTATAATAAAGGAACTTACTAGTAACCTACTCAAAGTTTCATGAAGTATCTTTACAACAACTATACACCAAACTCAATGCCCAAAACCACCACACAGAACAGACCCAAGATGTAGAAACCAATGTGGTCCAATAGACCCTAGAAAATGCCAATAACCACCAGGTGCAAGGCTACCATAGCCAGCACGAAAAGCAGACTTGACAAATTCCAGAATGGATTGTGTCCACTTACTCAGTTCCCAGTAGACAGCACTCTGTGAAACAAGGAAACCTTTGAACTGAAAAGGAATGAGTGAGGACTCCTCGAAAAATATGTCAAACTGGCTTAAAAACTGGTTGACGGTGGTTCTAGGGATGCTATAAAGAAATGTAGGTAAGGTTGCTTTGGGATCGTGAGTGTCTATTATCCAATAGCTAGGCACTTTTAATCAGTTCATTTAGGTAATTTGAGAGACTTTAGCTTTGTTGGTGTACACTTGATTCCTGAGCCATCAAGAGGTGATAATCGCAAACAACTGTTGAGAAGATTAGACACCAGATCCATTCTTGATTTTTAAAGGAAGCTCCCCATAGGGAACAATATTGATGAAGAACAACACATTAATGACCTCTTGGTAACGCTCTTTCTGATGGATGTTCCTCTCGCAGATTCCTCATTTATGATATCCTATCTGCACAGCACAACTGATCTTCAGAAACATTTCCGCCACCAGGGGGCACAGTGTGGCTCTGCCCAAAACCTCTATACAGCCAGTGCCGGACAAACATTGGGCTAGATTAAATTGAGGCGCCATGGCCCATGACCTCAGTTCTACCCTTTTTTCTACATGACTTTCACACTGAGGGACTTTGAAACCAAAGGTGTACTAGCTATCCACCAGGTGGAGTAGGTAGGGAGGGAGGGCGATGACTTGGGAAAAACATCCATCTGAAAGAACATTACTGAGAGGAAAGTCATTTTGGTCTTCTAATGGATTCCTGACTCCCATGGATTCCTAATCTATGATCGACTCCCATAGCAGCAAACTGGAGGAGGGAGGAGAGCAAGGACACCGCCTGTACCAGAAAGCTCTGGACTGCCCTACCAAAAAAGGCATCCTGCCCTGACTGGGAATCCAGGTAGTATTGTTTGGCAAACAATGTACAGTGAGGTATATTTAGCCGCATGGCAAATGCCCAGAACAGGGACACATCTTCTGGGCAGAGGTGGCAGCCAGCCCTCTGGTAGAATGAGCTCCAAGACCCTCAGGTACATCATTCCAAGCAGATCATAGCATTCAGAGATGCAGAGAATTATGCATCCACCTGGACAGGACCTATTGGGTGGTATCCCTGCCAGCATGGGCACCAGCATAACCCCTTGACCGAGAGATATAGCAGCTGAGGGCCTGCACCGGGTCCAGCCTGTGGAATCGCTCCTCTTCCTTAGAAAATGGGGTGGAGGAAAAAACACAGAACAATAAACTTTTGAAAGAGCTGAAATTCTGAGACCACGTCCGAGAGGAAGGACCAGCTCACTCTCAACTTCACCTTCTCCTTAGAGAAAACCAACAAGGCCTGATGCACACTCACCCATCTACCGCATGGTGTAAGGAACTCATGGTGGCAACAGTAAAGACAGACACAAGTGATCACAGTTCAAGGGTGTTTATTAAACTGTATAGGAAGGTTGGAAAAACGCCTTAATCTAAACCTAAATCTAAGATGGGGGCAAGCTACGACCATCAAATAATAATAAGGCAGTCCTAGTGGCGTCTTGTCAAAATAAAAGTGCCTATACTAAGAAACCTATTGCCAATCCTTACGATAAATACAAAAGAGTGTGGGATAATGTTCACAAGAAAGAAAAGAAGTGTTTACAAATGATAAGTTAGGAGGTGGTAGCCTGGGACTCCTGTCCCCACGTTTTGAGCACGGGACAAGGTAGGATTCCGGACCACAGCACACACTCGAGCTTTTCCCAGCACAGGCCAACAGTGCCGCTCTCAGCTCTAACGGTCTTCGGTGGTTAAGTCTCTTTTCTACAAAAAAAAGTCTTTTGCCTTCGAGGACCTGATGTGTCTCAAAAAAGTAAACATAGTTCCTTTTCACATATACATTTGGTGATGCCTTTTCACCCCGGGCTCAGACCCTTCTCAAATATCAGCCTCTCTTCGTCGGGTTCACTACGGCTTTTCGGAACAATCTCTTTGGTGACATTCACAAATCCGAATGCCTTTTTAAACAGTTCACTGTGGACATCCCTCTGCCGGGTTCACTCTTGTCAACACACTGTACATTGGGACTTCAGGCTTCGCCCCCCTTTTCATCAGCATCCCTCCATCGGGTTCACTCTTGCCAAATTTGCTAATCATACAATTCTTTGAACAGTTTTTCAAAGCAGGATTCACTTCCCTTAGCTTTACAATCGTCTGCCGGTCAAAGACTTTCGACTGTACAGAGGATATTACTAGATCCCTGTATGACCACTTTGACCCCTTTCTCACGTCTTTGCCAAGGCCTTCTGGTAACGGTAGTTTGAACAATCGGGTAATCGGCCAGAGTTTCCTGAGTGAGCACCCACATAGTGCCCGACTCCTCTGTAGGTGGTTTTCCACTCTCGAATGAACAGTTCTTTGTACTTTCTTCAATTAGTCGCTTGCTACTTTTGTTGAACACAGTTCGGTTTATTATTGGCTCTCCTTTTGACTCACTGGCTTTGATGAACCACTTGGCTTTTCTTGTCTCTCGAGTCAAGGCCGGTACCACAGTGGCAAGTGTCTCTACCCAGCTTGGTTATCAGCGGACGAGGGACCTGTGTACCGTTGGTTGACATCTGCTGCAACACATGCTGGCTATCGTTTGCGGTTTTACGATTCCTTCCACAGAGGTTTCACTGACCTGGGTCGTAAAGGGCAAGGTCGTTTCTCTCCTTGTCACCCCCTCAGTTCTCACTGTCTATCTCCTCCTCTTGAACTGCCGTGCTGGGTTAGCTTTCTTGTTTTGCGGTCTGCCTTGCTCGTCCTGTGCTCTTGTGCTCCATCTTTTATCCCTGTGGGGAAAGGAAAGGGCCGTCAGGTGTGTGTGATTGTGGTCAACTGCCTGACTTTGCCTGACCCTTGTATTGGGACATGTCAGGTAAACGGCTCTGGTGTTAGTCCGTTGTCTTTCGTGTTGTGAGAAAGTGTTTGTGTCGGAAAAGGGAGGGGGCAGTGTTTTGGAATATCCTATGTGGTAGGATGGGGAAAAGGTGTGCAAAGAAGGGAGATGCCGCGTCTCACCCGTCAGTGCCCCAATTGTACTTCCCGAGGCCCCCCATCCAGGTGATCCTCCCGCACTGGTCCACCCCCAGGAACTGGATCCAATAGCGATGGCCGTGTCCTGGCCACCTGGATGACCGATCCCCAGGGACTAGATAGGGAGAGACCTTCAGGTTTCTCACATACCCTTCCTCCACGAGATGTAGCCACATTTGTTTCACAGGGTAACCGGGAAACAAAATCTAAATATACCTGGTCTTTTCCTTTCCGGTGTTCCACCATGAAACAATAGGGTTGTAGGTCTAGAAACCATTGCATGACACGAGGGTTGGAATCTTTACATTGGCTAAATCCAACCAGGGGTGAGTGGTCGGTGACAAGTGTGAACCTTCATCCTAATAGGTAGTACCTGAGATTGATAATAGCCCATTTGATGGCTAGTACCTCTAGTTCTACCAAAGAGTTGTTTTCTTTATGTGGGAATAACTTGTGACTGGTGTATAGTATGGGATGTTTTAGTCCATAGCAAATTTGGGACAGGATGGCTCCTAACCCTGTAAGGGTTGAGAAGTCGACTACCTTCAAGATTGGGTTCTGACACAGAGTTTGTTTCAGGATGTTGTAGCACATCTCGTCTTCATCATTCAAATGAAGTTTCTGCGGTTCAGCATTTTTAAGTTTATTAGTCAGCCGAGCTGTTTTGTACGAAAAGATGGGGATAAACCTACGGTAAGACCCTATTCATCCGAGGAAAGCTGTAAAGGCTCTTTTGGTCTTAAGGGTTGGTGTATCTAAGATGGCTTTCACCTTTTCATGTTGCGGTTGTACGTTCCCATTCCCTACGAATAAGTCAAGATATTTTACGGCGGATTGGGCCAATCTGCATTTAGCTGGATTAGCAGTTAAGCCAGCGTTTCTGGGGACTTTCATGATCGTATAAAAGGTGGAAGAAATGGTCCTCCCAGGTTTTACTATAAATTACGATATCATCAATATTGGCTCCACAGAAATCGGAGTAGGACTGTAGGATACAAACCACGAGGTGCTGGAAAGTGGCTGGTGCACTGTGTAAGCCGAAGAGGAGGACTTTAAACTGGAATAGTCCTAAAGGCGTTGAGAACACGGTTTATTCCTTATCTGGCCCAAATAGAGGAAATTGCAAGTACCCTTTGGTTAAATCTAGAGTGGATAAAAAAGACTGTTCCGAGTTTATCAATTAGGTCGTTGATGTGTGGCAAGGGATAGGCATCGAAGTCTTAGTTGGTATAGACTTGACGGACGTCTATGCAGAATCTCCAGGTATGCAGAATCTACAGGAACAGTAAGGTTTAGTGACTAACACAATAGGAGAGGACTATGGACTTGAGGGCGGCTCAATGATATTGGCTTTCAACATTCTGTTGACTTCCTCAATCACTATCTGTTTAAGGGCTTCTGGTAGTCGATATGGCTTTGGATGAACCACTTTACCTTTAGGTATTCTGATATAGTTGTATGTACCTTTTTATGCTTCCTGGTTTCTCTGAGAATACATCAGGAAATTAGATGACTACATCTTTTAGATCATCTTGCTGTTGGCCAGACAACACGAAAGGAATTAAATCAAAGTTGTGTATGTCCTCAGGCACCAGACAGACTAGTACTTTGGCATGGGTGGTTGAAGGGTTCTCCTTCCATTCTTTCAAGGGGATTATATGGTGTAGGTGGACTTCTGGTTTCTGTCTCGGTGAGCTAGTCAATTCTTCCAAACAAACCTCTTTAATTGCATACGTTTGTGTACTGGACTCCATTAATGTATATGTTGTTCAAGAAATATAACCCTTGGGCATCCTAATCCCACTACTTCCCTGATTGACTTAATATTCAGAAGAATATATTTTTCTAGTGAAGTACATTGCAGTTGTAAATAACTATTTGAACTTGACCTGTAGCTATTTCTAACATGGCACTCCAATTAAAATTGAATAAATAATGTTATGCTTGTTAGAAATTAGCTAAATTTATGATTTGTAACTAAGCAGAGCACAAAATATGACTTTATTAACGATGCATTTTATGGGCACTTTTGAAAATTCATATAGTTTCTTTTTTGACAAATTTGAAATTCATTCAAATGTTTGGACTATTACTGTAATCAACGTTGTATTCACATGGTGGTTTTATGGGGAATGTAGTCCTGTAACTGTGGGATGTTGCTTCCCTGTTGGTAAAAGTGAGTGCCATCTATCGTGAAAAAGCGAGAGAAACGGGCGAAACTTAGAGTGCTCGTCTGTGATAGAGAGGATACTGCGTAAGCACCATACTTTTTAAAGAAATCAGGTGATAAATTGTTCAATGGATCATCATAGAATGCCGATTTAAAGGAGCCAAATTAGTGAAGTGATAATGCTGCTGTGCCTCAGTCGTTTAAAGGAATAATAAGCCACGACACTGACAATGCGCAAAAAATAAAACCATTTTGTGTGATATACATATAAATGTATCTGTATATTGCTATTACAAGGCCAGTCTGTAGTTAAGATAAAGCCTATTTGAGTTCAAGGCATTTCTCCAGTATTGTATTTTTCATAGATTGGCACGCAGTTTGAATATTCCCCATTGTCAGCCTGGGAATCACTGGTAACATCAAAGCAGATTAATTTTACATTTAAAATTGCAGTCGTTTTAGTGCTCTTTAGTGTTGTTTTGGGTTGTATTGCTCCATAGCCAATAGACAGGCCTGGTGGACACTCTTCAGATATTTTTACTGCACGTTCATTGTTGGGATTCCTCAAATGTTCTCTTCTTCATTCAAGATTCTACGATTATTCTTCTACATTTTTGTATTACTATTAACATTTTTTGAAAGCCTACGATCCAGACTTTCCACATGCTGTGGTCAAGATCCTGCGTTTCCTCGCCTCCCTGTATGCTTTTCTATGCTTTTCCTGGGTTGAGGCCTTGTAAGAGTATCCTTTCCACTGGCCTTGAAAGAGTGTCCCTTCCACCGTTATGGCTGATTACAGGGCAAAGAAAAGCCTCTTGACGGCATCTTCCACCTGCCATTTAAAAAATGTCTACATCAAAGACCAGCATGACTACTTTACTGTCTGTATCCAGGCCACAACATCGACTCTTGTTCAATCTGCCTCTCCTCGAAAAAAAAAGGCGCTCAAGGAGGAGAGGTCTCACAAGTAGGCTTCCGTGGAAAAGATGCGAAGAAAGGTTATACGACCAAGCTCCAGCTACTCTGAAAGCACTGATTTTGGGTGCTCAGAAGGTGTGTTTTCAGATGACTAATATGAAGAGGATCGGTTGTCAGTACCAGCTCAACCTGTTCCTGCCATGCTGCCCCCACGTGATTGTAGTGCATCCAATGGCCCTCAACCAAATCCTGCTTCCAGTCAACTGGACTCCAGCGATCTATCAGTGGATATTCTGTCTAAATTGCAGACTCTAATCTTGGGATTTGCAGTCCAGGATACCATCTGTTCTCGCTGTTACACCCCTGAAAGTTTGCCTGCGGGTGCGCACCCCCTTCTCCTCTGCCAATTGGATGCCGTATACTGATCTCTACACAAGCCTCTCTTCTCCCTGCTTATCTTTTCTGAGACAGAATCGGAGTATAAGGCCTCTCAAGGTGGAGTCCCTACTCATACAGCAGGGAGGAAACTAGGAAAAATCTTCTCTCCATTCCTGTCCGCTTGGAGGATGGTCTTTTGACCATGAAGAACCCCTTCATGGCTCCTCCAAAAAAGGGACAGATTCAAGAGGAAATATAAGGTTCCTGTGCATGCTCAGGGAGCGGTCTAGTGGTCTAGTCCTTCTCTCCTAACGCCACTAAAGCCGCCAAATGAGCAGGAGCAGCTCTCTTGCCTGCCCTGGGATCATGAGAAGGCCTTAGAAGCTGGTTAAGTTAGTACTACCAAGGGCATTTGCAGTCTGTGTGTTGGTTTTCTTTTTAGTTAACTCATCATCAGTCTACGAACGGAAGAGGTCATTACCCTCGAAGGGCAGGTCTAAGATTCTATCCTGCACATCCGAGTTAAATCGGGAGGGGTGCATCCAGGCCGACCTTAGGTCCATGCTGATACAAATACCCCTGCTGGCTGTGTCGATGTGTGCAAGCGGTGATTCTAGCAGGTCTTGCGCCACAATCTTGGCTTTGTATATGTTATACTAAAATGCTGCCCACCTTTCCACTGGAAGATCTTGTGCAAAATCACCAATCGTCTGCCACAAACGTTGATTTGCTGCTGCCAACAGCACATCTGCATTCGCCTGCCGAAGATGTAATGCTGTGTTCAGATACACTTTCTTCCTTAAAGCCTGCAATGCTTTGTCCTCCTTAGGTTGCAATGCTGTCAGCGAAGCAGACTGCCCAGAAGAGTCGGCCATCGGCTTAGAGTAGAGGGACGCTGCTGCCACCAGTGCAGAATGTGGCTGAGAATGGAAGGCATGCAGCGGTCCTTCACTGTCCAGTAGCATATCAAGCTTTTTACTAACCGCCTGGCAAGAGTGTGGTTGGGCCCACAACTTCTTGTCCACCTCCAAGACATCTTTCTGAAAGGGGACACCTAACCTAGATGAAGCATGCAATGCCAAGACCACCCCCAAAACACCCCCCAACCCCCTTTCCAGGCGGTTACTGAGAGGGCACAGGCACCCCTAAGAACTCTGCCAAGCCCTGCAACTTTTCATGAAAGACCCTGGCCAACGAGGTAATGTCAGAATCCTCGTTTTGCCCTCTAAACCTGGAGTCAACTAGTCATGGGACTCCTGCCCTTTCATAAAAGCCTTAATTCCTACTGTCTGATGTTGTCAATTGTGGGGGCTCTGGAGCCTGTGGAACCGCTGGGGGCTGAGAGGGAGGTATAGGAGGAGGTGGCAGAGAGGGGGGATGGGAGGTGGTGGCTGTGGTATGGGTACCAGGTTCGGACAAGGAGCTGGAGGTACCCAGAGGTTGCTGAAACTATTGTGGCAGGACGTCATTAATGCTAATGAGTCCGTTGAGTATTCTGACATTTGAGGTGACTTCATTAACATCAGGAAGCGGTCGAAGACCCTGTCTTTGCATCCCGGTGAAGCCTGCACTGGAGGACAGTGTTCTGTCCACCGTCAGCGTATAAGTCTATGTGACAGAAGTGCGTGGGGCCGGTCTGGTCAGCTGTTCCGACTCAGCATACTCATGATGTTCGACGGTGTGGAGTAGGGCGAGCGCTAGGGGGTGTCACCACCTGACCACCATTGTTACAAGTGGCTCACTCACCAACAGAACCGCAGGTCTGCCCACTGACTGCCTCCCTGCCTTTGCAGCCCTCTCAGAAGGGGATGAGTCAACAGAAGATGGCAGAGCGGAATCCCACCTTGCTGCCATTTTGTGACCTTGTTCTTGGTGCGCTTGAATCTGAGTGAATGGGGAAGCAAGACTTGCCCGGAGTACTACTCTTTAGAGTAGGCTTAGTTTGACCCTCGGTACAAGTACCGGTATTCCTGAGGACCTCGAAACTGGTTCTGGTAGGCTGGATGCCCTCAGCTGGGGAGCTTGTAGTCCTGCGCAATTGCCTACCGTCTGCCTCCACACGAGTCCTAGGACATACCGGTCCCTCAGACGATCGTCCGGTGACAGAGCTTTTGTGCCCCTTTGTACTAGGCCTGGTAGGATCCTTGGAACCCGCGTTGCATGCACCTATAGCTGTTGAGCCTCAGGCCTAGCAACGGTACCAGGATCTTTACGACGCCACCAAGATTGAGAACCCCTAGGCTTTCCCTTCTGGGGTGCCTTCGATTGCATCACTTCACTTACCCTTTCCCCAAGACTTGCAACGAGCAAATGACCTCAAATGGTCCGGAGGGGATCTGGAGAAAATGTCTCTCCACCTCACAAGCCTTTTCTTCGAGGATTGTGGTGTCAACTCGTCGCACTCTATGCATGAATGCCACCTATAGTCGGGCCCCAAATACTCCAAAAAGAATGAAGGGGAGTTTGACACAGGGAAAGGAGTGCCACACGACATGCACTTGTCAAAACCTGGTGAACCCGACATGCACCAGGGGATCATGGGTGCCAAAGGCCACGATTAAATGATTAATGAAAATTAGCGCTCAAAGCGCTGAAGAGGAAGGGCGCAGCACCTGCAAAATTAAGCTGCCGTGGTGAAGGCATCCATTCCTGTCGTGTGTAAAACAGGAACTGAGGTTGGTGTTGTGGGGCGGGTTCAGAGTGCGCAGTCATGCCTATCCTTGCACCTACGTGCGCATAAATCAAAATTAAAGGGGAGGTGCGATTTTTACAAAAGGCTCGGGTCCCGTCCCTGTGCGGGGGACACCCATACAGTATGGAGGAAATGGGATGGGGCGTAAGATAAGGACAAATATGGCCGTCCAAATCAGATGTGCTTACTGGAAATTCTGGGAGCAGTAGCACATTTCAGTCGTTCTCCAGCAGTTAACACACCTGGCCCACTGGTTCCTACTTTCGTTTTGGTTGGTATAAGGCTTAGGAGCACTGTGAAGTTGTGAAAGGCCTGTGTGTGGGTTGTCGGGCTAGTGTTCGGGAGACCAGGTCAGACACCCTCTCTAGAGAATCTAGACGAAACTTTGAGACCATGTACAGTCTGAAAGAACACAGCCAGTAGTTCCATGCCTTAGGAGAAAATCAGAGACCTATGGATCGAGGCAGAGTCATATGCAGAACCACTCTGGGTGATCCAGTGTGGCAGAAGAGATCCATGCAAGCACTCACCAGAAGTAGAGTCCTGATACGAATAACATCAGCAGAGCTGCAGACCCGACTATCACCAAAGGAGCACAATTCACTGGAGCCAAACCATAGACTAAAGGCAGGACTGCCACACAAAATAAAGATGACTACTAAGGCATTTGAAGCCTGAGGATGCTTCTGTCCGACATCTCCTGGTACAAATGGATGCATGAAGAGAGACCATACAGTGTCTCCAGACAACACTGACAAGATCACATTCCATCAGGTACCTTGGCTGATCTTGCCATAAAAACCTGTACAAATCTAGAACAAACTAAGCATCACTGTTAGCCAGGAATGTTGGAGTCACCAGGATGGCGAGTACCTACAACTGAAAAGTGTATACTACCTTGGAACGCCCTAAACCAATGTTTTTGTCGGAAGGGATTCAACTAAGTCGTCTTGTTTCTCAGATCAATGGGTTTACCAATCTTCTTAGGAAACTGAGGTCCTCTCTCTTTCACAGGAAGGACTCTGATGAAGCTTCTTAAAGCTTTTATTATGAATAGGTTGAGAAAAGAAGGTAATGACTTTGGGCACCTGGTGGTTTTTTAAAACTAATGTGGGTCTTCCTGGTTTGAAACAATCCAAATAAGTAGTGCCAGGATTGGTTAACCTAAAGTGCATTAAGATGGGTTAACTTGAAGTCCATCTGGGGTTTCCTATCGATCTAATAGGGATAATGGTCTTCCTCCCTCTGTATCTTTACTCTACTACACAGTCTCAGGGATATAGTACCCAACATGCCACTGGTCTCCAGAAAACAGGAACGGTGGTATAGTCCCAAATTCTACTTTGCCAACACAGCCACACAGATATAAAGTCCAGCTTGCTTCTTCAAAAATCAGTTGGTGACATAGCACACAGCAGGGTAGTTAATTCTGCGTTTAAGTAATTAAAGGCCTTAGCGTGCAACTCATCAGCACTATCCCTCTGCAACAAGTCTTCCTACATAACGGACACCTTTGACTCATCACCCTCAACTTTCACTTCTTGCTATCACAGAAGCCTGGATCTACCCTAATTACTGTGCTACACCAGAGGCTCTCCACACTGACTGTTTACCTTCTCCCAATCTCCCTAACCTGTTGGAAAGGGCAGCAGTCTAGTGTTCCTTATCAATAAAATCCTCAACACTGTCCCTGTATCCAGGTCTGACATCAGAGCTGCCTCTTTTGAATATAAATTTCCAACTGCTCTCTCCTAATGCTCTCACTGTTCTGGCTCTGTATCGACCCCCTGGTCCTCTCAATTCCTTCACTGATCTGACTCTTCTCCTTAAGTCACTTCCTATCGACATACCCGCTGTCATGCTGAGGGACTTTAACCTTCCCAAGCCCTCTGAGGTCACCTGCCTTGAACAACCAGCCTACCCACTGTGGTGGGAACTTTCATGATCATGTCTCCCCTCTCCTCTGAACTCTGTATTGACCTTTCTCCCTCTGTTCACTTTAACATCTCAGCCTCTCCACCTTCTACTCTTTATCACCCTTCTTCAATGACTAAGAGGAAATGCAGGCAGGACTCTTGCTCCTTACCCTGATGTGAGAAGATCCTATTCCCTATTCATGCCTCTTCCATCAACCATGCTTTCTCTGACTTTCACTATGCACTTATTACTATTTGACCAGCTCAATCCTACTTGCACAGTCAAACTTTGCCGTCCCCGTCCGCAGCCTTGGATAAACTCTGGAATTAAGACCCTAAAAAACAAACATGCGCTGTGACCTACAAAACTGGTGTAAATTACGCACACCTACCCTACTCAAATCCTAAAAAACATTCCCTTACTGCCCTAACCGCTGCACTGGACTCTGTAAAATCCTCCAACAAACCAGATACGCTCCCTTTTCAATCAACCCCACAAACATTCATCTTCCCTCCAATATTTGCTCATACCTCCCAAGCGAATATCCATCGCCTCCTCCTTTTCTGCTCACTTTGCTCACTACTTTTTCTCTAAAATTAAAAAAACGTACACTTTCACAGCCCTCCTCCATCTTCCTCCTGAACCCTCCTTTTGTCGATCTCTCCCCCTGACTCTTCTGCTCTCGACTACTTTGCCCCAACCTCTCATGTTGAATTGACACACATCCAAGTGCCAATCCATCTTGCGCTCCCTTTCGACCCTTTTGCTTCCCAAATGTTCAAAGGCTCAATCACCTGCCCATATGTCTAAGCTTTTTAATTTCTCTCTCCCCACTGGACTCTTCCCTGCCTCCTTCAAATGTGCAACTGTCTTACCCTTTCTGAAAAAACCCTCTACTGACAAAACGTCCAAGGAAACTATTGTCCAGCTTCTCTCCTCCACCATTATTACAAAGTCCCTGAGCGGGTGGTCTTTGACCAGATCAAGAACCTTATGGATTATGGTTTTGGAGATCCACTTCAATCTGGCTTAATTAGTAAGCACTCCACCAAGACTGCACTCATGCACGTCTCTAGCTTTCCTCTAATGCTCACCACTCCACTCTTCTATACTGCTGCTTTTTGGACCGATATGCCACTTTCGACACTGTTCATCACTCCCCTCTCTCCCTCACTCTCCACGACATTTGGTTCACAAATTTGGTCACACCTTACCTGGATCACATCCTACCTGGAAGATTGATCCTTTAAAATCTCTTAGAACTCGGAAACCCATCCCTCTTCCCAAATGGCGTCCGCCAATGATCAGTCCTTGGACCGCTGCTTTTCACCCTCTATAACTTTGTCCTAGGAAGATTTATCTCATCCTGTGGCTTTCACCAGCACCTTTTTGCTGATGACATTCAAATATTTTACTCTTTTCCCTCCTTCATCCCAGCCATCATGGAACAAATTACAAACGGTCTCACTGCAATTCGGCACTGGATGTTTCCCGTTACCTCATGCTGAGCTCCTCAAAAATTGAAGCTCTCTTTCTCCCAGCTTCCAATGCCATGCCCCCCTATCCTCCACTACTGACCTCCAGCTGATCTCCATGTTTGCAATCTTGGGGTCATCTTTGTTAGCCAGCGCTGCCAGCAACAATTATCACTACCACTGCCTCTGCTGCTATTTACCTCAACATTCGGAAAAGTTGAACTTTTCTCACTATCCACTGTACAAAAATTATAATTTGGCTCAGCCAACTGGACTACTTCACAAGCCAACTCCTTGGCCTTCCCTAGACAAAGTCTTCAACTTTGCTACCCACACTCTACAACATACCCAGATCCAAGCCCACGTCTATCTTCTGGGGCCTGGGGCCTCAATACCTTCAACTCTCTCTTCCTAAATATCTTCCTTCTCGAGCTCTTCGCTCATCCGCCTCCAACTGCCTCAGGGTCTGTCGCTTCTCCAAGCAACGGGTTGGTGGTAGATCTCTTTTTTCAGCTGGGACCTCCCTCTGGAACAGCCTCCCACAAACTTGAGGAGAATCATCTCTGGTTCTGGAAGCACCTCAAAACGTTTCTCTTTGCTTCTGCTTTTTTTCCTCCTCTCCCCTGCTGAATTCTTGGCTAAACAAACTGCACTGGCTACCTGGCCACCTCTGATCTCGGGCCCAGGTCCCCTCACTCACCAGTCGCACTCCTGCACTGCCTTCCGGGTAACCCCCGCACTTGGTGACTGCCGTCTGTATCCCTTCAGTCCCACTTCCAGCACTTGACACCCGATATCTGCAATTATCCTTGCACTTGCCACCAGCTGGCCGTACCTTTTACCTATTGTTAGTTATTCTGGTATTCCATGTACTGCACTGTCCCCTCCCCCCTCCGTCTTCCCCCTCGCACTTTCCTCTCCCCTCTTCACATGCACTTGCACGATCTGAATGACAACTGGCCTACTAGGATCATTGCCTTTGTCTTCCCTCTGTTCCCCTTCCCTTGCCTCGTCGCGCCTTGAAACACTTGTGTATAGGCGCGTTATAAATGCCATATTGTATCATATATCATATCATATACTGACAATATGCTGTTTGGCTCTCCATACACAACCGCTCTCTGGAAAGGAGACCCTTGATGTACTTTAGGTTGATCAATCCTAATGCACTTTGGTTTAACCAACACTTGTTTTCCAAAGTCATTTATCTCCATTCCCCCCCTGTTCATAATAACATCCTTAAGATGCCTCCTCAGAATCATTGCGCTGGGAAAGAGGGATGACCTCAGAGTCTAAATCCATTAATCTGAGAACCTGGACACCTTTTATTTTGACCACGTCTGACAACTTTGGTTTTAAGCTTTAGAAGATGGTATACCCTTTTAAGTTGTAGGTAAACCCACAATACCCCGAGACATTCATCCTAAACCTATTCTGACAGGAAACACAATATTTACATTTTAGGTGTCACTTTTTTGTTAGTCTACAATAGCTATCACTTTGGAAACAGAGAAAGTGATCAGGTTGGTGGTGCCTTGTGTCCTGAAACCAGGCCTCCAGATAAGGGTCATACAAGGCCCTTTTACGCATTAAAATATTGTAAACACAACACCTTTTATCTTTCTGTGTGTACCATTTACGAAATAGTTGAGAGCAGGGCAGTGCAAAGGTCAGGTCACTTGACAGAAACCAGAACGTGCTAATGAATGGTTTCTTTAGTTCAACTTCTGCCGCAATTTGTGCCTGTAAATGTCATAGAGAGGAATATTATGCACGCATATTTATTTTCCTTGCAAGTTAGGGTGCTATCAGTAATAAGATGGGAAACCTAGTCACCATAGGGAAGTATGCTTTGTAAAAAACAAATATTCTTTTTAAAGTGAAAGCATGGTTGCACTGCATACAAGTATGTTGCAGAGTTCCTGCGTGTGCATTCATCATCTAGATGCATATATGTGGTGTGTTCATTCATATCAATGTGTTGCTGAAGGGTTTCCAAAAATGTAATGCATTGTTTGAAGCCAGACATCTTTGGTACACAACTGTTTTGTTGCTAATATGTTCTATTCACTTTCACGATTAGTTAGGTTTTGGTGCCTATCGCACACGTTTTACACTCTTATGCAGGCAAATAATTTTTACTCTTACAATTTAATTAGCACTCCAAACATAAAAAGGGTATAAAAAAACTTGCACCGCAAAACCTTACATGATGCACGACGGAGTGTCATTACACCAATGACAGGGTTCACAACATATTTCATGTATTCCAGACTACATTTCTAAAATAGAAAAGCCTGACAACTCCAGCCAGTGCAGCAGTGTTACAAAATAAAACAAAACAAAACAAAAAAAGAAATGTTTTCATTTGCAGCTGAAATAGAAACTGAGCAAGACATGTCCCTGTAGAGGTAATCCAGATAGGCATTTAACTTTATGTAGTGGTTCATGCAAGTTTCCTTCAACATTGCCTCAGTCAATTTATCGACGTCTGAAGGATGTAAGGCTAACTATCCAGCCAACATTTGACCATGAGATTCTTTACATGCAAGGAAAGCCCAGAGAGTTGGTGCTCATCTGTTATATTGGTGGGAGGTTGCTAATGCACCCTGTACTTTATCTGTTAATTGTGAGAGAAACCTGCTTTTCTGTCACAGTGTGTACTGTTGACCCATGAGAATCATTTCCATACAGATGATTGTTTGGACACGTCGGCTGGATGTCACATAGGTTGTACACTCTTGCGAAGGATAAAACTAATTTTTACTCCATTGAAATTGCAGTTGCTCTCAAAGTTTAAAAATAGGGAGTAAAATACGCCCACTTCAAAATCTTATCAGGAGCACTGCCTTGAAAATCAGAGCAGGAGATGCTCCTGCTTGATCTGGAACCGAGGGGCTAGTTTGAACTTTGCTAAAAATAACCAAAGACTTAACTGTCCGTAGGATGTCCTTGTGGAATGAAGGGTGGAACAAGTCTGCTCCCTGCGACCGAAGATATAGGATTTTGCCCAGAACATCAAGGATGAATTCAGCTTCCCTCTCATCCAGGTTTGCCTCCTGGCATCCAGGCTGATGTTCACAGAGAGCCTAGAGACTGCCCTGGTGTGGTGGGGGTAGCGGTGCGCGGTGCAATTCCACATAACATCTGGTTGCAAGGTCTATTTATAGGGCTACACAATCCATCATGTCAGCCGCCACTTGCCTTGCCGCTGCTAGCTTGAAAACAGCCCTCTAGCTTCTGAAAGGTCATCTGCAAAATCAGGAAGCTGATGCCAGACCCAATGATTTGCTGCAGACATGGCAGCCTCTGCACTGGCGTGCCTTAGAGGAGGGACTGCTTTCCATCCCGCATCCAACAGATCTTCCCCTTTACATAAGGGACGTGCCACAGTTCATGATAAACCCCACTAAACATTTATCGGCTTTTCCACCGCATGACAGTTGGCATGACAGATGATTGGGCCAGAGAGTACAGGTCAAGTGTGATGAAGCAGACACATTTACTTTAACCCCTTAAGTGTCAGGCTATTATTCAAGTCTATACAAAAAGAGTGAAGAAGGGTATTTCTTTGTTGTTTATGATCATGTGACCTTGCCAACAGAGCAAACAACTAGAAGGCGCTAAAGACGACTGGGAGTTTTGCGGCAGGAGAATGTCTGAAGTATGGGTGAGAGGCTTCCGAGAGGACATCACGCCTCTGAGAGGCCAATGGAAAGTATGCTGACTGGATTGCTCTATCCTCCAAAGCTAGTATCAAGTGAGAAGGACCTCAGAGGATTGAACTGCAGCATGAGATGTAGACAAGCAAGTGAGAGCTCATGAACAAAGTCAGAGTGAGGAGAAATAGTGCCACTGGGAACTAGAAGCAGAAGCTTTGAAGATTTCCTCCGACAATGAAGGAGTATACTGGCATGGAGTGTGCCGAGAGAGACATCTGCATGAATCGTTAAGTGAAGGCTGCCATTCCAAAAGGTACCGAAGGGGGGGGAACGAGATGATGGCGAGTCGTCTGAGGGATAAATGGAGAGGACCAGGAAACTAGCACCAAGTCAGTTATATGTTGGGAGTTGGGATTCTAACATGGCAAAAACAAAGCATACTGACAAGTGGAAGAAAACCAAAAACAGTTGGATGTTGGGTGCTGTTATTCCAATACTCCACGACTAGTGCCATGGTGCAGACAAAGTGAAAGAAAACCAAGAATGAACATTGTGGGGCTTGTGTTTTTGGCACTCCTTGAACACTTAGCTCTGTGACTAAAAAGGGACTTACTAACTATTCAGCTAACTACACTCAATTGGGGCAAGATCTTTGCTCTCCTTGGCCACATTTGCAGATAAGTCCACCAAGCAACAGGTCAGAAAACAGTACACAGTTACGTTGGGGCTTTGAAGGGGGTTGAGGAATTGTTTGGAGCAATGTCCCAGAACAATGTCTTCAAATCCAGACAGTCTTAGGAGCTCGCCTAGGAAAAGGGGAAGTGGTGTGTCACTAGGGGAGATTCACAAGTCAATGAACAAATATTAGTGCCTGCGCTGGAGGGGTCTATTATGTGGTAGGTGATCAACTCAGTGGTGCGGAGTCAAAGACGAGGGCTTCTAATGGGGGTGAAGTTCAACTACAGTAAGGACTTTAGAGTTGGTGCACGGGGAAAAAGAAAAGCATCAGCTGGGGCTTGCTGTGACAGAGCTTGTTCACATCACCATGCTCAATGACTAATGTGTACAGATCACAAAGTGAATCTTGAAATGCAGCATTAAACAGTTGATTAGAGTCTGCATTCCAAGCTTATTGGCTGGTTCGGGAACTAGAAACATTTAGACGAACAAAGGAGAAGCATGAAACGCAGGCTTCTGTAGGTTGTTGGAGCTTAGATGCCACACGTCCATTCTCTAAAGAGATGAAAATATGCTCCAATATGTTTTTTATAAAGCTTTTTATATGGTGCTACGCTGTTCCAGCTCAGTGTCAGTTGCGTCTTATTCGCTGCACACAAACACAAATCGTATGAATTCTCACCATTTACTGTTATTTGTCCGGTGGTTCGTGGAACTCCAACCAGAGTGACGGGATAAAGGCCAGATTCTGCAGGTAGAGAAAGGGCAGCTGGGAGAGACTCAAACTCTACTCCACTTGTAAGAAGACCCTGTAAGAGGCAGAAAGCACATATATTTATATCAGCAAACATGATTTGTTTTTAAACGATGGACAGCAGAGGGAAACATCAGCAAAAATTGTCATATTTAATATAGTATTCATTACTAGCTATCACGTATAGGACAATGGGTATCTAGAGAAGTATGTATGCAGCTGCTCGTAATAGATTGAGTGGGTAAATTAGTAGATGGCCAGTTGCTTGGAGAGTAGGCAGATTAGCGACTAGATTGATGCATGTGTTAGTGGCTAAGTAAGGGTACGTTGGCTGGTTGATTGCCTTTTTTCATATATCTGGTGGGTGGGTTGAATGGAGTGGTTTAGATGGATTTTGCAATGTATGTGGCCCAGTTGGGCCGAGACTACATGTCTGTTGGGTTGGTATTGAGTCTAGAAGTAGCCATGTTTAACAGAATATACTTTGTTATGACAAAATGCAAAGTGGCAGACGATTTATCGGGACCAGAATCTTATTCAATGGAAGGAACCTAGCATTCTGAGAATTGGGCATATAAGAGAACTTAAGTGATATATCACGCATGGTTCAAACGGATAGTTCAGTCTTAGTACAACTAATCAATTGAACCACTATGATTCTCGTTGGCAAATGTTTATAAGTGGTACCCAAAGCATAGGACTGCATGTGCAAGCTGGTACAATAGTAAAACAGGCCCACTAAACATGCTTCTGAACTGTTGGAAAATCGATAAAATA
This sequence comes from Ambystoma mexicanum, assembly GCF_040938575.1. NCBI lineage: Eukaryota > Metazoa > Chordata > Amphibia > Caudata > Ambystomatidae > Ambystoma > Ambystoma mexicanum. The sequence continues at coordinate 1,191,691,237 of NC_090933.1, forward strand.
GCTACTATTAATAGCTCAACTTTTAGACACCAGGTCTTAGACAAAATCACAACTGTCAAGGTAAGCATCCAGGAACTTGGCAACTTGTGCCACCTAGATGAGACTATATTTCCCAGGTATCGCAGAGCATGCAAACCTCTAGGTGCTGCCACAAAGGGCCCGCGCTGTGCAAACTCTCTGAATGAAAGAATATTGGTCGCTGAGACTACACTCACTGATTGCAAATGACAAAGGGCCTCATTACACGGATGGCGGTAGGGATTTACCGCCTTATTACGAGGTTCCTTTGCGGGTTGGGGGAATTAAGGCCTGCTTTTACCAGGCGTTAAAATCCAGCCCGCTAAGGGACCTCAGAGCTAATTACGGCACCGCAAAATTGCGGTGCCGTTATTAGAGCCTTCCCCATTCCCATAGAGCCCTATGGGGCAGAAATGGGAATGGGGAAGGGGAAGGGCAATGGTGGAAGGGGGATTTACCACCCCTCCAACCTTGGAATGGGGCGGTAAAACCCCTTTCCGCCAAGGCGGTGCCGGTATTTTACCGGCATGAGCCATGGCGCTAATAGCGCCATGGCTCACCGCCTACCGTGTATTGAGGCCCAATGAGTCTTCCGTATGTCTTGGCATTTTGGTACCTGTCCCTTGCTTGTTTGTGCGATTTCCCTGATTTGACGTGGGTTTTGCTATTCTCGGCTGCTGTTTTGTCTTGCACCATTTGGATTGATTTTCCTCGTGTTTGGATTCTAAGTTACCCGACCTCTGGCCATGCTAATGTCTAACTGCTGTATTTACTACCGGCAGTGATACTATTGCTTATATATTGGAACTTGACTTCTGCCGGTTGACTGGATCTCCTACTAGAACTACCCTTTTCTGCTCTATTAACTTCTGTAATTGTGTGGTTGTGCACTAGTACAACCCCCTGCTGGACCGTTCTCAATGCTTTTGCTCATTTCCCAAAAGTGTTGTTGCAGACTCTGTCCCCATAAGTAGTGCCGTTATGAGGTCCAAGGTAGGACCTTTTGTTCTCTTTTTGTAGCCTAGTAGGGCCGGGCGGATGCTTCCCTGATATGGACTAGGAACCTGCAACTCTGCCTCATACTGTCCCCAGCCTCATTTCATTTCAGACATTCAGGATTGTTGGTATATCAGCGAGGAGGCGGCACAGAGGGAATGGGGGGGGCGTACACATTTCATTTGAGAATTACCATCTTCCCAGGCTGTTCCCCTTCTCTTGCAGCATAGGCAGCACCTCTATGTGTGCAATATTTCCTGCTCACTCTTCTGGCCAGTATCCTGTTAGGGGGTGGTTTTTCTATCTTGGTTGAGTCACTGGCCAGTCAGTATCCAGCTAGTAGGTGTTTGATACCTTTTTTGAGTTACTAGACAGTTGGGTTGTTCTGGGGTTTGCTACACAGACACAAATCTTTGGCCATAATGACAGTTCACAGAAATCTGTAGAAGCCTAATGTCCACCTGGTGAGCTATGGATGTGGCTTAATATCCCATAAACACTTTAATACAGACCATCACCACCTTGTACAGAAAGAAAGCCTCCACATGCCAACTTCCACAACAGGTTGAGTGCATTACAAGATCCTGCTCATCCCCCTGACACAGCAGGAAGAAGCAGGCCCAGAGGCTGCTGACCCATCTGAACCTCTGGTAATTACTGTATCACTGACACCGGCAGTAGGTACATCAGCAAAGCCAGTGAACAATACTGTGCCATTACCATTAGCACCCCAGAGCATTTCACTGGGGCCCTCAAACATTTCACACCTTTGTGAACCAGTGCGAACCACATTTTCTGTGTCAATCGACTGACTTTCCACATGACACCTCCAAAACGGTGTTTTTACATCTTATTTTGGAGGAGTAGCAGTCTTATGGACAAAGGCCTTCCTGGGAAAGGATGACCCGCTACTTTCTAACTTGGATCTTGGAGCGGTCATATGTCTGATAGGGGACACAGGCCAGGCCACAAATCTAGAACACATGGAGATAACATAACTGAAAGACTGTGTGGGGGGCACTGTTCAGCAGCCAACGTAACGTAATCTGAGAAAGGAGCTATGTTTACAATATCCTGTTGGCTCCAGAGTAGACTAATAAGCAGTCAGAGGAAGCTAAAGAGGTGTAGCGAGCCCCATCCAAAGTTCACCCCGATACATTAACCAGAAGAGGAGAACCCATCCACGGCAAATCTGACGGCGCGGCTGCCTGAATCGATCCAGTTAGGGCTTCCACAAGAGCTGGAGGCTAAAGCACTATGACATGCGGTGCTGTCGGCCCGGGCGGTGGAGGGGCAAAAGAATCCAGCAGCCCACCCTGCACCATTCCTGAGTTGCTTGGGGGCGGAATAAGGAGGGGAGGCACACCAGAACGATTAAATGACCCCCCAGGGGTGTGGTGCGGCTGTGGACATAGATGACCTCGGAGGGCTGTCACTCCACTGCACTAAAACGGTCTCTGCCACATTAAGTTGATTGGACTATGCACATACAGCACTATGAGGGCCAGTGAATTAGTCAACACATCAACATCTGGCACTATTTCCTAGTTCGTTGTAAGCATCTGGGAAGCAGTAGAATCGTGCAAGTCTCGACATGAGCAGTGAGTACGAATGGCTGGATTTGATAGCGCTCTTCGATGCCAGGAACAGAGGAACAGGTGGAAGGCTAGAATATCAATCCTCAGATTGATATTCTACAGGATTATTCTATCAGTTCCCTACAGGATTGAAGGAGAGTGCGATGACCCCAGGAGCCAGAACAGGTGGATGAAGGGGGCTGCAGCGGACTAGATGTCATAGGATAATCAGGTGGCATCGCCAGCGTGGGGTGGAGGTTGATCACTGATTCTCTAAGATCCTTGAGACATTTGGTATAAGTAACATTGGCACTGCCAGCCAAACCTTGAAAGTGACACTATGGGGCCCGTAGGCAGAGGACAGCAGCAGCATGGACAGTACTGGACACTGACCCACGGACTCTGTGTAGTGGTACATTGCCATTCAAAAGGGAGTGGAGGCTTGGGACCAGTTTCACAGCATGTCAAAAGGGGCCAGCAAAAAGCGTGGGCCAATGGATTCGTTTCCAAGTACCCAAGCGGCGGCCCCGCAGCCTATGGTCCAGTGACAGGAAGGAGACCTGTGCCCCACATCCGGGGAGGCGCGTGAAGATCAGCTGCTAATGGTCATGCAGAGTGGCTTCATGTCCGTTAATGTTAAATTGGACGGTATTGTGGCGACTATTGGGTCATTGAAATCCAAATTTGAGAAGGAGACTATCTGCATTAACGAAGCAGAGACCAGAATTGGTGAAGTGGAGGAAAAGACAGGTCGACACGACCAAGACATTGCGAAGTTAAGGGCTGAGCTCACTAAAGTTAGAGGCATGTGTGATGATCTTGAGTCACGCTCAAGACGAAATAACGTGCGCATTGTCGGAGTGCCCAAAGCAGCATGCAGAGGGCCCATGGAGCCGTTCGAGGAAAGCTTACTAACGGCCATTTTTGGGACAGCTACATTTTCCACACACTTCCTGGTCGAGCATGCACATTGTGCTTTTGCCCCGGTGCCCAGACCGGGGCACCTCCATGCACTATTATTGTTCGATTGCTCAATTATAGGGACAGAGATCTCATCCTGAAGATCTCCAGAGAACAGGGGACACTGTTATGAATCTGCCAATATACATATCTACCAGGATTTCGCTGCAGGGGTCCAGCTCCTGAGAAGGTTCTAAGACCCAGTGAAGAGACTATTGTGAGCCAGACACGTCCCATATGCCCTTATGTTTCCTGCAAAGCTACGTATTCAGCACAGCGGCAGGGTGCATTTCTTCGAGAATCCTGCAGATGCAATAGCCTATGTAGAGACGCCGATCCTGCTCCCAAATCAAGAGCGTGGGAATGACTAAAATCATGGACCAGGGGCCGAAGCTGATTGAAACGACATGGGTGATTGAACTAGAAACCCCTATATGAACTCAATGTTAACGTAATACTCTGGTATGTGAATTGTTGATTAAGGCCGAGCGCACAGCCGTTGGACTGGGCGTTGCAAGTGGCGACTGCTCACAGCTCACCCCGGGAAAGTTCCATGGTTATACGAGGGATACATCGAGTTGGGGAAGATGGTGAGGGAAGCAGGGCAAGTTGGGGTATTAGAGTAGGGACCTTGGATGGGCGGTTGGGAAGGCAGGCACTAAGGAGGGGTTTACAAGCAGACCGTGATGGGTGGGTTGTTGGTCTTGGGTTGTACCACTTGCTAATTGGTTCTCTGAGACATACATATGAACACTATTTTTATCTACAACTAAATTCCAGGTGAAGTGATGGAACTGTTGACATGGAATGTTCAGAGTCTGAACAATCCTATTAAAGAAGATTATGGCGTACCTGGTCTGCCATTCCCCTAAAATTGTAATGTTGCAGGAAACACACGCACTAGGGTCATTGCATGAAGGGTACACAACATACTCCTCGCAAGCCAGGGGAGTGCATCAATCGCTACGCTTTCAGGCAGAGGAGACGCAGGGGTTGATCGATGCATGGAGGGAGGTACACCCAAGGGCAGCCGAATATACATATTATTCCACAGTCCATGATGCTATGTCATGGATTGACTTTTGGCTAGTCACGAGAACATGGGCAGCGCCTTTACGCAGAAGTCGAATTTTACCCCGCACTTTGTCGGATCACTTGCCGGTGGTGATGTCACTGGAACGTGGTGGTTCGCTGCGTCCCCACCCTCTGTGGACGATGCTACGATCCATACTAATTGAGGATCTACTGATGAAAATTGATGTTTTTTTTAGATAAAAGAGTTTGGTTCAGAGATACGCTACAATATGGGAAACATTTAAGGCTTGGTTGCGTGGCACAATGTTCTCGGTCAAGACTGGGGTACTTAAGGCCAATAGACGGGAACTAGCGGAGACCAAACAGGGTCTGCATAGATTAGAGAATGAATATGGCACCCCCACCGACAAGGCACTGTTGGGGGTAATTTAGGGCAACCTGTTGAAGTTCCGCGGACTGAGAAATACGTTATATGACAAAACTGGTACAAGCCCGTTGATACAGGGAGGAAGATCAACCTGGACGCTTCTTGGCCAGGCTGATCAGAGGTGAGAGAGGGGCGACATCCATTATGGGAAATTAAAGGGACAGCAGGGGGGGTTCCTAACATCCAACGAGAAGATTAATGGGGAGTTTCTACAATTTTATAAAGCACTCTAGGCGAATGCAGTCACTTGTACAGAGGAGGATGTAGAACTCCATTTAAGTGGGAATGATCTCCCGGGTCTTCCCGGGGAGGCACACAAAGCATTGGCTAGTCCTGTTACTGTTGAAGAAATAGCTGAGGCTATTGCCTCGCCATCATCTGTTAAAGCCGCCAGGCCCGATGGACTGGGCATTGAATTGTACAAGACATATAGTGAGGCCTTAACACGCTAACACCACGTTTACTTGAGGTTTGGGAAGAATCATTGCAATATGGGTGGCTCCCACCCACACTCACTGAGGCCGTGATCTCAGTGTTGCCAACACCAGGTAGAACACCAAGCGAGGTCGCTTCCGACCATCCGTTGTCACTGATTAATAGGTATCAGGTAATAATATCGCCATATTTATGGTCTCCGTAAATAATATCGCCGGGAAAATGTTGTGGCAATATTATTTAGGTGACCATATATATGGGGACAGGGGCAAATAAATAAATAAATAAATTTGGGGAGGTGCGGGGGTGTCCCCCGCATGTTCCATGCAATAATGTCACCACAAAAAACGGCCATTTTTCGGCGATATTTTTGTATGGCGAGATTTTTGTGGCGACATTATTACATGGAACAGATTAATACTGACGCTGAAGAGTAGAAAAGAAAGAGGAGCGTGTTAGATTGGATGTGTTAGAAGGCTGTAATGTATGGTAGGACTGTTGAAGTGTTAGAACTTCTCAAAAGCACACGGACAGCTGAGAATAGTAGAGTCTTTAGATCTATGTATTTTGGTAATTGATGCTGAAGAGCTTAAGTAAGGAAAGCTGAACATAACGTTAGCTCCCGGTCTTGCAGAGTGCCTTACTCTGCCCTTCCTAGGGTTTCCCAGGGAAAAGTGTCCAATGCAGCTTGGAATGAATAAGGCTAGAGTCTATAAAGTGGGATTCCTCAGTAGTTAAGTTTGCAGCATATTTAAATAGCGTCAAAAATCTGCTTGCTGCAAAGGCACAAATGCATAGCGGTGTACACCACTCCTGGGTCTCTACTTGCTCCATACTCCTGCAGGGAAGAGCCAGACACAGTGCTATTAGAGGCAGAGATGCGCACACATGAACATTGCCTGAGGTCATGTCCACCATCTAGTCAAAGGGGTTGGGAACTTAACCTTTCTTCTTGAGGTGCATGGTTGAGATGTCATTTGCACAAATCCCTATGTTCTGTTTTACCTCCATGTACGGCGTGGACAGAGTAAATGTTAGGAGGAAACTAGTGTTGCCAGGGTAAGCCACATACCCAATGACACTACCATTGGGCTGGCCAGGATGCTATCTCAGCGCTGATGTAGGCAAAAGGGTCATCCAGCTGGTGGTACGTTCGCTTTTACCTGCTTCTTAAGCTATTTACCTGGGATAAAGTGCAGGAAGACGCTTTGGGAGTTGGGCACCTTGAAGCAAAGGAAGAAATGGCGGTCATTCTCCTTTAACACATCTGCTTATATTACCTTCAGTGAATGTAAGTTTATCTGCCTTTTTCTACAGCACTCAAGCACAGAGTATTCAGTGACTTTCCAAAAAAGGTTTAACCACCTTAGGCGATTGCCAACTCACCATTAGGAAAACCCCCTTTAGCGATGACAGATGCCACAAATTCAGGCTGTCCTCTTTTTCCAGCTGTGGTTCTGGGCGAGGGACGGAGCACTGTGGTAGATCAGAATGATTCAGAGAGTAGGAGAGGGGAGTTGGAAGGGTCACTATATAGGGAAAGGATATAGGTAACTAGGGGGTGTGGTGGAAGGGGACCGTAGGGGGCAGCACACCCACATTAAGGGAGGAGCCGACTGCTCTACAAACCAGGGATTAGGAATTCATGATAGAGTACAGGTGAGAGCGGCTCATCGGATCAGATTCACTGGGAAGGGATTGGCAGGGGATCATCTGGAGCAAAGATTCAGGGGATGCACATATACACCTCAAAACTGCCTCATTTACTGGATTTACTAATAGTCTTCTTATTTTCTTATTGCAGTGTCCTTTTCCAAGAGTAAACATCTCTCACCGCCAGGTCATTTGTTCTTGTTCTTGTTCTTGAGCTCTAGCTTAAAAAACCACATTTAAAAACACGCTAGATGTTACCTCCCTCTCTGTCACTTTCTAGCCTACCTATAACATCTCATCTACAAAGGTCTTCTTAGAAAGATTAAATGAATTGGACCTGACCAGTCCCATCCTGTGTAATTTTTTCATGCTGATGCATTACTATCCTTTGCATAGTTTATATCCGCAAATCTAACGATGCATGTTTAATATTCCGGTATCTCAGCTGAGAGGCTTTTTCTGGCTTTGTTGCTACACATAAAAAGCCTTTCTAGGAATCAATTCGTGTAGGTTCACTGCATTCCCTTTGCTTCGCGTCAGCAACTGGAAGATAATTCAATACCTGCCTGTCAGTAGATCCGTTTGTTTTCACAAAAACGTTTCAAGCATCTTTTTATATCTCTATATTTTTCTAGGTTCTAACCGAATCAGGCCTTTTAGAAACAAATACTATAGAATAGCTGAACATTTTGTATTTATGCAGATTTGCCAAGAAATCAAAAATATTAATTTATTTTCTTTTACCAGAGAAATCGTACTAGACTATATTTATTCAGGTAGTTGTCATCAACTGTTATGGCCACTTTACAGCGCTGATAAGTAAATCTTAATCCAAAGCTAGAGGGAAGAGGATGAGACTGACGAGCGCCATCCGGCCAACTTCTTCTAATCAGGCTAGAGAGGGAGAAGTGCCTTTGTCATGATTCCACCAGGCATAACCTGTCGGAATTGGAGCTGAGCCATCCTTGCAGTGTATGGCCTATTCTATGGAGTCTTTTCTTATTTTTAAAGTTTTTTTTATTATTTTTACATAACCATAACAACCTGCAGACATGTTTAATCATTTACAAACATTTCACATCACATTGTGTGTCTGCTTCCGTCCCAAACCCCCAACCCCCCGCCCGACACCCCCCACCCATCCCTGGCCTACGTCACACCCAATGTTCCATCTCCCCATTTTATTCGTCAACCACCCCCCTGGCTTCGGTATCCTCTTGTACAAGAGTTTCCTCCAAATATTTGATGCCCTGTTCAGAGGTGGCCAGATCTGCTATCAATTGTCTCCAGGCATCCACCACCCTCTCCCCTTGTTCAGTGATCCCTCCCATCGCTTCCTGCCACAAAGCGGTCTCTGCATTAGCCCATTTTAACAGGTCTCTCCACCTTGTCTGCACTGCTGGCCTCTTTGGTGCTTTCCATCCCATCGCTATTCTACGTTTCGCCAGTATATATTCCAAGTCCTGGAGCTTGCTCATGGGTCTAGCTCTTTGGGGCCTTGGGAAGCTCCCTAACAGACAAGCTATGGGAGATCCCACCCCCAGGGTAATTTCTGCCTTTGCCAAATCATGGGCTACCTCTTCCCAGAATCTGCCAATCTCTGCGCATGACCAGAACATATGCACCATGTCCGCATTTATCTCACTGCACTTCGGGCATGACTGTTTCTGCGTGGCAGAATTTGTCCATTTTGTTCGGGGACAGGTATGCTCCATGGGTCACGTATAATTGGATTTGTTGTAGTTGTGCGTTCCTCAAAGCTTTTTTGTGGTACCCCTTAGCCCTGCTCCACAACTCGTCCGACACTGGCTCCTGTAAGTTTGCTTCCAAATTCTGCCTCTCCGTCTTAATTCCTTGCCTACCTTGGAGATCAGTCGCTCATATATCCGTGAGACTTCATGTCCTCCCGCCAACACATCATAAATTGTCTCTATAGTCTTGTCCACTTGTAAGGACGTCTCGGACTCTAGCCATCTGCGTCTTAGGCTCCTCAGGAGTCAGAAATACGTGGCGTGTTGTCCGCTGTGCACCCCCATATCTATTATTAGTTCCTCGAACTCCTTGGGTAACCCCTCCTTTAGTACATCTTCCACTGTCGTCACCCCCCATGGGTTCCCAATACTTCCTCACGTTAAGCCTCACTTGTTCCTCTACTCCTTCCAGCGCAACTAGCGGTATCTGCAGAGAATACAGTGTTGTGTTCTCCAACAGACGGCAGACCCAATGCCATATTATGCACCCCAGGCGCAGCAGCAGGTGCGAGCAAATCGGTTAGCCATATAATATTGTTCAAAAAGAACAGAGAACATTCTGCTCGTAGTAACATTGATTTGTGCGTTTATTCATCGGACAGCCATTTGGCCACAAATTGCAACTGGCTAACTACAAAATACAACTCAAAGTTGGGCACTTTTATCCTCCCTTGATCGTATTGATTTTGGAGCTTCCACAATGCCACTGTGCACATCGAATTATGCCATAGGAAGCTCCTGCATGTGCTATGTAGTTTCTGAAAGAACCTTTACATTATCGCAAACGGGATAGTAGCAAAGTAATGAAGGTGTCTAGGTAGCACCACCATCTTCAGCAATGCTGTGCGCCCCATCATGGACCTAGTCCAGAAGGACATGCAGTTTTCAATTTTACCCACCGCCCTCTCTGTGTTTTGTATATGTTCCATCTTGGGGTCATGGTAAATATCCACTCCTAAGTACCAAAACGTGTCTATTTCCCACTTAATTAGTAACACCGGCAGTTTGTGTATGGGCTTCACAACATATCCTCCCAATGGGAACAGACTTGATTTCTGTGGGTTATACCTGACAATGCAGCATATCATTCCACCACACCCAGTATATATTGCAGATTCTCCTCAGGGTGCTGCAAGTACAGGAGCACGTCATTCGCATATAAAGAGATCAGATGCCTCCCTGTCGCGGTCCTAATACCCACCTCCCCATATTCTTCCATTAAGTAGGCCGCTAGTGGTTCCAACACCAAGATGAAGAGCATAAGGGACCATGGACATCCCTACCTCACGCCCTTACTCAACTGCCATTGCTCCGAGATACTGGTGCCGTTTTAACCCATACCGAAATCTTTCAGCAACTCTAACAGCCAATGTCATCTGACTGAGTCAAACGCTTTTACTAAATCAAGTGATACTACTGCTACTTCCTGTGTGTCTCCCTGGGTATAATCTATTATGTGATGCAGTCTCCTCAGGTTATTTGTAATATTTCTGTGTGGAACATATTCTGTCTGATTCGGATTTATGATCTTGGCTATGACCGGTTTAAGTCTCGGTGCCATGACTGCTGTGAGAATCTTCCCATCTTGGTTCAACAATGAAAGGGGCATATACGAGCCACATTCAGTTTCCGGCTCATTTGGTTTGAGGAGGGGGATTATTATCGACTCTCTCAAAGACCCGGGCAATCTGCCCGTGTCCAGCGCCTCGTTTAGCATTGCCAGTAGTGGGGTGAAGATTTCAGCCCTATATTCTTTATAAAATTCTCCGGGGAGCCCATCTGCCCCTGGGACTTTACTGGTCGGTAGTTGTTTTATCACATTCTCAAATTCTTCTATCGTGATGGGTATCTCTATGCGGTCTCTTTCCTCCTCATTTAGTTTGGGGAGACTGATCTCAGTCAATGCCTCCTGTATATCCAACACATCAGTCTCTGCAGTTTCCTCATACAAGTGTGTATAATAGTCATAGTCTCCCTGTACTTTCTGTCCATTATTTTCACTGCTCTAATTGTCTGCCTTGTGTTCTCACTTTTCTACAGCCAGGCCAGCAATCGTCCCGTCTTGTCCCCCTTTGCATGTTGTCTCTCTATGTATTTCCTGTAGCTTAATTTACCCAGCCTTTCCAGTGTTCCCTACATTCTTGTTGTAGGCGCGACACCTGGGCCTCTTCTAGGGACCTTTTTCCTGCTTGCATTATAGTTTAAAATCTACTTTCTGTTTTGAGCAAATCCTGTAAAATAACATTGTGCATCCTCTTAGTCTTAGCTATGGCCACTCCTCTCACTACCACCTTAAAGGCCACCCACAGTGTACCAGCACAGTTTACGCTGCAAGTGTTGTGCTCAAAATATTCTTTCACCTCATCACTCAAATGGTCTCTAAACCCTGTATCTTTGAGTGCTTCAACCCTGAGTCTCCATGTCGGGATTCTGGCTTGGGGAGTAGGGGGGAGAGAACCTGCCACGTAACAAACAGAGGGGCATGGTCCGAAAGAACCCAAGCTTTATACTCAGTCAGTGCGAACTCTGTTTCGTCCCCCACAAACACGTAGTCTAGTCTCGTATTTAGATTCTGCGGAGCTGTATAGTGAGAATATACTCGGTCTTGCGGGTGCATTGTTCTCCATACATCAGCCACCTTAAAAGTACACAACAACGCATTTAGAGCTTTCACTGAGGGGGTTGAGTGAGCAAATGTATTGTCCGATCTATCCCACGTCTGGTCCACCGTACAATTAAAATCTCCCCCCCATATCAGCGCACAATCCCTATATAGACTGATCTTGGGATATAGATATCTGAAATAAGCTGCTGTATCTTGGTTCTGGGCATACATATTAATAACACATTTCCATATTTTCGAGCATTCCCTGCAGTATTACCATCCTGCCGTTTGTAGCGAAGACAGTTTGAAGGATCTTGAATGGGACTGTCGGTGCTACCCATATTAGGACCCCTCTGGCATAAGCCGAGAATGTTGAATCCACAGTCACCCCCCTGCCCCCCATTTCCGTGCCAATGTACCTATCTTTAGTCAAATGCGTCTCCTGCAGAAGAGCTATATCTATTTGCTGGCGTCTCAAATATGCCATAACCCTGATTGCTTTTAACATAGCTGTTCAGGCCTCTCACATTCCAGGTTGCTATTTTGAGTTCACCCATATTCTCCAGCTATTTCCAGTTTCCTACTGCCCATGGCACCTTAGCCCTCTTTCACTTGTGCATACCTGAAGGCCAACTTCCCTTTAACTACCCCAACTCCCATCCCCCCACTCCTCCCCAACAGTTCCTAAAAACTGCCCACCTCCAAATCTGAACCGGAGGCATCCCTGCATCACGTTCCTATCACGGCCCACTACCGGTATTCAGAGTGCAGCAGGAGGATACTGGACTAGTAGTATCCTAACTAACCTAAACTAATGTGGGTAATAAGTAATAATGGTTTTCCTCCTCTGCCGCGCTAATCACTATGAAAGTCAATGTGATGTAATAAAGAGATGTTGACCATATATTTGCCTGTGAATCAGTGCTGATTTAATTGTATGATATTTACTACATGTCTCAAACTCAGAGATTCTCCTCTGGTAACAAAAAGGTACTCCCCACAGAGTTATGAACATAAGTAAATGGATTGAAGGGGGGTGTGGCCAGATGGCTAAGTGAAAGGACACTTCTCAAGGGAGCTCCGGCAGATCCGATACTGATCCTGATCGAAAACGATAGTTGTTGGCGAATGAGCAGGTCCATGGCGCATCAGATGGCGTCCGAATGCTGTGAGTACACAACGAGTGCCCAAACAGCATGTGGAACGGCATATTGATTAAACTGGAGCCTAAAGAAGGAGGCGATCGACCCGCGAATAGAACACTGCCCAAGATGGCCGCTACTGGACAAAGGGCCATAAAAAGTCTGCGAGGCTGAGGAAGATAAAGTCGGCCGGCACGGCGCATGCCGTGCTGACAATAGTGGCCCAAAAAGTGCAAGGTGTCCTGCCTTGAAGCGGTCATAGAACTCGTCGGGGGGGGGGGGGGCCCTGCGGAGCCAGTGTGCAGGCAGAGACCGGAGACACGGATGGCAGGGTCGTTGTACTGCGGCCCGTAGTGCGATCGCCTGGAGCTGGTGGCGGCGACGCTCAACCTGGTGGCCCGAGGCGGGATAGAGGTTCCTACAGTTCCTGTGCCTGAGAGCAGAGGGGAGCAAGCACGGTGTGGACAGTGCCGCGTCGCTGCAGCAGGGGAGGCTACATCGTGTCCCGGGCGGTGTCGAGGGGTGCGGAGCCCGGATTGCAGACGCCTGTGACCTGCAGCACTGCAGCGCCTGGGGATCAGAGGCACTCGGCGGAGCCCTAAAACGGCTTCGCTGAAAACCCTGGAACGCGCTTGGCTGATGGCGCGGAGGAAAGCGCAGGCCCCTGGGGAGAGGATCTCAAGTGGTGCGAGACTGACACAGGCGAGCGGTCGATTCGGAGACACCGGATCGATTTCTCACGGAAATAAGATCCAAGGCGGTGTCAGGCCCTAACAGGGGACAGCCACGCAGGCGCTGGTGATCGACGGACTCCAGGGTGTGCCCCAACTGGCCATGTGGAGACATGGCGAACTAAAGGAAACACCGAGCTACCCATGGGGCCTGAGCAGATGCACGCAGGGCACCGTAAACCGTGCGCACCTGAGCCCCCTGGCAGTGCGTACTTCATTGAGAGGCAACACATCTGTACTGCAGCGAAGGCTGGCATAAGACCCTCTCATACAGCAGGCTAGCCACAGCAGCTCAGTAGCTGTGGCTGACAACGTGGGAGCTCAGATAGTGCACCCTCGCTGGTAGTAGAGTGGGGCAGCACCCAAGCTGGAACACTAATTGGGACCAAACTAAGCTCAGGATTGCCCCAAGGAGAGCAAACAAGGTCTGAGGCCTGGTGGGACCTCGCTGCGAGCTACAGGAGCGTGATCATATGGACGGCTAACTTCGGAGCATCAGCTGGCTCCTATACTTGGTACCAGACGACCTCTATGGCCATGTGGCGTGGCCGCAGGCTATATGACCTTGATGCTCATGGAGCACCGGAGTGAGAGAGCGCTGGGTCAGTGGTTGTAAAAGACCACCGGCTGTTGAAAGGTACATAGCGGGAGCCTGGGTAACGACACTGCGTGTACCTACATACGTGGGAGGACACAGCCCACTCCAGGCGTGGGGAGAGCGACAAGGACACACCAGAATACAGCTGGCACGGCCCCGGACACGCCAAGAGCGGTCTGGTGACACACGGACCTTTGTGTGAGGTGAGGCGCCTCTGGCCCATGCCTGAACAGCACTGCATGATGTCTAACAAAACTGTCAGACCCAAAAGCAAACAGCCCATGCTGGAGGCCTATGCCAAGACGCCCACAGGCGCAGAAGGTGGTAAAAGCACAAACACCACTCCTGTAGCGGCAGAGACACCGGGCACGATCCAAGAAGTGCTGGCAGCGATTGCAGACTTGAAAATTGCCTGGGAGACCAAATTGGTCCTAGCAATGAACGATTTGAAAGTGGGCCTGGACCTAAAAATCGGAGCGGTTCAGGAGGAAGTCAATCTGCTGAGACAGGATGTGCGCACGCTCGCGGAGCGCACTGGAAACCTGGAAAAGGAGATGGCCCCAAACACGGTGGCATGCGCCGCCCACGGATTGGAACTACATGCCCTCGTGCAGCGTGTGGGCAATCTGGAGAACAAGGCGGTGGAGGCGGAAGGGCGCGCCAGACGCAACAACATTCGCTTTGTAGGTCTGCCAGAAGGAATGGAGGGGCCTAACCCAACGGAATACGTAGAATCCATGCTGCTGCAGGAAATAACTGGCGGAGCACTGACCCAAGGGTTGCGGTTGAGAGCGTGCACAGAGCCTTGACTAGGAGACCGCCCCCGGGGGCGCGGCCGCTGATCGCCAAGATCCTGAACTATCGGGATCGGGAAAAGATACTAGAATTCTTCCGGAAGGGGGGAAAAGATAGAAAGGGGGCCGGCGAAGATCACGGCGTACCTGGACTACACTTTGCACGTACAGCGCAGCAGGATGAACTTCGGGGTGTTGAAAAGGAGGTTGAGAGAGGCCGGTCACCGATATATGTTGCTCTACCCAGCCAAATTGAAAGTGTTTTACAAGAACAAAGCTCTGTTCTTCGAGATGCTGGAGGATGCTATGGACTGGTTGGACACGTAGGGTCGCCCTCAAGAACCGGACATCCAGACGGGAGTTGCAGAAGATAAGTAACACGCAGTTGGGTCACCCTTAGTGACTTGACACAGGACATTGGGACTAGAATTTAGTATTAAATAAGGCTGGCGGGGAGTGTGCTACAGCATTATATACTGGTAAGGTGTCTGAATATAGTGTTAAATAAGCTTTGGGGAATATGTTGCAGCAAACACGCGCAAGCAGGATCCGATGGATGCAACTATCCCATTCAGACAGGCGAGAGCTCCTGGGAGACAATCCTTGAACCCCTCAATAGTACACTTAGTTAGGTCACTGTTAGATCGGTGACGCCCCGCGGGGTCCTAGTCCTCGGATTCGGGGTAGGACCAGGCGCGGGTGGGCCTGAGATCCAGGTATTGAGCTGGGAATTTGTTGGGGCTGGGTTGGGGGGGGGGCTTGTGTGCAGTGGGGTAGAGGTTTGGGAAAGGGGGGAGTTGTTGGGGGGAGGGCTAAGAGTCGGACAACGGGCCATCAGAGAAGACACTGGAAGGGAGGGTGTAGGAGGAGCACATCGACTAGATGGCGTCGGGTAATCTCAGAGTGGTGACCTGGAACGTGCAAGGCCTCAATAGTTATCTAAAACGTAACAAAGTGATGATGTACCTAAAGAGGATGCACATTGACATAGCTTTGCTACAAGAGACCCACCTCACCAAAGAAAAACTGGAGGTGGTCAGAAGGAAATGGAAAGGTAATGTCATAGGTGCCACATACTCAGCATATGCAAGAGGGGTGATCACCTGGGTGGCGCCACACGTTCCGTTTCAGTTACTCAGCTCAACAATAGACCCAGAGGGCAGATTGGTTGTGGTGGTGGTGGGGATCCTGAAAAACAGGGAGGTGAATATTATTAATCTGTATGCGCCTAACCAGGATACTGTCATGATCTCTGCTTCCAAAAGATCAGGACTTGCCCGACTCCCTTGGAAGCAGACCCATAACCCCGGTTCCGAGTGCCAGCCAGTCCCAATTGGGACCTTTTGGACCCTGTCCTGGCGCCAGTGGCACCAGGCTCATAAAGATGCCCAGTCCCAGCGCTGGAAGCGCCGGGCTCATAATGCTTGGGTGGACTTACCTGCAGCAGACCATGCTGCTTACTTACCTGCCAGTTGAACCCCTGATCCTCTTCTGTTTGGGACTACTTTTCCTGTTGGGTGGGGCAGGAGCCACTCCCTAGGTTCAGAACACTGGAACTCTTCTGGAAAGCAGGAACTCTTTTCTTAGGCGTGGCTGTGGAAGGAGACACCTAAGCACTACAGGAGGCTATTTAAACCACACCCGATGGATGAAGCTTGCTTTGCGTTATTCTGCATTCTCTGCAGCAGAACGCTCATCGTGTCTTCTGCTTCTGATCCTGGGCCTAAGGGAACAAAGGCTTACCATCCTGGAATCCAGTCTTCAGCAGCACCTGTAAAGACAAAGAAAGAACAGGTTAGCACTACGGTCTTCAGTGGCAGCGCATCTCTTACCTGGTCCATCGGCTGTCACCAACGCCTCGCACTGCATTCCGGCATCTGAAAGACAAAAGCTTACCAGCTCTTCGCACGCTCCGGAGGCCTTCGGCGCTGCATCCCGCATCTGAAAGACAAAAGAAGGTGCGTTTAAAGACATTGGGCAACTTTATTACTCACGTGCCATTACTCCTTCCCACGCCGAATCCAGTGGGTATTCCAGCACCCTTCAGCTTCTCTAAAGCTCCGAACTTGTACCTGCAAGATAAAAGGGACAGTTAGTGCGCATCGTGAAGCAGGCTACAAGCGCTTACTTACGTGCTTCCAGGCGCTTCTATTCCTCACACGGGTTCGATCCTCAACTCTCATCAGCCCGCCATCGCCGGAACCCTGCAAAACAAGAGATATCATTACAAAAGACTTTTAAGACATTTGAAGTGCCCAGAACTTACCGTTCGTGCAGTTAACGACGGACAGCAGTCCTCTGAGGTCAAGAGGCCTGCACCCTTATCCAGTGAAGAAACTGGTTACGGCACCCTGCCCCGAGGCAGATGGAGAGCTCGGCGTTTACTTACCTAAGGTGAGGGTGTTAACCTTTGGGGTTCTACAGGAGAAGAGAAAGGGAAGAGGAGAGAGGCACCCAATAACCCCAGTTCATTAATCCCATATTTTCTATCTGCAGACATCTTACTCTTCGAGTCAGACATACAGTGCACAGAGGTCCAGCCCAAAGAGCCAACCGTGTGTTACACATCACCTTTGAAGATACGGCATTCACCCAGTCAAGACCGGCGCCTCTGCGGGAATCAGGTGAGCGTTACAGATACTGCGCATATTTCAGGTCCCTATACAGTAAAATTAGCCCCCTGGTGGGTGGCGCGATGGTGTGGGGAGGGGATTTCAATTGTACCCTGAACCCCAGAATAGACAGGTCAGACAACAAATCGGTGAAGCCAGCGCCAGCAGCTAAAGCACTGAGGATACTATTGACAGACTTTGGTCTGAAAGATGTGTGGAGGAAACTACACCCAACGGATATGCAGTATTCGCATTATGCAGCGCCACATGACTTGCACACAAGGTTGGACTATGTGTTTGCTGGGGCGGAAATAGCGGGGGAAATGGTGGGGGATGAATATAAGGCCAGGGTATTATCCAACCATTCACCTTTGGCCATAGAGTGTCAACATCAACCCCCCAGAGCGCATATCCCGACATGGAGGCTCAGAACTGAGGCATTACAGGATTCAGAATTTCGGGAGGATCTGAGGGTGGCCATCGAGGAATACTTTGAAATCAATACGGGTAGTGTACGCTCTGTGGGAACAGTATGGGAGGCATTCAAGGTGGTGGTGCATGGGGTAGCCATATCAAAATCTAAGGGGCTCCGAGGGGGTATCGAACGGGAACTGCAAAAAAACAGAAAGAGAGCTGTAAGACCTTACTCGAAGCGAGGGGGCCGCCCGAGAACACATCGCCAAGATAAAAGATTTACAGTTAGCCTGTAGTGAACCCTGGGACAGATTATGCAAATTAAACTATAAGAAATATACGGAGAGGTTACATGCAGGGGGGGACAAACCAGGTAGACTACAGGCCTGGCTATACAAAAATGAGATGCTGAAGGACGCATTTATAGTACCCAGGAGGGGGTAAACGGGGAGATCTTCAAGTACTACAGGTGATTATATGAGGATACAGAAGAGGATGTGAGCCAGAAAATACTGGAAACAATAGAGGATATGGCGCTGCCCACCTTGGACGACCTAGAGCGCGCAGACTTAGATGCCCCCATTACCACGGATGAACTGGGGGCAGTGACCCAACACCTCCCCACATGTAAAGCACCTGGGTCAGATGGGGTACCTAGCATATTTTACAAAACATACAAGCAGGAGATACTCCAGCCGCTGCTGTCCATGTTTAACGAAGCCTATGAGCGGGGGAACTGCCGGCGTCCCTCCGCGAGGCAGTGATCGCCCCGCTCCTGAAACCAGGCAAGCCGGACACAGAATGCGGGTCATATAGGCCCTTGTCCATGCTTAACCAGGATTGCAAAATACTCACGGCAGTGCTAGCCAATAGACTAAAGAGAGTAATCGGCAAGTTGATACACCCTGATCAAACGGGTTATGTCCCTGCAGAAATATCACAGATAACCACAGGAGACTGCACCATATTATAGACCAAACTAAGGAAGACTCGGGAGAGATGGCTATCGTGTCTCTAGACGCGGTGAAAGCCTTTGATTCAGGGCGGTGGCCGTGGTTGAAAGCGACCCGGATATACTAGATGGGTCCAGTTGCTATATAGCTCCCCGATTGCGAGAGTTAAAACTGGACCCACGATTTCAGACAAATGGCAACTCAGTAGAAGGACCAGACAGGGTTGCCCCTGGTCACCCATGTTATATATCCTGGCATTAGAACCGCTAGCAATATACCCGCGGGAACAGCACGGGGAGGTAGGGATTCACACGACAGGGGGCACACACCTGATATCACTATATGCAGATGACATGCTTCTCTACTTGCGCTACCCGGAAGAAAATCTGCAATATGTGCTGGAGGTGATGGATCATTACGCCACCCTCTCAGGCATATTAGTGAACCCCAGGAAATCTAGCTTGTTCCCCTTGGGAAGGTATAGGAGCACCCCATCCGTAAGGTTACCCGTCCTGCAGATACCCTGGCAGACAGTGACATTCAAGTATCTGGGTGTGAATATTTACCATAAAATAGAGGCAGAGCACAAACATAATACCGAATAAGCGATTGAGGGTATTAGGAATAGTATGGCGTTCTGGACTAGGCTGCCTCTGGCCATGATGGGGAGAGCAGCCTTGCTCCAAATGCTTGTTCTGCCCAGACTCTTGCATTTTTTTGTGAATGTCCCATACCTGATCCCTAGACGCTTCTTTGTGAGACTCCATAGCATGTGCAGGGGCTTCATATGGGGTGGCACCAGGAATAGGGTGGCCCTGTGGAAGCTACAGAACACTTGTGACAGGGGGGGGGCATAAACCTACCAAACTTTGAACTGTATTACTTAGCGGGACAGCTGTTGTATGTAGCTAGGTGGTTGTCTGTGGAGGACTTGGCGGAAGCTAGGCTTCTGCAGGGTGACTCAGCCCCATACTTTCTGAAAGAGACGGTGTGGATGCAAAAAACCAAGGTGGTCGGAAGGGGGAGGTTACTGGAGTTGGGTTGAGAAGTTTGGCGCAGAACGTGGAAAACGGTGGGCGACCCAGACCCGCTCTCCCAGCAAGTCCCACTGGTGGCTCTATACGAAGATGACCCCCAATTGTTTGAAGCGGAGCGCAAATACTGGGAACTGGTGGGTCTAGCCACCCTTGGGGATATATGGCAGGAAGGGGAGGTATTGGAATTTCAGAGGTTGCAGGAGACAGGGGTGCATAGTGGCCAATACATCACATATATCAGGCTCTTGAAACGGGTAAGGGGGAGGTGGCCTGAAACGGGGCTGGCGGAAGAACCTGATGCCACCCTGGAAACGATGTATGATGTCTCTGAGGGTGGACACAAAATATCTAGGATGAGCTCTTAAGTGCAAAGGCAGAGAGGGAGCTACTTCAGCTGAGGCTAGATTGGGAGGAAGAGATAGGAGAACCCATGACGGATAGACAATGGGATAGAGCGCAGAGGTACCATAAAAAGGTGTCCCGGAATGCTAGACTTCAGCAGATCCAGCTGTATGTTACCCATAGAGCCTATCTGACCCCGGGAAGAATAGCCAGGTTCAGAGGCTCAGCCATACAGAAATGTCCCAGGTGTGGAGAGGAGGAGGCAGAGTTGCTGCACAGGTTCAGAAGAAATAAAGACGAAAATGGCCGGTGGGGGTGTGGCGCTGGATGTGGGGTCTGCTGGAGCATGCATGCTCGGGAACTTTCCCGGGCCACGTAACTTAAAACATATCAACAAAATGAAGGACCTGGCATATGTCCTGGCCAAGCGCAGGATTGCGATGTGCTGGAAGACGGCCCATAGGCCTAGAGTGGAGACATGGTGGGCGGACCTCCTAAAATGGGCAGAGGCAGAAACTATGGTTTGGTTTGAAGGTGTCACCAAGGGGGGAGAAGAAGAAGTGGGTCCCCTGATAGCCTGGAGGCAACTGGTGACCTCAATGGCCGTCCCTCACCAGGTCAGCCATGGAACAGAAGACTCAGATGAGTCAACAAGCACTGAGATTCCCGAAAATGCTAATGTTGAAGTCACTGATGAAACTGCTCGAGTTAACGGGGAGGGAGGGGGGAGGACGGGAAATGTATAATGTGTTGGTTTACATTGATTATGAACGGTCTAAAGCTGTATTGTTTGGTTTTGTGTTAAAAATAAAAATTGATTTAAAAAAAAAAAAAAAAGGACATGGATTGAAGATCCAAGTGACCCATTTGAATTGCAATATTGTCAAAAATTCCTTGTTGCCTGTTTGACACAATGACTTCTTGGGCTAACTATCAACAAATTACACAAAATTAATACCAAAGAACATTCATAGAACCACGTCAGTTTTTGAATTGTGTATACTATCTGTCAACACGTGTTTCAACCCATTGGGGTCGTCATCAGGGCCGATAGTGATACTCAACTTTCAATATATACAATCCTGTATTGAGCCCGAAAAGACTGTGGCTTGAATGTCCCTGTCAGGTTGTGAACAGGGAGAGTAAGAACGTCCTTGTATTGATAGATGTTCATTTTGGTGATATTCCAATCTGTTATTATTGCCAATATTAATGTTCAACTCAGTTCCACTTTTGAGACTTCTCTTCCTGCGTAGCAGCAGGAAGAAGCGCGAAAACGTCTGTGCTCAATTGCGCTTTGCCTGTTACTATTTTCAAGATCTATCGCCAGCCCAAATGCTTGAAATGAAAAGAAATCTGCATCACTGCGGTCGTGCTGACCCTATCCCGGCCCGCTGCTGGTATTCGGAGTGCAGCAAGAGGATACTGAACTAGTAGTATCCTAACTAACCAAAACTAATGTGGGTAATAGTGTGATTCCTAGCGCCGCTTAGAACAAAGCAGCACCTGTGCTTCCTTCATTTAGCTAACACTGAGAAATGCATTTGTCTTTAAACTTAAATGGCAATGTCGGATCATTACATGAGTGTCGACAACCTTGGCATCGTGAGCGGCGAAGGCTTCGGCATCGATGCTGGTGCAGACGGCGCCGTGCGCTGATAAAATGGCAAAGCGTTGACGTCCGAGTCGGACGGACACAGCCTCGACCTAGTCGATGCCGGCTTCGAGCCCTTAGCAGGTTGCAGCAGTCTCGCTGGAGACGAGGACCGAGATCTGTTGGCACGTCTCTTGCGACTTTCCAGAGCCTTGTCCAAACGGGACCTCGAAGGTTCCCGGTGCGAGTCGCAGCGCGGACCCGAGCCCGAAGGCATGCAAGCCGCGGTACAAGACCGTTCCTTGCCAGCTTCGATAGAAGGCACGACCGGAACTGTGCTCTGCGATTGAAATATCGCTAACATCTGCTTCTTAAAGGCAGCCCATTCCTCCGGAGTTGAGGACTTTGTCAGGCATGCCACTTTCCTTGAGGCACCATCCTACGAGGAGGATGGGGAAGGCAACCAGTGATGGCGCTTCCTAGAGTGTCGGGATGAGGAAGAAGAATGGCGGGAACCACTCCGGGACCGAGATCCCCGGGCCACCTCCCAACGCAGAGAGTCACCCCTCAAGTCATTGGTGGAAACCCCCTTGGACGATTTAGATTTTCTACCTACCTACCTGGAGCTTCCCCTTACGCTCCCGCAAGGCCTTGGCAGTCAGCGACTGGTATTTTGAAAAGTCGTCAGTGTCGTGCGACTCGCCATAACACCACAAACAAGTGCAATGCAGGTCGGTGATCGACATTTTCGACTTGCAGTCCCGGCAATTCTTGAAGTCAGACCCCAGAGTCGGAGGGGTCCAAGAAAAAGACATTCTCAACAATGAACACACGAGGCGCGCCGAGTTTCACGAAGCAACACGTTTGCGGAAAAACAGAACTGAGGCTACGGGCGCCGTGCATCCTATTTATAACATCCGGTGACTTCGCCCTCGATGGAGGCCTTCGAGGGACATCGACCTGACGTCCTCAACGCAGGACGCCCTCTGATGAAAAAAGTTTACGAAGTGTACAGCTGTGGACATTACATGTCAAAGATGTGGAATACGTTGGAGGACACAATCCATTCGAAGGTGGTATTACGGGCTGTTCAGTCCTCCACGATGTGCTGGACTCCGCACTGCCCCTTGTATGCCCTTCAGTTCTGTCTTGTACTTGTTGTAAGTTCCAACATGCCCCAGCGGGTACCTCCTTTTGGTGTTTGTCACTGTATACGGGTAGCACCCTGTGCCTAGGCTCCGACAGGTATGAGCCCCTACCCAATCTAGGCCATCGTACTCCAGGTGGGCCAGTGTGTCATTGTCAGTACTTGGTTTCCATACCCCTTTTCCGGGGTCAGCTGCCCATACAAGGGGTCTCTGTACCATCGTGCGTACAGTGTTTGTTCAGCTTGCATGGCTGTTTCATTTGCATGTCAAGCTTCGACCAGTGTTGTGCACCATCTGTGCGCCGCTGTGTATGGGGGTTCAGTGCGTTGCAACCATACATCAGTTACACTGTTCGGTTGGTCTGGATCCGGCCCTTTGCATGCCTGATACTGTAGCACCTCATGAAGTATCTTTTGTGATTATCCTGATGTTTACTGTCAGATTCTGCACAGCGCCACATGCAGTCACTGGTTACAGCTTCTCTTAGCAGACAGCCTCTAATTCTGCCTATTGTGACATAGTCCTTGATCTTTGCAAGATGTGCCTGTGCGCCAGCGTCAATATATATGGTCCCGAACTTGTGTTTGCTGCTCTCTTGACCCTGTGGGGTTTTGGGCTCCTTTTGTTGTTCCTAGGTGTTGTACCACACAGCTCTCTGAGTGCTTGGACCTCCGGTGCACAAGTCTTAGCCCCGCGGCCCCTCAGCTTATACTCTGCTTCTTGGTTTCGTTTGGCTGGCACGCATCTTAGCTTCTACAGGGGCTCTCTTTCACATCAGCCCTGTGCAAGACCTTAATCCCTCTTTTGTCCTCTTCGGATCCAGATTCGCCTACCGGTCACAGTCTGATCGTGTCTCGTCCATGTCATGGCCCCTCTTCATTCCGTACCATAGCCCGCCGGCTTCCTCCTTTGTTCGCCTTCGGCCGCCATCTTGTTGATTCTGCTGACCGGGTGCTGCAATCCCTCTCTGGCTCGCAGTTAACAGAGTATGCTGTAATCCACTCTGAAATTATGATCCAGGTGTGCCTTGTTCATTCATGCATCTGTAGTGCCAAGTTTACATGACATAGCCAGCTCGGGACATATCTTATCCTCAGGATCAGCAAGAGCACCTCGGAGTCACATCCTATTCCATGGCCCTGTAGACACGCCCTCCCCCTATACCAATGAGTCAAGCATGTTTGTGGAGCTGATCCTGCCCATAAAGGGGGAGAGAGAAAAAGACAAAGACAGAGAGACAGAGAGAGACAGAGAGAGAGAGAGAGAGAGAGAGAGAGAGAGAGAGAGAGAGAGAGAGAGAGAGAGAGAGAGAGAGAGAGAGAGAGAGAGAGAGAGAGAGATTACTCCCCCGTTGGGCTCTCAAGGTATTCCTTTTTTTGTTGTTTTTGAAACAGTACAGATTAGATGAGTAAATCAACAACTTCAAATTAAAAGCATTGAAGGCAGGGCCCATTACCATGAAGGATTTAACCCTGTTTTGGCCCATATGAAGTTGGCTTGACATAGTAAACCCAGATCTTACACTGCCCACATGGCGGTACTTAAGGATAAGGCTAGATTAGGCCTTAGAAATCATGTGTACATTTTAAACTTCAACTATGGTTTAACCACTAGGGAGGACAGCATGTTCAGGGCTGCTGCAACATTTTCCAAATTCCTTAGCTTTGCTTAGGAAACTCCAGCTACAAAACGAAGCATGTTGCATAGTCACAGTCATCTCGTTAGCACGGGTCTGGTTGCTTGACTGAAGGAGCTCAGTCCTTAATCATTAGAAGCTTGTAGTTTATGTTCATCAGAATGGAATTTATTTGTTGGGATGAATGACGTGTCAAGGTCAAAGAAGGGCAATGATTATGCGCTAGAATTGGGCTGATTATAGATTTACAGAATAGGAGTGATTACGGGTAATCCAGCACATGTGTAGAGTTGATCCATCTACAGTATGGGAATTTTTCAAGTATTTGTAGCCTTTTCCATGATTGCTTGTAATCATTGCTCTTGGAAACACTTCTCATGAAGAGCTCCATCTTAGATCTGTTCTGGCAAATGCAGTTCTCCATCACTCAAAAAAGGGCATAGATGACAATTGGTTTGTAGAATTATATTAGAGTAAATGTCAATCGGTCTGTTATCTGCGTACATCTACAAGTTGAGGTGGTATTCAATTAAAATTGAAAAAAGTGTCAGACAGGTTATAAATGAAGGATAAAAATGCATATCCTTGGGGAATTTTGGCAACAAGCGTTTAACCTGCCAAGCCATTTTACCAGCGATTGTCCTATGCTCATGCCGCTTTCGCTGGTCTCTGTCAGCAGCCTTTTGTTATGCTCACCTGGCTCCCACAGAGGCGTCGATCTGAACTGGACAGCTGCGGTCTCCACCAATGTGACGCGTAGGGCCGAGATGACAGACTGGACTGGCCCACCTAACTTTGTTTGCTTGGCCCGTAGGAATATTCTTCTGCAAATGGAGAAAGGGAATTAACCACCCGTGGAGTTGAGCGTAAATCCCCCCACCCCCGCTGTTCTCCCCACTAATCACCTTTGATGTCCCCTCTTATAGTCTCACCTGATGGTTTGAAAAGATGAGCTATCCATCCTGCATTGAGCGCAGGGGCGCGTAGATAACCAGTTGCTTCACTGGCTTGAAGGAATTGGTGAGTTTCAGAACAATATTGACTCCGAGATTCCTGGCAAGACGCCGTAAGTATGTAGTTCGTAAGAGTTCAAATGCCTGACTTTCACTCTTGTCCGATTCCTTGCAGGTTGCAGCTTGACCCTAGTGAAGAGTTCCTCGTGGCAACCGGTAATATTCTGGTAAGGATTTCTTTCCAACACAGTTCGATAAAATAATGTCAATATGTAACCTGTTGCTTTCTCCCTTATTCAGGCGCTGAGAGAAAGTATGAAGTCTCGGGGAATAATACCTCCGGCGGTAAAATCAGGTAAGTCTATTGTGGTGAGGAGGGTTCCCCTTGTTAGTCCCTTTGTTTCACCTTACTGTCCTTTTGTTTCCCCTTAGGGGCCGGGGTTCGGCGTAGATGCAGTGGAAGCTGCGCCGACCCGTGAAGAGGAATAGTACCCCCGGTGGTAAAATCAGGTAAGTCTATGGGGGGTAACTAATATTCCTCTGTGTATTCCCTTGGCTCACCTTGCTGTTCTCGTCTTCTCTTTAGGTGCCGGAGTGCGGCGGGAACATGCAGGAGGATGTGGTGGAATGTGAAGATGCTGCGAAGGCCGGTGAGTTCAGCGCGGCGCTGCTGCAGGCGAGGTGACGCGCACAAAATAACTTCTTTCTTCCAGCTCGAAGGCGCGATGGATCGGGAATTCAGGTAAGGATCAAAGGTATTGCTCTTGTTCTAACCTTTTCTCCTTCTTTCTCCTTCTTTCTCCCTTTTTCTAGGAGCTCCAAACTCGAGACGGGCAGAAGGCTGGATGCAGACTTGCAGGCACGGTGATCGTTACGCTGCTGGATGCAGAATAACGCGAAGCGTGTGCTGCTCTTCGGGCGTGGTTTAAATAGCCTCCAAAGTAGTCCCAGGTAAGTATTCATCCCCAGCCGCACCAGAGTAAAAAAAATAGTCCCTAGGTAAAGTAGTCCCTTCCAAGCCTCTTTTGGCTTGGAGCTCTTGCAGCATGGTCTGCCTCAGGTAAGTTTTAATCTATGAGCCTGGCACCTATGGCGCCAGGACTGACTCTCCATATGAGCCCCAAATAGCCCCTACAGGGGTTGTTGGGCTTGCTTGGGATAACTTGATGCCTGCTTCCGGGGTTGCTGGACTTGGTCTGGGTCCCCAGGGGTAAGCATCATGACACCTTTCCACCACCTCTTCCTACATCCAACTCTTCATCCTCCACCTTTTCTGTCACTTCATGTTCACACTCGCCCACTATCTCTTTGTTCTCCTTCTACCCCTTCCACACCAGTCTCCAGTGTATTAGATGATCACCTTGGAGTACTCAGGTAGCCATCACCAACCAAATCAGTTGGCCTTTCAGCATAGCCTCTATGCTCCCATTGCATCCTCTGCTTCATCCTTCATCCCTCCACTACTTCTTTCCTGGAGCCACCTGGATCTAGATTGAGACTATCTTTCCATCCTGTTCCGTCCTCCCTCTTTTCCTCTCGAAATACTCCCCTTCAGTTTCTCATCTCCTGCAGTGATTTATTTTCATTCCTTACTTCTCAGCTCTCTTCTGTCGTCCATTTCTTCCGGGCCCAAAGATCTATCTTCCTGTAAGTCTCTCTGACACTATCAGCACATTGTACCACTCTCTCCCCCCCAAACCACCTCCACCTACCTCTCCACTCTGATGCTTTTTCCTCAAACTATTCTTCTCTACCCCACCTCTTCCTAGTTCGTGTCTTGTGACACAGATCTGAAGGCCTCAGAGGCCAATGGCAATCATTCTGTTTAATGCTCCCTCTCCTATTCACCTCTTCTCCTTGCTCATTACTCCCATACTGCATTCCTCTCAATTTGTCACTCTACTCCCCTCACCAGCCATTACCTGTATCACTTAACATAAGGGCAAATATTAATAAGTATTCCACTGATGTAGTAGCACATTTTGAAGCATATTGTATGCAGTGTTGAAAATTGAATGCGTTAACATGAAAAATGAGAATATTTTTCTAGCTACTAAATTTACTGTATACCTTCTCTTCCTACACCTTGGGTTGTCTCTACCATTCACACAACTTCGATTGTATTCAGATTTAAGAGATGCACCACCTAAAGGTATGATACAACTATTTTGCCTCCTTATTATCACTTTGTCTTTTGTGTTGCTTACCTCTAATGGCGTGAAGTAGGTTTTAACCCAAACAAGTGTCAACTCTTCCTATGATCATGCATTTTTTTGGTGCTCAGCATGCTACAGAGACCTTATGATAAAGGGGGACTGAGAATGCTGGATTCTTAGCTATATTATCTTGCATGCCAGATGAAATATGTAGTAGGATGGCTTGCGGACGATCCCACAGTAGACACAGCACTGCTATAACCACCGATACAACATCTACACGTGAAAGACCTAATGTGGGTGACCCAGCCAGAACCACAAGGATATCCACAATTAGTAAAACTGGGCATGCAAATATGGCGTAGAACTTGTAAAAAACCGAACATAAAAGATCCAAGATCGCCAAAGATACCAATAGCTGCAGTTATGCCCGACAGCAGAGGCCAGTGTGCTGCTACACTGGGAAACGTGTGGGATCATTACCATAGGAGATCTGCAGGGAGAAAAAACACTACTACAGTTTCAAGAACTGCAGAAACTAACTGAGTTACAGAAGGGACAATACCTACTATACAATTATTTAGTGAACACAATCAAGCGCAGGTGGCCGACTATAGCGGGGGACACGGTGGGGCATGAAGAAGTAGAAACTATAATAAATATTTCAGAGGGTGGCCATACCATATCAAGGTTACATGATGTGTTAATAGTACACCACTCCAGAAGGGCATTGCGAGTTAAGGCTAGATAGGAATCAGACAAAGGCAAGGTCTTCACATAAAGGGAATGGCTGAAGGTCTCGAACTATCACAAGAAAGTCGCAAGGAATGCTAGACTGCAGATTCTACAATTGTACATAATACAGAGAGCTTACCTGACCCCGGAAGTGATTGCTGGATTTAAGGGCGCAAAAAGACAAAGTTGCCCAAAATGTACGGTTATAAATGCAGGAATGGTACATATGTTTTGGGAATGTAATATCATAAGGAGATTCTGGAACGAAGTTGCATATAAAGTGTCTATGGGAGGCATAGATCTAGATGTG
The DNA here is from genome assembly GCF_040938575.1 of Ambystoma mexicanum. Classification (NCBI taxonomy): domain Eukaryota; kingdom Metazoa; phylum Chordata; class Amphibia; order Caudata; family Ambystomatidae; genus Ambystoma; species Ambystoma mexicanum. The sequence continues at coordinate 1,191,719,849 of NC_090933.1, forward strand.
CAATCCCTTGAGGCATGCATACTAGGACTGTACCAGAGGGGCAAGAAAGGCAAAGCACTAGGAAAACTGAAAGACATGTTAGCCAAGCAATGGATTGCCATGCACTGGAAATCAGGGAAGGGTCTGCAAGTCTAAATATGGTGGAGAGACTGGCAAAAATGGGCAATAACAGAGACAGGGGGATGGAAACAGGAGATCAATGAGCAAAAGCAGGAACCGGGAGAAGCCTTGATACAATGGACTGGACCCAAATATGGAAAAGAATGTAATCTAAATTGCAATATGGTCACAGTGGTGTATATAAAGAACGGTAACAAGTGTAAAATATATGTATGGTAGCTACATCTGGTTTGTTGGGGGGAATGAAGTTGTTAACAAAAAAGCTACTAGAGAAGCATAAGTAGAAGATATAATATGCCAATTGTGGTAAAACTAAATAAAGACATTTTTAAAAAAAATTGATATGATTCTCATCTCCTCACTTGATCAGGAACTAGAAATGTATTTTCTGCTATAGAGCCGTTTTTGAAAAGGAAAGCCTATTTGTTCCTCCTGAAGGTTATACCCCATTTTCCTGTATGTTGGGGCAGTGCACCAGAGGCATACACGCGTAAGTACTGGCGACAATGGCAGCGTGCTGGCTAGGAGTGGGGTGGCTCTGTGCTATGCAAGGAGGAAGGGGAGGGCAAATTGGGGCAGAAAAGAGGAGGGGAAAGAGTTGCAGCATGGTTGGGATGATTATGGAAGGGTTCCCCAGTATGGTGGACCAGGCAGGCCAGGAACAAGGAATGGCTGGTAATGGGCCCTGTGATAATGTGACACTTTCAAACCTGCAATGCTGAAGCAGCATGTGGGACAAGTGATGTGCGCAATTCAACATACAATCTGGTAGGTTGACGATCCTATTGTGAATGCATAGAAGCAAGTCTTATGCATCGAGTAATACAATGGCTCTATGAGTTCTAACTGCCAGCCATCAATGCAAGTGTTGTTCTCTAACCAGTACTGCTAGCTCCTCAGTTCCTATTGCCACATGTTAATGGGAAAAGTATACACGAGGTGGCAATCAGTGCACTCCCTGGCTTCAGGGTCTACATGTAAGACTGAATTGTCAAGCATATACTTCTCACAGCCCATAGTTATTACTGCAAAACGAAATTCCCAGGAGACTTACAGGGTAATTCATAGAATTTAGCGCACAAGTGGCACACGCGGCTGGCGCACAGTGTGTGCGTGCGAATCTCTGCGCCAGCTGCGTGCGCTAAAATCCATTTCCGTGCACAGCGTATTCATGGATTTCAGCATCCAAAACTAGCTGTGGCGCAGCGACCCTGCAGCAGCGCCAGTTACACCCCCAAGAATGCCCTCGCGCAAGGAAAAGCAATCAAAATCCCCAATCCAGCGCAAAGGGCTGCGCTAACCCTGTACCAGTTTACAGGGCCGCCACACAGCAAACGCTGAGCGGTGAACGTGTATTTCTGTGGTTCGCGTGAAGTTTCACATGCGATGGGCCCTGGGCGAGCTGGGTACGTGTATTTTTGGGGTTCGCGTGAAGTTTCCCACTAATAGACCCTGTGCGAGCGGGGTACGTGTATTCCTGGGGTTCACGTGAAGTTTCACACGCAATAGGCCCTGTGCGAGTGAGGTACGTGTATAACTGGGGTTCGCGGGAAGGTTCACACGCGATTTGAGCAGGTTACGTGTATTTCTGGAGTTCGCGAGAAGTTTCACACGCGATGGGCCCTGGGCGAGCGTGGTATGTGTATTTCTGGGGTTCGCGTGAAGTTGCACACGCGATAGGCCCTGTGCGAGTGGGGTACGTGTATTTCTGGGATTCGCATGAAGTTTCACACGCGATAGGCCCTGTGCGAGTGGGGTACGTGTATTACTGGGGTTCGCGGGAAGTTTCACACGTGACTGGATCCGGGTAGTTGTATTTCAGGGCTGCGCAGGAAGTTTCACACGCGATTGGCCCTGTGCAGTGGGGTACGTGTATTCCTGGGGTGCGCAGGAAGTTTCACACGCAATTTTGCTGTCAGAGCAGGGTACGTGAATTTCGGAGGTGCGTGGGGAGTCCTACACGTGAATTGGCAGTGTGGGTCCTCCCAGGTGTTCCCTCTACACCCTCCACGGCCCCTGCAGGCAGCCCACACCACAGGGAACTACCCCACACCCCTGGTCATGCCCCGCAGGCAGCCCATCCTCCATGGGCATGCCCCCCAGCCAAGCCACATGTCAGCTTGCACCACTGATCACCAACTCATGTCCCCCAGCACCCCCACCCCCCAGCAGTGAGGGGCACCTGCCAGCAGGCCCCCACTCATGTCCCCCAGCACCCCCACCCCACCAGCAGTCAGGGGCACCTGCCAGCAGGCCCCCATTCATGTCCCACTCATGTCCCCCTGCACCCCCACCCCCCAGCAGTCAGGGGCACCTGCCAGCAGGCCCCAATCATGTCCCCCTGCACCCCTGCCCCCCAGCAGTCGGGGGCGCCTGCCAGCAGGCTCCCACTCATGTCCCCCAGCACCCCCGCCCCCCAGCAGTCAGGGGCACCTGCCAGCAGGCCCCCACTCATGTCCCCCAGCACCCCCACCCCCAGCAGTTAGGGGCACCTGCCAGCAGGCCCCTACTCATGTCCCCCTGCACCCCCATCCCCAGCAGTCAGGGGCACCTGCCAGCAGGCCCCCACTCATGTCCCCCAGCACCCCCACCAGTCAGGGGCACCTGCCAGCAGGCCCCCACTCATGTCCCCCTGCCCCCACGTCATGATGATCCTCAATCATGGGCCTTATGGCCAGCCTCCACAGCCCAAAGACCCAACCAAGTATTGCATCCACCCACATAGAAATGCCAATTACATGATACAACCCCAATGGCAAGTATGTAAATGAACACATGTCCGCCACACACACACAATGGGTGAAAGTGAATGTGAAAACCCATATCATGACATGCATGAAACCAATGAGATAATACCACACATGGAAGTATGATGAAAAAAATGTATTAAACACAACATGAATGTAATTAAAAAACAACACACAACAATGGGAATAAGAAAAGAAACGCTGCATGTCCGTAAAATAATAAAAAACAAGAAATCATAATCCAAAGAAATCCAAAAGAAATGGTGTCCAAAGTCTCAGTCCAACAAAGCAAATCCAAGGCAAAAAAGAAAGTGAAATCCATTGATCCATGGTGAAAAAAAAAAAAAAGATTAATCCACTGGTGAACTATGTACAAATCAACAATCCAGGGTCCATGAGCCCAACTAATGAAATGAAACCTACAAAAAAAGACTACCTAATAAAAAACTATATACAAAAACGTGGTGCATTGTCCAAGCGCTCCAAAATAAACAAAACAGAAAAGAAACCTAACACTATCTAACTATATACAATGGCGGCGGGCAAGTCCTGCGGCTCACTCTGTGGTGTCCCGGGCCAGGGCATCATCGAACTCCATGTCGATGTCCCGGAGGCGAGCCTCTGCCCTGGCCCCGAGTTCTCGCAGGGAGGCACTCATGGCCTGTTCCAACTCCCTGCGAGTTGCCTCGAGGCACTCTGCCCGCCTCAACGCCGGACGCATGGAGAACTCCGCCCTGACCATGGTAAGCCATGCCTCTTCCGCCCGCCGCTGCTCCGCATCTATCCGCTGGCCCAACCGCTGTCACACGGAAGACACTCCCATTCCTGGGTCCTCCTGCCCTCTGGCCGATGCCTGCCCCTCCGATGTTGATGGCCTCGAGCCATCATTGCTCCCACCTAGAGCCTGCTCCTGCTGCTGCTGCTGTCCATGTGCCCTGTCTGATGGTGCCTGCACATCCTCCATCAGCTGGTCTCCAGTTGTGGTGTCCACCCCTGCAGGACCGCCGACTCCCAACTGTGGCAGGGATGTGAGCTCCACCAAGCTGGCTGTGTTGGTTGGGCCAGGGCCACAGGGGGCCGTGGTGGAATCTGGGCCGGAAGACGGTGTGGAGAACAACTGCCGCAGAGACTCCACAGAGGAGGAGAGGTCCGCCAGAGTGCGTGACACATGTAGGAACCCACTGACCAGGGCCCCTCCCAGCAGTGCCACGTCACGACGCTGCTCTTCGTGATGGCGTGCGTTCTCCACCCATGAAGAACGCACGTCATCACGAATGACACGCATGCGCAATGCAACACCAACCAGGAAGGAGCCCATACAGTCGTGGGACCCCTCGTCCGCAGGTAGTGGAGAGGCAGATGACATGGCACTCTCCCCTACCTGCTGACAGGCCTGGGACGGGGCATCCCTGTGTTACGCTCACCTGGACCCCACAGGGGTGTCGATCGGACCCGGACAGCAGCGGTCTCCGTCAACGTGATGCATAGTGCAGAGATGAGTCTTGTCTGCTGGACCCGAAGTAGTATTTTCCTGCAAGTGGAGACAGGGATTAGCCACCTGTGGGTTTTAGTGATGGCCTCCCAACTGTTCTCGCTCTCCCCCACTAATCACCTCCGATATCCCCTTAGTAACCTCACCTTATGTTCGTAAAAGATGAGCTCTCCATCCTGCGTGTCTTGCAGGGGCGCGTAGATACCAGTTACTTCACTGGTTTGAAGGCGTTGGGAGAGTTCCGGTAAGTATTGACTCTGAAGTCCCTGGCGGAATTGGTAAGTATCAAGTTCAACGAGTTCAATGTGCCCGATGTTCACTCTTGTCCCCTTCCTTCCTTAAATTGCAACTGAGTTCGTGAGAAGAAGGTCTCGTAGCTGCTGCTGGCATTCAGGTAAGAGTCTGTGTTACCCAACGCTGTCCGGTAACTATTGCATGCGTTAACGTGTTGTTTTTCTCCCTCTTTACAGATGTGGCATATGAAAATGTGGAGAGTTATGGAATAATACTGCCGGTGGAAAGTCTATGGTGGTACGAGGTTGTATTTGTTGATTCCCTTGGCTCACCTTGTTTTCTCTTGTGTCCCCTAGGTGCCGGATTATGGCGAAGAAATGATGGAGACAGTGCCGGATCGAAAGATGCTGTGAGAACTGGTGAGTATGGCGCCGTGCTGGAGCTGGCGAAGCGAAGCGTGCAGGACTGATATACTTTCCAGGTCCGGAGATGAAATGGTTCCGGAATTAGGTGAGGAATTTGAAATAAGTTTGTTTTCTAACCTTTTCTTCTTCTTTATTCTAGGAGCTCCGGATTCGAGGCAGGCGTGGCAGAAGACTGGATGCTGGCCGCAGGCACGCGGGCGTGGCAGAAGACTGGATGCTGGCTGCAGGCACGGTGAGCGTCACACTGCTGGATGCAGAATAACGCGAAGCATGTGCTGCTGTTCGGGTGTGGTTTAAAAAGCCTCCAAAGTAGTTCCAGGTAAGAAGTTCCCTAGAGCCACGCCCGAGCAAACAATAGTCCCTGTAACAAAATAGTCCCATCCAGGCCTCATGTAGGCTTGGACTCTTTTGCAGCATGGTCTGCATCAGGTAAGTAAAGTCTATGAGCCTGGCGCCTATGGCGCCAGGACTGATTTCTATGATGAGCCTGGCACCTAAGGCGCCAGGACTGAACCCAGACAGCCCCTAGCCGGGGCTGCTGAGGTTTAAACAAATGTCTGGATGCTTGCTCCCGGAGCTGAGGGCCTTGGTCCTGATGCCCGGGGGTAGGCATCATGACAGCCTCTAATCAGCCTCATCAAAAGACACAGCGTCATATGCTACAATTACGAAGACTGTCTCAAAGAACTCTACCAATGGATGAACACTAATAACCTTAAAATTAACCCAGATAAAACAGAAATCATGATTTCAACCAACAACCAAGGAAACAACCAGGACAGACCATGGCCCACAGAACTGGGAACCGCACCTGAACCATTGAAAGTAGTCAGAAAGCTTGGAATCCTAATAGACAACGAGCTAACACTAGAACCACAAGTCAACGCAATAATTAAGAAATGCTGCTTCCATCTGCACAGTATCAAAAAGATACAACCCTTCTTCTCCTTCACGCACATAATACTTGCCATCATCTTGCTCATCATGTCCAGAATAGATTATGCCAACAGCACATACCTTAGATTGCCGGAGTACTTGCTGAGGAAACTACAACAAAAATAGAATGCAGTTGCCAAACTTCCTTAAACTCTCTCTAACAGACCTCATGACAGCGGCGCTTAGGATGCCACATTGGCTCCCAGTCATAAAACGAATCGCCATCAAAACAATGTGCATAGCACAAAAAGCAATCCACAGCCAGGGAGCGTAATTCATACAAAAGAAAATCACCAGCTACAAACCAGCAAGAACACTTAGATCCAGCAACAACATCCGCCTGAAACCTAAACACTACACAAGAAAACAACTTGACGGAGCAGCCTTTTTTTGCATAGCCATAAAACTCTGGAACACCAACCCGGAAAAAATACGCACTATGGAGGACCGTGTAAAAGTCACCAAAAAAAGAAAAGAAACCTGGCTCTTCAGATCCAAAGTGGATGACAATGCCTGGACAACATCTACATGCCACGAAATAAGCAAAACACGCAGAAAGGATCTCCACGAAACCAGTGACAAACCAAACACACCCAACATGAACCAAGACCATGCAAGGGAACCTATCCCCCATCAACACAACCCAACTCGCTAAATCATGAAAAAACCAAGAAGAGAAATCTACCAGGAAAGCAGGGAGTAAGGCCATTAATGTACTCCAGAGATAACCCGCCACTCTAATTGCCTGATATCATATACCTACCTACATTTAGCCTACTAGCATTGGGTGGACTTATCTTACATGTGGCTTAGCTGCGTAGGTTGGCCATGTTATGCACTTGGCTTGTGTGTGTAGGTTGGTCACGTTCTGCATCTGGTCTAATAATATGGCTAAGCCTTGGGCTCCCTGCTACACCCTGGGACAGTCACTGGTGGCATCAGTGTCGTGCTGGGGTCTGTTTCCTGGGTCAGATTGTTGGGGTGGGAAGTGCATCAAGCTTCGAATAAACTGTTAGGGTCAGGAAATGTGTTGCACCTGTATGGAGTGCTGGGGGGGTGGGAAGTGTGTCACACTTGGATGGCCAGTTGTGGGAAGGAGATATTTCACATGTGGCTGGACTGATAGGGTTGAGAAGTGCATTGCACTTAGACTAATTGTTTGGGGGAAGAAATAGTGCCGCACTTGGATGGAATTTTGGGGACAGGGAATGTGTCACATTTGGATGGATTCTTCGGGGTAGGAAATGTATTGCCACTAATTAACCGTACTAAAAACTCACTACTCTGCATACACACCCTCAAACTCAGAACTAAACACAAACATACATCTAATTCACCACAAACTGCACGCACTTCACAACACCCAACCCAACCCAACATGAAAACCATCCCTACACAATGATACCCCAACACCATATGACGGCTACCAACCAAAAAAGCACAGTAACCAACAGCATATCAAAGCTCTCTTGCTCTGCTGCTTCTTAGTCCTTTAAACAAACCCCCACATCTTTCCTTCCATTGCAGACCCTCCAGAGCGCCAAGAGACCACGCAAGTGACAACAGTGCGTGGTACAAGACCCATTAACATTACTTTCATTGAGTTCGAAGAGCATGAGATATGATGATGTGTGCCTGCCGTTCTGTCATTTAGGGGGCCTCTAATGTGCACTATGTGACCAATCCAGGGAATTTGTCCCCTCTCTCCAGGAGGAAGAAAACCCCTTTGGGACTGGGGAGGTGAGTCTGCTAAGCTGAACACCCCTTAGGGCACAGGGCAAGCGGGACCCCACTGGGGATTAACTTCGCCTGCAGGACAGGCAATCCCTCAACAGGGATACACGCGATCCTCATGAGAGTCCCAAGCAGTGGAGAATGCCTGAGCAGCTGACAAGTGTGGCGACGAGGAACCAACACCAAAGCCCCACAGGATGAAAGCAGGAAGGGAGAGCCACCTCTGTGAGACACAGAATGCTGGGAAGATGGCCAAAGATCGAAGCTGTGTCAGACTGCAGAAGCACTGCATGGAGACAGAAGGTATACGCAGTCGCTCCAGGGAATCGGGAGGGGTGCTGAAAGGCCCAAAGAGACCTGAAGGAACGGTGAGAGAAATCAGACCCCAAGGTGAAGTGAGAGAAACAAGGCGCCCCAGGTAGGGTGAGAGAAACCAAATCCCAGGGCGAGGTGTGACCAGAGACGACTGGGATGGGTAAAAACCAGGTGATAACTAAAGAGTAGCATGAAATTCCTTGGTAGAGAGCCCAAGGAGAGTACCTCGTGTGGACTTCCGAACCAAAAGGTTCCCAACGGTAGCAGAAAAACAGAGACTGATAAGCCCAAGGACAAAGTAACAACTCAAAGACTGATGCACACCGCTAGGAGGGGAAGCTTGAAAAGACATTTGGTGTCCTGATTTGAACTGTAATACAGTGCAAGGAGCCCCTTTGTTCTGATAAAGAAAAATCAAAGTGGTGTTGGAAACCAGTCACCATTTGTTCTTTTTGGGCCAAGGCCCTTTTTGTTAAAGTTAGGTTATTTTCATTAACAGTGGTGGGGATAGCAATCGGCTCAGAGTAGGTTTCCGGAAGAGAGACTTTTGCTTACCTTTCTTTCTTATTCTTTTTATGGTATTTATTGAGTGCAGACCTAGCTTTGAGAAGCAATAGAATGCTTTATAGAGGTATACAACAGTACAGATGCATAACAGAGTACCCTTTAGGTGCCTTTCTTTATTTGAGAGTAGGGCCGAGAAACCTAGGGACAGCTTAGTGTTCAAATAAAGAGCTTTTTAACTCAAAATGCCATCCTGATTACAAAATGCCATCCTGATTACAACATAACACATCCAACATTACTTTATCAATACTATGTAGCCACTAAACCTGCCTAGGCATGCACACATTTTCCTAGCTTTGACAAAAAAGTTCAGGCCGCAAACAATCTAACTTATTTATTTCAGATAGCCAATGGAACCCCTGCATGCCATTTCCCATATCTTGCCATAATTTTAAAAGGAGTTATTAAAACCCACACAATGCAATCAGGTCCATACTTGAAACTCTGTCCAGTGTGCTGCTGCTGCTGCTGCTGCTACTTTCTTTAAAAAAAGAAATCCCGATATTACCCAGCCACCACCCACACGCATCAAACAAACCCCAACTTGTGGTAAAATAGCCTGCACCAAGCAAACAACAGGACATCTATAAATATGGCAATCGGAACAGGCAGTCACTGTGAGGCACCAGAGAAATCAACACTCAATCACAGAGTCTACAGAATAAACCGAAAAAGTCAATATTTTCTGCTCTGTCGGATGCCTAACCATATATAAAAAAAGACTGGCCAAACATACAGAATACCTCCATTGCGCACCCTCAATAATATACTGCCGATCTCACGCTAAATGTCCCTATCACCCCAACTAAATGCACATTGCAGCAGAGATCAACATATATAGAGCCTCACCCTGAAACCCATATTGACAGAGATAAGAAGACATTGTAACAGCCAATTGGGAAGGTTGACAAACATGAGCAAATTAAGAGAAGCAAAGGAGAGTCTTCTGCATCATTTAGTATTCAGATTTGGGGCCAGGTGGTATTGCTCAAAATGCTTTTATCTAGGAGGATGTGTAAGGGTCACAGGCCTCCAACAAGCTATTTAAGAAACACGCCTTGTTTTGAAAGATGCACAATCTTGCCGGGAAGGTTTAATTTACTTGCCTGTAACTATTGTTCTCCAGCATGTGTCTGGTATGGATTCACATGCTCATGAATAAAGAATACACAGCAGTATAACTTTACACATCCACCGGAGGTGGCAAGGCTCAACAGAAGAAAATTAATTCTTACCTCTGGAACAGACTCACCTGAAGCGTACAGGTTTGCGCAACGCTGCTTGGTTGACTCTGGACTCCTCCCTGGAATCCCTGTTGACACAGTAGAACTTTGTGAAGGTGTGCGCGGACCTCCATGTAGCAGCCCTGCAGATGTCTAGCGGGGCACACCAGACATGGATGCCATCGCCGCAGAAATCGCTCTGGGGGAGTGGGCTCTCGGACGGCCCGGCAGCTGTTGGTTCGCCAACCGATGGCAGTGCCTGATGCAGCCGGAGAGCTATCTTGAAATGGGAGCCTTGGACAAGGCCTTCCCATTGCTCACAGGACCAAAGTTCACAAACAATTGCGAAGTCTTCTGTAAACTCTTTGTGCGCACCACGTAGAACTTCAAGGCGCAAGCAACAGGTAACACCAAAGGCTTGTTGAGGTGGAATTCCGACGGAACGTTCGCATGAAAAAGAGGTACGTACGCAGTACCACCCTTGATTCGTGTAAAGTCAGGTACGGTTGCTTGCAGAAATGGGCCTGTATTTCACTTACACGTCTGGCTGGAAGAGGTGATGGCCACAGCGAAAGCTGTCTTCCACAAGAGAAACTTGAGTGGGGCCTGATGCAGACTCGAAGAGGGCTCCCATGAGCCTTGTCAGAACCACGTTGGGTCCCCATGCCGGGTCAGGAGCCTTCACCGGTGGGAAGGATCGGAGAAGACCTCTGAGAAACTCCTTGATGAGTCTGTGGGACCACAGCGAGGATATCCCCAGTGACCTGGTGTAGCGGGAGATAGCCGCCAGATGTACCTTGATGAATGGGTGAGCAAGTACAGCTTTTGCCAGGGACAGCAAGTACGGAAGGATTTGAGGAGCCGTGACCCTGAGGGGTAATGTTTTGCGACCGGCACCCCATAGCAGAATGTTTCCACTTATGGCCATAGCACTTCAAAGTGGACGATGCCCTGGCCTTGACGAGGACCTCCCTGCAGTCGCTGGCAACTTCTAAACTCTGAGGCTGCAGGAGCCAAGCCTTCAGGTTCAACAATCCTGGGTCGTGATAAAGGATTCCGCTTCCCTCTCTGGTGAGCAGATCCGGAACCACCGGCAACTTGACTGGAGGTGACGTTGATAGGTTGAGAAGGTCCGGATACCGAATTTGCCTCGGCCATGCCGGGTTGATGATTATCATCTTGCATTGGCACTGAGTGTGTTGACTCGCAGCAGGAGAGGGAATGGAGGGAATGCATACAGAAACAGCCTTCTCACAGGAAGGAGAACACGTCCCCCAAGCTCCTCGGCTGGTGCAACCTGCTGGCAAACCTCTGGCATTTAAAGTTTGCCGCCTCATTCAACGAACAGATGGTCCACCTGATCCTGACAAAGCACTGACTCGTGGTTGGAGCGCAGTTCCCTGCTGAGGGAGTCTGCAATGGTGTTCTTGACTCCCGCCAGCGGGAGAGGGACGAGGAACATCCCCTGTCTGACTGCCCAGTGCCACATGTCCTGAGCTTCCTTGGAGAGCGCCGGGGATCGAGTGCCCCCATTCTTTCTGATATAGAACATGGTGGAGGTGTTTTCCATAAAGATCCTCACCACCTTACCTTTCAGAGACGGTAGGAATGACTTGAGGGCCAAGAGTACTGCCTGTAGCTCCAGGATGTTGATATGCAGATCCTTCTCCTCCGGCAGCCAAAGGCCTCTGGCGTGCAGACATTCGGTGTGCACTCCTCAACCTTCCAGGGAGGCGTCCGTGGTGACTGTCTCCTGGTATGGGGGGGTTTGAAATCCTGGGCCTTGGACTATGTGGGAGCAGACTATCACCTGTCAGAACTCCTCGTTGAGAGGGATCTTCTCTGTGAAACTTCCAGACACTTGTATCCAACAGGTATCCAGGAATTCTTGTAGGGGTCGCAACTGCTACCTGCAGAGACAAATGAGGTAGATGCAGGACGAAATGCCCAGCGATGACTTGACAGCTTGCACCGTGACCATCTTCACCGACGGCAGTCGAAGCTTTCCTTGAATAACTGACAGCCTCTCCTCCGAGGGCAACGCCAGGCAAGATGCCGTGTTGAGTCTGGCACAGAGGAACAGCGCGTTCTGCAATGGCATTAAGCAGGACTTCGGGTAGTTGATGGAGAATCCTAGATCTGTCAATAGTCGGACGGTCACCGTCATGTGTTCATCGGCCAGCCCCCGTGAGCGGGTGGTTATCAGCCAATCATCTGCATATACGTGTATGCCCTGAAGACGTAGATGGGCCGCCACTGGTGCCAGGCATTTTGTGAACACTCTTGGCGTCGACTTCAAGCAAAGCGATAGGGCCTTGAACTGATAGTGCTGGCCCTGCACCACGAAAATGTAGAAATTGCTTATGTTGCTTGTGAATGACGATGTGGAAATAGGCGTCCTCCGAGTCCAACGAAATCCCCTTCTTCCAGTTGGCTGAGCACGTGCTGCAAGGTAACCATCTTGAACTTTTGGAACTTGTTCAGACGTCGTAGATCCAGGATGAGTCTCCAGCACACGTCTTCTTTCTAACTAGAAAGCATCTGTAATAGACTCCAGAGCCCTGGAGCCGTTCAGGAACTAGCTCAATCGCCCCTTTCCGTAGCATGGCTCGTACTTCTTCCAGAAGTTGATGGTTGTGCTGCTCCTGATGGGGAACCGGCAGAGTACGAGGACACCTGCGTTGGAATTCCAAGGAGTGCCCCTGGGTTGAGAGCGTCCAGCACCCATCTGTTGGTGGTGATCTTCCTCCACTCGTTGACTAACTTCATCAGCCAGCCTCCCACTGGGGTGCACAAGTGGGGGCCCATCGTCTTGGCCGGTTCAGACTTGGTTGGGCGCTGGCGTCCTGCCCTGCAGACGACAGCGATGCTGTCCTCTGCCACAGTCGGCCTGGGAGCCGCCTCTGTATGCTTCTTCCATGGAGGACCAGGAAGGCTGGCTGTAAGACATGGAGAAATCTTTTGATGACCTGTTCGATTTTTCCCTGGAGGAGAAAAAAGAGGAGCGGTGCAGCTGGACAGTGCTGAGGGAACGGGCCAGCTCTGTATCCAACTTGATGGTCTGGAGGGACTTGTCGAAGGCCTTCCCAAACAGATATTCCCTGTCGAAGGGCATGCCCAGTACCTTTGCTTGGACCTCCAGACGGAAGTTAGTGGCCTTCCTCCATCGCTGCCGACGAAGACAGGCACTGTTCCCCATCTGCGGAAACCTATGTCAGCGACGTCCACTGCCACCGTGATGGCATGGTCCGATGCCAAAACCCAATCCTGGAAGAGGGCGAGGGCTGCCATCTTCTTATCGTCAGGGAGGAACTCCAGGATCGGTCCTAGCTTGTACCACAATTTCTTGTCGTACCTGGCTAGGATCGCCAGGTCGTTGGCCGCCTTGATTGTGGACGCTGCTGTGTAAAGCACCTTCTTCCCCATGGCGTCCATCCTTTTTCCCCCCACCCTCGCTGTCCGGAGGGACTGAACGATTATGATGGGTTAGCCGGCCGTTTCTTCGTGGACGCCGACACCACCAAGACCAGCGATTGTTGCAACCTCAGGCACTTTGGTGCGCAGTCCGGCACTGTATACTTCTTCTCCAGCCTATCTCGCTTAGCTGGAGCCGTGTTTTTCATGAGGGCCAGGCCCTCCTCCCAAATATCATCCAGAGAAGGCACTGCCATGATCGTCTTCCTTTTGGCCTCTCGCCTTTGGTACAAGAAGCCCTCCTTCTTGGATTCCTCGGGCTCCAGCTGAAAAAGCTCAGAGGTGCTGGCGATCATGGAGTGGTACAATCCCAACTCATCCGGTGGGGAAACCTTGTGAGGAGCATCCAAATGTGGCGATTCATTGTCCGCGGGGACAAAGTCTTCGTCTTCATCTGTGCTTGTGGCCGTATCCATCCCTGTCCCCATCTCTGAGTCCGATGGGGGTGTACGGGCCAGACGCGGTGGATGGATTTTATATCGGGGCGTCAGGTGATGCTTCCTCTTTTTAGACGGAGGCTGATCAGGGTCTTGGGGCACTGCAGGTACTGGTGCCAGTGGCATTCTCAGTTGGATCTCTGACACCAAGGAAATGTCCATCGGCTGAGAAGGGAATAGTTTCTTACCTGTAACTCCATTTCTCCAGCATTGGTATCTTTCATGGATTCACATGCTTAGAATATTCCCCGTCGTCAGGCTGGGAATCCCCGGTACATTATATAGACCCTTTCCCGTAGGAAAACTTTTTCGACGCTTATGCGTCCTATCCACCTCGTTTTGTATCATGCGTGCCCGTGCCGTCAGGACGCCATGATATAAATACAGGACCCGCCCCCGCGCTCCCTCAGATTTCGGCCCCAAAAGTAGTGGGGGAACCAGTTTGCATGGCCAGGGGAGGCAGGCGGGCGCATGTGAATCCATGAAAGATACCAATGCTGGAGAAATGGAGTTACAGGTAAGAAACTATTCCCTTCTCCAGCATTGGATCTTTCATGGATTCACATGCTTAGAATAGATTACATAGCAGTACCATCCCGAAGAGAGGAGGCGTGCATGCAAACTCACATACTTTCCTCACAATGCCAGTTCTCTATGGTCATGCACCCATCAGCAATAGTTAACATAGAGAACGAACAATATTCAATCATAATTGCAACCAGATCTAACCCCTCAACCGGGGCTTACCTTATTGGAATAGGTGTCGAAGCACCGCCTGTCCCATCCGAGTATCTTCGGCATGTTGTTGTGACAAGCAGTAATGGCGGGTAAAAGTGTGTGTAGCCGCCCAGGTAGCCGCCATGCATATGTCCCCCAGAGGGACTCCAGACCACAGCGCCGTCGACGATGCCGCCGCTCTAGTGGAATGAGCTCTTGGGCGTCGCGAAAGAGGCTTCCCAGCCTTGGAATGGCAGTACGAAATGGTAGACGATACCCATCTCGACAGTCCTTGCTTTGAAATGGCTTTGCCTTTAGCACCCAGACCATAGGCCACGAACAATTGCCTCGTTTCCCTGAAAGGTTGCGTGCGATGAAGATAAAACTTGAGAGCCCTCTTCACGTCTAATGTGTGTAACGTGCGCTCCGCTCCCGAGCATGGCGTAGGTAAGACAATAGAGGAATGTTTATGGAACACTGAAGGCGCTTTCGGTATGAACTGTGGGTTAGTGGCCAGGACCACCTTGTTCTTAAAAAATCTTAAGTATGGTGGGTCTACCATTAGAGCTTGGATTTCCGAAATACGTCGGGCTGAAGTGATGGCCACCAGAAAGGCCAATTTCCAGGACAAAAACTTCAGAGACGCCGATGACATTGGTTCAAAAGGAGGTTTCATAAGAGACGCTAACACCAGATTGAGGCTCCACACCGGAGGAAATCTCTTCTCGGGAGGGAAACTCCTGAACAACCCTTTAAGGAAGTGCTTAATCAGGCGGTCGCTGAATAACGGTGCGGAATGTCGTTGACGTGTAAACCTGGAGATGGCGGCCAGGTGTACTTTTATCGACGACACCGATAAGCCCTTTTGAGCTAAGAACAGCAAGTATGGAAGGAGCTGTTCCGGCATAATCGACTGCGGATCCAAACCTGGTTGATCCCCACACCACTGACAGAAACTCCTCCACTTGTACGAGTATGAAGTGTTTGTGGAAGGTGCTCTTGCCGCTTGCAGAATACGACGACACTCCTCCGGAATCGTTAGCTGGCCAAATTCGGCGAAGTCAGGAGCCAGGCCGTCAACTTGAGGCTGTCCGGGTCGTGATGCCAGACGATACCCTCCTGTCGAGACAGAAGGTTGGGGATCTTCTTGAACCTCATTGGCTCCGCCGCAGCCAAGTGCAGCAGGTCTGAGAAGGTCTGAGAACCACACTTGTCTGGCCCAATACGGGGCTACCAAAATCACTCGACATGGGTACTTGAGGATCCATTGCAGGAAGAGGAAAAGGAGGGAATGCGTACAGGAATTTGTTCATCCATGGGAAGGAGAACGCATCTCCCAGTGAGCCCTGCTGGGGCCATCTGCTTGCATAATGCGGGCATTTTCTGTTGTCCTTCGTCGCGAACAGATCGATGGAAGGATGTCCCCACTTCTTGAATGCATGTTGTAGTTGCTGGTCGCTCAGAACCCATTCGTGAATCTCGTTCATTTCCCTGCTGAGGGCATCTGCCTCCACATTTCTCACTCCTGGTAGGTGGACCGCCAAGATAAGCATGTTGTGTTGCAGGGCCCAATGCCAGATTTTCTGTGCCTCCGTCGACAGGGTCCTGGAACGTGTTCCTCCTTGTTTCCTTAAGTAAAACATTGTAGTCGTGTTGTCCGTCATGACACGCACCACAGAGTCTCTCAGTTGAGGAAGAAAGGATTTTAGAGCCCACCGCACTGCTCTCAGTTCTAGCAGGTTGATATGCAGGGAGGACTCTTGTAACGACCACCGGCCTTGTACTTGTAACGTCTCCAGATGAGCTCCCCATCCGCTCAGCGATGCATCCGTCACCACCGTCTTCTGGAACTCCGGTTCCACCAGAGGCATTCCTTTCGTTAGATGAGTAGAAACTCTCCACCAGCGGAGTGCTTGTACCAGTTGTTCGTCGATGACCAGTCTGTCGGACCAGCGACCTTGGCTCTGCATCCAACGGTCCACTAGAAATTCCTGGCAAGGTCTCATAAACAGGCGGCAGTTGTTTATCAACGGAATGCAGGACGACATGGTCCCTAGCAGGGACATGTATTTGCGCACCGACACCCTGGTACCGCATTTCCATTCCGACACCTTGCTTAGTAGCTTCTGTGTTCTTTCGCTGGATGGTCTTACAAGGCCTGTGTGCGTATGAAACTCCGCTCCTAGAAAGACCAAGGTCCCCGAGGGCTCTACCGAGGACTTGCTGAAGTTTATCGCGAAGCCCAGTTCCTGTAAAAGGGACATCGTGGCCCCCAGACTGTTTCGTGTTTGTTCCATGGACGAGCCTCTGACCAGCCAGTCGTCTAAATATGGATAGACATGGTGACCGTCCTTCCTTAAATGGGCCGCTATAGGGGCCAAGCACTTGGTGAACGTCCTGGGGGAGGACTTGAGACCGAACGGGAGGACCTTGAACTGAAAATGCTTTTGCCCGACGACGAACCTTAAATATTTCCTGTGTCGTGGACGTATTGGGATATGAAAATATGCGTCCTGAAGATCTAGCGACGACAGATAATCCATGGGTTGCACTGACCTGATAACCTCCTGGAGCTTTAGCATTTTGAATTTTTGAGCTCTTTATCCATTTGTTGAGTACCGTCAGGTCGAGAATGGGCCTCCATTTTCCATTTGGCTTCTTGACGACGAAGAACCGGGAGTAAACCCCTTGTCCTTCCTGTGCCACAGGAACCCGTTCTACCGCTCCTTTTTGTAGCATAAGCGCCACCTCTTGTCTTAGAACTCGAAGGTGGGGCTGGGCCGAAAACACTGGCGGAAGACTTGGAGGCCTGTTTTTGAATTGCAGCGCATGACCCATGCGAACCGTGTCCAGAACCCATCGATCTGTGGTGTTGCATTCCCATTGGTCGATATGATGAGCGACTCGACCCCCCAGGACGTTCCGAAGGCCGTCATTGGTTGCTGGTTTGCTTGTCCTTTGTCGACGAGGGACCCGAGCCTCGTCGTCTGGAGGTTTGATAATCTCTGCCTCTACATGCCGACTGGGATGCCCGTCTGTAGCCTTGTGAAGAGTATGAGGGCCTGTTAAATCCACGGTCCCTAGAGGCTCCAAAGCGGGAGTTTCCGGAGGCGCCCCTGAAGGGGCGAAAAGAACGAAAATTTCTACCTGTCTGGAGGGCACCCAGAGACCTAGCGGTATCCGTGTCTTCCTTCATCCCCTTCAAGGCTTCATCGACCTTGTCTCCAAACAGATGTTCTCCTTCACATGGCATGTCTAGAACTTTGTACTGGACTTCAGGTCTAAAAGTAGTACATTTGAGCCACGCTTGTCGACGAAGTACTACACCATGATTGATTTGTTTGAACCCCGACTCTGCTAGGTCCACTGCAATATTAATTGCATGGTTTGAGGCCTCCTCACCATCCCGTACTAGTAACATGGCTGCTTTGCGATGTTCTTCCGGCAGGTGTTCTAGGATAGGGGCTATTTTATGCCACATCTCCCTATCGTAACGCGATACAATCGCCAAGGAGTTGGCTGCTCTTACCGTCGTGGCGCCGACTGAGAGCACCTTTTTCCCGAAGGCGTCCTGTCTTCTTGCCTCGCTTTCTGGAGGGGTTGAACATTTTTGCTGTACTCTGGCCTTCCTAGCCGCTGCCGCCGATACCACAGAGTCTGACAGTGGCTGTGATGTTAGACATTTTGGAGTGGACTCCGGAGCTTTAAACTTTTTCTCAATACGCCCCTTAATAGCCGGTTCCGAGAACGGATGACGCATCGTCTTGAGGCCTTCTTGCCATACGTGGTCCAGGATTGGGATGGCAAAGACCGATTTCCTCCTTTGACCCATGTGATCAAAAAGAAAACAATCTTTCTTCTGCTCCTCAGGAATTAAGCTGAAGTCGGAACACGCTTTTGCCATCATTGCATGGAAGGCTCCCACATCATCCGGCGGAGACGGTTGTGCCTGGCTCCTCGTAGACTCTACCTCTACATCCGAATTCCATGTTGGGTCTCTCGAAGGTGACAGGGAGATGTCCGACCCTGAGTCCCCTCGTATAGAATCGGACTCCGATAGCTCACCCTCCTCTTGTGCTCGAGGACGATCCTTCACCACCTGGGAGGTCGAAGGGCTTTTGGTCGTCGTGCGAGCTGCTTGAGCTTGTTCGTCGACGGAAGGTGCAGAAAATATCGACGATGAAGTGCCAGGCTGAGGGATCTGCGTATCCAGACGCTGTAGTAGCTTCTGAAGTGTATTAAGCACATCCAGAGACAAAACCGTCTGGGGGGTCAGCAACGTCGAGGATAGAGGGACCACACCCCCACTCGCACTCGTCGTCGACGTATTGGAAGGCCGTAGGCCCAAGTCCGACGGCTGCATAACCATGTCACTTTCTCCTTCCATCGAGGACCCCGGCAAGGCCGTGTCTTGCAGCAGGACCTCAGGGGGGCCGGTTCACAAACCTCTGGCTGCCAGGCCATAAATTGAGTCCCCGTCGACGAAGGAATCCCCACTGCTGCTGCCTGAATAGTAATTGGCATCGTCAGCGATACCGGTGTCGACGAGCCAGTCGCCGGCACCGAGCCTTTAGACTTCGTAGCCGATTTCGTTGCCGACTTCCCTGCTGAAGCGTCTCGACTCACGGAAGACCTAGGACGGTCCCCTGAGGAGGATTTTGATGCCGCTTGCCTCTCCGTCTTAGAGGATGAGGAGGACTTTTTGTGTGATGAGGAAGACCCAGCATGCTTCCCTGCATGCTTGTCCGCAGGACATTTTTCGACAGGACTCACCTTCTTCGAGGGAGGTTCCGACTTGCTCCTGGAGGCCGTGGAGCCAACTTCTGATGCCGGATAGGCCCCCGCTCCGTCGTTAAGCCAGTCGACCAACCTCCTTTTTCGGTCTTTAAGGGTTTTTTGGGAGAAACCCTGGCATATCTCGCATGTATCCGCCGTGTGGTGCGGGTGGAGACAGTAGATACAATCCATGTGGGCATCACCTTCATAGACTTTTTTGAGTCCACATGTCGCACAAGGACGGAATAAAGCTTTTCCAGACATATTTTCTTTAGAACGTAACTTCGCCGAAGCGAAAACACAACCTAGCTACAATTAGCAGTAACCGCGAGGATCCCACTACTTTGAAAGACGGTTGAAATCTGAGGGAGCGCGGGGGCGGGTCCTGTATTTATATCATGGCGTCCTGACGGCGCGGGCACGCATGATACAAAACGAGGTGGATAGGACGCATAAGCGTCGAAAAATTTTTCCTACGGGAAAGGGTCTATATAATGTACCGGGGATTCCCAGCCTGACGGGGAATATTCTAAGCATGTGAATCCATGAAAGATCCAATGCTGGAGAAGGGAAAGAAGGAAAACTCGGCCCTGCGCCGCCCTCATCGTCCTAGTGGACCGTATTGCATGGACCTGTCTGCGGACGACACCTCCATAGTTTGATCAGCGACCTGGGAGGACTGTTTCGGGGCCTCCTCGACCCGCCCCTTTTTCCTCCCTGAGGGTTCTGAACTGGGACATGTGCCGGTACCTTTACCCCATCTGGAGAACCTACAATCTTTGCCAAAACCTCTGCGGCGGTGTCGCACTATGGGGGCAGGGACACTTTCTGAGCTGTGGGGGCCACCCCCATAGGATCAGCATCCGTAGCTGCCGTGGTATGAGTAGCCATCGATAAAGTTGCCGATAAGGACTTTGTCTGTGCCGGTTAAGCTTGCTTGGGCTGCATGGCCGCCTTCTCCTTGGTCCTTGGCTTATCGGATTACTCCCGCAGCTTAGCTGGGGTGGATAACTTCCTTTTTGAAGAGGAGCTCGACGGTAGGCTGGCAATGAAAGTGGAAGGTGATGCTGAACACGCCCTATCCTACTTGGCACCCGCATCAGACGGAAACCTGGTGGACTCTGACTTGCAGATCTTGGCCTTATCTTACACCCCCATGGATGGGGCGATCTGACAGGACTTAGAAGACCGCTCCTCGGACTGGCCGGTCCTGCTCGTAGCACAGGTCAGAGGCCTTGTTTGAGCTGAGTCAATGCTACCAGCCTACTATGCCCGTCTTTCGTCTTCTTCTTAGAGAAACCCAGTCTTATTTAATTATTTATTTAGAATTATAAAGCACACAGCGGCCCGGGGGCATCGTGGCGCTGTTACAGAATATTCACTTGGTGCATGTTATACAGGTTATACAGGGTATACATTCAGTGCAGGTTATAACATTATTGCAGGAGTATATGTATACAGCAGTATATGACATTGTAGAAAGGTGTTACAGGTTACAGAGGGAAAGCATTAGAAACAATGCATGACATAAAGTGGTCTAGTTGAATAGCTTTGTTTTTAGAGCTTTGCTAAAGGTTGTCAGGGATTCTTCTATTCTTAGACTGAGTGGGAGTGAGTTCCAAGCTTTAGGGGCTAGAACCTCAAAGCTAGAGCCGCCTGCTTTAGCTCTGTTGAATGCAGGGACTGAGAGTTGGTGTGAGTATTGGTCATGTTTCGGTCTGTGGGCTGGTGATTGGTGTATTCTTTCCACTAGGTAAGCTGGGGCAGACTGGGCAATGCATCTGTGTGTGATGGTGAGGGCTTTGAATGTTATGCGTTCTTTGACCGGGAGCCAATGGGCATCTTTCCGTGCCTGGGAGATGTGCTCTCTCTTGGGTATACTGAGTGCGGCTCCGAGGGAACTGTTCTGTGCGATTTGTAAGCTGTTGATGTTATCATTGGAGGTGCCTAGAAGTAGAATGTTGCAATAGTCAAGTTTTGCACCAGTTGTGGCCCTTGTGATGTTGAGGTAATTTTTATGAAATAGGTATGGTCTCACAGCGTTTATGATTGTTGATGTGAGCGCAGCCGGTGATGAGATGGCGCCGACTTGCCTGTCCATTGATAGGGTGGAGTCCAGATAGACTGAGTGTTTTGACTGTGTCTGAAGTTTTAATGATGGTGTCCTCGATGCTGAAAGAACTATAGTTGTCGTCTAGTTTTTTTAAGGCTTCTTTGAGGCCTACTAGCAGTATTTCGTTTTTTTTCCCCATTTAGACATAGACCATTTGCCGCCATCCAAGCCTGGATACGTGCATATGTGTCTTGGAGTGTCTTGAGGTCTTGCTCATAGTTACCTGTTAGAGTTAGGAGAATTTGGGTGTCATCTGCATAGTTTGTAAAGGCTATGCCGAAGTCTTCTAGGTCACTGAATAAGGGGAGGGTGAAGAGGTTGTAGAGGGTGGGGGAGGTGCATGAGCCTTGTGGGACTCCGCAGCAGATAGGTGATGGCTGGGCGGATGCCTGGTCGGAGAAGACTCATTGCTCGACCGTCCAGGAAGGAGGTGATCCAGGCGGTGGCTTCTTGGGAGAAGTGTGCTGTGTCGGTGAGGTGTTTGCACAGGATCTTATGGTTGAACAAATCAAAGGCTGGCGAGAGATCTAGGAGTAAGAGTAGTGAGGTCTTGCCTTTGTCCATGGCTTCAAGTAGTTGGTTCTTGAGGTCGAGTAGGGCTGACTCTGTGCGATGGCGCAGGCGGAAACCTTATTGCCTTTTTCCAAGAATGTTATGCGTTTCCAGGTAAGCCTGGGTCTGTATGTATGCAGCCTTATCCAGGATCCTGAGCACAAGCAGCACAGTGGTAATGGGACGGTAGTTGTTTGGGCGTTTGGATCCAAGGTAGTTTTTTTTTTTTTAACAGTGGTCTTACCCATGCTTCCTTAAGGGCGAGTGGGACAGTGCTGGTGGCGAAGGAGGTATTGATGAATGTAGTTACAAAAGGGGCCAAAGCTGTTGTACAGTTTTTTATTATGTTGGCTGGGCAAATGTCTCCTTTGCATAGAGATGGTTTGGTCTGTTTCATGATTAGAAGGACTTCGGGAACGGTGACTTCCCTGAATGAGAAGGGTTTAGGTGGGTTTGTTCTGTGTACTGCGTTATCCTTTAGTATGAGGGTGGAAGGCTTAGGAAGTGGAGTGGTTTTGGGAAGTTTGTCGAATTGGGATTTGATTTTGTTCTGGAGTTTTTTGATTTTATCTAGCATAGCATGTTGGATGTTGTTACACCATGTTGCGTGTTTTTCGGTAGGTTGTGCTGAGGAGGGTGGGATGGTCAGCTCGTTATAAATGGCGAATAGCTCTTTGGATTGAGAGTTGGCTTTCTCAATTCTGTCATTGTAGGTGGCCGCTTTAGCCCTAGCGATGGCTTTTTTTATATAGTTTGGCAGCTGTGAGGTAGGTGTCTCTTGTGGTAGAGGAGGGATTTGTCTGCCAGGCGGTTAGTGCTGTTCTTTTGGCGGTTCGGGCGTCCTTAAGTTCTTGGGTGAACCAGGAGTTTGCATGGAATTTTTGTTTTGCTTTTTTTCTTTTCCAGTGGGGCTACAATATCTATAATCTCTTTCAGCGTGGTGTTGTAGATCTCAACTAGAATTGTAGGGTCGTTGGCTGTGGGATGAGCCAGTGCTGACGTTTCTAGGAGAAGTTTAAGCCTGTCTGCATTGAGCAGTTTTTTTGATCTAGCCATGGGGGCTGGAGCGGGTAGGTTTGGGCTCCTTCCTATTTTAGATGGTATGAAGAAGTGTAGTAGGTGGTGGTCAGTCCATGGACGGGGTGTGTTAGAGCTGATGTCGGCTGCACAGTTGTGGTCCGCAATCCAGTCCAGGGTACAACCTTTATTGTGGGTCGGTTCGTTCACTCGTTGGGTGAAGCCTAAGTCATGCAGAGCTTTGGCAAGTGCTTTGCTTTGCTTATCTTTTGGGTCTTTGAAGCCTAGGTTGAGGGCTTCTATGAGCATGGCTCTTGAGTTTGTTTTGAGGTTGTCGCCTAAGATGTGAGTGATCTTGGACTGAAAGTAGAGAGGTGGGCCTGGTGGTCGGTAAACAATGTGTATTGTAATGGTGTCATTTGGTGAGGGGCATATTTTTGCTGATAGCAAGTCCAAATATCACACTCTACCTCATTATGGTCTGCGTGTAGGCAGTAGAGGCATTGTAGGTGTTTGTCGTCCACAAACACATTCCGTAGCATGCATTTGGTGCAGGGCCTGAAGAGACCCTGCACATGGTCGGAGGGAGCGAAGTAGGCCCAAGATGGCCCTCTAGAATCTTTGCCCTCAAGGGGCGCGGAACTTCACTGACAACAGATCCCTGTAGCCGTCAGATGAGGAAAAGAGCACACCAGCTCTTTGGAACAAACATTGTACTTTTCTTGTCAAATAAACATACAACTAGTTTGGAGAGCAAACTCGAGGACTCCCAACACTGAAGCGTGCAATAAAATTCTGAAGATGGCTGCCAGAGAGGGGGCTTAGGGAGAGGACTGTCATTGGATGGGGGCAGTATGACCCAGAGGACAGGGATTGGTTTTGAGGAGAAATACAGTTGTGAACATATTTTTTCTTTTACTGAGGATTCCCAACCTGACGGGGAATATTCATGAGCATGTGAATCCATGCCAGACCCCATGCTGGAGAAAATAACATTGCATATCGTAGACCTAGATATTTTAGATGCTTTCTGACCGAGACAAAGTAACGACAAGCAGTTTGGTTAGTAGCCCTGAAATCAGGATAGAATTCAAATCCTATCGCCCGGGTACTTCAGTGTTCCTTTCTGAAAGATCAAATCTCAGTCCCTGGAGTTCAGCAGTTGGAGTGGCAGGCCAAACTTTGTTAAAGGGAGGAGGGAAAAGTGAGCACTCTATTGTGAACAGTCTGAAGGCAAGTGAGTTGTGTATATCCTACAGGAACGTCTTCAGATTGGCAATTTGGGAGGACCCTGGGAGGACAAGAATTCAGACATTCTTTTTCAGTGACATAGCCTCTAGGTTCTCAATATTGGCCTGGATCATTTTCACGAAACTAAACAAGACGCCCTGCCAGGAAATATTTGAATCTTCAGAACTAAATTCAATGCACTATTCAAATGCATTGGATGCAGAAACACTTAATGATACTCTGCCGGTCATCCTCTAGTAACGTAGGGACTAATTATATACAACCGCTTATTTCTTGTGTCTTCAAATTATCACACATGCCTTTTAAGTCCTGTCATTTGCAGGTCTAACATTTTATTGTTACAAAAATAGACATAAAATCATTGTCTAATCTTACAAAAAGGTAAATAAATATCTATACAGATCTTTGAATACAAGAAAGAAAATGCATACATCCAATAGAACATACAATATATACACGTGGACATCATTGGTTCTTTATAACAAAGCAAAAACAGAGAGTGTATTTCATAAAAAACAATAAACACAAATTATTCTAAATCTGTCTCTTGTGTACCAATCGTCGAGTCCTTACTGACTGGCCAATCTAAATGGACACCACCTATAGCCAATGAGAACCTAATAAGAAAACACAGGGGTCTACGTAGTGCCAGAGTTAGGATGATCACTATCTTTCCCCTGAACCTTATGTACTTCAAGGGGGGCGGTGGAGGGGCTTTACGTTTCGGCAGTTGAAATTAGGTGCCACCTCCTCAGGACCAATTAGAATATAGCGACCCCTGACTACCAAAACAAGAAAAAGAAGCTATGAAAAACCAGCGCAGTCAAGTTACTACCAAAAAGGAGGGAAAGAAAAAAGGTGCTGAATTAGCCAAAAGGGGTGTAAGGAAAATAAACCAAATTAAACCTCCACCACCCACAATTCTCTAATATGGGTGCACCACTACAAAAGAACATAAAAAGAATATAAAAAGAACAGGGAGAGGCACCACTCCCATGTCCAAGTGTTTAAAAGAAGGGAATGTGTTTGGGATGAGGTCTCTACATAGTTGCTGAGGGTGCATATCTTTCCTTTAATAGACATCTTCTCACCAACATCTCGTGGTGTAGATCAGGAGGAGAGGCTTCTTCTTTCACTTAGACTCTTCAATTGAGCTCACTCATTTTCCACTGTTGCTCAACTTGAGTCCAAGTGTGCTGCTCTCCCTCTTACCCCCGCCATGCAGTTTGCTCTCCCTGCTCTCCAAAGGAGCCCAGCAGTTAAACTAGGCCTGGTCGTGCCCTGTGCATTGTAAGAGAATAAACACCCTCCCCCAGTATGGCAGCAACAATAGTTGATCAATGTTTGATTAGGTCTGTCAGATCAATGTTATGTCAAATGTAGTGAATCAAGGTAGTCCATACTCAAATGTTAAATAACTACTATACAACTAAAGGCAGGAAATTGATCAGCCCTTATCCCCTGCTCAGGGTTATATTCACAGAGTTCCCTCTCCCAAGAGTTCGGCTCTTGCACTGGCACTTCAGACATGGGGTCCACCGTGTAGAGCGAAGGTCTTGAGGTTTTGATGGGCCTGCTACACCATATCCCACATAGCACATGGTAATGCAGCTTCAGTCCAGACAGCCACAAGACTGGGGGGAAGGCCAACAATGTTCCCAGGCAGCACCCAAGCAGGGTGGCAATCACATGGGCTGGCACAAATCACTGCTCCTCCCCAGCAGCAGCAAGGCCCAGGATTAGCTTTTCCCTACAGCACCTATACATCAAACCGGGGGAGCAGGTATAAAGTCGGCTACAGTGTCACTGCGCATCCCTAGGCCCACCAGGCCACAGCATAGGAAGGTGGATCGATCTCAGGGGACAGACATAGCCTCCTTGTAAATTGCCAGCACAGGTAATCCACAGGAGAACAGTGTGAACATCTACTTGTAATCGATACAAATGGGCACCAAACATTCATTGCCAGGTAGCCAAAAACTAGCTGCATGGTGTACACCCCTGCTCTCAGGACCTTAAATCCTGGGTCGCACGTGAAAGATTTCATCCATGACTAACTGCAAGGATTAAAGATCATCAAGTAGAACCTGAAGAATACAGATGAACTATGAAGGGAAAGGTGTTTTGTCCCACATAATGCATTGGATGTGACTTCTTTAATTAACACCCCAATTTACTTATTTATCGTGTAGCACACAAAGTGACAAGTGTTGACAAAACCTCTTGATATTTCCTTCCAGCAAACATCAGAGTAGGACAACCGTTTAACTTAAAAAATCCTTTATTATGCATGGATGAGCTAGGCAGAGGCATAAAAATGGAAACTAACGGCCTTTCCTCTTCTCACCGAGAACATTCGCACATGTGTATTATTTATCTATATGACGCAATTTATTTCATTAGAGCTTTTGATTAAAGCCAAAAAAATGGTTTCACTATTAAATAGAGATTACTGTTTAAATATTGAAAAAACCTAATTGTAAAGGTACCGATTTTAGAGCAGAGTGCTGTCACGCCTACAGAAGAATTTTCTCCAGTGCCACAAATTTTCAGGGGTCTTTGGTAACATTCCTCCAAACTGGAATCGCCGATCAGCCATGAAAAAACATGTCAACGCTATAGTGCATCACCTTATTTCACATTGTTTTTACAATTTCCATCACTTTCAGCTGTCATTTTCTAAAGCTTGCAGTCTGAAGGGAGGTTATACTAGGAAAATGACTCCCCCCCCTCCCCCTTTGCCATGCTTCCATGCTAGCAATTTATCTCAATATATGCTGCAATTTGTGCTTCATTTTTCTTTGAAACTGCAATTTTGCTCATGATCTCTGCAGACTGCCATCACTGTAAATAATGTATTGGAGCATTAGGACTTATTATCGGTGGTGGATGCTGTAAATAAATATCTAATTAGTGCTACTGGAAGGCTTGAGCAGCCATTCAAAACAGTGAACAGAAACCAGGGGCAGCATCACAGATTCTTAATTCAAGTTATCCAAGGAAATCAATCCACACGGACCAAAGCAGGGGATTAAAGCAAAGGACTGGGAAAAGAGTGGCAAGCTGAAACATAGATCACAATGGCCCACTGTTTCTGTTTAAAGGGGCAAACTAAGCACAAGTAAGTACTTAGATTACATGTTTGGTTAGGTTTGCACAGAAATCAGTGGCTTCAAAACCCTTAGTTCACAGGGATGGAATGGCCAGGAACCATTTTCCCTTTGTAAAAGCATCATGAAGCAAGACACAGACAACAGATTCAAAATTCAAACAAAAAGGTTTTATTAACGTAAATGCCAGGATGATTGAAGGCCTGACCTGCCCTATGCCAAGGTGGGATTTCCCTACCTAACGAAACTAGAGAAAGTCTGAGTCAAAGAGTTCAACTTAAAAGTCCAAACCTATCCTGGCCCTCACACTAAAGATAAACAATGTGTAGGGATGGCAATAACAAAAGTAATTAGTGTTCCAAATAACGTTCTGAGCTCCTGGCTTACTTTCCAGCTCCCCTTCCCAAAGTGCAAAGTAGTTTCACAAAGTCTTGGGGTTACCTTCCCCAAGTTCAAAACAAAACAGTTCACCAAAGATTTGGATCCTCCCCAACCACCTTACCAGGGTTACTTTTTCCAGGTTTGCCAATCCACGTTAGTTATTACACAAGTCTCTTCCTGTACATTTTCATTGACTTACTCCTCTGGTCATCAACTTTCTTGCCTTTTCCTTTCAGTTACTTTTCTGTATAGGGCACTCAGTTTAGGTGCAGTTGACAGACCACATGGCCCATCCATCACAGGTCACTTAACCGATGCTCCTTTCTTGGCTGTGATTTATCAGTATCGCTCTCATGCAGGGGTCCTCTCTGTCTAGCTGCAGTTGACAGACAACACGGCGCACCCATCACAGTTCATGCAAAAGATACCCCTTCTTATCTCCTTTATCAACCATGGTTCACTGCTTTCCCTTAACAGTGAAGATTATGTTTTGTATCACGTTTACTTTCTTCTAACACCTTCTTGTGGCTAGCTTAGCCAGCCTTAACCTATTTGTACTCTCGATACTTCTCTGACTCCTGGCAATATAGGTCTCCTAACCTGCAGTCCTATTACTACGTGGCTTGTGTCAATACTCTTCTCGCACCCTTCTTGGGATTTTACTTACTTTGCCAATAGTTGCAATTCAGTCAATTCATTCTGTGGTACTGGCCACCTGCAAAACGTTGCTTTTATTCCATTCAGAATATACTTATCATTTGCTTTCTTCCTATGCAGCCTTAAAAAAATGACGGGTTTCGGAGCACCCTTGTATGAGAGTTCTCCTTCTGCACCCACCGGCTTCAGGCTCCAGTCGGCTTCGCTTTCTTCCTTGCTTGGCTTTTCCCACCTTCACGGTCGCCGGTCCTGGTCCGCGATGACCTTAGCACTTCGGCACCCCACAGCTTCTGCTTGCGCCCGACCGGATGAGGGCACAGGACTTTCCAACCTTCTCTGGGCCTTCCGTGGACCCAGCGTCTCTGGACCTCTCCCGATATGGCTTCCAACACTCGTGTCTCCCTCTCCTGTCTCTCCGGTATGCCAGCTTCCAGCTCCAGCCGGTTCCACACTCCAGGCTGCTGTGCGACCTTCTTTCACCTGAAAAGTTTGCATTTATATATCCTTTGGGCTTTCTACGTGGCCACAGGTGGTGGTCACTAAATCCAATTTGCCTGACCATAATTAAAGGGGCATGCATCATCTTCACAATATTCTTCAGACCTCTTCCTCGTTTCAGTACTAGAGTGTCTTAAATGATGGAAACTGTGGGGAAAGGTGTTACAATAACACATAAAGGCCGCAGAGGGTTAGACTGGTCTTCAATAGGGCTAGGGTGATACCGCGTCTCCTTATTAACACTGCTCTCTTTTACCCACCTTCTGTGATTTCTGAATTTATATTTCCAGATGTTAGCCTGGCCAGAGGAAAAGGGGTAACAACACCCCATGGCGCTTTATAAAATGGTCTTGTTGTATAGGCGCCTTATAAATATCCAAGAAATAAATAATGCCTGGGATTCGGGGTTCATTATTGAATGGGAAGGGGAAATACTGCAATCCCCATTGACACTCCACCCAGATGATCCTCCCTCGTCTCTCCACCCCCCCAGGGTCAGGATCCAAAAGTGATGGCCTTTCCATGGCCACCTCAGAAGAGAACACATGGGGAGTAGATGTGAGGACGCATCTAATAAAAAGGAACTTTGCCAGTCACAGGAAGTACAGATTTCAACTAAGGGGAATTCTAGAAGATCAAATCATTGTTATGCCAGCACGACAATCACTTTAAATTTAGAGAGCGCAGCAGTAGGTGACAAATGCCTAAATGTCATCCCTTCTCCCGTGGGGGGACCATTCTCATGGAGCAAGGGCGGTGCGGTCACAATGTAATGGTCCCCTGGGGGTGATGCATCATGGGAGGATCGGATGGGGAGGGTAGCCCCTTACGGGACAAGGGAGGATCTGAGACCCGATACAGAGACCATTAACTCCCAAAGCCCACATGTACATATGAATCCCAGACATGACTGAGACGAGGGAGAGTAGCAACTACCCAAGGGAGGCTGTAAATGCTATGACTGACTAAGAAGAGACGCAGAGCCATGCATATTTGTGCTCCCATCCACACCGAGCAGACTAGACGATCTGAACACTATAGAGATATAATAAGGGAAGAAGTACTCACTAATGAGAGAGATCCTCCCTGGAAGAAATCGTGAGATTCAAATCCTGTATGAAGAAGGAAGAAGCAGCAGAGGACTGGAGATATACCTGCCTGCAGAAGCGTCCCTGGAAGGTCTACTGTGGTCAGGCGGGAGCGGGTTATGTGAGGCGGCGCAACTGCTGGGCAAGAAGGCTGAAGCGAGGGAACCACCTGGGCCGCGCAGATCAACAGCACAATAGGAAGACACCAGAAAGCAGTAGGGAACCACTGCAGAGCCTCCCCAATCCCTGGAACGATCGGAAGAAGCCGGCGAGGGTAGCCGAAGGCCGGAGACAACCAAGAGACAACGGTAAGCACCCAGAAGATGGTGGGAAGACCGGAACGGTTGTAGGGGCTCCCAAAAGCCTGAGAAACCTCATAACACGGGTCTGGAGCCAGCAGCCACAGAAAACTTGCATCCAGAGTCATTGGGCCTCATTACAAGCATGGCGGTCCGGGAACTACGGTACCGGTAAGAATACTGGTACCGTAGTTCCCGGACCGCTATACTTCATGCTCTGCTCGCAGGTGCCGTTTCACCCGCCAGGTTTTTCCCGTGAGCAGAGCATGTCCAATGCACCGGCACAACTCTGTATGTGCCGGTGCATCCGACCTCCCCATCCCCATTCAGCCCCATGGGGCAGAATGGGGATCGGGAGGCCCTTGATTCCGGCACCCGCAAATGGGCAATTACCGGGTCCGCCAAGCTCGGCATGACCTGGTTCTTGCCTATTCGCGGGTGCCGGGAAAAATGCAACTCTGGCGGCAGCTGTGCCCTTAATAAAGGCACGGCTACCGCCAGAGTTGTAATGAGGCCTATTATCTTCATGACGGTACCTGGGAAGACTGTATACCCGAGCTGCCAAGTTCCCAAGGAGGGGGAACCACAAGTCTGGGAGCCATACGCAGAGAGAATAATACAGAATAACAATTTCATATCAAACAAGACCTAGCATGATAGTAAACTAGGTTTGCCAAAGTCAAGAGGAAGTCAAATACTGGACGAGGACCCATACAGAACAGAAAGGTTTTAATTTGGCCAGGGGGACACAAGTCATTACCCCAAGCTTTAAGAACATTGGAAGTGAAAAGTAACCAGGGGAAGGGAGTCATACCCCCTGCTGTGTTTGTGAACATTGTGAAAAGTCAAGAGAAGGGAGGCAATCTCTTGGCATTTCGAGAAACCTAAGACGACATGGGGAATGGGGTCATCACCCCTGGTATTTGGGTATGTTGTACAGAGTCTGAGGAATACTAAGAGAAGCGAGCCATTCTCTTGGTATCAAGGTATACACATCTTGGAACTTGGTTGGACATTTTTGCTAAGAGGGGAATTGTAACCAGGCCAAGGGGGACTTCCCCTCCCCCCTAAATTTGTGAACTGTGTTACTCCAGAAGAAGGGGGTAATTCTTCTGAAATCAGAAGAGACTGATACAGTTTAGTTCATTCATAAGTGTAAGGGGTAGAGGTAGGATTTGGACACAGGATGGTGAACCTTAGGGATAGTTACAGTTTGCCCTTTTTTGATAACAATAAAAGTGTGTAGCAATCACCATTCCACCACTGTGTCGATCTCTTACTTCTGCACCCTTACCAGCAACTCTACATGTAAAGAGCGGTCCACTGATGCACATTATGAGCTAGACAGTTCAGGCAATAAACTGCCATTAAATGGCAACATTTCTGAGCATCTGTGGTAAGCTGCATTTCAAATCTGCTGACTGAAACCAAACTGCATAACACAAAATAACTATTGTTTATATTTTTTGTACATAGTCTAACAAGTAGGATAAAACCGTATAATGAATTTATATGTATTAAATTACATTTTGAGATACTTTTCTTGCATAATATTCACATAATTAAGGATTTCAACAATTAAGAAGCCTTAATATTGTTTAACATGTTGTATGGAAATGCATAATTGGTAAATGTGTAGTATAACCCAATAATGCCAATCTCGTCCATGGGGTGGCATTCATAAATTATATCACCTGAACGGGGGTGTGGCTAACAGCCATGCAGTAAATGTTAAAGGTATTTGTACCACGCACCATCACCAACGGAATTAAGACCCAGGTGCTCAGGCGGATCTTTAAACAAGTAGGTAGGTTTGGTTAGTCGGGTGAAGAGGGAGTAGGAAAGTGAGAGAAGTGGTGTGCTGTTGGAGGCTTCAGTTTGGTTTTCACTGTGCGCTGAGCTTTGGTGTGTGTATCGGAACGATGCGAGACCTCGTGTGCTGTTGGTATCGTTTTTGTGGTGTTTGTCTGTTGTTGCAGTGTGATGAAGTGCGTGTGGTTTGCTGAGCGAAAAGATGGTTGTGTGGATTTTCGGTTGTATTAGGTATGCAGAGATTTCAGCTTAGGGTTAGTGGGTTATATATCCTAGTTCTTACAGATCTTGTTCTATGTATTCAGTTATCTTGTAGGTAGGCTTGATTTCCACTTTTCTTTCTTGTCCATCTAATTGATATGTGTGATGGCGTGGTACGTTCCTCAGCTCTGATGTATTTGCACTTAGTTTACTGGGACGGGGGTGTGTCTAGTCCTCCCACCCCCTAGTTTTGGTGTTGTAAGTTAATAGTCACCTACTTCCTTGCTATCTATTTCCATTGGTGGTTTATTGGTGCTAGTGTGTAATTTGGAGAGCAGGGTGCTATTGATAAATCACTTTGTCCTTCCATCCTGATCTAGCTGTGTTTAATCCATAGTTTTTCCTATCATATCTGTCTCTCAGTTGGTAAGTTGGTATGTCATAGATTGTCTTCCTTAGATTCTGTTTACAGACAATACCTTAGGGGGCCGGGATAGTTTTTGTTTACTCATCACAGTTTCAGCTGTGTATATGCCCTTGTAGACGTTTTTCTAGTTATGAGGTGAAGAGAGTTTTCAGAATAGTAGAAGATTTTGAATGTTGCGTATGTTCTTTGGTAAATCGATCCAGGTTTTTGGTGCGAGGTGAGAGAAAGAAGATCCTCCTAATTTTCTTTTGTTGAAGGTGTTTGGTTCCAAGAGGATGTTGCTGCTTGATCTGAGCATCCGAGTAAGGCAGCAGGATTCAGGAGCTCCCACTAGATCCTTGTTTATCATCTGAAAAATAGTCTGATTTGATTGGGAAAGCAGCGATACACTGAGAACGCTACATGAACAACTGCTGAAAAAAACGCGGTGCGGGGGCATGGCCAAGATGGCGGGCTGAGTGGACGTGCGGTGGAAGAGCTCCGTTCCAGCCCAACACTAAACAGTATACTCCGACATCAGGCATGCGCTAATTCAGGCTCAAAACGAGCCACAGGCTGCACCGAAGGAACGGGCAAAACGAGGAGGTGCAGCAGAGCGCTCCCACACTATGAAAGTGAAGGCAGAGGCGGAGGAAAGACAAGGGGGTCTGGAGGGAATGATGGGGGCTAGCTCCATCTGGGGAAGTATGTGGAGCGAACAGAAACCGAGGGTGTCAACAAGTCGACCCAGCGCCGGAGGCTCCCAGGAGATGACCCACGAGAAGAGCGGAGGCGAGTAGAGAAGACTCGAGCAAGGTTGGGAAAGCGGTGAGGAGAGCCATTGCGAAGACCGCCTATGGAGGCAAGACACCCGCTGAAACTCCCTCCGGAGCCGGTGGAAAAGAAGAGTGATGGAGCGGACTGCAGGCGACCAAGGAGAGGAGCAACGGCAGCAGAAACGACGGTGCAGCGGAGCTCTGAGGGGAGCATCTAACCCTTCGGGAGTGCCCGCCGAAGTACAGTGTGCTGAGGGACACGGAGAAGAGCCAGAGACAGCTGACGGCCGGCAAGAGGGCAGAGGAGGCGGTCCGGGAAGCCGCGCCTCCACGGGAGACCAGGTGAGGAGGTGCAGCCTGATACTCCCTCCGGTGCCAGAGGCAAAGAAGAGGAAGAGTGAAGGAGCGGACTGTAGGCAGCAAAGGGGTGGATCAACGGCAGCAGCAGCAACGGCGTGGCAGAGCTCTGAGGTGAGCACCTACCCCCTCAGGAGTACACCACTGAAGCACAGCGAATGGGGGGTCAAGGAGAAGAGCCAGAGACTGCCGACGGCCGGCAAGAGGGCGGAAGAGGCGGTCTGATCAGCTGCACATCCACGGGAGACAAGGCGAGGAGGAGTGGCGACCCAGTGAAAATGAGAGGCTGCTGGAGATCTGTCCCTGCAAATACACTGCAGAGCATCTTCAAGGGAGAGGAGGGAGACAGCGGTGAGCTAATATGGCCCGGGGAGAGGAGTGATACAGTGGGCACATGGAGATATCTCAGAGCGGTCACTGCTAGAAGTGAATATATAAACTAACTGACAACTCCTTCTGGATTTCACCACTACCAACTATAAAACCTGGAAGGACCTGGGTTCTATAATAGATATAAGGGCAGGGAGGAACTGAATATACCTGGAGGCCAGAGTACTGGGAGCGAAGGGGAAGTAGAAAGAAGGAAGGACACCACTGCACTGACCACAGCACAACGCGGTCGGATCCGCAGACGCATCACCAAGAAGATGGCCCCATCCTAGATGCGATCGTGGCACTAAAATCTGCACTGAACACACAAAATGGATGCAGTAATTGTGTATGTGGGCCTGCTGCGTCACATGTGCAGGCTTTGGCAGATAGAATGGGTACGGCAGAACACCAGGTGCAGGACAACGGCACCAATATTGCTAGCGCCCAAACTCAAATTTCGACAATGCTCAGAAGAATAAAAACCCTACAACACCGGGCCGAGGACACAGACGAAAGAGCCCGAAGAAATAACATCCACATAATTGGACTACCAGAGGGAGTGAAGGGCAGAGACCCCACTAACTACACTGAAAACCTGCTGTTGCAGGAGGTTGGACCAGGCACACTGTCTCAGTCGCAGAGAGAGCCCACAGATCCCTAGCCAAGAGGCCCCCTCCAGGTGACTGACCGAGGCCCATGATAGCCAAAATAATGAACTTTAAAGACCAGGAAAGAGAAGATGGCATAATCACCAGAAACTCCTCAAGGCTGGCGTTCTATCTGGACTACACAGCACCTGTGCAAAAGCGGAGAGTGATATTTGGCCCGACAAAGGAAATCCTCAGGAATGCGAACCTACGATACATGCTGTTATACCCTGCCAAACTGAAAATGCGACATAACGGACAATCCTATTTTTTTGAGAGCGCTACTGAGGCCCACTCCTGGCTGGATGAGCAGGGTATACCCCAGCTAGTGGGCAAATATAAAAATAACAACGGCAATGCACCTGAATAATTAACTACGCTGACAAGCAGCGCGGATCACAGATAAAATAGCGAACCCTCACTATCAACAAGAAACCTAGACCGACATACCTACGCAGCGGGAGGCAAAGGAAGCAAGCCACCCACATGGGAAACAACTGCCTCAGCAACCCCCAGACGTTTTTAAAGTTCAGATGCCAGTTAGAAAGCATTGCGCTGCTGCAAGCCACTTCCACGAAGAGGGAACTGTGCAAGGAAAGCAGAAAAGCCTGAGCGGAGGGAGGGAGGCTGGGCGTTTGTTTAAAGTTCAAGTTTGTTTGTTGACAGTTGGAACTGAGGCGGGAGAATGCCTCCTCAACAATGAGCAGACAGGGGACACACTGCAAAGGGAATGTACGCATACTAAGAGCAAAGGAAGCCTCCATCATGGCCAAGAATCGGTTAAGATATACCCAGCCCCCAGCATAGCTGCCCCAGGGGAAGCAAGGATAAAATATAAGGGCTCAGTTCCGGGAAAGGGGCTGGGACCCAATACAGGGGGTCACTTGAAGGTGAAATCTGACAGCGAACATGAGAGAACAGGCGGGCCCATTGGATAATGCAGGCCCTTAGACAGATTGTAGTGACAAGACTTGAAGGCACAAACAGTCACATGGACTGTAAGGGGGCTGAAGGAACAAGTTACTTACCTGTAAATGTTGTTCTCCAGCCTGGGTCTGGCATGGATTCACATGCTCATGAATATTCCCCGTCTTCAGGCTGGGAGTCTTCGGTAAAGAAAAATCAGTATCAGTTTCGTTTCTGATCTGTCTTTCGTAGTAGTAACCAATCACTGATCTCTGCGTCATACTGACCACAGCCAATGACTGCCCTCTCCCTAAGCCCCGCCTCTGGCAGCCATCTTCAGATTTGGTAGCACGTGAAGTGGCAGTATGACCAAGTGAAGAGCCGTAGAGGGGTAGGAGGGAGGGTTCGCATGTGAATCCATGCCAGACCCATGCTGGAGAACAACAGTTACAGGTAAGTAACTTGTTCCTTCTCCAGCATGGGGTCTGGCATGGATTCACATGCTCATGAATAAAAGAATAAATAGCAGTACACACATGCACAACCACGGGAGGTGGCAAAGGCTCAACATTAAGCATTACGTCAAACTCAACATTAAGCAATTCTTACCTCGTCACCAGGCTCACTTTAGGCGAACAGGTTGCGCAGCACTGCTTGGCCGACCCTGGACTCCTCCCTGGAATCCCGATCGACGCAGTAGAATTTCGTGAAGGTGTGCGTCGACCTCCACGTAGCAGCCCTGCAGATGTCGAGCAAGGGCACACCAGATAGGTGTGGTAGCTGCGATCGCTCTGGTGGAATGGGCTCTCGGACGGCCAGGCAGCAGTCAGTTTGCCAACCAATGACAGTACATGATACAGCCGGAGAGCCATCTGGAAATGGAGGCCTTCGAGAGAACCTTCCCCTGATTGACAGGTCCAAAGTTCACAAAAAGTTGTGACGTCTTCCGAAAACACTGTGCGGTCCACGTAGAACTTCAGCGCTCTAGCCACATCCAGCGAGTGCAAAGTCCTTTCAGCCGGCGACGAAGGAGACGGGAAGAAAACAGGCAACACCAAGGGTTCGTTGAGGTGGAAGTCCGACGGCACCTTGGGAATGAAGGAGGGGTGCGTCCTGAGCACCACCCTCGTGTCGTGAAAAGTCAAGTACGGGGGCTTGCAGGAAAGGGCCTGGATCTCTCCCACCCGTCGTGCGGAGGTGATGGCCACAAGAAACGCTGTTTTCCACGACAAGAACTTCAACGGAGCCGAGTGCAGAGGCTCGAACGGAGGTCCCATGAGCTTGGTCAGCTCCACGTTGAGTTCCCACGCCGGGGCCGGGGCCTTCACCGGCGGGAACGATCTGAACAGTCCCTTCATGAATTCCTTCACCAGACGATGAGACCACAAAGACGTCCGCCCCGTGGTTCTGGTGTATCGGGAGATCTCAGCAAGATGAATATTGATGGACGCGTGCGCCAGTCCAGCCTTGGCCAGCGTCAGTAGGTACGGCAGTACCTGGGGAGCCGTAATCCGCAGAGGGTTAATCTTCTGTGCGCGGCACCAGACAGAGAACCTCTTCCATTTGTGTCCATAGCATTTAAGAGTTGAGGACGCCCTGGCCTTTGCAAGAACCTCTCTGCAGTCGGCCGGTATGTCGTAGCCTCCAAACTCTAACGCTGCAGGAGCCAGGCCTGCAACTTCAGCGACTTCGGGTCGTGATGGAGGATGGCGCCTCCTTCCCTGGAGAGAAGATCCGCGTCCACTGGCAGCTTGATTGACAGGGACGCTGACAAGTCCAGAAGGTCCGGGAACCATATCTGTCTCGGCCACGCAGGTGCAACGAGGATCATCCTGCACCGTGACCTCTTGAGCTGGTTGACGAGCAGGATCAGCAGCGGCAATGGAGGGAACGCATAGAGGGACAGGCCCTCCCAGGGGAACGAGAAAGCATCGCCCATGCTCCTCGGCTGGGGAAACCTGCTGGTGAACCTCCGGCACTTGGAGTTCGCCGCCGTCGCGAACAGGTCGATATGGGGTGTGCCCCACCGTCGGAAGAGGCGGTCCACCAGATCCTGTCGTAGTTCCCACTCGTGGCACGAGTGCAGCTCTCTGCTGAGCGAGTCGGCGATGGTGTTCTTTATTCCTGCCAGATGAAACGGCACCAGAAACATCCCTTGGGCGACGGCCCAATGCCACAGGTCCTGTGCCTCCTTGGACAGGGCTGGGGATCTGGTACCGCCCTGCTTCCTGATGTAGAACATGGTGGTGGTGTTGTCGGTGAAGATCCTCACCACCTTGCCCTTGAGGGACGGAAGAAAAGACCTGAGGGCCCAAAACACTGCACAGAGTTCCAGGACGTTGATATGGAGGGACCTCTCCGCCGGCAGCCAAAGACCCCTCGCGTGCAGGTTTTCGGTGTGTGTTCCCCACCCTTCCAGGGAGGCATCCGTGGTCACTGTCTTCTGGTGGCCCGGGGTCTGGAAGTCCATGCCCGCCGTCAGATGCGCGCGGGTGCCCCATCACCGGATCGCTCGACGGAAACTCTCGTCGAGTGCAATCTGTCCTCGAAGCCGCCCGTCTTCTGGATCCAGCGAGCGTCCAGGAACTCCTGCAACGGGCGCATCCGAAGCCTGCACAGGCGGATGAGATAAATGCAAGACGACATCATTCCGAGGAGGGACTTGACGCATCTCACCCTGGCCGCGTCCGCAACCAGCATGCGCTGCACCTTGCCCAAGATGGCCCTTGTCCTTTCCTCCGACGGAGAGGCCAGAAGCGACACTGTGTTGAGCCTCGCTCCCAGAAACAGTGCGTCTTGAGAGGGCACCAGGTGGGACTTGGCGTAGTTTATGGAGAATCCCAGGTCCGTGAGTAGTTGGACGGTCCTTGGCGTGTGCTCCGCGGCGAGCTCCTTCGTCTTCGCTCGGATGAGCCAGTCGTCCAGGTAGGGGTAGACGTGGATCCCCTCTCGGCGCAGCTGCGCCGCCACCGGTGCAAGGCACTTGGTGAACACCCTGGGTGCCGACTTCAATCCGAAGGGAAGGGCTCTCAACTGGTAGTGACGCCCTTGGACCACGAACCTGAGAAACTTTCGGTGTCCCTTTAGGATGGGGATATGGAAGTAGGCATCCTCCAAATCCAACGACGACAGGAAATCGCCCTCCTCCAGTTGACCCAGGACGTGTTGGAGGGTGACCATCCGGAACTTCTGTGCCTTGATGAATTTGTTCAGTCGTCGTAGGTCCAGGATGGGACGCCATCCTCCCGTCTTCTTCTTCACGAGGAAGTATCTTGAGTAAAGTCCGGAACCCCGAAGCCTCTTTGGGACGAGCTTGATGGCGCCCTTCTTGAGCATCGCCTTTACCTCCAAGAGAAGTTGAGGGACGTGATGTTTTTTCCTGGCCACAGGGGGGACGCGCAGGCACCTCTTTAGAAACTCGAGCGCGTGACCCTGAGCCAGGGCGTCCAGCACCCAACGGTCGGCGGAGAAGGACTCCCACGCGCTGACGAAGCTCGCCAGCCGGCCTCCCACCGGGGTGCTTCGGTGGGGGCCCGACCCAACGGCCGGTTCAGTCCTGCTTCGACGAGGCTTTGCCGCCTTGTCCTCCTTGGCGACGACGGCGGGGTCCGCCTGACTTGCCTCGTCCCCTGTAAGCATCCTGTGATGACGAACGGGCCATTTGACGGTAGGTGGAAAATCCGCCGCTGGAACCTTTGGAGGCACCCTGTTTGCCTCCGCCGCTCCGAAAGGGCGGCTGCCGTTGCTGGAGAACCCCAAGAGCCCGGGCCGTCTCCGTGTCCG
Source organism: Ambystoma mexicanum (assembly GCF_040938575.1). Taxonomy (NCBI): domain Eukaryota; kingdom Metazoa; phylum Chordata; class Amphibia; order Caudata; family Ambystomatidae; genus Ambystoma; species Ambystoma mexicanum. The sequence goes on from NC_090933.1 coordinate 1,191,759,272, forward strand.
CCTTGATGGCTTGAAGGGAATCGTCCACCGTTTTCCCAAACAGGTTGTTCCCGTCGAACGGCATGTCCAAGACTCTGGTCTGCACGTCCTGACGGAAGTCAGTAGCCTTGAGCCATCGCCCAACTGGCGAAATCCAGTGTCAGCGATGTCCGTCGCAATCGTAATGGCGTGGTCCGACGCCACCTCTCCTTCCTGCAAGTTCTCTAGGGCTTCCGCCCTCTTGTCGTCTGGTAGGAAGTCCAGCAGGGGGGCCAGTTTGTACCACAACTCCCTGTCGCAGTGGGCTACGATAGCCAAGGCGTTGGCCGCCTTAATCATCGTCGCTGCCGATGAGATGACTCTGCGTCCCATCGTGTCTAATTTCTTTCCCTCGCCGTCCGGCGGGGAAGTTGACATAGAGGCCGCGCCCCCCCGCTTTCTTCCTGGCCGCCGCAGAGACGACCGAGTCCGGGGTCGGCTGTGCCCGAAGGCACAAGGGGGCCGCGTCTGGGACCCGGTACTTCTTCTCGTACCGATCCCTTCTAGCCGGCGTCGTGGATGGGTTCTTGAGGAGGGCGAGGCCCTCATCCCAAATATCATCTAGTAGAGGTACAGCGAGAACCGTCTTCCTCTTGGTCTCGTGCCGTTGATAAAGGAAACCTTCCTTCTTCTCTTCCGGGCAGAGCTGGAAAAGCTCGGATGCCCTGGCGATCATGGAGTGAAACGATCCAATCTCGTCGGGCGGGGAAGCCTGGGTTGGAGGTGACGACGGGAGATCCTGGTCGTAAACCTCGTCGTCTGTACCCGTCGCGGCCGTGTCAGTTCCTGTATCATCCCCACGTGTCGTGGACGGGGAGAAGGGCTGAGCAGGGCGCGATGGCTGAAAAGGAGGTGGAGGATGAATCCTTCTCCTCTTAGGAGGAGGGCTCCCAGAAGTGCCTGGCTCCGGGTCCCCCGCCGGGAGCAGTTCCTCCGTTGGTGGTAACGGCAGTCTCGTCCTTATCTCCGAGCATAAGGACTGTATAGCCAACAAAATGGCCGCCGAGTTGTCTTGCGGCACTGGTTGAGGGAGTTCCGACGGGCGATCAGGAGCCCCGTCGGCACCCTAGACGCCCTCGTCATCTTCCACGTCGGGGTCCCTCTCGACAGGATGGTCTTCCTCCACGCCAGCGCCGTGGCCTAAGACTTCGATCAGCTACTCCTCAGAGGTTGAAGCCGAATCCACGACAACCTCCTGCCCCCCCTTTTTCTTCTCCGTCGGAGGTTTCACGGGGGTCCTGTCGATGGGCATGAAAGAGGACTCCCTCCGCGGTGGCAGGGAGATTCTGGGCCCCGAGATCGCCACCACTGGTGTAGCCTCCACAGGCTGAGCCAGGGCCGCCGCGACTGTCTCGATAGAGGCCTTGGCCGGATGGATCAAGGCTTTCACCACCTTAGGTGCGCGCACCGCCTTCTCCTTGGGGGGAGGGTCACTACCTCGCTCCCCCTCCGATGGGGCCTTAGGGCACGACCGGGGTCTCTCCAAGAGTTTCGCCGGGTGCTCGGCCTTCCTCTTACCCGAGCCAGAGCGCTGGCTCGTGGTTGATGGCGCCGGGGAGGATGCGCCCTGCCTGGCGCCCGTAGAGTCCGACCGTTCGGCGCTCCCGGTGCCAGCAGACTCGTGGTGCTTGGCCTTCTGTTGGACCCCCTTCGCCGGGGCGCCCTCAAAGGTCTTAGAAGACCGCTGTCATGATCTCTGCTTCCAAAAGGTCAGGGTTTTCCCAACTCCCTTGGAAGCAGATCCATAACCCAGGTTCCGAGTGCCAACCAGTCCCAATTGGGACCTTTTGGACCCAGTCCTGGCGCCAGTGGCACCAGGCTCATAAATATGCCCAGTCCCAGCGCTGGAAGCGCCGGGCTCATAATGCTTGGGTGGACTTACCTGCAGCAGACCATGCTGCTTACTTGCCTGCCAGTTGAGTCTCTGATCCTCTTCTGTTTGGAACTACTTTTCCTGTTGGGTGGGGCAGGAGCCACTCCCTAGATTCAGAACACTGGAACTCTTCTGGAAAGCAGGAACTCTTTTCTTACCTAGGCGTGGCTGTGGAAGGAGACACCTAAGCACTACAGGAGGCTATTTAAACCACACCCGATGGATGAATCTTGCTTTGCGTTATTCTGCATCCTCAGCAGCAGAACGCTCATCGTGTCTTCTGCATCTGATCCTGGGCCTAAGGAAAAAGGCTTACCATTCTGAATCCAGTCTTCAGCAACACCTATAAAGACAGGAAAGAACAGGTTAGCATTACGGTCTTCAGTGACAGCTCTTCACTTACCTGGTCCATCGGCTGTCACCCACCCCTCGCGCTGCATTCCGGCATCTGAAAGACAAAGGCTTACCTACTCTTCGTGCGCTCCGGAAGTCTTCACACTGCATTCCGGCATCTGAAAGACAAAAGCTTACCAACTCTTTGCACGCTCCGGACAAAACAAGGTGCGTTTAAAGACATTGGGGAACTTTAATACTCACGTGCCATTACTCCTTTCCACATCTAACCCAGTGGGTATTCCGGCACACTGCAGCCGCCCCGAACTTGTACCTGCAAAATAAAAAGACAGTTAGAGCGCATCGTGAAGCAGGCAACAAGCGCTTACTTACGTGCTTCCAGGCGCTTCTATTCATCACACGGGCTCCATCTTCAACTCACTTCAGCCCGCCATCCGCCATCGCCGGAACCCTGCAAAACAAGAGACATCATTACTAAAGACTTTAAAGACATTAGAATTACTCGAAACTTACAGTTCGTGCAGTAAACGACGGACAGCAGTCCTCTGAAGTCAAGAGGCCTGCTCCCCTTATCCAGTGAAGAAACTGGTAACAGCACCCTGCCTCGAGGCAGATGGAGAGCACGGCGTTCACTTACCTAAGACATCTTACCCTTCGAGCCAGACATACAGTGCACAGAGGTCCAGCCCAAAGAGCCAGCCGTGTGTTACACATCACCTTTGAAGATACGGTATACGCCCAGTCAAGACCGACGCCTCTACAGGAATCAGGTGAGCGTTACAACCGCTCGGACTTCTTCTTCTTCTTCTTCCCGTCTGACGGGCTCTTTCCTTCCAGCCAGTTGGCGAGACGTTGATGGCGGTCCTTCATGGTCCGCTCCGACATATTGCCGCAAAACGCACAGTCCTTCTCCACGTGCGTCTTGTCCTCGTGTAGGCAGTAAAGGCAAAGGGAGTGTTCGTCCTCCTTAAAAACATTCTGAAGCTGGCATCCAGGGCAGACCCTGAGCAGCTTTCCGGGCGTCGAGCTTCCCTTCTCCTGGGCCATGCTCGAGAAGGGCCTGAGAAGTTTCTGGAATCCTCCAAAAGCGTGCTCGATAAAATCTTCACCCTTAAGGGGCGTAGAAGAATCCGACACGGGTCCCCATTGATCGGATAAAGAAACGGTGGAGCTTGAGGCTCTTTTGACCGAAAAAAGAGAAATTTTTCTAAGAAAAAACGCGAAAAAAGCACTAACGCTCGAGAGCAATAGCACGAGGATCCCAACACTTGAACGTGCGGTAAAAATCTGAAGATGGCTGCCAGAGGCGGGGCTTAGGGAGAGGGCAGTCATTGGCTGTGGTCAGTATGACGCAGAGATCAGTGATTGGTTACTACTACGAAAGACAGATCAGAAACAAAACTGATACTGATTTTTCTTTAGCGATGATTCCCAGCCTGACGACGGGGAATATTCATGAGCATGTGAATCCATGCCAGACCCCATGCTGGAGAATAACTTTGTACACATGGTTCAAGTCCAAGATCGCTAGAAAATGGGGGAGGGTGAGTATACATATCAACCTATTCTACCTATGCCAGAGGAGTGTTGACGTGGGTGGCCCCCAACGTCCCCTTCTAACTCTTAGAAGCCACCAAGGACAGAGAACGAAGGCTTGCGATAGTACATGGCCTACTCGAACAGGCACAGGGAAGTGTGCCTGGTAAACATGCACGCAATCAACCATGACCCCACCGTTTCTTTCAGGTCACTGGCCCCTCAACTGTCACCATACAGGGGGGCAACATACATCTGGGACGGGGATTTCTATTGCACATTTAAACCACTGCTAGATATATCAGACACTGAATTCAAGAAAGCCAGCCCCACCAGCGAAAGCCTTAAGAATCCTCCTCAGTCAACTTAGTCTGGCCGATGTCTGGAGGGAAAGGCACAGGGAGAGCCGCAGCTTCTCCCACTTTTGTGCCCCACATGATACACATACACAAATAGATTACATGTTCTCCGGAATAGAGACCCTAGGCGAATTCACGGAAATAGAATTTTACGGCATATATCTTTTCCGATCACGCCCCGCTAATGGCGGCATGGATGCATACAACCACGGGAAGCCCAATACCAACATGGCGACTGCGTGCAGAACCACTGTTGGAGTGGAAATTCCACGGTCACATGTCGCCTGCTATCGAGGAATATTTTCAGCACAATACAGGAAGCGTAGACCGGTTGTGAACCCTGAGGGACGCCTTCAAAGTAGTAATAAGAGGCACAGCAATGGGGAAAATGGGGGGCCTTAAGAAGAGCATGCTGAAGGAATTATCTGACATAGAAGACGACATGCAAAAGCCGAGAGGGAAGCAGGACTAACGGGGGTAGAACCAGCAGAACTGGTTGCACTGAGGCTACAATGCAACACTACTTGAGATAAATTAGGGAAACTAGATAACGCAAAATACATACAGAGACTGCATGCTGAGAGCGACAAGCCGATCAGGTTACTTGCCTGGCTAACCAAGAGAGAAGTACAGAAAGACCAGATAGGCGCAATACGGAACGGGGTCGGGGAGACCATCAGAATCCAAAAGGGTATCAACCAGGCCTTGTCCCACTTATATGAAGAATTATACTCCCCTGACCCGCATACAGATGACAGGGATCAACCCAAATTGAGCTACCAAAACTGACTGAGGAACAGGCAGCAGCCCTAGATGCCCCACTAACAATAGTGGAACTGGAAACAGCAATAGCAGACCTACCAATGGCCAAGACCGCGGTCCCAGATGGACTCCTAGGAGAGTTCTACAAGAAATACAAAGCATTATTTGCACCCAGACTCCTGCAAGTCTATGAAGAAGCACACGAACATGGTCTCCTGTCTGAAGCTATGCAGGAATCACTAATCATACCTGTTCTGAAACCAGGAAAGCAACCCCTTCATTGCGGATCATACAGGCCCCTCTCCATGATCAACCAGGATTGCAAAATCCTTACAGCAGCTCTGGCCAACAGACTGAAACAGGTCATACATACCCCTAGTACACAGACCAGACGGGATAAATACCAGGCCGCAAAACTACATGGAATCTAAGGGGACTCCACCACGTTATAGAGCAGACCAACCACAGGATGGAAGAGGGTGCAGTGGCTTCCCTAGACACAGTAAAAGCGTTCGACTCAGTACGCTGGGACTGGCTACAACACATGTTGAAACACTTTGGGATAGGCATACATTTCCTGAGATTGATCATGCTGATCTACGAGAAGCCCGAAGCCAGGGTTAAAACAGGCAGGCATACATCGACAGAATGAGAAATATACAAAAGGCACGACACAGGGCTGCCCACTGTCACCAATGCTTTATATACTAGCCCTAGATCCACTGGCAACCTTCCTCAGAAAGGAATATGTTAATTAATGCAGGGATAAATATTGATAACACAACTCATTTATCTCGCTTTATGCAGATGACATGCTTTTATACGTCGACCGGCCGGAAGACAACCTGCTGCACCTGCTAGATGTCATAGCAGAGTTTGCCACACTATTGGAATATACCTATCAACAAGGATACATCCTCCCTGTTTCCTTTGGCAGCACTCAAAGAATGTAGCATAGAATAGCTACCTGACTTGGGCCTAAAATGGACACGGGCATCCTTCCGCTACCTGGGGATAGACATAAACCACGACCAAGCAGGATCGCATCAACGCAAGACTACTGGCGGTCAAAAATGTCACAAATTCCATGACCTTCTGGAAGACACTGTCCCTGGGGGTGCCGGGCAGGGCGTCACTGCTGAAAATGATAGTGTGCCCTGCCTACTATACCATTTCACCAACATACCATATAACATACCCAAAATATACTTTAGACACTTGAACACGACTATAACAGTTTTTGTGGGGAGGGTGAAGGAACAAAGTCGCCCTATGCTCGCTACAGAGGGACTACGACCAAGGTGGGATTAAATTACCACATTTTGAGCTGTACTGCCTGGCAGGACAGCTACAGTTTTTAGCAAATTGGTTAGGGGATGAGCCTTCCCTGGACACGCTACTTCTACAACCCGCACTGCGCCATTGTTTTCAAGAGAGATTATATGGATGAGGAAGACCTCGCATCAGAACCCCCCCCCCCCGCTCCCACCTACTTATTACACTGGGCATAATCCTATGGAGAAGGGCATGGAAGATCCTGAAAACCACAGACCCCTGCTCTACATATATTCCCCTAGCGGGACTCACTGATAACTACCCAGGAACGCTTCGAGCATATTGGAGGCACTGAGAAGTCAAAGGAATAGCCCAAGTAGGTGACCTATGGAAAATTCCACAGCCTAATGGAAGAGAATGATATACATAAAGGTCAATTCCTGTTATCCAAAAGCATAGTGAAGACAATAAATAAAAATTACCCACGGTTAAAAAGGGGAGAAGGAACCAACATAGTGCTTGACGCATGGTTTGACGTGGCGGAAGGGGGACACACTGTGTCCAGACTTTTTGAACTGCTCCTGCATAATTAGGACACTGCAGTATTGCCCGCAGGCAACTACATTGATGGTAATACCATTAAGGTATTCAATGACACGAAATCCCTCCCTAGGAATTTATCTTAATTCTACCCCCTCTATCACAAGACAAACTAATGCTGTCATCTCGCGTCCTCTGCCTACACATGTATACTTATCACAGCTTGTTGTCCATTCCTTACCACAGCCAATTGCACTATCCTTGCCAGAACCCTAAACCGAAACTCGACTATTGAAATGTGCTTTATCTAGGGACTAGTCAAAGAAACTTAAACAAGCAACAGGTTACACAAAACAACGCCATCAGGGCTGCACTAAATATCCCTAGGAACCAGCATATCTCTGACACCAGACGCAGCCTACATTGGCTCTCGGTCTCCCAAAGAATCTCCCTCAAAACTCTCGCCCTCACACACAAATGTTTGGCCAACCAGGCTCCAAAATACCTGGCGAACCGCTTCACACCCCACACATCCACAGGCCCACAGAGAGCAGCTCAAGCTCATTGCCTATCAATTCTGAGGTTCAAGCTGCAGAAAGCAGGGGGGCCAGTTTCCTGGTCCTCGCCACCAAGCTATGGAATTCGCTACCTAATCTTCTCAGATCCGATTCCTCCTTTCATTCATTCATTCATTCAAGAGTACAGCTAAAATCTGGCTCATAGCACAGGACTGGCAAAGCCGCAACCTGTCTCACTGACCATAACATCTAACACTGCTGGTCTGAAGCTTGGCTCTGCCAAGCCTTGCTGTTCTGACTATGTAAATTAACTTGTAAATATCTTTTACGTACTTTTTGAATGATATATTGTTATATCTCTGCTGCATACTGTGTTACTGTAACCTTGTCTGATGCTAGGCTTTGCTGTTCTGGCAACTTTGTTAATATCATGTAATTATCCTGTAAGTATTCTTAAATGATATGCTGATTTATCTCTGCCACATACTATGCCACTGGAACCTCAAGAAATGCGCCCAGATATCTTTGGGCTAGGCGCGCTATACAAATAAACAAAATACAAATACTAATGGGAAACCGAACTGGGAAGAGCATTACGGAAATGGGAAAGAGCCCTGCTGTACATAAAGTCTCCAGGAATGCCAGATTCAAACTAACGCAACTATATGTAACACAGAGCATATTTTACCCCAGACAGACTATCCATGATGGGAAGCAAGGCAAGACAGGCATGCTCCAGGTGTGCCACAGCGGATGTAATCATGCTGCACATGTTCTGGCTCTGCCCAGTGATCGCGAAATTCTGGGAGAAGATTAAAACGAGAGCTGCTGCTGGCAGCATTCAAATGCACGCTTGGCTTCCAGAATCTTACTTGCTAGGACTCTTCCCAAGAGGCAACAGACAGCTGGCACACCTGTCTAAAATGAAGGACCTAATGTGCATCCTGGCAAAACGCTGAATAGAGATAGCCTGGGAATCAAAAACTGGCCCAGAGATCGAAGCATGGTGGGCAGACCTCAAAAGATGGTCACTGACAGAGTCTACCGTATGGCACAGAGCGCTTCAAAGTGGTATGCACAAAGGTACTGAAGGGATCGCCGCTTGGAACACACTGGTACAGACAATGTTTGACCCCTCAGCAGGGCTTGACCTGGAAGGCACTAGCTAATAACTAAGATGAATGACACTTACCTGGACACAGAACTGATGTGCAACACCTAAGCAACCCATTGCCAGCCGGGGACAGATGAACCAGAGCGTGCCCGTGCCCCTCCCCCCTCCAACGGAACATACCCCAGGAACCCACACAAAATAACACTAACAAGCGTAAGTGCAAGATCCTAAGTGCTCCAAGTTGTTATAATATGCTGTATGTTACAACCACCTACTGCATCTATGGTTGTATGGTTATTAGGATGTAAAAATCAATAAAGAAGTTTTATAAAAACAAAGTTATATCACCTAAAAGCATTAAATGACTATGCTACATTGTTACTAACTGTACATCCTATTTATTTCAGGATACAGTCCAAATGGTCTTCGTCCTTTACGAGGCAGGTAAATAGCAGTAACAATGCAACATGTAAAAGAGTGAGAACATATTTGAATCACAACCTAAGAAACTGCACTTTAAAATTGTAGATTATATTTCAGCATTATACAGCTAACCCAAGGGGCTGTCGCGGGAGTTATGGGCCCTGAAGACCGAGTTTTAGAACCGAACACAGCTAGAGCTTATAACATTGGGCCTCATTATAAGTTTGCTGGTGCAGTAAGCTTGCTGGTACCGGTAAGCTTGTGGGTGCCCACTACGAGGTCTGCCCGCGAGTGCCTGTCAGCCCGGAAGGTCCGACCTGCCGTGCGGAACGGCACCCGCGAGCAGACCTACACAGTAGCGCCGTCACTGTTATTGACGTGCCGGCGCTACCGGCCTCCCCATTCCCATTGAGCCCTATGCGGCTCAAATGGGAATGGGGAGTAATAAATATCGGCACCCGGCAATGGGCAATTACTGGGTTCGGCGGGGCGGAATGCCCCGGTAATTGCCCATTGCCGGGTGCCTGAACAAAACTACTCCGCCGGCAGCTGTGCCGGTAATTACCGGCACAGCTACCGCCATAGTCGTAATGATGCCCATTTTCTTTAGAGGCCATAACTCCAGCAATGGCCGGAGGGTGTGGTCAACAAATCCATTTTGTGCCCGAGGTAAAGGAAAACAAAAAATGCAATCTGCCTGGAGTGGTTGCAGGGAACTGGTTAGTCACTCCCCCAAGATATATTTGTTAAAGTAACTTAGTGTTGCTACAGCATGTATGTTAACGAAAGGGTGATTCAAGTAACTAACAATCTACAGGAGCAAAGTGCTTGGTCGTTGTATGCGAGGCCCTGATAATGCATGCATTAGAGATTCCAGGCATGAAAGTGCAGGTCAGTGCAGGGTCCCTGTGATGTGTTCAACAGACAGTCTTGTCATGAAAGTGTAGGATGGCCTGCAGAGGACGTGCGATGGCAGTCGAAGGGAAGCGCATAAGCACAAAAACACAGGAGCGAGGTTTTGGGGCTGGCACTAATGGTGTAAAGACAGCAGGGAGTTTAACGCTTAATAATATGGGACAATCATTGAATTGTTGCAAGGTTATAGGCACAACTGATGAATAACAAAACACAACAAACCACAAGTGGGGGATTCCGCTCTCGGTCAGATGGTTTAGAATACACCCAAAGAATGCAAAGGAGGGACAATTTCTAACTCCTGTTCTCAGACCTTTGTATAAAACTGATATCAGCCATTTACTTGTTTTTCGAGCAGCACCAGTGGACGTTTTGTCAAAATATTTTTAGTTTTAAAGATTTTAGTCTTTGCACTTAAAGCCGAAGAGTGATCAACTCAAACTGAAATACTGGATGGTGTGGGTACAGCTATGAAATATTCAGTTGTGCCGCCAAAAATAAGAGGGGTGGTTGACCCAGTTTCTTGATTTTCGGCAGTGAGTACATACATTAAAGGTGACAGTTTGGGGCTCAGTGACAGTAAGTGTAATGTTCAGATGATTTAGACCAGTGGTGGTGTGGGGGTGACTGAGTATATACGCTGGAAAGTCCAGGAGTAATGGTGTTGCGCCTAGTTAGTGTTGTGCTATTTTGGAGAAGGGTGGCCACCATTTGTCACAGCTCACTGGGTTTTCTATTGATTGACTGCATTAGTGAGTTGGATTGAAGAAACCGAGTAGTCACTGGGGTAATACGTAATTTACATGCTTATCAATAGTTGTGCACCCAACACCGATGCGCCTGAATACTACGACTAGGTAGCACAACACCTAATGAACTATAGGGACAATGTCATCATGGGGGGAGGTCATTTCAATGCAGTACTCGAACCTCTATCGGACAGGTCATTGGTCGCCCCACGTGACCAGTGCAGGTCCACATGTAGAATTAAACAGCTGTGTGAAATATATGGCTTGCTAGATGTTTGAAGGTGCAGGAATCCTGCCGAGTGAAGGTTCACCTTCTTCTCACCTGTTCACAAAGCATCATCCAGAACAGACTACCTGTTTGTATGCCAGAGGGGAGGAGGTTAGGTGGTAGATGGCAGCATGTATATGACAACCCGGTCAGATCACTCACAAGTGGATAGAAGGTTGGATCTGCCGGCAGTATGAATGACCGGTCATGGTTGGCGCTTCAAAGTAATCACCCTAACAGATGGCAACGGGGAAGAAACCAAGCAGTTTTTCAATGAAGGCATTATCTAGCGCCATATTGTGGGAGACTTAAATGTTATGCACTGAGATGATAAGGCCAGATCTAGACAAACAAGAGGAGCTAATGAAATAAGAATGGGAATACGACCGCACATCTCATATTAGCGGAAATACAAGAGGCTTTACAACGGTTCCAAGAGACGGCCCAGCGAAAGAGCACGTTCCTGCAGGACAGGAACCAGTCTAGATAATATGGTGAGGGGCAAAAGCCAGGTAGAACACTAGCATGGTTAATAACAAATGAACTGAAGCAAGTATGTACTCGCTGTGAGGGACGATGAGGGAGACCTGGTGCATTGTGATGAGGAAATAACATAGAATTGTTACCATTTTTTAAAAACCTATACCACGCTAGGATCACAGTGGCTACCGAACAAATGGACCGGTATCTTAACCAGGCCGGGTTATACTGGGCTGACACCCAGGAGAGGGAGATTCTCAATATGCCGTTCACAGAGCAAGAAATCAGTAAGGCAATAAAAGACCTACCCAGCAGTAAGTCTCCAAGCCTAGATGGCCTGCCGGCCACATTCTGTAAATCTAATTAATTGATTCTCGCCCCTCATCTCCTTAAAGCATTTGCAATAAGGGAATTGATAAGGGCATGCTCCATCAAACGACGAAAAAAGCCATGATCACACTATTGATCAAGCCGCGTAAGGATTCAGCAGAGTGCTCCGCCTACATGCCAATATCACTAATTAATATAGACAATAAGATCCTTACTAGAATAGTAGCAAATAAGCTTCTACTGATTATGTCAAAATGTGTACTGGTGGATCAGTCTTGGTCTGTCCGTGGCAGGTCTACTTCCTTCAGAGTAAAGTGCATATTCAGCTTGATTCATGCGTTGGACCCAATTAGAGGCAGCAGCCATGCTGTGTGACATGGAGAAGGCTTTGAACACCATTGAATGGCCAGTCGATCATCAATCAATAGGTGAATGGGGTTCGGCAGCTCCTTTATAAAAATGGCAATGCTGTTGTACAACCAACCCACAGGTAGAATAATGGGCAACAGAGTACTCTCGGAGCTATTCACACTCAAGGGAGGTACAAAACAGGGGTGCTCTATATCCCCCCACCTACTATTTGCCCTAGTCAATGAGCTGCTGGCCACCATTATTCATGAAAAGCACCAGCGACAGGGATTACAATTATACACCCACAAACACATATCACTATATGCTGGTAACATGGTGCTGTTCATCAAAAATTCACGTGAGGACTTGGCATTAATTAGGCAAGAAGTTCTACATTTGGAACCAGTCTCGGGGCTTAAAATGAATGCCATCAAGTCAGTCCTATTTCCACTTACGAACAGTACCAAGGAATTCCCATGTGCATTTAGGTTGCAGTGGTACATGGAAAAAACGAAATACATAGGAGTGAATATATCCAGGCATCCAGAAATACTGTTTCAAGTAAAGTATGCAATAGCGTTAACTAAAAACCTACCCTCTCACACTGCAGGGAAAATATCCTTAATTCAAGTTACTTTATCGCTTTGTCATTGCCACACTCCTAGTACCCCCGAAATATTTAGAGCAGGCCATTGCGGCCCTGGCACTGTTAAAAACCATATCAACAGGAGTCAAAACCAACAGCAAGAAAATAAATATTGTTGTTAGCACATGTTACACGTGGGAACTGTGATGATCCTCCAGATGGTGTCACTTCTCCGCAGAGGGGAGCCCCTTTTCATGAGGCTAGAGAGGTGCGCCCACTAACCAATAGTCCCCTTAGGTGGTAACATGCGGGAGGACCTCATAGGGAGGAACTCCCCTCCTGGGGATAAGGGTGTGAGTACAAGGCACTACCCCTTTAACTCCCGAACCCACAGGGTAATACCTCCCAAACCTTCTCTACCTAGGATACAGTCTGAAACCATATGTTATTGCAAACTGTCAGACAATCTTGCTGTAATGAGTACATGGACAAATAAGAACCAGGACATGCTACAATCAATTATGAAGAGTGCTCGACCAGCTGTTGTCAATCAAACTGACGGTACACTGGGGCAGTCCCCGCTATTTAAACCAAACAGCAAAGAAGGATTTTTTTCTGTTCTGAATCCAGGAGGAGGACCCAGCGAAACAGTATGCAGTCGAGAAGCCCACGAGGCTGAAACTGGGCTTCGGGAGACTGCAGCGAGGCAGCTATCCAGTGTAGCAGTGACGAGCAGTGGGACGCCCAGACTGCATCTTGCTAGTCTGCTGGGAGCCCGCACACATGAAGTAGACAAACAGAAAACATAGGTGGTGGCGCGACCTGTGGTGGGTGGACCGTGCAGTCCAAGAACTGCAGCGGGACCACCAACTCTGGCTCAACACAGAGCTGCGTAGGTGAATGTAGGGGGAGCACAAGTAACTGTAGAGGTGGTGTGACCTGTAACGGGTGGATCACCTGGTCTGGAACTTACACAAGATCGCTAGCAGCACCTGGCTGCGAGGACAAGCAGTCCTACGAAGAGAAGAACAAGTAGAAGTAGAAGGCGTAAGAACAAACCTGCGGCCCCAACGAAACCGGTGAAGCATTCCCTGAGAGAAGGTAACAGGAATAAGAGTATGTCCGTGAGGGGGCTGGGAAAGTTGGAGACTGAGTTGAGAAGCAGAAAAAGAGGTAGAAGAAGAAGAGAAAATAGCGAAGCACGCTGTGAGGTAATTCCCTGTCCAGTTCCACAAGAGTGGTACTGGAGCATCAAGGAGGACTCAAGGAGCCGCTTCATCGTCCCAGTGGGGTAAAGTTAAAGACAGTAGAGAAAGTAGAGGGCAGAACAATCCCTTTGAGGAAAGTACAAGATTTGTTAAAGAAGTTGAAGATAAGATAGACTGGAAGAGGCTTACAAAGAACTGGGGAGGACATTAGGGAGTCATTCACCTCGCCCCACCTGGGAATCGTGGAACTTTGTTTCATTTTTTTGTGAACTTAGGAACCTCTCCTTCCTTTGTGAACCTTGGAGCATTTTATGAGTATGAGAACACTGCACCTTGAGGGACTCAGACCCAGGAGAGGGAGTAATTCTCCCGGGTATTTTTCTTATATTCGGATTTGTGTTTAAGTGCTAGAGATACAATAGGAATTTGGACTAGGACGGTGAACCTCTGATTTGGACTACACAGACTTTTTGACTACCCAAGTTTCAGTTTGTTTGGGGTAGAAATACCACCTCTAGTTAAGGATCGATAGGTTTATTATATAAACAAAAGTGTATTACAACCAATATTCTACTGTTTGCCTAGACTCCTCATACCATGCCGCCACAGAACGCATCACTGCTAGATTTTAGATGTCACCCATGTACTCACCTGTGACACCTGGCACACACGTATATAGAATAAGCCTAACTGTGGAAAAGTCATACCATCAGACTATGGCAAAAATAGGGCTGACCAAAATTGTTGATCTATTCAAAGATGGCCAGTTTATTATGCTGAACATGTATGAGGAAATGAAAGGAGACACTGCATTGGATGTATTCCTGTACTTTAGGATAAAGCATAAGCTTAGAGATCTGTTCACCTCATTTCCGGGCCGAACCGCTTGTTAATCATGTTACAATGTCAAAGGGAGAAGGTAACTGGTGTTCATGATATACACTAAGCTGATGGAGGAGAAGGAGGACACGTATGCCTCAAGTGTAAAAGTAGTGTGGGAGATGTTATTGCAGTGTACTAGTAGGACGATTGGAGATTGGAAATTGGAAATGTATCTGCACGCAAACAAAGGCTCTCTACATAAATAGTTGCTTTAAATTAATACAATACAAATGTCTGCACCAAGTGTATTACACCCCGGCCAAAATGCATAAGTTCAACTCAGAGATCTCCCACAATTGTCGGCAGTGCAGCCACAGGCCAGCCGACTTTGTCCATCTGGCAAGGGACTGCGGGGCTATTCACGTATTTTGAGACAATGTATACAGAGTGACTGGTAAAATGCCCAGAGAAAGAGTTACAATGGATCCAAAAACTGGACTATTAGGTTTCACCGAAATAGTTTTGCTCCCTGCTAGGAAACTAGCATGTCTCTTTCTCCTACTCGCTAAACGATGCATCACAAAAACATGGGGCCGCGGGCCCTCGCCCACTACAAATATCGGCTGAGGAACATTACACATTGCTATAATACGATGAGCATAACAGGCAAACGGTGGCAAAGTAAAGCCAACCCCAGGACATATGGTCACTAAACCAGAATTACCTCTTTAATAAACTGGTCAACAACTCCCCTCACCAGTGAGGAGCCCGGAACGAACCCAATGATGTATAGTAGGAATGCATGTTTGCAAATATCAAAAGGGCCCATTACAAGGTGTGTGTGTTTTTTGTGTGTGTGTGTGTTTTTTGTGTGTGTTTTTTGTGTGTGTGTTTTTGTGTGTGTGTGTGTGTGTGTGTGTGTTTTTTGTGTGTGTTTTTGTGTGTGTGTGTGTGTGTGTGTGAAGTGATTATAGAGCACAATGTTGGGTGGAGCCTATGATACCCTCCACCTTGATTGATGTCCAATGGAGTACTTAAGGTGTTGATTGTCATCGATCATTATTTAAATTTACTTTTTTTTATTAAGTCGTTTGAATTAATTGTGAAAAACTCTCTGGTTACTGGGGTGATATGCCCTGAGGTGGCGAGCCAACCCTGTTGGTAAAGGCCCACTGCCTGACTTAAGGGCCCGAGCGAAGTTAGGGTCCTTTAATGAGGGCAGTGGTGCCGTTACCAACAGGGTCGGCCTGCCGCCATTAGGCATATCGCCATTAGCACCCTTATAGTTTCCTACACAGGTGGCAATGGTCTGCATTACAAATGCATATATTTTTTTTCTTTCTTAAACATACACTTTTCAGTGCGGCCCGGCGACGTATGGTGTTTTTCGCAATTCCATTTTCAATGTCGGTGACTATGTCATCGACATTGAAAATGGGACTGGCGGAAACCACAGAGTCTGGCCGCGCACCAAAATACGTTTCTTTTTTAAATACACCCATGTAGCACCCGTGTAGGAAACTACACGGGTGCTAAGAGGTAAAGTGAGGTGGGGAATTGAAGGTGGCATTGGCCAGCAGCACCCAGGCTGTTCAGAACGCAGGCTTGTACAATACAATACCGCCCGTGTTCCAAGAATCCTGATTGGCCAGCACCACCTTCCAGGATGATAATGTATAACAACAACTGCCAATATAAAGAACATTTTAAACTAAAGGTCTTATTGTGGGACAGCACAGGATTAAGTGTTGGTGTGTACAGCCAAACGTTTATTAAAAGTGGTATGTAAGTGATAGAAAAGTTGAGGCAAGCACATCATTGGCAATTGACAATGATGTGAATGGAAATGTCCATTTAGACTGATGGTTTTAAGATGTTCTTATGTATTTATTGCATATTGGAATTATTTTGTAAAGACCTTTCAATGTCAATGTTTGTGTATAAAAGACCTTTATTTGGCTGCATTATACTATAAATGAATACATAAAAATAAAATAAACATAGGACAATAGACAAGTACTTCTAGTAGTAAAACCTATAAACCTATTTCCATTAATGACACTATCTTCTGCTTTTCTAGCAATGCATGTGGTGTAATGAAAAAGATGCATCAAGTTGCCCATACTAAGAAACTCCAGGCGGATCTGACAGTCTTGAAAATACAATGAACAAATACACCAATACAAGCTGTTATTCTTGACGAGCGCATTCAAATTGAGAGGTACTGTGTCTTACTCACCATGTTTTCAACTCTGAGTTCAAAAGGCATAGGGTTGTAGACCATTAATTGTACTTCGCACACATCCCCTTGAACCCACTGGAATTCTGTGAGGACAAAAAAAGCGAACTGTTCGTTAAATCCTCAGCTGGGCTATATCATGCATCATCGGCAGTGTGCCGTTTATCACAAGAATCATACACAAAATGACCGTCCTGAAATGCTGGATTGCCAACTATTGCCGCAAAAACATTCTACACCAAGCAAAAGGGTGGCACAAATTGTACAACGACACATGTGCATTTCAGTACAAAAAAACATTATTGAGATTTAACTTTAATTTATAACACGCTCCAGGTACCCGAAGGCGTATGGGCGCACACAGAACGAGACGCAAAAACAAAGAGCGCTAGAACTAAGGTAATTCCATGTTGGGTGGGTGGTCCCTTCGAGCTACTTCTAATAATTAATAGAATACGCGTGTTTTCAGTTTATTTTTAAATATGAATATAGAATTTTCTTCTCTTAAATCCAGGGGCAGGATATTCCATGTCATGGGAGTAGCTATGCGGAAATCTACCTTGAGAGTTTTACTGGTTAATGTAGCTGCTTTAAAAAATTTTTTAAAAAAGTAACAGATATGACTACAAGGTTAATACAAATATTTCTTACTGAAACATGTTTTCTCGTTTTAAAGGGTTTAACCAAACATTTAATATTTTCACGTTATATGCTGAAAACAATTCAGGCGATTTGAAGGATTTTTACACGGTTTCATTAATATCATTCTCTATACATTAAAAGATACAGATGAATGTTTTATCTCTAGCGAACAAAGTAGAAACGGTTGTTTTACACTTGAGGTACATACCAATCGTTTGACAGTAGCTACTGCTATACAGAAATGCACAACATTAGTCCGAATGCACAACAAATTCCTCATCCTTGTCCGGCATCGCCTGCAGAGCCCTTGCTATCTCATGATATCAATATCATGTTGTGTCCGATAAAGTGACGGCTAGACCTGGGCCTGTCCCCACAGACGGAGCGCAGATGGACCTGCACGATACCCTCTATAAAGACCTGCTGTTTAAAGAAACCCTAACGGATGCTATAAAGAATTATTTCATTGCAAATGACACAGGGGAGTTATCGCCAAACATGGTATGGGAAGCGGCAAAGGCCACAATTCGAGGCATTCTGATCGCAGAGGGGGCCCACAGAAACAAGGTCAGGGTAAAAAGGAAAGGGGAGCTAAAAAATGACATAACTCAGCAAGAATTGTGCATCCGAATCCACCCCGAGGGAAGTGAGGAGATTTTCGTGCAGATAGAAATGCTCCAGAAACAGTTGAGGAACATTAGGCAGAGAAAGGCACTGACCCAGCTGCAATATTTAAAGAAGACATTTTACGATGAGGGGGTAAAGCCCACACCATGTTGGCCACCCGCCTGCGCAAACAGAGAGCTGAAAGAGCGATACCCAAAATAAAAGATGATGAAAGGGGGAAAGATCTGTTAAACCCAAGCGAAATCACAAAGCACTTCATCAGATTTTACACCATTCGATACACGGCAGAAGAGGGAGACACGGAGGACAAAATAGTGCAATACTTAAGGAAATTTCCCTGCGCCCCAATATCACGAGGCAGTCTAATCATGCTAAATAGTCCAATCACGGCCGAAGATGTTCAGAGTGCCATCGCTAAATTGAAGGCAGCCTCGGCACCAGGGCAAGATGGTTCACGCCGGCACTATAAAGCCTACAGCAATACCCCAACTCCTTTTTTGGTGGAAATTTTCAACACAATTTTAGAAACCAGCCAGGCCCCTGTTTCAGTTACCGAATCAAGAATTATAGTGATACCGAAAGAGGGCAAAGACAATACGGAATGCGCATCATATCGCCCAATATCTCTCATAAATGTTGATGCAAAGATTTATGCGAGCGTCATTGCCGGTCGCTTGGCCCAAATACTGCCGCAATTGGTTCTCAGAGACCAAGTGGGCTATGTGAGGGGAAGGCAGGATGGGGACAATGTTCGTAAAACCCTGGACCTGATTGTTTCCATAGATAAGAGTGAAGAGTGCCCAACCTTATTGTACATCGATGCAGAGAAGGCATTTGACAGAGTACAGTGGCCTTTTTGAGTTCTGTAATGCAGTGGGTGGATTAGGGTCAACGATGGGCATCAGGTGCACGGGCGTTATATCGAAACGCCACTGCCAAGGTCCTAATTAACGGGGTTGCATCATAGTTCTTTAACTTGATGCGAGGAACTCAACAAGGCTGCCCTATCGCCCCCATTTGTGTTCCCCCTGGTGCTGGATCCAGTAGCACAGGCATATCAGACAAATTCCCAGAGAAAGGGGTTCACAAGAATGGGGTGCGAATACAAACTGGCACTATTCGCGGATGATATCCTGGCTTATATCACTCAGCCATCTGTCGGGGTCCCGGGGGAATTTAAACAAAACAGGTGCGTTAACACTGCTGCCGTACTCGGCCCTCCCGAGACACTTAATAGTGAGTGGGGGTTCCAACTGCAGGCAGAAGGAATCAAGTATTAGGGGTTAATGATCATGAAAGATTTAAAAAGTTTGTTTTCGCGCTAACTACACACCCCTGTGGAACTCCATTAAATCCGATTTAGAGAGATGGTCTAAACTGGCATTATCCTGGACGACGAGATTTACATTGATTAAAATGAACATTCTCCTCCAGTTTTTATTTCTTTTTCAATCACTCCCAGTAGGCATTCCATGTAGAGGTGAAGTGCGCCCTGCTCGCATTTTTGTGGGCCGGCCTGAAGCCCCGGGTGCCATTCACGACCTTGATAGCACCAAAGGACAAGGAAGGCATGGGGTACCCAGACTTCTTTTAATATTGCAGGGCATCGCAATTCTGCATCTTAGCAGACCACTTGTGGGAAAGCACCGAGAAGCAGTGGGTTGGCCTCGAGAACAATATATTTGCACCAGTAACCTTGGGCCAGTGGTTATGGGTTCCCTACAAGACCATGCCGTGTAGAATTCTAGAGCACCCATTCTTGACAGTATTGTGGTCTCTTTGGCGTCCCATGCACACCATGAAGCGAGAGACGACTTGGCCATCCCAGCTTGGCTGCATATGGGCACCCCCCCCGATTAGAGATTTGTTAACAGCCGTATGTCTTTTTCAGCCCCAATACGAGGGAGGCCTGGTAAGAGAGGGGCAGATGTGCAGAAAGGGCCCCTATATATCGAAAGCAGATCCAGAGGAGGCACAACAGGGTACCGCTATATTGCCCCTACACTATTTGCAGTTAAGAAGTGTGCTGCAAGACCTGCACTGGGGCGATTCCCTCAAGAGGCCCGCTCACCGCCTTTCAGCACATTTTGAGTGAACGCCATGACTCCACTGGGCTAATAGCTAAACTATATGGCGCATTGCTTCACAGAGGTCAGCTGATGCGACCAGGCACTCAAATCAAGTGGTTGACAGAGTTAGGGCTTCAAGATCAACCAGATACATGGGCTGTGATATATAGGGTGGTCTGGAACACGTCAATATTCATGCAGTATAAGATGCATAATGGAAGGCTGCTGATGAGATGGCATCTAACCCTGCAAAGATTGGCAAAAATGCTTCCAGGGATGGCGCAATTTTATTGGAGGGGTTGTGTGGAAATTAGTGACTACTGGCACCAGTGGTGGAGCTGCCCAAGTATGCAGAGTTTTTGGAAAAAAATACTGGGCTGAATGAAGGCCATATATGGTATTTATAGGGAGTTGACCCCACTACTGGTGTTGTTCGGTATTGAGACAGATGCAGAGGGAACAAATACAGTCCTTTCGCACATGCCCAGGAACCTGTTAGCAACAAGAGTGTGTTTGACAGTTAGATGGAAAGGCTGCACTCTACCAACGAAAGGAGAGTGGCTCGAGAAGACACATACAACTTAGCAAATGGAAAGTCTAACAGCTGCCTTGCTAGAATCACACTCCCACATGGATGCGATGTGGCTGCCCTTCCTTGAATATTCTAGTGCACACAGGGACACAGTAACTGAGGGGAGGCCAACAGCTAATTAGAGGGCACTTAACATGGACAGTAATGCCACGGCCGTCATGGTACTAAACTGATCTCAGAGAGGTAGTTGCAGGAATACAACCTATTAATAAGGTTGAACAATGGTGAAATGTGCTAATGTGAACAAAGAGGAGTCAAATGTTTTGAGCTGTTGCCCAGATGTGTGAGGGGAGAATGCAGAGAGGAAAGGATCTTAAAACTATTGGCGCAGAAAGCCACCACTGCAACAACAGTTTTGGTTAATGTATGCATTCGCGATCTGCTTCCCCCAGTGAAGCTCTATATTAATTATATTTATTGTGCAAGACTATGTAGAATGTCTGTTTTTTGCTTCATTATCGCTTTCTACTGCTGAAAATATGTTGCATACCCATGAATGGTGTCATTCTTATGTTGGTGATAAAATCAATAAAGTACTGTTAAAAAAAAAAGAAAACACAATTGGGGGGCCAAGTGTGACATAACGGTGCTGCTTCTGCTACAATGCAGGATCTTGTATTGCTCATAATACAGAGAAAGTAAAGCTGCACTTGGCTAGAAGTGGACTTTTATAAATCTATATACACCTGGGCAGCACTTTTCTAAATAGTAGAATTTCAACAGATCAAACACCGGCTCACAAGGCATTGATCCCATTTTATCACATGCAGAGGGGGAAAAAGAAGCCTACTCTAGCTGGGCCTACTAAAGACCCTCTGAGTAAATCGAACCCGCTACAAAAATTGTGGGCATTGGGCCACGCGACTACTTCAGCAGGCAATACAGCGATACTTAGCCCTGAAGAAGAGCTCAGCAACCTCGACTCAGAGATGGCGGCTTCTAAAAAAGACTTTGCATCGAGCTTTCAAGAATTTCAGGACAAATTCCTAGCCTCATTTCAACTGCAGTTCACTACTTTTACCACTGAAATCAGGCAGTCACTATCTGACTCTGGCAAGGGCATAGCTTCCCTCAGGGAAAGAGTAGATAACAACGAGTAGGCAATCCAAACCAACACAGTCTGACATGGCTCTTGAAGAGCTGGCGAAGTTAGCACACAATCGCGAAATACAGTGCGAAGATCTTGAAAATAGATAAAGACACTCTTATATACGTATAAGGAATTTACCGGAATCAATTGTGGATGTCGAACTGAAGGACACTGTAGCTCACATCTTCGCTGACCTAACTTTGGGGTAAGAAATTACCACGGTCTCGCTGGACCGCCTTCATAGGACAGGCCCGGAAAATAACTGATCCTGGGGCATGCCCCGGGGATGTCTTGGCAGCCTGCACTTCATACCCACAAAAAGAACAGGGGTGGGTAAGTTAAATATATTCCAAGCAAAAAAAGCTGAAAAGTCCTTGTTATATCTCAGACAGAAATATTATGTTAAACCTACATGGCAGACCGTTTGTTAAACAGACAATTACGCCAAAGAATAGCCTCACAAACTATTCAGTCGATCCAATCACCCACAGGGGACACACTCACAGAAACACCTCGAATCATCTTGCAATTTCATATCTTTTATTGAAATTTATATTGGTCAGATTTCCCAGACCAAAGAATTCAGATGACGTACCTAAAGGCAGTTACCCTCCCCCAAATACCATCGGAGGATCGGTAATGCCTAGAGAGGGACATCACTACAGAAGGAGTTGGAGGCGGATGAGCGAAGAACTTGAGAAGGAAGATATTTAGGAAGAGAGATTTGCTAGTATTGATTGATTGATAATCTCATTTGTTTATACACTCGGGGCATATTTCCTCCACTATGGAGGAGGCAAAAATTGTTTATTTCCAAAGGCGGGAAAAGACCTAGGCAGTTGTGGATCCTACAGACCTATAGCCCTCATAAATAAAGACGCAAAAATCGATTCCAAAATGCTGGCCAATAGGATCGAGAGCCTACGCCCTACAATTATACATCCAGATCAACCGGTTTTCATAAAAAATTGGCAAATCAATAACAATATTAGACATACTTGCCACATCTTAGAAAAGGTTGGAAAAAAGAGCACAACTGCAGTTCTGCTCTCCCTTGATGACAAAAAGGCTTTTGACCGGGTAGAGTCGCTGTTTATTCTTCTAACGCTGGCTAAAATGGGCTTTGGCCAGAAGTTCATAGAGAAAATAAAGGTAAATTATACATTTTCGATAGCCCACCTATTGAATAACTGACAACTCTCTCTTCCTATTACACTTCTCTCTAAGCAAGGATATCCGATGTCACTGCTGCTTTACACCATCTGTCTAGAGCCGTTTCTCGCAAAGTTCCGCCAAACAGAAGCTATACAAGGGTTAATATTTAGGGGGATTTCACATAAAATGATGGCCTATGAGGATGATATGTTGCTTATCACAGATACGGTAAGAACCTTGACCTCAGTGGAACGAGAGCTAAAGAAAAACGGCTTGGTGGCAGGGTTTAAAATCAACCATACTAAATCGGAAATTTTAAAGCTTTCCTTATCCCCGGAGGAAGTACACACTCTCTGTACACAACCACAATTTGGCTGGGCACAAGATGGAATCAAACTGTTAGGTGTCACTGTAACCCCTGAACTAACTGGGATGTATTAGGCTAATTATGCTCCCCCGTTGAAAAAAATTATGGGCCAACTAAGCAAATGGGGTCCGCTGATGATCTCTTGGCTCGGCCACATTAACACAATAAAAATAGTAATCCTCCCCAAAGTGATTTTCTTCTTCCAGGCTCTTCCAATTTGTGTTCCAGCCCCCTATTTCAAAAAGCTACTAAGTTCGACATTTGTCTGGAACAACGAAACTCCACGGGTAGCATATGATGTTTTAACTATTCCTACAAATAGGGGCGGACTAGGCCTTCCAAATATTCTAAAGTTCTACCAAGCCGCACAACTTTGAATAGTGAAGGACTGGTGGGGTAAGGACTCGGAGAAAAGGTGGGTGCAAATGGACTGTGCGATAGGTGGGGCGTAAATAGGAGACAATTTATGGCTGCCCAAAAGGGATTCCCTATAATATCCATAAGAGTAGGATTACAATCTTGGTTGAAGAGATCGGGGACACAGCGGTCAAAAAATACCAATTTACGACATTTCTCTCGCCCTTCATGTCGCTCTTTTTAAGCCCCAAATTCATACCGGGACTAGACCCACAGGCATTTAATAAGTCGAAACAGGATGGGTGCACGAAAATGCGAGACATATTTCAAGGTACAGATCCCAAGCCTTTTACTCAATGCAAAACAGAACTCACACTAAATTAATTAGCTAGATTTCAGTACTGTCTGGTCCGGCACTGGATATTGCTCCCCCCACCCCCCCGAACAAACAGGTAGCTACTAGAGAGCTAACCTCTTTTGAAAAATGTGCTATCTCCAATTCAGGGAATAAGGCTCTAATTTCAAATCTAAATAAAATCATTACACAGGTCCCTTTGTTGCTCCCCCGTATTATAAATCTCGCTGGCAGCTAACCTTGGGAGAACACATTTCGGAAGGGCTCTGGAAAGATATTCCCAAATGTACCCACTCAATCCAAGTAAGGGAATTCTGGTATAAGATGTTATTTCAATGACACTACACACTGGCCCGCTTACACAAAATGAGATCTATCTCGCCGAAATGCTGGAGACAGTGTGGCTTGCTTGGGGATTAGGGGCATATATGGTGGAGCGGCCCGAAATTGAAGAGATACTGGGCAGAAATCGATGTTCAGATGGCACAGATATTTGGTATAGTGAAACCTAGTACCCTTAAATCTAATGGTCTGTTGATACTGGAGTCAAAAAAGAGAATGTTCGAATCAAAAACATAAAACCTTTGTTATATTGCAAATGGCAGCTTTACGATGCATAGCACAAAAATGGAAATCCAAAGCCTTACCACATTTTGCTGAATGGATATCCAGAATATGGAACTTTGTCGCACTCAAATAGATCACGTACATTATCCGAGGAGATCAATTGAAATTTTCACAAGACTGGGCGGAAGTACTTCATTTTCTGCAGTGACTACAACATTCGATACTGTCCTCAGCACTTCCGAATCCTTGGCATTAATTCACTTAACTATTTTAATAAGTACCATGCCTAAGTGTTAGAGGGAGGGGGTGGAGGGAGGTACGGCTGGGAAGAGGGGGAGGGGGTATAACCACCTGTTGGTTATATGTGAAATGCCAATAAAAATAAAACATCATAAATCTCAAGGTTAAGGACCTTTTACCGTCTCAGATTCATCTCCTTCCACAGCACAGTCATGCATAAAATTGTCTTTCACTGGCCAGCATTTTGACAGTACCAAAACTCTGTTGAAAAAAGCCCCTTGAAAGCTCTTTGACGAATTACATAGACATCTTAGGATATTGACCCCGCCCCATCACTATCTTGAACTCCTTCTTCAAAAGGAATTACTCAATACAAATATTTGGGCCTTTGCCATGCTCTCTTCAGATGGGCAATGTGAATTAGGTCTTCAACCCTTTCTACTCATCTCTTGAGTGATGGAACTCAACAGTACTGCTGTAAATCCTGAAGGTTATCTCTAGTTAACTTTGTATTTCTGTGCAATGGGGAAATTGAAACAAGATCACAACCACTAGTTTTCGTTTAATGGCAGCAGATTCTGAGCAACAAGAGCTATCACTACAACAGGTTCAATTCAGAGATATGTCAAGATGACAATCAGCCAACCAGTGATGCCTGCTAAACCCAGTGAGAGAGCAATACCAGAACCACTACAATGGAACACCAGGACAGCACCAAAGCTCTTATGCGCGAACAATTTAGGCCACAAAATAGTATGTCATTACTACTCACAATAGGTCCATGGCTCTGCACAGTACTGATAAAGCAATTCTCATTGGGTACAGAGAGAGAGAGAGAGTGAGGTCTGCACAATAAGAGCACAGAGGATTAGAGTTGGTGAAGTACACTCCATAAATTCAAAAGGACTGGATGCTAGGTAGGGGTCTAAATGCCATACTGTCATAACTCTGTGTATGCACTGTAGGGAGCAGAAAGGCAAGAATTTCCCAATCCATGTCCAAACATAGGAGAAAAACATTAGGGGATTTTAAAGGGTGGAAAGTGTTTATGGCAAGTATCCTAGTATACTGGAAAGTGTTTCCGGGTTTTGACCCAACATCATTATCCATTCCTGAAGTGCAAATACATCAGATTGTTGAAGAATGTAAGGAGGGGTTGCTCATATGATTCTCTACCTTATTTTCTCATGAGAGAGAGGCTAGGAAGCGAGCCGGAAGACGCATCAAACATCCTTACCATTGATTAGGGTATTGTATGACATCAATTATTTTACAGCACTGCAGCATGGCAGTGAAATCCAGATTTGAGTACTTAGTCATCAGTTAAAGTTTGCAGGACCATTTCTCCTATGTATTAGGTCTCTGCTGATCAACGCAATGCTAAAAACTATTAAAAACGGTCACTATGTAATCATCCACTTAAGTCTTCATTAATACCACACATCTCAGCTGTAGTCTGTCAATATGTTGGCAGTAAGCTCACCAATTACAGCACTTATCAAATACCGAAAGCGGGTTAGTGTATATATCATGTCAACAATTTGTTCCGGGGGGGGTGTGGCTTGATGGCTACGTAGGGGGTCGTGTTCTTTGGGGGCTCCCGCGGATCTGCCACTGATCCTTGAAGTACATGAAGAATGCGGGCTAAGTAGCATGCAGGCAGCACACCCCGGGACACATGAAGGTCCGGGGAACATTTTGAGTGCAGCGTGAGGGGGATCCGCTGCAGACTGGAGGACCTGTGGCCCCACGAAGAAAGCCGGGCACCGGAGATCGGGAGACGGCCAAGATGGCGGACCCCAGACAAAGGGTCGTAAATTGACCACCGTTTTACGGCCTCGCACAGAGGTGGGCTGATCCGTGAATTAGCCCGCTGCGGCTTTAGGAGTGGTGTGTGGCCCCGCCTGCGAGACACATTGAGACCCGGACAGAGGGGGCCTGTCGGACCAGGCGGGGGACACCAGGTCCCGAGACAGAGAAGGAACGGGCGGTTCGGACCTTGCCTGCGCCGCTTGTTGGACACGGCGGAGAGCGGAAGTGGGCCGCTCCTGGTAGAGAAGCCGCCACTACATGCAAGGCGGTGGGGGGGCTCGCGCCGAGCACCCTGTGCTGTGCGATTTGTCCCCGCGGGGCCCGGCGAAGCAGCAGCCCTCGCTGGGATGGAACCGAGAGTGCCATAGAAGGTGAGAGGCGCTGGCACCCACGGGAATCGGACCGCCTAAGAGACAGTGTCGGAGGTGGTCCAGGGCGGCCGCGAGTGAGGGCCGAGACTCGGATGGCCCTGGTGGGGGCCCTGATTGGCCGTGACCTGGCTGAACTGGAACCGAAGTGGAGAGGCTTGGGGAGAGGGCCCCCCTGGACCCTGAGGCTCCACTTGAAGGTGGGAGTGCCCCGCGGGAGATGCCCAGCTGAGCCCCGTGGCAGCGCCGCATGGGGACAAGAGAAGGCACAGGCAGTTCTGGACGAGTATGAGAGCACGCGCCTCTCACATAAGGTGGCAACCATGGTGGCAAGCAGCTGAAAGAGGCGGGCCGGGGCTGGAGACATTAACTTAAACTGCCAGGAGAAGGTGGGGAGACACCAAACTGCCTGGATGAGGACCCAGACCTGAGGGACCCTGCCAACAATAACACGAAGCAGACCCAACAGCTTATCCTGTGACACACGCGGAGCTCTGGAGAGCACATAGCAGGCAGTCTGTGCCGGGACAGGGTCTGGAAGAGGTGTCAGTGACGAGACTGGGAGCCCAGTAGCTGTGGGGTCCTGCCGGGGCCCGGAGTGGTAGGGTGGGGAGCAAGAGAACGCCTCTGATTGCCCAGCCCTGGGGGTGGCCGAGAAGTGCGGTGGGCCGCCCGCTGCACATGGGATAGCAGTGGTGAATAGAGGAGCCGGCGGGGGGCTCGAATAGCGCACCCTGGCCTGCGGAAGGAGCGGGGCTGCACCTAAGCTGGGGCCATACATTGGAGCAGTGGCTCCCACATCCCACATCACAGCCCGAACTGAGTGTGAAACGCACCAAGTTGTGCGAGCAGGACCTGAATCTGGTGGAACCCTATTACGGGCTGCAGGTGAAAGAAAGAAAAGGAGACTCACCCCAGAGCACTTGCTGCACCCCGGAAAAAGTTAAGGGTGGTTTCTTAAGCCAAGAAGCTGGAGAAAGGCACCTGAGGCAAGACTGTGGGCTGGATGGCCTTGGGGCCAACAGAGTGCCGGAGTAGGAGAGCGCTGGATCAATGTGAGCACCTGACTACCAGCAACTGAAGAAAACACGGCAGGGGCCAGAGGAGCGACACAGCGTGAGCGCAGGTACGTGGGAGGACACAGCCCATTCCAGGAGTGCGGCGGGCAATAAGGATATACTCAAATACAGCTGAAGCGGCCCCTTTCACGCGTGGGGTGGCGTTGCTGGCTCACGCCCGGACGGCACGGCATAATGTCTAATAAAATTGTCAGACCCAAGAACAAACAGCCCACGCTGGAGGCCTATGCCAAGACACCTCCAGGGGCAGAAGGGGGTAGGAGTAAAGACAAAACTACCACGGCGGTAGAGGAGACTCCGGGCACGATCCAGGAGGTGCTGGCAGCGATTGCAGACCTGAAAGTTGCCTGGGAGGCCAAACTGGGCCTGGCAATGAACAAACTAAAAGCGGCACTGGACCTTAAGGTCGGAGCGGTCCAGGAAGATGTCAACTTGTTGAGACAGGACGTGAGGACGCTCGCTGAGCGCACTGGAAACTTGGAAAAGGAGATGGCCCCAAACACAGCGGCATGCGCCGCCCACAGATCGGAACTCCATGCCCTTGTGCAGCGTTTGGGCAACCTGGAGAACAGAGCAGAGGAGGCAGAAGGACGTGCCAGACGCAACAACATTCGTATCGTCAGATTACCGGAGGGAATGGAAGGGCCGAACCCAACAGAATATGTGGAAACCATGCTTCTGCAGGAAATAACTGGCGGTGCACTGACCCAGGGGTTTGTAGTTGAAAGGGCGCACAGGGCTTTGACAAGGAAGCTGCCCCCTGTCAGGTACCCTCCCCGCCCCCCCCCCAAAGATTCTAAGCTACCGGGATCGGGAGAAGATACTCGAATTCTTCCAGAAGGGAGGAACGATCGAAAGGGGGCCGGTGAAAATCACAGCCTACCCGGACTACATCTTTGCAGGTACAACGCAGCAGGATGATCTTCAGGGCGGTGAAAAGAAGGCTGAGAGAGGCTGGTCACAATATATGCTGCTTTATTCGGCCAAACTGAAAGTGTTCTACAAGAACAAAACCCTGTTTTTCGAGACGCCGGAGGATGCCATGGAATGGCTAGACTTGCAGAGTCGCCCCCAGGAATCGGGTATCCAGACAGGAGCCGTAGAAGATAAGTAGCACGCAGCTTGGTCATCTCTGGTGACATAGCACAAGACACTGGGACTAGAATATAGTATTAAATAAAGCTTGTAGGGAATGTGTTGCAGGGTAAAATACATGCTTGCAAGATCCGCTAGAAGTAAACAATCCTAATCATATAAATGGGAGCTCCTGGGGGACAACCCTTGAGCCCCATAGCATTACTCTTAGTTAGGTCACCGTTAGTCTGGTGACGCCCCGCGGGGTCCTAGCCCTCGGTCACGAGAAAGGACCAGACGCGGGTGGGCCTGAGATCCAGGGATGGAGCTGGGCATTTGTTGGGGCTGGGCAGGGAGGGGGTAGGGGGAGGGGGAGGGCGAGGGTTGTGTGCAGTGGGGCATAGTTGGGGAAAGCGGGTGGGGGGAAGTTGTTGATGTTGGGAGGGATAAGAGTCGTAAAATGAGCCATCGAGGAAGACATCAGAGGAGGAGGGAAGGGGAAGAACATCAAGACAATGGCATCGGGTAATCTCAGAGTCGTGACCTGGAATGTGCGTGGCCTCAAAAGTCATCTAAAACGTAATAAGGTGATGATATACCTAAAGAGGATGCGGATTGATATAGCTCTGCTACAGGAGACCCACCTCACCAAGGAGAAGTTGGAGGTGGTCAGGAGAAAATGGAAGGGTAACGTCATAGGAGCCACATACTCGGCATATGCAAGAGGGGTGATTACATGGGTGGCACTGCATGTGCGGTTTCAGCTGCTCAGATCAATGACAGACCTGGAAGGTAGAATGGTGGTGGTGGTGGTGGGACTCCTGGTGAACAAAGAAGTGAACATTATAAATTTGTATGCCCCCAACCATGATACAGTGGCATATTTTAGGTCCCGGTATAGTAAAATTAGCCCCCTGGTGGCGCAATAGTGTGGGGAGGGGATTTCAATTGCACCTCGAACCCCGGAATAGACAGGTAAGATAGTAAGTCGGAAAAGCCTGCGCCGGCAGCTAAAGCGCTGAGGAAACTGTTGACAGACCTCGGTCTAGAGGATGTGTGGAGACGGCTGCACCCAATGTACAGGTAATATTCGCATTACGCAGAGCCGCATGACCTGCATACTAGGCTGGACTATGTGTTTGCCGCTGCCGAGATAGTGGGAGAAATGGTGGGTGCGGAATATAAAGCTAGGGTACTTTCGGACCACTCGCCTTTGGTTGTGGAGTGGCGACATCAACCCCCTAGAGCGCGAATCCCGACGTGAAGGCTCAGAGATGAGGCCCTACTGGATGTGGGATTTCACGAGGATTTGAGGGAGGCCATAGAGGAATATTTTCATATCAATACAGGCAGTGTACGATCCATGGGTATAGTATGGGAGGCATTTAAGGTGGTGGTGCGTGGGGTAGCCATATCAAAATCCAAAGGGCTCCAAGGGGGTATTGAACGTGACCTGCAAGAAACAGAAAGAAAGTTAGAGGGCCTGATGCAGGGGGGGGGGGACCACCCGGGAGGACAGCGATAAGATAAGAGACTTACAGAAGACTAGTAGTGAACTCTGGGACAGATTATGCAAGCTAAATTATAAGAAATATACAGAGAGGCAACATGCGGGTGGGTACAAGCCGGGCAGACTACTGGCCTGGTTATACAAAAATGAGACCCCCCAACCCCTGACCCGGTGATCAGAGAGGTCAGGAACATGGAGGGTCAAATCCGTAACACCCAGGAGGGAGTAAACAAGGAGTTCCTCATGTATTGACTGTATGAGGACCTGGGTGAAAATATGGGTCAAGAAATACTGGAAACAATAGAGGATATAGGGCTGCCCACCTTGGATGACTTAGAACGTGCAGATCTAGAGGCCCCCATCACCCCAGACGAACTGGAGGCGGTGATCCAACACCTGCCCACATGTAAAGCGCCGGGGTCGGATGGGTTACCCAGTGAGTTTTATAAAACATATAAGCAGGAGCTACTCCAGCCGCTGCTGGCCATGCCCAATGAAGCCTACGAGCAGGGGGAGCTGCCGGAGTCCCTCCGAGAGGCAGTGATCATCCCGCTCTTGAAACCGGGCAAGCCGAACGTGGAGTGTGGGTCTTATAGGCCCTTATCTATGCTTAAACAGGGTAGTAAAATACTCACGGCAGTGCTTGCCAATAGACTTAAGAGAGTAATTGGCAAGTTGATACACCCAGACCAAACAGGCTATGTCCCCGGCAGAAATCTCACAGACAACCACAGGAGGCTACATCATATAATTGAACAAGCCGTGAAAGACCCAAGCAAGCTGGCTATCGTGTCGCTGGATGCGGTCAAAGCCTTTGATTCAGTAAGGTGGCCATGGTTGCTGCCGACCCTGAAAGGATACAGGATGCGCCCAGGATACATTAGATGGGCCCAGATGTTATATAGCTCCCCGATTGCAAGAGTTAAGACAGGGACTAGAATTTCAGATAAATGGCAACTCAGTAGGGGGACCAGACAAGGATGCCCCTGGTCGCCCATGTTATATATTCTAGCATTAGAGCCGTTGGCAATTTGCCTGAGGCAACAATACAGAGAGGTGGGGATTAGTACGACGGGAGGCACACACCTGATATGGGAGGCGCACACCTGATATCACTGTATGCAGATGATATGCTCCTCTACTTGCGCTTCACGGAGGAGAATCTGCAATATGTGCTGGAGGTGATGGATCACTATGCCACCGTCTCGGGCATATCAGTGAACCCTGGGAAGTCTAGAGTGTTCCCCTTGGGAAGGTATAAGAGTATCCCACAGGAATGGCTACCCATCCTGCGGATACCCTGGCAGACCGAGACGTTCAGATACCTGGGCGTAAACGTTTACCATAAGATAGAGACAGAGCACAAACGCAATATGGAGAAAGCAATTGAAGGTATTAAAAATAGCATGGTGTTCTGGTCCAGATTACCCATTGCTATGTTGGGAAGAGCAGCATTGCTCAAAATTGTGGTTTTGCCCACACTCTTGTATTTTTTTGTGAACGTCCCGTAATTGATCCCCAGACGCTTTTTTGTTAGACTTCATCGCCTGTGCAGGGGGTTCATATGGCATAACTCCAGGAATAGGGTGGCCCTGTGGAAACTACAGAACACATGTGATAAGGGGGGCATAAACCTGCTGAATTTCTAATTGTATTACTTGGCGGGACAGCTGCTGTATGTGGCCAGGTGGTTGTCTGCAGAGGACTCGGCAGAAGCTAGGCTTTTGCAGGGTGATTCAGCTCCATACTTCCTAAGAGAGACAGTGTGGCTGAATAAAACAAAAATGGCGGAAATGGGGAGACTACTGGTGCTGGGCTCGGAAGTCTGGCGCAGAGCATGGAGAACTGTAGGCGACCCAGACCCAATGGTGGTGCTATGCGGGGAAGACTCCCAACTGTTCAAAGGGGTCCGCAGAAACTGGGAACCGGTGGGCCTAGCCACCCTCGGGGATATATGTCAGGAGGGGGAGGCATTGGAATTCCTGAGGTTGCAGGAGGAGGCAGGGGTGCATAGAGGCCAATATATTACTTATACCAGGCTCATGAAACGGATGAGGGAGAGGTGGCCCGAGACGGTACTAGCGGAAGAACCCGATGCTACCCTAGAAATGATGTATGATGTCTCGGAGGGTGGGCATGAAATATCTCGGATATATGAGCTCTTGAGTGCGAAGGCAGGGAAGGAGCTGCTCCAACTGAGGCTCGACTGGGAGGAGGAGGTGGGAGAATCCATGACAGAAGGACAGTGGGATAGAGCCCAGAGGAATCATAATAAGGTGTCCCGGAATGCAAGACTCCAGCAGATCCAGCTGTATTTCACCCACTGAGCTTATCTGACCCCCTGGCAGAATAGCCAGGTTTGGAGGCTCGGCTATGCAGAAATGCCCCAGGTGTGGGGAGGAGGAGGCAGGGCTGTTGCACATGTTCTGGGCTTGCCCAGAGGTGCAGAGATTCTGGGAAGAAATAAAGACGAGAATGGCCAGTGGGGGAGTAGTGCTTGACGTGAGGTCTGTTTGGGCATGCATGCTGGGGGGTTGTCCCAAGCCACGTAATTTAAAACATATTAGCAAGATGAAGGACATGGCCGACATCTTGGCCAAGCGCAGAATTGCAATGTGCTGGAAAGCGGCCCATGGGCCTAGAGTGGAGATGTGGTGGGCAGACCTCTTGAAATGGTCAGAAGCAGAAACGGCGGTATGGTATGAAGCAGTCACTAGGGGGATAGAGGAGGAAGTAGGCCCCTTGATAGCCTGGAGTCAACTGGTGACCTTGATGGCAAACCCCCACCAGGTCAATCATGAAACGGAGGACTCGGACGAATTGACAAGAATTGAGATACCTGAAAATGCTCATGCAGATAGCTCGGATAAGACGACTCAAGTTTGTGGGGAGGGAGGGGGGTGGACAGAGGATAACACTGAATAATGTGATGCCTTAATATTGATTATGGACATCATAAATGGTTGTAATGTTTGGTGTGTTTGTTTAAAATAATAAAAATTGTTTTAAAAAAACAACAATTTGTTCCACCATGAAACAAGAGAAACCCAACATAAGTATAGTTAAAATATGATCCTTGGCTCTAGAGACTAGCTTCTGCTTCAGGCCTGCCATCGCAAGCTGAGAATCATAAGGAATACAAGAGTACTCGATCTCTAAGGTACTGAATTTGTTAATAAATGTGAAATTCTGGGCAGGGGTGTACTGGGAACCAAAAGAAGCTTAGGAGAGAATTTTCAAAGTGGACCCATTTTCGGCAAGCCCAACCCTTTTCCTCCGAGAACATATCGAAATAAAATAGGTTTTTGGGGGGTGGGTGGGGCGGTGTCGGGGGAGGGCGCTACTGAACTGCAGCAAGATGGGGGCTTAAGCTCGTAGCTCCGGACTCGGCAGAATCCTGTTCTCTAATGAATCCTATTGTGTGCCAACATGCGAGGTCCTGAAAGTGCAGCATTGCGGCAAAGGGTGTGCTGCACCCGGGGGGCGAGTCCTGTGGCAATCCGCTGACCTGCATGCCGGGCTGCAGCTGGCCGTGGGGAGAAGCTGAGGCGGCTGGGCTCTGTGAGCAGCTCCTTCACTGCCTGCATAAAGGTGGCGTGGGTTGTGGCTGAAAGGCACTTAACCAGCGTTGCTCCAACAGAAATGGGGTTGCAGAGGTTGGGCGCAGTAGTGCGGTTGTGCTGGCCAGAGGCTGCACCACTGCTGATGTTCATGTCCCGGCTGAGGTGTGCATGGCCTGCTGCAGCGCTGTACATCCGGACCAATGGGCTTTAAGTGAGGAAGCGGCTGGGCTCCGGGCTGCAGAGGGTGCACGGAAGCACCCTATAATCATCATCCCACTCGGCGAATGTGAGTTGGCTGATCGCAGCAACCCACTTCTTCATGATGTCGGGGGGACACCCGTTGGACACTGCAGCAGCAACGCTATGATGAGGCATACCCTGGATGAGTGGCAAGCAGTGAGGCACCCCTTATTAAAGTGCTGGAAAGGGGTGAATGAGTTTGAGTGGTGATGCTGGCGAACATCCTGCATATTGACTCATTGTGCCAGGCAGAGCCACGGGGAGAGAGAGACCTGCGCTTCTGGCTAAGCTGGAGGTTGTTGGACATTGCTGATCACATTGCTCTTGGAGTGTGGGGTGTCGTGCCATTGAGACTTGGTCCCTTGAAGATTGAAGGGACATTGAGGGATCGGTGGCATCTGTCCAGGCGGTTTGCCGAATTGGAATCCGGCACAGAGATCTTCTGGGCCCTGCTGGTGGACAGGCCCGGTGCGGACTACCCGGCTGAGCCCTCCTCTACTCTCCTTGCTGAATGGCCTCTGGAATGGGGTTTGTGGGTCAACTGATGTTCAGGCATTCGCAGTCTGGATAAACCACTGTGTACTTGGTGTAGGCAGTCCTTGTGCGGCCACTTGCTGGTGTCTGGGGCTGGACTGTGCCTGGGAGGTCGGCACATCTGCTTGTTCCCTCGAACACGGAATCCACAATCCGATATTTGGTAGGGTGGCCAGGGAATCCGTCAGGGTGCCATGCTACGACCCGAAGGGGTGGCTTGTGCCATGAGGGGAGTGCACAGCCGGAAGCGAGAACAGCAATTGGAGCGCTCCGAATGTAGGGTCTGGTGCTCATAATTTCACAATGATGAAGGGGGCAGGAAAAAAGAAGGGCCCTATTGACTCTCATATAAACACCCCTGCGAGGACCCCGAGGATGGAAGAATCTGAAGGTAACAGCACCCAGTGTGCGCCGGAGGGGGGATCCCGGAAAGACCTGTTACTTACGGTGATGCAAAGCAGGTTTATGTCGGTCAACGTCACATGTGGCAAACATTAGTTCCCTGAAAGTCTTTTTACATTTTTTTAATTAAACGTGTTAGTTTGAAAACAAACTTTCACATCCATGATTCATGTGATTCTGAATGTCGCAAAATGTATTTTAGTTAATTAAAAGGTTTTAAGTTAATTCGACTTCATGATAGATGTCGAAACTTGAATTATCATGATGATCAATTTAATATTTTTGCCAGAGGTTATTTGGGCCCATTTCTTCGTCTCCAGAAGGTGTTCTAGGATACCTCATCATACTGGCAAAAAGAGTCCTGCGCTCTGTTAAAGTGGGGCACTCCATAAAGATGTGGTGCATCGTCTCTTCTTGGTTTCTTTGTTCGCAGAATCTGCAGAAATTTTCTTCACTGGGTATTTGCTTGGTGACTGCAAGATACTCTATGGTGTGCAGAATGTTAAGACTGAGTCGGTAGCAGTGTTCCCTCTAAGCTGTGCGCATGTGCACTTGCACAGCTTCCTTCTGGGTGCCGCTCAGAATAATTTTAGCAGCGCACACAGACATTTCCCACCTTCTCAAGAATTAATAAGGTACACGCCACAGCAGTTACCTGACATTTGCTTTCTCTCAAAATGAAGATAAATTGTACTAACTAGTCCTGATATTCTGGTCCAGCCTATTTACATTAGCCTACTAGGAACGCCTGGCCTTAGAAACCTGAAATAGAGAATGAACCATCAAACAAATATGAAAAAGTAACTCTTTGAACATAAGATCTTATTAAGATATGCCTGCACAGATTAATCAAATAACCTTCCCTTCTCACCCATGACTCCTATATTTGACTACAACACTTGTACCTTATTACTCCAACTTCCGCCCATGTCCACATTTGGATATTACCGGACAACTTTGAATCAGCATACTGTGGCTCTGAGAAAGGGTATCAGGCTTGTACCTATATCAACCTGTCTTATGTTTGTTGTAATATGAATATCAATCAAGCACCAGAATTTGTTACTCATGATCCTTCACAAAAGTATCATCCACACTATGTAACTGAACTGTCAGCTCAAATATCGGATACTGACTGTAAGTAAGAATGCTACTTGGATGTGTAACCTCATCCCATGCTTCCTATGCTTTTGTACATATGTCACACACAGGCTTTGAAGCAGTACCTTTGCAACGCAATATAAAACTCAAATACTAATGTGCCCTGTAAGGATTTTGAGTAGGCAAATGTCATGCTCAGTGTCTCCTACTTTAGCACTGCTAACATTACCCTATAGGTGGATAGCATCATTGCAATATCATTTACTTGGCTTGCAAGGGATAATGGGCATGGACTATGCCTGGCATTACTC
Source organism: Ambystoma mexicanum (assembly GCF_040938575.1). Taxonomy (NCBI): domain Eukaryota; kingdom Metazoa; phylum Chordata; class Amphibia; order Caudata; family Ambystomatidae; genus Ambystoma; species Ambystoma mexicanum. The sequence goes on from NC_090933.1 coordinate 1,191,796,047, forward strand.
GTACATAGTATTAGAACAACAGATTTTAAGACAGCTAGAATGCTTGTCACACAATCTGCATCCTTTCCATGTTTTCCGACTTGCACTGAGGATAGACCATAACAAATGATATGGTAACTCGCTGCTACAGAAAAACGGTTTCACTGAGCACTTGTATAATCCTACAGAACAATATTAGGACAGGGTATGTTGTAAACAATCTTGCATGCACTGCAAAATAATTGTTTACATGCAGAATTGTTACATTTTGTTAAACTGCACATAATATCATAGTGAGGCTTTAAATATGTTTTGCTTGCAAAGTATTGTGGGTATGCAAATATCACAGTGAGTGTTTTACTGCTACAATTCCTCACTTTTTACAAATCCCTGTCAACCAGTATTGAAGGCTAGCCCAGGAGCTGAGAGGTACGTGCGGAAGGGTTTTAGAGGGGAGGGCACAGGAGGATGAAGAAGAAATCAGCAGCTTTCAAAAACCAAGTTGGATGTTTCCACTGTACAGTGAAGGAAATGTGTTTGTTTGCTAAACTAAAGGAAACTCTAGTAACCGTCTAGGAAACAGCACCTTCTGTTTCTTTCTGCTCAGCTGTTGCGGGCTTCCCAATGTAATCATGTGTTCTGCCTTTATTGCCTTGAGCATCCCAATGCATCTTGTTTAACTGATACGTGAATTGCTGCAAGAATTTTGAGTAGGCAAATGTCATGTGAGGGGTCTCTATCTACAGAAGAAGGCACTCAATCTGATGTACTTCTGAGCATTGCTACTATTAACTTAAACTACAAATATATGTAATTTTCTACAACAGCCCCATAAGAAACCTCAGTAAGGTTCTTGTTGAATTTTGTGTAGGCTGTGGTGAGGACGGGTAGGCAACACTATAGGCTATATTATGTGCCCTGTCATATCACTTTCATGTCAGGATCACAAGCAGGGCTCCGAGTAGATTCTACTCCCTACTTGCAATCAAATGATTTTTCAGGGAGTAATAAAGTGACTAGCTTTGCCAGTATGGATACTTTATGCTTCTTAAACGTTTCTTCCCCTTAAAATGCCTCTTGAGAATGGGCAGTAATATTGTTAGAGTTCCTTCATGTGCAACTGCTATGCTGGTCCCTGACTAGAAAATATCAATCAATGGAGCTTTGTGGGTAGAAACAGGTGGTAGACTCCTTTATGTTAATCGTTTTGCATCTTTATTGAACACATTTCCTGTTTTTATGGAGCAAAAACTGATGGTGTATATATGTCTCTCACCTGAAAGGCTGATTTTGAGAAAGTGTTGTCACAGCTCTGTTCACAGAACAATATAATGTTGCTGGTTAGCAGAGTAACAAGGATTTCTGATGATAATATTATGTGGAGCAGTTATTCTGATTCATCCTTACACTAATTATGAGAGGCACATTCTCCTGGCTCTTGAATTCCTTCATTAAAGTGGCACATAAACTCCTACTGTCATGTTTTCTGACACATTCCTTTTAGTTTTCGTTATTCCTTTTGCAAACATTGTATCCTGTATGCATTTTTTGACAGCCACCTCAGTTATAACAAGTGATATTTATATTTTGTAATACATATGAGGATTTTCCCAATGACAAACAACATTCTGCATTGTCTCTGAGCAGTGTCAACAAATGAATAGCCACAACTAAACAATTGTTTATACTGATCATACAAAGCTGTTTTGTACACTTATTTTTCTCTGCATAGGAGTACTTTTGCTAGATTCTGTGGCAAACATTCAAGTCTTGGACTGGTTGATGAACACTCTTTATAATCACATATGAAATATTAGTTTTAATATTAAATATATGTTTTGGAAAAGTGTTTAGGATGCACCTTTTACACTTCATTATAAAGTTTTACAGTGGTTGTATGTGGAAATTCCCTTCCAAACTTTCTTCAAGGATGATAGCTCACTAACTGTGCACGCTCACAAAGTGACTTACCTCCTTGGTGAGTTGCGTACATGGAAACTATGTGTGCACGAAAGCCAACCATTTCTGCACGTAGAGAAAAATAATTAGAGGGAACATTGGTCGGAAGTATGTATCTCGAGTTGGTTTGGAGGGAAACTTTTCTAAGTAGGGAAGTCATTCGTTTACGGCTCTTGATTAGAGTTCCGGAAATTATACTACAGTTAGTAATTTATAATTACTCTTACGTCCTGTCCCCTTTCCTCTATACTGTATGGGCGATTACAACTGATTGTAGCCCCAGGGTGGAGAGGAGACCCTCCTTAAGCTAATAGGTTCCTAAGAACCGCCTGTCTGAAAGCCGCATCAGATCTAGAGCCGGCATCCAAACAGTAATGCTTGCAGTAAGCCGAGGGAGAGACCCAAGGGCCACTCTGCTTATGACTTGCCAAGGGACATGGCGCTGGAATGCAATGGCCATTGCCTTTGCCCCGATTGCGTGGGCATGCAAGTTGGCCGGAAGCGGCTTGTGCTGGCCCTCGTATGCTTCCTTGATGGCCGAGACCATCCAGCAGGATATGGAAGCCAAAGAGCCCTGATAGCTTGGTCTTGAGCCTCCGAAAGTGACAAACAGGGCGTCTGATTTCCGGAAACGCTTGGTCCTGTCCAAGTAGAATTTCAGGGCACGTCTGACATCCAGGCAGTGCAGCACTCTGTGCTTGGTCCTTGGGATCGGGAAAAAACGTAGGAAGGACTATTTCCTCCTTCAAGTGGAAAGCAGACAGGACCTTGGGCAGAAATACTGGGTGTGTCCGCAGGACTACTTTATCCTTGTGAAAGGTAGTATATGGTTCCGAGGCGACCAGTGCCTGGATTTCGCTGACTCTACATGCCAAGGTGAGGCCGACTAGATGGTGACCAGCCTGATGACCACAGACGCCATAGGCTCGAACGGTTTGTGCGCCAGAGTGCCTAAGACTATGTTAAGATCCCACACAGGGTGCAGTCTCTTGACGGGTGGATAGAGCCTTACGAGTCCCGTCAGGTGTTTGACGATAGGATTGGAGGAAGAGAAGAAGATGCCTTCCTCCGAGTTCCTGTAAGCCCCAATAGCTGTGAGGTATGAGCACCAGGTGTCCACCTGTACGTCTGAGTGGGCGAGGTGTGCTGAAAAGGAGAGCATGTCGTCCAAGGTGCAAGCCAGGGGGTCGATTCCCTTGGAGTCTACCCAGTGGCAGAATCTGGTCGATTTGCTTTTGTACTGGGCCCTGGTAGCATTACTCCTGGCGCCCTGTATGATCACCAGATTGGCCTGTGATAGGCTGAGGTGCCGCAGCATTACCTGCTCAGGTACCAAGCTGTGAGGGCTAGTTTCCCTGGTGCAGGGTGGATGACTCTGCCTCCATGCTGTGCCAGAAGATGGGCTGGGCCCGTCGGGAGTTGAATCGGGGGCACCTTCGAGAGACTGAGCAGCTCTGAAAACCATGGCCTGGTCGGCCACCATGGAGCCAGTCGAGACTCCATAATTTTGCAGATTACCCTGTGAATCAGGGGCATGGGTGGAAAGGCTTAGGCCTTCATGCCGGTCCACTGGAGGTGAAATGTATCTCCCAGAGAGACGGGGCCCTGATATTGCCAGGATGAAAACTGGGGACACATCTTGTTGTGCCAGGTGACAAAGAGATCCACCTGGAGGTGACCCCACCTGTTGAAGATCTCCTGAATAAAGAGGTTGTTTAGTTACCACTCGTAATTGTCCGCTCCTAGCCTGCTGAGCCTGTCCATTTCCAGGTTGGATGCCCCCGGGAGGTGGACTGCTGTGAGGTATATGTAGTTTTCCAGGGCCCACTCCCACATGTTGATTGCCAGTCTGCACAGAGGCGGGGATCTGGTGCCTCCCTGCTTGGTGACGTAGTATCTACTGGTCGAGTTGTCTGTCTGGATGAGGACAATCTTGCCCCCGAGAAGTGGTAGGAATGCCTTGAGCGCCAGCCAGATGCCGTTCAGCGCTAGCCAATTGATGTGGCATTCCTGTTTCAGACGAGTCCAGGTGCTGTGGACAGAGAGATCGTCCAGGATAGCTCCCCAGCCCTCGAGAGAGGAACCCATGGTGATGGTGGCCTGCGGAGTGGGCATTTGAAAGGGCTTGCCCATCCATAGGTTGCAGTCTCTGAAACACCAAGTAAGGTCCGGGTGGAGAGATGGAAGAATGTTGATCATCTTGGATTGAGAGCCCCGCTCCTGGTTCCATGAGGCCGCGAAGTGCAGCTGAATTCCTCCTCATCCTTAGTCTTGTGTGCGGGACGGCTAATAGGACTGCTGCCATTGCCCCCTCGATAGCCGAGATGTTGTCCTCCAAAGGAAATACCTTCTGGGAGCACGTGTCCCAGATGAGGCCCAAAAATTTCAGTCTGTGTGGGTTGCATCTGCGACCTCTTGAGATTGAGCGAAAAGCCCAGATCGTGCAGAGTGTTCATAAGGGCATTGGAAGAGTGGTGAACCACTTCTGGAGATGAAGCACTGACGACCCAGTCGTCCAGGTAAGGGTATATGTGGAGGCCCTGCGCTCTGAGGAGGACCACCACCACTTTCATTAAACTGGTGAAGACCCTGGGGGTCGTGTTGAGGGCAAATTGAACAACCTTGTACTGAAAATGGTAGCCCATGATCCTGAACCAGAGGAAAGAATGATGGCGCTGCCAAATCGGGATGTGTAGGTGCGCGTCCGTCAGATCCAGGGAGCACATCCAGTCTCCCTTGTCTAATGTCTCCGCTATAAAAGCTGGTGTAACCATCTTGAATTTATGCAGGGGTAAGGAGTGGTTGAGGGTGGAAAGGTCCAGCACAACTCTAAGGCCTGCCTGGTTCTTCTTCTGTATGGTGAAAATCCTGGAGTAAAAGTCAAAGCCCCGTTGGGAGGCTAGGACTTCCTCCACTGCCTGGCTCTCTATGAGTGATCGGATCTCCGCTTAAAGAGTTGCTGTCCCAACGTGTGGGAGTGGAGGGAGGGAGGAGAGGCTGGGATAGGGAGGCGGTATACCGTGGATACTACGGAGAGGATCCAGAAGTCTGAAATTGTGGCGCCTGAAATGTGCATAGATAGCAAGCCTGCCCCCCACCGGAGACACGTGGACCCGAAGGGGCGTGTCATGCCTTCTTTCCTTCAAAGGCTGTGGCGGAGGAAGGGGACTGGAAAAAGCCCTTACCCCGCCCCCTTTTTGTTGGTTGAGAAGGCAAGTGTTCCAGCTGCCTGGATCTACGCTCCTGGAAACCTCGGAACCCTCTGTACGTACGACCCCTATCGGAGCGCTGCTGAGATTGGGTGTACGATTTGGGCGTGGTCTTTGTCAAGATGCATAAAGACTTGGCCGTTTGTGAGCTGTTTTTGTTTTTGTCCAACTCCTCATCCGTGGAGGAATGGAAAAGATCCCCCCATCAAACGGTAGATCTAAAATGCATTCCTGGACATCCGGGTTGAACATTGTTGCCCGGAGCCAGGCTGTCCTTCTCATGTCCGTGGCGATACAGATGGCACGGCCAGAGTTGTCAATATGGGCCACGGTGGATTCCATGAGATCATGTGCCACAAGCTTGGCCTCAGCAAGTCCCGCCTTAAAGCGTGATTGGCTCTGGGTGGGGAGTTCCAGAAGGAAGTCTGCAATTTCCTGCCATAATCTTTGGTTGGCGGCAGCCAGCATGGCATCTGTGTTGGCCTGACGAAGATGTAAGGACGCGTTGGAATAGAGTTTCTTACCGTATGCCTCCAAGATCATCTCCTCCTTGCCTAGCAGCACTGCAGAAGAGAAGGATGAGGACGACTGAGGCTTGGAGTATAGTGATGCCGCAGCGATCACTGAGGAGTGTGGCTAAGGATGGCCCGAGAGCAAGAGTGTATTCCCCTCCATCTGCCTGTACTTGGCGTCCAGGCATCGATTGGCCGGCTGGGAGGAGTGGGCTTTGAGCCAGCCCTTCTTGGCAGGGAGACTACATCGGTCTGCAGAGGAATCCCCGATTTGGAAGAGGGGTGTTGTGTGAGGACTTGCGCCAAAACTCCCTCTGCCAGCTGCTCAACCTCAGGTTGGGGTAGGCCCAAGTCCTCCGCCAGCCCAGCAAGACATTCGTGGAAAGCCCTGGCTGAGGATGGCGCGTCCGGATCCTCCTCCTCCTCATCCATATGCTGTGGATCCTGTGGAGGAGGAGGAGGAGTAATTGGTGCTGGAGGCTGTGGTACACGGACCACGGCCGGAGGCTGAGGAGGCGGCGGAGGCTGCTATTGAGCCGCCTGAGGAGTCAGCTGGGGATTCGGGGGAGGTGCCTGCACCGGGGCATGGGGCGCCGACGGAGGCGTCTGTGGTGCCGCTAGCATTGCGGGAAGGACTTCCCTGGCGTCTCTGAGGATACCCCCCCCCATCCGAGGTGACTTCATGAGGCCGAGGAACCTCTCGAAGAAGACCTCTTCACTGACCAAGGAGGTAGCAGAGGGTGCTGACGGGCTAGCAGGGAGCTGCTGGAACCGCTGCGTACCCTGCCCATATGGACGCAAAGGAAAGCTGCCATGTTCAAAAGAGGGTTAGGCTATAGGCCACGTACCTGGTTGAGGCCAGTCCCACCTTGACACTCGTTCATCGCCGAATTCCTGAAATGACATTGGATGAGTGCCTCTATCTGGCGCGGTGGCCATTTTGTGTCATGGCTACAGGACAAGGGCCACTATCTGTATCATCTAAAGGGTCCAAATGGACTCAGTCCTGGCACCTTTGGCACCTTAAATTTAAAGGGTAGAAGTTTTGTTCTGGTGAAAAAGCTTCAGTCTCCCATCCCTTGGAAGGGACGCCCACACAGTATGGAGGAAAGGGAACGGGAGGTAAGAGTATGATGTTCATTTTTAACATGGCTTTTTTTTTTTAATAGTTTGGATCCAGTCGTTCTCTCTGAGCTTCTTTTTTGCCCTCATGGGTCTATTCATCAAAGTCTCGAGTTGGATGTCGTATCGAGGTAGCAGGGCTTGACAAGCTTCTTTCCATACCCTAAGTGTAGGAGAGATAGGAGTCTCTTTTGTTTGCATGAGAATCCTTATTGCTGACGTTTCGTCATTGTTGACAATCTTACAGTAGATGTCTAGCTGCTTCCAGTTTTGAATGGATTCAAGTGATTGGAGAGCTAGTTCGTATCTTATCCTCGATATCGGAAAGGCGGGGGCCAATGATAGGACTTTGCACCAGAATATGCCTTCGACCCATATAAAAGGATTGCAGTTGCCTTTTGCCTATAAAAGGTTATCACTGGTCTCATTGTGTAGGCACCATATTTTCTGTGGATAGTCATGGCCAGCCTTGCTAAGGTAAGTGCTCAGTGCTTTAAATAGAAGAACCAGCTCTGTTCCACCTGAGACTGATTGAGCCCTATACCAACATATTTAATCTCCTTGACTTCCTCGATTTATTTCCCTTCTAGGTACACCTTGAGAGATTTAAGTTGTTTTTTGAGCAGTGGCCCAATGACATTACTTTCGTTTTACTTGCATTGGTCTTCATGTCATTTTTTTTTGATGTAGGCATCAAGATTGTCCAAGCTTTTTTTTTTAGACCAACTTTGGTCTTGTCCATGTGCACGATGTCGTCAGTGTATAATATATACGGGAAAGGAGTCCTATTCAGTCTCAGTGGGCTAGTGAATGGGGGCGGGCCATTGCCAGCTATGTCAAGAAGGTAGAAATTAAAAAGGACGGCAGCAAGAGGGCATCCTTGTTTCAGACTGTTGGTAGTTTTTATTACTGAAGATGGGGCGCCGTCTTTGGTCAGATGGATTCGAACAGTGGTATCACTGTAGAGAGCTTTAATGGGGGCCAAAAATTTGCTGGGACATTTCCCTTGTTGAAGTTTTTCCCACAGTGTGTTTCTGTTGATACTGTCAAATGCCATTTGTAGATCAACAAATATGGCATGAACATTGGTTTTGGTTCTTGCCTGAGTATATTAAGGATTAGCAGATTTACGTTCGTGCCCATGTTGCTCGTGAATCCAGTCTGGCGAGGGTCTTGCTTATTGTTGGTTTTAGTCCACTCGTTGAATCTTTTAACGAGGACTGCAGCAAATATCTTGCCTATCGGGTCCAGCATTGCCAGCGGACAGTAATTTGTAGGATGTTTTCTGTCCCCTTTCTTGAAAACTGGGACTATGGTGGCCATTTTCCTAGTTTTTGGTATGAGCTGATTCTTGGAGATTAGGCCGAAGATTTGCAAGCATAGTTGAGCCCAGACTTCCGGCTGTCTTTTAATGATGCTATTACTAAGGCCGTCTGGCCCGGGTGCTCGTGAAGTATTCAACTTTCTAATGCGAGCAAGAATGTCCTCATAGTCCCATTGGCTATACCAGGGGAGGTTCTTAATGCCCCGATTAGTAGAGTGATTCTAGATTGAGAGAAAGTGTTTGATCCAATCATTCTCAGTAACATCTGTGGTGAGTTGATTTTGCAATACGTTGTTTTGATTAAGGAGAGCCCATAGATACCTGGTATTTCTCTTGCTCAGGGCCAGCAGCATGGGTTCTGCATCGTTCTGTGCAATCGTCACTCTGAGATTTTTAAGCCAATTTCTATATTTTGATTTGATTCTTTTGACAATGTCAAGATGGTATCAATGTGATTCATTTTCTTGGCTATTCTTATGGATTTTCTTACATCTTTCTTTGCAAGGGCTATTTCCTTAGAGAAGGTATGGTTGTGACTGATTCTGTCGGTAGAATACTGATGAGATTTTTGGAAAAATGGTACAAGAAGCCATTCATAATTGATCTTTTCTTTTTCTTCCTTTCCAGATGTTCTTAAGAGCTCTTCCAATTTTTCCATTTTTTTGTCCGATACGCAGTCTATTAAGTCCCGTTGTAATTTCTATCTGAGGATTTTCTATTTTATCCCTGCATCGATGCGATGCATTCCAAGAAGTGAGTAGTTTAGCATGATCTCTGTTCGAATTAATCAGGATTTCAAATTTAGTGATGTGATTGAGTAAATTAGGCGAGGTGTATATATAGTCGAGGTATCCACTGCAATTACCTCGATGCCACGTTGGCCTTGCTGGTTTGTCCCCTGGATTATTTCCATTAAGGAGGGTGAGATTGTTACGCTCACCTGGCTTCCACAGAGGTGTCGTTATGAACTGGTCAGCTGCGGTCTCCCCCAATGTGACGCATAGGGCCGAGATGACAGACTGGACTGGCCCACCTAGCTTCGTTTGCTTGGCCCTTAGGAATATTCTTCTGCAAATGGAGAAAGGGAATTAACCACCCGTGGAGTTGAGCGTAAATCCCCCACCCCCGCTGTTCTCCCCACAGATCACCTTTGATGTCCCCTCTTATAGTCTCACCTGATGGTTTGAAAAGATGAGCTCTCCATCCTGCATTGAGCACAGGGACGCGTTGATAACCAGTTGCTTCACTGGCTCGACGGAATTGGTTAGTTCCAGAACAATATTGACTCCGAAAAGTATGTAGTTCGTAAGAGTTCACATGTCTGACTTTCACTCTTGTCCGATTCCTTGCAGTTTGCAGCTTGACCCCAGCGAAGAATTCCTCGTAGTAGCTGACGAAGTTCAGGTAAGGATTTGGCTTATCCTACACAGTTCAATAAAATAAGGCCAGAACGTAACCTGTTGCTTGCTCCCTTATTCAGGTGTGGAGAGAAATTATGAAGTTCGGGGAATAATGCCTCTGGCGGTAAAATTAGGTAAGTCTATTGCGGTGAGAAGAGTTCCCCTTGTTATTCCCTTTGTCTCACCTTGTTGTCATTTTGTTCCCCTTAGGGGCTGGGGAACAGCGAGGATGCAATGGAGACTGCGCCGACCCGTGAAGAGGAATAGTACCCCCGGTAGTAATCAGGTAAGTCTATGGGGGTAGTTACTATTGCCTCGGTTTATTCCCTTAGTTCATCTTTGCTGTTCTTGTGTTCCCCTTAGGTGCCAGAGTACGGCGGGAACATGCAGAAGGATGCGGTGGATCGTGAGGATGCTGCGAAGGCCGGTGAGTTCAGCACGGCGCTGCTGCAAGCGAGACAGCGCGCGTAAAATGCTTCTTTCTTCCAGGTCGAAGGCGCGGTGGATCCGGAATTCAGGTAAGGATCGAAGGTTTTGCTCTTATTCTAACCTTTTCTCCTTCTGTTCCTTCCTTTTTCTAGGAGCTGCAGACTCGAGGCGGGCGTGGCAGAAGAATGGATGCAGGCTTGCAGACACAGTGAGCAATACGCTGCTGGATGCCGAATAACGGGAAGCGTGTGCTGCTCTTCAGGTGTGGTTTAAATATCCTCCAAAGTAGTCCGAGGTAAGTATTCCTCCCCAGCCCCACCCGAGTCAAAAATAGTCCCTAGGTAAAATAGTCCCTTCCAAGCCTCATTTGGCTTGGAGCTCTGCAGCATGGTCTGCATCAGGTAAGTTTGCAGCATGGTCTGCATCAGGTAAGTTCCACTCTGAGCCTGGCACCTATAGCGCCAGGACTGACTCTCCATATGAGCCTAGCGCCATAGGCCCCAGGACCGCACCCAAACAGCCCCTAGCAGGGGTTTTTGGGCTTGCTCAAAATAACGTGATGTGTGCTTCCGGGGTTGCTGGACCTGGTCTGGTTCCCCGGGGGTAGGCATCATGACAGAGATTGCATCGCCGCATTGCTGCTGTCCAGAGGTTTGCTTTGACGCTTTGTTTGGAGTTCTTAATTTGAGTACCGTCGTCTTGGAACAAATGTAAATTGAAGTCACCACAGATGAAGACATGGAGCGGTTTGTGTTTCGCATAAGCATTGTCGACAGAGGTTAGTATCTCGTCTAGAAATTCATCATTGTTTGGGACAGACGGACTGCAATAGATGTTAAATAAGGCGATCAAATAACGTTCTTTCATCTTGTCTTTTCCCCGAATTGTTCATGTGGGTCTGTTCAAGGATTGTTATATGAAACCAGTTGTTAATGGAGAGTGTTTCAATAGCATCGAGATGTGATTCTACTTTCCATAGTGTTAAGAGGCTGGAGCTGGGATGGCCTTTGGTGTTGGTAATGGCAGGGGTCATGTGAGCCAGATATCCATCACAGAGAGGTTGCTGGGAAAGCCAAGTCTCTTGAAGACAGATTATGTCATACCTGGGCAAGTGGGAATAGGAGAGTGGACCCTTGGGTATTCCATGAACATAGCCGTAGGGATTGGGGATATTGTGTCTTTAGGCGTTATAAATAAGTAGTCCTTTCCTTTTTATTACATCCTTCTGTCCCTTTGTTTTCCTATGAGACCGGAGAGTATACTCTCTGTATTTTCTCGGGGACTCAAAAGGCGTTCATCTTCCCGGGAACTCCTCTAAGTCTTTGCGCTGGTTTATATCAGGGACGCAATCGCTCTTCTGCTGGAACTTTCCGATGTATTTATTGCAGCATCTGTTCTATCTCTGTCGGTTGAAAGGTTCAGGATTGCAGCAGTAGAGAAGCATTGGAATCCAAATCTTTCAATTTGTTCCGTTTGATTCATGATTGTTTGGATCAAATTATTCGAGTAGAATTGGACACGTATCGAGTCCATTGAATTATCTTCAAGAAATTCTACAACTTTGATATCTTGTGATTGGATTTTTTTTAGAGCAGGAATGGCATGGAATAATCTTAGCAGATTTGTCCTGTTTAGGATTAATCCATCTTCTGAGGGTTCTGTACGTTTGATCTCGATCATGTTCTTTATTTTCAATGCTCTCGGGTCGGTAAATTTTGGAAGTTTTAGAGTATCAGTATGCTTAAGAGTCCATTGAACGATTATCATCGCTGCAAGTTGGATCATGTCTGGACACTTCTCCTTCGGTGTCAGAGATTTCTGCGCAGAACAATGAATCATCTTCGCTATGCTCTGTGTTCCCACCCAAATATTCATCGACAATGATCAATGATGATGTATCACAAAACTCATCTAACGGTTGATAGATTGTTCTTTCTAAGATGATACTTGCATCTTTTACAACTTGAGGCTCATGTTGTGGGTCTTCGTAAGCAGATAAATTGATGAGTAATTCCTTGATTTCTTTGTCATTCAATTTTCTTTCTTTAGATCTTGCTGATTTTTCTGTTTGAGTTAGCAGATTCGCGAGGGGATCTTTAATTTTTCGAGTGGCAAGTTTATTCTCCTTAGGCATCATATCTTTTTCCAAGGGAAATGGCAGTGTCAAGTTTCTTAGAAAGGCACAGGAAACCTTTCTTGGCACTTTAGAGTTATATTTGATTTTCCTGTGTACTATGCTACATGGCTTTGCAGTGGCTTTCATCAGAATTTTGGTCTGGCTAAATATTGGAAAAGTCTCCACAGAGATTTCTTCTGACAGTGATCCTTCATTTAATTTATTTCTCTGCCTAGGAAGTAGAGGTTTTGTGTTTTTGCTTGTAGAATGTGCAATAGTAGGTTTCAGAGGGGTAGGTAGAGTAGGTGCAGGGGGATTACGTTCCATTGCTTGGGTGGAAGATTGTATTTTCAGTGAATTGAAATCCGGTGTGTCCTGCAAGTCTTTCAAGCCTAGATTTCCTTTGGCTTGTTTATTTTCAAGTATTTTGATCAGAGTTGTGGTAATTTGCTCTTTATCCATGCGATCGTGTCTGGCGATGTCGAATAGGCGAGTCTGTCACATATTGCAAGTTTCAGCCTCAGTGTCGAGTCTGCTTTGTACTTGTTGGCTAGTTCTTCCCATGTGGATTTGCTTGGAATGGGTCATTGCAATTAGAGTTTCTTGATCTTGAAAAGCTTCATGAATGGATTCGTACAGTTTTACAAACGGAGCGAGGGCCAGATTAGTGGCTGTGATCATGATGTTTTGTAATTCGGCCATCGTCATAGGTAGGCAGGTCTGACATTCCTCTTCTGGAAGATGGCATTGGCATTTGGGAGTCATCTCTTTTTTGCAACTATTTTCCGGTGTTTTATAAACATCTTGTGTGGTTTTCGATTGTTTAAGGTGAGAGATGCTTTTCTCAATCTGCAGATCCAATGTGGAAAAGGCTCGCACATTGGGTCCTGCTATGGTTTTTTCATGCCTTGGGGTAGAGGTCTTTTCCTGTTGTCTTCGGTTAGGTTTAAAGGTAGAGACGTTTCCAAACACTTCATTTCTTTTTTCTTGATCCCTCGTGATCTGCTCTCTCAGTTATGTCCAAGGAGAGCCTGGCCATGCGGTCGTTCTCACGACTGATTCGATTGGGTAGGCAGTTCGTGCTTTCCAATTGAGATTTGTGGTAATTACTACGCCAGAATTCTTCGCTTGGAGCGCTCTTTTTTTCTGTTCCGTCATAGATTCAGTTATCCAGTAATTCTTGCTGGTAGTTGTCTTTTTGCTCAGTGCTTCATTCTCTTCGTTGAATGGAGTCTCTGTCATGAACCGCAAAGCGCACCCCTTTTGGACTTCCTGGTCCCTGTCTCAATGGGGCTTGCACTCCCTATTACTCCCAACATGGCCGTCCAGCATAAACACCTCTTTCCGCTCCACGCGCTGGACGTAGCCTATTCTATTTATAGACGGCGGCTCCGCGCGTCTCAATGCTATCGCAAGTGGCTACCAGACTTGTGTACCTAGTTCGCGGCTTTGTTTCCTTGCTATCGTTCCCCTCCTCTTTCTAGCCCTTTCCCTTTCTTCCTGTTTCCTGGATTCCTGTGCAAGTCAGTCCTGTTCAAGACTCCTGGATTCCTGGATTCCACGGTCCCGGAACTGAATGCAACCTGGAGTCGGAGGAGACTCGAGCAGCCTTAGTAAAAGCCAGGTCCGTCCGCAAGAAGACAGCGACCAAGGACCCCAACAAGGAACGGATCCAGGTGAGAAGGGGGGAAACTCCTTGACAGTCTCAGTTGTTCTTTGTTGCTTTGCATTGATTTTCCGTTCAGTATGTTGCAAGCATGTCATCTCATCATGGATTGACATAGCTTCTGTCGAGGGCTGTGACTGAGTTTATTTCTCAGTGACTATGTTACACAGAGTGTCCTTTTTTGCCTCAGTTCCACTATTTTGTTGGGATGTGGAACGAAGAAGTTATGCCTTTGAATTTGTCTGTTTACGCATCCGCAGCAATGTGTTAGAACAGTTAGAGGCTACCTCTAGCAGATTCTTGTTAGGGGTAGCACAGACCATGCTTTGTAGTGGGCTACACTGTTTTTTTTCTATGGAAAACAACGCACGTTCAGTGCAGTTATTAGATTTTTTTGTTCCTAAATTACCATTTTTAGTTGTATTAAAGGTTGTGCAGTTTGGAGCTATAACATTTTGCTTGTCGTGCTTGCTGTTCTGTTGCCTTTGCAGCCGAGAGCTGTAGTTTGAGGCAGTCACAGACGTATTGTGCGGGGTCTTCACAAAGGCTCCTTTTGTCATTTCTTGTAGCAGTGAACATTTTTCCCATTGTCTTGTGAGAGGACCATTACAGGCATCGTTAAGGGCCAATGTATATAATTGCATTGGGATGGATGGAACAAATTCACAGGCAGTTTCGTAGGGCAGACGGCCGATTTGAGTTGGAGTAATCAGGGGATCAAAAGGTGCCTACAGTCTCCCCGGACTATTCCTGATCCTTATGAACTTTGGGCATTTCTATTGAGATATTAAAGTGGCCTGGGGATTAAAAGCAAAAAACGCCCGCAGTCTCCCTAGGCTATGCCTGGTCCTTTTTCATTTAAAGCTAGAATTGCTCTATAGTGCAGTTGTATTTACTTCAGTACTAGGGGTAACTGCATTTGTTTCCTCCCGCACATAAGTGCAGCAAAGGGGCTTGCGGCGTCTAATAGACCTATCTTGTTCTCTGGCTTTGTAGAATTACTGGATGGAATAAGGTGGCACTGTCTGTTGCCTTTGTTTGCTCTCACGTTTATATGCCGCAAGAAAACTTGCAGCATCTGTCGTAACACTGTTAATCTCGAGTTCTGTATAGTTCCTAGGTGAATTAAACAAGCATGTTCTATCGAGCGATTCCACTGCTCGAGTCTAGATATGAGGGGAGCGTTTCTGTCAGTGCATTAAGTATACCAAAGTTAAAGGGATTGAATAGTTATGCGCGGAGCTGTGGCGGCACTTTCAGTAAAATTTCAATAATGTATGTACACGTAGGTAATGACGTGTTGAAATGGCATCCGTAATGTCAAATGTCTTTCCCGTTCTCAGAGGTATGTTCTTAAGTTGGTATATCATTAGTTGGATGAGTGTAATGATGTGCCTCCACCTCTGCCAAATACTCCGCCAAACACTCCGCCACTCGGCTGTGGCGGGTGTTTTTGAAGGCAGGCTCCTCCTTCGAGAGAGGTATGGATAGCAAGGGCAGACTCCTTCAATCAGAGCAAGGCAGGCTCCTTCAAGCAGGAAAAGACAGACTTTTCTTCAAGCTTTTTCCAAAGTTTTCGCAGATAAATGCAGAGTACAGCAAATCAGCAGAGCGAGTTGTTAGCAGTCCCAACCACTCTGCCAAACACTCCAAGCTGGATAAACAGAGTGATTGCATCACTGAAGTGACGTCAAGAATAGGCGAGGTGGAAGATAAAGTGGGACAGCATGACCGTGCCATATCCGGACTGAGGGTAGAGCTGGTGGCAGTTCGGAGTAAGTGTGATGACATGAGTCACGCTCACGCCATAATAACTTATGGATAGTCGGGGTGCCGGAGAAAGCTGTTAAAGGGCCGATGGAAGCATTTGGTTGAGGAGTTATTGATGCAGTTATTTGGAGCAGATCAGTTTTCAACACAGTTCTTGGTGGAACGTGCCCATCATGCCCTTGCACCTATCGCGAGGCTGGGGGTCCCCCCACACACCATCATAGCTAAACTGCTCAATTATCTGGTATTGAAAATGTCCCGCGAGCGGGGAACACTCCAATATGAGGCCAGCAACATTCACATTTATCATGATTTTGCGGCTGGGGTTCAAGCATTAGAGATCTTATGACCCAGTGAAGCGCCTGCCGCGGGCACATCAAATTCCATATGCCCTCATGTTCCCTGATAAACTGAGAATACAGCACTTTTTAGGCTCTGGCGGAAGATAGTGCCAACATTGAGGCATCTATCCCTTTGCCACTGAGGGAACGTTGCGATAATAGAAGCCCTAGCCCAGTGGCAGCTGCAGCACCGGGGAAAGGAGGAGAGGGACTGTAATATTACTGTACTGCACGCCCAAGCCGTGCCATAACTGGACAATGGTGCACAGAAATTACGAAGAGTATGGCTAGGGCAGGTGGTCGCCCCGTGAGTGACGCGTGACGCTGCAGCTCGCAACTCAACCCCAGGAGATTTTAACAGTTGATAGGGGAAACATCAAGTTGGGGATGATGATGAGGGAGGGTGGAGCTGGGATAAGGGTGGAATTATTACTCATTGGATTCACAGGGGCGTGGTGGGGAGGGAGTGTTCGGTTTCAAAAGTTGGCAAACATGCTGCTAGACAGGTACGAAGGTGGATTGGCCCACATGGATTGGAGGGAAATGGTATGTGTAATGATTATGTCCGAAGGGAACCAATGAGTGAAAATGTGACATTGATAGCGTGGAATGTCCGTGGCTTCAATAACCCTGCTAAGGTGAGGAAGGTCCTTGCATACTTATACTGCTATCTGCCAAAGTAGCAATTCTCCAGGAAACACATGCATATGGGCCATTGAATAGGGGGTTTACATCCAGGTGGGGCCAGCAGCAATATTACACATAGTATTAGTCACAAGCTAGGGGAGTGCTCACTTTAATACATCGGTCACTGTGATAAAAGCTGCATAGATCCTCGGGGGAACAGGGGGGTGGTTTTATGTGATAGTCTGGGGAAAGCACTCGGTACAAGGGTGGTGGTACTGGTCAATACATATGGACCAAACATCAACGACCCTAGATTTTATGGGGATTTGTCCAAGACACTCATGAAGGAAGGCACTAGCATTAGTATTGAGGGAACTTTATCACTGTTTTGGACTGTGTGCTGGACCGATCGAGAACCACCCAAAGTGGTCTGTCCCGTGCGGCGCAAATGATCGCCAAGCTTATGTGCCAGATGGGACTAGTGGACGTCTGGAGGAACCGGAATAAAGGTGTGGCTGAGAACACTTACTACTCGTCGGTTCATGATGCGCAGTCCAGGATTGATTACTGGTTATCGGCTGAGTGATTATGGTACATCTAATGACAAAGCGCTGTTGGCGTTGATCAAAGGGAGCTTGCTGAAGTTTCTGTAGCTGGTGGATATTGAGGTCGATGTATGGCAAGGCCTGCCCAGGCACGTCGATATGACGAAGCGGATAGGCCATGACAATTCTTAGCTGGTATGGTTAGGGTTGAGAAGGGGGCACAGCATATTACTGGAATCAGGGGGAATCGGGCAGGGGATATGTTAACCATGAATGAGGGAATTAATAAGAAATTCTGCGATTACTATGCAGCCCTGAATGTCAATGCTGATATGAGTACGGATGAAGAGTTGGATTGGTACTTTGGGGAACATTGCTCTCCCAGGTTTGTCTGAGGAGGCAAGCGCTGCCCTTAATCAGCCGGTTATGGTGGAGGAAGTAACTGACACGATTGCGTCTTTGGCATTTGAGAAGGCCCTGGGATCTAATGGGTTAGGTATTGAATTGTATAGAGACCTATACTGGCACTGAGACGTCTGATGCTATAGGAGGAACTGTAGAGCTTAGTCGGCTGCCGCCATCGCTCTCCAAGGCTATAATTTCGGTGTTGCTAAAGCCAGATACGACGTTACATGAAATTGCTTCGATGCAGATGCAAAGATATTTGCGAGGGTCTCAGCCACTTGGTTTATGCCATATATGTCACTGCTGGTGCATTCAGATAGTTCGGGATTCATTCTGGGCCTATCCACCGCACTTAACTTGCATCAGCTCTTCTGGGTCATATCACAGGTCAACCCGAAGGCCAGGGCAGTCATGGCTTCCTTGGACGCAGAGAAAGTCTTCGGTTCTGTGTCTTGGAAGTTCTTATTCTGAGTTTTACCGCATTTGTGGCTTAGGTGTTATTGCACAAGTTGTGTGCAGCTATTGTATGCTGACCCAGATGCCAGGTTTCGCATACTGTCACTGTTTTTTTTCAGTTGGGGTGTGGGTCGAGACAAGGATGCTCCCGGTTACCGTTACTGTTTGCTCTAACAATAGAGTCCCTCGTGCGGCTGATGCAGGGCTGGGAATAGAATGAGCGGATCAGCCTCAAGTTATTTCACTGTATGCTGATAATGGAGGCAGTCCGTAAATGTACATACTACTCTGGCTACAAAATTAATGCGGCAAAGTCAAAATTGTTTCCGCTTACAGACAACACGTTAGAGCCGGTTGACTTATTGGAGTTCAAGTGGGTCCCAACTCGATTCAATTACTTGGGTGCATTGTTGTCTCGTTCGCATTGCTCGCTGTATGTTGACAACCATGAGGTGTATTTTGACTCCCTTGCCGTTAAGCTGCAATTGTTGGCCAGATTATCTATATCTTTAAATGGAAGATTGTCTTTACTCACGATGGTGGTGGTCCCTATACTTTTCTATTACTTTAGCACTGTCCAGAAATGGCCCAAACTTCAGTTTTTGGCTATTGAGTATGTTTGGGGAGCTGGGGTGGCCCAAATGAGCTGGGGAGGGTTAGTGGTACCCTATGGTCAGGGGAGTCTAAGTTGTTGTGCAAGCACAATACAAATGGCACTGGTATTCTTCGGCCTATGGGCCGGTGCACTTAGCATTGGAGTGCTACAGCACGGCACTGATGCACTTTAGGTCAATCATTTTTAGTGACCAGCATGCGGACTCCTGCACTCTCACCCAGACTGCACGGCTGTGAATGCATGGTCAAGACTATTCAAGAGGCTGGTCATAGCGGTCCTGTGTTCTGGAGCAGTACCCTTGTGGAACTGCCCGGGTCTCCCCGCTGCATATGACTTGGACGTTCGGAGGTCGTGGGATGCTGAACAGCAAATTGTTTTATGTGATTGGTTCCTTGAAGGGAGATTTGTGACATTGGAGGAGTTTGCGGCAAAGTTGGGTAACAGCCCCATTAAGACATTGCAGTATTTCAGGATGAGGGCAGCAGATCGACATCAGTGGCAGTCGTTCCCACAGGAATTCGACAATCATGAGTGCACTGAGGCAGTGGTGTCTAGCGGTGATGCCAGAAGGCTGGCCTCTAGGTTGCATAGGCTGAGTCAGTCAGGACAGTTTTCAGTGAATAAGGCATAGTAGAAGTGGGAAATACAGGATGACCAATGGTAGAAATGGTGTCTATTGACGAGGGAAGTCTCGCTCAATGGTTTCGAACGATACAATTTAAGGTGCTGAATCAGTTATATTACACACCAGTGCGCATTTCCAAATGTACACCGAATGTCAGTGATGAATGTGTGAAGAGTGGGAGGGCACATTTTCTGGTGCTGCCCGCTGATGGCACAGTTTTGTCAAGAAGGCAGGAAGTGGCGGATGTCCTGAAAGACATGGTGCAGATGACTCCTGTGTTCTCGCCCCTTAAGTATCTCCTGGATGACAGTGGTAAGGCCTCTGTACTTGTGCGAAGGTTCTTTAATTTGGGCTGCATGATTGCAAAGAAATGTATATTGAAATATTGAAAATCCAAAATGGCTCAAGCCGGGGCAGAATGGCTTAGGGAATTAACGTACGCTATGAGAAAGAGGGGAGGGATATGCTGGAATGGTCGTGCCGAAGTATAGATCAAAAGACTTGGGGGCCTTTTCGGGACTATCTTTCACGGACAACAGCAGGGTGCGGGGCTAAGTCGATGTGTGTCTCTAGTGGACCACTGTATTTATGTTTTTATCCGATATGAATCGGTCTATGCTGCTGTGTATGAAGAGTTGATACTAACTGCTGTGTTCAAGCAGAACTGTATTGTGGCCTGTCTGCTGTGCAATGTAACATGTCTGCCTAATTCTTAAATAAAGGATAAAAATTACAAATAAAATAGGTTACCTACACATAAGAGGACCAGGGTGCAGAGGCCTATCGGGAAATCTCCAGAGTTCCCTACAGGCCAGTCCACCCCTGATTCTGGGTACACAGGTATCTGGGAATGCAGGTGCTTACAGCCATGGCTGCGTCCACGCTAACAGGCTGCATAGAGCATGGAAAAGGAAACCTCAAGGCACAAAGATTTTTTTTCTACAAAGCATTTACTTCACCAAAACGTAAATAATGTTCTCTATGAAACACATTGTCCTTGTGTTCCTCAATGATGCGTGTGGATGTTAATAGAATTTTCAAAACATAGGGTCAATAGCACGTGTAAGCCGGAAAACAAAGTCAAGTTTCTTTTTTCTTTCCCCTAGAACAGCCTGATAATGACAGACATGTCACCACGAATGTTCATAACTTAAATAACGTGCAAGCCCAATAAAATGTTCATACATGAAATACTTCACTAGAAGATTTTTAAAAGACAAGACTTAATATAAACATGTAGGCATTGTCTGTTTTATTCTCACATTAGGTCTCTCGTAATCCCTTGAACAGATTGGTAATACAATTTGTGAATAAAACAAATCTAACAACATCACTGTATTTCAACGCAAAATCCTTTTTTACAATTGGATAAGATAAAAGTTTACATACTAACTCTACACTAGCACCATGATGCGCTGAATTAACTTTGCTCTAGAACACTGCACATAGAACCCTGTTGACAGCCAAATTGTGTTGAATAAAATGTACTGTCCAATCTGATTGAACAGATTGCCTTATCTTTTTATGTAAAAGTTGACCTATACAACATCAAATAAAGTGTATGTAGGCATTGTAGATAGCACTGGCAAAACACGTGAACATTATAGTCATATTCTGAGACAAGGCTTGAGACAAGAAGGAAGAATTAGGCTTTCGTGCAAGGAGGCAATATGGTTTAGCCCCTCTGGACAGGCCTGTGCCTTCCAGTCTTCGCTTTGAGTGCTCACCTATTTTCTTGTTCTTCTCCTCGCCACGGTGGTGTGCAATAATTGGAGAATAGATGAAGGGGCTCTTTGCCGACATGCTCTGACCCAGCAGGCTTTTCACCTTCTGTGGCCTGAGACTGACAGGCAGGTTCAAGAGCTTCACAGACCTAGTCAATTGAAACATTAAAAAGAAATATTAAAAAGGTATATTTTTAGATCACATCATTTATTAATTTGCTGGGCTACTTGCACTAATTCTACAAAGTCTCTGCATATTTTGTATTATGTCAGCACAAAACATCAAAAAATGTAAAGGTTCTAAGGGCAAGTAAGAAAAAATCAGGGAAGCATTTTTTTTAAATGAAGAGCTGACGAGATTGCAGATTCTAGTTTGAAAAAGTGCAGTTATCATACAATATGCAAGAAGGTCTGGTCTTTCGGTCCAGTAGGGGGAAAAAAGGCTGAAAGTATCTTGCAGGCTGATGGCATGTGATGTGGAAAAGTGTGCAAATTAAAGACGATTTATCTGCAGATTGTTCAAGTGGATTACTGGCTAAAATGGGCTTTACTAGTTGTACTCAAACATAACAGGTATATTTGTAGAGCACACGTTCACACCCAGAGGGGCACCTTAGTGCTATTGACAGATAAATGAAAGTTTCTCACCGTAGTGATTAGACCCCTTTTCCTCCATCCTTGTGGGCGTCCCCCAACATGGGGACGGTAACGGAACCTTTGGCAGCAAAACAAATTGAGCTTCCCCATTAAATTTAGTATAGCGCACTGGGGCATAGCCTCAGGCGTTGGAACGCCCCGCTGAGGTCCCGCCCTCTGGTGCCTCACCTCAGTCCCCTTTGAACACACCAGACACTTAGATACCTGGCTATGCTTATTACATATTAGCCATTGGCATACTAGCGGTGGAAGGCGGGTGGGAAATATTGAGGAAAGAGGACTAAGAACTAGGAGTACTTGGTGAGTAACTTTAGTTACTCATATGTTCCGTTCCCTTTCCTCCATCTTTGTGGGTGATTACACTGAATAAGAACATAGGGTGGAGCTGTGTTTACCTGCCTCATATCTAGGATAAAGCAAACAGGTTCTTCAGAACCGCCTGTCCAGTGAGTAGTGCTTACAGAAGGCTGACGGAGTGGCCCAAGTAGCCACCTTGTTGATGACATCCAAGGAAGCATGTCTCTGAAACACGACACCCGTGGCCTTGGCTCTGATCACATGGGCATGAATTCCCTGAGGAACAGGCCTGCCCATGGCTGTGTACGCCTCCGAAAGGGCCTGGCCATCCAACGATCGACGGAAGTCTTGGAAGCCTGAGAGCCGGGGGAGGAGCCCCAACAGTCACAAACAATGCCTCAGACTTCCTGAAGGATTTCAACAGAGAGAAATAAAACTTGAGGACCCTCTTGAGGTCCAAGGAATGCAGGGCCCTCTCTGCTTCTGACTGCATGTTCGGGAAGAACACCGGCAGGCAGATCGTCTAATTCAGATGGAATTGAGAGACCACCTTGGGTAAGAAGTTTGGGTGAGTGTGCAAGATGACCTTGTCATCGTGAAACGTGGTGAAGGGCTTGCACAAGGACAAAGCCTGCCGCTCACTAACCCTATGCACAGAGGTGAGAGCCACCAGTAAAACAATCTTAAGTGTCACCAAGCGGATGTCCACAAAGGCGATCGGCTCGAAAGGCTTGTGCTGCAAAGCTGCCTGAACCACAGTGAGGTTTGCCCTATGCACTGGCGGAAAAAGCCTAGACAACCCCTTAAGGTGGGCCTTAACCACCGGGCGGGCGAAGAAGACACATGCTATGGGGAATTCTTGTAGACCCCAACGGCCGCCAAATAAGTGCAGCAAGTATTGCCCTGAGCTCCAGAACGAACCAGGTGCACTGAAAAAGCCAGTATGTCATCCAGGAGGACAGGAGACTGGGTCCAGACCCATGTGACGAGCCCAATGGCAGAACCTAGTTAATTTTCTCTTATACTGGAACTGAGTCAAATGCCTCCTGGCACACTGAATGATGTCCCAGTTGTCATCCAAAAATGTAGCATGTTGAAGCCTAAGCTGGTCGGGAACCAGGCTGCCAGCACCAGCTTGGCCTGGTCCGGAGGCTCCACCGACCTGCCCTGACGTGTCAGGAATCCACTAGTCGTGGAGCGAATCCGGGGAGTTCCGTGAGCCTGAT
Organism: Ambystoma mexicanum; assembly: GCF_040938575.1. Taxonomy (NCBI): domain Eukaryota; kingdom Metazoa; phylum Chordata; class Amphibia; order Caudata; family Ambystomatidae; genus Ambystoma; species Ambystoma mexicanum. Next base: position 1,191,819,052 of record NC_090933.1, read on the forward strand.
GGAACTGGTAATTCGGCCTTTATAACAGAACTCGAGGCACTGGTATGGCGGCCAAGCGTTTGTTATTGTTATGAATTCTAACCTGTTGTTCGTTCTTTCTCCTGCAGGAGAAGACCGACGGTGAAGAACGAAGTCCGGATGCTCGATGTAGCTCTGCGGTTGCAGGGTGAAGACGTCGCGAAGAAAAGGAACAAAGTGGAGCTCAGGTTAGCTGGATGCCCGGATCAGGTGAGAAGAAGGCCCTGACTCCGGTAGTGATGGGATGCAGGGAAGAGGCGCACACAGCGATGGAGAGGCTGGGAGCAGGTAGTAGCGCCTTCAGCGATGTAGGAGCTGGATTCAGCTAAGAGGCCCTCACAGCGATGGAGTAGCTGGATTCAGGTAAGAGGTGCACACAGCGATGGAGCGCTTGAAAGCAGGTAAGAAGCACAGTCAGCGGTGGAGATGCTGGAATCTGTTAAGACATATTCAGAGATGAGGAAGCTGGAATCAAGTGGATGCGCAGGTAAGAACAGTGGTAAGCGTTACGCTGCAAAAGCAGTACAACGCAAAGCAGAGGCATGTGGATGGGTTGGCCTTATATAGGCTGGCCCTGGCCCCTCCCTTTAGCCTCACCTTGCCCCACCCAGGGACCCCTGCACATGCCTCCCAATGTTGTCCTATGGCCACGCCCAGCACTGCTGCACGTGCCTTAGGCACAGTGTGCACTAGGCACACTTTTACATGTGCCTAGCGCCAGAGGCGCCAGGACTGGGTCCATTTGGACCCTGGGGATGAGGGAGGACTGGCCCTTAGTTCTGTGGCCATGACAGCCGGGGCCCATTCCAAGAACAACACAACCCCCATGGAGGAAGGGGCGTGGGGGGAGGGGGGGGACGGGTTCCACCCGGCTTGTTCAAGTTAAACATTGTAGTAGAATTGTGCTTACAGACTAGAACAGACCTGTCCCTGATAAAGGGCAAAACACCTTGAGGACCAGGCACACTTCCCTGAGCTCAAGCAGATTGATATGCAGGATGGCTTCCATCCTGGACCATGCTCCATGAATCGCACAGCCCTCCGGAGGAGCCACCCAGTCCGAAAGGGAAGAGTCTGTCATCACCACCAGGGTAGGCTGCGGTCGAGTGGAGGGCTCCCACTGAAACATTCCCATCCATCAGCCCCCAGCAAAGATTGGGTAGTAGGAGCAGTGGTATTGGGACCCTGTCTGACTGGGATCCTGTTTCCTGATCCCAATTGGCCACCAGATGGAGCTGGAGGCACCTCATCTTGAGGCAAGTGTGTTGTACAGTGAGCATGCAGGAGGCCCAGAACGTTTTGGAACCAGCATGCTGAGGTGGTTGAGTTAGCCAGAAAGTGCTCCACTGCCTTGCAGAGAGACAGGAGCCTCTCGGGTATAGGAAACACCCATGTAATGGTAGTGTTCCAAAGTACCCCTACGAAGACCAGTTCCTGAGATGGGCACAACTGTGACTTCCTCTGGTTGGGGGAGAGCACCAGCTGATGAAGGATATCCGCCAATCTCTGGCAGGAGTGCAACACCCCTTCGGGGTCCGCCGTCCTCGCCAGCCAGTCATCCAAGTAAGGCTACAGATGACGGCCCTCCAAGTGGAGAAGGCCGGCCACCGCGTTCATCAAATTCTTGAAGACACAAGGGGCCTAGTTCAGGCAGCACCATGTACTGAAAGTCCTACGCCATAAACCTGAACCGCAGAAACCTCCGATGCAGTTGGTAGATGGGTGCATGCACGTACACATCCTTCAGGTCCAGGGAACACATCCCATCCCCTGCACACAGACTCGGCTGTGCACGGGGGAGCAATCATCCTGAAGCGTTCCAGCGGTAAAGACAGTTATAGAAATGACAGATCCAGGACTAACCTCAGGCCATCCTGGTTGATCTTGGGTACCGTAAAAATCCTGGAATAGTACCGGGAGCCCATCTTTGAAAGAGGAACCAGACCTATTTCCTACATCTCCAATATCGAAAGGACCTCCCGTAAAAGAGCCGGGGGGCCGATATGACGAAGAGGAGGAGAGGATGGTAGTGTGTGGAGAGAAGAGTGGTTCATAAATGTTTGATGGCTCCAGTCACATCTTCTGGGGGAACCTGCTCATCATGACTATACAATTGAGAGTAATAAGTGGCAAAGATGTTATTAATCCCCGATTGGGTCCTGCATACACTCTCAGTCTCCTCGCTTAGCATGGTGGTCCGGTGTCTAGGTGCTCCCTGCTTACTGAGCCACAATAAAAGCCTTCCCGGCCTATCCACCTCTGTATGCACTATGGTGATTCTTGTAACATAATCAAATTTGGATAACCTTTCCCATGTCTCTAGGCAGCGGTACCGGCCCTTTGCCAACATCTCTTCACTTGGGTGCAGACACGCATTTTCAGGCATCCAGGTCTTGGATTTCTTCCTCCATAGTTTCCAGTTCCGCCCTCAGCGTTCTGCGGATGCCCCCAGCGCTGTCTATAATTTCGCCCCTGACCACCACTTTCATGGTTTCCCCCTACAGTACCCAACTCATTTACGCTGCCGACATTATGTTCTAAAAATTCGAACAATGTCGTATGGGCTTGTCTTTACAAATCTGGTCAGTCAAGGCATCCGCAGGCATCCGCCACATCAGAATTGGGGGCTTAGGGCTCCCAAGATTCCAAGTGACCACCAGAGGAGAGTGGTCTGATATTGATCGGCACAAGTATTCTGCACCGCATATGTCAGCAATCTGACGCCACCCAACAAAGAATATCAATCCTGGTGTGCAAAGCATGCAGTGAAGAGTAGAAGGAGTAATCCCTACTCTCAGCATTCAATTCCTGCCAGGCATCTACTAAATCCAGGTTGGTCAGCGCCGAATTTAGAGTGACAGACGCTTGATGAAAATCCCCCAATTAGAGATTCACCCCCTGCTGAACCATTGACCATGATGATTGTAAAGACTGGAGGGGGATGTCTGTACTTCTGCTCTCTATATGGCAGAGGAGAGGCACAGAGGACCCCAGCCAAGATTTTCTATAGGGTAGCGCTGGTCAAGCAATCAAGGCCTAGCTTCTCAGGAGCTGGTGCAGGCTGGTTCTTAAGTACGGTTTAGTCCCCAAGCCCCCACAAAGGAATGTCCACACACTGTATTAGTTGAAACACAGTCTTTATATAATTAAGTTCAAGGTTATGTACACAATCATAATAACTCACTTTGTGCGCAATGAATCTACAATGGCAAATATATACAGTTCTAAGTGGTACCACAATTATTATAGATTCCTTTAAAGTGCATCAACTGTACTCTGGTTAAATGTCACACAAATCAATTAATAGAGGTAACCAACAATAGACATAGGAGGAAAGCAGTTGGTCAGAACAATTGGCAGAATACTGGCCCTGTTACCTAGACACAGTTCTGTGTGGAGATCCCCCCCACTGGGCAACCTGTAAATTAAAGATATATCACAAGCCCAGTTCATATATTGTTCTAGAAGTCTTATACCCTTCTAAAATAGTTCTACAACCTCAATATACCTGGAATAGCAGAGTTTGTCGTCGACAGATCCTTCATGAGCGGCTCCCTTTAAGGCAGGAGCCACGGATCGTCGAGATCCCACGAGGAAAAAGGGTTGAACAAAGACAGTGAGGTGGCAGCTTTGTTCCGAGCGGTGCTCGTCGACGACAGAGCCTTTGGCGTCCTGCAAGGAAGAGGCGTGCAGGGCACCTCGATGATGAAAGTTCAGGACCGCAAAGAGATTGTGAAGAACTGTGACCCAGCAAGGGCGTCGAGTCGTCCGGCGTCTCTATGGTCGTCAGGTGGCGGGAAACCCACCGGCGGATGCTCCTTGGTCCGTCTGCAGCCTCGACTTTCTCCGGCGGGACAAAGCGGTCGACGGTGCAGGCAAAAGCGCCCTTGGATCAAATGTTACTTAGGCAAAGGGAGTACAGCGGCTCCGGTCGGCAACGGTGTTGGACAACAGTGTCCGGGCGCTTCTCCTTGTGATTCCGTGGCGGTCCTCATCTCCGGTCGGCAGCCTGTCGTAGGTCTGTCTACCAGGGAGTTTTGGAAAGATCAGCTGGTGCGCGATGGTCCCTCGTAGCTCGACAAGAGGGCGCCTAACCAGGTCCTCTCTGGGTCAGTCCTTGGAGACACAGCAGCTTTCAGATATACGAAGTAGAGCAGCAGTAAGACTTCTCTTCCAGCAGGGCTTCAAGGTTAAGCTTCAGTTTCAACTCCAGTTTCTCTTCAGCTTCTGAACACGAATTCTAGCAGTGAGAGTCCCCCAGATATACTAGTTGATCTCCCATTCATTCTCCTGGGTCACACTCAGGCAACTAATTGGTCAGTAGGGCATTCATACAGGCAGGCAGCCAATCAGGTGCATAGCGCTTTCAGGCCATTCACTCCTCTCCAGACACTCAGAACAAGTTATGTGTATTGGGACAGGTACCCAGCCATTCAACACTACACAATGTATTCATACCAGTTTCGGGCAGGGCTGTCTCAGTCATTGTGTCAAACACCGGAAACTAGACATCCACAACAAGAAGTGCATATTCATCACACACTCCATTCACCCAGGTCCCACCCACAAGGTGCACCCACAACATACAGTCACTGGGAAGGCTCCAGCCAGTCTGGCCTGGACTTCACAACAACACCTTATATGGAACTTCCACCCAACAGCCAGTCAGGGGGAAGGGACAGAGCCAGGGCTACCCAGGACTTTGGGAAGACAAGGTAACAGGCAATAGAAAGCAAGAAACCACAGGGGCCATCTGGTTTCCTATCAGGAATCAACTGATTCCAATGGCAGGGCCTGGGTATCCCAAAAATGGCGGATACTCAGAGCACCTGTCAAATTCAGCATGGAGCTGTCAACAGCCCATACCCTGCCCTGTGGGCCACACACAGGTGCCCATAAACATACACTAGGGGCAAAGGGTTGTACCCCACCCCATGGGTGCCATAAGGGTATCCCATGGGTCTGTACACCAAACCAAAAACAGGAAGAACTGCACTGCTAGGAGTCCCAAATGGACTCCTGGGCATAAAACAATACAGAACACAAATGAAAAAGGACTACAGTACAAGGACAGGGAGGCCTTGTCCCTCCAATGCATTTCCAGCATCAAAATGATTATTTCAGTACAGCCGACTAAATACAAGAAGGCTAGGAAGAAGGAATCTCATTGTAAAAAAAGGCTATTAAGGAATGCAGGTACGTTAACCAGTTGGCTTGTCCGGTAGAAGGGCTCTGGTGTAGACAAAGGAATGGATGAGGACTCTAATTCAACTCCTGCGGCCTTGCGACAGATCAGCCAGTCACTGGTCCACTGTGAAAAGTCTTGCCCTCTGATACTGAGGATATGGCAAAGACACTGCACGCATTACAGCAAAATAAGAGGATCCCTTGTACCCAAGAGTGCTCGCCTCCTGCTTTGGACCCCAAAATCTTTACGATTGGTTTGGAGTCCCCAGACTTAATAAGAAAAGGATACACAAATTAGAATTCTTACGCCTCCCCCAAAAAAATCCAGCTTTAAAAGTACTAACTTCGAGTGACTTTGGTTTTGTGGAACCTATGGATAACAACAACTGGAACATCACCTGGGGGGCGTGGCTTGCAGTAGGTCAGCTTCTAGGGCTGCTCCCGCACGATCCTGCAAGATTCGACAAAATGGCAATCTTCAAGATGAACATATAGACTGCGAACGAGACAGAACATGAGTGAACCTCTCAGGAGTGCCCCGCTGGAAGGCGGAGAGCGAAGGCTTGTCTAACGACGTGAAATTAAGTGCGGAACAAAGGGTCCACCGACGGCGGCAGGAACTAAGATGGCGCTCACACAGCGTAGAGGACTACAGAAGTAGGTGGAAGGCTTGGAGGCCCCGGGAAGCCTGATGAACCCAGGTGAAGAAGTGAAAAGCCGACGAGAGATGTGGTAGCTGAAGCAGGCGATGGGACACAGTGCAGCGGAGGAGCGACGCCGGAGACCCAGTTCACCCAGCCGAGTGACAACACGAGGGGAGGGACTGCAGCGGACTACCCAAGACACATGGATACTTTAACTAGCATAAGGCAAGTGCTGCGAGAACCCTCCCACCCCGAGGCGCCCGATCCCCTACCAGGCTGAGACCGAACAGTAAGCCATATGCCGGTTCACCCGGCCAATGTAGTGTGAACACAGAGCCAATAGATGCACCTCCAGAGGCACGCAGAGGAGCCACGAGAGCTCTGCAGCATACTGCCTCTCCCCATCCAAAGCACCCGATACACATTCAAGGAGGAGCGGCCTGAAGAGGCGAATAGGGGAACCCGGCCGTACAGTGAAACTAAGGGAAAGGCCCCTGCCACATTGGTCCTGTAGCGGCTGAAAAAGGAGATATCAAGCTGCCTGAGGGTAGCAGCTGCAAGAGGGGCGAAAACACACGCCTGGGCTGTGTGATGAAACTACGGAAATGGTCCCTGCCACACTCGGCCTGCAGCGTCCGGATAAGGTAATAACAAGCTGCCCTATGGTAACAGCTGTGAGAGGGCTAATATGGGAATGTGGGCCAGGTGGTGAAACGGAGGGTGCAGCCCCTGCTATACTGGGTCCACAGCGGCCAGGAATGGAGGCCACTGACTGCCTGATGGTAGCAGCCACAAGAGGGGCGAATGTGCAAACCTGGGTCGAGCGGTGAAAAGTAAGGAACGACCCCTGCTGCACTTGAACCGAAGCAGCCAAAAAAGGACATAAGCCGGTCGCTGGATGCAGCCACACTAGAGCAACAAAACCTTTAACACTAACATTAACATATTTGGCAAAGATACGAGAGACAAGCCCTGGGACAGACAACCAGGGTGAGCAGCTCAAGGGCACAGGGCACTGTATACAGGGAAGCCACAGGAGCCCGAAGGCCTGCATCTGCACCCATCGAGGTTACCACACACGACGAGCCCGCCTAAAAGACAGCTGCAACGAGTACCATATTATATTGCCAGAGCTACGGTGCCCTGAACAATATATAATGGGTAGCTCTCACAGAAGCGTCAATGAAGCAGAAAGCATCTGTGTTCATCAGGGGGGGAGGTAAGCGGACTGAATGCCTCCCAAGTCGGCAAAAACAAAAGCAAACCAACCAACCTTGGACGGCTTTGCCAGGACCAAGCAGCAGGCATCCGGTGGAGGGATGGAACCAGCGTAGGAGAAAGAAGGGAGCGCCATGGAGGTGCACAACCAAGTGATGCTGGCAATAGCAGATTTAAAGGCATCACTGGGGACACAGATTGAAGCGGTGCAAATAGATGTTGGATTGTTGCGCCAGAACGTGCGCAGCTTGGCAGAGCGCACTACCATGCTAGAGACAGAAGTGAAAAAGAAATCAGGCACGCTCCGAGACACGAATGTGGATGACTACGTTCTTCAGCAAAAGGTGAGCCTTCTCGAGAACATAGTGGAAGCGGCAGAGCGGCGGACCCGGAGAAATAATATCCGCATGGAGGACCTGCCTGAAGGGGAAGAAGGCGCAGATCTGACAATGTATATATAAAACATTCTACTCCATGAAATTGGGCCAGGAAACCTCACACAGGCTTTTACAATCTAGAGGGTGCATAGAGCGCTAACTAGGCGACCCCTCCCCCCGGAGCACCACCGGACCGATTATCGCCAAAGTCAGGAAATATCAGGACAGTGAGAAAATATTGCCCTATCCCAGGTAAGGTGGGGAACTGAAGAGCCTTGGCAGTCCTGGCGGTCTACCCTGATTATACGTTCCAAGTGCAGAAGAACCGGGCACAGTTTTCAGCAACTATGGTTAGGCTCCGGTCAGCTGGACTGAAATACATGCTGACCTACCCAGCATGACTTAAAATCATATACAAAAATAAGACCTGGTTCTTCGACCTCCCGGGGAATGTGCAAGCATAGATGGACAGAGAGGATATGCCTCTGTGAAAAGGACGGAGATGACAACCGGGGAAGACGCAAAGGAAGCCCTACCCAGCCTGAGGCCAAGAATAACTAAGGTACTGCATGCACTGTACAGCTGGGTGCCCTGGAGGAACCGCAATTAAAACAAACATCCTGGGACCAAAGGGCTTTATTTTGGATAGGGAACAAGCCTTCCGAGAACAAGTTCTAGATGCTTGTAATTGTTTTTTCTTTATATATGGCGGGGTTCATCATTGGTCAATGCTTTATAACAAGGAAGAGGAGACCATGCTTACAGCTGCGACCGCCACACCCTCCAAGTTCGATTTTTGAGGGCACTTGTTTTTGTGCCCATCCATTGTGCACCAGGCAGACAGGTCTGCTTGGGACGAATGCGGGAAGCGGACATGCCTGAGCAAGGGTAGCAAAGCTGGGCAGTTGTTTCTAGTTGGGGAAGTTCAGAGGGGAAAGGGTTTGCCTGCATTTATGTTGAGAGAATAGCAGCACAACATTCCGGATTGGAGCACCACATGTAAGGAGGGGGAAACCTGTTGCTGTGTTAGAGATGGTCGGTTGATTAGATGGGGTCAGATGCAAATGGTGGGAATAGCAAGCGTTCTTACCTGGAATGTAAGGGGCTTGAATACTTTTATAAAGAGAAATAGGGTATACTCGTACCTCAAGAGATGTAAAGTGGTCATTGCCATGCTGCAGGAAACACACCTCACGACCGGAAAACAAACATTATTAGTGGGTAAATGGAAGGGGCAAGTATTCGGTTCCCCGTATTCCGCCTATGCTAGCGGAGTCTTGATATGGATTGCGGCCTCCATACCCTTCAAGGTTACTCACATTAAAACAGACGATGAGAGTAGAATGTTGCAAGTGCAAGGCCTCCCCGAACAAGTAGATACATGTCTGGTCAACACGTATGCCCCCAATCTCAGCGCTGCTACGTTTTTCAGGACCTATACCCCGATTACGCCCCTATCAGGATAGTAATATGATATGGGGAGGTGACTAAGTGCACACTAAACCCAATCCTGTATAGATCAGACTCCAAATATATTAAACCAGATCGGCCTGCCAGGACATTACAGACGCTCCTGGATTCCTTTGCATTGGAAGATGCCTGGAGAGCTCTCCACCGAGACACCAGACACTAGTCACACTGATAATTTATCACAGTTCAAAAGAAAGTGTAATATTTTCCAAATGTTGTTAATACACAATTCTTTAAGAATTCTCCAGTTACAACTTTTCATTTGGTATGTTTGTCAGGATGCTTTCTCTGTGTTGGTGCTTCTATTTTCAACAACCACGCTTCTACTGTTGGTATTATGAAAACAGTCTCCTTTGTCATACAGTACGTTACTGCTTCAAACAACTTCAATGTAACATCTGTTGACAGCTTAATATGCCACCACAGTTCAAGGGTTAATACCTCTTTTTCAGCACGGATGAATTATTTGCTAGATTTTGACAAAACACATCAACCTCTTCAGGTAGGCAAGGCACTCTTCCTTTTAATAAACTTTTTAAAAGGGGCAGCCTCTGTCTGTTTGACTACCACAACAACCTGCTTATGCCCATAAGACTCTCTCCCTTCTAGGTTCAGTCTTTCGCACCACAGGTTGTATTTTACTACAAAGTGTTCTTCACAAGAATTTGGTTCCCCTTGCCCAGCTTCATTCCCACCTGTCTGCCAGTGATCAGCACAAGTAATTACCCAGAAGCTTATGTGCCACTCTCTCAGCTTCAGGTAACAATGGTGTATTTGCTTCTTATGCCACTTGACTTAACAACTTCAGAGTGCAGTTAGATGGCATTTAACTCTTGGCAAGACTGGTTTCATGATGGAAAAGGTGATTGCCTATTAGCGTGGGTAATGCTTGTTCTACTACTTCTTTAAAATGGAACAAATGTCACTTCTGGATACAGTATAGAGTTCAGTCTCTTGAGGGAAAACACAATTTTTCAAGTAGATTTTAAGGTTTAATGTTCAACAAAGAATTATATTCCCATGTAACGGTAAAGGATGAGTTTCTGACTACCTTTGGGAATTATAATTAGGCACACGGAACTTCCTTTTGAAGTAGTTTTCATTCTCTTTTAACTTGTAACTCGTATACGGACAATGTTCGATATTCAGTAATGGTTTAAGAAGCGTTCCCCTTGCATTAATTGGGGAAAGTGACCACTCTGTTATACAGCAACCGATTTTAGATTCATCAACAATGGTTTTCAATTACTTTAGCTTCTCGCGTGAATAGTGATTTTCAACAGTATGCGCGAGTGCCACAATTCCATTGTTAGTAAGACATCTGATAAAACTAACAGCTTTTACTCGCATTGAACAACAAACAAGTCCGTTAGGAGCTGGTTACAGTTAACAGCAAGGCTTGTGCTGTGTATTTGAACGCTGTGCTTCACTCACCGGCTTCAGTGACACTGATTTTGTTGCGGGTTGTACTGCTTCCCCAACTTCCTCTGCCTCGCCTACTACTTCTGGCTCACTGGGGACTCACGCCCTTCTGCAGCAAGGGTGTCTTCGGTCAGGCCACTATATTTAGGAGTTACTTTTTCTCCCGAGACCCTCGGCTTGTCTTCTGCTTCTAGCCTTAGTCTCCTGCACTTCCACTGCTCTGCAATCACTAAAACACATCTCACATGAGGAAAACCCAGCCTCCTGCAAGTCTCCTGCTGCAAAGCCTCTGTATTTAAGAGTTTGGGAGAAGAGGACTATCGCATAGCTTGTAGGTGAAATCTGCTGTCGCCACGCTCGGGAGTCCTATCTACTCCTCCACTTTCTTGTGATTTGCCAGCCTCGTGCTTCTCCACTGCTACTGCTGCCAGCCTTCCAGCTCTCTTTCCAGCTCCTTCTACTACTCCTTTGCTGCTAGGGCATTTTACGACTCACAGGTTTGAAAATAGGCTTCAGGTTTGGGTCATTAGCTTTAATTGTCCGACTACTGCAATGGCTACTACGGTTTCTTGCCGGACTACTACATTTACATGCCTCTTCTGCACGCTAACTAATCTCAATATCTCTACAATTCTGTGACTTGTAGTTTCTTCCACAAAAAGTTAGGTTTTTCAACTTCTACATTATTTATAAGGTTAGATTTCATTCCCTTAAGGCTTTTAACAAAGGGGCTATGAGAATTAGTTATTACAGAGGAAGATGGTTTAGGGAAGACCACATTTCCATAGTCCTTTACATTGTACCCTTGGGTTTGAAACAGGTGCTTAGCCTGGGATACCAAAAGGGATCTTTCTTTCAGTAAAGTTTGTTCTGATTTTATAACTGTAGGGTTCACAACCTTAGATCTCGTATGAGGTTGAGAGCCATTAAAATGACATAAGCCATAACCTCTTTAGGTACAGTGGTAAGAATATTCCTGTCAGAGGAAAAATACTGTGTCTCCTCCCACAGAATCTCCTCACCACCCTGGACCCTATCTCCTCCCAGGTGATACTCCCGCAGTACACCACCACCAGGGTTGGGATCAGGAAACGTGTGGCTTCCCCCTGGCCACCTGGGAGGAGAATTTAGGAAGCATTTCAGTGAGGGATCCGCAGGATTCTTCACAAAGGGGAGTAAATGAATGGAACAGACAACTATGACAGATTGAGGCGACAAAGCAGTACATTGATTAAAAAAGAAAGTCTGAGACACACTGGTGAAAAAAAGCAAACGTAAAGCTTGAAATGGGCAAAATGGGTGAACTTGGCAATATGCACGTGTCACTAGTTGTAGATCACAATGAGAAAATTATACTTAAGAACACAGTAGGATAAAAAGGAAAATTGTGGATGTGTATTACATAAGCAGCATACAATAAAGTTTATGGTTTGTTAATCTATCGAAAACCAATAAAGTTTAAAAAAAAAAAAAAAGAACACAGTAGGAAGCATGTGGGGAATTTCATAAAATATAATTAAAGAGTTTTTTGTGATCATTTTATTTATATATTTTCAAATCGTTACAAGTTGAAAAGAGTTTGTTTATTTAGTTTGAACCGCAACACAGTCAATACAGAGTTTAAGGCGTACCTTTAAAGAAAGCAAAACCTGTTTGAATCTATATTAAAACGCTTAACACATGGCATACTACTTCATAATAAAACATTTCATTTTGGATCCAAATCATAATAAACTGCTATTGCTTTTGACTTTGGCAAATTACTGCCATTTAGGAGGGGGTTTTGGCTAGAATTTGATGCTAAGCTCGAGATCATCACCAATCGGAAGCGCATTTGGAGAAGAACCACTGCTCTTGGGCATGTTAGGCAGCTAGTCGGCTACCACGAGGTTATGAAGGTGAGTTGCATACATTTAATATGGAAGGGGATGCTTCGCAACCCTTTATTAATTAGCATGCATGTGGAACTATCACACATTTCTTCCTTGGTGGATCATGGAGTTTGGAAGTGTAAGAAAAAGGTACACACTTTGAAAGGAATAAAAGAGGCACATGCTAGTAGGCTGCTCCATGGGGGAATGAACAGTGACTTACATTTTACTTATTATTCCACAGTCAATCAGTGTAGAGTGAGGCGTATTTGCCCACTTGTACTCATGTGGGAGGGAAGCCTATTGCTTTCATGCATGCTGCAAACCTTTCAGTTGAGTGGCAGAGATTCCAAAATAAAAAGATACCAATAGAGTACTGCCATGCATAAAGGAGAATGATCACACCTGAGACAATGAAATAATGCACATACATAATATAGACATTGCTTTTAAATGTCAACATATGGTGTTATGCTTAGCACATAATTTCTTACCTTACGATGGGCAATTTAGTAAATGGAACAGGTGGCAAGATTAAGCCATCAGGGAGCGTGATGACCTCCATGGTGCCAGGACATTTAGAAGTATAATTCTCCAAGCTCTGGGTCACATCTTTCTTTTCTAAAGAAAAAAGAAAACAACAAAAATTTAAAGAATGAATAATATTTGTATATGTCCAGCAACATTAAAGACTATTCAAAATATGCATGTTGCTGCACCAAAAAAAGGCCTTAGAAGATCAAACTCATACTGGATGTTATGTTAATAGGCTTTTATACTACGCCAAACCGGCACCATAGACGTATCACCACCTAGGCTTGTCCGTAGGGTGTCATTTTGTACACAATGTAATCTTGGTTGTGTGATGGGCTTGAGCGTGTGCTCGGTAATCCTGGAAAGTTTGTGGCTTATTTGCCTGGGAGTTGCTATACTTTGTACCCCAGGGTCAAACTCAGGAATCAATTCTGCGACTGCCAAGAGCGGCATAATAAAGGATAGACTGTGTATACAGATATAATTAAAGGATTACTTTTTTTTTTTTACTCCAAGCCATATTAATCTACAACAAATGTGAAATTCTCCTTTAAGGTTATTATATGAAGTCAACAAATTTATGTTATTTTAATTACACCAAATGTACTGAAGTTCTTGGGTAAGCCCCTGATTTCTGGCACCCGACTGGGCCAAGGGACAGTGCCCAGGCCAGTTGGATAGGGTCGGATGCTCAACCTGTAAAATAAAATTGCTGTTAACAGGAGATAGGATACACCCTGAGTAAATATATGGACACAGACACCAAGGTGGATTGTAAGACCCCTCTTCATTTATAAAAACACAAATCTTATTCTAAACATTCCTATCCCTCTACATTTTCCCTGGCGCTGGTTCCCTATAAAACATGGCTCTGCCCCATCGACTTCCCCTTACTTGGAGAGGTTACAGGGAGAAAATGGTTGAGGACAGACCCCTGTCCAATACCTAGTACCGCTCACTGAAGCATGAGGCTAGACGATGGCCTCAATGTGTCAAACCACCCCATATATTCTTACACAATCTTACACCAGGGTACTAAGCCCCTCTACTCCCTTTTACATTCCATACATATAACCTATATAACATTTCCTACTTAATGTTTCCTATTCTATACACTAAACATTATCATAACTATAAACACATATACAAATTCCAAAGAAAACATACAACACATATTACATTATGTCACAATGGGAGTGACTGCTGCATGTCACCCCCTTACAGTCCCTTCATGGGTCTGTCCTTGATGTGGCTGGATGGTGGGCTTGTCCCTTCATGGTGTTGGGGCCACCTCAATTCGACATGCTCGGCTTGTGCTTATAGTCTTTGGGTGGCCCCCTGCCAGAGTGGATGTCCAGCCTGTCACACCACTGTGACCTGGGACTCATCCATCCGTTTATGGTGGGCCCCATAACCTGAGGGGGGCCACACGAAATCAGTGCCATGCCAGCTGTGCCATTTTGTCTTCAGGCAGCATTCCTATTGCCATGGGGATGCTGCCATGTTCACAGCTGCGGACATGGCACCGCCTTCATCATCAGGGCCCATATGCATTGTGTCTGACATGGGGGCACGGTTCTTCTGGGAGCTATGGGTTGCATGCCAGAACTCACAGCTTCACCCAGGCAGTCCAAGACTTCTCTTCACTGCTCCACCTTCTATGGCAGAACAGGCTTCTCCGCTCTTCACCTCCCACATCACCTAGCATGCGCTGCCCGGGAGTACTACTAAATAGAGCTTGCCCGGCCTGCCATGAGGTGGGGTGGCACGGGGCACAGCCGGGTTGTCAGATTCTGGCTGCCCTCTCTGCGGCCCAGACTGGGCACCTTGTTTGTTCTAATGCCCAGCAGCACTGCACACACTGTTTGGGCCCTTTACTATGCATCGCCCTGTCCGGTCTGACAACTGCCACAACCCAGTGTACATAGCCCAGGCCCAGGGTTACCAAACTGCGTTACCCAGCAAACGCGGGACAGCTGGGAAAGGTTCACCAGCCCTGGAAGGGCCCTTGTGGTTGCACCCACTAACCAGGGAGTTGTTTCTTCTTCCTTCAATTTTTTCTCTCCCGCTCAGGTGTCTTCATTTCTTCTTTTATCTCCAACCGTTCCCCAGCAGTTCTCTTTTTCGAACCCAAAGATTCTTTTCTCCTTGCCCAGTCCCTTCTTGAGCATGGAAGTTCTGTCCCTTTCTTTCTTCCTTTTAATTATGTTAACAATCCATCCATTCATATGGTGGGCTGAATGGATTAGTCCATAACACTAAAACAAGCTACATGTAGTAAAGCATTTTATCCAACGACCTGGTGTCGGTCTTTGTTTCTAGTTTTCCCATAGAGGGCAACTATGCCTGCTAGCCGGGCCGTATTTGCGCTGCAGGCTACACTTCGATATGGGTAAAACATGGAGTGGAAAATATGGTAAATTTCATGACTTTCCCTAGTAATCTGCAAAACCCTAGAATACCACATTTCTCCAAGTTAAGGAGCATTCTCAGCTCTTTGCCTATGCTTCCTGACTTTCCCATAGCCTCTCATTCCACCCTGCCGGCAGCCAGAACAGACCACACAGATCAAACGCTGTGACCCTCTAGGTGATAAGAGGATGGTGTGAGGGGTCACAAATGTGAGACGGACAAAAAGGTACAGTTTTCTCAATGTTCACCATTTTATTAAATAGAAAAGGGGTGGGATAATCGCCCATCTTTCCCTATCCGAAAGAGAATGTCCATACCTAGCAAACTAAACTAAAGAAAGAACACCCAGTGTCCAAAAAGTCTCTGACCCTCACACTGACATACAACAAAAACAAACAAGGAATTTTTGGCTATCTTAAGTTTGACAAACCAGAATGAAAGTTCAAACTTGGAGATTTGAGCAAATACTCATTGTGACCAGGGTTGAACTCCCTTCCCTTGGTTCAAATTCAGGAATATCCATGACAAAGTTCAGATTCAACCAGGTTTGATTCAGTTTAATACAAAAAGTAGTTTCGTTCAACTACATCCTTTTACTAAATGATGCAAATGTCTCTTTCATAAACTCTTGTTAAAAAAAAAATCAAACAGTTGTTCTTCACAGTATCCTTCTTGATAAAGCAAAATGTCTCTTCCACTAAACACAAGTTCATAAACCAAGGCAATTGATTTCTTTAAAGTTGGAACAAGTTATTTACCTGTAACTGTTGTTCTCTAGCATGGGTCTGGCATGGATTCACATGCTCATGAATATTCCCCCGTCGTCAGGCCGGGAATCCTCGGTAAAGAAAAAAATCAGTATCAGTTTCGTTTCTGATCTGTCTTTCTTAGTAGTAACCAATCACTGATCTCTGGGCCATACTGCCCCCAGCCAATGACTGCCCTCTCTCTAAGCCCCTCCCCTGGCAGCCATCCTCAGATTTGGTAGCACATAAAGTGGCAGTATGATCAAGTGAAGAGCCGCAGTGGGGTAGGAGGGAGGGTTCGCATGTGAATCCATGCCAGACCCATGCTGGAGAACAACAGTTACAGGTAAGTAACTTGTTCCTTCTCCTGCATGGGGTCTGGCATGGATTCACATGCTTATGAATATAAGAATACATAGCAGTACACACATGCACAACCACGGGAGGTGGCAAAGGCTCAACATTAAGCATTACATAAACTCAACTTTAAGCACTCTTACCTCCTCACCAGGCCCACCTTCAGGCGAACAGGTTGCGCAGCACTGCTTGGCCGACTCTGGACTCCTCCCTGGAATCCCGGTCGATGCAGTAGAATCTCGTGAAGGTGTGCGTCGACCTGCACGTAGCAGCCCTGCAGATGTCCAGCAGGGGCACACCAGACAAGAACGCTGTGGTAGCAGCGATCGCTCTGGTCGAATGGGCTCTCGGACGGCCAGGCAACGGTCGGTTTGCCAACCGGTGACAGTGCATGATGCAGCCGGAGAGCCATCTGGAAATGGAAGCCTTCGAGAGAGCCTTCCCTTGGTTCACAGGTCCAACGTTCACAAATAGCTGTGACGTCTTCCGAAAACTCTTCGTGCGGTCCACGTAGAACTTCAGCACTCTAGCCACATCCAGCGAGTGCCAAGTCCTCTCGGCTGGAGACGAAGGCGACGGGAAGAAAACTGGTAACACCAAGAGCTCGTTGAGGTGGAAGTCCGACGGCACCTTGGGCATAAAGGAGTGTTGCGTCCTCAGCACCACCCTTGTGTCGTGAAAAGCCAAGTATGGAGGCTTGCAGGATAGGGTCTGGATCCCTCCCACTCGTCGTGCGGAGGTGATGGCCACAAGAAATGCCGTCTTCCACGACAGGAACTTCAACGGCGCCGAATGCAGAGGCTCGAATGGCGCCCCATGAGCCTAGACAGCACCACGTTGAGTTCTGACGCCGGGGCAGGAGCCTTCACCGGCGGGAACGATCGGACAGTCCCTTCATAAATTCCTTCACCAGGCGATGAGACTGTAACGCTCACCTGATTCTCGCAGAGGCGCCGGTCTTGACTAGGCGACTACCGTATCTTCAAAGGTGATGTGTAGCACCCGGTTGGCTCTTTGGGCTGGACCTCTGTGCACTGTATGCCTGACGTGTAGAGTAAGATGTCTTAGGTAAGTGAATGCCGAGCTCTCCATCTGCCTCGGGGCAGGGTGCTGTAACCAGTTTCTTCACTAGATAGGTAGCGCAGGCCTCTTGACTTCAGAGGACTGCTGTCCGTCGTTTACTGCACGAACGGTAAGTTTCGAGTCATTCAAATGTCTTTAAAGTTTTTAGTAATGATGTCTCTTGTTTTGCAGGGTTCCGGCGATGGCGGATGACGGGCTGAAGTGAGTTGAAGATGGAGCCCGTGTGATGAATAGAAGCGCCTGGAAGCACGTAAGTAAGCGCTTGTTGCCTGCTTCACGATGCGCTCTAACTGTCTTTTTATTTTGCAGGTACGAGTTCGGAGCGGCTGCAGGGTGCCGGAATACCCACTGGATTAGATGTGGAAAGGAGTAATGGCACGTGAGTATTAAAGTTCCCCAATGTCTTTAAACGCACCTTGTTTTGTCTTTCAGATGCGGGATGCAGCGCCGAAGGCCTCCGGAGCGTGCGAAGAGTTGGTAAGCTTTTGTCTTTCAGATGCCGGAATGCAGTATGAAGACCTCCGGAGCGCACGAAGAGTAGGTAAGCCTTTGCCTTTCAGATGCCGGAATGCTAACCTGTTCTTTCTTGTCTTTATAGGTGTTGCTGAAGACTGGATTCAGGATGGTAAGCCTTTTTCCTTAGGCCCAGGACCGGATGCAGAAGACACGATGAGCGTTCTGCTGCAGAGGGTGCAGAATAACGCAAAGCAAGATTCATCCACCAGGTGTGGTTTAAATAGCCTCCTGTAGTGCTTAGGTGTCTCCTTCCACAGCCACGCCTAAGTAAGAAAAGAGTTCCTGGTAAGAAAAGAGCTCCTGCCTTCCAGAAGAGTTCCAGTGTTCTGAATCTAGGGAGTGGCTCCAGCCCCACCCAACAGGAAAAGTAGTTCCAAACAGAAGAGGATCAGAGGCTCAACTGGCAGGCAAGTAAGCAGCATGGTCTGCTGCAGGTAAGTCCACCCAAGCATTATGAGCCCGGCGCTTCCAGCGCTGGGACTGGGCATATTTATGAGCCTGGTGCCACTGGCGCCAGGACTGGGTCCAAAAGGTCCCAATTGGGACTGGTTGGCACTCGGAACCTGGGTTATGGATCTGCTTCCAAGGGAGTTGGGAAAACCCTGACCTTTTGGAAGCAGAGATCCTGACAGTACCTCCCCTCAAGGCCCCTCCCAAACCGGGCTTCTCCGGGGGTTTTGGCTTGTCAGGAAATGTTCGGTGAAATCTTTTGATTAGGCGAGGAGCGTGGACATATTCAGCAGGTTCCCAGGATCTCTCTTGGGGGCCGTAGCCTTTCCAGTCAATTAGGTAGAATAGTTTAGATTTGGAGATCTTGGAGTCCAGAATGCTTTTGACTTCAAACTCGAGTTCTCCATCAACTAGGATAGGTTTTGGAGATTTGGTTAGTCGGGTTTGAGGTTGCACGGGTTTTAATAGAGAGACGTGGAAGACCGGATGTATCTTCATGTGCGGGGGCAAGTCCAACTTGACCGCTACTGGGTTTACTATGGTAGTGATGGAATAGGGACCAAGGTATCTTGGGTTGAATGTGCGTGGCCCTTTTAGAGATAGATATTTGGTGGATAACCAGACTTGATCCCCTACTTGATAGTGAGGGGCTTCCTTCCGATGTTGATCTGCTCCTTTCTTGTATTGTTCTTTAGCCCTTTGAAGGTGAGAAACAGCTTCCTTAAAGGCTTGGGTGATTGTAGAATGCAGGTAGTCTACTGCTGGTGTTTCAAGATCTTGGAGGGGATCCAACTCCGAGGTTCGAGGGTGACTGCCGTACAAAAGAAAAAACGGGGTTTTCCCAGTTCCCGAATGGACAGAGTTATTGTAGGCATACTCGGCTATCCAAAGGATATCTTTCCAAGTTTTTTCAGTTTGTTGCAGCATGCAGCGTAAATACTGTTCCAGAGTTTGATTGGTCCTCTCGGTTTGTCCGTCGGTCTGAGGGTGGTGACTGGTCGATAGTCTCACATCAATTTGAGCCGACCGACAGCAACTTCGCCAAAAATGAGAAATAAATTGACTACCTCGATCCGAAATTAGAACCGAAGGAAAACCGTGCAGTCGGACGATGTTTTCGAGAAATTCTCGGGCCAGAGTTGCTGCTGTTGGCAAGCCTTTGAGCGGAATGAAATGCGCCATCTTGGAGAATAAGTCCACGATTACTAGAATCGTATTGTATCCGGAGCATGGAGGTAGATCGGTGATGAAGTCCATAGAAAGCGTATGCCAAGGGCGAGGTGGGATGTCAATAGGGCGTAAGAGGCCTGCTGGTCTTTCCTTTTGACTCTTGTTTTGGGCGCATACTCCACAGGACATTATAAAGTCTCTGATATCTTTTTTCCAAGACGGCCACCAGAAGTAGCGCTTGATCTTTTCTGAGGTCTTGGCTATACCGGGATGACCTTCCATTAAAGAGTCGTGATAACAAGAGATTACTTTTTTCTGGAAATCTGTGCTGGGTAGGTATAATCGTTCTTGGAAATACAATAAGTTGTCCTTTACTGCAAAGTCCTTTCCCTGCAGATGCCAATTCTGTATGTCTGCTGGAGTTACAAGTTGCCTGGCTTTATCCTTAACTTCCTCTATGGATTCTGTGGCGATTACACCCAGAATTCTTTGTTCGGGAATGATTGGTACAGGTTTAGGGTTGATCAAGTGTTCTTCCACTCCCATCCGAGAAAGGGCATCGGCTTTACCGTTCTTTGTACCAGGTCGATAGGTAATTATGAAGTCAAACTCGGCAAAGAATAATGCCCAACGGAGTTGTCTAGAGGATTGGGCTTTTGCGGTTTTCAAATATTGCAGGTTTCGGTGATCCGTAATCACAGTAACGGTGTGTCGGGCCCCCAGCAGATAATGCCGCCAAGCCTTAAAGGCAGACTTGATAGCCAGAAGTTCCTTGTCAGTAATCGTGTAATTGATTTCAGGAGGCGAGAATTTGCGGGACCAAAATGCCACGGGATGCAACTGATTGGTTACCAGGTCCTTTTGTGATAGAACTGCCCCCATGGCAAGGCTTGAAGCATCAGTTTCCACGATGTAGGGGAGTTCGGGGCGAGGGTGTTTTAAGATTGGTGCAGAGATAAATTTAGTCTTCAAATCCTGGAAAGCTTGTTCCGCCTCGGTAGACCATTCAAAACGTTTGTTTTTCTTTAACAAGGCAGTGATGGGCTGGACTATTCGCGAGAACTCGGGGATAAACCTGCGGTAAAAGTTAGCGAAGCCTAACATGCTTTGCACACCTTTTACGGAGGATGGTGATGGCCATTTGAGAACTGCATCGACCTTCTTTGAATCCATACGCACTCCGCCAGGTGATAATATGAATCCCAAGAATTCAACTTCAGTCACGTTGAAAACACATTTTTCCAACTTAGCAAAAAGTTTGTGTTGACGCAATCTTTCGAGGACCATTTTCACGTGTTTCCGATGTTCAGATTCCGATGAAGAATAAACAAGGATGTCGTCAATGTAAACAACAACACATACATCTATGAGCTCTCTGAGGACATCGTTCATAAAATATTGAAAGGCGGCCGGGGCATTGCAAAGTCCGAAGGGCATGACCTGATATTCAAATATTCCATACTTGGTGCGGAAGGCCGTCTTCCATTCATCGCCCTCTTTTACTCGTACCAAGTGATAAGCTCCTCTAAGATCCAGCTTTGTATATATGCATGCTTTTCTGACTTGGTCCAGGAGTTCAGGGATCAAAGGTAACGGATATCTATTCTTAACGGTGATCTGGTTCAGGGAGCGATAATCGATACAAGTTCTAAGGTCTCCTTCCTTTTTTGGAACGAAGAACAAAGCTGAAGAAGCAGGGGACTTGGAAGGACGAATAAACCCATTTGCCAGGTATTGATCCAGGTATTGTCGAAGGTGAAGGTTCTCAGGCTCGGTGAGGGCATAAATTCTACTACAAGGAGGAGTAGATCCAGGTATCAGGTCTATCTGGCAGTCATAAGACCTATGAGGAGGTAGAGAGTTAGCCTGATCCTTCCGGAAAACATCTTGGTATTCTAGGTATTCGGGAGGTAACTGGGGAGTCTCTGAAGAAATTGCGGCCAGTGCAACACCAGGTGGAGGGTGACAAGTAGAGACACATTCTGGAAACTGGACCGTTCTTGCTCGCCAATCGATCAGAGGATTGTGTTTCTCTAACCAAGGTATTCCTAGAATAATCTGAAACTGAGGGGCCTTGATCACATCGAACACGATCTTCTCATGGTGTCCATCTTGACTTACTAGCGTCACCTCTTGAGTGGTATGCGTTACTGGCCCGGAGGCTATCTCCGTACCATCCACCGTAGTAATGACGTCCTTTACAGCCTTGGGACAAAGAGTTAGATTCATCCTCAAAACCATTTCATGATCCACATAATTGCCGATGGCACCGCTGTCGACGTAAGCTTCAATTGCATGTAATCGATCCGGATTATCAGGGCTAATGAGGACCATAGGTATCACGAAATGCGAGGTCACGGAACTGGTTTTCACGCTCGGCAAGAGGACCTCTATTCTTGTCAGGCGAGGTTGTTTCCCTGCTCAGAGTTTGTAACTTTGGTAACTGCAGCTCCTACTGCCTTCTTGGCAGGTTTCACCGGACAGTCTCGAAGAAAGTGCCCTGAGTTTCCGCAATATAGGCATAATTGCAACTGTTTCCTCCTTTCCCGCTCCCTTTGTGTTCGAGGACCTTTCAGACCCCCTATTTGCATGGGTTCCCCAGAGTCTACTCCTTTGAAAGGAGTTGGCGGTTTGGAAAATACTCGAGCATCAAACTTGGAACGATCGGCCTTCCTGTTCTGCAGCCTGTGATCTATTTGAACGACCAAGTCTATATAATCCGAACAGTCTTGTGAGGGATTCACTGCTTGGGCTAAAACGTCTTTGAGCTCTCCACGTAGACCTCTATAAAACAGCGTAATCCTTTTGTCCTCAGGCCATTGAGTTTCCACTATTAGTCTATTGAAAGATGCAATATAAGCCAAAAGGTCTTGATTACCCTGTCGCAACGAAAGAAGCTCATTGTCCAAGGCCTGCCCCTGTGAATGTCTTGCGAACAGTTTTTCCATACTAAGCTGAAAGGCTTGAAAATCATGGAGAACCGGATCATCTTGATGAACTAGAGGGATCGACCAGTCTGCCGCATTGCCACTAAGGTACGAAAGTACAAAAGCTACTTTAGCTTGATCAGTTGGAAAGGCTGCTGGCCGGCATAAGAAGTGCAACCGGCACTGATTGATAAATACTGCAAACCTCTTTGGGTCACCAGAAAATCGTTCGGGCGGAGCCAGAGGTACATTCCCAGGTAGGTTGATCTGCACTGGATTCATAGAGGATGTTGAAGAAAGATTTGCCCCTGATGCGGGTAACGGGGTCTGTCCGGCTTGTGACTGTAGCACTTGTCTAGCAAGATTGTCTGTTCTCTCCTTGGAAATAATTAGTTCCCTTCTTAGAGCATTCGTTTCCTGACGAGCTGCATGCACTTCTGCCCTTAGTTCCCCAAGTAACCGGGCTAGGGGGTCAGTATCCGAGGTTTCCATAGCGCCTGGGCGAGAGTTTTGCGGTAGGCTTTGCGTTCTGTAACGCTCACCTGATTCTCGCAGAGGCGCCGGTCTTGACTGGGCGACTACCGTATCTTCAAAGGTGATGTGTAGCACCCGGTTGGCTCTTTGGGCTGGACCTCTGTGCACTGTATGCCTGACGTGTAGAGTAAGATGTCTTAGGTAAGTGAATGCCGAGCTCTCCATCTGCCTCGGGGCAGGGTGCTGTAACCAGTTTCTTCACTGGATAGGTAGCGCAGGCCTCTTGACTTCAGAGGACTGCTGTCCGTCGTTTACTGCACGAACGGTAAGTTTCGAGTCATTCAAATGTCTTTAAAGTCTTTAGTAATGATGTCTCTTGTTTTGCAGGGTTCTGGCGATGGCGGATGACGGGCTGAAGTGAGTTGAAGATGGAGCCCGTGTGATGAATAGAAGCGCCTGGAAGCACGTAAGTAAGCGCTTGTTGCCTGCTTCACGATGCGCTCTAACTGTCTTTTTATTTTGCAGGTACGAGTTCGGAGCGGCTGCAGGGTGCCGGAATACCCACTGGATTAGATGTGGAAAGGAGTAATGGCACGTGAGTATTAAAGTTCCCCAATGTCTTTAAACGCACCTTGTTTTGTCTTTCAGATGCGGGATGCAGCGCCCGAAGGCCTCCGGAGCGTGCGAAGAGTTGGTAAGCTTTTGTCTTTCAGATGCCGGAATGCAGTATGAAGACCTCCAGAGCGCACGAAGAGTAGGTAAGCCTTTGCCTTTCAGATGCCGGAATGCTAACCTGTTCTTTCTTGTCTTTATAGGTGTTGCTGAAGACTGGATTCAGGATGGTAAGCCTTTTTCCTTAGGCCCAGGACCGGATGCAGAAGACACGATGAGCGTTCTGCTGCAGAGGGTGCAGAATAACGCAAAGCAAGATTCATCCACCGGGTGTGGTTTAAATAGCCTCCTGTAGTGCTTAGATGTCTCCTTCCACAGCCACGCCTAAGTAAGAAAAGAGTTCCTGGTAAGAAAAGAGTTCCTGCCTTCCAGAAGAGTTCCAGTGTTCTGAATCTAGGGAGTGGCTCCAGCCCCACCAAACAGGAAAAGTAGTTCCAAACAGAAGAGGATCAGAGGCTCAACTGGCAGGCAAGTAAGCAGCATGGTCTGCTGCAGGTAAGTCCACCCAAGCATTATGAGCCCGGCGCTTCCAGCTCTGGGACTGGGCATATTTATGAGCCTGGTGCCACTGGCGCCAGGACTGGGTCCAAAAGGTCCCAATTGGGACTGGTTGGCACTCGGAACCTGGGTTATGGATCTGCTTCCAAGGGAGTTGGGAAAACCCTGACCTTTTGGAAGCAGAGATCCTGACAGAGACCACAAGGACGCCCGTCCCGTAGTTCTGGTGTATTGGGAGATTGCAGCCAGATACATCTTGATGGAAGCGTGAGCTAGTCCAGCCTTGGCCAGCGACAGTAGGTACGGCAGTACTTGAGGGGCCGTAATCCGCAGAGGGTTAATCTTCTGTGCACAGCACCAGACAGAGAACCTCTTCTACTTATGTCCGTAGCACTTGCGAGTCGAGGACGCCCTGGCCTTTGCAAGAACCTCTCTGCAGTCAGTCGGGATATCGTACCCTTCAAACTCTAGTGCTGCAGGAGCCAGGCCTGCAAGTTCAGCGACTCCGGGTCGTGAAGAAAGATGGTGCCTCCTTCTCTGGAGAGAAGATCTGCATCCGTCGACAGCTTGACTGGTGGGGACGCTGACAAGTCCAGAAGTTCCGGGAACTAGATGTGTCTCGGCCACGCCGGTGCGACGAGGATCATTCTGCACAGGGACCTCTTGAGCTGGTTGATGAGTCGGAGCAGCAACGGCAACGGAGGAAACGCATATAGGAACAGGCCGTCCCAGGGGAACGAGAAAGCATCGCCCAT
This sequence comes from Ambystoma mexicanum, assembly GCF_040938575.1. Lineage (NCBI taxonomy): Eukaryota > Metazoa > Chordata > Amphibia > Caudata > Ambystomatidae > Ambystoma > Ambystoma mexicanum. Next base: position 1,191,843,853 of record NC_090933.1, read on the forward strand.
GCTCCTCGGTTGGGGAAACCTGCTGGCGAACCTCTGGCACTTGGAGTTCGTCGCCGTCGCGATCAGGTCGATCTGGGGTTTGCCCCCATCGCTGAAAGAGTCGGTCCACTTGATCCTGGCAAAGTTCCCACTCGTGGTACGAGCGCAGCACTCTGCTGAGTGAGTCTGCAATGGCGTTTTTTATCCCTGCCAGATGAAACTGCACCAGAAACATCCTTTGAGCAACGGCCCAATGCCACAGGTCCTGGGCTTCCTTGGATAGGGCCGGGGATCTGGTTCTGCCCTGCTTCCGGGTGGTGGTGTTGTCGGTGAAGATCCTCACCACCTTGCCCTTGAGGGACGGGAAAAAGGACTTGAGGGCCCAGAACACTGCCCGGAGCACCAGGATGTTGATGTGGAGCGCCTTCTCCTCCAGGAGCCAAAGGCCTCTCGCATGAAGATCTCCAGTGTGGGCTACCCACCCCTCCAGGGAGGCATCCGTCGTCACCGTCGCCTGGTGGGCTGGGGTCTGAAAGTCTGTCCCAGCCGCTAGATGAGCGCGGGTGCCCCACCACCGGATCGCTCGTTGGAAGGTCTCGTTGAGAGGGATCCTCTCCTCGAAGCTGCCCGTCGCTTGAATCCAGCGGGCGTCGAGGAACTCCTGTAGACGGAGCATCCGAAGACTGCATATGCGCACGAGATAAATGCAAGAGGACATCATCCCGAAGAGGGACTTGATGGACCTCACTGTGGCCACGTCCGTGGCCAGCAGACGCTGCACCTTGCCTACGATGGCCTTTGTCCTTTCCTCCGACGGCAAGGCCAGACGCACCACTGTGTCGAGCTTGGCTCCCAGAAACAGTGCTACTTGAGAGGGGACCAGGTGGGACTTGGGGAAGTTGATGGAGAAGCCCAGGTCCGTGAGCAGCTGGACGGTCTTCACTGTGTGTTCTACGGCGAGCTCCCTTGTCCTTGCGCGGATGAGCCAATCGTCCAGGTAGGGGTAGACGTGGATCCCCTGCAGGCGCAGCCGCACCGCCACTGGAGCGAGGCACTTGGTGAAAACCCTGGGTGCCGACTTCAATCCGAACGGGAGGGCCTTGAACTGGTAGTGCCGCCCTTGGACCGCGAACCTGAGGAACTTCCGGTGCCCTTTTAGAATGGGAATGTGAAAGTATGCATCATCCAAATCCAACGACGACAGGAAATCGCCCTCCTCCAGTTGTCCCAGCACGTGCCGGAGGACCACCATCCGGAGCTTCTGTGCCTGGATGTACTTGTTCAATCGTCGCAGGTCTAGGATGGGTCGCCACCCTCCTGCCTTTTTTTTCACGAGGAAGTACCTTGAGTATACTCCGGAGCCCCGGAGCCTCTTTGGGACGAGCTCGATGGCACCTTTCTTGAGCACCGCCCTTACCTCCAACAGCAGTTGAGGGACGTGGTTTTCTTTCCTGGCCACGGGAGGAATGCGGGGGCACTTTTTTAGAAATTCGAGGGCATGCCCCTCGGCCAGGGCGTCCAGCACCCAACAGTCGGTGGAGATGGACTCCCACACGCTGACCAACTTCGCCAGCCGGCCTCCCACCGGGGTGCTTCCGTGGGGGCCCGATGCCACGGTCGGTTTAATCTTGCTTGGAGGACGCCTTGCCGCCCTGGCCTCCCTGGCGACGACGGCGGGATCCACCCGACTTGCCTCGTCCTCTATAGGCTTCCTGCGACGAGGAGCAGGCCGCTTGGTGGTACGTAGAGGAGCCACCGCCAAATCCCTTGGAGACACCCTGCTTGCCTCCGGAGCTCCGAAAGGACGGCCTTCGTTGCTGGAGAACTCCCAGGGCCTTAGCTGTCTCTGTGTCCGCCTTGATGGCTTGGAGGGACTCATTCACTGTTTTCCCAAGCAGGTTGTTCCCGTGGAACGGCATGTCCAAAACCTTGGCGTGTACGTCCTGGCGGAAATCCGTCGCCTTGAGCCACTCTCGTCGTCTGAGGCAAACGCCGTTGCCTAGCTGGCGGAAACCGGTGTCGGTAATGTGCGTTGCCACTGTTATGGCGTGGTCTGACGCCACCTCACCTTCTTGCAAGATCTCCAGGGCCTCAGCCCTCTTGTCGTCCAGTAGGAACTCCAACAGGGGGGCGATCTTGTACCATAACTCCCTGTCGTAGCGGGCCACGATCGCGAGGGCGTTTGCTGCCTTAATCGTTGTTGCCGCTGACGAGATAACTCGTCATCCCATTGCATCCAGCTCCTTTCCTTCGCCGTCCGGCGGGGAAGTTGACGTCGAGGCCGATGCCCCCCCTGCTTTCTTCTTGGCCGCCGCTGAGACGACCGAGTCAGGGGTCGGTTGCGCCCTAAGGCACAAAGGTGCTGCGTGGGGGACCCGGTACTTCTTCTCGTTCCGATCCCTCTTGGCAGGCATCGTAGACGGTTTCTTGAGAAGGGTGAGACCATCGTCCCAGATGTCATCCAGCAGAGGCACGGCGAGGACTGTCTTTCTCTTGGCCTCGCGTCGTTGGTAAAGGAAACCTTCCTTCTTCTCTGCTCAGATGCCCTGGCGATCATAGCATGGAAAGACCCAATCTTGTCGGGCAGGGAGGCCCGGGCTGGAGGCGATGGGAGCTCCGTCCCGTCGTCGCCGCCATCGTCATCCGTACCCGTCGTGGCTGTGTCCGTTCCGGTGTCATCCCCAGGTACAGGGGACGTGGGCAAAGGCTGAGCAGGCCGCGAGGGTTGGAAAGGGAGGGCTGGATGGGTCTGTCTTCTCTTGTTTGGGGGACTTCCCAACAGGCCTGGCTCTGGCTCCTCCGTCCTTATCTCCGAACATAAGGATTGTATTGCCAACAAAATGGCCGCCGAGTTGTTCTGCGGCTCCGGAAGCGACGGGCGTGATGGTTGACTAGGAACCTCGCCGGCGCCGCCGTCGCTCTCGTCGTCCCCTTTGTCGGGATCCCTCCCGTGAGACCGTGCCTCTTCGACGCCCTCGTCGAGGCCCTCCAAGACTTCAGCCAGTTCCTCCTCGGAGGCTGTGTCCGTGTCCACAATGGCCACCGGCTCCCCCCCCCCTCTTTTTCCGCCAGGGTCTTCACGAGGGTCTTCTCGATGGGCCTGAAAGAGGCTTCCCTCCACGGTGGCAGGGAAACTCTGGGCCCCGAGGTCACCTCCACTGGTGTAGTCTACTCAGGCTGCGCCAGGGCCGCCATGACTTCCTCGATAGAGGCCTTGGCCGGGTGAATCAAGGCCTTCACCACCTTCTGCGGGGCCTGTGGCCTTCACCTTGGGGGGAGAGTCACCGCCTCGGTCCCCCTCAGCTGGATCCTTCGAGATCAACCGGGGCCTCTCCAGAACCTTCGCCGGGTTCTCGGCCTTCCTCTTCCCTGAGCCAGAGCATTGGCTCGTGGTTGATGGCGCTGCAGAGGATGCGCCCTGCCTGGCAGCCGAGGAGCCCGACCGTTTGGCGCTCACGGTGCCTGCAGACTCGCGGTGCTTTGCCTTCTGTTGGGCCCCTGTCGCCGGGGCGCCCTCACAGGACTTAGAAGACCGCTCGGACTTCTTCTCACCTGACGGGCTCTTTCCTTCCAGCCAGCTGGAGAGAAAGGTGTCGGTCCCTGATGGTCTGTTCCAACATGTTCCTGCAAAACACACAGTCCTTCTCCACGTGCGTTTTGTCCTCATGAAGGCAGTCCTCCTCGAACACATTCTGCAGCTGGCATCCAGGGCAAACCCTGAACAGCTTTCCGGGCGTCGAGCTTCCTTTCTCCTATGCCATGTCTGGGTAGGCCGCAGAAACTTCTGGACTCCTCCAAGAAGCGTAACTCAATGAAAACCTCACCCTTGAGGGGCGTAGAAAATCCGAAACGGGTCCCCGTTGATCGGATGTAGACAGGGTGGAGCTTCAGGCTCTATTTTACCAAAAAATGAGAAAATCTCTTTGAAAAAGCGTGAAAACGCAGCAAAAAGCTCGAGAGCTAAACACTAGGACTCCCAACACTTGAGCGTGCAGTAAAAATCTGAGGATGGCTGCCAGGGGAGGGGCTTAGGGAGAGGGCCGTCATTGACTGGGGGCAGTATAACCCAGAGATCAGTGATTGGTTACTACTAAGAAGGACAGATCGGAAACAAAACTGATACTGATTTTTTTCTTTACCGAGGATTCCCAGCCTGACGACGGGGAATATTCATGAGCATGTGAATCCATGCCAGGCCCCATGCTGGAGAAAAAGGTAATTCTTAGCACATCTTACTTATTCTTCAGTTGAAATACTTTCATTTTAAATGGTTTTATTACACACCGAAAACCCGACAGGCATCAGGGCGTGGGAACATAAAACACACAGAACAAAACAAATTACACTGAACCTAAAGGAGTGGCATGATAAGGATATATAAATAACTATTCAAACAGATGTGTTTTCAATCCCTATCGAAAAGAAGCTAGGTTACAGTTCAGGCGTAATTTCAACGGAAGCATGTTCCAGAGGGAAGATGCAGTGTACGGCAAAGATTTCCTGTTTGCTTTCATCCATTTGGGTCGTGGACAGTTCATCAGCATAGCGTTACTTGAATGTAAAGTTTTCACTGATTGGTAGGTATTGATTCTATTCTTTAGGTGTTCAGGGGCAATGCTGTATACAACTTTATAGGTGAGGACCGCTAATTTGAATTGGATTCTGGCTTTAACAGGGAGCCAATGAAGATTCCTCCGAGATCAGAGGTCTGATTATTCTAAGCAGTTTCAGATGATTTTGTGTACTGTGGGTAATATTATTCACTTGTGCATCAGTACCAATATTACAGTCTCTTATCGTAAATCGCTTTAGACATCGGAGTTCTTCTTCATGTCTAAAAGAAGAGTTAATAAATCGAGTGAGAAAAGGGCCAAAGATATTAGCCTTTGCTAGGATTATCTTGGATGGGAGAATATCCCCCCGAGCAAGATGTGGGATGCGTGCTTTTTTATAAAGCAGTCAAGGGCAGACAGGGAAATTAGCGGGGGACGGGGGAAGGAAGAAGCGAAAAGGAATATCTTGTGAAGCTTCCGGAACTTATTGAGATCTGACTCATATTTGAGAGGGGCAGCGAGGCCATTCCAGAGGGAGGCACCTGTGGAGGAGAGAGATCTACAGCCCACCCCCCCACTCTCTGCTTGGAGAAGCGTATGGTCTGAAGAGAGTTAGAGCTAGATGACCTAAGGGCTCTAGCAGGGTGGTATTTAAGGAGAGAGAGTTGGATGTAGCGGAGTCCAAGGACCCAGAAAGCCTTGTGGATGATGCAGAGGCACTTGAACTTGATCCTTGCTGCAACCGGGACACAGTGGAGAGATTGTAGGGCTGGAGAGATGCGGTCCCTGGGCTTGAGGCCAAGGATAAATCTCGCAGTCTTGTTTTGGATTAGTTGAAGGGGGTGAAGGAAAGAGTTAGGCAGATTGAGGAAGAGGCTGTTGCAGTAGTCCAGCCTTGAGAGAACCAGAGCTCTGGAGACATTGAGTTTCTGGGGGGGAGAGGTGAGGAAAGGGAGCATGTCTCCGATGAGGTGCAACTGGAAGCGGGCCTTCTTGGCAAGTTCCATGATGTGAGGAGAGAAGGAGAGAGAGAAGTCGAAGATGAAACCAAGGTTTCTTGCATCACAGGAGGGTGAGGGGAAGGGGCCCATGGAGGGCAGCCAAAGTGTGGAAGGGAAAGAGTGCGCAGGGGTCGCATTGAGAAGGATCTCTGTCTTACGGGCATCAAGGCAGAGATTTGTAGCAGTTCAACATGCTTTAATAGCAGACAGGCAGTCAGGAATGAGAGAGGAAGAGTAGGAGGCAGAGAAGGAAAGCTTGAAGGAGTTAGGAGAGAAGGTGGAGATCAAATGGGTTAGAGCGGCCAGATACTGAAAAGCCAGGGTGAGATGATTGAACCCTGAGGAACACCGCAGGTGGAGAGTGAGATGGCAGAGAGAAAAGGGCCCAGTTGAACCTGGGAAGGCGAGTTCGAGAGGAAAGAGGTCAACCAGTCCAGAGCCAGAACCAAGATGCCAAGGGTATCACTGAGCCGATTTATAAGGATGACAGAATTGACCGTATCAAAGGTAGAGGAAAGGTCAAGAAGGATGAGAACGGAATGAGAGCTGGAATCGAGATTAGAAAGCAAGTCTTCACGGGTGTTCAGGAGAGCAGTTTACGTGCCTCTGGCTGCTCGGAAGCCAGACTAGTGGTCGTGGAGACAACCAACAGATTCAGTGTGGTGGATAAGCTGGGAGATGGCCAGCTTCTCCAAGAGTTTGCCCAGGAATGGGGTGATGGAGAAAGGGCAGTAGTTTGCCGGACAAGAGGAGTCGGCAGAAGGCTTTTTGAGAGGAGGGCGCACAATGGAGTGCTTAAGGAGCTGGGTGAAGGATCCAGTGGCAAAGAAGTGATTGCAGAAATCGTTGTCCTTGATAGTTCTGGAGGAGCACCTGTTTGGATGAGACTTTCATAGACTTGCATAGAGCGAACTCGTCTAGAAACCGCCTCAGGTGTTATGGGATAAAAAGAGAACAGTAGGAGGGTAGGGGAGAGGAGGGCCAAGGGAGGCCTGAGAGCGGGTGAGGGAAAAGGGTGTGGAGCAGAGGAGAGTGAGGACAGGATAACTGAGTTTTAGAAATGAAGTGAGAGGTCAGTGAAGAGAAGAAGGCCATGGAAGGCGCAGGAAAAGTGGAGACTGCAGTAGGGTTGGGGAGGATGTGCTCGAAGTCTGTCACTTCTGCTCAGCACTTGCGTTACAGAGCGGCCATATTGGAGTCGAACATGGAGTTTTACTTGGAGGCAGGTTTCATGCGGATCCTCATTTTATTTATTTATTACATTTATTGATAGTGCCCAGACCCGGAGGTATTACAGAGCTAGTACATCAGTTTGCAAGAAGTTACATTTGCAGCACAAGGCTGCACAGATCATAATAGGTAAATTACATTTGCTGCACAGGTCATAATAGGTTGTGTTACTAGTCATGCAGTGGAAGTTACAGACAGGTTACAATTCCAGCACTGGGCTCCTGACGGGCAAGGATGTCCAGAGTGTTGGAGATGGAGAGTTGAAGGTTAGTAAGAGCTGTGTCAGAGTCAGTGGCAGGAGTAAGAGGGGGAGTGAAGTGGCAGCAAAAACGGCAACTGACATACGCTTCATGGGTCGAATGATGGAGAAGGAGGCTGGCAGTGCGGGAGGGGGATTAGCCAGGGATCCAGGAGGTCCAGGTGTGAGGAGACGAGAGCATGAGAGGAGTAATAAGAGGGTTGGAGATGGGTATGTCTGAAGAGATGAGAGCATGCAAGGTGTGCCCGGCTCAGTGTGACCGATCAGAGGGAAGAATGGAGAGGGAAAGGGTCACAGAGGTTGTGGAAGAGCCCAGCGGCCGCATGAGAGAAGTTGAGGTGAATATTGAAGTCTCCGAGGAGGAGAAGCTTGAAGTAGGATGCAAGGAGGTAAGAGGTCAGGTCAGGTCAGATCATTCTGAGAGGAAGTGGGAGACCTGGCCAGGGGGCCTGTAGATGGTGGCCATAGTCAGAGAGGTCAGAAGAGACACCAAGCATGCAGACACGGCATTCAAAAGAGGAGTAGGCCTGAGTGGGTATGATAGTAGCAGGGACACACTCAGGGAAGATCAAGACCACTCCGCCGTCAGGCCAGTCAGGCCAGGGCTTGGAGAGGATCTTGTAACCCTTAGGGAGGAGAGTGTCAAAACTCATGACAGAGCTGGCAGTGAACCACGTCTCATTGAGAGCGAGGACATTTAGGTTGAGGTCTTCAAGGAGGGGCAGATGTCAGAGGAGTGTTTGACAGCAGAGCAAGAGTTCAGCCTTCCTAAGTTGAGCAGGTTGCCACTTTTGAAGGTCTTCCGAGGATGGGTACAAGAGTGTGGTACACCCGTCAGAGGTGGCAGAGGGGCCAGAAAGAAGAGTGGCAGGAAAGGGGAAGATGTTGATGATCACAACCTCTTGGCGGTTGGCAATGTGAGTTCCAGGTTTCCCTAGATAGGAGGAATCCCTTAAAGGGGTAATTGCTCCCTTGCTGCCTCTACTTCATACGTTTGGTTTTCAAATATATTGGGCATGGCCCAATGTCCTTTTTCGGACTGCTCTGGGCCACCTTTTAGGTTAGGCCAACCCACCGGGCTTCTGTGGCGTCTCTGTTGCTTCTGCAGCGAACCTTCGGCGTTCCGCTGTCTCTGCTGCCAGCTCTTGCGCATATGTAGCGGTCTGCACGGCTCTCTGGGGGAGCTCAGACAGCTCTGCGGTGTCTCCGCATTCACTTCTTCCCCAGAGCAGGTCACATCGTGTTTGGAGCTCATCTTCCATGCAACTGGGCTTCTTCTTTCCCCAGCAGTCACAATGCTGCTTCCTGCTGCGCTAATTCTGCAATGTCATCTGACTCTTCTGTCCGCGTCGGTTACAGCTGGCGTTCTTTGTTTGGCAATCTCGGGGGTTTAGATTGCTTCTGCCGCTGCTGCTACTTCCACTCCTTCCTTCAGATGCAACTCACTGTGGGATTTAAATGTCTGGCTCAAGTGCCTCACACTACAACAACTAAACCGCTCATTATTGCCTCTGAGTCCCTCTTCCTCATCCCAGTATCACATGCATTAGGGGCCTGGAAGTTGATAGTGGATTGCATAATAGTTTTATCAATATTTACAGTTTTACAATAGGCCATCAATGAATCATGGGGGAACCCAGGGAATCATGAATGGACGAGTTAACCAATTTCCCCCGGCATGAGTCTGGCACCATGTGTTCCTCCCACATAATACCTCCCACAGGGTCAGGATCAGGTAGCAGCTGCCTTCCCCTGCCTTCATGACAGGCGGCCCATACTGGGGTCTCTGTGTTGATATCACTAGATTCTTCACAATGTTCATCAGACAGCTGTCTCCTCTGTAGAACAGAAGCAGCACAGAGTGAAATGCTTTCCATTGTCAGGAGAAAGGTACCTCTTCCTACCAAAAGGGATTGGGAAGGAGAAATGCCACGGAGTAAGGAAGGACCTTTGCTATTGCGAATACAAGATTCTGCATGTTAAAGCTACACTGCTGTCTTGATATCAGCTATATCTCCCACCCACCTCAGCGGTCATCAGCACAGGATCCCTTACAGTATAACAGCCAGTTCCATACTAGAAATCTGCATGGACGGGATCACTCTGCCATCTTTTGAAAGGGAGTAAGCTGCTCTGATCACTGCTATCCTATGGACAGGAGTCCTTTACAATATATGTCCCTGCCACATGGAGAGAAGTTCTAGTGTGCTCTTTGAATAGAGATTAAATTGACAGGTTTCTAAAGCACACATACTAAACTCTCTTGGTGCTAGTGGATTAAGAAGGACCGCAAATCGAGTCAGGAAGTGTAACATTTTTTGTAAACTACGGACGTCTTGAGATTTTCAAACTGCATCCAGTGAGGAACAAAAGCAGAAAAATCCTGCCTCAAATCCTTTAAGAATTTCGGTATGCTAAGAAGTAAACTTAAAAGAACAAAATGTTCCAACAGGGAACTAAGGCAACAACTTGTCTTGAATAGCTGAAAGTGACATGCCATGGACACTAGGATGACCTTCAATTTGACATGCTGCTCTAAAGACAGCCAGTAAATAGACTCCAATTCTTGAGAAAAGTGGCCGAACATGCACAGGTCCAAGTAAAGGTGGGTAGCATTGGGCTACGCAGGTACCTACAAAGGCTACAGTATCACTGAAGTTTTTCGTGAAGTACAACAGAGGATCAGACAGAGTCTCTGAGGACCCTTCAAATGGAAGAAGCAAGTCACAGGCAACACCCAGATCAGATGCCCAGATGCATGACCTAAAATGTTATTTTGTTGTATGGCGAAGTTTAACCAAAGAGCAAACAAGGAGGAATGGATCTGTTGTCAAACACTCGTTGAGTGTCGGAGTGCCACAGTGCATGCATGAGGAGGGAAGACCTGGCCTGTCTTGTCCAGTCACTACTTCAGCTTTAACTGAAAAGAACTTAGGAGTCATTCTTTCCACCTCCTTGTCCATGACAAATCAGGTCTCTACGGTCTGCCAATCCGCCCACCACCAGATTAGGGTACTTAAGAGGGTCCTTCCTATGATCCCAGAGGCTATGCGCCCTCCTGTGGTTGCTGCACTAGTCCTCTCACGGTTGGACTATTGCAATTCCTTATACCTCGCTCAGCCGACAGGCCTTCTTCAACGTCTCCAACGTATACAGAACCTGGCAGCTAGACTGGCCACAGGTTCCCCCTATGGAGCTCATATCTCGCCAGTGCTTCGCCAACTCCACTGGCTCCCAGTGGCCCAGCGAGTTAAGTTCAAATCACTGTGTATTGTCCACCGAGCAATCCATGGCCTAGGTGCTGAGTTTCTTCAAACTAAATTTGTCCGCTATATTCCGGAACGCAACCTTCGTTCCCTGAACACCAATCTCTTGGTGGTTCCTAAGTATACCCGGGAAAGACTCGGTGGCAGAGCCTTCTCCATTGCTGCGGCAAGGCTGTGGAACTCCCTCCCACTGCTACTCAAATCTATCTCCAATCATTTGGCTTTCAGGAAAGCACTGAAAACTACCTTATTTTAGCTCTCTGACCACTACTGTGCTTCCCGTTTGATAGCTTCCTCACCAGCGCCATGATGCCCTAGGGCGACCGTGCGCTCTACAAATTCAGGTAACATAACATAACATAACATAACTGTTCTACTAGATCAAAAGACTCATAGTTAAGGCAGTTTGAGTGTGAACAAAAAGTTAAACAGGAGTCTGATTTTCCCTATTATTTACACAAAAATTACAGCCTATTTAACAAATCGCTGAATCGAAGAAAAGGCGACTTTAGAGTAAGGGATGGACTCCATCAGATCAGTTTACAATAGACGCCAGGAAGGAGAGGGGCGCAATATGCAGTCACTAGAGACGCAAGAACAGCACATTGTTCTGCGTTGTCCTTCTGGATGATCTGCTTGCTACTCCTTGCCTGTACAGTATGTGTGTTTGCAGCCAACTGGGAAGATGCGCTGTTTTGCAGATGATCACGAAGACACTTGTGATCAGAGACCGAAGAGATAATAAGATGCATGAGCTTGTTTACTACATTTCGTAAAAAGGTTAGCAAGAGCGCAACGACAGTCACGGTCCATTGAATTTGAACATAAGAGTAGTTTTTTGTAAGCAGGTCGGTCATTGTGTTTATACAGCCCCCACAAAGCGGTTAGCATCTTAATTAATGCAAATCAACGGAGCAGAATCTACAGAGGTGAAGCAACTTTTTAAAAAGAACACAGCAGCATTCAATTGAAGTCTTCACAAATCTGCGTGTGGAAATAAACCAGGTGTACATTAACAGAGAATAATGCATTAACCAGACGACCAATGGAGATCACTAATGATCCCCCTGAAGATATCAACAAAGCTGTTCTAAGGACCGTAGCTTCATTGTTCACATATTCCTATTAATAGCCAAAACATGCATTTCATACTCTAACCTTATATGGCAACATCATGCGGCATTCACGGATGCCAAACAGGTATACAGCAATGCAGGAAGGGCTGCTGCCCCGCCATCAGACATGCAATAACACAGCAAGCTCATTTCAGCGACAGCTGTTATTTGTCTATTTTATTCCAAGCAAGCAATGGTGTTTTTCACCATCTCACAGGAAGATCCCATAAACCTATTACTGAACAGAATTTGGCTGTAACAATCGTATGGTAACACATTTTACAGGGTCTGTAGTAGCGACCCTGTAATTATGGCTAAGTTGGCTTTCCCCTAACTAAAGCACTTTTTGGGCGGCTTATACCTTTGGTGCCAATTGACGAAAATGCAAAAAATGTAATGAAAAAATATAGGCCAGACTGAATTATTTTGGAAAGCTTGGTGGGGTTTCATCAATGGAGGCGAAGGGGCAACGTTGGAGGGAGGGTCCCAAAATATATTTGAGAAACGTCAGGTGCATCAATGTTTAGAAAAGGACGCAATGTTCGATTCGCAAACTGCAACTGTAGTCCGCAAACAGTGCAGTTTGAACATTTAAATAAATAAAAAAAAACACTAATTTAAACTTGGCTTACAAACAAAACCACCTCTGGGGTGGCGAGCATAGAGTGGACCAAAAAAGTGTTTCGTATTGACTTTCTGGGGCGAAAGGCTTGCATTTGGCCTAATTTGCATACCCATAATGGCTTGCTGATGTAGCTCTGAACTGAAGGTGAAGCTCCAGTGATGGATTGCTAGGTCGCGCTGTGGCATGTGTGACTTGGCTCAAATTAATTATTATATAAATATATATATCTCCAGGAGGAGCTATGAAAGCTGTAATGCTGTGACGTTTTCCAAATGCTTCATTTCATCTCTGCCTGAGGAAGTGGAGACATTCCACGAAAGCCCACAAATATGCAAAATACATGACTTTGTTAGCTTAATTAAGGTATTGACTCGCTGATTTCTTCTGGATCAACATTATACATATATATATTAGCACATGGAGGATGGAAAAAACCTGCACTCCATGCATGAGGTCATTAAATCCCAGAAAAATAAGAAAAACTCGAATCCAATTAGGAGGAAAAAACCGAGTTTAATAAGAGGTAAAAAATACAAGGCAAAAACAGACAACAGGCAATACAGGACGCCTAGGCAGTATCCTTAGCGACGCGTTTCGCGCTTCTCTGAGCGCTTGATCACGTTAGCGATATATATATATACACAAATACACACAAATACACACAAAGGCGTTTGGGCGAATGACAAGCTGATCAATTCAGCAGCAGCTCTCAAAACGCAGGAACAAAAACCAGGGTACTCGTGGGGTGTTGTAATGAAAGTGCAGCAAAATGCTGTAGTTTATTTCTTCAAGACAAGATACAATATCTCTCATGTCTTAATCATAACATTCGGGGGAAAAGGAGGGAGACACAGGCCATGAGCGAGGTGTGGGGGGGAATAGGGGAGACATGGGCAATGAGCGGAGGGTGGGGGGGGAATCATGGCAGATGAACAACAAGCACCTGCCAGGTTGAATCGCCACGTGTTCCGTCCGGGATTAGGACTTCCTCAGGCTAGTTTAAAAATGCAAAATGCTTCACTGAATAAACTTTCTGTTCACAGTTTAATCATGTGATTATCCATGTTTATAAGCCACTATTTGTGGTATTAACTACATTCTTCTGGGTTTTTCTATGTCTATTCCCCCGAAACACAATCCTTGATTTCATAGACTGTCAGTCGCACTCCTGAAATAAAACGGATGAACCCATTCCGTCGTATTATATAGACAAGAGTTCATTACACTCCTTGGTTGCGCCAGACTTTCAAATTGGAGTCAATGAACTGGAATTGGAGCTTTATCATTTGATTTATTAAATCATTTAGCCCTCTATGTTGAAACGTGTTTCAGCCCCATGGCCTTTATCAAAACATCAGCAATTGGAACAGTACATTCAAAACATAATTGTCATTTCAATATACAATTGTGTCCAAAATACTTAATATAAGACAGAGATTACGGGTTGGTAATGGGGAGGATTTGTCAGGATGGAGAAAAGATACTAACATTGCCTCATTATTTTCATTCTTGTATTTATAACACAGCTGCCTGTTACATAATTATTGATTAACTGGATCCATGTGTTATTTTATCTGTTTTTTTCTTGTTTTCCTCCATTTTAACAATTTCTCCATTTCTTTGCTACTCAAGTATTACTTACGAAATTCCCATTGTGTTTAATAGAAATGTTTAACTACTTCAAACCTGCTTATTTGTCGGTGTTCCCATTCAACCTGTTTCCCTATTTTTCACATATGGCCGTGCTCACATTCTTATATGCATTTTGTTACCCCTCTATATTCACCTTTACTCACCCTTTATCCACTTTCTAAAAACTTAAATTGCTTGTTTTCTCAAAGCTCCATTTCCTGCACGTTACTGTTCTTGGGATAATCCCTTCAATCTGAAATAGTGTGCCTTTTTTAAAAGACTGTGCTCATTCTCCAAATAGTTGGTCTTACACTTCAGTCCACAAAAATATATTATGCTACTCGATAACATGCCTTGTAAAAAATGTGCTCAATCTCAAACTACTGTGTTTTATGCTCTTATTATTCCCACATCCTTACCTTCGTATGCATCGGGTCGCATTACTCAATGATCTGGCGTCGGCATTCGTGTTCCGAACATGGGCACCATTTTGAATATTTAAAGGGATGTTATGACGGTCGCATTGTATTGAGCTTCCGCGTTTCATCATCGCGTGGGTGCATCATATTTTGGGATAACTGTTGGTCTATTTGCCAATGGATGTACCCATGTTGCCTCCATATGTGCATATGACCATTTTATATTATTTGACATTGTGTTGTAAATACCAACGTGGCAGCCAAATTTTTGAAACAAGTTTAATCAGAAACGTTGTCATGGTTAACACAGCCTGCCCTAGGGATCGTATTTGCCCTCAGTGGGTAGACATTCGTTTTTTAAAGTCTCCTACTAGTGTTTATTTTGGAACAAACGATGCAATGGGAAACTAGAAACATTGAATATGTCACTTGGTCTGACTCTAACTTGTATTAGATGAGTGATTTTTCTTAACTTAAGTACATTCGACATCCTATTTGCAAAAATATCTCACTATTGTGCCCTTTACCATGTAATACTGACATTCTTCATAGGAATGAGGCCATCTCATCGTCTTTATTCAAACCAAATTATGTTGCCCAAAATGTACATATAGTTCTAGCTTCCATTTGCCTCGGTACTCTTTCTTTGTCACCTCCTCTCTTTCCCTCTCTTTATAATCTTTTTTAAACCAATACATCGAATATCTTTCTTGTTCTCTAATTGATGGGCAGATTGCCAATGGTGTGCCAAAAGGAACTTAGTATCCTGACTGCCAATGGTCGCAATATGTTCTCTTATTCTAGTTCTCAATACCCATATCGTACTCCCTATATATACATGTTTCCACAAACACATAATATTGCATATATAACAAATTTGGATTTACAATTAATGTCGTCATCAATCCATATATTTGTTCCTCTCGCATCCCTGAACACTTCAGTGCCCAGGTGCGCATGTCTGCTCATAGCGCACATGCCACATTTATGAAAACCTTTTCTCTTCGGTTGCAGCCACGTTAATGGTGTTTCCTGGTAATACATCCAGTAAAAATGACAGACTCAATCGGTTCTTCAATGGTTTTGCTCTCGTAAAGATCAGTCTTGGTTTGCCATCCAAGAACTTGTTGAGGTGCTTGTCAAAGCAAAGTAGGTACCAATACTTTTTCAAAATATTCCGTATTTTGTAGTGGTTTCTACAGTATTTAGTTACAAAGTTAGTTTTGTATGTTTCTTCATTGTTGTCTCTTATTTTGGCTTTAGAGTTTCACTTCTCAACATTCCTCGTGCCTTCTCTTGAGCTGATCTAATACGCTGCAATGAGTATCCTCTTTCACGAAATCTCTGTTAATAAGCTACATTCTGTTCTTGACAATTTCGAAGTGCTCTTATGTATTCACCTGTTGGGATGTTTCTGATTATAGACTGATGATGGCAACTGGTTGCAAAGGGTCGAATTAGCTTCCGTTTCTTTCCAGTATGTGCAAGTTTTAAGATTCCCTCCTGATGTGTATATTGTTAGAGCCAGGAAAAGAATGTCCGTGTTACTGCCCGTTCCAGTAAAGGAAATGCCAAAGTAATTTTGATTTATTCTGTCTGTGAATTGGTCCAATTCTCCTTGTGTCCTTTTCCATATCAATAGGATATCATCAATATATCTGGACTGTCACAATTTTGTCATTAAGTGCCTGATCTGCATAAACAACTGAATCTTCAAATAAGCCCATGCATAAGTTTGCCAGTGCAGAGCATACTTAGTGCCCATTGCAACCCCTTTCATTTGTTGATAATAGACTTTTTTATTTTTTTTTAAATACATGGTTTAACTGTGTTACCAGATTTTACAAGAGTTGCTTCATAGAACACAGTTTGAAATGAGGTGCCATGAGCTTGCTTGGCGTTAGATTGATTGACTCTTTGCCCGAGTAATGGCCTAGCATTGGTTCTCCAGGTTCAGGCTCTCCCGAAAGTTTGCTACTGCGATTACTGACTTGGTGGTTGTGCCATTCATCAAAAAACTCCACCAGTAGTCCTCGTTTTGCAGCCTGAATTCAGTGAATAAGTGTCCCATGAATTTTCTTCTGTCTTCGACCAGACCATGGCACTGGGTGAGCAGATGTCTTAAATGTTCTGTTGTGTCTCTGTCACAGAACCTACATTGCTCTTCAGTCGAGGTACCCCTGATTTTCTGGATTTCGTTAGTTTTCAACAGATTTAGCCGAGCTCTGAAGAAGGTTGAACAAAGTCTCTTGTTTGGAAATTTGATTAGGTATGTCATGGGTGGATTGATCTTCCGGACATTCAGTGGTAGATGTTTGGTAAGTTTGTTTTTCTCCGCCTTATCCAATGTCTGGCACCAGTCCCATTCTTTTAATTTTTTGGACGTCTTTGTTGGATTATGCTCAAGTTCCCTTTCAGAGCTACCGATTTCTTCCAAGAGGCAGATGTTTTTTTTCTTCCATTCACACAGCATAGTACTGGAGCCGTTGTTAATTTCCTCCCGCATAAGGTCAAATAGTTTTTGGTTTGACGTTTGGAGTTTCCTGAAGAGCATCAGGCCATTTAAATCCACTGCGCTTTTCAGAGAAGTGAGGCTGAGCTATTTTCTCACTGCTGAGATTGCGGTTGAGGGAGTTAGAATCAAGAGTTTCCTCCAGAAAAATGTCAGGATTTTTTATCCATTCTCCTCGCTTGGCCCGTGAGGGTCTTGATTTTCATGAACAGGAAATCCTGCATTGGGAGTTCATGTCGATGTAGGTTGAAAATCACCCCTAAGTAACTGAAGCTCTTTACCGTTTCCAAGGCTCATCCTTCTAGGAAGAGAGAGTTTGTAGGTTTTCTTTTTGATGTTCGCTTTTTCGGAGATTGTTCTCTAGACTCAGCAATTTCCTCTGTAAGCCAACTCCTGGTAGGTCTAGGAGGATGATGTCGTCTGCATAGACCAATCTATGTATTTTTTCTTTTCCGACTGATGGAAGAAAGGTTCTGCTGTCTTTTTCCATTTCACTGATATTGCCGATGTAGGCGTTATAGAGTGCCGGTGCCTTGCTTTACACCACTGAAAGTGAGGATTTTTTTTTACAATAGACAGCTTCCACTCAAACGTACAATCATTGACGTGCATGTGTAATTCCATGATCGGGTTCAGTATCGAGTCTGGACAGTTCCATTTGTGTAATTTCACAAGTTTTTCCCGATTTACCTTGTCAAAGGCCTGGGAAAGATCTATGAAAGTGAGAACAATTTTTGGGGCACCTTCCATGACTTTTGCTTTTAAGATGCTCAGAATAAAGATATTTGCTGCTGTGCCCATGTTTTTTGTAAAGCCCGTTTGGAATGGGTCGTAACCCTCTGAAGTGACTACCAATGCTTTAAACTTCTCGAGAAGGAAAGACCCAAACATTTTGCCAATTGTGTCTAATAGGGCAATTAGGTGATAGTTGGTAGGTTCGCCCCCGTCTCCTTTTTTGTGAATGGGTACTACGTTTGCGGTTTTCAAGACAGGCGAATTGACAGAGAAATGGCACCGTTTTTGAAAATGTCTTCAATCAAAATGGCCCATTCTTCACCATTTGATTTAAGGTCTATATTTGAGACCCCATCCGGGCCTGGAGCATGCAATGTTTTCACTTTGACAATCTTTTCACATATGGACTTGTTGTTCTGTTCAGCGTCCCACATTTTAGATTTCTTTGTTGGTGCAGTGGACGAAGCCTTTGGAATTTCAAACAGTTTCGGGAAATACAAGATCCATCTGTTTTCGGGCACATGATTTAATATTGCATCTTGTATTTCTTTTCCCTTTGTATTTATCAGTGACCAAAAGGCTCTTGCCGGTTTCTCACTTAATGTTGATAGCATTTTTTCTGATTCCTGTTAGTATAACCTGATTTGATAGGATTTTAGCCAATGTTTGTACTAATTTTTTTCTTGTCTTGCTGCTTTAACACTGTTGGAGTTTTTCTTTTGCTTTTCTCATTGCAATCTATACTGCTCTTCTTTTCATTTTTAACAGTTGGTCGTTTGAACAGTAGTGAGCTATTTGTGGCTTATTACCTGTCCTTTGTAGATAAGGAGTTAACAGAGGCCGATAGTCTGGGATCCGCAAACTTTGTGGTTCCTTGTCTAATGGGCTGACCTGTTGATATTGTCTTGTAATTTCATTTATTGCAGTTGAGTTTAGCCTCAGTCTTGTTCCTCCCTTTTTGACTTCAAAGTTACGGTTTGTTTTTTCTCAGCTAAGAGAAGTTAGAGGTGATTCCAAATCCCATTCTGTTTGCAGGAGATTGTGTTCGCTGTGTACAGTTCTCACCACTTCAAATGCCGTTATCCTTGGCAAAAGGTCCGTTGAGACAGTTACATGGTCTATCTACAAAGATATTAAAAAAATGTATTGTGCTCTAGAGTAGCTTGCACCATTTCCTTTAGCATCTCCACATGTTGGTAATGGGGGGGCTTAACTCGCTTTAAATATGTATTCTAAAGTCTTGATAGCTAAGTCATGTCGAATTGAGGTGTAAAGGGCTTGCATGTGGCCAATAGGTACGCTGGTTTCTGGACAATTCTCTTCAAAATATGTACAACACTGGAAGTATCTTTAAAATATGCTGGTAGTTTGATCACTAGTGGTTGTATGATATTGTGCAGATATTCCGTTAATGTGTCAGTTGCCCACCCGATCCCACTTAGTATCAGTCTTGCTACGGGGATCTGAGCAAAATGTTTATGTATTTTTGGAAGAAAATACATAGGCGGTAAGATTGGTTCTCTTATAGTTAAGTAAGATTTTTCAATGTCTGTTATCAAACCTTGTCTATGCCATTTCGTTATAAGTTCCCCAAGTTCCTCTATCACAAATTCCTTGGATTTTATTGTAGAACCCTATAGCAGTCAGGGGGGCAGGGGGGTTCCAAATGATTAATTGCCATTTTAATATAATCGTTTGTGGTAGAGTACCACCATCTTGCACTAGTACCCACATCTACAATACTAAATACTCGTACATGGCTCAATAACTAAGATCAATATAAAACATAAAAATGTTAATCGGTGCCTATTCAAAATTAAAATGATACAAAAATTTGGAGCTAAAGATCAAGTGCAACTAAAATACAAGTTGGATTTACCAATCAAAATCTAGTGATCCAAAACCCGACTACTACTTATAACAATTGCAGGTGTAGAAAAGAAGCAATGTTGCAAGGCATCTGCAAGAAAATCTGCCACATGTCTCTTGTATTGCAGGTGTTTTTGGTAAGTGCCATTAACAATTTTAACATAATTAATCACATCAATATCACAGGATTTTAAAGGTGGCCCTTCGTCCAACAGGGAGTCAGTGAAGGGTGCGGAGAACGAAGGAGATGCGATCCCTGTGTCCCAGAGCAAAGAGGAGACTGGCGGCAGCGTTTTGTGCTCTTTGGAATTTGTTAAGTTGGTATGTTGGTGCACCCAGGTATAGGGAGGTGGCATAGTCCAGTCTCGACATAACAATGGACATAATAGCGGCGAGTTTGTTGGGGTAGGTGAACACATTCTTCTCAAACCTACATGAACACATTCTTCTCTAAATGACACGCTTGATAACAAATAATCACATACAAAAGAAAGTACATTCCTGTGTGCATTGTAGTAATATGTAATCTAAGAATGTGACGTTTGGTTAATATGCAGAAAAAAAATCAGTTAATTATGCTACTTAATATTTATAGAAAGGAAATGAGGATTAGAAAGGAAATCGTTAATTATAGATATAGCAATGGTATTTCTTATATTTTTAGACATTTCTTTTGAAAATAAATTATGATTTTGTATTCCAATTTAACAGACTATCTTCCAAAGTACATAAATGCTTACATACTATTCTTCTTTGTAATAATGTCTGTATGTAATTACAATTGTATACTGTACGTTAAAGAATCAAGAGCAGAATATATTGTACTGTGCAAGCATGAAATATGTACATATATGTTATGCTAAAAAACAGTTGTCATATTTCAAAACCAAACCAGGGACATCAGTGATGTCATACATGATGTCACCAGTGATGGCATCATTGTGGTCATACTCTGCACAAAAGGGAGCGCAATGTTAGGGTGGACTTGCTCAAGATGCGATTGCTGAAATTCAGGGATTTTGTTGCATTAAATCTGATCACCTTAACTCTCTTAACCAAGAATGTTTTCACTGAATTTCAAAGGTTTTGTTGCTATGTACTTTTCAATTTACATCAGATCACTAACTATTCTGTAACTAAAACTTTTTCACAGATTTTCAAGGGCTTCATTATGCTATAGTTTCTCCGGGGGCCACTAGCCATGGCTTTCGATCGTGGCCTCTGTACATGTTGCAGCAATAGGTTTCTATGGGCCCCACTAGCAATGGTCTTTGGCTGTGGACACTGTACAAATGCACCAATAGGTTTCTTTGGAGCCCACTAGCCATGAACCTCGGCACAGAGACCCATTACCCCCTGCCTAGGAGATGTGGTCACTGCAGGTGTAAAACTTTTTTATTTTCACTCTCACCCCATTCCCGCAGGATTCCCCCAATAATGGCAATGAACTACACATACAGCAACATTGAACAACCCAGGTCTGTGGGATTCCCCCGATAACGCTCGAAAATCCAAAACTCTTCCCCATCCTCACAGGCACTCAGCAAGTGCCCCCTCCTCTTTCAATGGTCACCAGAATCCCCTCAATCATTTTCTTCCTCCCTGGGCCTCTCCTGCCCATTAACCCCCTATAACTTTTTTGGTTTGTGTGACACATTCTTCTCTGAGGTGGACTTGACTGAAATATGAGTGATACATTTCAGGGGTTTTGTTGCACTAAATTTGATCACCTTAAATTGTTTTTCACTGAATTTCAATGCTTCTGCTATACCTTAGTTTCCTTAGGGCCCTTTGGCAAAGGCCTTCTGCCGTGGTCACTCTACATGTTGTACCAATAGTTTTCTTCTGGGCCCACTAGCCATAGCCTTCAGCCATGGCTAGTGGCCACAACCAAACATGTTGCTTAGTTTGAGGTCTCACTAGCTATGGCCTTCGGCCGTGGCCTCTGTACATGTTCCACCAATATCTTTCCTTTGGGCCCACTGGCCACGTCACACCACCAATGTGTTACCAAGCACCCACTGCCCCCTGCCCACTAGATGTAGGCACTGCAGATGTTAAAACTTTTTTTTCCTAACTTATTTCCATGATCATTTCACAGTAATCATTTCCAATAACAAATTGCAGAGGTAGGGTGGCAAGTCGCCGATTACCGCGATAACGGGAAAAATTGTACAGAATTAAAAAGTCTTCCACATCCTCACTGGCACTGAACATGTCTCCCCCCTTTTTTTGTCCAGGAACCCTCGCTCCACTCAATTGTTTTTCTCCTCCCTAGCCCTCACCCATTACCCCCATCACATATTGCTTCGTATGACGCACATTTTGTCTGAGACGTCTTATGGCACTGCCGCTGTAATTTCGTGATTGTGCGGTCTTCCCCTGGTGTTTGGTTTGGTGTTAGCAAGCAAACCTCTGGATAATGTAGCATTGAGGCTATCCGGAAAGAGCAGAAAAGTGGTCAAGTGGGAAATAAATTTCAAATTGAGAAAGTGGTGGCAGTTTATAACGCTATCTTTCCAATACTAGAACGTTTTTTGTTAGGTGATGGTGGGGCACCGGCATATGTACTGGAGTCACACATAATGTAAGACCAACTTTCACGGTCAATGCTAGATTGAATCGTAGGAACACAAAAAAATTCCTGAAACAGTCTGGTATTCACATTTTACATCATTGTATGCGGAACCCAGAGTGTTTACAATTACAAGCCCACCCCATCCCAGCTGATAGTGAGGGACGATTTTGTCTCCCTCACCCCAACACTAGGCAAAGTCACCACTGCTCTCAGTTTTTAAAAAGTAGAAAATCTCTGGGCCCAGATAAGGTGCCGGTTGATTTCTACAAATCAGAACACTTGATATGGGCCCCATATCTCTCGAAGCTGGCAGCAAACCTTGTCCCCCAAACATGGACCCAGGTCGAAATTGTCACATTGTATAAAAAGGGCGGTAGAGAGGACCTTGGGAACTGCTTGATGCAGGGGGAGGGGATATTCACCAAGGCATTGCTGGTTCACCTGGAGGCCTGGATGGAAGAAAAGGATATCTTACACCACCTATAGGCTGGCTTCCGGGTAATATCAGTTCTATTGACCAATGCCTACGGTTGGGTCTATTATGTGACAAATATGTCATTCTTAGGAAAATGAGATTATGGGGATCATTATGAGTAAACCAGTCCGGGAAAAATGCTGGTACGATAGCCAGTACTATCGGCTCCAGCATTTTTCCAGGACCGATTTACTCAGTCTACCGGCAGGGGCAGTGAACTACCGGCAGGCGCGACCTGCCAGGAGTTCAGGCCTCTACCGGCAGAGAAATCACTGAAACACCGGCATCGTTAACAACACTGTCAGTGCTTTAGTAGTTCCCATCCGATGGAGTCCTATGGGACTCCATGGAATGGGAATTTACAGCCACTTCGAGCACCCGTAATATTACGGTAAACACTGGGATATTAGGTGCCGGTAATGGTAAGGCGAGTCTTCTGGTAACCCGCCAGTGACTCGTAATGAGGCCCGATTGGTCACATTTGGTGACTTAAAAAACAGCTTTTGCCTAGGGTGATGCTATGGAACACTAAGAGATATAGGCATCCCTCAAGCCCTACTCAGGGCAATACAAAGCTTATACCAAAACATACATTAGTTTTCAAAAATGGATTAGCAGAGTTTGCTTATTAAACTTACCAAACACACCCACACATTGTTGCCACCCAGAGGCCAACTATGCACAGTGAAACTTTTATTTGACATTTACTGCAAAGTAAATGTTAAATAAAGGTTTCAAACCTCTCCTGCAAATGGTACTCGTCCTTCATAAAAATCTACTCGGCTATGCAAGCCCTGATTTAGCGTCTGTAAAATGTAAAAGGTTAGCTGAATGAATGGCCACAAATAAATAAATATGATAAAACGGCTCTGAAAACAGTTTAGCCAGCTCTCTTCCGCAGGCGATAATATATAATGCAATCCTAATCCTAGAGCAAAGCGAGCTCTGGAGGCCAACTACAGTGTATGGTATTGCAGTAGATCTGAAGATATACAGACTGTATGGAACTATTGATTACTATGTTGCCTAAACACCTAGTAAGCTTTGTGTACTCATTATGTAAGAGGAAAGAAAGTAAGAGACTAAGAGTGGATGGTGTAGCAGGCACAGAACTGAGCAAACTAGGTTGAATTATTGTAGTTTGCTTCCATCTCACTTTCAGGGAAGCTGGTATAAAGCAAGAGGGTGATAAGATAGAAAGTAAAGGAGTATGGGATCAGCTCATGGGCTGAGTACCAGTTGTGCAGATGTATTCAACCAGCAAGTTCCAGACCATCAGCATCAAAGCATTTGGCTGTGTGATCATGTATATTTTCACAGGTGGTCACACGTCAATGTCCCCATCTTCCCCAACAAAATGAAATATAGTTTACACTATTGGATTTAGATACACTAACCTGAACTTTACTGTAAATTATTGAGACAATGCAGTGTTTTACAGTAGCAATATTTGTAATTATGTATTATGTAACGGAATCCGTATCATTGATCAAATAAAAAAAAAATGAATGAATTTTGGCCATAAGAAAATTCTGAACGGCTGAAAATGTCAATCAAGTCTCCCATTCAGGGCCATTGCAGTAAGCAAGAAGAACGGGGTGTCCCTTGCACCCTTGTTCACTGTAATGGCTTTGGGGTTGCAGAGGTGTGCCCTGCTTCCTGAAAAATAAAGTTGAAAAAAAAAGGAGGTCCCTGCGGTGCCGGTTCCCGATCACGTAAGTGAAGGGAATCGATGTCGCAGGGACACATCGAGTCGGCGGCACACAGGAAAGTGTGCCGCCGATGGACAAGTAAGGGGGTGGGTGGGAGCAGGTTCTCTCAAATGACCGTGGGAGGAAAAAACAAAAGTTATTTTCCAACAAAGAAGTTTTTTTTCACCCTCAGTCATTTCGGAATAGATTAAATCATGTACATCCTCATTTTTAGAAACGGAATTGCAGGACAGTTTTATAAAAAAAAAAAAAGTCAACACATACCGGTCATCGCCAGACAGGATATAGTTAGCTTAATAAAAGTATGATCCAGATTACCTCTGGTTTTCAATTTGAAGAAGAACAAAACAAAAAAAAAAAAAAGAAATTATTGCCTAGCACTCCAGCCCAGTCCATATTCACTTAAGAGTGGGGGAGAGTATTACTGCTGCACTAGCCCATTTGAACTTGCAGTGAACAGAAAAAGAGGGTGGAGAGAGCATTGAGATCAAGAGAGGATTGCAGGGTGAGGTGTGCGTTCATCGAACAGGGTAACTTAAATCGCTATTCTTGCTACACACAACTGCATAGCAAATTGCTATGAAACACTGCTTATTTTAGTCCTTGTACATACAGGAAATGTGGCTGTAGTAAGATGGAGAGGCAATGGGAGGGTCACTAAAAAAATTCCAATTCAAATGGGCGCCCATCAAGGATTCGTATTGGCGTCACTACAAGGACAGGATTCAGTACACAATAAAGGGGATAATTGATAAATTATAGGTTACTCACCATAGTGACTAGTCTCCTTTCCTCCACACAGTGTTTAAGACTGCATGTTTCACAACAAACACTTCAATCTTACCAGAGGGTAGACTTATTCATTAATTTACGGCCTTGAAAACGACCAGGTGGTCGAAACACGCATAGGCTGTTCATATCTGACAATTAAATCTTGAATTTCATACTATCTGATTCATTTCAGTGATATCATTTTGATACTAGTGGATTTATTTAAAATTGTTGGTTGTTTAAGCGCGAGTTACTTTCCCGGAACCCAAATTCACTGTTTGGTTATTGCAAACCTTGTGGGAGGTTTGAGGGAATCAGTTTACTCGCTGCCACCTTTTCCTTGTCTGAGCAATCCAACAAATCATTAATGTGAGAGTGGACTAGCACATACAAACTAGATAGATCCCACACATTGAATCACTTTGTATGTACGGTAGGTGACCCCCTGCACACCGGAGTGTGCGAGGTGCGCCGAGAAGGAGAGCACTTCGTCCAAAGTACATGTCAAGGGGTCATTTTCCCTGGAGTCTGCCCAGTGGCAGAACCTAGTCCATTTACCTTTATACTGGGCCCTGGTAGCCGTGCTCCTTGCACCCTGTAGGATTTCCAGATTAGCCTGGGAGAGGCTGAGGTGGCGCAGTGTTACCTGCTCAGGCACCACACTATGAGGGCTAGTTTCTGAGAAGCAATGTGGATGACCCTGCCCCCCCTGGTGCGCCACAAGATGGGCTAGGCCCTTCGGGAGATGAATCGGGGGCATTTCCAAGATGCTGAGCAGCTCCGAAAACCATGGCCTGGCCTGCCACCATGGAGCTATTAAAATAATGTTGAGTTGGCAAGACTCCTTGATCTTGCAAATCACTCTGTGAATCAGCGGAGTGGGCGGGAAGGCGTAAGCCATCATGCCGTTCCACTGCAGCCGAAATGCGTCACGCCCAGGGAGCCGGGATCCTGTCCCTGCCAGGAGGCAAACTGAGGGCACTTCTTGTTGTGCCAGGTAGCAAAGAGATCCGCCTGGGGAGTACCCCACCTGCTGAAGATCTCCTGAATAACGAGGTTGTTTAGCTGCCACTCGTAATCCTCCGCCACCAACCTGCTGATCCTGTCCGTCTCCAGGTTGGATTCCCCCGGGAGGTGGACTGCCATAAGGTAGATGTCGTTTTCCAGGGCCCACTCCCACATGCTGATTGCCAGTCTGCAGAGAGGAGGGGATCTGGTGCCTCCCTGCTTGTTGACGTAGCACATGCTGGTCAAGTTGTCTGTCTGGATGAGGACAACCTTGCCCCTGAGAGGTGGTAGGAATGCTCTGAGTGCTAGCCAGATGGCATTCAGCTCTAACCAGTTGATGTGGTATCCCTGCTCCTGTCCAGTCCAGGTGCCGTGGACCGAGAGATCATCCAGGGTGGCTCCCAAACCCTCAAGCGAGGAGTCTGTGGTGATGGTGGCCTGCGGGGTGGGCAGCCGAAAGGGCTTGCCCGTCCATAGGTTGCAGTCCATGGACCACCATGTTAGGTACGGGTGGAAAGATGGAGGAATGTTGATCATCTTGGATTGGGAGCCCTGCTGCTGGTTCCATGAGGCCGCTAAGTGCAGCTGAATCCTCCACATCTTCAATCTCGTGTGTGGAACGGCTAATAGGACCGCCGCCTAGAGACCAAGGAGATGTTGGTACCACCAAGCCGAGCTCAACTCTCTGCTGAGGAAGTGGGAGGTGGCCCTCTTGATGGCTGAGATCTTATCCTCCGACGGAAATAACCTTCTCAGAGCACGTGACCCAGATGAGGCTCAAGAATGCCAGAGTATGCGTGGGCTGAAGCTGCTTCTTCTTGAGATTGAGTGAGAAGCCAAGATCATGCAGTGTTTTCATAAGGGCATGTGAAGAGTGGTGAACCGCTTCTGGGGATGTAGCCCTGACGAGCCAGTCATCAAGGTATGGGTAAATGTGGAGTCCCTGCACTCTTAGGAGGGCAGCCAACATATTCATTAACCTGGTAAAGACCCTGGGACCAAGTTGAGGCCAAAAGGAAGGATCTTGTATTGAAAATGGTAGCCCAGGATCCTGAACCATAGGAAAAAACAATGGGGATGCCAAATCGGGACGTGTAGGTACGTGTACTTCAGATCCAGGGAGCACATCCAGTCTGCCATATGAGTTATATGTATATGTGTAGATGCCATTGTGAGAAGGAATGGTGATTATGTTGTTATTTTTAAACAATATTGTTAATTGTGATGATTTTTTTGATGAATATTAAAATATGTATATTTTTGGATAAACCATGGTCATCCGCCCTTTTTGATGGTGAAGGGGTGAACATGACTAGGCCCGTAGGCATCTAAAAATTCACCTAAACCAGATAGAGAAGGAAGCTGTTATGTGGGCTATTGTATATTTTGTCCTGTATAAAAGCTGGCATAACCATCTTGAATTTTTGTAGGGGTAAGGAGAGGATGAGGGTGGAAAGGTCCAGCACAACTCTAGGGCCTGCCTGGTTCTTCTTCTGAATGGCGAAAATCCTGGAGTAAAAACCCAAGCCTCGCTGGGAGGCTGGGACTTCCTCCACTGCCTGGCTCTCTACGAGCAACCGGATCTCTACCAGAAGAGTTGCTGTCCCAACTTGAGGGAGTGGAAGGGAGGAGGGAGGAGGGAGGAGAGGCTGGGATGGGATGGGTAGGCCGTACCCTGTTGATACTACGAAGAGGGTCCAGGGGTCCGCGAAATTCTGGCGCCAGAAATGTGCTTGGAGAGCAAGCATGCCCCCACTGGAGACACGTGGACCCAAAGGGGTTGCGTCATGCCTTCTTTCCCTCGGAGGCTGTCGCGAAGGAGGGGGACTGGAAAAAGCCCTTACTTCCCCCCCCCCTTTTTGTTGCTTGCAGCGGTTCTGAGACGGTGACGAGCGGTCCGGACGGCCTGCTCCGTTCCTGGAAGCCGCGTAAGCCTCCATATGTACGTCCCCTGTCGGAGCACTGTTGTCACTGGGTGTACGACTTTCTTTGTGAAGATGGATAAAGACTTGGCCATTTGTGAGCAGTTTTTCTTCTTGTCAAGCTCATCATCCGTGGTGGAGTGGAAGAGGGCCCCCCCCTTCGAACAGTAGATCTAATGGACGTCCGGGTTGAATTTCGCTGCCCGTAGCCCGGCTGTCCTTCTCATGTCCGTGGAGATACTGATGGCACAGCCAGAGGTATCAATATGGGACACAGTGGATTCCATGAGGTCCTGCGCCACCAGCTTGGCATCAGCCAGTCCCGCCTTAAAAGGTGATTGGCTCTGCATAGGGAGTTCCGGGAGGAAGTCTGCAATTTCCCGCCATAACTTTTGGTTAGCGGCGGCCAGCATGGCATCGGCATTAGCCTGACGAAGATGCAAGGATGCATTGGAATAAAGCTTCTTCCTGTACGCCTCCAAGATCTTATCGTCCTTGCCTAGTAGCGTCACTGCTGTGCAGGCTGATGACGACTGAGACTTGGAGTATAGTGATGCTGCAGCGATCACAGAGGAGTGTGGCTGAGAATGGGCCAATAGCAAGAGTGTAACCCCCTCCAGGCGCCCAGGCGTCGATTGACCGGCTGGATCGAGTGGGGCTTGAGCCAACCCTTCTCGGCCAGGGAGACTATATTGGTTTGTAGTGGAATCCCCATTTTGGCTGAGGGGCGTTGCTTGAGGACTTCAGCCAGAACCTCCTCCTCCAGCTGCTCCATCTCGGGTTGAGGTAGGCCCAGGTACTACAACAGCCCTGCAAGACGTTCATGGAAGGCCATGGCCGAGGATGGTGTGTCCGGATCCTCCTCCTCATCTGTATCCTGTGAATCAGACCGATCCTGTGGAGGTGGAGGAGTAGCTGGAGCCAGAGGCTGGGGTACAGTGACCGTGGCCGGAGGCTGAGGAGGAGGCGGAGGTTGTTATGGAACCGCCTGAGGAATGTGCTGGGAAGCGAGGGCAGCGGCTGCACTGGGGGTGCTGGTGGAGGAGCTTATGGTGCCGGTAGCATCGTAGGGAGGACCTCCCTGATGGCATTCTTGAGGAAAATACCCATCCGAGGTGCCTTCATGAGCCAGAGGTACCTCACTAAGAACCCCTCTTCACTGGCCAGAGAGGTGGTAGGGGGTACTGGCGGGGTAGCTGGGAGGTGCTGGAGCTGCTGCATACCCTGCCCGTATGGACGCAGTGGGAAACTGCCCTGAGTATAAGAAAGATAGGCTAAAGGCCACGTACCTGGCTGAGGCCAGTCCCACCTTGACACTCGTTCTTCGCCGAACTCCTGGAATGGCGTTGGACGGGTGCCTCTGTCTGGCGCAGCAGCCATTTTGTTGAGCTGCCTGCCACGTGCTTGCGATGTGCTGCACGGCTCGCTGGGCCCAGCCTCCTCCAAGACTCTTGCGTGTGGATCACAAGGCCTACCCTGCTCCTCGGGCCTAGACCCGGTAGGTGTGACACCCTCGACCCAGTGGTTGGTAGAGCTGCTTTTAGGTGCCCCCTTGGACGTATTGCCGCTACTAGGGCATAGCCCCTCAGCCATATTGCTGATGCAAGGGCAGAGCCCCTCGGAAGACAATCCGGTAAAAGAACCTTCAGTCCCTCAACACTGCCACCGGGAGAATCCAAGGATCCCTCGGCCCCAAGGCCGGTAGCTGCAGCAGCATTGGTGCATGTGCTGGTACAAGGACCTCAACAGTACATCCCGTGTGGGAGAGTCTTTGGGAAGGCGTCCCCTTTGCAGGGTGCGATGGAAAATAGCGGCCCTAACTTGGGCCTGGTTCGGTGTTTCATAAAGTTATTGAGGTCCTTTGGAGGCGACTTCTGGAAGACCTCCCTCCAGCTGGCTAGTCTGTTCTTTAGCGATTTCGATGACAATGCACCACACACTGTACAAGCTTGCCATCCGTGGTCTGGGCCAAGGCAACGTAGGCAGAGGGCATGGGGGTCTGAAGTTGGGAAGAGCCCGTTGCAGGATGGACACCTGCTGAACCCTGTGGAAGTCGACATGCGCCGGAGAGGAGCATGAGGCCCGAGGACCAAGTACCTAAATAAGAAGAAAGACAAAAAACAGATAAAGGGAAGAAGTGTCTGCATAATTGGAAGACTTACATGGCTGAAGCCAAACCCAGGAGCGCTGGTGAATTTGGCCCGTTCCCGTCGATGTGGAAAAAGGGACTGGGGTGTGGTGCCGGAGGGCGGTTTCAGGGCAGCGCATGCTCCTAGCGCACCTTTAAATTTAAAGGTTTTTTTCTGGTGAAAAGGGTTCCGCCTCCCGTCCCTTGGAAGGGATGCCCCATACAGTATGGAGGAAAGGGGACGGGACGTAAGAGTAACCTAGGGAAATTGTATATACGACTACAAGGGTGGATTGGGAATGGCACAAAACACACAAATTACACTTTTGATATGCAATGTTACTGGACTATGCGCAAGTGTTAAACATAGATTAGTGCTCTAATATCTGGACAGATATTCCCCAGATTTTTCTCGCCTCACACAAACCCACTTATCAGGGAACAACTGCCGTTTTTTGGCACTCTCAAATTATAAAAGGGCTTTCCATGTGGAGCTCTCTAGGGGCTCTTGGGGCACACTGATTCTAATCCACAAAAGAATGCTGTTTCTGCTAAAAGAGGTCCGGTCAGATCCCCGGGGGAGGTTTGTTACGATTAGAGGGAAACTGTGGGGGGACATGTGGGGCATAATGGCCGATTATGCACCTCCTCCCCTTACACAAGAACTCCTCACTGATCTTCAAGCAATGAGGCTGACAGATGGGTGTTTGGTGGTGACTTCAACGATGCAATGGATACCAGCTGGGATAGATCCCGGTTAGGAAATAGGAACCCCGACACACCCACCAGCAATGGGCTAGTTTGACACATGGAGGGATCTACATATGGGAGAGAAGGGGTTCTCCTTATTGTCCAGGGTACACTCCTCCATGTAGAGATTGGATTACTTTTTTATTGGGCCAAATGAAGGACACCGACTTTTCACGGCCACATTCCTTGCACGGGGTATCTCGGACCACTCACCATTAACTATCGAACTAAAGAGTAGACGGGTGGCAAGCCCACCCACATGGAGATTAAATGTGTGCTATCCGGGTTTCCCAGAGTTCCAGAAGGCAATAAAAGACTGGCTGAAGAGTATTTAAAAATTAATCAGGACTCGGTGGATAGCGCTGTAACATTTTGGGGAGGGTTTAAGACAGTAGTCAGGGGGAGATGATCTCTTGAGTATCGGCACGGGAAAGGAGCATAGGGGGGAAGTTTTAAGGGCAGAGGAAGAAGTGTTGAGAGTTGAAGAGACTTTCGTGACAACAAGGAAGACAGAGGCACAGTTTTGCACAACAATCGGCGCAGTCTGCCCTCAACAACATAACCCTAGACACAACAATGCTGGCACACAAGGTGAGGCAAAGTCAGATTTACAAAACCAGAGATAAAGCCGGGGAAGATGTTGGCATGGTTAGTGATTAATGATGAAATCGAAACCCAGGTACGAGGGGGGGGAACTGCCATAACTGTGGAGACAGATATTGCACAAGCGTTTGCCGAATATTATTCATCCTTATATGATATTGCACAGGATGCACGAACATTGACTGGTAGGGAACTTACCGGGAGGCATCTCTCTCACAATTAACGGCGAAACAGCGGATCGCCCTAGAGGCAGAGATCTCAGAAGAAGAGATTGAAAGAGCTATTTCCCAACTCCAATCAGGGAAATCCCTGGGTCCCCAAAGGCTTCCCAATACAAGCCAAGATGTTCGAGCGATGTAGAGAGGATGGTATATTGCCCGCGGACCTACGGAAGGGATGCATTGTAGTCATCCTGAAACCAGATAAACCACCAGAAAATGCACCTAATACAGGCCTATTTTACTGATTAATGGTGAAGCCAAGATATTAACTAAAGTCCTCACCATTCGACTACTGAAGGTGATCAATCACCCAATACACCCGGACCAGTGGGGCTTCAGGCAATCGAAATCTACTTGCATGAATTACGCAGGGAGCATGTTGCATTTGGACCTGCCCACAATCATAAACCCATTAGCAATATTATTGGTAGATTTTGAAAAAGTGTTTGATTCCATTTCTTGGAAATCTTTATGGAGTACAATGGAACATTTAAGGTTCAGTAGGGATCTCTACGGTAGGTGCGTCTGTTGTACACTACACCTAATGGCACCTCCCTTCAGATGTACCCAATAAAAAGGGGGACAAGACAAGGGTGCCCCCTTTCCCGCCTGCTGTTCACTCTCGCAGCAGAACTGTTGGCGACAGCCCTTAGACTCAGTCCGAATTGGGCAGGATTTAAATGGTCATGAGGGAGAACAAATTAAAAACACTGGCCCTCATTACAACCCCGGTGCTAAACCATGGCGCCATTAGCACCATGGTTGGTGCCGGTGTTGTAACAAGTCCGCCATGGTGGAATGGGGAAATACCGCCCCATTCCAAGGTTGGCGGGGCGGTAATTCCCCAATGCCGCCATGGCCCTTCCCCATTCCCATTTTTGCCCCATAGGGCACAATGGGACTGGGGAAGGCGCTAATTACGGTGCTGTAATTAGCTCCCAGGTCCCTTTGCGGGTTGGTTTTTTAACGCCTGCTAAAAGCAGGCGTTAAAGTGCAACCCGCAAAGGGACCTCGTAATCAGGCGTTAAGGGTTTAACGGCGCCGACACCTTTTACGGTGCCGTTAACCCCTTAACGCCTGGGTTGTAATGAGGCCCACTGTCGCCCTATGGGTCGGCAACAAAACACTGGAAGAATTAGTAGAAATTATCATCTTGGAACAGTTTATCAACTCATTACCTCCTTTCCTACAGAAAGCCGTATTACAATTAAATCGACCCACGCTTAACCTGGCTATTGAAACTGGCCAAAACCATTCAGATGCAGTAAAACATTTCCATTCCTTCGATAAAGATGAAAATAGAAAAGACAAAAACCAACCTACTGCTCTCAAAACCTGACGTTAGAATGAGGAGGACTCTCTAAAGCCCAAGAGTGGACCCAGAGAGAAAAGGTAGAGATAATAAAGACTGAAATTAGGATTAAAGAAGAATTCAGGAAAGAGGAACCCAGAGGGATTAAGCCAACACCACCCATCTGTTTCTCATTTAGAGAAACAAGTAGTTTAGCCTGGCATTGTCCCAAAAATCAGAAGTTGGAGCCAATGGAAATGGGTTGCTTAAGAGGAAAGGAATGGGAAGAGCATGAGGATGATCTAGAAACCCTTAGCATATGTTTATGCAGATCCACAGTGGATTTAGGTATGAAAAAGCTCTGGTGAATGGGGGTATAGTAAAAGCATTCGTTGATTCTGGCAGTAAACAAACAGCCATAAGTGCTGATTTGGGCTCTCCAGCAGATTTAGAACATGCAACCATGGTTAGAGTCACCTGTGCACACAGAGATAACAAGATCTATCCCTGAGTACCGGTGTACATTAATATCAGAGGGGAGCCCCGGCTATTATCAGCCATTACCCCTGGACCTCCAGAAGAGGTTATTATAGGAAGATAATGTTCCACCCTTCTTCAAGAGCCTCCTTCCTCTCCCAGAGAATTTTAGCCCCGAGGTCAATGGCAGTCTGATTTCTATTCCCATACCTTGCTGGTATGGGAATGGACAGAAGCAGAGCCTCAGAGACATAACTTATGTCAATTCTCCTCAATCCCAGTTCACAGGCTACTCACAGGGATCTAAGGTTAAGATCCAGACCCTACTAGTACAGCCAAAGAGAAACTATGTGGATATGCAAGAGTCGCTGGATAAAGTTAGCACTTGTCCTCTCCAAATTCCTCAGACTAGAGAACTTCGGAAAAGAACAAACCTATCCCCCTTGCATAGGGGAGGGGTATGTGAGAAACCAAATGCTATCCCACCCGCTAGTCCACGGGGACTCGTCATCCAGATGGCCAGGACACGGCCATCGGTTTTGGATCCTGTTCCTGGGGTGGACCAGTGCAGGAGGATCACCTAGGTGAGGGGTCTTCAGGGAGTGGGGGTGAGACAGGTGATGGAGAGATGCCATATTCCCACTTTTGTGTTCATCTACCCAATCCTATTTTGTAGGATTTTCCAAAGTCCCAACCCCCTCAGCCCCCCACACATTTTTACACAAGCACTGGGCCAAGGTGGAGCATGACGGAGTAACCAGACTAACAGTCTCACATCGTACTGGACATGTCCCGTTAATCGGGTCAGGCAAAGTGAGGCACTTTACACTAAGTGCATACACCTGATACCAGTTAGCTCTCCCCAAGCAAGTATAAGCCAACACCTAAAAACACACTCTGAGCAAGGCGGAACACGAGTATGAGCAGAACTTCCGGAACAAAGGCACACCTACTGGAGCAGAGCAACGGACCACGGGACGAGAGTAGCAGGCCGAAAACCCCAAGGCTTACCTAGTGGAGGTAGTTTCCTCCAAAAGACCGTGGAAGACATGTGGGGAAGGCCAGATCCCACAAATGATGATCGCATTGTGTTTCAAAGGACGGCAGCGACCCTCCCGGGTGAAAGGCAGAGTTGGGGGGCGAGGCCAAGCCTGTGATACTAACCTTGACTCGTAAATTGGAAATCCAAAAAAAATAAATAAAAGAAGAAACACACACAGCCTGGCAAGCAACCTGAGAGACCGCTGTGTGTTAAAGCGAATGAAGTATCAACATTATATCACAAGTTAAGGCTGCATGTGTGTGGATGCGAAACAAAGAAAGGCAGACCTGTGAATAACCTTTAAAGTAAAATGCAGCTGTGAGATCAGCGATACTAAGTAACAGAGTGGTCCGGTGAAAGGAAGCAGCCCATGCAAAAGTCTCAGTGAAAGGTACATTGTTTGAAGCTAAAAGGCAAACAACCAGCAAATGTGACATAAAGAAGATTAATTCCTAGAGAAGGGAAGAGTGAAAGTAAAAAAGTGAACGCTGAGTCGAAGTGGTCCTGCAGTTGTCGGTAAAGAAAGCCACCCACACTCGAAACACTTCGAAATCTGAAAGTGGTCCGAGCCCATCTGAGGGAGACCCAAAGTATAATAAGCTTGGCGAAGGAAGCCCCTTGCATCTTTTTGTGGAACTTTATCATGAGAGAACTGAGCCCGACAAGAGGGGGACCTACGAGAACTTTGTGGGGAAAGGTCTGAGCCCGGCAGAGGGGGATCTTTGTGTGAACGTTTTGGTTGAAACATTTTGGAAGCTAGAGAAACGTGGAAAGCCAGATGGGACTCGATCCACGGTTTTGAACTGTGTGTTGTGTTAGAAACCGAGCCAGAGTGTCATCCTGCCTACAAGGATCGCTTTACTCCGTGAGACCCAACATGGGGAGCAGAGCTCATTCAGCCACATTATCATTTAAACACCGATTTTTTCCTTCCGCATACATTTCTCCTTTTTACACTTTTTGTACAGTGTAAAAAAGATAGGGCAGACATTAGGTTTTGTTAGTGTAGGCCATTTTGATTTTGGACAGACTACACTAGGACTATGTTTATAGTTCGATGGTTGAGACTACTCCCATCTTAGTTATAGGGCAAAACAGGAGTTTCCCCAATCCCAAAATTTTTCAATAAAGCTTTTACAAATTGTATCCATTGTGTCAGTGTCAATACTTGTGATACTATACCTACCCTACAACCTCCTGTAGCCCCCTTTCCAGGAGGTCCATCCTTTCCACCAGCTGGCCGACCCCCTGTCTTATTTCTGTTAACGCTGAGTTGTGGTCTACTCCCATTAGATGGAATTGTTCCTGGAATGCTTTGGTCAGTGATGCTTGGAGGGACATCATGTCACTGTGGAAATCCTTTCTTGAGATGGGCTCAGTTGCCTCTGCCCCTGTGGCCTCACTTTTGTCCGCCATGCCTTGAGATGTCTTGTTTGGACCCCTCGCTTCAGATTGGCCCCATAAAGTAGCGAGGGTGCCAAGTGCATCACAAGAGGCTGATGCCTGTCTCAAGGCATTTGCTTTTGACATTTGTCGCACTCCCCTCGGCTCCCAACTTCTGGTAGTCTTCTATGCCTTGGGTCCTTTGGGTTCTCTTTGTGTGCTGTGGCTGGCCCTTCTTCTCTGGATAGGTAGGCTCTGTGCGCTCCCCCCACAGTCCCTGAGGGGAAGTGGTGGCAAGTGGGCATGACCCTTAGGTCTGTCTCGTCAGCAAGGCTTCTCCTTTCAGCCCTGGCCCACTCCTCTGTCTTGCCTCTCTGCGCTGCTGTTTTTGCACCTATGTTCGCCAGGTCATTTGAGTTGCTCCTGGATCCTCCCCCGGGTGGCCTCACAGCGAATCCGCTGGCCCTGACAGTGTGCAACTTCCCCCGGGGCCTCCAGTGTCCCAATCTTGCCAGGGGTGGGGGGCTCCACATCCCCAGCTTCTCCCGTCTCATCGTCACCACCACAGCCCATCACGCTGCTGGATTGTAATGCAGCCCTAAATGCAAACTTCCAGATCTTCAAGATCACAATGTCAACCGGCTCGCACCATTGCTCACAGCAAGGCTGCCACTCCTGTCCAGGTGTCAGATGGCTGATGGCGTGAGGCTGCTTTATATGGCGGTCCAGTTGTCGCTCCAAGAGGCCATCTCAGTGTGTCTCTTGTCCCCCTGTGGGTAAAAGGATGTCTTCCTCTCCCGGGCTGGGGCCTCCCACATTTCCAAGCTGGAATATTGAACTGTGCCCGGTGATGATATGGCCTTGTATGCCGAGTGAGGGCCTCCACTCCTACATTGGGGTCCTTTCAGCCCATCACTGCCAGTGCACCGGGACCCAGCACCCTCCCTGTGCCGACGGTGTCTTCCTGCTCCAGACAGTATCAGTAATATTTATTGGTAGAAGGGCTCTTGCTCCTCGAGCCCCCACTTCTGTGTGTCGAGGTGTTTTTCGTGCTGATGCCTGCCTTCGTTGATGCAGGCATGGCTTGTCCTGGCAGGCTCCCGGTGTGGGTGGCTGCTCCGGGTACATTGCCTGCTCCTCCCTAGATCCTTCTCCCGGCCGGAGCCCATCTCCCAATCCCGAATGGGACTGACTCGCCCTCAGTGATGTGCGGCCCTCCCGTTGGTCCCGCACTCCGCTTCTTTCTGGGGTTGGACCCTTTCCACTGCCCAATCCCGCTCCTCCTCACTGTCCAGGGCCTCAGTGCCGGCCCGGGTCACTGGGGGGGCGCACCGCCCTCTGGATACCTCAGGCGAGATTCGGGTCTCCCGCTCCTTGCCAGCCCGTGTGGGGACGTTGGGCTGCCCTCCACTTCCCACTGCAACTGACCACTTTCAGCGCCTCCAAGGTGGTGGGACGCTTACATTGGGTTGCGGGCTTGTGGAACGGCTGCCAACACGGCTTTCTATTGTTGGTGGGCATCTTTGTTTTCCCCACTGCGTGTTTAAGTTTGTGGTTCAGTAAAATCAGTGCTATTTTATGCTACAATGATGATCCCAGCTTTAACCTGCAATTTTTAATTTAGCGCTCAGAATTCTATTTCGACCAATTCATTTTTTATTAAATCCCTTTCTATTCAGCTTCTTGACTCACTGTTCTATCAAGAAAGCAGGCCATTGTATAGTGGACGGCCTGCCAATAGCTCTATAAAAACAGCAACGCTTCTCTGAGTTCAAGATACTAAGAGAATGTGACTTTTCAATGATTAGTGGAAGGCTTTGTTTATGATCGCATTGTGTCCAATATGAAAGAAATACTGTCAAATATCTGCAATGCTGCAGTTTTCCACGGCCTAATATTGTGTGTGCGAGCCTGTGCACTGATGCCACAACACTTGAGCATATACTTCTAAATCTGCAGCCAATTAAAAACAAAAAC
Organism: Ambystoma mexicanum; assembly: GCF_040938575.1. Lineage (NCBI taxonomy): Eukaryota > Metazoa > Chordata > Amphibia > Caudata > Ambystomatidae > Ambystoma > Ambystoma mexicanum. Next base: position 1,191,881,386 of record NC_090933.1, read on the forward strand.
AATTTGGCAGCAGACACAGCAAAGCTTTCAGCCCATCATTATGCATAGAATGACCCGTGAAGAATATTCTCTAAGGGCTTACATCAAACTGTTTACTGTTGGCACAGTGCTGGGATGCAGGCTTAACTTTCGCAAACAAGCAGCAGCGTAGTAGCAGCAGGCTTGCTTTAATTCTGAGAGGCGATCCAGTCCAGTAACTTGCACTTGGGGGCGGTTGGGTGAGGGGGAATAGACAGAGTAAAAAAACAAAAGAAAGGGATGTGCACTGCTTGCTCCCCAATTCCTTGCACATAGTACCAATGATCCAAGAAGAACTGCTTACGCGGGAGGTGGAACGATTATAAAAATCAAATCCTCAAAGAGGCATAAACCAAGTATAGTTTCCATTAAAGACTCATTTACGGAGGTGATGTGATAACCAGTATACACACACAAAATACAATCCCAAAACTACATCACATTTTTCAATTTTATATGGTGACAATGGTACAAAGGGAAAGAATGCGAGACTGGCTTTTGCAAGATGACAACACTAAAAATAACAGTCTAAAATGGCCATTTATACATACATTCTAGTGAAGGGCATTGAGTGAGTGAAGCCCACATTACCAAGGCTGGAAGGCAGTGTGTTTGGCTTTGAGCGCACTCATTTGTTTAACACTGTACGGTACTCTACTGATGTTGTTGACCAAAGAATCCCCTTGCCTAACTGTGACAAAACAGCCTTCAGTGCCACAAGAATTGTATGCATCCCTACGACCGTGTATGGCCACATACTGTTATCACACTTCTGACAGTATGTGTTCCCCAGACTAAACTCCAAGGAATTCATTGTGAATAGGGTATCAGAGATTGAAGCACGGAAGACAAATCAGTGGGAATAAGTTTAAATCCAAGGTCAACCACAATAGCTGAAACTGATCGACCTCTACCAAAGTTCTGCTTTCTGATCGCACTTGGACAAATATTATATTTGAAATGCCTTCCCATTATGGTCTATGGAGCCAGGCAAAGACGTCAGGACAGCAGCCCTAAAGATATCTAAATCCACCCAGCAAAAGTAATTTTGCTGGCTTGGGAGCAGTGAAAGTCTCCTTGATGTTCTGACAAACAGCTAATTGCCTTTGCACAATGAGGATAAAGAAATACATCTACCAAAGACAGATTACTAAAGCCTGTTCTCTTACTGCATAGAGGTCAGAACTGATGTTCAGATTAACTAAACTTAAACTGCCCACTTGAAAAAACAGTCAAACTTATAAATGTTTGGGATATATTTCAGTGTTTCTGTATGAAAGATGAAGTTAGGAAATAGTGAATTTATAGCTACGGATCCTCAGACTCATTTAATTTCTAATCCCGAGTGTTTTCAATGCTCTACTGGATCATGGGAGCATCTCGGATCTCTTGGCGTGGAAGGAGTGCAAAGAAAGGTTCGATGCTGCATTAGTCCAATTTCAGAATCATACAAAATCAATGTTTTGATTCACTTAATTGTGCCAACTGAAAATATTATGTGGCGGTTGAACAATGCGTTATCCTTCGAAAATCCCCAAAACAATGTCATCAGATGGTGGCCTCAGAGCAAATGTGTAGGCAAAGAAGCACACACTGGACAATTCGTTGAGGAAGAATTGTCAATCGTGGGTTTCTTTGGAAACTCATTTGCTCTGCAATCACCATCTGATGAAGTCTGGTCTATTGGACTTTGAAAGATAACACACTGACCATCTCAGCATAATAGGTTCAGTTACTCCAATAAAACGTATCACAAGTTGTAGAAGAGAGAGCGAGCAAACAAAAGCTATTACCGTTCAATATTTTAGTACGTAGGAAACCTAGATAATAGATTTATGGCATATGCAGAAAGGTTACGCGTGTTACCGATACAACAAAACAAGTGACAGAGAAGTATGTTTTAATGACCATTAGCGTCGTCAGGATAAGGTTGGGACAAACCTCCTACATGGACTAGTGCTTTATTCAACAAACAGAAAATTAAAAAGGGATATTCTATTTACAGAACCATCTAAACAAATATTGCCAGGGTCAGGTAAAATGTAAGATATTAAGGTTCCTAATCTAAAAGAGATACTGGTCTCCCCTGGGTTCTGGAGTTCACTGCACAGGCTCAGGGATAGAGACCCAGCAGACTTCTAGGTTTCTCAAAATACAGTCACATGGTTATAGCACTTAGCCCTTGCTTTAACAGTTTCACCTTCCTAATATGTTTAATCCAAACCAGAAGGTTATTATCCGGACCACTTCTTCTAGTTCCAAGGAAGCAATGTCTCTTTCCCTCCAAGTAGGTTACATGGTGCCCATCGCACTATCCACATGGAAGCAAGTTCCCATCCAACTGATGTGGGAAATGGTGCCCTTCCCACCGAAGAGGGACACAGTGCCCTTACAACACACGGGGATATGGTGCCCCTCTCACTTCTCTGGTTGCAGGGTATTGCGCTCCCCACACACTGCAACACAGTCTCAGAGATATAGTGCCCAGCATTTCTGTGGCAGATGTTTGCAATATTTATCCGGGTCACCCTCCTTGGCAAAATACCTCTAATCAGATTTGTCTCAAGGCTCCCAGGTCTCTTGGATGTCTCTGCCCTCACAGGCTCTCCAGGCCCCTGGGCATTTGTGTGTCTCTCAGCGCTCGCCAGCCCTCCAGATGCCTCATTCTTAATTTGCTCAGGTCTTACTGCTGTAAGAATAGCTCTGCCCAGTCTGCAAAGGCCTTGACTCCTGTGTCCCTGCTTCCATAATGAGTAGACATTTCCCCTTTTGTAAGGCCTTCGACAGATACTGATTAGATGTGGTGGTCGGTTGTTTATCTATGTTTCCTCATTGGTAATGGGATGATATGGTTCAAGACTTGGGCAGGAAGTATTTAAACGGGCTATTTGCCATTTTGGATGCCCAACAGGTTCTTGGTGGATTTGTTTGGCTTGCAAACGGTTAGCGTGCATTTCACATTTGCTATGTTGTTTAGAAGTAAGAGTGGTTAATACTGTGGGTTTTACAATGGTTAAGCCAGTTTCACCCCCCCAGGAAATTCAAACTGGGTTTCCCATTTGGTTTGGAGGGCAGGGCAGGTATCACTGCTGGTAAGTTTTGCATCAAAATGGGGATGGGTCAGTTTTTCCAGTTTGATTTGCCTGTTGAATGAGGTAGAGATGTCTTTCTCCTTGCAGGCACTGATAATGAAAGACTAGCTTTCAAGGATTTGGCTCTCTCAAGGTCTGACTGGGAATGTGAAGTACTGACTGGGTCTTGGGGTATCTTGACTCCTGTCTGCATAGGACAAGGAGAGTGGTCCCTTTGAAATGAATGGGTTTGTCCCTGCTGAATTAGGGCTTGATTATTCTTGATTGAATCTTGGAATGTCTTAACTCTTGTTGCCAGTGGAGTAAAGATATACAGATCCCTTAGCTTTCCAACGTTACTGACTCCCATCATCGAGCTATGAAGAGAGGGAAGAAAATAAGCCTAAAGGGGTGCGAGAACACAAACTTCGTCACAAAGGATGGTGTCTTCCCTACATATTTTAAGAAGTCAGAGTAGCCCATTCCCTAGAAGTTCGATGTCTGACAAGATTGGAGATTCTCGCTGATAAACATCTCTTTGATTTTTCTATCTTTGACCTAAAAGAATTGCAAAGACATTGAAGCCTGAAGGCAAGGTGAAAACATTGATCCAGAAGGAGAGATGGGCAAGTTTGCGGGAGAAGAACAAGTTACTTTCTTACCTGGTAACGTTCTTTCGATGGGATGGTCCGACGACGTATTCCATATCTATGACAGTAATCACCACAGCTGTGCTGCTTCGGAAACTTTTTCGGCGTCTGCGTCCTGCGTCGATGACGTCGATGCGCCGCCGTCGAGGACCTCCTCCGACGTCCGACGTCATCCGATGTGATAAGTAGGACGCACGACGCCAGTAGCCTCAGTTGTAGTTTTTTCCCCCAGAACGTGTGACAATAGTCAACTGCCAGTCCGACACAAAGCCTTGCGGAACGTAAGCTGCAAACGCAACAGAAATTCTGCAGCGGGGAAGGCAGGGCGGGAGCGATATGGAATACGTCGTCGGACCATCCCATCGAAAGAACGTTACCAGGTAAGAAAGTAACTTGTTCTTCGAGGGGATTGGGTCCTCCGACGTATTCCATATCTATGACAGACTCCCAAAGCAGTACCAAATCAAGGAGGAGGGAAAGAATTTAGAAACAAAATTTAGAATAGCCAATCAAATAGCAGAGCAAAGGACCGCCTTGCCAAAGGCCAGATCCTGCCCTCTGATGGAATCGAGGGAATAATGCCGCACAAATGTATGCACTGAAGCCCAGGTGGCAGCATCACAGATGTTGCGAATAGGAACACCCCTCTGCAGGGCAGTAGATGCAGCCAAGCCCCTGGTAGAATGGGCCCGCAAGCCAGCCGGAGGGTCCTTGCCCGCCAAGCGGTAACACTCCGAGATGGCCAAAATAATCCAGCGGGACAAAGTCTGTTTCGTCACAGCTTGCCCCAAGCGCTTACCAGCGTAACCAATAAAGAGTTGATCGTCCACTCTGACCCGGGACATGCGAGAAACATAAAAGCTCAAAGCTCTCCTAGGATCAAGCCTATGGAGCCTCTCCTCTTCCTTACCAGGATGCGGAGGAGGATAGAATGCCGGAAGAACAATCTTCTGGGCCAAATGAAATTCCGTCACTACCTTCGGAAGAAAAGAAGGACGAACTCGAAGGACAACCCTGTCCTTGTGAAATACAGTGAAGGGTGGCTTAACAGAAAGTGCCTGTAACTCACTCACTCTGCGAGCGGAAGTAACCGCAACTAAAAACACAGTTTTCAAAGTCAACAGCCTCAAAGGGCAAGAATGTAACGGCTCAAACGGAGCACCCATAAGAAACCTAAGAACAAGGTTCAAATCCCAACCGGGCACCAGGAAAGGCGACGGAGGGAACACATTAGTGAGCCCTTTCAGAAACTGTGAAATTAAAGGGATTTTAAAGTAAGAACATTCTTCAGATGAGCGCTTAAAGATGGACAGCGCCGCCAGGTAACCCTTAACGGTACCCACTTGCAAGCCCCTGTGGGCCAAAGAAAGCAAAAAGGACAGAACCATGGGGATGTCACATGCAAAAGGATCCACATTCTGAACTCTGCACCAGTCGCAGAACTTACGCCAACGGCAACGGTACAGAGACTTAGTTGCGGGCCTTCGGGCCGAAAGCAACACCTCCATCACGTCTTCAGGGAGGTCCCAATCCTTATACCTCAACCTTTCAGAAGCCAAGCGTGAAGGTTGAGGGATCCGACCTCTGGATGGAGAACCTGACCCCCCTCCCGTGAGAGCAGATCGTCTCGGTAGGGAAGACGACGTGGAGGGCAGATGGACAAGTCGAGAAGGTCCGGGTACCACGTCCTCCGAGCCCACGCCGGAGCAATGAGGATCATCCGGGAACCGAACTTCCGTAACCTCCGCAGCACTTGCGGGATGACGGGGACCGGAGGAAACGCGTACAGCAGCGGGAACGACCACTCCACCACGAACGCGTCTCCTAAGGCTCCTTTTGGAGGAAATTCCCGCGAGCAAAACCTTTCGCACTTCCGGTTGACACTGGAGGCAAAGAGATCCACTTGAGGGGTCCCCCAAAGGGCGAAGATCTCCAGGAGAATCTCCTGAGCCAACTCCCACTCGTGAGAGATCGTGCTCTGCCTGCTCAGAGCGTCCGCCGTCACGTTCTCGACTCCGGCCAGATGAACTGCCGAGATCGAAACTTCCTGCTGGATGGCCCAGAACTCGAGCTGCATCGCCTCCCTGCACAGAGGAAGTGACCCTGCCCCCCCTTTTTGTTGAGGTAGTGCATGGCCACTGTGTTGTCCGTCAGGATCAGGACATTCTTCCCTCGCACAGTCGGCAGAAAAGCCCTCAGGGCTAGCCTGACGGCCCTCAGCTCCAACAGATTGATATGGAGTCTGGACTCCGACGGAGACCAACGACCGCTGACTGTCAGCCCGTTGGCATGAGCTCCCCATCCCGTGAGGGATGCATCCGACACGATCGTCACCTCCGGCCAGGGAAGCCAAAACGGAGCCCCCTTCATCAAGTTGCCTTCGACGGCCCACCACAGAAGGTCCCGGGCGACCGAGGGCGGCACCTGAATCGGGTCCGACATCCTGCCGGAGGACTGCGACCATTGCATCTTGAGTGCCCACTGCAAAGATCTCATTCGCAGGCGAGCCTCTGGCACCAGAAGAATGCAGGATGCCATGAGGCCGAGCAACCTCAAGAACTCGAACGCTGGGAGCGTCAGGGCATGCTGAAACTTGCGCACCATCTGCTGAATGTGAAGAGCCCTCACCTGGGGAGGAAAACACTGCCCCAGGGAAGTGTCGAGCACTGCTCCGATGTACTGGAGCCTCTGCGTTGGCGTCAAATGGGACTCCTTTAAATTGAGGGAGAAGCCCAGCCTGTGAAGGGAGTGGCAGGCGACGGACAGATGATCCAGGACCTGCTCGGGAGAGCTCCCCCTGATCAACCAATCGTCCAGGTAGGGGTAGACGTGAATCCCCCCTTGCCTGAGATGCGCTGCCACCACCACCATGAGCTTGGTGAAAACCCTCGGGGCGGAGGTCAAACCGAACGGCAGGACCCGAAACTGAAAGTGCGAGTCGCCAACCGCGAACCTCAGGTACTTCTTGTGCTTGGGATGGATCGGCACATGGAAGTAAGCATCCTTGAGGTCGAGTGACACCAACCAGTCCTGAAGCTGAAGGGCCTGGAGGACTTGAGAGAGAGTAACCATCTTGAACTTGTCCTTCCTGAGGAGTTTGTTCAAACCGCGCAAGTCCATGATGGGTCTCAATCCCCCGTCTTTCTTGGAAATCAAAAAATAAGGGGAATACCATCCCTTGTTCCTCTCCGCTACAGGCACCAGTTCTATGGCGCCTTTCTCCAGCAGGGCTTGAATTTCCTGCGCAAGGAGCGGATCCGGACACTTCAAAGAGAGGTTCCCCGGTGGATTGTCGCGAGGCCTGTGCCGAAAGGGAAGACAGTAGCCGTGGGTTATGATCTCCAGAACCCACACATCCGAAGTAATGGCACGCCACTCTACAAGATGCTGCGCCAGCCTTCCCCCAACCGGCGAACCATGGGACAAGGCCTCATGACTGAGTAGGAGCGGCTGCGGCGTTACCTGAGGGCAAAGAGGCAACTGCCCGAGCGGCCTTGGCACCACGGGTACCCTGTCGTCCACCCCCGGTACCCCTGCGTTGGCCCCTTTGACTGCCAGCTCCTCTCGCTCTACCAAAGGACGAGTAATAGCGAAAGGAGCCACCCCTCCACTGCTGTCCCCTAGGACGAAAAGGCGGAGGTTGGCGAACTGCAGCGCCCAACGACTTCGCTGCAGCTTTTGAGGTCTGCAACCTCTCAAGGCTCTCGTCAGCCTTGCTGCCAAAAAGATGTTCACCATCAAAGGGCATGTTGAGGAGCCGGGACTGCACATCAGGAGCAAACCCCGACTTCCGCAACCACGCAAACCTGCGTATCACGGTGCTCGCCGCCATGGACCTACTGACGCATTCAGCTAAGTCCAAACCCGACTGAACGGACTCACACATGGCATCCTTACCATCCTGGACCAAAGCAAGGAAACCAACCCGTTCGTCCCCTTCGGGAATATGTTCAGCCGCTAACGCAACACAGTTCCACAGAGTGTGCGTGAAACGTGACAAGGCACAAATGGAGTTGGCCGCCTGAAGCGCCATACCACCAGAAGAAAACACCTTCTTCGCCCAGCCATCAAAACGTTTGTCGTCCCTATCAGGAGGGATGGTAGGGTACGACGCCTGCTTTGCCGGGGCCGTGGCCGCCTGCACCACCAAACTTTCCGGAGTGGGGTGCCTGGTCAAGTAGCAGGGGTCGCCACTGGCTGGACGGTATTTCCGCGACAAGGATCTGCCCACTGCCGGGAGACTCTCCGGAGCAGTCCAAGCCGCCGCCACCCTACGCTGTAAAGCCATATGGAATGGCAGAACCGGGTCAGATGGGGGACCAACATCAAGGATGTCCGTCAGATCATCCTGCACAAACTCCCCTGGGGGAGCAGACCATCCCAGATACTCAGACACCCTAGCCATAAGGCGCCGGTATGAGGAATCGGCATGGGAGCCAGGCTCAGGCCGACCAAATTCCACCTCCGGAGAGGTGTCCAGACCACTAGCATCATGCAGCGACTGCCTCAAATCGTCAAATTGACTATGGCCCGAGACAATGTCATCCGGCACCTGATCAGGAACCAGGCCAACCGAATCCTCATCCGCCTCCGAAATATAATCCAAGTGGTGGAAAGGCACCTGAGAGTGCCTGCTCTTAACCAGAGCCTTCCTAGGGGGTACACCCGAGACACGGGGCACCTCCGACACGAAAGGCGTCGAGCGAATCGGCGCCGCCGTCGAGAAAACCGGCAACGGCGCCGAGAGGATCGGCGTCGACGTCGAGGAAATCGGCGTCGACGTCAGATGCAGCGCCTCCAATATCGGCGGCGTCGACACAGCCCTCGAAGCCGGAGCCCCGAGCGTGTCTCTCGACGACCTGAACGTCGACGGCTTCGACGACTTCCTCGGAGCCGGAGCTTCGAGAAAGCCTGTCGACGCCCTCGACGCCTCAGACGTCGATGTCTTCCTTGAAGACATCACAGGTGCACACGGTCTCGATCGCGTCGAGGACCGGGACCTGGAACGGGTACGGCGAGAACGAGCCTCCTTGTCCGAACGGGACCTCTCCCGTGACTCGTGCCGACCACTCTTGCGAGCGGCGTCTCTCGACCTCACACGGCCGACCCCACTCGGGGGCGCGGACGGTTGAGTACCCTGCGACTCAAGAATCGCCAACATTTTCTTCCCGAAGGAAGCCCATTCCTCCGGCGTCGCACGGCTGGTGGGATAACCGACGTGCCGGGCAGAGTCCTCGGAAGAGGACCTGGAAGGCGACCGGTGACGGCGCTTCCGAGAACGCCTCGAAGAGGCAGAGGAGTGGCGAGACCGACTCCTAGAAGAAGACCGACGAGACCTCCGACGATGACGCGGAGAGTCACCCCTCGAATCATCCGTCGAAAGCCCCGCCGACTTCGACTTCCGGGGCTTGGACACCCGACCTACCGACAATTTCTTCTTACGTTCGCGTAAGGCCTTGGAAGTGAGCGACAGGCAGTCGACACAGTCATCCGTGTCGTGGGCCTCCCCGAGGCACCAGAGGCAGGCGTCGTGCGAGTCAGTCACCGACATCTTGGACCCACACACCCCGCACTTCTTGAAGCCCGGACGCGGGGTTGAAGACGAAGTGGAAGACATCGCTGCGAAGGAATATTCACAAACGAACAGGCTCGAAGAACCAGAAAGAACAGAACTCCAAAGAGTCGAGGCTAGAACCGAGAAACACGAAGCAACACGTTCGCGGAAAAAACGGAACTGAGGCTACTGGCGTCGTGCGTCCTACTTATCACATCGGATGACGTCGGACGTCGGAGGAGGTCCTCGACGGCGGCGCATCGACGTCATCGACGCAGGACGCAGACGCCGAAAAAGTTTCCGAAGCAGCACAGCTGTGGTGATTACTGTCATAGATATGGAATACGTCGGAGGACCCAATCCCCTCGAAAAATGTGCACTGGAGATTCACACTGCACACTAAGTGTATATCAGTAACCTTACCCTGAAATAGATGGTGCTGAACCATGCTTCTTTTCTATCAACAGCCACATGTGACATGCCTACTGGCTTCCAAAACAGTTTAAGTATTACAGAAACCCTGCCTGCTTTCCCCAACCCTCAAAGGAACATCCTATGTATGTCCTATTTGGGGAGGGGTAATGTAACCTCTCATTTCAAAAGTGTAATTCTGGCCTGGAGACGCCACTGATTTATCAGCAACTACTTCTACTTCCACACACCTCAAAATGAATGAGAAGAAAAACAAATGGAAGACTGTTTAGATTTGGATAACTTATGTGAAGATAGGAGCAGACCAAGATTTTAAATCAAGTCTACTGCAACCACCCTAGAATTGCAGCTTCTTTCCGCAAAGAGAAGCATTAGTATGTAGGTTTGCTAACAAAGCAAACATATGTTTGGTTTGAGTAACAAGCATTGGACCGTAAGCTTCAACAACCTAGAGAATAACTTCATAGTGCATCTTGGTGAGAATAGGATTTTTCTCCTCACATTATTTGGCCTCCTGCTCACTAGAACCCAGCAGCAAGGCATCTGTGAACAGGAGGAGAGAAATGGGGAAAAACACAATCCAGCCTATGCAGTAGTCGAGTGATCACCAGGGCCACCTTATCTCTACCTTCTCCTCTAAGTTTCAGTGTTATGCGGATGACACTCAGGTCTCTGTCAGACTACCCTCACCATCCTCTCCTCTCTGGCTCATTCCTGATTGGCTATCCGCAAGTCAGGATTGGTGCGCCTCCAACAATCTCTGCCTTAAAGCCAGTAAGACGGAGATCCTCCTCCTTGGGCCCCCCCCCCACTCCTGCATTCCCTCTCTCACTCTGGCCGCCCTCCTTTGGTCTTCTTCCTTCGCCTTCCTGTGAGGTAAAAAACCTTGGTGTCATCTTCGACTCCACTCTCCCCTTCTCTCCTCACATCACTGCCCTTGCCAAGAAGGCCCACTACTGGCTGCAACTCCTCAGAGGTATTCTTCGTTTTCTCACTTTCCTCCAGAAGCTCACTGTCTCCAGAGCCCTGGCTCTCTCTAGGGTGGACTACTGCAACAGTCTCTTTCTCAATCTGCGTTCCTCTAGTCTCCGCCCTCTGCAACTAATCCAGAACAGGACTGCAAGACTTGTCCTTGGCCTGAAGCCATAGGACTGTATATCTCCAGCCCTGAAATCCCTCCACTGGCTCCCGGGTGGCTGCAAGGATCAAGTTCAAGACCCTCTGCATTGTCGAAAAGGCTTTCTGGGGACGGGGACTGCACTACATCTTTCTCTCTCTCTATATATATATATATATATCAGGCTCCTCCACGACCAGTCACCCTGGGCCTACCATGCACTTAGGGACTGTACCTGTAACCCTACAGTCACCTGCCTCCTTGCACTTACCCAGAGCCGCGCTGCCCTGGCTGTGCTTACACAGAACAAGTTAATAACCTGTAACTGTTGTTCTCCAGCATGGGTCTGGCATAGATTCACATGCTCATGCATATTCCCTGTCGTCTGGCTGGGAATCCTCAGTAAAGAAAAAAATAATCCATTTCAGTTTCGTTTCTGAACTGTCTTTCTACTAATAACCAATCACTGGTATCTGGGTCATACTGCCCCCAGCCAATGACTGCCCTCTACCTAAGCCTCTCCTCTGGCAGCCATCTTCAGATTTTTACCGTATGTTCAAGTGTTGGGAGTCCCCGTGCTTAGCTCTCAAGCTTTACTGCATATTCCATTTTTTCGAAGAGTTAACTCTTATTTTTTCGGTCAAATCGAGCTTCAAGCTCGACTGATTCATCTTCCAATCAACGGGGACCCGTTTTGGAAAACTCTATGTCCCTGTACGTTCTGCAAGGACATGTTCTCCTGTACTATGAAGGACCGCCACAAGCGACTCGCTGACTGGCTGGAGTCGAAGAGCCTGGCGGAAGGTGAGCCCGGGCAACGTACTTCTCCAGAGAGAAAACCCGAGCGGTCTTTTAAGTCCTCCGAGGGCGCTCCGGCGACGGGGGCCCCACATAAGGCAAAGCACTGCGAGTCCGTGGGTACCGGGAGGGCTGTTGGTACGGGCTCCTCGGCTGCCAGGCCGGGCGCGACATCACCGACGCCGTCAACCACGAGCCAACGCTCCGGCTCGATGAAAAGGAAATCAGACAACCCAGGTAAGCTTCTGGAGAAGGCCCAGTCAGTTCTGACGGACAAAGCCAAGGGGGAGCAAGGCAGTGGCCCTCCCCCCATTGTGAAGGCCTCACCAGGCTAAGGCTTCGATTGAGGGAGTGGGGGCGTCCTTGGCGAAGACCGCGCAGCCGGCCCCAGTGGAAACGATCCTCAAGTCTAGAGTTTCCCTGCCCAGTCGGAGGGAATCTTCTTTCACGCCCATCGATAAGACCTCCGTGAAGCCCCTAGGTGAGAAAAAGGGGGGTACGGTAGTCCTACTGGACTCGGATATCTCCTCCGAGGACGTGCTTTCAGGACTCAAGACGGTTGTTGACAAGCAATTCGCCGGGGTCAAGGCCTATGGGAAGGACCCAGAGGAGACGGACGTGGAAAGCGATGGGCAGATGGCGAGGAACGGCAGATCGACAAAGAGCCGGAGGACTCTACACCGCTGCCGACGCAACCGCTGCCTCCACCGGCAGACAGGTCGGAGGACATCTTGTTGGCCTTGCACACGCTGTGCACAGAAATAAGGACAAGGTTGCCCTTGCCTCCGGCAGACGACCCAGCGGCGCCTGGACCGTCGGAGAGCCCACCCATCCAAGCGAAGGCAGATCCATCCTCCCCCGGCCTTCCATCCTTCACCTCCATCCACTCCACCGAGGGACGAGACGGGGATAGAGACGGTGGTGACGGAACAGATCTCCCATCGCCCCCTTCCCGGGCTTCCCCTCCTGACGAAATTGGCTCGTTTCACGCCATGATCGCCAGGGCCTCAGGATGGTTATTAGTAGAAAGACAGTTCAGAAACTAAACTGAAACTGATTATTTTTTTTCTTTACCGAGGATTCCCAGCCTGACGACGGGGAATATTCATGAGCATGTGAATCCATGCCAGACCCCATGCGGAGAAAGAGCATTATGTCCCGATTGAACTTCCCCTCTCCCTCACCCCTGGCACTTCGCCCTTCATCCTCCCACCCCCCGCCAGCACTTTGCACCTGCACAATCTGAATGATACAAGGCCTAGTAAAAGTTGTGTTTTCGTACTCCTTCAGTCTCACCCATCCCTTGTCGCGCCTAGAAACATTTGTGTACAGGCACGTTGTAAATGATTTATCATATCATATATATAGCACTAATGAACAAATATTCTTAGTGTTCCAAAATTTTAAAAAAGCATTCCTAAACCCAAGCCTTTAGATTTTGATACAACCTACCGGAACTTGTATTTAACTTACATGTATATACTAGAAGCCAACAGCACCACATCTTTTCGTGGTAATACAATACCAAAAATGAATGCATATTAAATTCAGTAAATGTGTATGGTTATTTTCTGAGTAAACATCCACTGATACCAATGCTCGTCATTGACATTAGAGAAAACAACGTTATTTCAAATAAGTTGCTGTCAAATCATAAAGTGTATTACATTGCTCAAAATTGAAAAGAAATCTTTACTACACTGCTTAGAAATTGCAATGTGCCATTTATAAACAACCATCTAGAGATATAGTATTGGTTGACTCATAAGTGTGTATGTGTGGGAGAATTCTGACAGGCAGAATGAAATCTATTATTTCAGTAGACATGCAGTCTGTTATAATATGCCATTGTTGGCGACCTCCTCAGCATAAAGTTAGGGATCACCTTTCATTGTAATTTTTAAATTTAAATAAACTAGAGAGTGTTAACTCCAAACAGTCTGATTTTTGTCCCATAATAGTGAGGTGGATTGTGTACGAGGGGGTATTACATCAGAGGGTATACCTTAGCAGAATAAAGAATTGTATTCACAATAAATTGTGACACCATCAAGTGCCTTGGGCCTCAGCTGGTCCGGCCCTTCTCATCGCCAGACTACAAGCTTGTGCCTCCTCCCACAGTGAGCTCCTCCCCTTCAGATCAAGAAGTGACCACCTAGTCTCTCCCGTAGTCTTTTTACATCTGGCTTGGGTATGTCCCCGAATTCAATCCTTCTGGGTAAAGGTATTTAATTTGTTTGAAGGCATCGCTGGAGTGCGTGTGTCCCTGTCTCCCGTGGTGGCATTGCTGGGTCATACAATGAAGCTGCCAAAGCAAGTTAGACCAGTCCTGAGCCTGTTGTTGCTATTAGCCAAAAGAAGGGTGGCCATGGCTTGGGGGGGGGGGGGATCTGTTCTCCAGAATATATGCAATGGAGGAAAGACATTACCCAGTGCCATGAACTGTGAAATGACTATGGTGCATCCAACCTCAAAACCTAAGGGCATATGGGGACCTTATATCTCTTACCTGCTCTGCATCAGTCACAGTGTCTCTGAAGGGTCAGACTGTTAACACAGAACTATAATCTGGGTCTGTACAACTACATCTTTATTATTGTGCAGGCAGGCTGAAAGAAAGTGGAGAGTTTGCTACTGTGTTGCGGATAAAATTAAATTTGCAAAGCCACTGCTACTTACCAGAAGGCAATCCTCCTTGCTAAGCAATCCTTTTTTAGCGCTAAGGTTGAGACTGCAATACTTGGTACATTCTCTGTCCTCTCCTACCAAGGCCAATTCTGGGATCCTGCCCTCTCAGGTGTTTTGCGAATCCCTCTCCAAGTTCTTCTTTGATAGAATTGTTACTGTTCGGCGTAAAATTCCCACCCTTCACTTTCCACTCATCCCCCTTTGGACTCTTTGTCAACTGCAAATTGGTCTACTTTCCCAATTTTCTCTGCGGACTATGATCTTGCTGCTATTCATAAACTGAAATCTGTTTCACCTCTTGGTTTCTATCCCTCTTCCTCTACTGAAGGACATCTAAGCTGAGATCATATCATGGATTACAATGGCAATCAATACTTCTCTGTCCTCTGGCCAAATTCCTATTGACCTGAAAAATGCTTTTGTTAATACCTCTGCTTAAGAAACCCTCTCTTGACACCTCTGCTTTATCCAAATACTGTCCTATTTCGCTTCTACCTTTCTTTATGAAGCTGCTGGAGTCTTTGGTTTCTCCCTTGCTTGGTTCCTTTCTTGAATCATCAACATTTTTTGACCCCTTCCAGTCGGGTTTACGGCCTGGTATGGGGACTAAGTCGGTCTTAGTGTCTGTGGTCAATGACCTTACTCGCCTGCTAGATCAGGGCAGGGTGGGGGCGCTAATTCTATTAGACTTGTCGGCTGCATTTAACCCCGTAAAACACCCCACCCTGATTGCCTGGCTATCTTCTGAAGGCCTTTTGGTCCAGGTTCTTGCATGGTTCACTGCCTTTTTGGCTGATGATTCGCAGTTTGTCTATCTTTCTCCTTTTTGGTCTATGTCTGTTCCCCTTCCTTGTGTAGTCCCTTAAGGCTCTGCACTTTCTCTCACTCTGTTGAACATTTATATTCAGCCACTTCTCTGCCTTATCCACTCCCATGGCTTCATGTGCTACTCCTATGCCAACGAAACACACATTCTTCGTCTGGATCTCACCAGACCGGATACTGCTATGCGGCTCAGGGGGTGCCTTCAGGAGGTTGGTGGGTGGATGGTTGAGAACTGGCTAAAGCTGAATGGTGAGAAGACTGAGGTGTTGGTCGTTGGCTCCTGCTGACCTTGGTCCTTCTGCACCCCTGACTTCTGGCCCTCCATTTATGGCCCTTTTCCCTCTCCTGTTGTGTCTGTTAGAGACGTGGGGATTAAACTATCTTCCTCTTTATCGATACATGATCAGGTCTCTTCAGTCTGCCAAGTTGGACATTTTGAGCTCAGAATTCTCTGGAAAGTCCTACCCTTTATCCCCTTTAAATGTCATGCTCCTGTGGTGGCTGCACTGGTGTTAAACAATATTGTTTACTGCAACGCTCTCTATCTTGCTCAACTGGCCTACCTTCTGCAGCGCCTGAAGCTACTGCAAAATGCAGCGGCACAAGCAGTACTTCGACCTTCCTTCGGTGCCCATATGTCACCTCTTATTTGTCAGCTTCACTGGCTCCCCATTGAGAAGCGAGTGCTGTTCAGGTCGCTGCTTGCAGCTCTCACTCTCTGCTTGTTGCTAGAAGGTCCTATACCCCTGAAGCTGCTGTAGAACTTATCCTGTTTTCTCAGGTTGGTCTGTACCTTATAAGCTCCTTTTGAAAGGGATGGAGATTGTATTAACAATCTACCCCTTTGGTGTTAGGGGGTGTTTCACTGTCACCTTTGAGGATTCAGACATGGGAGACGGACACATAGGTGGAGTTTTCTCACAAGTCGCTATTTATTAAATAATAAAGGGTGATAAAAATGCCTAACTTTCCCTAATCTACCAAACCAAGACTTAAAGAAAATGACCTAGTGTCAATAAATGTCTGTCTCTCACACTAATACATACAACACAACTCATACAGGAATGATATGGTAGTTTAAACTTCAAGAAAATAACAAAGAAATTCAACCATAAAGAAAAGTCAGTGTGGCACTACAGTCAATGGAAGGGGAAAGGATGGAGACAGAACAAGCAGGACCACAGCACAAAAAGAGACAGACGGAGAGGCAGAGTGTGAACAGCAAGAGTGAGGTCAGGAGGTTTGAAGGTGGACAGAAAGACCAGGTGGAGGATGGACGGAGGAGCAGAGTGCTGGAGAAGCATTTGGGAGAGAGCAGTAGTAAGTGTGTGTGTGTGGGTGGGTGGCTGTGTGTGTGTGTGTGTGTGGCTGTGTGTGTGTGTGTGTGGGTGGCTGTGTGTGGGTGGCTGTGTGTGGGTGGCTGTGTGTGGGTGGCTGTGTGTGTGGGTGGCTGTGTGTGGGTGGCTGTGTGTGGGTGGCTGTGTCTGTGTGTGTGTGTGTGTGTGTGTGTGTGTGTGTGTGTGGCTGTGTCTGTGTGTGTGTCTGTGTGTGTCTGTGTGTCTGTGTGTGTGTGTGTGTGTGTGTGTGTGTGTGTGGCTGTGGGTGTGTGTGTGTGTGTGTGTGTGTGTGTGTGTGTGTGTGTGTGTGTGTGTGTGGGCTGTGTAAAACGTGAGTGAAAAAGAAAGATAGGAATGGAGAAGTGTAGGATTAGAGAAAGAGAGAGTGTGTATGGGGAGGTGTGGAGAGAGTGCAAGGTGGAAGTGGGAGAAGATATGTGGGTGAAGGTAGTGGTAAGAGATACAAAGAGTGTGGTAAAGAGTAGATCGAGAAGAGGGGTATAATGAGAGGTGAGAGGGGTGCAGTAAGAGATGGGGAGAGTGGTACAATGACAGGTACGGAGCGGTGGAAGAGAAAAGTGAGAGAGGGAAAGGAAAGACCAGTGGGAATAAGAAAGGTACATAAGACTGTCAAAGAACAGAAAGGAATGAGGGGTATGTTAAAGGAGAGAAGTGAAAGGGATTGA
Source organism: Ambystoma mexicanum (assembly GCF_040938575.1). Classification (NCBI taxonomy): domain Eukaryota; kingdom Metazoa; phylum Chordata; class Amphibia; order Caudata; family Ambystomatidae; genus Ambystoma; species Ambystoma mexicanum. Next base: position 1,191,898,562 of record NC_090933.1, read on the forward strand.
TTGAGAGTGAAATTGAAGCAGAGCATTTGAGATTGGCAATTTTCCATCAAGCCACATTAACAAAACTGTGGAATGTTAGGATAGGGCATCTATAGAAAGTTTCCTGAGGAGCCAACTAGATAAAGTAATTGACTTTAGTCCTTCAATAGCAATTGGACATGGATAGTAGGTTTTACTGATTGCTAGTGGTGTTTTAGGGATGGCTGGGCTATAAAGGGAAAGCCCACAGGAGACAAGATAGGAACACCCATTAGTCTATGTTCCCACTCCTTCTCCAGCCCAGTGTGCTACATTGCAAATTAACAAGGGGGTCCTGGGAGTCCCTCTGGCAGATATTAGTCCTGGTTACGAGAGACTTACCCAGAGTCTTTAGCTCACTATCTTTCACAGAGAAGAAATATCCCAAACATATCAGTCTTTGTCCTGCCCTGGGGCAGTCCAGCACCGAAATGCTAGGCAATTTTCTTCTGAACAAGAGTACCAACAGAAACCCCAGACACGTGTTTCAGTCTGGTTGGACCTCATCAGTAGGGTGGATCTGTGCCTCTCTAAGAATAGTGAGCAAGGGGTCCACGTCTGGATTCCCCTACTAACTTAGGGTGAGACCCAAAGTTACTTAAATATGCAAATTAACAAGGGGAGTCCTGGGAGTCCCTCTGCCAGACATTAGTCATGGTTACGAGAGACTTACCCAGAGTCTTTAGCTCACTATCTTTCACAGAGAAGAAATATCCCAAACATATCAGTCTTTGTACTTGTTACACTTCAGACTTCCCCGCGGGCATCCTTGCAAAATACCACTTCTTTACAGGCTCCTCTTTGGTCCAGGTATAAGCAACCATGGCGTCTGTACAAACGTCGACGCACTCCAGGTCACCTGACACGTATTGTACGTGGAAGACGTACAGCAAGTCACGCCCCTCTGACGACTATAAAACCACCGTCTTCCAAGGGGCTCGTTGCTGCTAATTAGCGTTACCAGCTACACGCGGTTTTTGTACCATTTCCTCTTCGTGTTTCCTTACACGAACCTTATCTGAACTCCTGGTTTTGACCCTTTGCCTGACTTTTGGATTGCTTCGTCTCATCCTTTATTCCTGTCGGGCTCATCTGGTTATTTGGACTCGGAACGTTACTGGATACGGCTCTCTTCTGTGGCGGTTCTTCCCAGCTGCCGCTCTGTTCTTCAATTGCCGTCTTCTATCCGGATCATCTCAACAGCTACTCAGCTATACTCGTGTACTCAGGTACATACCTATTGCCTTCCTTGGATATTGTCTTCTGTTGGATTCTGGGACATTGAGTGACTTTTATTGTGATTGCTCTTAAGTGCACATAAATGCCCTCCTGAACTGCACCAACCTGGCACTAGTGCGTCCCTCGTGCCGTTCGGGGCTACTTACCTGTACTAACTTCCCTGTTTGTTATTTTCTCCTGTCGTTGTCTTCAGAATCCTGGACTTCTCTCACTCTACTATCTTATTTCTTATTTTATTAGTTCAATTCCATTCATTTGTGTTATTCTTTATTTAGATCATTCCCGGGGAAATTCAACTCCACTCCAATATCTATATAGGTAGTTGTCCCATCATTTCATCTGTTCTAATTACTTGCATAATATCAACACTGTCTAATATCTTGGTATTCTTTTGGTATTGGCGGTGTGTGTTCTCCCCGCTCTTTTATTCAATTGACATCTCTGTCTGTTCTAACTAAAACAGCAGAGAGGTACATTGTGGAAAAGAGACCCTCTTTGAGGAAGCCTAAGTCTTGTACTCAGGGGAGCTGGGATGGAAGGCTGAGTTTGGAATCTTATACCATCAACATCCCCAAGGTCATTATCTCTGTATCTTCGGCCTAATCGGAGTGGTGAGTAACAGACCAGCACCAAAATGCTAGGCAATTCTCCTCTGAATTGAACAGCTGCCTACCTAACTTTGAAACATTGAATAACATGCACAATTTCTGTTGGAAAAAAATTAAAACCATTGAAGTATCTTGAAGACTGAATTCATAAAGCCATCTGACAAATACATTGCAACAAATAAGCACAGCAAAATGTAGGACTTCTTTCCCACCTTCCAATTAGCACAATGCTTTCCTTATGCGAAGGCGGTCCAGTTCCGGAGACGCCCATAATACTTCCTACACATCCTAAAAATACCAGCTTGGCTCTGCACTCACATCCCAATTAAACTTGCAAACATTTTTAAAAAATCAATTTTTAAGTTAGGTCAGCTTGTACTGAGCTGGAAATTGCATGTGCAGAGTTACATAAACAGAAGCTGGTATTGAAGTTAGCAAGCGGATGAATCAATCGTGCTTGTGTGTACCAAAAAGGAATTCCATCTCGTCAGCAAGCGTAAATGTATTTCAAAATGGGGATCCAGATTACATCCCTTTTGACCTCTTAAGGAGAAGTTCACAATCTGGGTGCCAAGTAAGGTCCCGATTCTTGGTGTCAAACTATAATGGTTTCAATACACAAGAAAGGCGAAATAGATGTTTAATCATAATATTGTTCAATTTCACAAAGCCCTATGTAAAATCTTTGCCAGAATCATTTATGTGTATTTGTAACACTGGATGTTAACCAATACAGTCACTTCCCACTTGCAAGAGAGTTTCCAAAATGGCTTAAGTACAGTAGATCAAGGCTTTATATTGCACTTATTACTAAATAAATATGTTAATCAGAGGAAGATGTGCTTATACACGACTTTTGTAGACATGAAAGCTGCAAAATATACTATGGATAACATTAGGTGCATCGGGCCTGCCAAAGGCAATTTTAAACTGCATTGTAAAATTGTATATGGATAACAAAGCCATGTTCAAAAGGGGCCTTAAAGGGGAGTGCACCCCTAGATTTAAAGTAGATAAGGAAAATAGCAAGTTACTATAAAGGGTTGTTGACTAGCCATTTTGAAAAAACAAATCTGAGCTAAATATTTCTATACTGCCGAGTCCAGTATTATCAACAGCCAAATCACTTGCCATCCAACTTCAACGTGGCCACTTTGATTTTGTTAATCTACTATTAATCTAGAGATCCTCTGCATCTAAGAGTAACTTTGTTAATTAGCTTTTGGAAACCTTTTTTGGTCTATTCTTGAAAAATGATAAGTAAGTAGTCTTGGGGAACTGACGCCAAGACAGACAGGCGTCTATTTTGCTTTCTCTACTTGACATTACTCTTTCAGTGCAGGTTACCGGGCCCACCCATACAGTCGGTCACACCGTGGATCAACTCAGAAATCTGTTAGTAATCCACTTGCCTTTTTCACGGCCAATCAATTCAGAATACCCTTTTTAATCCTTGTTACCCAGTCAGAGAAAGCAAAATTATGGCCAAATCATCTCCCGTCCTTGGAACCAAATTTCTAATGAATCAGTGACAGATCTTTTGGCTACCATTCCCACAACCCAAGACCTAATCTTGACTAACGACCCGAATGAAAAACTTGAAGACTTTATAGTCCAGCACCACAGGAATCATTGATAAACTGGCACCACTCTTTGGTTAAATCACATGTTCCACAGAAGCAAAGTAAAATATTATTTATTCTTGATTTTTAACCTTTTACGATGTAAAGTTAGGAACATGGAGAGGCAGCTGCGACGATCTTGCAACGCTTTTACTTTACTTTAGTTTATGACATTTATACCGCGCTTAATGGACCCAAAGGCATGATAGCGCATACAGACAAACACCACCAAAGATATACAACCTAAAACATAAAAAGGGCAAAGTGGATATGATCCATAAAAGGCATTACAAACGCCGCAATAAAACAGGCAGGACTAATAATTACAATAGATCAATTCAAAATAATATTTTGATTGTAGATAACTTGGGCAACATCAACACTCTGTAATGAATCAAATGCAATCATCCCTAATACCTCGATGGAGACCGCCTCCCAAGTGGCAAGGGGGCGACAGACACTACCTGATCCTGACCCTGTGGGTGGCTAGACGAGGGCGAATCACATGGAAGGAGACAACCTCCGGGGAGATAGCATGGCTTCATTGGATGAGACATGGTAACTTTCGTTTGCCCTTGAAGATAATCATCTCATACCCAATACCCTCATGATCTATTGCCATACCCCTTCTCCGCCCCACTGGAAGAATAGAAAAGATTCTTCAGCAAAGTATACAAACCAAACTCCCAACTTTGGTCTACCATGTGGAAGTAATGAGACTGCCTTTGAAAGTGATTATCCAAACTTTTTATCAAACACCAATAATGGTCTCCTTGTCCCATAGTCCTCTAAGTACTGGGACGAGGAAGAGGAAAAGAGCAGTGCAGGTGCAAAAAAGGTTTTGAGCCCAAAGAGCCTTCTAGCTTTTTTACCAAAACCACCTATGCCCAGGAAATGTAAACACCAGCAGCCCAGTGTCAGAGGCTGCTGTCATTGGAGAGAGAACGGTCGGCCTCTCTGTGAGATTGGAGGTCCCAAACAGGTGTGGTGGACCCGCACGGCTCAAGGCAGTAGAAGGAAAATGCTGCGAGAAGGAGAGGTGCTACAGGGATGCAGAGAGAGCAGAATAGACTCCTGGGCGTCGGTGACTGCCAAAAGCAGACCCTTACCTGCGAGAGCCCAATCGAAACAGATGCGCTGAATTGAAGCCCCAGGAAACGGAAAGACGCTGAGAAAGCAGTCATGAAGGAAAACAAGAAGAGTACCTTCACTGAGTTATCGTGCAATAGCCACAGGACGCCCAAAACAGTCAATGAGTCAACCCAAGTATAGTGTAGAGCCTGGCGCGCATTGGCGGGCACACCAAATGCAAATAATAGTAAAACAAAATAAAGAGCAAGAGAAAACAGAGAGACTATTTATATAAAGGGAATGTGAACTAAACCCAAAGCCCTTTCCAGTATGTGAATGCATGGAATGCAAATACATGGAAGCACAGAAGCAAATTGTATATCAAGAGAACATATTGGTCAGCAAAGTGGGCACACAATTGTGGAAGTGTATCAACTACTCTCAGCCAAAGTTTCCATTACCAATGCCCAAACCCTCAACATCCATGTGATCTATCGCCCTCCAGGCCCTTTAGGCACATACGACGAGGATCTTAACACTATTCTATCCACTAACCTAAAGAACGCCACACAGGTAGTCACCCTTGGAGACTTCAACATGGGTTTCAACGACCCCGAAGACCAAGCCGCCATCACCACGTTTAACACCCTCACCGAATTAGGATTTACTCAAAGAAGCCTGAAACCCACCCATGGCAAGGGCAGAATAATTGACTGGGTGACGGACTATAACTGCTCAGCTAACATCACTGACATTTCACCACTTGCCTGGACTGACCACCACCTGGTATCATTTTCGCTGTCCACGACTAGACCTCCTCCTACGCAGTCTAGTAGGGCCCCACCCACACTCACGAGAAACAAAAAGAGCATCACGGTGGAGAGACTTATCCCCAACCTACTCCCCACACTGAACACACTCCCTGACAACCTGGATCCTGAGACCCTGGTTGAGGAATACAATAAAATTATGTCCACTTCCCTTGACTTAATCGCCCCTCTCAAACTCAGGCCAAGCAAGCCCAAAACGCACTTTAACAAATGGTACACACCATTCCTCAAAAACTTAAGACAGCAAAAAAGAAACTGCGAAACCACCTGGAAAAAAAAGACCCATCAGTAGCTAATAAAAGCAAACTCACCAAACTAGCGGCCCTGTATAAAAAAGAAATCTTCCTAGCAAAACGTACCTCCTTTGACTCCATTATCTCCCAAGCCAGCTCAAACACGAAGGAACTATTCTCTATTCTGAAAGTAGAAACCCCCACAGCACCACCAGACACCTGCATTAAAGCCAAGAACTGGTGCACCGAAATCCAAAATGCCTTAGCCAACAAAATCGCTACTTTACAAAATAAAATATCTTGTAAAAAAGCATCCCTGAACAACCCTGCCTTATCCAAGCTACCCGAGAAGCAGACTACAAGCAAATATACCCGATTCAATTTCACCAAAGTGACAATACTCGAAGTTGAAAAAATCATCTTGTCCTTGAAGCCCTCTAATTGCCAGGGAGACCTATGTCCAGCACAGCTTATAAAAGACGCTTCCCGCGACCTCTCCCCATTTATCACAAAGCTAATCAATGCCTCCTTCTCCACTGGATCTATCCCAATCAATCTAAAACAATCCTGGGTACTACCATTACTAAAAAAACCTACACTTGACCCAGCTACCCCTACCAATTACAGACCCATAACAACTGTACCATTCCTCCTGAAAATCCTGGACAAGGTCGCCTATGTTCAAATACAGAAGCACCTGGAAGAACACCACCTGCTAGGAGCCAGACAATCAGGCTTCCGACCCCAACATGGGACTGAGACAGCTCTTATCGACCTTAAATCACAGATCGACCTGCTCAGAGACAATGGCCAAGCAGCCTTACTCCTCCTCCTCGACCTCTCTGCAGCATTCGACCTGGTCGACCACTCGGTCCTATGCACTCACCTACACACGGCCGTCCACTTCTCCCCTGAGGCCATTACATGGATTAGATCTTTCCTCGATGGCAGAACCATGAGGGTTTTTTCACCCACAGATGCTGCAGACCCCATACCCATCACCTGTGGCGTACCACAGGGCTCCTGTGTCTCCCCTACACTATATAACATATTTACCAAGCCCCTTTTCGATGATCTGGATCATCTCGGTATCACCTACACTAACTATGCAGATGATACCCAGATCCTCCTTACGCTTTCTGAAGATTATGGAAAGGATTTGGCCTTGGTGAATAGGGTTTACATCATCATCCAGGCACAGGATGGCCACTCATGGACTATGCCTGAATGATGATAAAACTGAACTTATCACCTTGGGCACCACTGCCAGCCTAAATAAATTAAGCCCAGCCTACTCATCCTTCATGATCGATGGCAACACGATCAACGTGGGACACAAAGTCAAAACATTGGGCTTCTACCTTGATTCCAACTTCTCCTTCAACAGACAGGTGAACTCACTAGCCTCCTCCACGGCTCACATGTGTAAATTGATCTGTGCAGCCAAACCTTTTCTATCCGATACCAGCTGCCTGACCCTGGCCAGAGCCCTCATACTATCCCGCTTAGACTACTGTAACACGCTTTATCTTGGGTCATCCAAAGCCACCACCAGCAAACTACAAATCCTCCAGAATAATGCACTCAGAGCGGCACTGGGCATCTCCAGAAGAGACCACATCACAGCACACAGCCAGCAGAACTAGACCCCTATCACAGACAAAATCTCCCGAAAAACTGCTTCACTCACCCACAAGTCCCTCAATAACACGGCCCCCATCTACCTGATCGACAGATTTCACAGACAGACATCCTTGAGACCGACAAGGACAGCACATAGAGACTGCCTCTCCGTCCCTAACTACAAACGCTCTACCATAGGAGGCAACAGCTTCCCAGTGAAAGCGGCTAAACTATGGAACTCCCTACCACCCACTCTTAGAATGGACTTACCCTAACAAAATTTCCGTTCCAAGATGATGTCTTGGCTGAAGACAGCCGCTGTCTAAACAAACTGAGCTAGGATCTGCTCCTCCCTCTTGTCACTTGGACATACCGGACACACAATTGTTAACTGTATATATGTATATATTCCTGCTTTTCTTCCATTATTACTGTGTATATGCCATGTATATATTTTATTGTCTGCAACTAAGCTTCGAAAATTCCTGTATCTGCTGCACCCTGTTACCCTAGGGTATTCCGGCGCATTACAAATAATAAACAAACAAACAATAAAAGAGGTCCTGGCATAAAAGTATACTAGACCATTTCAAGTTCATGAAGATAGGAAGCACCGGCAGGAGAGTATACCAGGCATGTACAAGTGGATGAAGAATAAGAAGTCCTCGAAGGAAAGTATATCAGGCAGCCACAAGGGTGAAGATACAAGACGCCCCGGCAGGAGAGTATACAGAGTAATTTGCAAATGTGTGAAACCAAGTAGTCCTAAAAAGGATGTTAGGACTGTGGAAGCCAGACATACAAGAGCAAGACGCTGGCCACAGCACTTTGAAGTGACTGGAACCTTAGAACTGAGGGTGAGTAACAGTACCACTGTGGGCCCAATGAAACACGGAATTGTCAAAACGACTTGTGATAATAAAGCAGAATCCACAGGAAGGGAAGTCACCCTCTGGAACAAGGATTCCTTATCTCTGAAGAACATTTTGAGTTGAAACTACTTCTAGTTTCTTTATGAACACTTTTTCCAAAAGCATCAAAGGTTAAAGACATTTCCCTTTTCAGCTATTTCTTTGGTTTATAGTGTGAGAGTCAGAGTAGAACATTTGGCCACACGGACTGCTTTCTTTTGACATCCTGACAGACTGATACTGGGTTTTGGTTAGGTTCAGGAAAATCCTCTTAGAGCAGAGGCAGAGAGACCTTTTTGCAAATCCGTTTGTTTTAATAAAAGTTTATAACCAAAATCCATGGCTAACTTGTGTCAGAGTTCCTTTCCTGACTCTTCACAACTATACAAGAAGGAGATTGTAAAGGCTACAAAATCATACTACCGACATCAGATTGAATCAGCTCCCAATATAGCTCAGAGGGTATTTGCAGTGGTAAATGAGATCTGCAACCAATCAGACAACCTCTACAGTTCTTTTGCAATTCCTGGCTGAGCAACTGGGTAATCATTTCACACCCAAAAGTGAGGTAATCAGGAATGATTTACACATTGCTAACTCCAACGGTTGCCACTTGCAAGTTCAAACAAATCGTAACAACAATTCATAACATACTTGATTCCTTTAATCATTTAGACAGTCATGGGGCCTCATTACAAGTTTGCCAGTCTGGAAACAACGGTGCTGGTAAGCTTACCGGCACCATTGTTTCCGGACCGACAAACTACTAGTATGCCTGCCGGAGCTGCTCTGCCCAACAGGTCGAACCCTAACGGTGCCAGTGCTTCCGTGTTCTCGACTGCCATAGAGTCCCATTGGACTCTATGGGAATGGGGAATTACAATTTACCGGCGCCTGACTTTCCGGACTGCCGGGGTTCTAATCACCCAGTGTTACCGTCAAGCCAGGCACCGGTATAATGTACAAGTCCGGCGGCAACCCATCGGTAGCACTGGCAGGGTTACTGACAGATTTGTAATGAGACCCATGGTCTTATATACCTCTTTCCTCTACGAAATGTTCAGACTCTCTAAATGATATGCTACCTCCTGCAGTGTCTCGTAGGCAATGTCTAGAGCTACTCGTGAGTCACGAAAGACTGGACATTGCAGCGCTATATCGCTAGGAAGACTGATCACGGCCAATCACTGCATGAACCATTGAATAGTGGTTAACCTTGCACTAACAAAGAACTAACCCCAATACGCTAATGAAAACAACAAAGAGTTTGGATAGTTACGCTGATGAAAACAACAAAGAGTTTGGATAGTTGATGTGCGTAAAGCAACTTTACGAACTACCCTTACTTGATGAATCATGCCTGGTCACCTACAGGACCAGTGAATAGCCTATTTAATAGGCATTTGACACACCACTACGAGCTAAAGACAGACAGGTGGGAACTTGTATTATCAATACAGAGAAACTAAAGCAAAGATGACAATTAATTGTCCAACGCTTAAATATATTGTCTTGTGATCATCTCTCTTCTTTTTACAAAATAAGTGTTGCTCATGTAATATAGTATCGAAAATCCCCTAAAGAAGTTATAAAAATATTTTATACATGTACAAAGAGAACGAAACATGTCGGGTCTGCCTACAAGCTATATGGTGATAGCTTAGTCTTAACAGAATCATTCCTTACATTAAACAAATTAGAGAGGCTACATACAATTTATAAAGTGTCTATCATACAACAATGAATGAATAATTTTGTTGTACCTCGATACTTGATGCACAAGTCACTTTTTGGGACACACTTGTCACTTTGTTAAATTTGAAATGAGATGTTTTATATAAAAAAAGAAGTCCATACTTATTAAAGATTTTTTTTTTTAAATGTTAAGGTGGTTGCCTGTGATTGATCAATTCCATACGTTTAGTAATACCTGTTGTGTACTGATGAGACTGTACTTTAAAAATGTCTGAGTACGTTGCATAATTAATGTGTATGCCAGAAGGGTCTATTTTGTAATAGTATTTTGTCAGGGAGGACCTTTTCTGTTATGAAAACCCCTGAAGTCTCTCCCAAGTTTAGAGTGGTCCTCTCAGTTAAGCTTCAATAACAGTATCTACTTTGGACTTCTACAATTCCTGATCTCTAGACTGCAGCGAGCGCGAAATGCTGCAGCCAGAACTCTATTGAAATGGAATAAGCAAGATCACATTACCCTGGCATTGTTCCTCACTACATTGGCTCCTTGTAAACAAATTGAATCATATTCAAGAGCATGTACCTGGTTTTTAAAAGCCTTTAATATCCTAACTCTAATCCAGTTTCTAATAAACTGAGCTTGTATACATTTACTCAATCTTTAAGATCTAACCAGAACAGAAAGCTCATCATACCTAGATATCGGAAAGAAAGGCAGGGGGACATTCTTTTAAGATTCACAAAGCTAAAATCTGCAACACCTTACCATTGCCACTTCATAGAGAGTCTAATCTATTGACTTTCCGGAAGCAAATTAAAACCTTCCCTTTGAATCTGACTTATGCCAACGTTGCTCACGATTCCTACAACACATCCACTCCATAGCGCCATTATGATACCTTGGGTGATCACTGCACTTCATAAAACACCATGTAACATAACATTTAAAATAAGGGAGTAAAGCAGGGGTTTTGAAGCCCACACTATTTTCATTGTATATAAACTATATAGCTGTTGCCATTGAACCTCTTGAAGCCGATGTCCCCCGTCCTGGGTGGTGAGAAGATTGGTACTGTATTATTTGCAGACAACGCAGTACTAATTTCCAACACCCAAACAGGTCTCCATAAACAGTTCATGCTCCTTGCCAACATCTGTAGAGCAAAAGGTCTGGAAATTAATTATAGAAAAAATAAGACCATGATGTGCCACGGAAATAGAAGATCAAAAAAGATGAAGGCTAGACAAGCTTCATTATACAATCCCAGAGTTATGGGGACAATGTGACACCACTACTTTAACTGTCTTAGAAAATAAGATTTTTAAAGGTTTATTAGGCCTCCCTCTATCTACTCCCAGTAGAGTTTTGCACTTTGAACTAAAATGAATACAATTTGATGAGCTGGTTAAACTGAAACCCATTCACTATTGGATTAAATTATGGGTCCATCCCAATGTAATAAAATAAAGATGCAATGTCTGTGATGACAATAGGCCAACATAAGGACTTGTCTAACCCAAAACCCATTAAAAAACGCGACAAAAAGTGAAATAAATCTACCAAGCTTGGGCAGAGGCGCAACACTGGAAAAAAGGCATAGAAAAAAAGTCTATCAGAGTACCAAATGATAAAAACTAACACACAGTTTAGAGAACTTGATGAAAGGTGGCCACAAAATGCATGCATGCTATTTATTAAACTGAGGTTTGGCACATTGCCAGTTATCACTGTTTTTAAATCATGGATTCCTGAACTTTCTGCATTGTGCCCAGAATGAGGCACAATGCAGAAGAGTCTGTCCAACATTTTATGTTTGTGTCCTTTGTGACGAATCCAGGGAATTCATCCCCTCTCCCCAAGGAGGAGTCACCCCTTTTGGGACAAGGGAGGTGAGCCTTAACACTCCCTAGTGGGCAAAGCAAGCGGGTGCCACGTAATGCAAAATGATGCAGTTCGCATATTAAGAAAACGAAACAGAGATCACATATCAGCAGGAAGAAAGGAGTTACACTGGCTTAGAATAGAGGATAGAGTCAAGTTTAAGGCTACAACGATAATCCACAGATGCCTTTTTGGAGAGGCGCCGACCTATTTCAAAAAACAACTCTCAATGTACGCACCCCAGAGATGTCCAAGATCAGCAGACGCAGGTCTCCTGAACATACCCGATGTAAAACTGGCATCTGGACGAGGCAGATCTTTTCCAGTAAAGGCTGCTAATTATTGGAATAAGCTACCTGCTGCCCTGAGACAAGAGGGAAACTACCTTAGTTTCAGGAAAGCACTTAAAACGCTCTTATTCCAATAATGTTTAAAGAATTTATGGTATCTTTCAGGCTCTGCCAGGGCACTAAGAATCTGGAAAGTTTTCCATATCTGTGAATTTCACATTACCGGTTTCTCTGCGCCCTGATGCCTGTGGGCTTTCTGTGCATTATAAGCTCATAGACATAGACATTAGAGGATAGGAAATCCACAGAAAGGGATACAAGTTATCCTCCCTTCTATCAAGATCCCACTATCTTGTTGGCTATATGGGAGTTACACTGTGCAAGAACTTGAAACTTCCTGTGCAAATGGCTGGTATGGTTTCTGACCTTCTGCATTCACCTTCCTCGCTGGGAATGAGAGAACGGTGGATAGTCCCACCCCCCTGCACTGGGAGAGATAAAGAACAAATTATATTGGAACAGGAAGAGAAGACCGAGGAGCAACAGAAGCCCGCACACCTGCTCAAGGAGAAGAAAAGGGGAGCATACACCAGGTGTGAGAGACCAAGCAACGGCCAAACGGGTGGAATGCTCACCAGCCCCGAGGGTACACCAACCAGAAACATCCTCCTCAGGAGACTGTCGAGCAGTGGAAGCTGCCCAAGAAACAGACACTTGGTGCACTGACAAGCCAATGCTGAAGTCCCTCAGGAAGAGGGCAATATCCACCCAACACGGGCATCATGGGAAAGCCGAAGTGACGGTGCCACGTCAGCCGAACTCACTGAATCACCAGTTGAGCACCAGCAGGAATACGTTGGAGGATCATCCAATCGAAAGAACGTTACCAGTTGGTAAGTAACTTGTTCTTCGAGTGGATTGTGTCCTCCAACATATTCCTCATCTTAAATAGACTCCCAAAGGAGTATGGACAATTCTCTCAAAGAGGGAGTAGATTTTTTGATACCCTCAAATGGCTGAATATAGTCCTGCTTTACCAAAATTCAGCTCCTTAGACTGGGAAGCATCCAGATTATAGAATTCTGAAAATGTATGCGGCGACGAACAGGTTGCTGCTTCACAAATGGATTTTATGGGAACACCTCTTTGAAGGGCTTTCGAAGAGGTGATGCCTCTGCTAGAATGGGCCCTTAAGCCCTCTGGTGGGTCTTTCCCTGCTAATCTGTAGCATTCCAAAATGCAAAGCACAATCCAACGTGATCTGGTTTGCTTTGACACCGATTGACCCAATTTTCTTCCGGTGCAGCCAATGAAAAGTTGAATATTCATTCTAAGCTTGGAGAGCCTAGAGATGTAAAAGCTTAGAGCTCTTTTCGGATCCAACCTATGCCATCTTTCCTCCTCCTTACTAGGATGAGGTGGAGGGTAGAATGCGGGTAGAACAATTTTCTGATTTAGATGAAAATCTTACACAACTTTAGGCAAAAATGAGGGTGTAGCCCTCAATACCACTCTGTCCCTGCGGAACACAGTATAGGGTGGCCCAGAAGACAGTGCCTGCAATTCGCTCACTCTTCCTGCAGATGTTAAAGCAACTAGAAAAGCAGTTTTCCATGTCAGTAATCTTAATGGACAAGTGTGCAAGGGTTCAAAAGGGGCACACATCAAGAATTTTAGAACCAGATTGAGATCCCAAATTGGTACTTGGAAAGGATAAGGAGGAAACACATTGGTGAGTCCTTTTAAGAATTGTACTACTAAAGGAATTTTGAAATAGGAGCATTCTTCCGACAAGCGCTTGAAGATGGAAAGCGCTGCAGGATAACCTTTTATGGTCCCCACATTTAGACCTCTATGTGCTAGGGACAAGAGGTAGGAGAGTACTTCCGGAATAGAACATAGAAAAGGATCAACATTCTTTTCTCTGCACCAGTTGCAAAACTTTTTCCAACGGCAACGGTATAGAGATTTTGTAGCTGGTCTTCTTGACGAAAGCAACACCTCCATGACTTCATCTGGAAGGTCCCAATCCTTGTATCTCAGCCTTTCAGATACCAAGCGTGAAGGTTGAGAATCTTGACCTCTGGATGGAGAACCTGACCCTCCATTTGAGAGAGAAGGTCCTCTCTCTGAGGAAGACGTACCGGGAGACAGATGGACATGTCTAGAAGGTCCGGTTACCACATTCTCCTGGCCCCATTCCGGGCCAATTAGGATCATGCGGTTTCTGAACCGTATGAGTCTCCTGATGACCTAAGGAATGACGGGAATCGGAGGGAACGTGTATAGTAGTGGGAAGTTCCACTCCACCACGAACGCGTCTCCTAGGGCTCCTCTCTGAGGAAATTCCCTTGAGCAATACCTTTCGCACTTCCGGTTGATTCCGGTCGCAAACAGGTCTACTTGAGGGGTTCCCCAAAGGACGAAGATCTCCTGAATGACTTCCTGAGCCAGTTCCCATTCGTGGGACACCGTGCTCTGCCTGCTCAGAGCGTCTGCCGTCATATTCTCCTCCCCGGCTAGATGGACTGCCGTTAAGGAGATTCCTTCTTGAATTGCCCAATACCAGAGCTGCATTGCCTCTCTGCACAGAGGTAATGACCCTTCACCTCCTCTCCTGTTTAGATAGTGCATGACCACTGTGTTGTCCGCCAATATTAGGACATGTATTCCCCTGACAGATGGCAGAAAAACCTTAAGCACTAGTCTGATTGCTCTCAGCTCTAAAAGGTTGATGTAGTTTGGACTCCGATGGAGACTAGCGACCGCTGATTGTCAGATCGTTGGCATGAGCTCCCCACCCCATGAGTGAGGCGTCCGTCACTACTGTAACCTGCGGCCATGACTGCCAAAACTGTTCCCCTTTTAGGATATTCTCTGTGCAATTCCACCACAGAAGATCCTGCCGAACCTTGTTCGGAATTTGAAGGCAATCCATCATTTGACCTGAGAACTGGGACCATTGAGTCTTTAGAGCCCATTGAAGGGATTTCATCCTCAGGCGTGCTTCTGGCACTAGGAAGAAGCAGGATGCCATGAGGCCGAGTAACCTTAAGAAGTCGTAGGCCTGGAGATTTTGGGCATTTTGGAATTTGGAAACCATCTGAAGAATGTCTTGAGCCCTTGACCTAGAAGGCAAGCTCTTTCCCAAGGATGTGTCTAATACAGCTCCTATGTACTGGAGCTGTTGGGAAGGTGTCATTTGTGACTTCTTGAAATTGAGGGAGAAGCCCAGTCTGTGGAGGAAGTTGCAGGTGACTTTCAGATCTAGTGCTTGTTCGGCAAACTCAACCAATCATCCAGGTAGGGGTAAACGTGAATTCCGCCGCTCCTGAAGTGCACTGCCACCACCATCAACTTGGTGAAGACCCTCGGGTGGAGGTCAATCTGAATGTCAGGACTCGAAACTGATAGTGTGAGTCGCCAACTACGAACCTCAGGTATTTTCTGTGCTTGAGGTGAAATGGCACATGAAAATAAGCATCCTGGAGGTCCAATGACACCAACCAATCTTGAAGTTGGAGGGCCTGAAGGAACTGAGAAAGAGTGACCATCTTGAACTTGTCCCTCCTGAGGAACTTGTTCAAGTCCAAGATGGGTCTCAGTCCTCCGTCCTTTTTGGGAATCAGGAAATACGGGGAGCATCATCCCTTGTTCCTCTCCACTACAGGTACTGGCTCTAAAGCACCTTTCTCCAGCAGGGTTAGAACTTCCTGCTGTAGGAGCGCGTCTGAAAACTTCAAAGGATGTCTCCCTGGTAGATTGCTTTGAGGTTGCGTACAAAAAGGAAGGCAGTAACCTTAGGCTATTATTTCTAGAGCCCAAATATCTGAAGTAATGGCTCGCCATTCTTGCAGATGCTGTGACAGCCTGCCTCCCACAGGTGTCTTGTGATGCCTCAAAGTGGTTTTGTGGCGGTTGCTGTAGCCGATGATGGCAAAGAGGATGCAGCAGGAGCTGGCATTGCATGTTTTCCTCGTCCACCGCAAGTGGCCTTTTTCTGGCCCCTTTGACAGGCCATTCCTCTCGCCTTTCCATATGAGGAGTAGCAACGATTGGATCGTCCCCTCCAAGATTGTCCAGGCGCATGAAAAGGCTGAGGTTGCCTAATAGCAGCTCCTAAAGATTTAGCAGCTGCTTTTGGGGTCTGCAACCTCTCAAGGCTCTCGTCAGCCTTGCTGCCAAAAAGGTGAGACCCGTCAAAGGGCATGTTCAAAAGGCAGTTATGTACGTCTTGTGCGAAACCCGACATCCGTAACCACGCAAATCTGCATATTACAGTGCTAGTACCCATGGACCTGCTCGCACTATCTACAGTGTCCAATCCAGATTCAAGGGATTCCTGCATGGCTTCCTTTCCATCTCTAACAATGGCTAGGAATCTTTCCCTTTCATCCACTTCTGGTATGTGCTCCGCCGCCATTGCAATGCACCCCCGCAGAGTGTATGAAAACTTTGCCAAGGCACATGTGGAGTTGGCTGATTTTAACGCCATACACCCAGCTGAAAATACCTTACGTGCCCAGCCATCCACACGCTTATCGTGCCTGTCCGGAGGGATAGAAGGGTACGCCATTTTATTTGAAGCTATGGCTGCCTGGAACACCAGACTTTCGGGAGTGGGATGTGTAGACAGATAGGCGGGGTCGCTACTTTCAGGGCGAAATTTTAAGTAAGGGATTTATTCAGTGGAGGAATAGAATCCGGAGTCTCCCAATTTTTGGCCACCCTATTTTGCAAGGCTACATGGAAGGGTAGGACTGAATCTTCGGTGGGACCTTGGTCCAATATATCAGTCAAATCATCCAGGATGAATTGGGTTGGTGGTCTAGCCCATCCTAAATAATCAACCACTTTTTTCATTAGTTGACGGTATGAGGGACTGGCATGCTCTCCTGGTTCTGGCCTGCCAAAATCTCTTACAGGAGATGTATCAATGCCATTTGCATTATGTAAGGATTCCACCAGGTCCCTCATCCTGCTTTATTCCGAAATCAGGCATTCTGGGACATTTGGTGTATCATATTCCAGTCCAAAAGTCACTTTCTCATCAGATCTCTCCTGCTCCTCAAAAATTGCGGTCAAGGACTTGAAAAATTCCTTTCTAGGAAGAGGTTTAAAAACCTTTTCTGGGAAAGGCCAAGGAGGTGTGTTAGTGGACCATGAAGTTCTTACAGGCTCTGCAGCCTTCACTTCTGGTCGAGTTGGTTGAACTGGAGCCTTTGGAACCTTTGGGGCTTCGGGGCGTCGATGGCGTTGATGGTGCCGACGGAATAGTGGTCGTCGACGGTGTCGACTTCGAGGGCATTGAGGCGCTCTTCGAAGATTTGCCCTTCGAGGTGTGTCGGGTTTTGGACGGCGTCGGTGACCTCGAGCGGTTGACTTGACTTGAGCGGTCTTTTTCACTCTGCGTCCTGGAAGGTTCTCGATCCTTCCTTCTCCGATCACCCGGGGTCGAGGATGCTCCCGGGCAGCTTACGGAGAAGGCGCGGACCCAGGCTTCGCTTTTTCGAACACCTCCATCATTTTAATTCTGAATGCTTCCCACTCTTCGGAGGAAGAATGTTTTGTGGGGCATTTCATTCTTTTTGGAGATTCGTCAGAGGATGAGGTGGAGGGGGACCTGTAGCGTCTTGTCTTCGATTTCTTTGTCGAAGACGACGAGCGATGGGAATCGCTTCGGGAGCTGGACCGATGCCTTTCGCGTCAAGGAGATTTCTCCTCACAGGACCTCGACTCAATGCTAGAGATTATTCCATCGGATTTACGACCTACCTGTAATTTTCCCTTCCTCTCTCTCAAGGCCTTCCCCGTCATCGCCTGACACTTCGTACAGGCCTCCATGCCGTGGCCTTCCCCGAGACACCACAGACATTCTCGATGCGGGTCCGTGATAGACATTTTCGAACCGCAAGATTTACATTTTTTGAAACCCGATCGCGGGGTCGTAGTCTGTGTCGATGACGAGGACGTATCTATATTCTCTAATAATATTCACTGCGTCATAGAACTCGAGGCGCGCCGAATCTCCGAAGCAACATGTACCGTGGAAAAAAGGAACTGAGGCCAACGGGTGCCGTGCGTGCTACTTGTACGTCACCCTCGACGGAGGCCTTCAAGGGACCATCAACTCGACGACATCGACGCATGGCGCCCTCTGCTGAAATTTTTTGCCGAAGCAGCTAAAGCTGGATGGAATACATCTAAGATGAGGAATACGTTGGAGGACACAATCCATTTGAAAGTGTATTTACTGGAACCGTGCCAAGGAGAGAAAGAGAATTGAAAAGACAGTCAGTGTGCTAGGTTGGACTGTTACTTGGGGCGCGTTGCCCCTATTGTGAAAGATACACTAGGGTGGGGGTCAGAAACCAGCCACTGTTCTTTTGCTTGGACCAGGGTCCTAAATGTCCTTTTGTTAAATGTATATTTTTCTTTTGTAGTGGTAGGAAATCAGGTTAGCATAAGATTCTAGACAGGGTGCTTTTCTGTCAACCTGATAGGTTTTCCTTTATAGAGCAGGGCAGAGAATCTAAGACTTAGGGAAAGCTTAGGCCTTGTAATTTATTATAAAGAAACATCCGGTCAAAACGCCACCCTGCCCCAATCTCCAGATTCTGATCTACCACACCTTTCTATAAAGACATACAGAAATTGAAAATATGTTTAAATAATCATCAAGTGAGGACTTAAGCAGAGGCCGAAGCCTCTGCACATATATAATGAATCCTGAGGTGGTATAGGCAGCATTATTATTTTTAAAAGCTGGTGACGCAGGTATACACTGCTACATTGCTTTTAAGTAACGTCACACGACTTCATTATACATATATTTCTGATGATATCACATGATTACTGCAACTTTAACATTGGTAATACCATTAATATATCATTCAATCAATGTGTCTTTTAAAGTGTCATATGTGATTTTATTGCTTTTCAATTTATGTTCTGTGAGACGGGCATGGTGACAAGAGAGACAGACTCAGAAAACAAGATTTCAAAACCTTTCTTTAAAGTTTCAGGGGCGGTCTAATAACTACTCCTAGCTCTCAAGGGATGTTTCCCTGAAATGAGGCTTATATGGGCCGTCAGTGTCTGAAAGTCCAAATAAAAAGTCTGTCTGTGTCTAAACCTACGCTTGCCCTCACTCTATACCAAAATGTGTTAGGGGGTCTTTAGTCAAAAATGAAAAGTAGTGGTTCAACAGACAAATAAGTAAACCAGGATTGGTTTCCGGTGGCTTCCTTGCCAGGCGTGGTTTAAGATTATCAAAATTAGTTAAATCAAACAGGGTTGCTTGCAGGAACTTCGCCACAGGCAGGGGTGTTGCTAGGTCTGGAAAAAATCCGGGGCTATGCTAATTTTGGGACTGTCGAGACTCGGGGCTAGCTAGCCTTTTTGGTTGTAACCCCTCCGCTTCTATAAGTCCCTTGGGATTCGCTTCCCCAAGCTTCAGTCCCATCAGTACTATAAAGCAAACTAGTAAGTTTCCAACTTAGCCAGGCCTCTCAGGGTTCCCTTTCCCAAGCACAGGCCTCTTCCAACTTTAAACACAAAACAAAATAGATCAGAGTCCCCTTTTAGGTTCCTCAGGGTGCCCTTCCCCAAGTTTAGGCTCCTCTAACTCCTAATACAAAGTCAGCTGATCAGGATATGCTTTTTGTCTTGTTAACAGCTTTTCTTACATACAATCTTCTCATGGGGTAGAATCAGAGGCTTTCAAAAACACCAGGCTCTTTGCTTTTCCTCAGCGCGACCACTCTGACCCCTTTGCCCCGAACTGTATTTCTTACTTGCACTTTCCTTGGTACCTTTTATCTTCAGGTATTTATTGTGCACACTTGCATTGTCTTTTATTGCTTTCATTTTTGGGTGCACACTTGCTCTGTTCTTTTCTACCCTATGCTCCTTCTGTGCCTCTTGCACTTTCCTGCGAGTGTGTGCTTCTTTTACACTTCTGTTTTATTTACTTTGGTCTTTGGCTGTGCCCACTTGCACGTCTTTTCCTTTGCCGTGGATCCTTGGACCTTTAATATTATCACTTTCCTTCTCTGTGATCGCTTGCCTTCTCTTGACTTTCTTGTGCGCCCTTGTACTTTTCCCTTTGCTTCTGGCCGCTTTTAACTTTATATCCAGGCTGCGTGCCCTTTCTTTTAAGATCGGTTTACTTTCTGTCCTCTTATTTCCGCGCACCATTTAATTGCTTTCTTTCTTTCTTTCTACTTTCTGTTTCCTGCTTTCCGCTTCGTGCCGTTTAATCAATGTAGCTTTTTCTACACTTCCCGTTGCAGCCACCCACATGCGCCAAGTTTCACTCTCTCTGTCATGCGAAACCCACCGGGTAGCGTAGCGCTTGGTCTCTATGGGAGGCTCTAGGTCGAGGTCAGGGTCTCGCCACCTGCCCCTCAGACTTCCTTGGGCCCGGCACACTGCCCAAGGGCACGAGAACTTGCACGGACTATGCCAGAAGGGTCACAGTTGCCTCGCTCCGGCTCTTAGGAGACTCGGCTCCCCAACCACGCTGCAGCACTCCTCACGGACCGGGCCAGCATTGCAGCACGCCAGATTTGCTTCGGATCCTCCTTCCTGCAGCTCCCAGCTTCATGGTTTCTCTGGTCCAAAATGCTTCTCCAGCTCGCTCATCCATCTGTGTTAAACCACACCCTTTATAGTGAAAAACCCAGTCAAGTGGAATCAGGTGTAAATGGTCACTATTAAATGCCTTGCACTGCCTGACTCTTAGCGGGACAACACGTTCTTTCTAGGGTAGGTTGCCCTTACTTTCCCCATGTTATTCCTATGGATAATCTTTACTGATCTTAGATGCCTTTTTCTCGTCTCAGTATTTGTTGGAAATGGGGAGGGGGAGATAGGGTGAGATTGGAAATACCACACAAAGGCTGAGGGAGAGTAGGCGTGGGTATTTTTGGGACTGGTGGAATACCATGGCTCACCCTTCGGCATCCTCCTCCCAATCTCTAGTAACTCTCCACTCAGATGATCCTCCCTCGCTTGTCCATCCCCAGGGTCGGGATCCAAAAGTGATGGACCTTTCCTGGCCACCTGAATAGAAGATCCAGAGGGAGCGGGTGGGAGAATACCATCAGGTTTCTCACAGTTGGTAATGTGAAAATTGTATTTTATATGTGGTTTTATGACTTTGGTCGAAATAAACTGAATTAAACTGAAATGTATTTCAAAATGCAGTACTTACGAACAACATTGGGCTGGTGGCAAGAATGATAAGGCATACCCTTCTTAATTCATTACAGTTTCTGTTCTCTTTGTTAGGATTCAGTTGCGCATACATTGCATCTTGGCATTACTTTGACTACCCCTTTCATCCAAATGCATTTTTATTCCAAAGCTGTGGCAAGGATAACTTTCTCAAGGATTTGAGAATGGTGGGGCAGGAGATACAGGTCTGTAGAAAGATAGATAAAAGGTATCTACAACTCATGACCTTCTACCACAATACCTTTAACTATTTCCTAAACCTCAATATCGTAGTCATTTTCTTTTTATTTTTTTTCCAAATCTTTTTTTATTTGGTTTTATACATACAGTTTAAGCAGTGCCTCTTAACAAAGCATTACTTAAAGCTTATCTGGGGACTATAAGTGAGAGAGGAAAGAAAAGAAATAAAATCGAACGGCATGAAACAACAAACCTAATTCAAATAACAGACAGAGTCTTTGGGGGAGGAAGCCGTCATGGGAAGCGGGAGGTTGCAGTCTACACAGTTGGTTTAGTTCTTCCGGAGGGACAACATAGTCCTCTTTCTCGACCAGGGCCTATGGCTGCAGGGGTTCATTCCCTAGTAGGTGGACTGCACTGAAGCCTGCGATTTCGCATTGACTGCGTTGGCCCACTATTTTGTGCTCCTCGGGCTGTCCTTTTAGGCTTGGTTGCCCATCCATCGCAGGGTCGGGGGTTGTCTAGCCACTCCTGGGAATTTCTGTATGTAGTCCAAGAAATGGGCCAATGTCTGGGCGCACTTGGCTATATTCCCGAATCTGATGGCTGTGATTTTCTCTGCCGCAACTATTTCCCAGCACTTAGACCACCACATATGTGTGGCTGGGCCTTCAGGGTTTTTCCAGAGTCTGGCGATGGAAATCTTTGTGGCCTTTAGGAGGTGGGAGCATAAGTCTGCCATGCAGCCTGTTAAGGGGAATTGGCCCTCACCGGTGGCTCCAAGGAGGACGATTCCCGGGTCCCATGGGATCGTGAGACCCGTTATTAGTTTGATTTGTTCAAGGATCGTTTCCCAGAATAGAGTGGTCTTCGGGCAAGTCAAGAGTAGGTGAAACAATGAGCCTGTGTCCTGGCATCCTCTCCAGCATTGTGGTGGGATGGCCGGATTGCATTTGTGATGATTTCTGGGGTGCGGTACCACCTATAGCACACTCTGAATGTGCCTTCTTTATTTGTTATGCATTTTGAGCTTCTGCTCGCGCGGGTCCATATGTGGTTCCATTCTTCCTGTTCAATAGTTTTGCCAATGCCTTTCTCCCATTTTAACATGTAGGGCTCTTTTTTAGCCGGGTCTGATCTATCTAATAGTTTGTATAGTGTCAATATTTTCCCTTTGGGCGGGTTCGCGGTCAGTGTTCTTTCCAGGGCTGTTAGGTATCTACTTCCATATTTCTTGACGAGTGCGCTAGATAGCCAGTGCCTTAGTTGAGTGTACCTGAACCTTTCCGATTCTGGCACCTGAAATTAGGTTTTACAGGCCTCAAGTTCAAGGGATTGCCATTTTCGAAGAAGTCGGTTATGGTCATTCGTCCGCCTTCTCGCCATTTGGTGAAACTATTTGGTATGGCGCCAGTAGAGAAGTCCGGGTTGCCTCAGATTGGTGTGACTGGGCCCATTGAGCTCCTGCATTTCCATAGGCGAGCTGCCTTCTTCCAGCATGTCACTGTATTCTTAGTCGCTGACAGTGGACCTGGGTCCCGGTCGTTTTTGAGCTCTTTCATGTGAGGTAGTGCCTCGATTGGGGACGTGCACCAGTCTTCTTCCAGTTTCAGCCATCTGGGCCGATTAGTAGTAGTTTTCTAGGCAAAGGCTTGGGAAAGCTGAGCTGCGAGGCAGTACCTGTTCACACCTGGGACACCCAGGCCACCCACCACCGGGTTGCAGAGCATAATACGTCTTGGGATTCGCGCCTTCTTACCTTCCCAGACGTATTTTAGAATGTCCCCCTGCAGTTTGATGATAGCTTTGTTTCTGAAGGGTATTGGAAGGGCTAGGCACAAGTACAGAAGTCTCGGGGTCAGATTCATCTTCAGTGCTGTGATACGACCGAACCACGAGATTTCCTGCGTTCGCCAGCGTCTTAGGTCCCCTCTTAACTCTTTGATTAGCGGTGAAAAGTTTGCTTTATACAGTTTTTCGGTGGAGCTTGTGATCTTGACCCCTAAGTAACTTATCTGGGATTTGGCCCATGGGATTGAATATACAGCCTGTAGTTCCTCCTTGAGACTTTCCGGAACGTTAATGCCCATTGCTGTGGATTCCGTCACATTTACTGTGAACCCGGAGACTTTTTTGAACTGTTCCAGCTCTCGCCGTATAAGGCCGCTTTGTACGATTCTCCCTTGAATTCCAGGCCGTGGATTGTCGGATTGCCGTAAGACCTGCTGGCGAATGGCTCCATGGAAAGCGCGAACACGAGGGAGGAGAAGGGACATCCTTGTCTGGTGCCTCTGGTGATAATGATTTTGTTTGATCTGGCCCCATTTAGCCTCAGGCAGGTGGATGGATGCTGGTAATTTGCTAGTGCCTATTTTATGAAGTTCGGATCCGAATCCATAGTGGAGTAGGGTTTCTTTTATATAGCCCCAG
Organism: Ambystoma mexicanum; assembly: GCF_040938575.1. NCBI lineage: Eukaryota > Metazoa > Chordata > Amphibia > Caudata > Ambystomatidae > Ambystoma > Ambystoma mexicanum. The sequence goes on from NC_090933.1 coordinate 1,191,922,434, forward strand.
TCCAGCTTATCAAACGCTGTGTGTGCGTCCAGCGAGAGGATTACCAGCTCTGATCCAGACCTGTTTGCCAATTTGGTGGCGTTTATGGTTCTTCGGATGTTATCCTGAGTATTTCATCCCGGAATGAAGCCAGTCTGGTCCGGGAGGATGATCTCTGGGAGGATGGGGGCTAGTCTGTTTGCCAAGATTTTTGCAAACAGTTTTGTGTCGTTATTTAGTAGGGCAATCGGTCTGTACGACGTGCATTGCGTAGGGTCCTTCCCGGGCTTCGGGATAAGGACCGTTGTTGACTACTCCATGGAGGCCGTGGTGGAGCCCATTATTAGAAACAACTTGAATAGGCTCGCTAACTGTGGCGCCAGGATGTAGGCAAACTTCTTATAGAATTAAGCTTAAAGCCCATCTGGGCCCGGGGTTGCATTTTTCAAGGAGCGAATCGTGTCCCCTACTTCCTCCGCCGAGATCGGGCGCTCCAGTGCTTGCAGCGATGAGTGAGGAGACGGCCTTGGGACTGTGGCCAGATATTTGGGTAGGGCCGTTGCATCTGTTGGGGGTCCGGACATTATCCCCTCATGGTGTCGGGTCATTAAGTCAAGTTTCTCCGTCTCTCTGTGGTGCAGGGTTCCCTCCTCGTCAGCCAGGCTTTGGATATGGTTCCTTGATTGCAACTTCTTCAGCTTATGCGCAAGGAGGTGGTTTGCTTTATTGCTATTGAGGTAATAGAATTGTTTGGTGTAGGTCAGGGCTCTGGCTACCCGGTCTGCTTGGTGCAGCTCCAGTGCCACTTTCACTCTTTTAAGTTCTCAACCTATGGATTTAGTGAACTGTTTTTTGAGATTGCTCTCCAATTCCACTACCTTTTTCTCCAGCCTGTTTTGGTGTAGCTGATTGTCGGCTGATTCCATCGCTACCCCTCTAATGACAGGCTTCATTGCGTCCCAGACTGTGGCTATTGGGGTATCTTGGGTTGAGTTCTCGTTAAAGTAGTTTATGAGCACCTCAGCGAGTTCAGCGCTGACCGCTATATCTGACAGGATCTGGTCTTGGAATTTCCATTGTCTTTGAGCGGGCTTCGGGAGTCCCTGCGCTCGGAGGTTTAGCGTGACTGGTGCATGGTCTGAGATGGTGATGTGCCCTATTTGGATGTCTTCCACACAAGGGCAGAGGGAGCTTGCGGCTAGTAGCAGGTCGATCCTCGAATATCCTTTGTGGACGTGAGAGAAGAAAGTGTAGTCCCTCTCACCCTGATTGCGGAATCTCCACGTGTCAATGGTTTCCATTTCCCTCAAGAATTCCGCCATGGCCAGGGCATTGGTAAATTCTTCCCTTGACGGGGGGAGTTTTTTGTCCCGGTTTGGGTCTGGAGAAAGGTTGAAGTCCCCCCAATCAGTAAGTGTCCTTTGGCAAATGCTGCTATGATTGGGAACAATTCGTGGATGAACTGTCCTTGTTGCAAGTTGGGAGTATATATTGCCAGTATGGTAATGGGCAGTTCCACCAGAAGACCCCTTAGGAGGCAGTATCGCCCTTCTGGGTACCTCTTTATTGTGCTCTGTGTTAGGGGCAAGCTGCCACTGAGTAAGATGGCCACTCCTCTCTTCTTTTGGTTTGCAGAGGCAAAGTAACGTTTCGGGTAGTGACGGAATTGAATTTCAGCTTCAATGAGATGAGTCTCTTGGAGGCAGGCAATGTCGGGCACGAGTTACGTAAGTCTGTGTGCCACTAGTTTACGCTTCCTTGGGGAATTCAAGCCTTGGACGTTCCAGGTCGTTATAGTGATTGTTTCAGCTTGGGATCCCATCGAGGAAAACTCGAGTGTCCTGATCTGGTGTCTCCCGTCGAGGTGTTTCCATCTCGTCTTGACTGCTTTTCTTCGGTAGTGTCTCTACGCCTCCATTTCCCCACCCCAAACCCGCCCAAATGGATAACAGGATTTCCGGAACAGCCTTCCGCCAACGGGGCAGGCGGCTGACCCAACGCACCAACTTTGATGGAGGCAACAGTGCCTCTTGAAATTCCGGTGAAACAGGATCGAGTTAAATCTCACTCATCTCCGGCTTCAGGACCATTGGGGTGCCGATGGGGCCGGGACCCCCCGAGAGCCGATGGGTGCAGGGGGGCAGAGCGTCATTCCCCGGGCCGGGCAGTTGGGAGGACTGAAGAGGCTTCTGAGTTCTTAGCCCTGCTGGGTTCATATTGATGCCACCCATTTTGTGTAAGATTTCGGGTAGGTGTGGGCTGCGGGCCTTGACAGAGCTAGGTATGTTCGAGGAGGGTATGCCTGCTCAGATGTTGATACTCTTGTTCTTAGTCGGGGGGGCCTCAGAGTCTGCAGCGTCTGTCGACCCGGGTCCAGGGGTTGGGTGGCTCCCGCCTCCCCTCTGCCCCGTGCTGGTTTGTCGGGTTCACCTGGTGCATCTTCTGGGTTCATAAAGCCCTCTGCTTCTATGAGGGAGAAGATGTGATGGATTCTGCCTTCCCAAGGGAAGGAAAGCGACGTGGGGAACCCCCAACGGTATGTGATCTTCCTTTTTTGGAGCCATTCTGTCAATGTTTTCCAGGTTTTTCTTTTGGATAGGGTGGCTGTGGCCAGGTCTCGGTAAAGGGATATTGCTGCATCTCGAAAGTGAAAACGGGGCGAACCTCTGGCTTCCCGCATGATCTCCTCTTTGATTTTATAGAATTGAACCCTTACTAGGACATCAGGGGGGGAGCCAGAGCTTAGCTTCGCTCTAGTTCAGTGCACTCTATCGAGTTCAAGCGGTGCTCCGCCTGGGAGGGTTAGGATGAAACGCAGGAGATCGTTCACGTAGGCCCCTAATTCCTCATCCGAGATGGCTGTGGGAATTCAACGAAGGCGGATATTATTGCGTTTGGATATATTTTCAGCATCTTCCTGCTTGACCTGCAGGGCTTCGCATCTGGCCTCTAGCGCCGCTAGTCTGTCCGCCCCCTCCAACATCTCGAAGTTTTGTGCGAATAGTGTGGTTTCTATTTCCTCCGTTCTGGTTTTGATTTCCCTCACAAGCTTGTCTAGGGTTGATATCTTGCCTTTTAGTTCTTCAGTCCCTTTTTGGTATTCCTTGGTTATCGCCGCCAGGAGGTCTTGAAGGTCTCCTTTCGTGATCTCTGCGTTGATTGGTCGCGGCTAGGTTCTGCACTCAGTCCCGGGTTTGTATCTTCGTTGCGCTCCCCTCTCTTTGCTTTTCCCCCCCCATCGTGGATGTTAGTAGGGTGGTGATGTCCGTTTGCTTCGTGGACTTGGGGTTTCTGGACATCCTGCCTGCTTATTTTTGGCGGCTTTCTCCAGACAGGCTTACGGTGCTGGTGTCCCGAGCTGTTCTAATGGGGCGTTCCTACGGTTTTCCGTTGTGGTGGGTTGCCTGCCCTGAGACTTAATTTTCCTGAGAGGAGGGTGCGGCTGCTTTCAGTGCTGGGGTACTCTGCGGGCATGCTGTGATAAAGGGGTCCCGAGGTTCTGGTGATAGGCAGTGGCTGTTGGATCGTCAAGGTGGGCACAGGGGCCCCCATTTCCCAGTCGCCTTTCGGGCTGTGTTAGTGCCAGGTGGGTAATCAGCCCCCCACCGTGGGTGTTTGTCAAGCAGGGTCAGCTGTCGCCCCCCTAGAAATCTTCTCTGGGTCACTTGGAAGTGCCGGGGTGTGCTATTAGCCTTGATTCGCTTCTGGGGAAAGGGTGAGGGGACTGGAGCTCCCAGCACTAACTGTAGCCAAAGCGGGGGAGGAGGGACGGAGGGCCTCGGCTCCAGGCACTTGGAGGTCGACAGTTGGGGGTGCGGCATGTGCCGTCCTACCTGGAGGCGCTTCTGCTGGCGTTGGTGGCTGCTAGGGCTCGACCGAAACCTCAGGGGCGCAGGGGGGGTCAGGCTGCGGGGCTCCGTTGCCACGTTTCCAGTCCCGCTCTTCGACCTCCGGCCCGCCAGAGGTTTCAGCTGACAGGGGGGGGTGCAGCTCCCGCTGATGGCGACGAGAAGAGGTAAGGGGGTGCTGGATCACTTTCCATGGCCCACTCTGGCGGAGCGTCTTAGGGCCGCTGGGTGTAGTGCACAGCTCTCCTTCAGCGTGCCCTGGGTGGTGGGTATGCTGTGGTGATGGGCCGCCCACCCTGAGTCTTAGCTTGCCTCTGAGGGGCCCAACCGCTGAATGGAGCTGGATTCACCACAGTTGTTGGAGTGGCTTCTGTGTAGGGCCCCCTTAGCATATTGTGGCTGATCTGGTGTGTGGGGGCCCGGCCGCCTATGTGCTGGGTGGGCCCTAATCCCACCTCACCTTAAGACCGCACTGCTGGCCGAGGTGCTACTGGTCTCAGGGTGCTCGGCTGCGGGGCCTTGCTGCTGCTTTTCGGCCTTCCCGGGGGGAGGGGTGAGTCAAGGTGGTGGTGCAGGGGAGAGGAGGTGGCACCGGGTCTCTCTCCGGCCGATGTACTGCGGAGTGCGCAGCTCCCCCCAGCGTGCTGTGGGCTCTGGACTCGTCGCTGTCGCTGCCATGTTGTGCGTGGAGGGGGTTGGATCGGGTGACTTCCCGACTGTTCCCCCGCTCTCCCTCACGAGAGGCCAGTACAGCAGAGACCGCTTGGTTCCCCCAGCTGGCCGTGTCGGGGTGCAGGTCCGGTTGCTGGGATTGAGACGGCTCGTTCCGGGCCGCTTGATGGTAGTGTGGGGCAGCACTCTGCCGCTCTCCTGCTCGCTACTCCGCTGCCAGCAACTCGGATTGGCTGTCCCGGCTTGGCTGTTGACCTCAGGCTTCAACACAGCAGCACTCCTGGAGGTCGTCTCCGCAGGGCTTGGATGAGGGTGCTGCGTCCGCTATTTTGGAGGTGCTGCTGGCGTCGCAGTACCCTCCCGGGAAGACCCGGCAACAAACACTGGTCCCGGACCGCTCCACTAGCTAATAATTCACCATACTGTGCTGTGGTTCATTCGCAGCTGGAATCTTCCGAGCAAATTTTGCTACGATCGTTTTCACTGGGGCATAATTCATTGGGCGCGTGGACACAGCCGTGAGCTCTCACAGAGCCAGACCGACCGCCATGGTGCTAAGCCACGCCCCCATCGTAGTCCTTTTCTAAGACTCAGTCAGAATTTATTAACAACCGTCGAAGTCCTTATGGAACGAGCATCTACAGTACACCCTAATTGGGCATTTGTGGTTATTGAAAATCTATGGGCATATTTCAGACGTTGAGACATATTATATGACTGCATGAAATTGATGGAAATTCGCACTAAATATTTGGGACTTTTTTTAAATGTAAATGTATATATGTTTCTTTGGAGGATATTTGGTGTCGGTAAGGTGAGGTATTTTTAACAACAGAAATAATAAGAATGTTGGAAATGCTAGGCTTTTTGATGTGCCCACAAAGCAAGACCTAGGAATTGTTCTTTTGTTTTTTTATTAACTCATTTGATGCATAATGAATATGAATTTGCTTAGTGATTTTAGAAGAACAAGTTACTTCCCATATCTTGTAACATTCTTTCGATGGGATGTTCCTTCGACGTATTCCACATCTATGACAGGTAATGTCCACAGCTGTGCTGCTTCGGAACATTTTCGGCAGAGGGCGTTCTGCGTCGACGTCGATACGTTGTTCCTCGAGGGCCTCCATCGAGTGACAACGTCATCGGATGTTATATATAGGACACACGTCGCCCGTAGCCTCAGTTCCGTTTTTTCCACAAACATGTTTGCTTCAGAATCTCGGCGCACTCGATTCTTCTGTGCGAATATGTCTTCGCCTTCTTCTGCTACCTCAAAGTCGGGTTTTAAAAAGTGTCGGGACTGCGGGTCGAAGATGTCCATCACGGACCTGCACGACATCTGCCTTTGGTGTCTCGGCGAAAGCCACGCCACCGACGACTGCGAGGAGTGTCAGTCCCTGACGTCTAAGGCCTTGCGGGAACGTAAGAAGAAATTTAAGGTAGTTGGGGTGTCTAAGCCCCATAAGTCGAAGTCCGCTGGGCTTTCGACCGATGACTCGAGGGGTGACTCTCCACATCGGCGAAAGTCCAGGGCTCGGACTAGGAGTGGTTCCCGCCATTCCTCTGCCTCGTCGAGGCATTCTAGGAAGCGCCGTCACCGGTCACCTTCCCAGTCTTTGCCGGAGGACTCCGCTAGACGGTTGACTTGTCCCACCAAGTCTTCGTCGCCGGCCGAAAGGGATTCATTCTGCCGGCAGATGTTGGTGATTTTCGAATCGCAAGGCACAGTTCTGTCCGCGCCTTTCAAAGTAGCCGGAAAGGAACAGGCTTGGTCCACCACTCGCATGCCTTCGGGCTCGGGCAGTCGGCGCGATCATCGGGAGCCGTCGAGGTCCCGCTCGGATAAGGGAGATCGCCATAGCCGTGCCAGGTCCAAGTCCCGGTCCTCGATGCCCTAGAGACCGAAGGAACCTGTGAAGCCTTCGAAGAAGGCGTCGATGCCATCGGCGTCGTGTCCATAAAGGGGCTCTCTCAAAGGTCTGCCCTCAAAGAAGTAGTTGACGCCATTGGCGCGTGTGCGTCGAGGAACATTTTTGAGGCTCCGGCCTCGAAGAGGTTGTTGACATCGTCAGTGCCTCGGTTGACGACGAATCCTTCGGCAGCCTCGACGCAGTTTGTGGAGGATTTGCCGGAGGTGCCCCGGAGGGCTGTGGAAACTCTGAGGAAGGCGCTCAGTAAATCTGTGAGGCCTGTTTTTGAGCCCTACTCTGTTCCTCCTTCCAGATTGGATTTGTTCCAACCTTTGGATTATATTTCGGAGGTGGAGGAAGGGTCTGAGCAGGAGATGGTTGTGCCTCCTGATGTCCCTGATGACCTTTTGTCTGGACGCAGTCAGATGGAGGAACGCCGTCAGTCCTTGCATGACGCCAGTGGTCTTAACACCTCTCCGGAGGTGGAGTTTGGCAGGCCTGAACCTGGGACACATGCCAAATCCTCCTATAAGCGTCTGTCAAGGGTGACTGAATACTTGGGGTGGTCTGCTCCACCTGTTGATTTTGATCAGGATGATCTGACGGACATCCTGGATCAAGGGCCACCCATTGACCCAGTGTTGCCATTTCACATGGCTTTGCAAAGTAGGGTGGCGGCTGCTTGGACTGCTCCGGAGAGTCTCCCGGCAGTGATTAAGTCGCTTCCGAAAAAAGAACGCCCAGCCAGTAGTGACCCCTGGTACTTGTCAACGTACCCTACTGCAGAGAGTTTTTGGTGGTGCAGGCGGCTACGGCCCCAGCAAAGCAGGCTGCATACCCTACCATACCTCCTGATAGGGACGATAAGCGCTTTGATGGTTGGGCGAAGAAGGTATTTTCATCTGGGGGTATAGCTTTGAAGGCAGCCAACTCCGTTTGTGCCTTGGCAAGATTCACTCACACTCTGTGGAATTGTTCATCTTTGGCAGCTGAGCATATTCCCGAAGGGGAGGAATGGGATGGTTTTCTAGCCCTCGTGCAGGACGGCAAGGATGCCATGTTTGAAGCCGTTCAGTCGGGTTTGGACACGGCAGACTGTCAGTCGTTCCAAAGCTGCGAGCACCGTGATACGCAGGTTTGCATGGTTGCAGAAGTCGGGGTTTGCTTCTGATGTGCAATCTCGGCTTCTCAACATGCCCTTTGATGGTGTCCATCTGTTTGGCAGCAAGGCTGACAAGAGCCTTGAGAGGTTGCAGACCTCCAAAGCTGCAGCAAAGTCTTTGAGCGCTGAAGTACGTCAACCTCTGCCCTTTTGTCCTAGGGGACAGCAATGGAGGGGAGGTTCCTTTCGGTACTTCTCTTCCTATGGTAGACCTAGAGGAGCTGCCAGTCAAAGGGGCCACCGTAGGAGTACCAGAGGTGGAAAGCAAGGTACTCGAGGGGGCATGGCTATGGCACATGGAGTGAGGACGTGACTTTGCTGAGCTCCTGCCTCGATCCTTCCTTGATCCTCGGAAAAAACATCCAGATCTAAGCTAGCCATTTAAAAATAGAACGTACGGCAAGGGCAACCGATCCTGCATACTCGCTGCACCAGCCCTGCACAAAACGGAGCCGGCGTCTCGTGGTTTGAGACTTCTGATGCCGGGCCCCCCGGGGACCAAGATGGCGGCCATAACAGCAGGCTGACCCGGAGGAGGAGGGGGAACAGCACTTCACTGGGAAGCTAACAACCCCCGGCGGCTGCTGCCACCTGGATCCCAGACGCTGGGGAACTTATCTCTACCCCTCCCCATACACGGGGATCCATTCACCAGCACCCATCGTGGCCAGGTGGCCTGAGGCGGAGGAGGAGCCGGAGATCCGGACCGTGGGCCCCCCGGGACGGACCGAGAGGACTGCGGCAAGGGGGGGGTGAGCTCTTCTGGGGCTGTGCACGGTCCGCCAAGCGTGCTCAGATTCCCAGAGACCTGCCTGCGCGCTCTCATGGCCATGCTGCGACGGGCCCCCAAACCCCTGCAGCCTGCGTGGTGCAGACCAGGACGAAGCACCACATTAACGTGACATCTGCCCCTAACGGCCCACAACACTCACAAGCTCCGGAGCAGCGCACCGCCGCCCTGACGGAGCACGAGCCCCCCCGCTGGGACCCACTCCGGCAAACCCCAGCCCCCCCAACCCCTCGACGAGGAAGGCCCTCCAAGGATGGAAGGACTGGCCTGCGCATACACGCCTTCCATCAGGGAAAGGAGGGCTGGACAATCAGCACAGTTGCACCCGCTGCCCTGCTGGGGGGGCTCTCGCAGCACACCTGAGCAAAGCGCGGAGCAGCCACCCCCCTAGGACTGTGGAGTGACACTGGAACCTTTTTAGCCCTGCAGTGCGGTCCACCAGGTAACGCAGGTCTCCCTACTGTTATCAGGAGCCCGGTTTGAGGGCGCCCATAACCCCCCCGCCCTCACACATACAAAACAGCACAATGCGAGGTTTGCCCTGAGCGACACGCACTAGGGGGTCACGTCCAGCATCCTTCCACACCCACTCCCGGAGTTTAAGAGTGAACAGAGTGATTCATTGACCCAGGCCCACAAGAGGGGACCCCATATTGGCCCTCCCCACCGCACAGGAGCCGCTGGGCATCAGCGGAGCACGTCATCTTCCCGCTGCAGTAGTGGGACTGTCTTGGAGGTACGCACAATTTCACCCTCCACGAGATTGAGGTATTGGGGGACAGCCTACTCCCAAACATTCGGACCACCAGATCTCTACTGCAACCCTGGGGGCGCCCTCGAACCTGCCACATTAGAGTTCATAATCGCACACAGCGGCATGTAGTTCCCTGTAGCTGAGAGCTGCGACAAGAATCTTCCACGGGGGAACGGGGTGCAGCGCTGCAACTGAGAAAATTGGTCAGTAACTGTCCCTGCATACTGGCTGCCTCCCACCCTGTGCTCCATAAACACCCGGTGTCACTTTCTAGATGCGCACAAGAGCCCCCGCTGCGGTAGCTGCCTGTGACCCGTGTCTGCAGACCGCACCCCCATTTGGACCCCAGGGAATACGCGGCACCGCCCCACCCTCCAGGCGGGTCGGCATACCATAAGCGACCATGCCGAATTCCAAAAGCAAATCTAAAAATACCATCATGGAGTCCTTCTCAGCAGGCAAGCCCAAAGAACTGGTCCAGCAGGTCAAGGAGCCCAGCCCGGGACCCGCATCAGCTGGCGAGATAGATAAGGACAATCAAATATTAGAGGCCATCAGCGGGCTACGCTCCTTCATAGACACTAAAATCGGGGCGGTGACGGTGGACATGATGCTGATGCGTCAAGATCTACGCAACCTTGCAGACCGAGTGACCACCACGGAGACAGCGCAGAAGGAGTCAACCGGGATCCTCAAAGACTTACAAGGGAGAGTCCGGGAACTCGAAAAAAGCAATAAGTTCCTAGAAGAGAGGACGGAGGACGCCGAAGGGCGCTCCAGACGCAACAATGTGCGCCTACTTGGAATTCCCGAAGGAATGGAGGGTACCAACCCTACCAACTTTATAGAGACTCTCATACAACAAGAAATAGGCACTGCCCATCTCTCGCAAGGCTTTGCAGTCGAGCGAGCACATAGATCCCTACAGAAGAAACCACCTCCGGGATCCTACCCACGCCCAATGATAGCCAGAATCCTCAACTTTCAAGATAGAGAAACCATTCTGCGCTTCTCGTGGGAGGGAAGGGAAATAGTAAGAGGCAACGCCAAGATAGCTATCTACCCGGATTACACGCCCCTTGTGCAAAAGGGAAGGAACTCTTTCATCCCAATCAAGGCCAGACTACGTCAGCTGAACATTAAATACATGTTTATGTATCCCTCGAGACTCAAGATAATACATAAAGGCAGGGCAATCTTTCTGGAATCACCGGCGGAGGCCACCATGTGGTTAGAACACAACAACTTGGCGGACGGGGAGGAGAAGGAGCCATGATGCGCGCCCCGAGCCCACAAGGCAGGATCACTCGATGACAGGCAGAAGGCACGGATTAACCATTGATTGCATACCAAAAGGCAGGAGGGAGCCAGCTCACCAGTCCGGCCTAACGCACCCACCGCAATTGGACTTGCGTCGGCACGAGGCTGACGCATCACACCCACACAAGATGACCTGGAAGGGGCCCTGCCAGAGCGGGGCACACGAGCAATGCAGACTTCGCTCAACTGCTGGATGCAGTTGGTCCACTTGGACAAGTTTTGTTTGTTTTAGTTCTCTTTCTATTTGGTCGCAAGGTCCCATAGATCTCGATAGAACTGCGAGGAGGAGCCAGAGGGCACATCATAGCGGGCCAGGGGGGGGCCGAGATGACAAAAATGGCAGCCGATATCAAGGTTCTGACGTGGAATGTCAGGGGATGGGCACATACATGCAGAGGAACAGAATAAAATCCTTCCTGAGGAGAAAGCACATCTCTATAGCGATGCTTCAAGAGACGCACCTCGTCGCCAAGACTGATTCTCGCATCCCGGACTGGTGGGGTCAGAGCTTCGGAGCAACATACTCCAAGTACGCCCGAGGAGTGCATACGTGGATAAGGGGGAACGGACCCTTCAAACTCTGGTCTAAAGAGGTGGACCCCGAGGGCAGATACCTTATACTTCGAGGTAGCATCGAACAATGTGAAGTGTACCTAGTCAATACATACGTTCCTAATTGTGGCACCGCCGTCTACCGTGCCGAACTACAACTGAAACTAGCCCCTTACAGGGGCTGCTTTTTCATATGGGGAGGCGACTTCAATTGCCTTCATGATCCTACCCTTGATAGATTCGTCCCTCCGACACAACCAACCAACCAACCTTCCTCCACCTTGCGCAAAGTTATAGAGGAATTGGACCTGTCGGAGGTATGGAGAGATCTGCACTCAGAAGGTAGGGAATTTTCATACTACTCAGCCCCACATGCGGTATACACCCGTATAGACTACCTGCTGATAGATAAGGCATGCCTCTCTCAAATAGACTCTGCTTCCTACCTGGGCAGAACCATATCCAACCACTCCCCGCTTCTTATGATATGGAAGCCAAAGGGTCCCAGACCTCCCATACCGATGTGGGGGATGCCAACGGACGCCCTGACCGATGGGGCATTTACTGAGGGGCTCCGAGACAAAATAATGGAATACATGGAAAACAATATGGGAAGTGTGGACAAATGGAGCACCATCTGGGAGGGTCTGAAGGTAGTAATAAGGGGGGGGGGTGTCACAGCCAGCATCGGGTGGATCCTGAAAACTCTCAGGAAGGAACTGGAGGACGGCGAGGAGAAGATCAAACAATTGGAGGGAGAAAATGAAATGGCTGCAACAAGGAAGGTCTGCCAGGAAGCCTGGGCCAGATTGGCCAAATTTGACTACATCACAAAAACCACCAGGGCTCACTCAGAGGGGGATAAATCAGGCAGATTGTTAGGGAGAATTCTCACTTATAGCTAATTTCCCTTACCTATAAAGTCCCCCAGCAGCTTTGCTGGATTTGAAGGGTTTATTTCTTTTTATCTGCTAAGAGTGAGACTCTTTTTCCCACTCTTAGGCATCTTTGCTATGTGTGTTCTAGGCTATTTCTTTGTGTTTAATGCCTATGGGATCTTTTCTCTCACCCATAGGAACCATCTTTATGCACATGTGTTACACAGCACCCTCCGTGCAGTGACAAAGGGGTGTTGTAACGACCCCCAAACATAGACTCCATTCTCTGGGACTGACTACTGTCTCCCAGGGCATGTAAAGTCCCCATTGACTTTACTAGTCAATCCCTCTGAAATAAACCAGTACACCCCATCTTAATATGGAAGTACTGGAAGGGGTTTATAGTTTTTCCCCTATGTTAATTTTCGAGAGGGTACCTTAAAGTCCCCCTCAACAAAGTTTCTGGCTGGTGGCAGTGGTTACTACCTTTTATATTCGACCGTGAATATTTTCCTATGGGATTTTCCCATTGTTCCAGGCTAATACTTTTACTGACAGCTCTAACATAGCACCGGGTTATTTTATTATTAACTTTACTCCGGTAGGTTTTATTCACCAGAACTTTGATAAAACTTCTTTCTCGAGTCTTACTCTATTTTCCTAACCCAAATCGGGGATCCTTTGTTCGCTCTTTTGGCGGGCTTCTGCCCAGAAGCCCTCCTTTCGGCGCCTCTGAGTCTGGGGTGGGTCTGTTTGGGAGGGGGAGTAGAACCCCTGGACAGAGTTGCCACAGCAACTCAGGTCGCACTCTAACCTGATAGGCTGGAGGCTTTCCCGCCAAGATGACCACTCCACTGTGTGAGTGACAGCTAGGCTGTATGAATGGGTCTCGTTCTGCATATAAGCAGGGTCCTGAGGACTGGAAGAGCAAGACGTCGCCACTAGAACTACAGAACCGAAGGGGAGAGAAGCCTGAGACATCTTAGGCATCTACACCTGCCGGATCGTCTCACCACTTTTCTTCCACACGACGAGAGGAGAACTTCAGCGAAGGAGCCTCCTTCCCTTGAGCTGGTGGGGTTAACCAGTTCACTAATCGCTTCCTCTGACCTGCCTTGGTCGAATCGACAGTGCCCAGCACTTGGAGACAGGATAGCCAGGCAGCTATCGACCCGGACCGCGATTAAAAGGAGCATACCTTTTAAACTTTGTTTGGCAGCACCGCGGCTGGTTTCATCCCTGGGTAGTGCAGCGACTCGAACCTTCCTCCACGACAAGAGCCTCTCTTCCTCTGTTGGATCCCTCGACCTGCAGGAACTACCAGGAACAACCGCCACCGCAGGAGCCCCTTCTTCACGTTTAAGGTACATTGTTCCGCCAGGCCGCCCTTTTTTCTGTGGTAGCCCTAAAGGTGTTTTAAATCCTTTAACTACTTTTGGGGTCGGCCGCCCTCTCTCTTAACATTGTCTTTCGCCTTGCATCTACCTCTTCAACAATTTTCTACTAAAGACTTGACTGCAGCTACAAGAACATTTTTGCTCCTAAGCTCCTGGTCCTGTACCACTGACTCATGCTCAGGCCTATTGACTCTGGCTGATTTGTTAGATCTGCTCTCACTAGATTAGTTTTCAATGAGAAATGTGTGGATGCACCTAAATCTTCTAAACCCCACTTCCTCCCTACTGTTTTAACTTGTGGAGTGCCATTTTGCTCAGTTTTCATTCACTTATCTTTTGGCTAAAGTTTTACTGTGCATTACTTGTTCACAAAACTTCAGGGAGTGTTGCTAGGGGGTGTCTTAAGGTATTTCGGTTTAACTTGTGCTTTCCCTCCCTTTCGGTACATTGTTAGAGTGCCATTTGTAGTTGGGTTTCACTGTGCCATTTTGCTAGGTTTTCACTCTACTGCAAACGTATCCATCAATGAATAGGGAGTTGTATATGCTTTTCTTTTGACTAAACTTAACTTACTTTACTATCTGTGATCTATGTGTTGACTTAGAAGTGTATAAAATAAATATATATTCTCATTTTAATACAAAACTTTGGTCAGTGCTTCCTTGCTCCATAGTACTGTACTACCTATTGTGTCAACCCTGACTACTGCTCATCTCCCTCTTGAGATAAGACTGACTGCTCAGCCACAGCTACCAACTAAATCTTTGTGGTACAGACTGATACTAAAGAGGATTTATTGCTCTCACCTGTAGTCCTAATCTGGGGTAGTGCTCCCTAAGGGAACTGCCCTGGATTCTGCCTAACACAGACTGCTCTCCTGGCTGTGCAAAAAAGAAAACCCAAAACTTCTGATCCTCGGAATTAAAGACCTGACGGGCACCACACACACGATGCAAGCGGGGATTAACAAGACATTCAGAAGCTTTTATTCCCATCTGTACGGCCATGACCCCATCGTACCCCAAGAAGAAATCCACAACACTCTGGAGGAGATAGGCCTCCCCACAATAGAAGAGGCCCAACGTGGCACACCACACCAAGAGCTAACAACTGAGGACATTCAGGAAGCGATCCGAGCACTGTCCACCTCCAAATCCCCCGGGAGCGACGAGCTACCTCCTGAGTTCTACAAATCATTCACAGCAGAGCTAACCCCGATCCTATATCGGATTTACAAGGAAGCCTTCGAAACTGGGGTATTACTAAACAGCATGAAAGAGACCCGAGTCATCCCTATTCCCAAGCCCGGGAAACCTACATTCGAGTGTGGCTCTTATAGACCAATAGCTATCCTTAACTATGACATTAAAATTCTTACAACTATACTTGCCAACAGACTATCAAGAGTTATTGGGACCCTAATACATCAAGATCAAAATGGGTTTGTCCCGGGCGGTAACAACGGCGAACCTACGCAGGATGTAGTATATTATAGCACAACCGCAGACTCGCAGAAATCCTGCGCAGTAGTTTTATTGGACGCCATTAAAGCGTTTGATTCCATTTACTGGGAGTGGCTCCTGGCTACCCTGAAACAATTCGGCCTGGGCAATTACTTCATCCGCTGGATCGAGATCCTTTATAAGGCTCCGGTGGCCAGAGTAAAACCAGGAAGGACGGTGTCAGCACCATGGGACATACAGAGGGGCACCAGACAGAGATGTCCCCTTTCCCCAATGTTGTACATCCTTGGGCTGGAACCGCTAGCAATCTACATAAGGAAACAGTTTTTCGACGCATGCATAAAAATTGGAGGTCTATACCACGTGATCTCGCTGTATGCAGATGTCTTGCTTTACCTGAGGGACCCGCAGATCAACATTCCCACAATCCTAGAGGTACTACGGAACTTTGCCAGAGTGTCGGGGATATCGTTTAACCCGGAGAAATCCTGTGTGTTCCCACTGGCGGGACTGGTGGGGACCGTAACATCAGCACTCCCTGAAGTCGGTATAAGTTGGGAACCGCACTCGTTTCGATACCTGGGGATCAACATCTGGCTTATCCCTGAACAGACACACGGGGGCAACACTCTGTTGGCAGTGCAGAGACTCAGGAAATCCACGAGGTTCTGGTCCAGGCTCCCACTGTCAATGATGGGACGAGTGGCCATCTCTAAAATGATAGTGCTACCACGCTTCCTCTACTTCTTTCGAAACATTTACTACTACATACCGGCAGCTTTCTTCCGGCTGCTGAGCTCACTGTTGAAGGACTTGGTATGGGGGAGCTCTACACACAACATCGCCCTAGGAACACTAATGCTACCATATGAAGCAGGCGAAGTCCAGCTCCGGGACTTGGAGAGATACTTTCTGGCTTCCCAACTTAACTTTGTGGGCAAATGGCCCGCTGATGACTCCACCTCGGAGACGGACCTCCTAACCCAGCTAATAGCCCCATTGCGATTGAAAGAGATCCTCTGGGTCAGATGGAGATATTCACCGAAGGTTCCCCAGTTTGTGCAACTGGGCGGTAAAGTATGGGACAGAGTGCTGAAGCTACAAAGGACAACAAATCCATATTCCCCGGAAACACTGATGACTGCTGACGCCTGCCTCAACAAAGAGGGCCTGACGCTCATAAGGCTATGGGAAAGGCATGGTATTTACACATGGGGAGACATGTATGATGGAAACTCCTTCCGCGAGTTCGACGCCCTAGTACTCAATGAAGGACTCCCCAAAGGCCAATACCTATGTTACCGTAAAATCAGAGCAGTGGCAAAACAAAAATGGAGCGAATGGCCAGAGGAACCGGAAGCGAACCTGACCCTGACGCACAACCTTGGAGACAGCTGGAAGCCAACTTCCAGGATATATGCCCAGCTGACTGACAGACCTAATCCCAGGAGCGACACCCTAAAGAACTCATGGGAAACTGACCTGGGAGTAATCTTTACGGAACAGGAATGGGGGAGAATCCTACAGCATCTTAGAGAAGTCTCAAGAAATGCAAGATTCCGACTAATCCAACTAAATGTTCTCCACAGAACATACATGACCCCCAGTAGAATCGCCAAATTCAGCAAACCCCCGTCCCCGCTATGCCCCCGATGCAATTCATTTTTTTTTTTTGAAATTTTTATTTTAATTTTCAAAATTACAATAAGATGAACAATAACATATTAGATGATTACAACAAAATACACATAATCTCTAACCTACATACTCAACTATATACAAACCCCCCCAGAGTCAAATCAGATCTAAAATCAGGCCTAATACAATAAAAGAAATTTACTCCATATCTTATTGAACAATGCACTCTTTTTCTCCCTCAGGTACAAAACCCTTTCGATATCAGCCAAAATATGCATCTCAGCAATCCACATTTCAATTGTAACAGGAGTAGATGTTTTCCAGTTTCTCAATATCAATTTCTTTCCCACCATTGCTCCCCGAAAGATCCACTTTCTCTGGGAGGTACTCAAATCTTCCAACACATCAGTGCTGCCCAGCACAATGGTCTTAAAATCCAAGTGGATTCTCTCTTCGAGAACTCTCTCACAAATCTGATCAAATTCGAACCACATACCCCTCACTCTTGGACATTCCCACAGCATATGTTCAAAGGTGCCCCTTCTCCTGAATACACGCCCAACAGTCAGAGTTATCACTCATTCCTCTTTCCATCAAACGCTCCGGTGTCCAATAAGTTCTATGTAGAATCTTAATCTGCCGCGATCTTTCAACCAGACTCAAAGAACACAGTTTCACATTCTCACAGATTCGAGACCAATGCTCTTCCGCAATGTCCTCACCAATCCTTCGGTTCCAATCCAGTCTCACAGCATCATTTATCTTGTAGTTGGACACAATTTGTTTATAAACATAGCTGACCAAGCCACAACCACTCACCCCAGGTATCCAACCAAGCAAATCCAAATTGACTCCTTTCTCCATATTTACGTCACCTACTGCTCTCCGGATCTTCCGATAGTCCGCCATACAAAAGGTAGGGATATCAAACTTCAACTTGACCTCTCTGGCAGTCATCCAAGTCATACCATTAAAAAGGTCCCCAATCCACTGAACCCCAGCAAGGAACCATTCATGCCAGAACATAACTTTCCCTTCATATGTAACACTCGGATTCAGCCAAAGTGAAGCATTCGGGTCTCTCAATGCATCGAAACCCAAACACTCATTCAAAGTCAACCACGAAGTCCGTAGACTCTTAGTCAACGGATTCTCCAACCTCCGTCTGCATGTCTGACTCGTTAATAAAGCCCGGGGTGACAACGGACTCACATGACTAGATTCCGCACCAAACCAATCCGTACCATCTGATTTAATACATGCAAATAAGGTACGGGCCATGAAGGCCAGATGATATGCCCTGAAGTCTGGCACCCCCAGCCCGCCTTTCGACAAGGGCAATTGCAGTTTACTTATCCTCAGGCGCGGAGGTTTATGATCCCACAAGAAACCCTGCATAAGCCTATCCAGTTCCCGCCAATACCTTTTCTCAATTTCCAACGGAACCATACTTAAAACATAGTTCACTCTGGGAGTTGACACCATCTTTAAAGCATTCACCTTCCCCCAAAGGGAAAGTTGAAGCAAGGACCATCTATCCAGATCTGATTTGAAAGCAGCACAGACCACATTCATATTCACTCTCACAAAGTCTGCAATTGTTGGCAAAATCCAAACACCCAGGTACATTAACCTCTCCGCACACCACTTGAAGCCCAACCCAGTAACCAATTGTTTGTCACATAGTGGGACAAGGGGTAGAACTTCCGATTTCGCCCAATTAATCTTGTACCCAGAGCACCGATGAAAGACCTCCAGAATATTCATAAGCACAGGTAACGATTCAGCAAGATTCCTAAGGACCAACAGCAAGTCATCAGCATATAGCCAAGCTTTTTGTTTCAAACCCCAACCATCAATACCCTGCAGGCCATCCTCAGTTCTCAGCTTAATG
Organism: Ambystoma mexicanum; assembly: GCF_040938575.1. Lineage (NCBI taxonomy): Eukaryota > Metazoa > Chordata > Amphibia > Caudata > Ambystomatidae > Ambystoma > Ambystoma mexicanum. The sequence goes on from NC_090933.1 coordinate 1,191,940,694, forward strand.
GCTAAAGGTTCAACACTGAGTACAAACAAAAGAGGAGACAACGGGCATCCTTGTCGATTCATCAGAATCAGTCGGGTTTTATTAAGGGTAGGACGACGTCCAGCAATATGAGGACTTTACTGTGTACCATCGCTAGAGCGTCAGAACTTTCAGAAGACTCGGCGGTTCTCTCATTGGATGCCGAAAAAGCATTCGATAGGGTCAATTGGCAATTTATGTTTAGTGTTTTGGAAAAAATGGGTTTTGGTCATCATTTTTGTTCTTGGGTCAGACTACTATATACCAAGCCCACGGCGGATGTCAAAACTAATGGAGGTCCCAATTTTTTGATTTGGAACGTGGCCCCCGATGCAATTCAGAGGATGCAGGAATGGCCCATTTGTTCTGGAGCTGCCCAAAAATACAGCACTTTTGGGCCAAAATCGAACAAGCATGCAGAAGAGCAGGCCTGACCCGATGAGTGGACACCGAAGGAACGTTTGCTGGGGTCCTACCCACGGATAAGCAAGATCCGGCATATTGTCAAATTTATGGACATGGCCTGTATACTGGCCAAAAGGGCAGTTGCTATGAATGGAAAACGTTGACCGGGGCCCGCTACATCAAATGGCTGAAAGACCTAGAACTATGGTCAGATGTGGAAACTACACTATGGGGGGGGGAGAGGTATAATCAAGTCTGGGGAAGGCCTGGTCACGACCTACGAAGCCTGGAAATCCTTATTGTGGGACATGTTCCACCCGTCTGATGACAAACCCCTGTGAATCGAAGTCATCCAACCACAGACCCTAGTCAAAAGCTTGGCCATAAGCCCATGACAGTCTGTTTTGCCCCACCTAGTAAATACAACACCCCCCGATGTGAACTGTGTACCCGCTCCGCCCCGCCTCACACTAGCTCCAGAAGCTGAAATGGGACTGTCACGACCTTAGTTGTTTGTTTAAGTTTTGTTATTGGTTACAGGTTTTTCTCCCTTTTTTTCCCTATATCTTTCCCCTTTCCGCTATTTCACTGTCAAATGCTATACATTTTTATGATTATACTGATTGTAACTTGTTTTTTTCTCTTTGAAATTTAATAAAAACACTTTAAAATACATTTTAAAAAAAGCAAGATACTAGAGGTGCCAAAGCCGCTCGGGCAGTTGCCTCTTTGCCCTCAGGCACTGCAGCAGCCGCGTCCCCTCAGTCATGAGGCCATGTCCCATGGTTCGACAGTTGGGGCAGACTTGCGCAGAATCTTGGAGAATGGTGTGCCATTACATCAGATGTGTGGGTTCTGGGGATCATAACCCACAGCTACTGTCTTCCCTTCTGGCAGAGGCCTCACGACAATCCACTGGAGAAGCTCTCTTTGAAGCGTCCGAATCCGCTCCTTGCGCAGGAAATCTTATCCCTGCTGGAGAAAGGCGCCATAGAACTGGTGCCTGTAGCGGAGAAGAACAAGGGATGGTATTCCCCTTATTTTTTGATCCCGAAAAAAGACAGGGGATTGAGACCCATCATGGACTTGCGTGGGCTGAACAAGCTCCTCAGGAAGGACAAGTTCAAGATGGTAACTCTTTCTCAAGTTCTCCAGGCCCTTCCACTTCAAGATTGGTTGGTGTCTCTCGACCTCAAGGATGCTTACTTTCAGGTGCCGATTCACCCCAAGCATAGGAAGTACCTGAGGTTTGTGGTTGGCGACTTGCATTTTCAGTTTCAGGTCCTATTGACCTCCGCCCCGAGAGTCTTTCACCAAGCTGATGGTGGTGGTGGTGGCAGCATATCTCAGGAAAGGGGGGATTCACATCTACCCCTATCTGGATGATTGGTTGATCAGGGCGTACTCGCCCGAGCAAGTCCTAGGATCATCTGTCCATCACCTGCCACTCCCTTCACAAGCTGCAATTCTCCCTCAATTTAAAGAAGTCCCATTTGACACCTACCCAGAGGCTCAAGTACTTTGGAGCAGTGCTAGACACGTCCCTGGGGCTGTGTTCTCCTCCCCAGGTGAGGGCTCATCACATTCTGCAGATGGTGGACAAGTTTCAACGTGCCCAGAGTCTCCCAGCATTTGAGTACTTGATTTTGCTCGGCCTCATGGCATCCTGCATTTTCCTGGTGCCAGAGGTCAGGCTGCGGATGAGATCTCTGCAGTGGGCTCTAAAGATGCAGTGGTCGAAGTTCTCTGCAGGATGTCGGATCCCGTTCAAATTCCACCCTCAGTCGCCCAGCATATTCTGTGGTGGGCCGTCGAAGGCACTCTGATGTAGGGAGCTCCATTTTGGCAACCTTGGCTAGAGGTGACGATCGTGACGGACGCATCACTCACGGGTTGGGGAGCTCATGCCAACGAGTTGACAGCCAGCGGCCATTGGTCTCCACATCAATCCGCTAGAGCTGCGGGCTGTCAGGCTGGCCCTGAAGGCTTTTCTGCCGTCAGTGTGGGGGAAGAATGTCCTGATTATGACGGACAATATGGTGGCCATGCAATACCTCAACAAAAAAGGGGGGCAGGGTCACTTGCATTGTGCAGGGAGGTGATGCAGATCTGGTTCTGGGCCATCCAGCAGGAAATTTCGATCTCAGCAGTTCATCTGGCCAGAGACGAAAAAGCAGCGGCGGACGCTCTGAGAAAGCAGAGCACGGTCTCTCACGAATGTGAGCTGGCTCAGGAAGTTCTGTTGGAGATCTCCGCCCTTTGGGGAACCCCACAAGTGGATCTCTTTGCCACCAGTGTCAACCGTAAGCCCGGAAGATTCTGCTTGCAGGAATTTCCTCCAAGAGAAGCCTTAGGGGACACGTTCGTAGTGGAGTGGTCCTTCCCACTGCTGTACGCATTTCCTCCAGTCCCCGTCATTCCTCAAGTGTTGCGGAGGTTGGGTTCTCGGATGATCCTCATTGCTACGGCATGGGCCAGGAGAACATGCTACCAGGACCTTCTAGACATGTCCATCTGCCCTCCACGCTGTCTTCCCTACCGAGACGATCTGCTCTCATGGGAGGGAGGTCGGGTTCTCCATCCAGAGGTCAAGTCTCTAAGCCTTCATTCTTGGTATCTGAAAGGTTGAGGTATAAGGATTGGGACCTCCCCGAAGACGTGATGGAGGTGTTGCTTTCGGCCAGAAGGCCCGCAACGAAATCCCTGTACCGTACCTATTGGAGAAAGTTCTGTGAATGGGGCAGGGTACAGAATGTGGATCCTTTCCAATGTTCCATTCCTTTGTCTTTTTTGCTTTCTTTAGCCCACAAGGGCCAGCAAGTGGGTACCATTAAGGGTTACCTGGCGGCACTGTCCATATTTAAGCGCTCGTCTGAGGAAAGTTCTTATTTTAAGATCCCTTTGATTTTTCTGTTTCTAAAAGGGCTATCTAATGTGTTTCCATCGTTGCCTTTCCAGGTGCCGGGATGGGATTTGAATTTGGTTTTAAAGTTCCTAATGGGAGCTCTGTTTGAGCCCTTACATTCTTGTCCAATGTGACTGTTGTCCTTTAAAACTGTATTTTTAGTTGCGTTTACTTCCGCACGCAGAGTGAGTTGCAGGCACTTTCCGCAAAGGCACCCTTTACTGTGTTCCATAAGGTCAGAGTTGTCCTGCAGTTGCGGCCTTCTTTTCTTCCAAAGGTTGTGTCGGAATTCCATTTGAGCCAGAAGGTAACTCTTGTGGCGTTTTATCCTCTTCCACATCCTGGTAAGGAAGAGGAGAGGCTCCATAGGTTCGATCCTAGGAGAGCTTTGAGTTTCTATCTCTCACAGATGTCCCGGGTCAGAGTGGACGATCAGCTCTTTGTTGGTTAGCTGGAAAACGCTTGGGTCAGGCTGTTTCCAAACAGACTTTGTCTAGACGGATCATTTTGACGATCTCTGAGTGTTACCGTTTGGCAGGAGAGGTCCCTCCAGTAGGCTTACGGGCTCACTCTACTAGGGGTGTGGCTGCCTCCACTGCCCTACAGCCACATGGGCCTCTGTCCATACTTTTGTGAGACACTATTCCTTGGACTCCACCCATGGGCAGGATTTGGCCTTTGCTAAGGCAGTCCTTTATTCAGCAATTTGATTGGGCATTCTAAAATTATAAATTGTAAATTCTTTTCCCACCTCCATACGTTGGTACTGCTTTTGGAGTCTGTCATAGTTGTGGAATACATCGGAGGACACAATCCCCTCGAAGAACAAGTTACTTACCTTATCTGGTAACGTTCTTTCGATGGGATGTTCCTCCGACGTATTCCACATCGAACCCTCCCAGCCTGCCCAGCTAATAAGAATTTCTTATGCGATTGCAGTTTCCGTTTCCGCAAGGATTCCTGCAGTCATACTGCCGGGAGATTGGTGCCACACGTTCTAGGAAAAAACTACAACTGAGGCTACGGGCGCCGTGCGTCCTATATATAACATCCGGTGATGTCGACCCTCGACGGAGGCCCTCGAGGAACAACATATCGACGGCATCAACGCAGGACGCCCTCTGCCGAAAATTTTCCAAAGCAGCACAGCTGTGGTCATTACCGGTCATAAATGTGGAATACGTCGGAGGAACATCCCATCGAAAGAACGTTACCAGATAAGGTAAGTAACTTGTTCATCTAGGACAGACTCCCAAAGCAGTACCAACTCATGGAGTTGGGAAAAGAATGAACAATTTAGAATTTTAGAATGCCCAATCAAATGGCCGAATAGAGGACTGCCTTACCAAAGGCCAAATCCTGCCCATGGATGGAGTCCAAGGAATAGTGTCTCACAAAAGTATGGATAGAGGCCCATGTGGCTGCTTTGCAAATATTGCGAATAGGAATGACCCTCTGTAGAGCAGTGGAGGCAGCCACACCCCTAGTAGAGTGAGCCCGTAAGCCTACTGGAGGGTCCTTTCCCGCCAAACGGTAACACTCAGAGATCGTCAAAATGATCCATATAGACAAGGGGGGGGGTCATTACGAGGTTGGAGGTAAGAAACAGTCCTTACCAGTACACGAGCTTAGCGGCATGCCAGTAACGACATTACCGGCATGCTGCTAAAGTCCAAAAAATGGCCCTTAGCGGCATCATGGGAAGCGCAGACAGCACAACCGCCGGCATCCTCCTCTAAATAACGTGACCGGCATCAATGGATACAGCATTAGCGGGCACCGCTATCAGCGATGACCGCTAATAGCGGTGCCCATTAATAAGCAGAACCGGAAGTAGCGTCATCGCACAGGAACGGGAAAGAGCATGGCGGCCATCTTAAAAAACACAATCCATTGCCATCCTCACCACACAGGACCTGGAGCCTATTTACAACTGCAGATATCAACCTTCACCACCAGCATCATGCCCAAGGCTGTAAAAAAAGGCGCATCCCATCAGCGCAAAGAGCGTTTCAATGAGGATGAGCGGACTATGCTGGCCGAGACACTGGCAGACAATGCAGAGGTCGTTTTTGCCGACAGCCTCAAGAGAGAGGCACAGATTAAGAAGAAAGATCTGGCAACTTGTTCCCAAAAAATCAGTGCCGTAGGGAACACCCCCGAAAATCAAGGATGTTCGCAAGCGATGGGACGACCTGCGCCTGAGAGTCAGGAACATCATGTCTGCAAACCGGAGCCAGGCCATGGCTACTGGCGGTGGTCCCAGCTCACCCATCAAGCTAAACCGGTGGGAGGAAATCTGCGCCAGCACTATTGGCATCGAGGCAATAGAAGGTGTGGGCGAGATGGAACGTGGCGCCACCTCATCGGCGGATGGAGGCGAGTGTCCTGAGAAAACGCTGTAATGCAAAGTATGATGATTGTCCACCAATTTGTCCGTCCAAAGAGGAAATGCATGACCCATTACATACACATATGACACATCCCTGCCTAGATGCCGTCCGCAGCACAGACACATGCATGCAGCATGGCAATGCCATACCTGACACACCACACGTATATATGAAAACGGCATAAGTCACACTGCACGCAGTCCACAACAGAAATGCATGTCACACAGCATACGCCAGCTCCAACATGAGTGACCATGACGGATGCCTGCATGCTGCACCCATATAGCAAGCACCGTGATTGTCAAAACTCCAATACCTAATACCCTCTGATGTGTTGAACAGCAATAATACCAATGAATGCATGATGCTTGTTGAACCATCACTGATGCCGTCCCTCTCTCTGTCCCCCACAGGCTCTGATCCTGACAGCGAGGCCCGGGACTCTGCCTCACAGGCAACAACACCCCGGAAGAGGGCCAGATCTCCAAAAGACCTTCCTGACTCAGCTCCCACTCGTGAGAGACCGTGCTATGCCTGCTCAGAGGGTCCGCCGCTGCATTTTCGTCTCTGGCCAGATGAACTGCCGACATTGAAATTTCCTTTTTTGTAACAGGAGGGACAGCCTCGGAATAGGCAGGACAAAGAGGCTAGTATATAGTTATATACAAAAGGGTCGTCCTGCCTTCAAACATTTGGGATTGCAATGATTTAGATGCAATAAAAGTTTCGAATCCTCCAGAATTTGGTCAGTAAGACATTATAAAGATGCATTTACTGAAAAAAAGAGGAATTATCCAAACGCTGGACTAATATCATAGTGGCCCTTTTTAATTTGGCTACACATATAACTTTGAATATATATAACTTTGCAATCATAAGTTGTGAAAACAAAAATAAAATCGAGAACATTTTCAATCAGGTGATTCACAGTTTTCTCAAGTGTTTTACCAAAGAATCAAAAACAGCAATGTGAAAACAGGTGTATAAACATTAGTGAAAAAAGCACTTTTATATTCAATGCATTAATCAAATAGAGTGGGTGTTACAAATCCACACGCTCTTCAGCCCGTATAAAGTTCATAATGAATTTGTCATCAGCAATGAGCCGTGCCTTGGAGCTCAGATTGGTGGTGGTTGGGGGGCACGCAGAAAACGGAGGATGACCCGCATAGCATATGTACCTTATAGGCTAGTAGAAGCAGCGTGAGCCTGCTGCTTGCTGTGCTCGATCTAGAGCGAGGCAGGTCCTCTGTGCATCAGCCAAGGGGTCTGGAGCAGTGGAAGGCGCGTGTTTCCTGCGCAGGCTGTGTGAAAGAAAGCAGCCGTATGGCCGTCTCTGGTCCGACGACTGGAGCTGTGGATTGTTGTGCCTGAGCGCATGTGCAGTGATGTACAGTCTCAGCACTGCACATGCGCGTTGACGTTCCCTGCACGGTTGCGATGGTAGTGTTTACCGGCATTGATCTCTGCTTTTGCTGGGATTGGCAGTGAGCAATGTTGTGCACGCCTGACTCGAGCCGAATTAGGGAGTGGCGTTCAAGGCGAGCACGGATGGAGAGGTAATAATGGTTCGGGGGTATCAGTGTTATGAATTATTGTGAAGGTAAACCGATGGATGTGGCAGACTCTATCAACAGCATGGGTGTCGAATGATGGATGGGCTCGTTTCCTAGATGGAACGAGTCACGAGAACACCGGACGGATTAGGTAATTGGGCTGAGTGTATGAGTAGCCCTGCGGTCAGGTTAGCCTGTGATGCCCTCTGAATACTCTTGGGTTGTGGATGATGCCACCTATGGTTATCGAAGGAGGCCTGGGGGTGGGGCCAGAAATACTATTGGCAACGGTGGTGTATGAGAGCAAGCTAGGGGATACTAATTGGTATTCTGAGGGTGCAAGCTCGTTGAGTCCCATGGTAGCAGTTTTCAATTTAAAAATCCACCATGCTTCTTTAAAATTGAGCACATTAGTGCTGTTTGAGGATTCTAGAACTTTGTCTATCACCCACCATTTGAAGGAGTCGAAGCTGTGTTGGTATTCAAGAAAGTGGGAAACAAGAGGCGCTCTATGTGTTTTACATCTGATCCTTGATTTATGTTTGCTGATCCTTTTGTGGACCGGCCGAGAAGTTTGTCCTACATACCGAAGTTTGCAAGGACATTCGATCAGGTAAATGGCATTAGGTGTTTTGCAATTCGAAAAATGGCGGAGCTCCCACTCTTTTTCTCCTATTGTGAAAGTTTTTATCTTCCGAGTTTGATTGCAAACTGCGCAGCTGCCGCATGGGTGGTGTCCCCGTATATCTTGCATGTTCCATAGAGTGGACCTGGCTTCTTTCCGTTTGGAGTCTGGCATGTGTGAGAATGTCTTTAAGGTTTTTTGATCTCTTAAGAGCCATCCTGGGAAGAGGTTCTTCAGGTAGGCTTAGCCGAACTATAGGCCAGAATTTTTTGATGGCCCCTTTCAGTTGCGATGTATTGGAGTTGAAAGTGGAAATGCATGCCATGGTGTTGTCAGTCGGCTCATTGCGTGGTTTGGGGGTGAGCAGCGCTTCTCTGGGAGTATATAGGGCTCTTTTCTTTGTGTTCTTCAGCAGTTTCTTTGGATACCCCCTTGTCTGGAGTTTGTGTTGTAGCTCAGTTGCATGGATCTTAAAGTCATTGATTTCGGTAGAGTTCCTTCGGATCCTTAGGAACTGTCCGTACGGTAGGTTGTCTCGTAGACTTTTTGGGTGGTGGCTTCTGTAGTGCAATGTGGTGCTTCTATCGGTATCTTTTTTGTAGATGGAACAGGTAAGTTTGTTGTCTGACACAGTGATTTTGAGATTCAAGAAGCTGATGCTGACGTTACGATGGCTCAGGGTGAATTGAATTTCTTGTGTTTGATTATTGATCCAGTTCTGAAGGGTGGGTAATTCTTGTCTGTTGCCTTGCCAAATAAAAATAATATCATCAATATACCTAAACCATAGACGAATGTTTTCATGGAAAGGGTTGACATTAAGTATGTAGCTTCTCTCGTATTTGGCCATGTAGATTATCGCCAGACTGGGGGCGAAAGCTGCCCCCATTGCTGTGCCACATGCTTGCAAGTAGAACACATCGTCAAAGGCGAAGTAGTTGTTAGTAAGGGTGAATTCTAACAGCTCAACAATGAAGTTTGCCGGAACTCTTCTTTGGAGCATGTGTGCAGTAAGATAGTGTCTGATGCAATCCACGGCTTTATCTTGTGGAATGTTTGTGTACAAGCTTTTGATGTCCATTGTGACAAGCTCTTCGTTAGTTGGATCAAAAGATTGGTATTCAAAAATGGCAATGGTGGACATGGTGTCCTTGAGGTGTGAGGCAGTTTTCTGACAAAGAGGTTTCAGAAAAAAAAAAATCGATGAATTTGTATATGGGTTCTAGTATAGAGCCGCAGCCAGAGACAATAGGTCTGCCCGGGGGTGAGGTGCCATCCTTGTGGATTTTAGGTAGAGCGTAGAAGGCGGGAATCCTGCCTTCCGCCGTGTTAAGGAAGGCATCTTCCTTTTCAGTAATCCAATCTCGTTCAAGTGCAAATTTGGTCATTTCTTGGATTTTGGTTTAAATAGTGTCTGTTGGATCTTTTTAAAGTTTTTTTTATAGTTGTTCTCTTCATTTAGAAGTGCCATCACCATCAAGGTGTATTGATTTCTCTTTTGGATGACAATGCCCCCGCCTTTATCGGCTGCTTGGATGACAAGATCGTTATTGGCAGCGAGAGTTTTGAGGGCTTTGTGTTCACCTACTTTGTCTTTGGTGTTCTATTGACGCTTGTAATTTCTTCATCTCTTCTCTGATACATTTCTCAAAAGTGAGAAAGGTTTTTGGCATGTCATTATCCTTTGGGTTGAAGGTCGATTTCGGTCTAAGTCCGGTGTCATCAGGTTCCTGTGGGCAGTCTGTCTTTAAAGAAAATGTTTCTCCTTATAGTTCGGAAGAAGGTTGAGAGCTCGCCATCAAGTCTGAACCAATCTGTATTTGTGGTTGACACAAAGGACAGGCCTTTGGCCAGGAGAGAGGTCTCTTCTCTGGAGATGGGGAAGCAGGAGAGATTAAATATAGGTATCAGATCTGATGTCTCCTGTTGCCTCTGCGTCTCCTGTTCGGCTGGTTCCACTGTTGGAAGTTGTAGAAAGGCATGTTTGGAGGGGGGGCCCCCAGTATCCGCCTCTGGGACCCCCTTTGGCTAAAAAAGGCATCATGGGTGGTGGTCTGAGTTGCCCCTGATTGAAGTTGTTGCCTCTAGGGATGGATTGGTCCTCCGTCGAAATTTCCTGCTTCATGGCCCAGAACCAGAGCGGCATCGCCTCCCTGCACTATGGGAGTGACTCTGCCCCTCCCTTTTTTGTTGAGGTAGTGCATGGCCACTGTATTGTCTGTCATAATCAGGACATTCTTCCCCCGCACAGATGGCAGAAAAGCCTTCAGGGCTATCCTGATGGCCCTCAGATCTAACAGATTGATGTGGAGTCTGGACTTCGATGGAGACCAACGTCCGTTGGCTGTCAACTCATTGGCATGAGCTCCCCAAACTGTGAGGGATGCGTCCGTCACAATCGTCACCTCCTGCCATGGCTGCCAAAATGATGCTCCCTTCATCAGATTGCCTTTGTTGGCCCACCATAGAAGATCCTGGGCGACCGAGGTCGGGATCCGACATCCAGCTGGAGAACTGCGACCACTGCATCTTGAGAGCCCACTGCAGAGATCTCATCCGCAGCCTGGCCTCTGGCACCAGGAAAATGCATGATGCCATGAGGCCGAGCAACCTCAAGAAATCGAACGCCGGGAGACTCTGGGCACGTTGAAACTTGTCCAGCATCTGCAGAATGTGATGAGCCCTCACCTGAGGAGGCGAACACTGCCCCAGGGATGTGTCGAGCACTGCTCCGATGTACTGGAGTCGCTGGGTAGGTGTCAAATGGGACTTCTTTAAATTGAGGGAGAAGCCCAGCTTGTGAAGGGAGTGGCAGGTGACAGACAGATGATCCAGGATTTGCTCAAGAGAGTGCCCCCTGATCAACCAATCGTCCAGCTAGGGGTAGACGTGAATCCCCCCTTTCCTGAGATACGCTGCCACCATCAGCTTGGTGAAGACCCTCGGGGCGGAGGCCAATTTGAACGGCAGGACTCAAAACTGGAAATGCGAGTCGCCAACTGCAAACCTCAGGTACTTCCTGTGCTTTGGATGAATTGGCACATGAAAGTAAGCATCCTTGAGGTTTAGAGACACCAACCAATTCTGAAGTTGAAGGGCCTGGAGGACTTGAGAAAGAGTTACCATCTTGAACTTGTCCTTCCTGAGGAGCTTGTTCAACCAACGCAAGTCCATGATGGGTCTCAATCCCCCATATTTTTTAGGAATCAAAAAATAAGGGGAATATCATCCCTTGTTCCTCTCCGCTACAGGCACCAGTTCTATGGAGCCTTTCTCCAGCAGGGATAGGATTTCCTGCGCAAGGAGCGGATCTGGACGCTTCAAAGAGAGCTTCCCCAGTGGATTGTCGTGAGGCCTCTGCCGGAAGGGAAGACAGTAGCCGTGGGCTGTGATCTCCAGAACCCACACATCTGAAGTAATGGCCCGCCATTCTCCAAGATGCTGCACAAGTCTGACCCCAACCGGCGACCCATGGGCCTCATGACTGAGCGGACGCGGCTGTGGCAGTGCCTGAGAGCAAAGAGGCAACTGCCCGAGCGGCTTTGGCACCCGGAGTACCTTGCTTTCCACCCCGGGTACTCCTACGGTGTCCCCTTTTACTGGCAGCTCCTCTAGATCTACCAAAAGAAGAGTAGTACCGAAAGGAACCTCCCCCTCCATTGCTGTGCCCTAGGACGAAAAGGCGGAGGTTGACGTACTGCAGCGCTCAAAGACTTTGCTGCAGTTTTGGAGGTCTACAACTTCTCAAAGCTCTCGTCAGCCTTGCTGCCAAACAGATGAACACAATCAAAGAGCATGTTCAGAAGACGGGACTGCACATCAGGAGCAAACCCCGACTTCCGCAACCACGCAAACCTGCGTTTCACGGTGTTCGCAGCCATGGACCAGCTGACACAGTCTGCCTTATCCAAACCTGACTGAACGGACTCACACATGGCATCCTTGCCGTCTTGCACGAGGGCTAGAAAACAATCTCGTTCCTCCCCTTCGGAATATGCTCAGCCACCAAAGACCCACAGTTCCACAGAGTGTGTGTGAATCTCGCTAAGGCACAAGTGGAGTTGGCCACCTTCAACGCCATACCCCCAGCCGAAAATACCTTCCTCGCCCAACCATCAAAGCGCTTATCGTCCCTATTAGGAGGGATGGTAGGGTACGCAGCCTGCTTCGAATAGGCCATAGCCGCCTGCACCACCAAACTCTCCGGAGTAGGGTGCGTCGATAAGTGGCAGGAGTCACCACTGAAAGGGCGGTATTTTTTCGGAAGCAACTTATTAACTGCCGGTAGACTCTCCGGAGCAGTCCAAGCCGCCGCCACCCTCCTTTGCAAAGCCATGTGAAACAGCAACATCGGGTCAGTTGGTGGACCTTGATCCAGGATGTCTGTTAAATCATCCTGAGCAAAATCAACAGGTGGAGCAGACCACCCCAAGTATTCCGTCACCCTTGACATGAGACGCCGATAGGAGGAATCTGCATGCGCCCCAGGCTCAGGTCGGCCAAACACCACCTCCAGAGAGGTGTCAAGGCCACTAGCGTCATGCAATGACTGACGGAGTTCCTCCATCTGACTATGCCCAGACAAAAGATCATCAGGGACATCAGGAGGCACAACCATCTCCTCATCAGACAGTTCCTCAACCTCCGAAATGTCTTGCAAAGGCTGGAAAAACTCCAATCTAAGAGTAGGAACAAAATAGGCCTCAAAAACAGACCTCACAGACTTACTGAGAGCCTTCCTCGGAGGTTCCAAAGCCCTCTGTGGCACCTCTGGCAAATCCTCCATAGACCGCATCGAGGGCGCCGAGGGAATCGGCGTCGACATCGACCGAAAGCAGCGACGGCGTCGACAATTCTTCAAGGGCGGAGCCTCGAGAGTGTCCCTCGACGGACAACACCGCTGGCGTCGACACCTTCTTCGAAGGCTTCACAGGTTCCAACAGTCTTGATGGCGTCGAGGACCGTGACCTGGATCTGGCACAGCTATGGCAATCTCCCTTGTCCGGAAGGAACCTCGATCGTGCCCGATGATCGCGCCGACCGCCTGAGCCCAAAGGCGTGCGAGTGGTGGACCGAGTCCGTTCCTTGCCTGCTTCTTTCTAAGGCGCGGACGGAACTGTGCCTTGAGACTCGAAAATCGCTAACATCTGTCAGCGGAATGATTCCCATTCGGCCGGCGACAAAGACTTGGTGGGACAAGTCAACCGTCTGGCGGAGTCCTCCTCCGACGAGGACGGGGAAGGCGATCGGTGATGGCGCTTTCTAGAAAGTCTCGGTGAGGCAGAGGAATGGCGGGAACCCCCTGGATTTTCGCTGACATAGAGAGTCGCCCCTCGAGTCATCGGTCAAAAACCCAGTGGATTTCGATTTATGGAGCTTAGACACCCTACCTACCTTCAATTTCTTCTTACGTTCCCGCAAGGCCTTAGACTTCAGGGACTGGCAATCCTCGCAGTCGTCAGTGGTGTGGCTTTCGCCGAGGCACCAGAGGCAGATGTCGTGCGGTTCCGTGATGGACATCTTCAAACCGCAGTCCCGACATTTTTTAAAGCCCGACTCCGGGGTAGTAGAAGACGAAGACATCACTTTCGAAGAGAAGAATCGAGCGTGGCGGGATTCTGAAGCAAACACGTTTGCGGAAAAAAACAGAACTGAGGCCACGGGCACCGTGCGTCCTATATATAACATCTGGTGACGTCGACCCTCGAGGGACAACGGATCGACACCATCAACGCAGGACGCCCTCTGCCGAAAATTTTCCGAAGCAGCACAGCTGTGGACATTACCTGTCATAGATATGGAATACGTCGGAGGACACAATCCCCTCGAATCTTGTTTTATACAACATTTTAGGAAATTATTATTTGTAGTATTTGGATTGTGTATAATGGATGTTTTAACAATGGTTTTGTATTTTGTTGATTTGTATTATGAATGTATTATTGATACAATTTAAAGATCAGATTTTGATCAAATCAAATTTAAAACAATTAAAAAAAGATGGATTTTTAGGTTCAGCAGTGTGCTTTCTCAGTTATGGAAGCAGTGTGGCTCTTTTCTAACAGACAGAGAAGATGCATATTTAAAAAGAAAAACTGAGGAGAGGTAAGAGAACAGAATGGAATGACTGAGCTGCGGACTGGGTAAAGGTTCAGTGGGGAACGTGGATGGGAGAGAAGTCAAATAGTGAAGAACAGGTTGGTGTGGGAGGAGGTAGAAAGAACGAGACGGGTGGGAGAGAAAAGAAGCTGGCCAGGGTGTGATATTTTAGTGATTTTGGAGGAGAAATAAGAGGCAAACCCATCAGTGGAGAGACAGGAGGTTAAGATGTGTTTTCTTGGGGAGTAAAAACATGGCTTGAAGGATCATAGACAGTGTGAGGGTATACAAGAGGAGACGATACAAGTTAATTCTAGTAAAACGATTTGCTTGTGCAGTAGGGATGACAATGAGAGAGTCTTTGTAAGTAGGGTTGGAGAGTGAACCATGCACCAGAGACCTAGGTGGCAGCACCTGGGTGTCTTTAGCTGTTAAATGGCTGGGGAGATCTATGGATTCATGCCAGAGGGGAGGGGTGCACTGGATAGGGATAGTCAAAGGAGACAGATGGTGCATGCTGAACTTGACAAATAGCAATTCAATATACTGAGCAGGTAGAGGAAAAAGGGTTTGTAAAGGGGACACAATTTGGTCCAGGAAGGGGACCATGGATTCAGGTTTTAATTTCTAATGGTAATCAATGACAAATTATTTGAGAGGAGAGCAGAGAAGGTGAAGTGGGTAAGTGAATGGTCAAAGGGGAAAGGGGTGATAGAGAGCAGAGGAGTTGAGTGGAGCAGTGTTCGAAATTGAGGGAAGCTGGTAGCCATTTAGCTCCTAATTGTAGCCTAGAAGTGATGGCTTGGCTTGACACCAACAGCTACCAGGAGGTGCTCACCCCGCCAACTGATGCCAAACAAATATTGCTATGAATGAGCATTAGGACATATATGTACAACATTTAAAGCATAAGGGGTCAAACAGAATAGAAGGAACAAGTTACTTACCTGTAACTGTTGCTCTCCAGCATGGGTCTGGCATGGATTCACATGCTCATGAATATTCCCAGTCGTCAGGCTGGGAATCCTCGGTAAAGAAAAAATCAGTATCAGTTTCGTTTCTGATCTGTCTTTCGTAGTAGTAACCAATCACTGATCTCTGCGTCATACTGACCACAGCCAATGACTGCGCTCTACCTAAGCCCCGCCTCTGGCAGCCATCTTCAGATTTGGTAGCACGTGAAGAGGCAGTATGACCAAGTGAAGAGCCGCAGAGGGGTAGGCGGGAGGGTTCGCATGTGAATCCATGCCAGACCCATGCTGGAGAACAACAGTTACAGGTAAGTAACTTGTTCCTTCTCCAGCATGAGGTCTGGCATGGATTCACATGCTCATGAATATAAGAATAAATAGCAGTTCACACATGCACAACCACGGGGGGTGGCAAAAGGCTCAACATTAAGCAATAGAAAAAAACCTCAACATTAAGCATCTCTTACCTGCTCACCAGGCTCACCTTAAGCGAACAGGTTGCGCAGCACTGCTTGGCCGACCCTGGACTCCACCCTGGAATCCCGATCGACGCAGTAGAATCTAGTGAAGGTGTGCGTCGACCTCCACCTAGCAGCCCTGCAGATATCCAGCAGGGGCACACCAGATAAGAACGCCGTAGTAGCAGCGATCGCTCTGGTCGAATGGGCTCTCGGACGGCCTGGCAGTGGTCGGTTAGCCAACCGGTGGCAGTGCATGATGCAGCCGGGGAGCCATCTGGAAATAGAAGACTTCGAGAGAGCCTTCCCTTCATTCACAGGTCCAAAGTTCACAAACAGCTGTGATGTCCTCCGGAAACTCTTTGTGCGGTCCACGTAGAACTTCAGCGCTCTAGCCACATCCAGCGAGTGCAAAGTCCTCTCGGCCGGCGACGAAGGAGACGGGAAGAAAACAGGTAACACCAAGGGCTCTTTAAGATGGAAGTCTGACGGCACCTTGGGCATAAAGGAGGGGTGCGTCCTAAGCACCACCCTCGAGGCATGGAAAGTCAAGTACGGTGCTTTGCAGGATAGGGCCTGGATCTCTCACACTCTTCGTGCGGAGGTAATGGCCACCAGGAATGCAGTCTGCCACAACACAAACTTCATCGGTGCAGAGTGCATCGGCTCGAATGGGGGCCCCATGAGCCTGGTCAGCACCACGTTAAGTTCCCACGCCGGGGCTGGGGCCTTCACCGGCGGGAACGACCGGAACAGTCCTTTCATAAACTTTTTTACCAGTCGATGGGACCACAGGGACGTCCGTCCTGTGGTTCTGGTATATCTGGAGATCGCTGCCAGATGTATCTTAATGGAGGCATGGGCTAGCCCAGCCTTTGCCAGCGATCGCAGATACGGCAGCACTTGAGGGGCCGTAATCCGTAGGGGGTTGGTCTTCTGTGCTCGGCACCAGATAGAGAACCTCTTCCACTTATGACCGTAGCATTTGAGAGTCGAGGACGCCCTGGCCTTTGCAAGAACCTCTCTGCAATTGGCCGGTATATCGTAGCCTCCAAACTCTAGCGCTGCAGGAGCCAAGCCTGCAGGTTCAGCGACGCCGGGTCGTGGTGGAAGATGGCGCCTCCTTCTCTGGAGAGAAGGTCCGCGTCCGCCGACAGCTTGTTGGGAGGGGACGTTGACAAGTCCAGAAGGTCCGGGAACCAGATCTGCCTCGGCCACGCCGGTGCGACGAGGATCATCTTGCACCGGGACCTCTTGAGCTGGCTGATGAGTCGAAGCAGCAACGGCAACGGAGGGAACGCATACAGGTATAGGCCGTCCCAGGGGAATGAGAACGCATCGCCCATGCTTCTCGGCTGGGGAAACCTGCTGGCGAACCTCTTGCACTTCGAGTTAGTCGCTGTTGCGAACAGGTCGATTTGGGGTTTGCCCCATCTTCGGAAGAGTTGATCCACCTGATCCTGGCGCAGTTCCCACTCGTGACACGCGTGCAGCTCCCTGCTGAGCGAGTCGGCGATGGTGTTGCTTTCTCCTGTCAGATGAAAGAGAACCAGGAACATCCCCTGGGCGACCGCCCAGTGCCACAGATCCTGTGCCTCCTTGGATAGGGGGCTGGGGATCTGGTGCCTCCCTGCTTCCGTATGTAAAACATTGTCGTGGTGTTGTCCGTGAAGATCCGCACCACCTTGCCCTTGAGCGATGGGAGGAACGATTTGAGAGCCCAGAACACGGCTCTGAGTTCCAGGACGTTGATGTGCAGGAGCCTCTCCTCCGGGAGCCAGAGGCCTCTTGCGTGGAGATCTCCGGTGTGGGCGCCCCAACCTTCCAGGGAGGCGTCCGTTGTCACCGTCTCCTGGTACGCCGGCGTCTGAAAGTCCTTGCCCGCCGTGAGGTGCGCTCGAACGCCCCACCACTGAATCGCCCGCCGGAACATCTCGTTGAGGGGGACCCTGTCTTCGAAGGTGCCCGTCGCCTGCATCCAACGGGCGTCGAGAAATTCTTGAAGAGGGCGCATCCGTAGTCTGCAGAGGCGCACCAGGTAGATGCAATAGGACATCAACCCCAGGAGGGACTTGATGGACCTCACCCTGGCCACGTCCATGGCTAGCAGGCGCTGCACTTTGCCTAGAATGGTCTTCGTCCGTTTTTCCGACGGGGCCGCCAGGCGCCTCACTGTATCGAGCTTCGCTCCCAGAAACAGGGCCACCTGCGACGGCACCAGGTGGGACTTTGGGTAGTTTATGGCGAATCCCAGGTCTGTGAGTAGCTGGACGGTCCTCGAAGTGTGTTCGACGGCGAGTTCCCTCGTCCTTGAGCGGATGAGCCAGTCATCCAGGTAGGGGTAGACGTGAATCCCCTGCAGGCGCAGCCGCGCCGCCACTGGTGCTAGGCACTTGGTAAAGACCCTGGGGGCCGACTTCAATCCGAACGGCAGTGCTCTGAATTGGTAGTGGCGTCCCTGGATGACGAACCAGAGGAACTTTCGGTGACTTTTGAGGATGGGGACGTGGAAGTATGCATCCTCCAGGTCCAACGACGACAGAAAGTCGCCTTCCTCCAGCTGTCCCAGTACGTGCTGGAGGGTGACCATCCTGAACTTTTGTGATCTGATGTATTTGTTCAAACGACGAAGGTCCAGGATGGGGCGCCAGCCGCCCGTCTTCTTCCTGACGAGGAAGTACCTTGAGTACACCCCGGAGCCTCTTCAGGACAAGCTCGATGGCGCCTTTCCTGAGCATCGCCCGTATTTCCAACAGCAGTTGCGGGATGTGATTTTCCTTCCTGGCCACAGGTGGAACGTGAGGGCACTTCTTCAGGAATTCGATAGAGTGTCCTCTTGCCAGGGTATCCAGCACCCAACGGTCGGTGGAGATGGACTTCCACACGCCGACGAAATTTGTCAGCCGGCCTCCCACCGGGGTGCTTCGGTGGGGGCCCGAGACCACGACCAGTTCAGTCCTGCTTGGAGGTGGTGGCCTTGCCGCCCTGGCCACCTTGCCGACGGCGGCGAGGCGCTCCCTGCTTGCCGCGACCCCTGTAGGCCTCCTGAGACGAGGAGCGTGCCGCCTGGCGGTAGGACGACGAGCCACCGCTGGATCCCTTGGAGGCACCCTGTCTGCCTCCGGAGCTCCGAAAGGGCCGTCGTTGCTGCAGGGCTCCTAGGGCGCGGGCCGTCTCCGTGTCCGTTTTTATGGCTTGGAGGGATTCGTCCACCGCCTTCCCGAACAAGTTGCTGCTGTCGAACGGCATGTCCAACACTCTGGTCTGGATGTCCTGACGGAAGTCGGTCGCCCGGAGCCAACCCCGTCGTCGTAGGCAAACACCATTGCCCAGCTGGCGGAACCCGGTATCGGCAATATCGGTTGCCACCGTTATGGCGTGGTCCGACGCCACCTCGCCCTCTTGCAGTATTTACAGGGCCTCGGACCTCTTGTCATCCGGCAGGAAGTCCAATATGGGGGCCAGCTTAAACCAGAGCTCCCTGTTGTAACGGGCCACGATCGCCAGGGCGTTGGCCGCTTTGATCGTCGTCGCCGCCGACGAAATGACCCGCCGCCCCATGGCGTCCAACTTCTTTCCCTCGCTGTCCGGCGGGGAATTGGACGTCGAGGCTCCTGACCCTGCCGCTTTCTTCTTCGCCGCCGCCGAGACGATCGAGTCTGGCGTTGGCTGGGCCCTGAGGCACAGGGGAGCGGTTTCGGGGACCCGGTACTTCTTCTCGTACCGGTCCCGTTTGGCTGGTGCCGTGGAGGGGTTTTTGAGAACCGACAGGCCCTCCTCCCAGATGTCATCGATTAGAGGCACCGCGATGACAGTCTTCCTCTTGGCCTCCCGGCGCTGATAGAGGAAACCTTCCTTTTTCTGCTCCTCCGGGCAGAGCTGGAACAATTCGGACGCCCTGGCGATCATGGCGTGGAATGAGCCAATCTCGTCGGGCGGCGAGCCCCGTGCGACGGGAGACGGGAGACCCGTTCCGTCGTCGTCGCCCTCAGAACCCGTCGTCGAGCCCAACGCACCGTCATCTCCCGACTCGTGGGAGGATGAGGAGGGAACTGTAGGCCTTACGGGGGCGAGCAGAGGAGAGGGTTGGGTCCTCCGTCGTTTGTTCTGAGGACTTCCCGACGGGCCAGGTTGCGGGTCCTCCGGCCTGGGCCGTGGGAATCTCGTCCTTATCTCAGAGCATAAGGACTGGACCGCAGACAAAATGGCCGCCGAGCCATCCTGCGGCCTAGGTTCCGGCCGCGCCGGAAGGGAAGGCTGCTCTTCCTCGCCATCGTCGTCTTCCTCGGTTATCTCCCGAGGATCTTCCTTACGGGATCGAACCTTCTCGAATTGGATTTCGAGGTTCCTCACGGCCTCGGTCAGTTCCTCCTCCGAGGCTGACTCCGAGCTCGAGGAGGCTACCGTGCCCCCCTCGCTTCTTCCATCATGGCGGCCACGACGATGGGCTGAAAAGAGGATTCCATCCTTGGCGGCAGGGAAACTCTAGTCTCGGAGGCTGTCTCCGCTGGCGGGGTCTCTGCCGGCTTGGCCAGAGTCACCGCGATCGCCTCGATAGAGGCCTTTGCCTGCTGGGTAGGGGCCTACACCACCTTAGGTGCGTCCCGGGCCTTCTCCTTTGTGGGAGGGGCGACGCCTCGCTCCCCCCCTTCCGAGATCGGACGGGGCTTCTCCCGAAGCTTACCCAGGGTCTCGGACTTCCTCTTCCCCGAACCGGATCGCTGGCTCGTGGTTGACGGTGCCCGGGAAGGTGCGCCCTGCCTGGCGACCGAAGAGCCCGACCTTTCGGTGCTCCCGGAGCCAGCGGACTCGCGGCGCTTGGCCTGGTGTTGGGCCCCCGTCGCCGGGGCGCCCGCACAGGACTTAGAAGCCCGCTCTGACCCTTTCTTCTTCTTTTCACCCGTTGAGCCCTTCTCCAACCAGCTGGCGAGACGGGATCGATGGTCCCTCATGGTCCGCTCCGACAAGTTCTTGCAGAACTGGCAGTCCTTCTCTACATGCGTCTTATCCCCATGAAGACAGTAGAGGCATTGCGAATGTTCGTCTTCCTTAAACACATTCTGCAGCCCGCATCCAGGGCAGCTGCGAAACAGCTTGGGTCCGGGCGACAAACTCGCATCCTGGGCCATCTCGAAGTAGGCCGCGAATCTTCTGGAATCCTCCAAGAAGTTGATTCGACGAAATCTTCACCCTTGAGGGACGTAGGAAAATCCTGCAACGGGTAGCCGTTAACGGGAGTAGAAACGGTGGAGCTTGAGGCTCGATTAACCGAAAAAATGTGAAAATTCACCTGAAAAAGCGCGAAACAAGCAGTAAAAGCTCGAGAGCTAAGCACGAGGACTCCCAACACTTGAACGTGCGGTAAAAATCTGAAGATGGCTGCCAGAGACGGGGCTTAGGTAGAGGGCAGTCATTGGCTGTGGTCAGTATGACGCAGAGATCAGTGATTGGTTACTACTACGAAAGACAGATCAGAAACAAAACTGATACTGATTTTTTCTTTACCGAGGATTCCCAGCCTGACGACGGGGAATATTCATGAGCATGTGAATCCATGCCAGACCCCATGCTGGAGAAAAAATATTAAGTTAGATTTGCGGAACTCCATCTACTAGCTCCTTGTTCCCCAGTAGTAATATAATATGAATAACTAGTGTCATATAGTGCTACAAACCCACAGGTATCCAAGCTCAGAACTCACACAGTTGATATTAGTATCCCACAGCGAGTAGCTCCTGCTCACTGGTTAATACTGTATCCCCAGGAGCTGCTTTTAGCTTCTGCTTATCCAATCTTAATTTCGATCCCTGAAGGAGGATGGGTTTCATGTGAATGATACAAACATGCAGGGAAGTTTGATTTGAATCACGCATATCCAAGAGGGACCGGTTAAACTGCATCTGGGCACAAAAGAAGTGATAGTTAGGATGGTATGGACCAGCAAGATTACTTGTAAAACCCTTCTATGGTGCAATATATCAATTTGTGAGCTTCATACTCTAGCATTTGGTGGGACATGGATGGATCTGGGTATATATAAAGTTGGAGATGCTAGTAAAAGGGCTTACGAAGTTCCTCTTAGACCAACAGGATGTATTTCACATAAAGGAACCTTTTATCATTACTTGAAATTTAGACAAATTAATGTATAACTGCTTCTTCCAGAGGTCTCCCCAATGGAAAGATGGGTGACTGAAGCAAATATTTCTAGTAAGCTGTGACGAATCGAGGGATTCAGGCACTTCTCCCCAGGGGGTAGCCTTTCCTTGTGAGGCTAGCCCACTATGCGAAATTCCCCCTAGCGGTGGAGGCCAGTGGTGCCTCACAGGAAGTCAATGCTGGGAAGGGAAAGCTCAGATTTTTCAAACCTGTGTTGCAGGGACAGCAGAACGAAGCGAGGAGGTCTGGAGCCCCGTGAAGGCAACCAGCTGGTGTATGGAGGAGGTACTGAAGGAGCTGTAACCAGGAGAAGGAAGGGGTCGAAAACGCCCAACACAGACAACCTGTTGTGAGTGGAGGGGTGACCCAAGAAGGGTGGACTGTGCCGTCCGTACACGGAACGGGTGTTGAGAGAGCAAGAGGGTCAGAAAAGACCACAGAGTCACCCTGACCAGAAGGAGAAGAATTCCTGTCCTGAGATCAGGCCGGTGATACCAAACTCCTGCAGAGAAGGTAATGGGGATGGCCGGAGACCCGGGAGGGATGTCCGAACTAACAAACGTGTAAATCATATACATCTCAGTGAATATGCTGATTGGAATTCAAGAGCAAACCTTTGCTGGCCCCAAGGCAGAAATTCCGATGATAAGGAATTAAGAAATATCGAGGAGAATAATTATCTCTGTACCAGTGAAGGTGGGGGAAACCAAGCGGGTTGTACAAGGATAAGTGAAGAATACTTGGGGACACAGCCTACTCATCCCATTACAAGAATAAGTAAAGAATACTTGGGGACACTACCTTACTCGTCCCAGTATAAGAATAAGTGAATATTTGGGGACCCAGCTTACTTGTCACAGTACAAGAAGAAGTAAAGAATAGTTGAGGACTCAGTTTACTCGTCCCAGTAGAAAAATCAGTGAAGAGTGCTTGGGGACTTGGTTTATTCGTCCCTGTATATTGATAGCAAATAAAGGAAACAAATGGATAAAGAGCCCAGAGAAGAAAAGTTGGTTTGGATCAGAACAAGCAAGTCTGAATGCAGGGAATAAGAAAGACATTGCAAGTTGACAACAAGGGGAAGAGTCAGAACCCTGATTTGATTCTATGTGATTTTTGCAAAGGAAGAAATGGGGACAACCCGGATGTGGAAAAGTCCCCTAAAAGAACTAAGAGCTGGTTCAAGAAATCACAAAAAGCTATTTAGAGATAGCTTACTAAGGATGCGCAAGCCTGTCCAGGAGAAGGAAGTAATTCCTTCCACAACAACAAACACCACACAGAGCCTTACACAACAGCACACGGCAGACTCCAACTGGATACCACACCAAAAAGCTCAGCGAATGGTGTTAACCGAACTGAAGCTGTCAACGGCATATTACAGCTCCCGTGCTCTTTCTCCAAACTTTGTCCCACCAACGCGCCCCAACCTACACCCCTTTCTTTCAGATCCGTCAGAGTTCCAGGGGACCACTACGTTGGTGATAGTGTGCGGTATACATATCCTTTAACATTAAACAATATCCTTTAACATTCTCCTGGACCCCTATTTGGTTGTTTTGTTTAGTGGAAGGGTCAGGGCTGATTAATTTTGGACACAGGCTGGACTATTGATTTGGACCACACTATTGACAACGAGCACCCTAGTTTATTTAATTTATTTATTGAGTAGTTGTAAGGTGCCTATACAGCAGAGTGTTTCCAGGCACCACAAAGCAAAAAAGGGGAGGTAACAGAAGGCAAATAAGAAGGGTCCTACTAGGTCTTGTGACATTCAGATCGTGCAAGTGCAGCAACGAGAAGTGCAAGTAAAGGGGGTAGGGTTGGCCAAGGTGCTAGGAAAGTGCAGAGGGGTGCCTGGGGGTGGGTGGGGCAGTTTTGTATGGGTAAGTGCAAGGGGGTGCAGTCCACCGACTAAGTGCAAGGAGGGGGTGGATCAGACTCAGGGGGGTGTTAATCAGGGATAGGGGCTTGAAAGGGCAGTGCTAGCAGGGGGGTGATGGTATAGACCGGTCAAGAAGGGCCTGACAGCCTGTAAGACTCAGAGGGCCAAGCCACAGTCGCAGCAGCAGAAGTGGAATTAGCAAGGAAGGGAGAGAGGGAAAGAAGTTGAGAATAGTTTGTTGTGCGTTACGTAGGGAAAGCCCTTAGCACACACATATATAGGCATTTTCCTTATTTGAATAATGTTATACTACTAAAATGCCACCACTTGATCCACCTCCTTCTCTTGAGCTGCCACAAAGCACGTTTTCTCACTTTATGGGTTCACCATAAATAACATGATGGGTTCAATTTCCAGGATGGAGGAGGCCTGGGAGTAGGACCAGTGGGAGATGAAGGAAGGGGACTTGACTGAGTCTCTCTATGCTATAAGGAGATAGCAATTAGTGCTAGACTTCACCTCATTCCTTTTAAGGTATATTATTCCCCAGGGAGGTTGCAGAAGATGGGCAAGTGGGACAATGAGAATTGTGTGATTCACAAAAGGTACGTTCTTGCACGTGCCCTTTACTTCAGTAATAATGGGATGGAATTTTTGAAGAAATACATAGGATACTTGATTGTCATTTGGACTTTGTGCCCAAAGTGGCATTGTGGGAATACGGGGGTGCTCTAATCTGTAGTAGATATGACATTTTTACTGGGATGGGATCAATAATAGCCAAAAGGCATATTACCCTATAATACGAATCCTCAGAGAGGCCTAATGTGTCAGCATGGAAGACCTGTCTGAATACAGCAATGACGTTTGAGAGACACATGTACAAAGAGGATACCCCAACAAACACAAGAAGATATAGAGAAATTGGCAGGAAGTGTCAGCAATTAATACAAGTGTATGACAATGGAACATGGGACTCATGAACAGTTTTTTAATGATGTGGTATGCATTCAGATGGGATTGTGGGGTAGTTGGGTGGAGGCTCATTAGGGAAAGCTGTAGATAAGGGTGGGGTGAATAAATGTATTGCTTACAAATGGAGCCAATGATATTCGGCAAGTGGAAGCACAGAGTACCTGGGCAATAACGTTTTTTGTTTTTGTTACTTAATATTTCAAAATGTTTTTATTGAAAAAAGTCTGGAGGTAAGGAAAATGAAGTCGGGAGGGAGTTACCATTGGTGTGAATAGGAAGGTTATACTAGTTGACAAGGTGGTTTTCTGAACGAGTGGAGTCTCACTGTAGATGATGGCACTTGGTAATATTAGTGAGGATGGGATTGCCCATTATGATGGTAGGGTATTGACAGAGCAGTAGATGAGGAGTATGGTAGGTGGAGTGGTCTAAATAAGTTGGACTGATAGGTTTGTATAGGTTTGTATGTTGTATTCAGTAGTATCTACTCCCTAGTAGTCAGCCAGTCCTCAATCTTTAATTATGTCCAATATCTTTCCTTGATGCCTAAACACATGGGCTAGTCCCTTGGTAGGGACCTCTGTCATTCTGGTTAGAGCCACATAATGACAGTTATTTTGCCATTATATGGCTCATCATACCCTCCCCTTTAGGGAATGGGAGAAGCTGAGGTGATGCCAAAAGAGACCCCTCTCAGTCAGGGACTCTCTCACATCATGACTCTCAGAAAACTAATCTGCTCCCTTTCACTACCTCACACCGTATCTTCTACCTGTCGGGCAGCCCCTCCACCCACCCCTGTCAA
Source organism: Ambystoma mexicanum (assembly GCF_040938575.1). Classification (NCBI taxonomy): domain Eukaryota; kingdom Metazoa; phylum Chordata; class Amphibia; order Caudata; family Ambystomatidae; genus Ambystoma; species Ambystoma mexicanum. Next base: position 1,191,965,948 of record NC_090933.1, read on the forward strand.
ATTTACACTATCATTGGTCAGGTCCCCTGTCAGTCGCCTTCATGGAGATAGCATGCACTTCTACTGCCAGATCCCAGTCGTCACCACCAAAGCAGCATTCAGCATGACATATCAGGAACTACTAAGGCTGAACTCCCTCGATCCTGAGCAGCATTATACCATCTGCTGGCCAGTTAAAAAGGAAAACCATCATAAGTCTAAGAAATTGACATGGGTGGAGGTTATATATGTATCAGTCTGCATTCAGTCCTCTTCACAGAGTTTGAGTTGCAGTCTTCAAAGACATAATGGGGGCTTGGGGGGAGTTAGGTAGAAGGGTGTCAACAGATTTGAGGTGGGGGCTACATCTTTTCAATAAAGCTTTGGACGACAGTGACTTTTGTAGGCATCCACATTCTCTGAGGCTACAATAGATTGCATTCATAGTTTGTTCTGCTAGAACGTTTAGTATGACAGTATTAGTGATACAGCCGAAAGTATCAACTTCGATTCCATTGCCATAATCAAGGCACTTTTTCAGTGTGACCTAGAAGACTAACAAAGGCTTTTGCTCCTTCTGGCTATTCAGTTCCAAAGGAAAAAAAAATCCTGAGATCAAATACTTGGAACAAAATAATTGCTGAAGGAGTCCTTCGTACTATCAAATGAAATTGTTGTACACTTAAATGCCACACATTCCAAGAAATCCTTGTCTTTATAAATCACTCAGAAAAGGACGGTATAACGATTAACAAGGAGCCCTCTAAACTGGATTTATATACAGCACTATTAAGATGAGTTCAAATGAAATCTAGAATGTACTGCTTCATATACATGTTTCAAATTCAGGAAAACAATCGACAATAGTATCTACATAATTATAAGTATTTCAACATGTATTTGGAAATTAACTGTTTGTAAAGAGGCAACAAAAGAGGTGATCACTCTTAACGTCATATTGAGAATTAGATCTTTAACACTGTGGAGATTAATCTCATGAACAGTTGGCAAAGCCCGCCCACATCTGTCATGTACTTAAAAAGAGCTATTCCTTCAATTGAAGGCATGAAATGCATAGGGCACCACACCGCTCCCACAGCAGCCTCCCGTCCTCATTACCTGTTAGCAGCTGCTAGCTCATATGTACTTGGTTATTTAATTAGCAGACAACAGCAGTTTGGTTGTAGGCAATAATTCCTTTGGAGCAATCTGTTTCATACCAATACAAATTGGAAAAGTAGGACAAAGCTGCAAGACGATTCACAATTACTTACATTTTCCCCCAGGAGCCTTGGCGTCCGTTCCATGCATCTGTATCAATGACGTTTTTAATACTGTTAAACAGAACACCGTATTTGCTTGATCTGCAAGGATTGGAAATTGATGGCATGATTTACGAATGCATTTTTTTTTGTTGTAATGCCAGTCATGCTGCCAACTGTTGCTCGAGGATGGTCATCGGCACCATTATGCTTTTACTGAATAATTGCACAATACTGAAGGACCAAAAGTCAGCTTTATTTTGCCTTGACATGAATCCAGTTTAGACATTCACTAAGGCAGACTAAATATCCCATAGGGCTATGTTTAGAGAATCTGCAAGCTGCTATCTGGATGTAAAAAAATAAAAAAAGGCTTTCAAAACTCATCCACTAAAGGAAAGGCAAGACCAACTCAAGCAATCGCTGAGATCCTCCAAGACAAGTTTTTCCACAGTATTGGTATTTCTGAAGAAGTTAGAAGCAGTGTACCTGTTAAAGGAGACATAAAAATGTGGCCCTTAAATAAATACTAAAAATGGCTTCAAAGTCACACATATACGTGCAATGAGCAGGGAGATCCAAGAGGAGGAAAAGTACGTCTTATCAAAGATTCTAGGGTCAAGCAGAAGGTCTTTTTCAATGATGATGGTGGCCAAGTAGACCGTCTTATCAATGCAACAATGTCAATTATAATAGTACATTACTCCAGGCAAATACAATAAATCTAATTACAAGTTATTGTAACTGCACAGGTACGCACTAGTAATAGGCAGCCATGCCCCACTTAAGACTATGACACTCTTCACAAAGCAGAATCCAAAGAGGCTTGAATATATCAAATTGGCCCAGGTATGCTCTTATTAAACTGTGCTGTCAATATAGAATACAAGACCAACGATGGCACAGAACACACTGATGAAGTAGAGTGGTCTAACTCTGAACTCACCAGATCAGGTACAGAAACTGACACCATACCACCAGTCACATCACTGAGAAGGCTTACAGGTCTTCATCCCGCACTGTGCTGTTAGAGCTCAGGCATATGAGCTTCCGATTCTGGCCACAGAACGCAAACATGCCAAATATACCAATGCATTTATATGTCGTAGCAATTCACTTAAGTTGTGTTGCTCGTTAGTCTTTTTAGTAAAACAAAATGCTCCAACTATGCAGTCTTTCTACAAAGCGTTCATGTTCACTTCACACACAGAACCACGTGCGCCCACCATTGCTCAGGAAGAAGCTCAAGGCCAAGCCTCATTATTCCTTTCAAAGCAAGAAGCGCCTTATACTGAAAGCTTTGAAACGGATGCTTTTCTTGTATACTACAAACTAATTTTATATGGTTTTATTATGCGCAGAAAATCCAACAGGCATCAGGGAGTGAAGACACTGAACACACAAGTTACACAGAGCCAGTGGTAGGGCAATATAAGGATATATTGATAACTATTCAAACAGATGGGTTTTCAGTCCCTTTCCAAATGAAGCTAGGTTACAATCCAAACGTAGGTTCATCGGAAGCGTATTCCAGAGGGAGGGTGCAATATGCTGGAATTATTTCCCATTTGGTTTCATCCATTTGGGTCGAGAGCAGTTTAGCAGCATATTGTTGCTTGAATGTAGTGTTTTAGCTGGTTAATAGATGGTGATTCCTTTCTTTAAGTATTCTGGGACAATAGCATATATGCCTTTATCAGTGTGAACCACTATTTTAAATTGGATTCTGACATAAACAGGGAGCCAATACAGATTCCTTTTATGTGAAGTGCTAGGTTAATCGCGAGGTATTGTTTTATAATATGCACATCATTATTTTGAACCACTTGTAGGGCGTGCAGATTCTTTTTGGACGCACTTCCCAATAGGGCATTGCAGTAATCCATCCTCGAAAGAATGGTGGCCCTAGCCAGAGTTTCACAATTTTTCGCAGAGATCAATTTTTCTAAGAAGTTTCAAATGATATTATGTGTTATGGGTGATGTTATTCACTTGTGCATCTGTGCTAACATTACAATCCAAAACTGTGCCCAGTGTTTTAACTTTACACTCCATTTTTTTTATTTCCACATACGTTTTTACCGGCATTTTCATTAAGAATTTTACAACTTCCCCCTCTCTGCCCCCCGCTTTCCCCACTCCCCACTCTTTGATCCCAACCACTGCCAAATGCGTGTCTCCTTTCTCCCCACCTGATGTAACGTCCAACTTCACAAAGTTATCGATCCATTCCTGCCGTTAGATTTCTCTTCTACCCCTTATAAAGCCTCGACCTCTGGGGCTTGAAGCCCACAGTTTAAACCAGACCCAAAAGGTTCATCTTTCGCGGGCAGCATACTCCTCTGGGATCCTTCTGTCAGGATGTTATTACCAAGTCCCAGTCCGCCACAAATCCCTGGTGATTCCCTTGTAAGGTATAAGATACCCATTGTAATGCCGCAAAGTGCCACACTTTTCCCACCCATTCATGATCGGTAGGCGGCTCCCTTGATTTCCACTTCTGAGCAATCACCAATGCCCCTACCATCTTTAAAATCACATACACCTTGCATTGTGCTTTCAATGGTAGTTCTTCAAGTATTCCTCCTAGACCCAAGATTGCGGGCCATACGTTTCCGCTTCCCTTGATCCGCACATTTTCCTCTATAGACTTGCTGATCTTTTCCCAAAACAGTTGGGTCTGGGGGCACTGCCACCAGATAGGACTCCATGACCCCTCTGTGCCGCAATCCCTCGAACATTCCTTGGACACCTTCGGGAAGAACGTATGGACCCTCACCGGGGTAAGGTGCCACTGGAACATCAGCTTTACCCATACCTCCTGTAGTTGGACTGACCTCATGGGCTTGGGGATAATATCCCATAGTTGTACCCACGCTGCCTCGTCAATCGGCTGTTCCACTGATTCTTCCCATTGCTTCATGTAGCATTAATACCCTACCTCCGCATTTTGTTTGATGTACTTATAGATTGTCCCCACAATAGGTTTATCCCCGGAGTCTGATATTAGTAGTTTCTCAAAGGGTGTTAGGGATTGTATTGCTGCCTCCTTGATTGATGGATTCAGCAAACCGTGTCACAGTTGTGTGCATCGGAATCTCTCCCCCTCCTCCAATGAAAAATCTAGACATCACCCCCCCCCCCCCCCCCATTTACAAAAATTTACCCTCCCATTGCCGGAGAAAATTGGGGTTTGTGGAATATTGGGGTAAATGGAAAGGTGGTAAATCCTGCTCTGGTTACCAATGCGTCCAACGAGTCCTCCACAAGAGATCCAATCATACTGCGGTTGATATTGTGTGCTCTATCCCTATTCGGTTTCCAAAGCAGTGCCTCAAGATGAACTCCCGGTACTGCTTCGTCGATTTGTCTCCACAACTTTTACTTGTCATATTTTAGCCGGTCACTAATTACTTTGGTCTGTGCCGCCAAGTAATATGCCCGGATAGCCGGTTCTCCCATACCACCCCCATTTCTTGGCATGGTTATTACAAGTCTTACAACTCTAGGTTTTTTATTGTTCCATAAGAAACTTCCCTATGTGCCTTTGGACAGCTCGAAAAAAGGACTTGGACGCTCTCGTTGGCAACGTCATAAAATAATACAAGAGTTTCGGGAGACTAAATATCTTCAGCATATTCATCCTTCCTATCCATGATATTGTCAACGGACCCCATTCTAGTAACATTTTGCTGTGATTAGTGATTCAATATCCTTAGTAATGTCGACCCTCTTTATAGCCTTCTCTGTCCAACTATATTGAAAGGCCCCTTTCAGCTCCTGTTCCTTCTCTATCGATATTGCCAAATTCAGGGCCCCCGAATTGTGAGTATTCATTTTTAACCCTGCTACTGACCCAAAATTAGTGAATTCCCTATTCAAGGCCTTAATAGACCATTACCGTTCTTTAAGTGTCAAGAGCATATCATCTGCAAATGCAGCTACTTTATAGATCTTTCCTCCAAATGGGATTCCTTCAATGTCTGACGTATCCCTTATTGTGGCCAAGAGCGGTTCCAAATGAATCGCATATAACAATTGGGACAAAGGGCACCCCTGTTTTGTTCCTCTAGATACCCTGACTGGACCCGATAATTGTCCGGTAATCATAAAACGAAGCGTCGGGTTAGAATAGTTTGCTTTCATCATCGAGATTATTTTAGCCCCAAACCCCATTTTCTCCATGGTAGAAAACAAGAACTGCCACTCCATTCAATCGAAGGCTTTTCCGCATCTAAAGCAATAAAGAGAGCTGGAATGTTCTTTATGTTAGCCTTTTCTATTAGGTGTGCTATTCTTCTAGTGTAGTCTCCAGTTTGTCTACTCTGTATAAAACCGGATGGTCAGTGCAAGTGAGTTTCAGAAGAAGGTGGCCCCTCCTGGGCACCAATAGTTTAATATAGACACAAAGATCTATACAAATTAGTGCAACAGGCCTGTATGATTTGCAACTTGCCGGATCTTTTCCTGGCTTCGGGAGCAAGACCACCTTAGCTTCTTCCATCGTTGGTGTTATTTTCCCCACCTCCTCAAAATGATTCAACATATGAACCAGAAGGGGATTGTTCCCTAAATGCTTTATAAAAAGGTTGGCCGTAAATCCATCCGGCCCTTGAGATTTGTTTATTGCCAGTGACGCTATGGCCCTACGGACCTCCTCCATCGTAATACCCTGGTCTATGTCCAGTTTATCTTGCTCTGATAGTACTGGGAGATGGCATCTCTCCAAATACTCTTTTTGCGTCTGCTCTAGGGAATAATCCAATTAATACAAATCTCTATAATAAGCTGAAAATTCCCGGGTTATCTCCTTTAACTCTGAACTCTCCCCTCCCACTTTTAATTGAATTCTTTGTATGGTTTTAGCTTTCTCTTCCCTCCTTAATAACGTAGCCAGCAAGCTATCCGCCTTGTTTGCCTTTACACCCGGCCTCATCACGAGTTGGGTCAGTAGCCCTTAAATGCAGTGGTAACTGGGTTACCGCCACATTTAAGGGTCCGCCCAATCATGAGTATGGCGTGTTTGTCCCCAGCATAGCTAGGGGTATACACGCCAGAAAAATGCTGATTGTCGGTGCAATAACTGTGCGGTAATTGCGCTTAAAATTCCCCATTGGGCCCTATGGGACATATGTTTACCGCCCAACCCGTAATCAGGTGGTTATACCACCAGATGGGTGGCTGGTAATGCAAATAAAGTTGGGCGGTATCCCAGTCAGGATAAGGTACAGAAGTGCACGTTCTGCCAACCTGGTTTGCAAAATTTCCACTTGTCCCCATATGGTCCTGTATTCTCTCCGAGTTTCTCCACTACCTCCAACCCCCATCTTGGACATGACCCGTTTCAATTTTTCTTCGAACTCTCTTTCCAAGAGTCTCCTTTCTTTATCTCTTCAGGCTTTCACCACAATAATCTTCCCTCTAATGAACGTTTTAAAAGCATCCCACCTCGTGTTTTGTTCCGTGTCTCTCAGTGTCTCTCAGTCTGTTATCTTGGAAGAATCCCTTTATACCCATTTCCTCCCTCAGTGTTTCGTCTTTAAATATATAAATTGGCTATTTCCATTTCCACAGCCCAGGGGAAAGGTTTTTTCTCGTCACTTTCAAAGTTGTGGGGGTGTGGTCCGCTAATGCTATTGCACCCACCTCATCCTCTACAACCAATTCCCAGCAAATTCCGGGATACCCACATATCTATCCTGGAGGAGGTCCTATGGACATGAGAGAAGAATGTATATCCTCCAATGTCTCCCCTCTTTTCTCTCCAGGCATCCACCAGTGAGAGACTATTTTCTCACAATTCTCTCATGGGTTTGCCCTGGGTGCCTGCCCTTCACGCGCTCCTGTCCGCCCCCGTGTCCCAAGCTATATTGAAGTCGCCTGATAATATAATTTGTGCCTTAGCAAATCTTTCCAATTTTGTCAACATCTTCTGTATGAACCAGTCTTTCCCTGAATTACGTGCATAAATGGTAGCTATCGTGTGTAGTTCTCACTTTCCCTGTAGAACCACTGCCAGATATCTCCCATTGGTGTCTTTCTCCCATTCTGCTACTATAATATTAAGGTTACTCCGTAAGGCTATCAGCACCCCTCCTGTTTTCTTCCCCTCGTTGGACTGAAATATCCATCATTACCCATGGGAGTCTACCTTTGTGTTTGTCACTCACTTGCATATGTGTTTCCTGTAGAGTCAGGAGGTCTGGTTTTCCGCTTTGTAAAAATCTTTCGAATTTCTTCCTTTTCAGGTGTGAGTTCAACCCATTAATAATAAAATAATAAATAATTAGGCTTTTATATAGCGCTACAAACCCTCAGGTATCTGAGCGCTGCTTATTATTACCCACGGTGTGTGGTGCTCATTTATCGACCTCGGAAGGATGAAAGGCTGAGTTTGGCCCCGCCGGGATTCGAACCTGCGTTAACAGGCTCTGCACGGGTGTCAAAGCGGGCGCTCTACTCGCTGTGCCACTTGATATTGATATTCAGCGAAATGCTTATATTAGTTTCAGCTATTTTCTAGGCTGTTCATGAAGCTATGTATATACACATTGGATTCTGATTGGGACCCCTCCCCCCTCGATGCCCGTGTCCCCTCCTTTCCCGCCCCTCCACTGGGTGGGCTCAACCAGCTTCTAGCACTTCCCGATTCACTCTCACAGGGATTAAGCCCGTACCGCAGCCCAATCCTACCAAGTGCAGGCTCTCCCAAGCCCATGTTATGATCTCAAATCCCACCATACCCCAACCCCCTCAACACCTACAATACTAGAACAATTGCACTCCCCGAGCTAACTTATGGAAACCTTCTCAGAATCATATGACCTCCAATCAAGAACGAAATATCATGACCGAACGCATTTTCCTCCTTTTTATTTTTATTGGCAGTTTGTGAATAATACACATTAACAAGACCAGACTTTAATTTCCCCTCACCGGTAGCCACCCACCAACCATGCCTGTCCCCTCTGCACAGTTTGGTTTTCTACGATGTCTTGGTTTTCTACGATGTCTTTAATGTCACTGAATACTAAAGATTCGAAGATGAGGGCAATAACAAATAAAAGAACTTCTGCCCAGCTTTGTGAAAGTTTTGGCTGTTTGCCCTGTAGAGATTATGTGATCCATTCAAGTGCAAAAAAGTTACAAACTCAATATAGCCATTCGTTGATCTGTGGTGGATCTTTAGACTTCCATTTCTGTGCAGTTCCCAGTAGAGCAGCCAATTGCAATATAACAAGAGCTTTACATTTTTGTTTCGAACTATATCTTATTTTTGTCTCTAATATCAGCAGGATGTTAATAATATTGGGTTTCAAAAAGCCAAACATTTGTACCATTTGTGCATCAATCTCTGTCCAGTACACCTGTAAAATCAGGCAGCCTCATCATATGTGCCCCAAGTCTCCAAAGATAATACAGTATCTCCATCATTGGTCCGAAATCGACGGTCTCATTTTATGCAAGCGGGCTGGGGTATAGTGCCATTGCGTTATCACCTTCTACCAGAGTTCTCTTATTTGGATCGAGTGGGTGAGTCTGGAGATATCTTTCCAAAGCCTTTCATATTCTTCTTCTGAAATCTGTTCCCCCAGTGTTAATTGACAGCGATGTTTGTAATGTATAGGAATTGTAGGAGTAGCCTTGGACATAAATTCTATATACATTTTAAATTAATGCCCTGTTCCCTGGGTTTAGAGGTTGCAGATTTTTTCAAACGGCATCAGCTCTCTGGTTGCCGCTTTTTTATTTGGGGGAGCCAGTATCCAATGCCGGACTTGAAAGTATTGAAATTGAGCTAATTCCTTTAGTCCCAGTTCTAATTTGCATTGGTGAAAAGGTTTAGGGTCCTTCCCATGAAACATATCACAGAGTTTTGTGCAAACTGCCCAATTTCATCTAGTGAATGCCCGGGGGTCAAGGACCGGAATGAATTGGGGATTGAAAAAAAAGGAGTGTAATGGGTGAAGGAAATGTTGTAAATTGGTAGTGTTTAACAGCTGTATCCCAAACCTCTTCTACTAAACTTTTAATCCTGATCTTGTAGAAATTTGTAGAACGGTCAGATTTAGGGAGCCATAAGGTATCTCCATACTGTGGCCATCCTATCTCTCGCGCCATCTGAACCCACCCCTTTGCACTGTCTGCGCCCCACCAGTCTTTCACAGTTCGGATCTGTGCGGCTTGATATAACTTAGGAAAATTTGGCAGACCCAGACCCCCCCTACTTATTAAAACTCATTAAAACCTCACCAGCTACCCGTGGGGCTTTATTATTCCAGACAGATGTTAGTATTGCACTATGTAGCTTTTTGAAAAAGGGTGCTGGCACCCAGATTGCAAGAGCTTGGAAATAATAAAGTGCTTTAGGGAGCATAACTATTTTTACTGAGTTGATATGACCCAACCAGGACACTGTTAACGGACCCCATTTTACTAGTTGACACGAAATTTCTTTCAATAAAGGGCGTAGTTAGCCTCGTACATCTCAGCAATCCTGGGAGTTATTTTGACGCCCAATAATCTAATTCACTTTTGCGCCCAGCCAAATTGTGTTCCAGTTCGAAGAGAGTGGACTTCCCCTGGAGGGAGAGAGAGAGAGAGATTCAGGATTTCTGATTCAGTGTGGTTGATTTTCAAGCCTGCCACCAACCCATTGCTCTTTAGTTCACTTTCTACTGCAGATAATGTGTATATTGGATCGGACACGAGTAGCAACATATCATCTGCATAAGCCACAATTTTGTGTAAAAGCCCTCAGAAGCGAATCCGTTGTACATCCTCCGTCCATCAAACCCTGGTGAGGAATGGCTCGAGACAAATGGCATACAATAATGGTGACATAGGACAGCCCTGTTTAGTTCCACATTGAAGTGTAATGGGGGAGAGAGAGTTGACCTTTAATCAGTAGTCAGGCCAGCGGTTGTTTATAGTTCATCCTTATTTTGTCTATGCATTTTGGGCCAATGCCCATCTTCACCAAAATCCGAAAGAGAAATGACGACTCGACCCGGTCGAAGGCTTTTTTCTGCATCAAGAGAAAGTAAAACCTCTTTGATCTCTTTTTTTTTTGTACCTTCACTATTATATGACATGTATGCCTTATGTTGTCATGCGATTTTTATAAAGCTTGATTGATCTTGGTTGTTTGGGGTGTATAACTGTGTGGAGCAGACCCTCCATCCTATTGGTCAGTATTTTGGAGTACATTTTAGCGTTCAAATTAATGAGAGCTGTGGGGCGATAAGAGCCACACCTACTAGGGTATTTTCCCACTGGGAACAGACAATCTTAGCCTCCTCCATAGTAGGTCCTAGAGAACAAGATGAGAAATTCAGCTGGGCCGGGTGTTTTATAAAGGGGAAGCCTCCTCTCGGATTCAGCGGGTAACCCCCAGTTCTACAATACCCCCGCTCCAAAACACTCATTCAAACCCTTCTCATTCTCACCCCTCTCCATCAAGGAAGTTGAAAACATCATTATGAAACTCAAGCCCTCCAACTGCCAAGGAGACGTCTGCCCCGCGCCGGTCGTAAAGGAAGCAGCTCATGACCTCGCACCCTTCATTACCGCCTTTATCAACTCCTCATTCGAATCGGGCACAGTACCCGATACCCTTAAGGATGCTTGGGTCATCCCCTTAATCAAAAAACCCAACCTTGACCCCAGCAATCCTACCAACTACAGGCCGATCACCACGGTGCCTTACCTACTTAAAATTCTGGATCGTGCAGCCTATCTCCAAATCCAGGATTACCTGGAGACCAACAACCTATTAGGGCTTAGACAATCTGGCTTCCGTCCAAGACATGGTACAGAGACAGCCCTGTTAGACTTAAAAACCCAAATCGAGGACTTGAAAGACAAGGGCAAACTAGCTCTCCTGCTCCTTCTTGACCTCTCTGCCGCATTTGATTTGGTCGACCACCAAATCCTCTGCCATCACCTCAAGATAGCCGCCCACTTCTCTGACACAGCTACCTCCTGGATCAGCTCCTTTCTGGCAAATAGATCTATGAGGGTCTTCTCCGCCTCTGCCGCAGCCGATCCAGCACATGTCCCTTGCGGAGTCCCACAAGGCTCCTGTGTATCGCCCACGTTGTACAACGTGTTTACTAAACCGCTCTTTGATATTCTTGACTATCTGGGTGTCTCTTACACAAATTATGCTGACGACACCCAGATACTCATCCCTATCACTGGTGACTATGTAACCGATGTCAACGCACTCAACTAATAATAATAATAATAATAACTCAGTCTACTCAGTCATCCAGGCCTGGATGGCACACCACGGGCTTTGCCTCAACGATGAGAAAACTGAGTTACTCATCCTAGGCTCTCAGCCTAAACTCACTAAACTTGACCCTAAATATAATTCCTTCATTATCGATGGAAATGTCATTAAAGTCTCCAACGTCACGAAAACACTAGGAATCTATCTAGACTCCACGCTCTCTCTCAACAAACAAACCAATTCAGTAGCTGCAGCCTCATTGTACACTTGTAAACTCATCACAGCCTGTCGCCCCTTCCTCACTACTGACAATTGCCTGATCTTAGCCAGAACCCTCATCATGTCAAAAATTGACTATTGTAACGCCCTCTATTTAGGGACTAGTCAAAGAAATCTTGATAAACTTCAGGTTATCCAAAACAATGCCATCAGGGCTGCCCTCAATATACCCAGGCGTTCACACATTTCCTCTACTAGGCGCAACCTACACTGGCTACCCATTACACTCCGTATATCACTCAAAACACTTGTTCTAACACACAAAGCACAAAACAATGCTGCACCTGCTTACTTGTCCTTGCGCTTTACACAACATACAGCAGTTAGACCACTTAGATCAGCACAGGTGCACACATTAACCATCCCTAGCTTCAAGCTTCAGACAGCTAGGGGCTCGAGTTTCCCAGTCCTGGCTGCTAAGCTGTGGAATTCCCTGCCCAATGGCCTCAGGAATGTAACAGCCACCCAATCCTTCAAAAATAGAACTAAACGTTGGCTTCATGAACAAGATGCACTGACCTCCGCCTTGTAAGTCTCACAGCGGTCACCTGAAACCAGGCCTCCCACTGTACATATTGTATATTTGACCTCTCTGCCAGTCCTGCATTACCTTTGATCGCTGGTACTGTTCTTGCTTTAAATCTTCTATATATAATGTAATGTATTATTTGTACCTATCTTTGTAACACTCTCTGGCAACTACCTTTCTAAACATGCGCCCTGATGCCTTCGGGCAGGTTGCGCAATACAAATAAACAAATACAAATACAAATACAAATACAAATACATTTATTACCCTGAGTACTTCTTCCTGGGTGATATCTAACTCCAGTCGATCCCAATCTTCCGGAGCTATCCGCAGAGGGTAACCGCTTCCAGTAATGTCCCCTGGGCTCCAGGATCTGGAGACTCTGACCGATAGAGGTTTACATAAAATAAGTGAAACTGCTCAATAATTAGGGGAGTTTGTGTGACTTTTTCTCCTGAAGGTAATTGAATCATCTGGATAATTTGTGATGCCGTTCTTTGACGCAATTGTGTCGCTAGTAAGCGATACGGCTTACTGGCTTTGACATAATAGCGATTGTTCTGCCTTTTCTTGCTTGGTGAGGTTTAGCTTGCCCAGCAGAGTTCTATATGCTTTTTGAATGGAGGGACCCACTTTTGTTTCCATTTTCCCCCATACCTGTTGAAGCTCTTCCTGTAGCTCCAGTTCTAATGCTATTTTTTTTTTTTACATCTGATCGCTGCTTCAGCTATTAAAATGCCACAAATAGCAGATTTAAAGGCATCCCATGTCACATTTACGGGGGTCTCTTGCATAGAGTTGAGCTCAATATTGCGTCTGCAATAACTTCGGAGGGAAATCGCCATGCCCACAACCTCTGAATTCCCCTGCCTATATTCAAATCTATAATAAGAAGTGGATGGTCTAAAAGCATAATCACCTGACATGTTATCTGGTTGACAGTACCTATAAGTGGTTTTGAGAACTGTACAATCAATAAATGCAAAGGAAAAACGATGACCTTGAGAATAAAAGGTATATCCTTTTTCTGAGCCCATGAGTGATGGCCACAGATCTACCATTGTTAAACTTGCACATTTTTGTTTCAACAATTTTGATGGTGGAGGTTTGCGTGAAACTACCCCAGACACCTTCCCCCAGACACCTTCCATACCGCAATAGCTTGTAACTGGGTATCTCTGCAGTTTAAATTTATGTCCATCTGCCAGAGAGATGTGTGCTCTTGGAGCGCCACCAAGTCCGGTTGGTACCGCCCCAAGAGGGATTCTAGCTACCTACGCTTTAGCGGCGCATTGAGACCCCTAATGTTCAATCTTAAGCACTTGAATTATCTAGAAAATAAACAAATCTGACATTCTTAACCCCACATTTAGACCTTGCAATCCTTGGCATTCCTTTCATATACCATGCTTTGTGGACCCCTCCCCTTTTATCCGCCCTCACCGACCCCCACTATCCCAACAAATTCCACAAACAATTATATCGCCTGGTGTGATCCACGGTACCTAACGACACCTGGGTTACATGCCCCGAGCCGTGCATCAACTTTAACCACAGGGCAACGTGCAGGGTATCCTAGTACCCACATCTGTTACTTTTTTTTTTTTTTTAAATTTCTTTATTATTTTCTTAACAATAAGACTATACAAACATAGTGTCCTCCAAGCCAATGGAGGATTGGTAGTAACTTCCCTTTCCCTCCCTCCTCCCCCCCCAGACCAAGTACACAATCACGCGCTGCAGTCTCTGCGCATCTGGGTTAGTTTGTGTTGTCTATGTCTCCATCGGTGGGGCTGCCTACCTCAGGGTGGAACAAGGATACCGTAAGGGCCACCCACTGTAATAGGTCGTCGGAGGTGTCGGTTTTCTGGTGTCTTTGTGCCAGTTCCCATGCTCCCGTCTCGGCCGTGGTCCATTTGCGTAGGTCCTCCCACCACGTTGCAACATTGGGTGCCTTGGGGCATTTCCAGGCCATGGCAATCCTTCTTTTTGCTAGGATGTACATGAGGTCTTTGAGTTTGTTCAGCGACCTATTCTTTTTGTTCCTGGGGTACCGCCCCAAGATGCAGGCTTTGGGGGATTGCACGTCTAGCGTTATGTCCGCATTGGATGCTTTGGTTTGGATCCGTGACCAGAAGGTTTGGACTGCCGGGCATCCCCAGAACATGTGAGTCATTCCCACAGAGGGATCCAGGCATTTGGGACATGTTGCGGTGCTCGTGTCGTTGAATCTGGAGATGACGCGTGGGGTGAGGTAAGCCCTATGAATAATGTAAAATTGTATGAGCTGGAACCGTGAGTTCCGGGATACTTTTTTGTGGTAGTGTGTCACTGCATCCCACTCTTTGTCTTCGAACCTCTCGCCAAGTTCAAGTTCCCACTTATCTCTACTCTTGAGACTTTGTTGCGTAGCACAGTTCAGTAGGGTCTCGTAGAGCCTCGAGGTTTCGTGGCCTCCCTCCGCCGCACATAGTAGGTTCTCGATGGCCTCGTGGCCGGTGTCGAGGGTCTCCATCTCTGGCCATCGTTTTGTGAGTCTGTTCGCTACAGCCCTGTGTAGGAGGAATTGACCGGGCGGTATTCCCGTAGTTTCTTGCAGTTCGGTGAATCTGAGAATGCCCTGGTCGTCCACCAGGTCTCCCAGGTAGGGGTGTCACGGTATTAGTTTTATGACGGTACAATAACCTTCTTGCCAAACGACGGTATATCATGGTTATCGCGGTATAGCAGGTGGAGTAAATTAATCTTAAATATTTTCTAAAAGGTCATAAATTGTCAGATTTATCATCACAAACAAAACCAGGCACTCAGGGCCAGAATTGGGCTTTTCAACATACTTTCCACTGAAATGCCACCCCTTGCTTCCACCAAACACAAACACACGTGTGGAGAGGAGGAGGGGGTGGAGGGAGCCCTGCTGCGACTGGCAAAGCAAACTGAATAGCTTTTTTAAGTGGTCATTTAGGCTTTTAGCTCCCCCACTGGCTACTGGTGAAGATGAACAAGTTGCCATCTTGATAACCTGCATGCCACAGATCAATGGAGTCTGATGGTAGTATACGCTTGTGCGCATACACACGCACACGCACTCTCTCTTTACATTACAGCCTTTAATTTACTTCCGGGCCAAAAGGTGTTCAGTAATCACGGACATGTTACCCTTTGGTATGGCAGCAGGGAATACCCACAGAGATGGGTAAATTTAGCAGTGTGACTTATTACATGTAAATTCAATGATAGAACCAGGGAAATCCCCCATTGTCATATGGTCAGAAAACATTATCCATTATAAATATATAAACCCCAAAGCCGCCAACCCAAAGTCCCGGGAGGATAGCTCAGCGGCAACGTGCCTGCCTTGGAAGCAAGACGACACGAAGCAACACAGGTTCGATCCCCGGGTCGGCGCTTAGAAACCTCTGGGTGTTTAAGCGTGTTATAAATAGCAACTAAGACAAAAACAATTACGCAACTAAAACAAAAACTATTTCTTTAACAGCGCCTCGATGCCCGCGGGCTGTGTGAGCGCTTTAAAATAAATGTTAAAAAAAATGAAACCCTTTTCCTTCTTGCCACTGTATTGATTTATTCTTCCTATTGCTAACATATTGATTTTGTGTCAGGCACGTGTGGTTTATGGAATGGCATTAAAAACTGCTCAAACTGAAACTACTTGGCAGACGGCACATCCAACAGTGCAAGACCAAGACTGCGCAGCACTTGCTTACTGCAGCCTTTCCAAATCAGATTGAAAAGCACACTTAACGGTATGAACGGTATACCGGTATAAACAATGTGACGGTTATTATTGTTCAATTAAGTGGTTCACGGTATCTTTAACGGTATACCGTAATACCGTTACATCCCTACTCCCAGGGTGGCTATGCCAAGGGGTTCCCACACGTTTCTGATCACTTTCAGGTCTTCTGGTCTGTGTGACATCAATGCGGCTATTGGAATTTGTGGGGAGTAGGGGTCCGCCAGGTACCCACATCTGTTACTTGAACAGGCAAGATACAAGAAGGTGTGCTCCGCCTCTGCTATGTACACCCAGTCTGGTTTTGGTCCATTCTCAATAGGATATTTTCTTCTGCCTGTCTTTGAAGTAGGCCCTGTGAGTCGAGCTTTCCAATCCTCTTGAAGTTTAGCCCTGTCTTTCCTCTCGTGCCGTGTTGCCGTCAAACACTCCCAGGGCTTGGCTTGTTGTGCTTGATGATCAGTAGCAGTGTTTGTGGCCTCCGATGGGCCTTCGAAAGCATCCTCTTCAATTTGTAGCAAAGCCATAGGTGCTTCATGGGAAGTGATTCTGCGCTGTCTGCCTTCCAAGGAGAAGACCACTCCAAATGGGAAAGTCCATTTATACTCAATTCCTCGCGCATGCAATGTTCTTACCGCTGGCTGCATCTCGCACCGTTTTTGGAGGGTCATTTGTGAAAGATTTTGAAAAAGTTGTATCTCGTTCCCATTGCAAGTGTTTGGAGACGCCTCCCGTGCCTTCCTAAGGATCTGTTCTTTTTGAGGAAACGATGTGCGGGCTGCCAAGACATTTCGAGGGCGAGCCCGTGTCATTCCTTTTCGGGCCTGTTCTGTGGATCCGATCAAGCAGAACCGTGATAGTCTCATCTCCTGCAATTAGATCAGCAAAGATATGGGTAACAGTGTCCTTCAAATCTGGATCTAATATTGATTCTGGAAGGTTTCTTATCCATATATTAGAGCATCTCAATCTATTCTCAAGGTCTGCACATTGTATTTCGAGGTTGCATGTGAGCCTGGCCATATCTTCTAGAGCGATATCAGACTGCTTGCTTTCCAGTGTCAATTTCTGGATCGCCCTCTCATTGGAATCAACCCCTCCCCCTTGGTAGTTTACCAAAGTCAGATTAGGATCGCCTTATCTCGGCGGAGAAGGCAGAGAATTGCGTCTGGAATGAGGCAAGAAACTTGTCGTGGAATTCCTGGAAGCTTGTAGCAAACTCTTCCTTGGGGTCGCCATTTCTATGTCAGCATTGCTGAACTCTTAGCCTAAAATAGCGTGGCTCCATTTACAGAAGGAAGCGTCCCCTGGTCCAGTGCCCAGAGTCTTTGTAAAGGGTTTATTGGGGATTGAGGGGTTTTGGCGCTTCCTGCACGGGTGTGCTTCTTTTTGACTCTCGGCATGTGACGTGCTGAATACAAAGCCACCCGATCCCAGTTCAAATTATAGGAAGTCTGTTGTATCTATGGAGTCAGTCCACACTTATTAAATAGGCCAACCCAGACCTACTACGAGTGGGAGGGCATCTGATGCATTAACTCTTGAAGTCCTCTAGATATCATGCAAGTTAAATTGCAGCAGTCTCTTTTTACCGGGCGTGGACAGTTTTATTAGCTTTATTGATATTCTTTATGTTGTGCTTATTGTCGGAAAGACCAGTCTTGAGCGGTTTGCTTGCGCCTCCTCCCCCCTGTATTAAATCTGTTTGCGGGGTCCCCAGGACGACGGAAGACTTTTCTTTGCAGAGGCCGGGCAAGGGAGTCATATAAGTCTGCCCAAGCTCCCGGATGGGTGACTCCTTCTGAAATGGCAGAGTGTCCATGTCCGAGATCCCCACAAATTGCTGTGCCTTTACTAAAAGCAAAAGCTTTGAAGGTAGAAGACAGTCTGTGAGTGTGCCGGGTTCTCAATCTGCTGCACAGCTCTGTTGGCCACACCCTCACCTGGGTCTGATTAGCCACGATATGGACGCTGCACATTGCCGCAATGCTAGGGTAGGTGGATTGCAGTGCCTGCGTACCTGGGGTCTCCCAGAGCTAATTCTGCCACTCACTGATGCCGTTTGGGGGGGTGAGGGGGCAACCTTTCTTTTCACCTCCTGCGACAGAGCACCCTGCACGCACGTCCTCAAGGTGTGGTGGCCATCTTGGAATTATTTTTCCTCCTTTTAAGCAATGTTATTTGGGACAGATCCTGAAAGAGTTGTAGCTCTGACCCATTATATTTTAACGGTTTCATTTTCCTTGCTACTACCAAGATCTCTTCCTTTTGACTATAATCATGTAGGGCCACCAAGACATCTCTTGGCCTAGCACCCGGTTCTTTCCTCAATGGCCCCACTCTGTCCAATTTCAGTTCAGCGTCGCCTTCCAGTTCTATTAGATCTGTGAATATTTTCCAGATCGCTGCCCTGAGGTCCTTGTCATGAACAACCTCAGTCAAGCCTTTTACCCTGACATTTAATCTCCAAGATCGATTTTCAAGATCCTCTGCTTGTAGGTAGCACACGCTAGGTGTTGCACCAATTAGTGAGTTTTTCGTGCATTACTTGCCAGTTCCTGGAGCGCCATCTCATTTGTGTCAATTCTTTCCTCCAACTTATTCACATCTCCTTTTATCTCATGTAACGCTGATGCCAGGTCCTCCTGGATCTTGTCCAACTATACCTGCACAGTCCCTGAGATTTTATCCCCAAAGTCTTGAAAATATTTTCTGAAAATGTCTAGTGTAACCGCCTGGTCTTGCCCAGAGTCTCCTTGGAGTCCCAAGTATTCCTGTTTTTCCGGGATTCCTTCTTAGGTTCTGTGACTCTTTTCCTCTGTTTTTCGACATCCTTAAATTCTGTCCCCTTATCATAAAAGAATGTCCTTCAGGCCTATAATTGCGCCTGCGCTATTTTAGCTGGAACCGAGAGGGGTTTTATGAGCAATAAGTATTCCTCGGTGCCTGTGTTATCTCCAGTGCATTTGCCTCCTTGTAGATCACCTCTTTATTCGCCTTCAACTGTTCCAGCGAGCCCAGTAGTCTGTCCATCCGTATGCCACCTTTTATCAATTGCGCTCAGCCCCGCGGACGCGCACACCACCTTTATGGTTTCTCACCTTTCAGTCACTGCACAGCTTCCCACAGCGAGCACAGAAAGAGACCACCCCCCCTTGTGTTCCTCAATCGCTTCTCCTCACTCCAGCTTATGCCACCTGTTGCTCTCACTAGCCCCAGAGCCCTAAGCGCTCTGTCTCTGGATTTCTGGACTGATTCTTGTCCTTGCGTAGACACTGGCGCTTTTGCTCTTTAGAGTCACCCTTTTAACTCCCCTCTTCAGGCCTCTGCTCCAGACCCACCGCCACCACAGCGTTGGATTTCTGATGGGTTCCTTCACCTCCGCTCCTCTCCTTTCTCTTGAAAGGGCTGTCTCGGCTGTGTTTCACTTGTTCCTTCTGATGGGGGCCAGGGAGCAGGGAAAGCGCAGCGCCCCGGATCGCGCATCTCCCGGTGCTCTCACTATGGTTGTCGCTTTATTACTTTATGTCGCCTGCAGGTAACGTCATCCACTCCCAGCTCAATCGTCACAGCACTGATGCCGAGGGGAAGCCTGTTGCCGTCTTTCATGACGCAGCACTGGATCTCATCACTCCCTCGATGCCCCACGGTTAGTCCCTCCTGTGATCCGCTACAATCCTCACTTACCGGGCTTCCCCCTCTGCGCACGGAGCAACCTCCCCCCGCCTCAGGAGCTCATCTCCAAGCCTCAGGAGCTCATCTCCAATCTCGCATCGTTTTCCGCGTGGCTTCTCGCTCCTCAGATGGCTCGCTTTTGGGCCTCCCGAGGCTAACTTTGCAGAGGCCAGCAGGTTCCTCGAGCAACAACTCACCACAGTTGCCCGCTCACTCTCTTGATCGAATCCACCCCAATCCTCAGAGTTTTACACCCTATGTCAGATTACAGTGCTCTCCTGGTGGCAGCCATTTTAGAATCTACTAGACTTAGTTTTGATCATACATCCAACAAGCATACATTCAGTGCATCTTTGATCTAGTTTGGATCTCTGTGGGGGTAAGCCGAATAGCAACAACTCTGTTTTAGCATCAGACAGACACATCCAGTGTTCCACCATCCATGGTTTTACAGTTTTAAAGACGCTATTCAGTTTTACAGACTCCTGTTCATATTTTCCGTCCAAACTCAGCAGAAGCTGAGTATCATCAGTGTAATTGGTAAAACGGATATTCAAATCCTCCAATAGATCACACAGAGGCTTAATATAGAGACTGAAAAGGTAGGGCAAAAAAACATGCCCCGGGGGCACTACAAAAGAGATTGGAGTTTAATCTGACAGAGCCTCTCCCCAATGAGCAGCTGACACTCTTTCGGATAGAAATGTGTGGATCCATTTGATAGCCCCAGAGGAGCACTTTCCTGTCTTTTCCAAGGCTGCCGTTAGCGTGTCATGATCCATTAAATCGAAAGCCGCTGATAAGTTCAAAACGACCAGCAGGCTGCATCCACCGGAGTCCTCAATGTTCAACTGTTACATATCGGCCTCGTCCTGCAGTACCTCCAGTTTTTTGTGGCCACATACGGGGGCAAGCACGTTCCAGAACTTCGTTGTGGCTTCGGTATCGGTTGCCATGGCGTCTGGCCGTACAGCAGAGAACGTCACATCAGCTGAGACGTCCCGTGTGCAGAGAACGCGTAAGGAGGCTCTGCCCCCCTGCACCATAAAAGCCAAAGGGACTCAGCGGCTTGTTGCTGCTAACTGCGTTACGTTCCTTCGGTTTCATCCCGTTCCAGTGCTTATTCCCTTTTTCCTCTTGATTCGAGACTTCCTGGTTCTTCGACCCACCTTTGTCTACTTGGATTGTCCTTGCCTGTTCCTTCAACCTGATTTTGAACTCTGTTGCCGACTTCGGATTGTCCTTGGATTGCATTTGCTTTTTCCTCCATTCTGATCAGTGAACCCTGTTGCCGAACTTGAACTGTCCCCGGATTCCCACTGTGCTTTCGCCTGTCTGGTGAGATTACTTTTTCTTGCCGCTCTACGCAATTTGAACTATCTTCCTACACGGAGTACCACACTGCACATTACAAGACTGCCTCACCAACTTGGCCTGTGTTTGTGCAATTAAGGTAAAACCTATCCAATTCTCCTGTATTGTTCATTACCTGAAATTCATCAGTCTTTCGCATACGTGTGGATTCCTGGAACTATATCATTTAGTCTTACCTTTTCTACATCAACCAAGTGCATAGTAGTGACGCTTTCCAGAGTATGCACCATCCCGTCACTAGTGCGACCATCGTGACGCCCGGGTATATTCTTCCTTACTAACCTTCCCATTTGTTGTTTTGTACTTGCCGTTGTTTTCCTTTCAACTGGTACCCATTTTTCCCTAGGAATCCCACTTATCAGGTTCATCTATTAAGGTCCAACACCACCTCAACCATTGTCTAGGTACTTGGAGAATTATCCGATTGTCTAAATAACTCCATATAGCCTGATTGCTTCTAATCATACTGCGTTTTCTTTGCAGGATTGGTTATTGGCGGTGTGTGTTCTCCCGCTCTTTTAGGCGATAGACATCTCTGCTGGTTTTTACTCAAACGGCAGGGAGGTACATCGTAGAAAAGAGCCCCTCTTAGAGGAAGCCTGAATCACAGAATTCAGGGGAGCTGGAATCCTGGAGGCTGAACCCGAACCTGTTAAATCCTCCCTCCCTCCGCGAGGTCGTCTTACCCAGGCTCCAATCAGCATACGATGCGGTGAGTAACATCAACATGTCTGATTATTAGTTCCACAAGTGCACTTTCAGTACTAAAGTTAAAGCCTGACTGATTTTGATAAAGAACACTTGGTATTCCAAAAATTCTTCAAACTTTTTCATGGCGACTTTATCGAGAATTTTCAGAAAAAAGGGTATTTGTGATCGGTCTCAGATTGGTTAAGTCATTGGGGTCTTTCCCCACGTTTTTGACCAGAGGTGTGACCGTAACTCGCTTTATACATCTGGGAACCTCCTCATATCTAAAGGAGGAATTAATAAATCGAATGAGAAATGGGCCAAAAATGTTTGCATTTGCTAGAATGACCTTCGATGGAAGAATGTCTCCGAGCAGTATGTGGGATGCATGCTTTTCATAATTTCCAGGAGTCCTGCTATGTTTAAGTCCTGTGTTCCCACCTCTGGGATTCCGGAGGGATCATTGATCATATCACACTTACTCGTAGACCTGAGATTATCTTTAGGGATGGCCACCACTGGTATTTTAATTTTGTCTCTGGCCAATAGGACTTTATAAGCAAAGGCTTTTTGGATTCAAGTTCAGTCCTTTTTAAAAAGGTGTAAATGAGGTTGTCTGAGGTTTTCAATTTTCTTTAAAATTCTAAATAGTTCTTTCTTTCCATTACTGGCCTTAATGTTTTGGTTCTCATAATAAACTTTCTTTGCATTGTATATAGCATTTTTATAGGTTTTCTTTAATTTATTCCAGCCTTTTCTGTGAAGGTCAGATTTTGTCTTCATCCAAAGACGTTAGGCCTGCTTTTTTGCTCTGTTGATTTCTTTTACATCTTTAGTGAAACAGTAGTTATGGTGGGTTTTATTTCTCACAATTGAATTCTTTATAGTGGCAACCTGGTCTAGCATTTTAGTCATAGATTGCTCAGAGACATTAATTAGAGCTTTGGTTTATCCCCATCTCCATGGACTATATCCAATTTTTCTTTACTAAAGGTTTGGAACAAAATGGCACAGTGATCTCACCATATATAGGACTTGGTCTCTGTAATCACCACTCGAATATTTCCGGAGACGATACCATCTAGAATTCTGTCTTTAGAATGAGTAGGCTCTGTGTGTAAAATATCAAATTCAGCACTCTTCAAGTAGTAGCTCCTCATTAAAATTTGGCATATTATTAGGGGGGGAGGGTCTGTACAGCAACTAAGGATTAAGACCATTTAATGGATCTCATTTTATTTTTAGATGCAACATCTCACATCCACTGCAGGTAATGGGTCCTGGTAGAAAGGTAACTCTTTCCCCAGGATAATGGCTACACCTCTGCCTTTATAAATAGTGTGCTTATTGGAAAAGACTATATAGTTCTCTGGTACTGCTATATCCATATGGGAACGCAGTGGTCTTGTAAGAGAAAACAGGTTAAGTTCATGTTTGAGAACAAAATCATGTACTTCTATTGTGTGTGCATTTAAAGATCTTGTGTTGAGCAGTGCAGCTTTAAATATACACTGGTTTTGGATCTTATCAAGCTCAGCCGAATTTGTAGACTTTGTTACAATTACCAGTTCAAAGTTACTTTTAATATTCTCTTGACTATCCAAGTTGCTTAAAGTAATATAATTAGCAGTAGAGGCTGTTGAGCTGATGCTCTGCTGTACAATTACTGAATCTTCAATCCCTATATACGAGGGTTCCTCCCTTGAATACTGTAGTATTATCACTTTCTGTGTCAGCTTCGTGGGCGGTGATATCCGGTGCTAGCATGAGTGCAAATTCAAACTGTACTTTTTTGACCCTTCCTTCAGCTTTAAATTGGCTGGCAGAAGTGGGCATGCTATGAAACTACTTATGCTTGAGGCCTATGCAAGAAGCACAGAGAATATCCCAGAAGATGACATTTTCCCTACCTTCACATCTTTTGCTTCCATTGTTTGCTAAACGCGTTTCCTCCCTCGGAGCTGTCACATATGTAAGCAGTGCCTAGATTAGAGCATGCAAATTCTTTGAAGTAGCAGCTATTGGTAGTAGAGACTGCATAATCAGCATATGTGAAACTACCAGAGCTATGACAAATGTTTGTTCATTGGAAGATTGCACATGAAGAAAAACTATATCAGATGAGATAATCGAAAATCCCCAATTACAACTTTTACAGATAAATAACAGAAGTTCTAAAGAGACTCCATGGACGATCATTTCAATAGAGTATACACTTATGGAGGATAACCCGAAATTTAAGAAACAGCTATTATTTTGACAGGAAACAAACAAGCACACAATCTGCATCATGTAGTTAATCTTTTTAGGCCAAAACCAAGGGGGATGTGCAATCACAACAGAAGTATCTCAATTGGGGAGTTCTCAACAGCCCTCAACATGAATTTGCAATGGAACTACATAAAGGCTTGGTGGGGAAAGAAACTACAGTTCTTGCCGAAGAACCTGAGCCATAACGAAAGAAGTTCCATTCTAAATTTTTCACATTGATCTATGACTAAATTAGAGAAAATGTTCTTTTCATTCATTGCCACTCCTTACACATGAAAACTAATTTTAAGCAGAATCTTATGGTGAAACATAATAAATGTCAAAATAAGGATTTTCTTTTTAAAACTCCTCTTCTCCAACAATCTCTAAACCAACCTTACTTGCCTTTACCAAATTAGTAAAATTATCAAAAGAAATATAAGTTTAAAACAAAAATTTCTCCAAGGAAGGTCTTGCAATACAGGCATTACCAAAATCAAGAAAGAAGATCAAGGAGGGCAACAGTGATTCTGAATAAACATGATTGCCTACAAGAGGTGTATTCCCAATGAAACAACACAAAGTTTCAAACACGTGAATAGTGATCTGACAGAGGACAGCCGCGCAACTATCAAAGCAGTTGTATTTACAGGATTGGAACCAAGACATCTCGCAGAAAACTGCACTGTTCCAACTCGTAAAAACACCCAAAAACTCCCATATTCTTTGGGTCATCCGAACTACATTTGAAATGTAACTTTGATTCATTGCCACTTTTCGAAAGATCATGTTTCAAGACTATCCAAGTCTTTTCAGAAAGTTACACCTGAAACTGATTATAAGCACAATCCTATGGTGGAACAAAATGATTATCAATATAAGGATTTTTTTATCAAAGCTTTGCTTCTCCAGCCATCGCCAATCCGGCATTGCTCTCCAACAATACTCACCTTTACCAACATAACTTAACAAGTTAAAAATGCTTCCAACAATCAGAAAAGTTTCTAAGGAAGAAGGTCATGCTATGCAGGCATTCAAAAACTGAAGAAAGCAGGTAAGGGCTGGGGGGCAACAGTGATTCCCTGCTAGAAATATTTTACCTATTAAACACCACAAACTTGTAAACGCCTGGATGGTGCTTTGACAGAGGACATCCGTGCAACAGTCAAGGCAGTTTTTTTTACAGGATTGGATTTGAGACATCTCAGAGAAAACCTCACTGTTCCTACTAAAATATCTAAATACTCCCATATTCTTGTGTTGTCCTAAAACAAATAAATTCAACCCCTGCTAAGGAGACCCATTGTGTCACAACAGCAGTATTTTTTAATCTTTACTCATATTAAAACCGGTCTTAAACAATGAATAGCCAAAGATCAGAAATGTACTAAAGACACCTTTGATTTCATTGACAAACTAGAAACAAACTAAACAATTAGATTATTTTTCTTGAGACTTGTGGTATTAATTCATCATACATACCACAGGATGAAAGTTGGATCATCATATAAAAACAACTGCCTACTTCAATAATGAGTTTTTAGTTATGCTATTAAGCATTATACTAAAAATACATTATTGAGACCTGATAAAGTATTTTCACTTCAAAAAAAATCAAGGAAGTGCTTGGCAAAATGTCTACCTTATACCTACACAAAAGCCAAAGGTTTTGGCTTGCCAATGCTGGATGTCCTTGTAACCAGACAACAATGGAATTTGCTCTTTCCATAGCAATAGGTGGTTTGAAGAGGCAGCTGAAGACCAGCTACCAGAAACTACTCCGCATGGAGTAATGCACCGAGACAAAAGATTGTTTAGCAATTGTAAAGCAGAGATAGTTTAATTGGAAATAGTGGTTTTCAGGAAAGGCAATGCGAAAGGGGTATGACAGTGCTTGAGATAAGTCAGAGTTAATAAGGCCTAACTCTTTGATCCCTTTTAACTCCTTCCTATATTTGTAAGGCATCTCTCACCTGGGAGACCAAAGCAAAGGGCAAACAAAGTAAAAGGCAATCACGTTGTGGTCCTGTTATGACCTAGAAAGTACTAGAATACCCTGTTCCATGCAGCCCAGGTAAGCCAGAAGCATGTATATTACACCTGATACACTACTACCCAATCCATCCCACGCATGAAAAACACCCAGTCTGCACTCCACTCTCACACACCTCCAAGCCACATCCAAACCACACTACAACTCCAAAACACACACGTAACTTCATGCTCGTCAATGCTCATTCCAAAGGACTACATGTATAAACAATTGCTGACCTCACCTTTCACAATCTACACACACCCTTTATTACAGAGACATGTCTCACTCCCACCTCCTCTATGTCCTCACCCCAATATGCTACAGTATACAACAAAAGGATCACAAAAAGAAGACTGGCGAACACTGGCAGTTTGCTCAGATGGACTCCTCTAGATCACCATTGGTACCAGTCTCCTGTGGTTCCATCCTCTCCCCAGTGATGTTCAATATATATATGGAGCCGCTGGGAGCCCTTCCTAGTCAAACATCAAATCCACCAATATGCTGACGACACAGCTCGACTCCATCAAGGACATCCATAGGCTCAAAATCTACCTCTCACTGATCCAGTCTTGATGGCCAATGCATACTTAAGCTCCACCCCTCCAAGATCAAATTCCTCCTCCTCACCAACAACACTGAACACCCAGACATACAGACCTGGCTATCAAGCATCAACTCTGAGGGCTTCACACCTGAGCTCACCTCCTGCGCCAAGTCGCTCGGGTTCCACCTAGACAAACACCTCTCCATCAAGACACACATAGCTAAGAAAACTCACACAAGTTGGTAACGGCTCTCCCTCCTGCAAAGGTTAAGCCCTTCCTTCCTTCCTCGGGACAGCTTTAGATTCACAGTTCAAGCACTGGTCATATCCCACTTGGAGGGGGGCAATGCACTCCGCAAAGGTCTCCCCTTTGTCCTGCCTTGTGCCCCTGAGAAGCGTCCTACACACGGCCACATACCTCATCAAAGGTCTACGCAAAACAAAAGAGATGATGGCTAGAATGTTTGGAATTAATCCTAACCTTTGCTATTGCTCTGGGAAACCCTACAGACCATCATTCTTTGTCTGCCAAGCCATTACAAAAGGGGAAGACCATATGCAAACCAGGCTTGGTCCCACCCCAAAAGGGGCAGTGCAGCCCAAACTGCTTGGTCACATCCCTTCTGCACGAGACCACACATCCCCAAACATGCTTCGGCCTTTTTGGCCCTCATCAGTGAGGAGAAGCTTGGGTCTCTAGGCACAGCAGACACGGGACCCACGTCTGGGCAAACCCATCTCATTCGGGGTGACTTACGCAAAACAAAAGAGGTGATGGATAGAAGGTTTGGAATTGGTCCTAACCTCAAGCATTGTTCTGGGCAAGCCTCCAGACCATCGTTCTTTGCCTGCCAAGCCATTACAAAAGGGAAATTACCATATGCAAATCAGGCTTGGTCCCACCCAAAACAAGGGTCAGTCCAGCCCTAACTGCTAGGTCACATCCCTGCTGCATGAGACCACAAGCATCCCCAAACATGTTTCATCAAGGGTCTACGCACATCACCCCGGGCCTCATCGACCTGCATTGGCTCCCACTGTATCCACAAATCACCTTCAAGTCTTGCTGCATCATCTTTAAGGCAGACACCCTCAAGTCACTGTTAGGAAAGATTCCCATTTATGTGACGTTTTCCTTCCAGTTGTGTACCCCACAACTTTTTGCGGCTGTTTTACACCATAGTCTGACTTTGCCAGTGGAGTACAGCCTTCTTCTGCACTCCCCTGGGCTTTTTCGCACACTTTGTTATGGGGAAACTGACATGCCCTTACGGTCAGTCAGTACTGGGAGACTTTGTTTCCCTTAGTCCTTGTCAATGTTGCAACTTTTCTGCAACATGTTGCAAGTGCACAATGTACCTTATAGTACAGTGCACCTCAGTCTTCCTGTCATTTCCAAAGGCCCTAGACAACCTCGAAGGACATTTTAGGAGAAGTGCAGATGTGCCTTGGACAAGGCTCATCTTTTCATATAATTTTAACTAACCCTTTCTTGCCAGGTAAACCATGTTTACTGTGTTTGGCACAAATAGGTGGCCTGGTGCCAAAATGGCCATGCCACAAGGTTCTTTGTCCTGTCCTTCGGCCATCTTGCCCCTTCACCTTCCCTAGGTCGAGCCGACCCGGGTCAGTCCTTATTTGGGCATGCATTCTCCCGTGAAATGCCAAGCTTTCGCGGGCTTCTGCATGCCTTGTGTGTGTGCGTCCAGATTGTGGGTTGGACTGGCTGGTTCCAATAAACATCCTGGGTTCCAGAGAGTCTGGTGTGCTGTGAATGCCTGGGTCCACCATGGTCCATGATTGTTCCACATATGGTGTGCCTGTAAGTGAGCAGATCTCCCATTGGGTCCTCTTTGTTTTGGCGCGAGATTCTGGATGAGAGAAGGCTCCAAACACCCATAACATGTCAATCTCTTGAGTTCTCACTGAACGAAGGATAGGATCCAAATATCCTGAAACTAAGAAGCTGAGTCGAGGAACCGCTGGTGACACGCTGGAAGGTTTGGCAACCTGGACCCGCTGTCGTACCGCTGGACCCCCTCTGCATCTGATCGAACTAGAAGGTCTGCGAAGACGCTGTGACCCATTGGAATAGTGGGACCAACTCTGCTCGGCACCTTCTTCAAACCCTGCAAGTAAGCCTTCTCGTAAGTGTACCTGGGCCAACCAGTGGGCTGACCAGCTTGCACAGGACTTTTGCTCTGATACCGACGCCGTTTCGAGGAGGCCCTTGAAACTTGGTACATTGCAAGATTTGTGTTCACGGCACTCTCACACCGAATTTTGTGCACTTGGCGTTCCCAGGTCTGCAGTAAAGAGAGCGCCCCGAATCGGAGTACACACGATTACCGTGTCGCCCAGCCGTGGTGACAAACTCTGCAGATGCCTTGCAGCTGTGCCCTGAAGCCTGATACAGTGAAACTGGCCTGATCCATCTAGGAGCAGAGATATCGCCACTGTCCCGTTTGGGAATCAACTCTGTAACTTCGTCGCTGAAAGCCGCAGAATTGCCGCATTTCAATCTGCAACCGAAGTGGACTCGACTTCCAAAGTTTGGTCCGGAGTGCGCCAGGGGTCGGTGAGTACTTGCAACCCTTACCAGTAACCACTAGCACATCCGCGTGTTTTTACGCACGAGTGACCCCTAAGGGCCCCTCTCCTTTCCATAGATGGCCTGCTCTATCGAACCATTCCCAACTTCTGGAACCTGTTCTGCCCCTTTGGGTGGAGTCTCTAGTGGGAACCTATTCTGCATCACCTCACCCACCTTCCTGAGCTGCTACAGACTCTACAAGATACCCCGGTTCGCCCGTCTGCACTACCGCGTGCACCAGCATTGCAAGTACATTTGAGCAATAGGCTCCCCTCTTCTTAGGGACTGGACTGCCTTTCAGTCAGGATTGTGATTACTGCAGAACTGCCTGAAGCCTATTGCACTACCTGCTTCCTTCTCTTTCTAGGTTGTGGACCCATTTCCTGCATTAACTCGCTAAGCCACTTAGTCTTGTATATATGTATTTTAGTAGGATTGTGTTGGTTTAAAAAAGTTACTGTTAATAACTATTGTGTTGAAACTCAAAGGCCTTGAATACTATTCTTGTATTTGTATTTTTAATATATATACACCTGACTGGGAGCGATTTGTAAGTGTCCTTTACTCTGTGTGCTCATTGAGGTCTTTTAGTCACCCTCACCACTCCTGACACCTAGTCTTGACCGTCTCCAATGCTACCTTGATTGGTCTGGCTTGTCCAGACGGTTACCCTGTTCCAAGAAACTAGGCTGGCCTCCTGAACCCATGCCCACCAGGTCAGAGTTCAGAAATCCATCTTAACAGTCACCCAGCTATCTTGCGAAGGACTGAGCATCTCTGGCGGACCGTACACCAACAGAAGCCAGGACATGTGCAGACTTGAAATCCACCGCTGCAAAAAGAAAAGGACCGGAAAACAAGCCTTCTCTGCCTACGCCCCAAGACTATGGAACCTCCTCCCTGTCAGCATCAGACGCGCCCCAGGATCCTACAAATCAGAACTCGAGACCAAGGAATCTCTCCACCTCAACACCTAGGCCATCACAATGCCTCTTGCGACACCTGACTCGCTAGAGGCCATCCGCCCCTCTCCTCGATTACACCCGGTACAGCTGTACACCTCCTCTGTGCCCCTCTGCATCCCACTCCCCGCTGTATATCTGTTCTGCTGTTGCCTCTGAAAAGTGCTCCATTATGCATCTTTACTGTTGTATACCTCTGTAAAGCGGGCTGTTGCTTCTTGAAGCCAGGTCCACTCAATAAATACAATAATACTAATAATAATTATAATCACTATTAGCCACAAGAACTCTTGGACATGCATGCTCCAGGAGTACATTACACACATGCATGAAACTCCTCACTTGCTACTTCCCACTCACCCATGCTCAGATACCCACCTTACAACTGATCTACTGACCACCGCAAACCAACAAGGTCTTTCTCAAAGAAATGAATGAGATCATAAGAGCATCCACCAACAACACAATTAACCCATACTCAGTGACTTCAAAACACAGATAGCTAAGCCAACAAGAAAACCAGTGATCGCCTGAACTGATAGCTTGTCCTGGTAGTCCCCAACTCTCTAGCTATCGCATGTCTTCTCACCCTACCTTTGGACTTGGCAATCCAGTCATACCCATCTTCCTCAGCCACACACCTGTCCCCACACCTGGGCCAAACCAACCAAGACACCCCTCAGTTCCTTTAAGAACCTCACCATGGTCTCACTGGAAAGTTCAGAAGGAACCCTATGCATCTTGGCCTCCATATGTGATCCCTTGGAGACTGTCAACGCCCAGTACATCACAGAAATGTCTTGGTACAAAAAGGAACTCTGACTGCAAGTGTGCCATTGACAGACAAGAAATGTTTTGGAGAAAATCCCACCAACAAGACCACATCACCCTGGGAACCCTGCAGCTGGCACACAGGACACTCATCAGCTTGTCATAGCAAACTTCCAACCAAAAACCATCATGAAAACATCCAATAAAAGCAGAGTGATCTTCTAAGCTGTAAACCACAGCAGTTTACAGCATCAACATCCTGCAAGATCCTGCAATGCTGCAATCTACTGACAAATGTTACATCATCAACAACTTCACAGACAAGATAAAGAACACATTGGCAGCTTTAAACACCCTGAGAAATTCCCACCTATACTAGACCGCAACATATCCAGATGGACAGAGTTCAGGAAAATTACTGCAGTTGCTGTGACCAGCACTCTTGCAGCCCTGACAGACACCACTTACAAAGATAGCATGCATTCTCCATTCTCCAATGGGAGGTCATCACAGTTAAAGCATTACCATAGTTTTCAAAGCTCATCTGGGCTTCCCTCATGCAAGGAACCTTCGCAGATGTGCTGAAATTAGACAGACCCTAAACCTGCTGAACAAATTAAACTGCCCAACTATCACCCCACCATGCATCTACCTTTCCTTGGCAAAAAGATTGAGAAGACTGCCAACATCCAGTTGAACAAAAGAATCACTCCGAAAAATGCTCTGTAGGACTACCAACCAGGTTTCCAGACATGATGCAGCACAAACAGCCACCATCCAAGTTATTGATGACACACTATACTTCTCGTGCAATGGGGAGTCAAGCTTACTCATCCAAATCTATCTCTCAGTTGCCTTCATTACTATTGGACTGTTCCTCCACACCATGCACATTGGATTCGATGGAACAGCCTTACAGTGGATCACCTCCGACCTCTGCAACAGAAGAAAACAGATCCCAGCATCGCCCAGTATCCTGTGGATTAGCACATAGTTCCATCCAGTCATAATGGGGACTACCTGGCCAACACTAAAAGGTACACCAATATGCAGCTTTATCTAAAGATCAATTTCATTGACTCAAGCATGGTCTGTCCTTCATGCAAGCCTGGATGTCAGTAGCTAACTCAGACTGACAAAGACCAATGTCACTCTCCTAGGAAACCCTAAGCATACCCAAGTCCAGAATTGACTGACTGCCACAAAGTTGGACAGGTTGACGCCTCAACTCTCATCCTGTGCACAATCTTTCGGACTCACCATCGACTGTGATCCCCCCACCCCCTCATTAAAAAGAAAAAATGACCAATAAGACCCAAGCATGGTACCATATTGCACTCCTCCATGAAGCCACACATTTGATCCCTGCCCAGAATTGACAACAGTTTTCCAAGTCCTGGTCATCTCCCACCTGGGCAGTGACAGCATCCACCATCATCGTCAAGGAGTTGCATTGGCTACCCCTTCAAACACACCATTTTCAAGACAGCCTGCATCACCTACAAAGTAGTCACATCCAAAACACTACTCTTCCTGGCCGAGAAACTCGCCATTCTCCACAACAACACCATTGCCGGATGGGAAACTAACTGCAAAAATTGCAAGGGAAGAAACAAACCTTTTTTTAGTTATGCATTCTGCAATCCCATGGCACACATAAGACCATTTTTCTCCTGCACCGGTTAGGGTAGCACCAATCCCAACTGTATGCATCAATACATGCCAAAACAGTTCATAGGACAGCATGTCTGCACATCCGATGGATGAGTAGTTACAAATGTCCAATTAACATACCATACAGTGAGAGCAATAGAGAAATAAACAAGAAACTAAAGAAAAATTAACATTTCACTTTTAAAGAGCTATTGTATTATGCATTATCCATGTACATTCATGTTTAGGTTTTTAAAGTCATTTACTTTTTCTAGGTTTTATTAGTGTAACTATTTTTATGGATGTACGGTTTGTCAAAATGGAAAAAGAAACAAAAAAGAGCTCTGAGATAGCTACAGTGCCACTGTGACAAACTAGTTTTAGATTAAGGTTTGAATTGTGCAAATAAGCATTACAGGCAGGTGTTATGCACTTGAGCACATTAAAACTAACTTGTTAGCAAAATGTCAATTAAACAGTTCTTTACCTTCACTAAGAGAACTACGGACAGGCAGTCATTCCCTGCATAGCATGAATAATTAATTATTCATGTACTCAGCAGCTAGATCAATAATCATACAATTCAAAAAGCAGCTAAGTCAAAAGAACACACATCTTTCGGCCAGTGAAGTTTGGGGGTTAAAAACAGACAAAAAGGTAGACTTCTCCCCCACATCTAGGTTTGTTGTGGATTGTTGACCTCTATAATTTGGTAAATGATGGCACATTCAACGCCATTGTAAAGCAAAACCTCCAGACAACCAGACAATAAAAACACTCCTCTAAGGAAAAAGGCTTGGTTCACCGCTTTGCAAGGAAAACGGGATTTATTTTGTATATAAAAAGGAAAAAGGTATCAGAAGGTCCTGTGGAACCAAACCGACACATAGCTCTTTTAGTTCAAAGCAAGTACAAGGTTTTTAAGGAAATAAATCGTCACTCATTACGTAAACAACATACAGTGTTATTCCCCCAGCCTCATTGGCTACCGTCTATATACATACTACCAGTCCCCTATAGTCCTTTGACCAATTGGCCACATCCTAATATACCCTTCAACACGCGGTCCGCCACTTCTGTCATTTTGGTTCCCAGCTACTTGCTTGGTGAGTTTACCTGGAATGTTACCCGTCCCATCGGCCTAGTCACGTGGTGTGCACCTGGTCATTAGCATGAGCTCATTGCACAACTCTGGGGTCAAATTGGCCTATTGAAATAATAATGTGCTCCGTTGATACCAGAAATGCAGGCGCCCCCAGCCCTGCCTTCCCATCACTGGACAAGAATCACAGGATTTTCTGCTCCTGGCTCCCAGCCATCTGGTAGTTCAAATAGGATGCCCATTATCCCAGGGGCACTAGTGCCCTAAATCTAAACTGAGCAGGTTGGCAGCTCGAGCCTTCTAGACTGGCTCCCATGGATTTGTCCTTCGGAAAGGGCGCAGCACTACCCTCACCCTGCCGTTCACATTCCACTCTTGGTTCCACAGGCCTACAGCTGGATAAAATTAAACAATGCCACTATTCTCAGCTTCACTTCTGAGACTTTGGAATGGGAAAATGATTCGAACTCTTAATTATGCCACGCTGCTACACCTCCAACAGGGAATGCTAGAGCTCACTTCCAATATATTGATACTTAAGTATTTCCCGTACACTGGCCCTGTGTCAACATAATTATTGTTACACACATTTTAATACTGCTACACAATATCA
The DNA here is from genome assembly GCF_040938575.1 of Ambystoma mexicanum. Taxonomy (NCBI): domain Eukaryota; kingdom Metazoa; phylum Chordata; class Amphibia; order Caudata; family Ambystomatidae; genus Ambystoma; species Ambystoma mexicanum. The sequence continues at coordinate 1,192,000,256 of NC_090933.1, forward strand.
TCCATGCCCTATACCTGGGCCTACCTAAACTTCTGTAGCTACTTTAGGAATAGATTTAATGCAGTCCCAAGGAATCAGCTTTGTGAGGTCTTGTATAAGAGGGGTATTCCAACCCACTTAATTGCATTCATTTGAGAGCTGTAGTCCACTAGCAAGGCTGTCTAAACACCAAATCCTGAGTATTGAGATTGATTTCCAGAGATTGGAACAGGTCTCATACTAGGACTACCTGGGAGATAGGTTTTCAGAGAGGGGCTTCCTGGTCTGCCGAATTGGTCAAGTCACCATCCACTCTGGAGAAATATAGCAGAGGTGTTAAATTCCATGCTTCCCATTGTGGGAGGGGGGTGACCCCAGCAATCACTACCTATAAGATGAAAGCTCTGGCTTCAGCCCTATTTGGTGCAGAAATATGGGGATAGGTGAACTGTGGATTATTGGCCACTGCTGAGAATACATTTTTTTTTCCATCCGTTTTTTTTATTTTTCACAAAAAAAAAAATCAACACAGAAAACAAAACAACGAAACAGTCCATACAGTACCACAGCAGTGGTGAGGTGACACCACATATCCAGAATGGTGGAAATTGCGGACAGCAGCATATAAAGTTGCGTCAAACGCTGGCTAAACCAAAGTCAACATGACATAACTACCCCCGCCCTTTTGTATACGCTCTCTGTGAACTTGGTGTCGCAAAACATAATAAAGACTTTACATGCAGTGATCCACTGGGCTGAGATTGGTCAGACTGTCCTGTTGGCCCCTCTTTTTTTTCCCCCCTCAGTGTCCACCAGGCAGTGTCCAGTAATCCTTGTGTTGCATAGGTGGTGTCCATAGGGTATGGTAGCCCGGGTCCAATAACCCCCCCTATGGGCCGGGTGCACTGCAGAAGATCCTCCCTCCCAGTCTCCTCACCCTTGTGAGGGGTCGATAATGCAAGACGGACAACTGTTTGAGGATTTCTCAACATATGCCATTTTATTAACAAAAACATAATCAGAAAAATGCCTCACTCCCCCTACTATGCTGAGGATTTCCCTCTCTAACCCAAGCTAAGGGGAAACACTCTAACACAGGATAACTGGCCCTCACATTAAACAACAAACACACAAAGTAAATATATGTTAATACAACATACCATGAACACCATTGAAAGTCTTTGAATAAGGAACAAGTTACTTACCTGTAACTGTTGTTCTCCAGCATGGGTCTGGCATGGATTCACATGCTCATGAATATTCCCCGTCGTCAGGCTGGGAATCCTCGGTAAAGAAAAATCAGTATCAGTTTCGTTTCTGATCTGTCTTTCGTAGTAGTAACCAATCACTGATCTCTGCCTCATACTGACCACAGCCAATGACTGCCCTCTCCCTAAGCCCCGCCTCTGGCAGCCATCTTCAGATTTGGTAGCACGTGGCAGTATGACCAAGTGAAGAGCCGCAGAGGGGTAGGCGGGAGGGTTCGCATGTGAATCCATGCCAGACCCATGCTGGAGAACAGTTACAGGTAAGTAACTTGTTCCTTCTCCAGCATGGGGTCTGGCATGGATTCACATGCTCATGAATAAAAGAATACATAGCAGTACACACATGCACAACCACGGGAGGTGGCAAAAGCTCAACATTAAGCATTATATCCAAAACTCAACATTAAGCAATTCTTACCTCCTCACCAGGCTCACCTTAGGCGAACAGGTTGCGCAGCACTGCTTGGCCGACCCTGGACTCCTCCCTGGAATCCCGATCGACGCAGTAGAATTTCGTGAAGGTGTGCGTCGACCTCCACGTAGCAGCCCTGCAGATGTCCAGCAAGGGCACACCAGATAGGAACGCCGTGGTAGCTGCGATCGCTCTGGTGGAATGGGCTCTCGGACGGCCAGGCAGCGGTCGGTTTGCCAACCGATGACAGTACATGATACAGCCGGAGAGCCATCTGGAAATGGAGGCCTTCGAGAGAGCCTTCCCCTGATTGACAGGTCCAAAGTTCACATAAAGTTGTGACGTCTTCCGAAACACTTTGTGCGGTCCACGTAGAACTTCAGCACTCTAGCCACATCCAGCGAGTGCAAAGTCCTTTCAGCGGGCGACGAAGGCGACGGGAAGAAAACAGGCAACACCAAGGGTTCGTTGAGGTGGAAGTCCGACGGCACCTTGGGCATGAAGGAGGGGTGCGTCCTGAGCACTACCCTAGTGTCGTGAAAAGTCAAGTACGGGGGCTTGCAGGAAAGGGCCTGGATCTCTCCCACCCGTCGTACGGCGGTGATGGCCACAAGAAACGCTGTTTTCCACGACAAGAACTTCAACGGAGCCGAGTGCAGAGGCTTGAACGGAGGTCCCATGAGCTTGGTCAGCACCACGTTGAGCTGCCACGCCGGGGCCGGAGCCTTCACCGGCGGGAACGATCTGAACAGTCCCTTCATGAATTCCTTCACCAGACGATGAGACCACAAAGACGTCCGCCCCGTGGTTCTGGTGTATCGGGAGATCGCAGCAAGATGAATCTTGATGGACGCGTGCGCCAGTCCAGCCTTGGCCAGCGTCAGTAGGTACGGCAGTACCTGGGGAGCCGTAATCCGTAGAGGGTTAATCTTCTGTGCGTGGCACCAGACAGAGAACCTCTTCCATTTGTGTCCATAGCATTTAAGAGTTGAGGACGCTCTGGCCTTTGCAAGAACCTCTCTGCAGTCGGCCGGTATGTCGTAGCCTCCAAACTAACGCTGCAGGAGCCAGGTCTGCAAGTTCAGCGACTTCGGGTCGTGATGGAGGATGGCGCCTCCTTCCCTGGAGAGAAGATCCGCGTCCACTGGCAGCTTGATTGACGGGGACGCTGACAAGTCCAGAAGGTCCGGGAACCATATCTGCCTCGGCCACGCAGGTGCGACGAGGATCATCCTGCACTGTGACCTCTTGAGCTGGTTGATGAGCCGGATCAGCAACGGCAATGGAGGGAACGCGTATAGAAACCGGCCCTCCCAGGGGAACGAGAAAGCATCGCCCATGCTCCTCGGCTGGGGAAACCTGCTGGCGAACCTCCGGCACTTGGAGTTCGTCGCCGTCGCGAACAGATCGATCTGGGGTGTGCCCCACCGTCGGAAGAGGCGGTCCACTAGATCCTGTCGTAGTTCCCACTCGTGGCACAAGCGCAGCTCTCTGCTGAGCGAGTCGGCGATGGTGTTTTTTATTCCTGCCAGATGAAACGGCACCAGAAACATCCCTTGGGCGACGGCCCAATGCCACAGATCCTGCGCCTCCTTGGACAGGGCTGGGGATCTGGTACCGCCCTGCTTCCTGATGTAGAACATGGTGGTGGTGTTGTCGGTGAAGATCCTCACCACCTTGCCCTTGAGGGACGGAAGAAAGGACCCGAGGGCCCAAAACACTGCACGGAGCTCCAGAACGTTGATATGGAGGGACTTCTCCGTCGGAAGCCAAAGGCCTCTCGCGTGCAGATTTTCGGTGTGCGCTCCCCACCCTTCCAGGGAGGCATCCGTGGTCACTGTCTCCTGGTGGCCGGGGGTCTGGAAGTCCATGCCCGCCGTCAGATGCGCGCGGGTGCCCCACCAACGGATCGCTCGTCGGAAACTCTTGTCGAGTGTGATCCTCTCCTCGAAGCTGCCCGTCGTCTGGATCCAGCGCGCATCCAGGAACTCCTGCAACGGGGGCATCCGGAGCCTGCACAGGCGGATGAGAGAAATGCAAGAAGACATCATTCCGAAGAGGGACTTGATGGACCTCAGCCTGGCCGCGTCCGCAACCAGCATCCGCTGCACCTTGCCCAAGATGGCCCTCGTCCTTTCCTCCGACGGAGAGGCCAGAAGCGACACTGTGTCGAGCTTCGCTCCCAGAAACAGTGCGGGCACCAGGTGGGACTTGGCGTAGTTTATGGAGAATCCCAGGTCCATGAGTAGTTGGACGGTCCTTGCCGTGTGCTCCACGGCGAGCTCCTTCGTCTTCGCTCGGATGAGCCAGTCGTCCAGGTAGGGGTAGACGTGGATCCCCTCTAGGAGCAGCCGTGCCGCCACCGGTGCGAGGCACTTGGTGAACACCCTGGGTGCCGACCTCAATCCGAAGGGAAGGGCTCTGAACTGGTAGTGACCCCCTTGGACCACGAATCTGAGAAACTTTCGGTGTCCCTTTAGGATGGGGATTTGGAAGTAGGCACCCTCCAAATCCAACAACGACAGGAAATCGCCCTCCTCCAGTTGACCCAGGACGTGTTGGAGGGTGACCATCCTGAACTGTGCCTTGATGAATTTGTTCAGTCGTCGTAGGTCCAGGATGGGACGCCATCCTCCCGTCTTGTTCTTCACAAGGAAGTATCTTGAGTAAACTCCAGAGCCCTGAAGCCTCTTTGGGACGAGCTCGATGGCGCCCTTCCTGAGCATCGCCCTTACCTCCAAGAGAAGTTGAGGGACGTGATGTTCCTTCCTGGCCACAGGGGGGACGCGCGGGCACCTCTTTAGAAACTCAAGCGCGTGACCCTGAGCCAGGGCGTCCAGCACCCAACGGTCGGTGGAGATGGACTCCCACACGCTGACGAAGCTCGCCAGCCGGCCTCCCACCAGGGTGCTTCGGTGGGGGCCCGACCCCACGGCCGGTTCAGTCCTGCTTCGACGAGGCTTTGCTGGCTTGTCCTCCTTGGCGACGACGGCGGGGTCCGCCCGACTTGCCTCGTCCCCTGTAGGCTTCCTGTGACGACGAACGGGCCGCTTGACGATAGGTGGAAAATTCGCCGCTGGAACCTTTGGAGGCACCCTGTTTGCCTCCGCCGCTCCGAAAGGGCGGCCGTCGTTGCTGGAGAACACCAAGAGCCCGGGCCGTCTCCGTGTCCGCCTTGATGGCCTGTAGGGAATCGTCCACTGTTTTCCCAAACAGGTTGCTCCCGTCGAACGGCATGTCCAAGACTCTGGTCTGCACGTCCTGACGGAAGTCAGTAGCCTTGAGCCATCCACGCCGCCTAAGGCACACGCCGTTGCCCAACTGGCGAAATCCAGTGTCCGCGATGTCATCGCTATCGTAATGGCATGGTCCGACGCCACTTCTCCTTCCTGCAAGATCTCTAAGGCCTCAGCCCTCTTGTCGTCTGGTAGGAAGTCCAGCAGGGGGGCGAGTTTGTACCACAACTCCCTGTCGTAGCGGGCTACGATAGCCAAGGCGTTGGCAGCCTTAATCGTCGTCGCTGCCGATGAGATGACTTGCGTCCCATCGTGTCCAATTTCTTTCCCTCGCCGTACGGTGGGGAGTTTGACGTAGAGGCCGCGCCCCCCCCCCCCGCTTTCTTCCTGGCCGCCGCAAAGACGACCGAGTCCGGGGTCGGCTGTGCCCGAAGGCACAAGGGGGCAGCGTCCGGGACCCGGTACTTCTTCTCGTACCGCTCCCTTCTAGCCGGCGTTGTGGATGGGTTCTTGAGGAGGGCGAGACCCTCATCCCAGATATCGTCCAGTAGAGGTACAGCGAGGACCGTCTTCCTCTTGGTCTCGCGCCGTTGATAAAGGAAACCTTCCTTCTTCTCTTCCGGGCAGAGCTGGAAAAGCTTGGATGCCCTGGCGATCATGGCGTGAAACGATCCAATCTCGTCGGGCGGGGAAGCCCGGGTGGGAGGTGACGACGGGAGATCCTCGTCGTAAACCTCGTCGTCAGTACCCGTCGCGGCCGTGTCAGTCCCTGTATCATCCCCACGTGTCGTGGACGGGGAGGAGGGCTGAGCAGGGCGCGAAGGTTGAAAAGGAGGTGGAGGATGAATCCTTTTCTTAAGAGGAGGGCTCCCAGAAGGGCCTGGCTCCGGGTCCCCCGTCGGGAGCGGTTCCTCCGTTGGTGGTAACGGCAGTCTCGTCCTTATCTCCGAGCATAAGGACTGTATAGCCAACAAAATGGCCGCTGAGTTGTCTTGCGGCACTGGTTGAGGGGGTTCCGACGGGCGATCAGGAGCCCCGTCGGCACCCTCAACGTTCTCGTCGTCTCCCACGTCGGGGTCCCTCCCGACAGGATGGTCTTCCTCCACGCCAGCGCCGTGGCCTAAGACTTCGATCAGCTACTCCTCAGAGGTTGAAGCCGAATCCATGACGACCTCCTGCCCCCCCTTTTTCTTCTCCGTCGGAGGTTTCACGGGGGTCCTGTCGATGGGCATGAAAGAGGACTCCCTCCGCGGTGGCAGGGAGATTCTGGGCCCCGAGGTCGCCACCACTGGTGTAGCCTCCACAGGCTGAGCCAGGGCCGCCGCGACTGTCTCGATAGAGGCCTTGGCCGGATGGATCAAGGCTTTCACCACCTTAGGTGCGCTCACCGCCTTCTCCTTGGGGGGAGGGTCACCACCTCTCTTCCCCTCCGAATGGGCCTTCGAGCACGACCGGGGTCTCTCCAGGAGCTTTGCCGGGTGCTCGGCCTTCCTCTTACCCGAGCCAGAGCGTTGGCTCGTGGTTGATGGCGCCGAGGAGGATGCGCCCTGCCTGGCGCCCGTAGAGCCCGATCGTTCGGCGCTCCCGGTGCCAGCGGACTCGCAGTGCTTGGTCTTCTGTTGGACCCCCGTCGCCGGGGCGCCCTCAAAGGTCTTAGAAGACCGCTCGGACTTCTTCTTCTTCTTCTTCTCGCCTGACAGGCTCTTTCCTTCCAGCCAGTTGGCGAGACGCTGATGAGGGTCCTTCATGATCCGCTCCGACATATTGCCGCAAAACGCACAGTCCTTCTCCACGTGCGTCTTGTCTTCATGCAGGCAGTAAAGGCAAAGGGAGTGTTCGTCCTCCTTAAAGACATTCTGAAGCTGGCATCCAGGGCAGACCCTGAACAGCTTTCCGGGCGTCGAGCTTCCCTTCTCCTGGGCCATGCTCGAGAAGGGCCTGAGAAACTTCTGGAGTCCTCCAAAAGCGTGGCTCGACGAAATCTTCACCCTTGAGGGGCGTAGAAGAATCCGACACGGGTCCCCGTTGATCGGATAAAGAAACGGTGGAGCTTGAGGCTCTTTTGACCGAAAAAGAGAACGTTTTCCTAAGAAAAAGCGCGAAAAAAGCACTAATGCTCGAGAGGAATAGCACGAGGATCCCAACACTTGACCGTGCGGTAAAAATCTGAAGATGGCTGCCAGAGGCGGGGCTTAGGGAGAGGGCAGTCATTGGCTGTGGTCAGTATGACGCAGAGATCAGTGATTGGTTACTACTACGAAAGACAGATCAGAAACGAAACTGATACTGATTTTTCTTTACTGAGGATTCCCAGCCTGACGACGGGGAATATTCATGAGCATTTGAAGCCATGCCAGACCCCATGCTGGAGAACCTAACATCCTGGATGATTTCCCTTTCCCAGGATTCAAGGTCAATTCGGCTTATGTTCAACCAAGGAAAGGAATGACTCAAATCAGTTCTTGATGTTTCAAAGTCAATGTAAATGTTTGTTAACCAAAGTTCCACTGATAGCAAATTGCTTCTTCTATGAGAAAAATCCACTTTCCACTTCTACTAAAGAGCACCAATGGTAATCCCAGCTACGATGCTTTGTCACTTTTTCAAGAGGACTTGCCACAGTTCAAAAGAAAATACAATATCCACAACTATTATTGATACACAGTGCGTGGTTAACAATTGGTAGTCTCTTGATTACAACTTTAGAGTTCCCAATGGTATATTTGTCACAATGACTTCTCAGTGCTGCTGCTTCTACTTCAACAACCACACTTCTACTTGATTCACTATGAGAACATTCACCTTTGGCCTCACAATGCTCCACTTGGTTTGGACTACTACAATGTTGCCTCCGCTGACAACCATATATACCACCACTGCTTCAGTACTTTGAACTACTACCACAGCTTCAGTGATTTGGCTTCTAGACAGGCTTCGACAAGATACACTTTAAAGTAGTTCAACCTCTCGCAAAGCACTCGTTCACTGAATATCTGTCTTTAAAAAGGGCAGCCTCTTTGCCTCTCTTGTCTGTCTGCCACAATGAGAACCTGGGTGTGTCCTTAAGACTCGCTTCTCTCTGACCTCAACAGTCTCTGGCACTACAGTATTTTTTTAACACTTTTTAATAACAATTTGTATTGATTTTAAACACTTTCTATAAAACAATTTTAATTTTTCATTAACACAGATTAACTTACAGAATTGTATTGATTCATACATCAAATCCCACCTCGGATCATGATCATCGGTTCCCCTCCTCTGCCCAACTCCCACCCCCCCCACCATCTACCCCGGCCTACTCCACACCCATTGGTTCAATCCACTTCCGTCTTACTTCCTTCTTCCCTAGTGTCTTAGTCTTCTTGTACAGGAATGTTCTCTTTGTCTTTAGCACCCTCTACTCAAGCGGCTAGATCGCTATCAGCTGCCTCCATGCTTCCACCCCACCCTCTCCTTGTTCTGTATTACAACCCCTTGTTTCTTGCCATGCTACAGTCTCTGCATTTGCCCATTTTACAGGTCCCTCCACCACACCTGTACTGCTGGCCTCATGAGTGCTTTCCAACCCATTGATATTCTGCATTTCACTAATATACTTGCCAGGTCTTGAAGCTTACTCACATGTCTAGCCCTCTTTGGCCACGAAAGCTCCCTAGTAAACAGGCTTGGGGGGGATCCAATATCCAGAGTGATTTCTGCCTTTGCTAATACTTGGGTCATCTCTCCCCAGAATCTGCCAATTTCTGTACAGGTCTAGAGTATGTGCTTTAGGTCTGCGTTAACCTCTCTGCACAGACATTGTTGTATTGCTGCTTGTTTAAATTAAGCTATTTGTTTCAGGGTCAAATAAGCTCTGTGAGTTATGCATAATTGAATCTGCTGGAGCCGTGCATTTCTGAACACTTTTTTGTTGTATACCAGAGCTCTAGCCCACTGTGCATCTGTCATTGGTTTTTGTAGGTCCGCCTCCCAATTCTGCCTCGTCTGCCTCAACTCTTTTCCCACCTTGGCCATCAATAGCTTGTATATCCGTGATACTTTATGCCCTCCTTCCGACACATCATAAAATGTCTCCAGAACACAGTCTTCTTGCAGGGGCGTTTCGGTCTCTGGTCATCTATGTTTAAGATATGGTAAGAGGCAGGAATACGTGAGATGTTGCCCCCGGTGCACCCCTGTGTCTTCTATGAGTTTCATGAACTCCCTGGGCCTACCCTCTACCAACACATCTTCCACCATCGTTACCCCCTCGGATTCCCAGTATATCCTCACGTTCAGCCGTCCACCCCTTCCAGTGCCACCAGCGGAATCTGCGGGGAATACGGTGTAGTGTCGGATACCCATATCACTTCATTCAGGAAGTATGGGGTGCTAGCTGTTTGCAACAGTCGTGATTCGGACATTTGAACATCGGACAGCCATTTAGCCACATATAACAACTGGCTTGCGACAAAATATGCTTTGAACTTGGGCACTTTAATTCCCCCTTGTACATATGAATTCTGCAGCTTCCATAATGCCACCCTGCACCGCGATTTATGCCACAAGAAGCTCCTGCATATTCTGTGCAATTCCATGATTTTTTTTTTCTTCGGTATTGCGTATGGGACGTTGGCAAAATAATGAAGGAGTCTCGGTAACACCACCCCAGGTACCTAAATGTTTTTATTTCCGATTTAATTGGCAGCACCGGTAGTCTGCGCACCGGCATCCTAACAAATCCCCCGAGCGGGAACAGACTAGACTTCTGTAGGTTGATTGTTATGCCTGACAGGGCAGCATATCGTTCCATCACATCTAGAATGTATTGCAAATTTGTCTCCGGGTGCTGCAAGTATAGGAGCATGTTGTCTGCGTACAATGAAATCATGCGCCCCCCTCCCTGAGTGACTATGCCGGCCCCTCCATATTCCTCCCATAAATAGTCCGCTAGCGGTTCCAGCACCAAAATAAACAGCATCAGGGACCACGGGCATCCCTGTCTCATGCCCTTGCGTAGCTGCCACTGTCCCGAGATGATTGTACCCGTTTTGACCCTCGCTATCAGTTCGTTATATAGCAATCTTAGCCATTTAATGTATGTGGTCCCAATTCTAAACCTTTCCAGGACCATTAGCAGCCAGGGTCATCTGACTGAGTCAAACGCCTTCACAGCATCCAGTGATGCCACTACGACCTGTTGTGTTTCTCTTGGGGTGCGGCCTATTATGTGGTATAGTCTACGCAAGTTATTGCTGATATTTCTATGTGGGACGTATCCCCTCTGATCCGAGTGTATAAGCTTGGCTATGACCGGTTTAAGTCTATGTGCCATGACTGCTTCCAGTCTTGATTCAGTAACAAAAGGGGCCTGTATGACCCACAGTCTGAATCTGGCTTATTTAGTTTAAGAAGGGAAACGATAATCGACTTCCTCAGGGACACGGGCAATATGCCTGTGTCCAGCACTTCATTCAGCATAGCCAACAGTGGAGCCAAGATTTCCACCCTGTATTCTTTATAACATTCACAGCCATCCGCCCCTGGGGTTTTACTTGTCGGTAGGTCTTTAATCACATATTCTAATTCTTCAATCATTTAAAAAAAAAATAATGTTTATTAATTTGTTCAAACCAAACAACAATACAAACCAAACACGCAGTGCATTTTACAACAATTCAATTGTTCAATACTTAATCTCGGTCACTGCTCCCCCCATCCCACCCCCCTTTATGAGCCTATTTTATTCCTCGCAATCTGTATCTGTTGCACGTGGCGGGGCCTCACTTCCTGTGGGTTCTGTCGGAACTTGAAGTGCTCCAAACAATTCTGCTATTAATGATTTCCATGCCATCAGGGTTCCCGCCTCTTCATCCCCCCCTGTATTGCTCGCCTCTTGCCATACCATCGTTTCAGCTTCCGCCCATTTCTGCAACTCCCTCCACCATACCTCCACCCTTGGCTTGTGACACGTCTTCCATCCCATGGCAATCCTTCGTTTTGCAAGCACATATGCTAAATCTTTCAGTTTCCCAACATGCTTAAGTTTCTGTGATCTGGGGAACCCTCCCAGCAAGCAGGCCCAGGCAGTGTCTAAGATGATCGTGACCCCCTTTTCCACTAGTTTCTGTGCCACTTCTCCCCAGAAACGCTCAATTACTGGGCATGACCAGAACATGTGTTTCACGTCAGCCTTTTCCTCGTCGCATTTGGGACATGCTTGTCGTCTAGCATTTTCAAACCTGGATATCCTCAGAGGTGTCATGTATGCTCTGTGTGTTATATACAATTGTATTTGTTTCAGTCTTGCATTCCTTGACACCTTCTTGTGGTATCCCAGGGCCCGTTCCCACATCGCATCCTCCATCGGGACTCCTACTTCCGCTTCCCAGTCTAGTCTCAATTGTGTCAGCTCCTTCCCGACCTTAGTAATCAACATCTCATACAGTCTAGAAATCTCATGCCCCCCCCTTCAGATATATCATATATTGCCCCCATGATAGCATCTGGTTCTTCTTTCAATACTGTTTCAGGCCACGTTTTCCGAATTCTCTGTACCATTCTATGATATGTAATATACAGGCCCGTGTGCAACCCCGTCTCTTGCCAAATGTCCCCTAACGTTACTAACCCCACCGATTCCCAGTGGGTCCTGATTATCACCCTCAGCTGCCTATCTCCCCCTGCTAGGGCAACCAGCGATACCTGAGGGGAGCATGGGAATGAGTCCTCCATCATCCGGCATGCCCGACGCCACACCTTCCACCCACCACCATCATCCTAGGGCGCTCTCTCATTTCCGACGCAGGTAGCAGGATCATTTCTAAAATGGGGCGCAATCCTTCCCATTTGGCCACATATTGCAGCTGGCTCGCTACATAATAAACCTTGAAATTAGGCAGTTTGATCCCCCCTCTTTCATAAAAGTTCTGCAGCTTCCATAGTGCCACTCTGTTCCGGGTACCATGCCACAGGAAGTCCCTACACATACTGTTCAAGTTAGCAAAAAACTTCTTGGGTATCATGTATGGAATATTACTAAAATAATGCAGGAGCCTAGGTAGGACCACCATCTTCAGCATTGCACCTCGTCCCATCATTGCTAGGGGCAACTTTGCCCAGAACTTCATACATTTCTCAATTTTCACAATAGCTACCTCGGTGTTGTGCCTATGTGCCTCTTCTACCGTGTGGTACACATCTATCCCAAGGTATCGGAAAGAACTAACCGCCCATGGTATTTGTAGCACCGGTAACCGTCTCACAGGGGTTCCCTTATAGCTGCCCAGCAGAAAAATGCTAGATTTTTGAGGATTCACCGCTATCCCCGACAGCCCCGCATACCTCTCCATCACCTCGAGGATGTACTGGAGATTTTCTTCCAGGTACCTCAAGTATAGTAGCAAATCATCTGCATATAAGGATATCAGGTGTCGTTCTCCCCCTACCTCAATGCCTATCATATCATATTGTTGCCTGAGGTATATTGCTAGGGGTTCCAGGGCTAGAATATAAAGCATCGGGGACCAAGGGCACCCCTGCCTGGTGCCTCTACTAAGTTGCCACCTCTCGGATATCATTGATCCCGTTCGAACTCTGGCTAGCGGCTCACTATACAGCATCTTCGCCCACCTAATGTAACCGGGCCCTATTCCGTACCCTTCCAGGGTCGCCAGCAGCCATGGCCACTTGACCGAGTCAAAAACTTTTACTGCATCTAAAGACACAACCGCCATTTCACCTTCAGTCTTACTACCCCATTCGACCACCCGTTGGAGTCGCCTGTGATTATGAGTTATGTTCCTATTCGGGACATAGCCCGTCTAGTTAGGGTGTACTAATGTACTAATCACTCTTCGAAATCTGTTTGCCAGGAGAGCCGTCAATATCTTGCTGTCTTGGTTCAGCATCGACAAAGGTCTGTAAGAGCCACAGCTATGCCCTGGTTTGTTAGGTTTGGGAAGCGGTATTATGATCGCCTCTCTGAGCGATTCCGGCGACCGTCCCACTTCAAACACTTCATTAAGCATTTCTAGCACTGGGGGGAGCACTTCCTCTCTATATACTTTACAAAATTCACTCGGGAACCCATCCGCCCCCGGGGTCTTACTGGTAGGCAACTGCTTCACCACTTCTTCTAGCTCCTCCAGAGTGATTGGTGCATCTAGCTCCTCTCTTTCCTCCCCACTTATCTTAGGCAGTCCTATATCTTCTAGTGTTTTCGTTATCTCCTCCTGGCTGCTTCCCTCCTTATCCCCATATAGCACTTTATAATAACCCATAAACTCCTTGTTAACTCCTTCTTGGGTGTCCGCTACCCCACCATCTTCCCTCGTTATCATTCTGATCGGGGGTCTGGGAGTTTCGCTCTTGTATAGCCATGCTAAGAGCCGTCCTGTTTTATCCCCTCCCGCATGCTGTCTCTCTATATACTTTTTGTAGTTGAGGTTGCAGAGCCTTACCCAGTGTTCCGCACATTTCTGTTGCAGCTTAAGTGCCAGCTCCATATCTATGCTTCCACCCTTTAATGCTATTTCTAGTTCCTCTTCTGCTTTTTGTAGGTCAGATAGGATCCCGCCCTGCAGGCCCTTTGATTTTGCAATGGCAACCCCCCGCATCACTACCTTGAAGGCTTCCCACAACGTACCCGTATTCACCTCAAAGTAATTAGTAATCTCTTCCCTTATGTCCTCTCTAAAAACTGGGTCTTTGAGTGCCTCTGCTCGGAGGCGCCATGTCGATATCCGTGCCCTCGGGGGGGGGGGGCAGTATTGCCACCCGAGAACCAGTGGCGAGTGAGCCAAGAGCACCCTCGCCTTATATTCTGAGTAATATCTGTAATTACATCCGACGTGGCAAAGACATAGTCCAGCCTTGTATGTAGCTGCTGCGGGGTGGAGTAGTGCGAATATTGCCCATCTTGGGGGTATTTTGTTCTCCACACATCTGCCAGTGTCTGCAATGCTTTAGCCGCTGGGGCGGGTCTATCAGTCTTGTCATCTGATCCATCGACCTTGGGGTTAATTACACAGTTAAAATCCCCGACCCAGATCACCGCACTACCCATACATATACTAAGGTTGGTGCACAGAGTTCTGAAATATGCTGCCGTTTTTGGTTGGGGGCATACATATTTACAATGCTTACCTCCTTATTCTCCACCAGCCCCCTCAATATGACCATCCTCCCATCCGTCTCCACCACTTCCTGTAATAGTTGAAACGGGACGTGCAGCGCCACCCAGATAAGTACTCCTCTAGCATAAGCACAGTATGGCGAGCCTACCACAACCCGTTTCCATTTCTTTACAACCAACTCCATCTTTTCCCCATGTCAGATGCGTCTCCTGCAGTAGTGCAATATCTATCTTTGCCTTCGCAGATACAACATGACCTTATTCCTTTTCAAGTAACTATTAAGTCCCCTGACATTCCACGTAATTATTTTAAGATCACCCATGGCTCATTACAAATCCTCTTCCTTAACTCCAGCCGATCCCTCCCGCCCGCGCAATACAGATTCAACCATCCGGCGCTTCTATGTAGGCTCATGTCAAAGTTAAACTCCACACAACTATATACACCCCAAACCCCTCACCCCCCTCCCAACCCGTCCCCAACAACACCCTCCCCAACTGTTGCCCAGCTCCATCCCTGGATCTCAGGCACCCCCACATCTAGCCCTGTCTAGCACAAGCTTGTGCTCAGGGCCCAGTAGGGTAAAGTCGCCCTAGTGGCCACTCCACTACTAGTTCCCAGGGGTGGGTTGCTTTCGTCTCGTTGCTCCTATTTTCAATTTTATTACGCTTTATGTTAATACTATGCAGCTCCTACATGCATTTTATCCACTATATTCCAGTCCATGTGGAGCACAAGGCCCGAAAGCTACACAATGTCCATCCAGTCTCACTCCCCCCCTCCATATGACAGGGCCACCCTCCCACTTACCCCCTCAATGCCCATGACCCAGGCTCCTCAGTTGTCATGCTCTTCACAATCTCGGTCTGCCTCTTGTTCCGTGCAACCCTGCAGGTCCAGCCATGATACCACCTCTTCTGGAGTGTCAAAGAAAAGCGCTCTGCTCTTATGTAGCACCTTCAGTTTCGCCGGGTACAGGAGCATGTACTTAATGCCAGCCGCGCGCAGCCTCCTTTTGACGGCCACGTAGCTATACCTCTGCACCAGCATCGTGTAATCTGGGTATGCCGTGATGTTGGTGAATGCTCTCTCTATTGTTCCGCCCTTACGAAAATATTCCAGGATCTTCTCTCTGTCTTTATAGTTCAAAATCCTCGCAATTAGCGGTCTTGGCGGGGCCCCAGGTCGTGGTTTCCTCATAAGGGCGCAATGCGCTCGCTCCACCATGAACCCCTGTGAGAGTTTGTCTGCTCCTATCTCCTGGAGGATCATGTTCTCCACATAGTTTGTGGGATCCTGGCCTTCCTCCCCCTACGGCTGGCCAACCACCCGTATGTTATTTCTTCTCGCCCTTCCTTCCGCTTCTTCCACACGATTTTCGAGATTAGCAACCTGCTGTTTTAGTACGTGGACCTCTTTTGCGTTATTCGCGCTGACATCTGTATTGGTCTTCGCCGCGCTTTCCAGACCACTCGTTCTCTCTGCCAGCGCTCTGACGTCTTGCTGTAGCAGGGTAAGTTCAGTTCCTACCGCATCCATTTTGTTCTCTAGGGCTGTCTGCAGGTCCGTCATTGCTGAGCCCCATTTGGTGCTCAACTCCGTTATGGCCGCCAGGATCTGATGCTTATCTCCTTCTGGGACTTCTTCCGCAGGGGTCACAACCGTGCTTTGTGTCAATGTTGTAGGGGGTCTTCTGCGCTTTTGCAAAGACCTCCATTGTAGGTTGTTTGGTCTTGGCTCTTAGCCCTTTCACCGATATAGTGCTGCCTTCCTTACGTGTCTGGCTTCGACTATGCGCCGTTGTTGTGACACTTCCAGTTCCTTCGGTCGTCGAGGTTGCTATCTTGCAACTTGCTTGTACTATGGCGCTTAAAATAGCTTTTCAGGTGGATTGTATCCTCCCATGTTTATTCTCCACACACAATTCACATTGGCACACGTTTCCACTGACACCTACCTCTGTGGTTTGGTTGCCTGGGCACATGTAATGGAATCAGAGTTTGGGTGTGCCTCTGAAGGTATGTTAAGCACACTCACTCACTGGCCATTGATTCATCCTCTGTGGTCACCCTGTGCAGCATCAGGGGGTACAACAGTGCTCTACTGCTCAGCTCGTTTGCAGCCTGCTAGGTCGTACTCCTGCAATTTTTCAATTATATCCATGTCGGACCTTCCTTGATTTCAGTCTCCTGTTATGCACCCTGCGCTCCCTCCGACTTTCACATATATCAATAAGCGTTTGCGGGCCTGTTCACAATCTTCGAATGCGGCAGCAGCCCTCCTTGTGCAAGTCGGCTCTGCAGAGCCTGATAGCACGGTGTACCTAGGGGGGACGCCCACCGCGAGCACTTCCGACCCGCTCAGCGGGTCACCGTATATATTTGCCGCTGCAGCGGCTCTACGTGCTGCAGGGCCCGGCTGTTCCTCTTGTCTCCAGCGCCGCCCGACGCCCACACAATCCTCCGGTACCACTCCTACGTGTTCCGTGCCAACGGGCACGGCTTATCAGTTCTTGTGGGCCCCTCTTACTCCACAGGAGGGTCCCGGCAGACGCACACCGGAGCCCTCAGCTACATCTGCAAAGGCCCCTCGCTCCCCGCAACCGCCCGGTCCGTACAGCCTATTATTCTGTGTCTTGGTCCGCAACTGTAGCCATCTTCTGGGACCGCTACCTCATTGCAGGGATGCATTCTTCGGGATTCCTTTTTTCTCGGCTGCCGCCATCTTAACGCTCATCACGCGGCTGGCTTCAGGAAACAATGTATCACTTAGTTTCTTCCAGAGCTCTGGGCGTGCCGTCAGCCTGCTCACTTTCTGCTCAGTGCCTTCACACGCCTTTTCCTATGTTTGGAGTTGCATTAGGTGAAGGAAATATGCATTTCTTTGTCGGATTAACTCGCCGGATCATGGAGCTCACAGAGATTACAGCCTATTCCATGGCTGCCTAGCCACGCCCCAATTCTTCAATCATGATGGGGATTTTCAACCTTTCCCTTTCCTCTTCATCAAGTTTGGGGCGATTGATCTCTGACAGTGCTTCTTGTATCTCTACCATATCACACTCTGAGGTTTCATCATACAGCTGCTTATAGTACTCATAAAAACATTTATTCACCCCTTCTTGCGTCTCCCTCAGCTCTCCATTTGTTCCCACCACTGCTTTACTGGTCCCTCGCCTCCTCTCGCTCTTGTAGAGCCACGCCAGTAATTGCTCCAGCTTATCCCCTTCTGCGTGTTGTCTCTCCACATATTTCCTGTAGCTTAATGTCCCTAGTCTGTCCCAGTGTGTCCGGCATTCTTCTTGTAGGCTAGCTACCTCCTGTGCCTCTTCCAGAGATCTACTTCCTGCGTTTGCAATGGCTGCCAGCCTGCCTTCTGCTTTCTCAGGGAAATAACCTCTTGCATCCTTTTCGACTTTGCTATAGCTGCTCCTCTTATCACCTTAAAGGCCTCCCATAGTGTGCCTGCAGATTCAAGTATTATTTCACCTCTTCCCTCAAATGTTCCCGAAATACCAAGTCTCTGAGTTTCTCTGCTCTCAAGCTCTATGTCAGAATCTTAGCACGTGGGGGAAGAGCCTGCCACGTGATAAACAGTGGGGCATGATCCAAGAGTACCCTTGCTTTGTATTCCGCGCTATTCACCTCCCCCAGAGTTTCTTCTCCCACAAACACATAATCCAACCTAGTATACAGATTACTGGGAGCGGTGTAGTGCGAGTATACTTAGTCCTGCGGGTGCCTTACTCTCCATACATCAGTTAACTTAAATACCTGTAACAACTTCTTTAGTGCTTTAGCTGAGGGGGCAGTGTGAGAGAATTTACCATCCCATCTATCCAGTGCCAGGTCTAGCATACAATTGAAATCTCCACCCCATATCAGCGCACAATCCCTATATGAGCCTATCTTGGGATATAGGGAACCAAAATAGGCTGCTGTGTCCTGATTTGGGGCATACGTGTTTATAATACATGTTTCTCCGTTTTCTACCATCCCTCATACTACTATCATCCTACCGTCTATGTCCCGATAGATCTGAAGGATCTTGAATGGGACTGTTGGTGCTACCCATATAAGAACCCCTCTGGCATATGCTGAGTATGTTGAGCCCAAGGTCACCCCTCCCCATTTCCATGCCAAGGTATCCTGTTGGTCCTTAGTCAAATGAGTCTCTTGCAGGAGGGTTATGTCTATTTTCTGCCGTCTCAAGTATGTCATTATCAGATTCCTCCTAATGTAACTGTTCAAGCTTCTAACATTCTAGGTTGCTATTTTAAGTTCCCCCATTTCTACTAGTGGTTCCCACTCTCCTACCTGCCAAGTCAATTCCCTTGTGCCACCTCTGTGCGTGTCTGTAGGCCAACTCCCTTTTAAATACCCCAACTCCTTTCCCACCCTCGTCCCCAACAATTCCCAACTTTTGCCCAGCTCCTACCGCGAAGCTCAGGCGACCCCGCATCTCACTCCGAAACCTGCACTAATCCCGGTGTTCGGAGCACTGCAGGAGGATACTGCACTACTAGTATCCTACCTATCTAAACTACCTTGGCTAAAGTGTGATTCTTATGGCACCGCTCCCGTCGGCGCAGCACCAGTGGTTCCTGCATTTGATTACTTGTGATGTTGAACGCTGTGACCTTTCCAATTTATGATATCGGATCCTAACGTACTGGCTACTATACAGTTAACGTGCATGTTATACAAATAATGTAGCTTCACTTATCGCTCCGCCTCCAGCCTCCAGCCTGGTCCTCTTTTTCCGTCGGTATATTCAATGTATCCATCCACTTGTCCACATCTTCTGGTGTCTCGAAGAAAACAGCTCGATCTTTGTATAGGACCTTCAGTCTTGCTGGATAAATCAGCATATATTTGAAATTGGCTGCTCGTAACCTCCTTTTGACTGCAACGTAGTTCATCCTTTATTTTTGCACCTGGAAAGTGTAGTCTGGGTATGCAGTGATGGTCACTGATGCTCGGCGGATTATTCCTCCTTTGTGAAAATGTTCCAGGATACTCTCCCTGTCTTTGTAATTAAGGATCTTAGCTATTATTGGTTGTGGTGGTGCTCCCAGAGGCGGCTTCCTTGTTAGGGCCTGATTTCAAACACTTACACATAATATACAGGCAATTAACACAAACAACGGATGCAGGCAATTAGTGTTCATGGCATCCTAACCAGCCTTCTTAAAACCTTTTACCTCAACAAATCCACCCTACCCTCCCTGGTTCCCTCCCCCGATTCACCTCTCATACACGACTTTTATTCAACAACTTTGCATAAACGCCGGTCGCTGGCCATGTTCATAATACTTAAAGTGTCTATGGTGACTATGATGTCTACGGGGTAATGGCCTCCTGGAAGGCCTTGGCGGCCACCGGAGCATATAGACCTTGCACCATGGCGATCCAAGCCGACACTGCTTCATCTGCGGTCAAAAGACCAAAGGGTACCGCCACCCTGCAAGCCTCTGTCTCAGCCTGTGCCCATTTCTTCAGATCCCGCCACCAATCCTCTGTTGGTCGCCCCCCGGTGTTTTCCATGCTATCGCGATTCTGCGTTTGGCTAGTATGTATGTCAAATCCTTCATCTTATGAATGTGCCTCGCTTCTTTCGGGTGCGAGAAACAACCCAGCAGACATGCTCCGGGGGAGCGAACATCCAGCACCAGCCCTTCCCTGTACATTCTGGCTGCTACTTCATTCCAGTATGTCTGCTCCGTGGACAGTGGTCGAAGTGAGCAGGAGCGGTCGGGAGCGGTGCTCCTATACTTTTTTAAATTAGCTTGTACAGCTCCTATACTTTTATTTTAAAAAGAAACCGTTCCGGAATGGTTTTGTTTTAAAATAAAAGTGTAGGAAGAAGTTGAAACCTTCACTTTCAGTGCACTGCACTGAACGTTCCCTTAAACAGCAGGCGCAAGTGTTTGGGGGGGTGTATTGTGTGTGGGAGGTGTTGTGGCAATGGGGTTTGTGGGGAGCAGGGGCATGCCAGCAGGGAACATAGCTCCACTACTTCTTTTCATACACTTCGACCACTGTCCGTGGAGCATGCCCAGAACATGTGTATTATACATGCCTCATCAGAATTCCACAGAGGACAAAGCTGTGCACCTGTCTCGGGAAAACAAGAGATCTTAAACGGTGTCAAATAGGCTCTATGTGTCACGAACAGCTGAATCAGTTGTAATCTAGCATTCCGGGACACTCTTATGGTATCCCAGAATATCCTTCCACTGTGCATCTGAGAAAGGGGCTCCCAGGTCTACCTCCCACTTGCGTCTCCGTACTAATGGTGCAGGGGGACCTCCCATAAGCAATAAGTCAAATATCCTGGATATGGTGTGTCCTGCCTCTGAGATTTCGTATAGTATGTCCACAATTGGGTGCTTTTCCATTGAATCCCCCCATGTAGGCCAAGAGCTTGTAATCGCCCTGTTAATAGTGCAATGTAGCAAATGTTGGCCTCGGTGTATCCCAGTACTGTCAACAAATTCATCAAAGGGTATGAAAGTTGTGTCCCGAATTAGATCCCCGATCGTGACAACCCTGCTAGGTTCCCAAATCGCTCGTATCCTCAGTGGAGCCTGCGTAGAGATCGATTCGACCGATGTCAAGGGAATCTGTGCTGAGATCGGGTCTGTTAGTCCTATTTGTTTGAGTGCTCTGTCCCAAACTTGTACCATCAAAGACACTATGTGTGACCTCATGTGTGCCCAGGGCCTCTTGGCCCATAGTAATTCCATTAAATAGAAGTGTGGGTGGCTCTGTGTGCAGGAGCATCCGCGTGTCTGGGTTGGGGTCATCCGCCAGCCAATCCACCACAAATTGCAGCTGTCCTGCTAAGTAATACAACTCAAAGTGTGGAACCCAGATTCCCCCTTCGTCATGGGGTCTACGTAGGGAGGACAATGCAATCCTGCTCCTACCATTCTGCCACAGGAAACCACCATATACGGTGTCTAACGCCCTGAGGAAGGCCTTAGGTATGTAGAATGAGACATTCACAAAGGAATGTAATTGCCTAGGCAAGACCACCATTTTCAACACAGCTGCCTATTAATGACAGTGGCAGTTTATTCCGAAACCTCAGAGTTTTGAATGCCCTCCAGGGTGCGCACGGTGTTGTGTACGTGCTCTGTTTCTGGGTCACAGTATATGTTGACTCGCAGGTAGCTAAATGTATCCACTGCCCACTGTAGTGCCAAAACTGGGAGTGAGAGCTCTTTCTTTCTGGACAAGCCTGCTAATGGGAACAGAGAGCACTTATCTATGCTGATCTTTATCCCTGACAACCCCGCAAACAGGGACAGGGCTTCCATAATCAGTTCTAAATTATCTTCCGGGTTCTGGATATACAGTAAGGTGTCATCAGCGTACATCGATATCAGGTGGCAAACACCATCTATAAGTATGCCCGCCTCGAGGTATTCTGACCTTAAGTATTGCGCTTTCGGTTCCTTGGCCAGGATGTAAAGCAAAGAGACAGCAAAGAGACAGCGGACACCCTCGTCTAGTCCCTTTTCCCAGTTCCCACAAGTCCGAAATATGTTTACCAGTCTTTACTCTTGCGACTGGTCGGGTATAAATCAGCCGCATCCATCTTAAGTATGTCGACCGCGTCAAGCGTTGCTATTGCACAGGGGGGTCTCCTTGGATGCTCTGTGATCTATGACCTGGTGTAGCCTTCGGAGGTTCCAGGACATATTCTTGCCTGGCACGTAGCCAGTCTGATCAGGATGAATGATCATGTGGATCACCTTTTTCAGCCGATTCACCAGTGTAGCCGTCAAGATCTTACTATTCTGATTGAGAATGGATAGGGGCCTGTATGAGTTGCACTTCGTGGGCGGCTTTCGTGGTTTGAGAGGGATACTAATCAATTCTCGCAGGCTGAGGGGGAGAACTCCCTTCTCAGAGTCTGTAAAAGCGATCAGGAGCTGAGGGGGCAAGCTCGTCTATATATTCTTTATAGAACGCTCTGGGCAAGCCATCAGAACCTGGGGTCTTGCCTGTAGGCAATGCCCTAATCGTGCATCGTATTTCTTCCAATGTTGCTTGCTCTTCCAAACTGTGAATCAACTCTTAACTAAGATGAGGGAGGTTACTCCCATCCAGCACTACCCTTATGTGTGCAGGTGATACCAGTGGTCCTTCCTGGTAGAGAGCATTGTAAAATTATTTAAAGGCCGCATTAATTCCCACTTGTGTATGGCATAGATCCCCATTTTGCATTTGTATTTTGTGGATTGGGCTCCGGTTCTCCTCCCTTTTGTACAACCATGCCAGTAATCTGCCTGGCTTATCTCCTTCCTTATGTTGTCTCTCAATGTACTTAGCATAATTATGTTTCCCTAGTCATTCCCAACACTATACACATGTATTTCTTAACTTCATTGCCTCCTCGC
Organism: Ambystoma mexicanum; assembly: GCF_040938575.1. Lineage (NCBI taxonomy): Eukaryota > Metazoa > Chordata > Amphibia > Caudata > Ambystomatidae > Ambystoma > Ambystoma mexicanum. The sequence continues at coordinate 1,192,022,680 of NC_090933.1, forward strand.
TCTCTCCATTCTGACCCCCATGGGACTGTTCCACCTTCTGTAGTTGGCCCTCCGCTCAGGTTAACTCACCTCCCACCCTGGCCTGAACGCTGCTGGATTCTGCAATGGCAGCCTCCCCTAATGACAACCTTGGGCTTCCCATAAGGTGCCTGCACTGGGGAAAATGCCCATGTTCTGTTCGACATACTTGTTGTTGTGTAAAGATTTGCTTCTGAGACTCCACATGGGGATTGGAGGTCTTGGGGGCGAATACTGCCATTGCAGTCAGAGGGGTGCGTGATCAGACAGTACCCTGCCTTTGTACTCAGCAAGTGTGAATCTATATGCAATATCCTGACCAATAAAAAAATAGTCAATCCTGGTGTGGGCTGCATGTGGTGCGGAAAAATGGGAGAAGTGATTGGTGTCCGGATGCAGTGTCCGCCAGATGTCTATCAGGCCAAATGCTGTCAGGAGCATCAGTAGGGACCTGGCCTGTTGGGCGGGTCTGAAGTGTCTTGTGTCGGATCCATCCAATGCTGGATTTAGAGTACAATTAAAATCACCTCCCCATATAACGTTGCTGTTCCTGTAGGAACTAAGCCTTGGGTATAACGATTGGGAGAACCCAACAGCGTTATGGTTGGGGGTAAACATGATAATCAGACATATCTCTAGATGTTCCAGGAGCCCCTGTACCAGCACCATTCTGCCTTCGTTTTCAGTTTTACCCTGTGTGACCTTAAAAAGGTACAGAGGGCGATCTTCAAATCAGTATCCCTCTGGTGTATACTGAATAAGGGGAACCAAACACCTGCCCGCGCCATCTACCAGACAGCAAGGTTTGTTTTTCTGCCGTTAAGTGTGTCTCTTGTAGCAATGCAATATCGATTTGACCCCTCTTCAGGTAGGAAAAAACTCTATTCTCTTTCACAAAATTATTCAAGCCCCTTCCATTCCAGGTAAGTACATTTATGACACCAGCCATTCATATTTGCATACAGCTAACCAGCGCCCCACCCCCATGGACCCAGTAGGCACTGTGTGTCTACCCATAGCAGCAACCCAAAGATAACCTCTCTACCGAAGTACACCTCAGGCATTTGTACCGGCAAACCATTCCCCATAATAACTTCCCCAACTCCCACAACCAAAAACAATTGTCCCACATAATCACTCGTGCTCAGGCTAATCCGCTTCTCGCGGCCACCAACGGTGTAGATACCAGAGGCTTGCGTGCAGCAGGCAGGCTAAAAAACAAGTGCCCAAAAAAGTAGCAAATAAAAAGCAAACGTCACACAGTGGGGGGGAAAGGAGAGTCCCAAAGAGGCCCAGAGGGCCCAGCATCTTCTGACATGGGCCCAATTTCCCTCATTGGGGGTGTGTATCCCCCCCATGAGGAGAGTACCATCAGGTGTGGGTCAGAGGAGTCATTAAAGGGAGGGGAGGGATACTCCAAACACCAAAGCCGCCTAAGTGACCGCCCGCCCTTCCTGGGGCCCCCACCCGGCACCTAGTCATGATGGGCATGAGCAAGCGCACCAGTTTCTGGCCCGTCTCTCATTCTTTGCCGATACCGTTGCTCCTCGTCCCGGGCACTTCTAAAGCCTGCTGCAGGGTATATTTTCTCCCTGTCCATCCAATCCTGTACCTCCCCCGGGAGATCGAAGAACAGGGCACGGTTCTTATACAGGACCTTCTGGCGTGCTGGATAAATCAACATATATCGCAAGCCGGCCAATCTCAATCATGACTGACATACACTTCATGGGTCGGATGACCGAGAAAGTGGGTGGCAAAGTGTGGGTTAGCTTATCCTGAGAGGTAGAGAGAGAGAGATGAGAGAATAGGAGAAAGTGATCACTCCGGGAGAGAGGAGTGGTGAGGGTTAGAGAGGGGAAGGTCTGAGGAGGGCATTTGCTCATGGTCATCAGGAGTTATTCGGTTAGACTGAGGAGATTAGAACATCCAGAGTGTGCCCTGCAGAGTAGAGACCCCTTCTCTGTGGTGTTACTTATGATGTGCAGCAGGTCCCTCACAATAACCCAGAGTTTTCCGCCCCTCAGTTCACCCCACAGGTATCTCAGCGTAGTGCTGTTACGGGCCACCAGCAGTTGGGGCATTTGCCCCCTCTCAGGCTGATGATCCTGATGCTCTCGAGTAGTCAGCAGTGGCACCTCTGTACCCTTCACAGCTGTAGTGCGCCGAGCTCGTGCTCCAGTATCTAACCTGGTTGTAGAGTTCTTTGTCTACAGCCAACAGCCAACTGCAGTTGTCCAGGAGCGGCACCCAGGACAATGCATAGCCCTGGGTCCACAGATCACTTCTTGTAGTGCAACCCTCCCATGCCTCACTGCCACCGCCTTTGCGTGTCCCAGGCACCCCTCACGGAAGCCACGCATCCGCCCAGCGCAGGTAGGCACATGCACTGGTCCAATCTTACTTACCTTAATACCTTTTCGGCTTTCCTGCACAGTATTTGCGGGCAATCCAGCAGTTAGTCTGACACCTATTTGGCCTCAAGTGCAGCCGTTTCACCGGGGGCCAAGCTGCCACCCTCAATGTTCCACGGCAGGGACTAGTGCCCTATTCCGCCTTTACTCTAGTAGGCAGGAGGTACTCTGATGCTCAACAAGTCATGGGGTGGCCAACAGGCCATACCCTCCTCCGGTGTGTGTTCCACAGCAGGGGCATGCGCCTGTCACCACCTCCGTTTCCATGCAGTGCACCTCAGCTGTACCAGCCCATAAAGTGGTATATGGGCTATGCTCTTTCCTTCCAGCTTTCCCTCCAGTAGTGGCGCAAGAGCTGGAGGCCTCCAAGATCACACCTCACCGGCGTCAATCTTCTTTGTCCCTCACTGGTCCCGTCCTCCTTGGCAGGGACCACGCCGCAACTTGCTCACCCACCACACGGACCTTCAACTGTCCCTCAATGTGTTGCGCCCCAGAAGCTGCCCTTCAGTGTACTCGGGTCTCGTTTTAGAGCTACGTGATGCGCAGCTCCTCCTCTTGTCACGGCTATCCCCCGGAGCGAGGACCGCAGCATCGGCTCCTCCGCCCGCCCTCTAAGTCTCTCGTCTCCCTCACCATCCAAACATTGGGCTCTGATGTGTTGCAGCAGGGCGATCTGGGCAGATGTGTCACAGTCACTGCTATCTCACCGGATCCCCCTCAGTGGACGTTCGCTCCTCCTCAGCTTCTCGATCATCACAGTGTTCGGGTGGCTACCAGCCGGGCACCGGTCGCCATCTTGCAGACTCCTCTCGCAGTGTCTTTATCCCGCAGCAGCCAGCTGGGGCCATCAAAACGTGCGAAACACTGCATGAATGCTCCCCAACCTTTCACACACACACAAACATGTCGCGGATTCCGTTATTGCCCATTTGCCTTAGGAACACCATAAGGATCAGCCCTGTGAGCTCTCTTCAGGCTCTCCTCACGGCTCCATAGCAAGCCACGGCTCCCTCTGGCACTACAGGTTGTGTCAACTTCAGAATAGTCTTTATAAGCAGCCAGTTACCCTTCCCCAACTTCACCTATACCCTTCTGCCAGTTTTCAGCCCACGTAATTACCCAGAAGCCTTGACGCCACTCTCTTAGCTTCAAATAATAATTGCCCACTTGTATCTTAGGCCAATTAACTGTTAGCTTCACAGTATAGTTCGATTACTTTCAACTTTGAGACAGTTTAGTTTCACAATTAATATGGGGAGACTCTTGGCTTGGGCAATGCTTGTTCTCTTCTTCAATTGTTAATACACTTTGACTTCTTAGAAATGAAAGGTATGCTGTGTTAAAGGAAACAATGGAGTTGGGCTTTCCTTAGAAGTCACAATTAGGCACACACAACCACTTCTCAACTTAGTTTTTTTTAGGTTTAAAGACTTGTATTCAAGGTTGGGTATTTGGTAATGGTTTTCAAAGCATTCCCTCTCCTTAATTAGGGACACACGACCACTCCTTCATACAGCAACAGTTTTCTAAAGTGTAAACAATGGGTTTGAACAATGTTAGCTTCTCAAGTGGTAAAAAGGTCTTTCACGTTATACGCGAGTGCTACATTTCCATTGTTCAGGCATTTCGGTTTCAACAAACTACTTCCTTTTGCTTTAACTCTTATGCGATTTAAAAGGGGAGTTCAATATTGTTGCCGGCAATACTCATGCAGTGTATTAGAATGCCGAACTTCACTCATCGGCTTCTCCAACACTTGTTCTCAGGATTGCACTGCTTTCTTCAACTTCTGCCACAACTTCTTCTGCTTCTGGCTTCCTAGGGACCCACACCCTTGCTCCACTCCTCGGTCTTCCACACGTTCTCTGCAGGGCATCCACGTCAATCAGGCTCACATGGGGAAAGGCAGCTCTCCTGCACGCCTTACGCTGTGCAGCCTCTGCACTTAAGAGTTTGGGGGAAGATAACCCTCCCCGAACAAGCAGGTGAAATCTGCTGTCTCCACACTCCTGTGTCCCTCTTGTTCTCCCACTTCTGCTTGGTTTGCCAGCCTCGTGCCTTCTTCCTTCTGCTACTACTACAGCTCGTATCCCAGTCACAGTTGCAGCTCCTTCCATTCCTTCCTATTGCCTGCACCTAAAGGGGCCTTTAATGCCTCCCAGGTAACTTCATGTGTGGGCTGTTAGGCTTAATTGCCTGACTACTGCTGCAGCCTGCCTCTTCAGCCCGTTTTCTCACCCCAGTACTTACGTTCCTTTCAACTTCTGCAGTTTGGAAAGCAGCCATAAAAAGGGTGGGGTTACAGGAAAAGTTAAACACAGGGGTTTCCCAGTCTTCCTGGAGACTCCCTCCCACCCCCATGTGATCCTCCCGCAGTACACCACCCCCAGGGTCGGGATCAGGACGCATCTGCTTTTCCCTGGCCACATGAGGGTCCCAGACCAGGTTTCTGGGAGGAATCATGACTGATTCATCACACCCTCCACATCCAGATATCCATATCCTCTTTTTTATTTTTTATTTAAAGCTTTTTGTTTGCAGAGATTTTCTCCAGCACAAGTTTCCAGAAAAGCGCTATGCTGGGGCATGTCCATGCCAGATGGAGGAAGTCTGCTTCTGGGGCTTTACATATGTCACATATTGCTGGGGTCTCCGGCCATTGTCTGTGAAGATTCGCCGGTGTACAGTATATTTGGTGGATAAAATTGAAGTGAATTTGTTTGTACCGTGTGTTCAGTGAGACTTTTTGTGTTTGATGGGCGATATACGACCAGTCTTCATCTATTATTGTGGTTCGGAAAGTTCTTTCCCATCTCTGTTTTGGTGCTTGGGGGGTAGGCGCCATGTCATTCAGTAATGACCTATACATTTCCGAGACCAGTCTCCCATTACCTTGCAATGTTATCACTCCGTGGAGAAGTTGCCACGTCGGTGGCTGTTGGGGGGAACGTGGGCAGGATGTTTTGTAGTGTGAGGCGGAGCCTAAAGTATGTGAATAGGTCCAGGGCGTTGTCTCCTCCCTTTTCTCTGGCTTGTTGTGGGGTAATAAAGGTTCCCTCGACAAAGAGATCTACGAGTATTTTTATTTGCAGTTTGTCTGTCCAGTTCAACTATGTTCTCTCTGTGGTCCGGGGTAGCCCTGCTATGAATCTCGCTGGAATTAATGGGGGGAATCTCGTTTGGACGTTGCACTTTATTGCAATTGTTTTCCAGATGGAGTGTGTGACCTGGATTATGTTAAGCGTATTGTGGGGTACATGGAGACTGCCCATAATCAGTGTTCTGAGGAGCAAGGGTGTCGCCAGTGCCTGTTCGATTTGGACGTGAGGTCTAACAAAGTCTGTGAAGTACCAGTGCCCTAGGAATTGGGCTTGGGCGGCCCAGTAGTAACGCTCCGGGTCAGGTAATGCCAGGCCACCTTTCCTTACAGGTTGTATGAGTTTGGAGTATGCTCCTTGTTAGGGAGAATTCTCTGTAAAGGCTCATTTCCCAAACCTAGTGAGTCCCCCAGCAGCTTTGCTGGATTTTTGGGGTTTATTTTTTTCTCCTGCTAAGAGTGAGACTCTTTTTCTCCCACTCTTAGGCATGATTTGAGAATGTCCTTTGACTTTGTAATGTGTTTCATGGGCTATGGGGTCTTTTACTCCATAGGGCGTCATGTGTTTTTGGTATGTGTGTTACACAGCACCCTCAGTGCAGTAACACAGGGGTGTCCTAGTGACCCCCAAACATAGACTTCATACCCTGGGACTGACTACTGTCTCCCAGGGCATGTAAAGTCACCATTGGCTTTACTAGTCTTAAATTGTGAACAGAACCAGTACAAACCATCATATTGTGGAAGTACTGTTAGAGGTAATTCGATTGACCCTGGGTCTGTTTTTCAAGGGGGCACTGTCCAGTCCCCCCTTGTCGAGTTTCTGGCTGGTGGCAGTGGATACCACGTGAAATATTTCACCGGAATATTTCCTATGGGATTTTCCCATTCATTTTAAACGCACCACTTTTTGGTGCAATGTTAAAGATACCGCCGGGTTATTTATTTAATATTTATTCCCCAGTTGGGTCTTTTTTTGCCAGGACTCGGTTTTAAAATGGCATTGGTGTTCGCCTCTGAAACCCTAACCCAAGTCGAGCCCTTTGTTCCACTTTTGGCGGGCTTCTGCGCAGAAGCCTCCAAAAGTGGTGCCACTCTGTCTGGGTCTACAGGATGTGTGGGAGGGGGGAATAGGCACCCTGGACTGAGTTGCCTTGGCAACTCAAGTCACACTCTTGTGTGATTGGCCCAGTGGTGAGCCGCCCGTCTCACCACTTAGCATGTTTGATTGACAGCTAGGCTGATGAATGGGGGTTTTCTGCATAAAAGCATGGCTTTAGGGGCTGGAACTTCAGAAGTCGCCACAGGACCTAAAGAATCCGAAGAGGGGAGGAGCTGAGCCATCTACAACGACGACATCACTGGTGGAGCCCTGCTGTATGAACTCACCACTTTCCCGACGACAGAGAAGATCTTCTTCCAGGAGAGTCTTCTTTCCTTTGAGCTGGTGGGACCAACCAGGTCACCTTTTTTCACCTCCTGGATTGTCTCGTGGTTGAATCGCCCGTGCCAAGCACCCCGGCGGACGGATAGCCACGCTTCACCACTACCGCAAATAAAAGGGTAGTACCTTTTAACCGGGAAACTCTGCGGCTGGTTTCTTCCCTGGCAGTGCAACGACCTACAGCTTTCCTCCACGTCGAGATCTTCTCTTCCCCTGGATGAAGCCCCGACTTGCACACTCTGGAAGGAACAACTGCCCCCGCTGGAGCTTTCTCACCATTTCAGGTACTGTGTCCCGCCTGGTCTCCCTTGCAACAGACTGTCCAAGGTGTCCCGTAAATCCTTGACTCTCTATCCTGCGGTGACCTCGGACCTGTTAACATTACCTTTCTAACTTGATCCAACCTCTTTTTGACTTTCCTGCAAAGACTTTCAGTGCATTTCCACTGTGTGATCTTGGGCACATTCCGCCTTGCTCTCTCCAAGAGTGGGCCTGGCCTATGAACTTTTTGCTCCACAGTAGACCCTGCCTTTCTTGACTTGCTGTGGTTCCTTAAAAGTGTTGGGACTGTGCGATTTTCCTATTCTGCCTTTTCTTTCCCTTTAACAAATTATTGGAGTGCCATCTATGGTTACGCGCTCACCTCTGTTTTGCTAAATAAGTGGTGTCTTAACCTAGACTTGTCAAATAATTAATTAGGGAGGTGTATATATTTCTAGTGACTCTGTTTGAACTTGCTTGACATATTAGTGCCAGTGTATTTTTACAAGTGTGTTTTTTTTTAAAAAAAAATTTTGTTTATAGTTACATAGTAACTTTTACAAAAGGTATTTTTTATTTTTAAAAAATGTATCACATTATATTTCACAAGTTAATATACAGACACATGAGTTCATATTTACCACTTGCCATTACAATTCATTTTTTTTGCTGAATAACAAAAACATCAGTGTACAATTTAAAAAGAAATTCATTTAAAAGAATTCATATACCTAAAAAAACTAACTCATCCTCGATCAGGAGCAAAATTTCACTCTGTATTCATACAGGGACTTGATACTCACTCATCGTCTACTTCTTTCGCATAAGTTAAAGACAACAATACTGCTTCAAAAACCTGACAACAGCGATCTGAAGCTTAACACGATTACCATGCAACATGTCTAACCATAGCAAATCCAGATCTACGCACTGGGTGTTTGGCACATATTTACTGAAGTGACTGATGCGTTCACTCCTCAAACCTTCACACTCAGTCAGTAAGTGCTGAAGAGTCTCTAGATTCTCCCCGTTTACAGTATTTACAGATGGAGGATCCGACACCCTGTCTACTTCTAATATCAGCAATTTGTCCCGTACTCAAGACATTAAATCGGAATCGCATATATTCCTGCCTCCATTTTTTATCAGGAAATTTAGATAGATATGGTTCCAATTCCCCCATCTTTTTACAATCCGAGGCAATGTAATTTTTAATTTAGACATTTTGACTTCTTGAACAGTTAAGTTCCAGTCTGCATGAAGGAGTAATTTTTTTACTTTCATGGGGTTTGCGATACGAATATCTCTAGGGACCCCCAGATTGTCCAGAACCTCATTTGCCTCTTCCAACATGTCCCTGAGGTACTTAGAAGTAGGAGCACCGCTCCTGAAACCCCTACCCATGATGTCATAAAGGGTGGTGTCTTTGCAGGTTAACAGTTTCCTAACTAGTGCCATTCTACGCCATTCAATAGTACTTCTAATTGAATGTAAACCAAACTCATATCTTATTGCCGCCAATGGAACGCACTTCGGCAAACATGTAACCATGGATTTCAGAATTTTGGATTCGTACTTCGATTCCTCTTTTCTGCACCATCGAGGTGCGAATTCCAGGCCATAGCAGAATTGAGGCACTAGTCTATTTTTATACAAACGAACACATGACAATAAAGAGAATTTTCCATATTTTGAGTCGATTTTACATAATTGTGCTTTCATAGGGGCAATTTTTGCTTCCAGTATAGCCCGGAAGTTGACCTTGTTCTTGTTTCCGAACACCGGATAGCCCAGATATCTAATTGCTGACTTTGTTGGTAATTTCACATGATTAAGAAACAATGCAGTTATTTTTTGATTTTTCTTGTGCGTCAAACATAGTATCACTGTTTTAGAATAGTTAATTTTGAGGGCGTTTATAAGAATGTATTCTTTAAAATCAGTTAGCAAACGTTGCAGACCCATGGGTGTATGATCGTACAGAGTTACATCATCAGCATAAGCGGTCACTTTACCTTAACGCCCTCCACTTTAGGTGAGTTTGTAACCAGTTTACTGAAACACGCTCCTAAATCAGAAAAATATAGATTGAATAATGTCGGTGCATATATGCATCCTTGTCGGAGACCATTAGTTACTTTGATTTCCTGAGACAGATTTCCCTCCATGCTCATTCGAACCTTTACAATGGAGTTTTGGTGCATGAAATATACAATTGAAAGAAGCGGGGCAGGCATCCCCAGATTAGCTAGTTTGCTCCACAAAATTGTTCTGTCCACTAGATCAAAGGCGGATGTAAGATCAATTGATGCTAAATATATGGGGAGATTTCCAGGGGTCCAGGCTGCATTTTGCATAACATTGATTAACAGGCCACCCGCATCGGTACCCACATTTTTTCTGAAACCAAACTGCATTGGCGATAAAATTTGATGTTGGTCCATCCAGCACTGAATCTGCTCTAGAACGAGGCTGGCAAAGATTTTAGAGTCCACATCCAACAGGGCAATAGGTCTATAGCTAGTGGGCAGGGCCCTGTCCCCTTTCTTATAAATCGGTATAATATAGGACATTCTCCAGCTGTTCGGAAGAAGGTGGATCTTAACAATGTCTTTGTATAAAAGAAATAGTATTTTGGCCCATAAATTTGGTTTCACCTTCAGTACCCGGTTGCAGAGCAAATTCGGTCCAGGTGCCCTAGAGGGTGAACTCTTTACAATGACATCTTCAATTTCTTTTACACAAAACGAAATATTCCATGAGGCATTTTCGATCTCTAACGGAACAACCCATGCCACACTGGGGGGGCAGTAAATACTTGTGTTTTTAAATAAATAATTATATACTTTTATACCAAAGCTCTGGTCAGTGTTTGCTTGTGCTACTGTATTTTTAGCCCTATTGTTTATACTCTATATACTGCGTAACTCTTCTTGAGGGAAGTCTGACTGCTCAGCTACCAGGTAAATCTGGGTGGTGCAGACTGCTACCAATTGGGTTTACTGCTAACACCTGTAGTCTTAAACTTTTTGCAGTGGTCCCTAAGGGAACTGCACAGGTTTTTGCCTAACACTAATCTTGCCACCTTGCCCGTCCACACCAAATCGAGTATTAGGCTCTGAATACTTTTTAGGAATTGCTGTGATAATAGAATAGGGATGTTTATGAAGAGGTATAGGATCTTGGGGACGATCACCATTTTCACTAGTGAGACTCCGCCCCACATGGTCAGTCAGAGAAGCTTCCACCTATTTACCTTACTGTGCAGCACTTCCATCATTGCTCCGAAGTTGTCCTGCATAACTTCTGCATGGGATCTAGACAGTGAGATGCCGAGGTATTTGACTTTTGATGATTGCCATTTAAATCGAAGTCATCAACGGATGTTGTTGTGGCCTCGGTTAGGGGGAAAAATAATAGATTTGGAGTGGTTAATCTTCAGCCTGGGGAAACTGCCAAACTTGATTATCGTGCGCATTATCGGATTTAGGTTGTCTGCTGAGCTGCATACAAAGAGAGCGATGTTATCTGCGTAGAGAGATCACAAACCTATGTGGGCCGATTGTTAAGCCTCTCTGTAGGCGACAGGCTCGGAGGTCTGACGCCAGAGGTTCCATTACCAGCGCAAAGAGAACTGCTGATAGTGGGCAGCCTTGTCTAGTTCCTCTTTGTAGTTGTATTGCGAGGGATTTGGTGGTTCCCATGGTGATAATGGAGGACGGGTCTTTGTACAGCAATGCCACGCGTTTGAGGAAGTAGGCGCCCAGTCCCATGCGACGCATCACCTCGAATAGGAATAGCCATTCGATCGAATCAAACGTTTTTTCCGCGTCTAACAGTGCAGCTATTGCCTGTGTCTTAGAATCAAGGGCTGCCATCGCTCCAAAAATCCTCCTGATCCCGAAGGAGGTGTTGCGTCCAGGTATGAAGCCCGCGTGATCAGCTATAACTAGGCCCGCATGAGTGGGAGAGTCTGGCTGTTAGAATTTTGGCAAGTATTTTGTTGTCTAACTTTATCAGCGAAATCGGCCTGTATGAGGCGCAATGTTCGTGTGGTTTTTCCTGTTTTGTAGAGAAGGATCATAGTTGCTTGTCGTAGGGTCTGGGGTAGTGGTCCGGATTCCACCACTTCCTCGTAGACTTGTAGGAGCACTCGGGCCAGGAGGTGGGCGTGTGCCTTATAAAATTCGCCAGTTAGGCCATCAGGTCCGGGAGCTTTCGTGTTGGGAAGATGTTTTATGGCCGTAAGGATTTCCTCTAGGCTAATAGGGATGTTCAGTGGTTCTCTCAGTGCTTCGTCTGTCCAGTATAGTTGAATATCGTTTAAATATTGGGTGAGTTCCGCCTGGTTTGCAGTGTATTTGGTACTGTATAACTCTTGGTAGTATGTGCGGGATGTTTCGACGATTTCTTCTTCGGTGTGGACTAGTTCTCCTCGTTGGTTACTTATCCTTTCCACTAGGGTGGGTTTCCGCTCGGCTGTGATTAAGCGTGTCAGTAGGGCGCCAGGTTTCTGGCCCTCGCAGTATTGACAGATTTTGTGACCTCGGGCCAGGAACTTTATTTCTCTTTCCGCTGTTGCTCTGAACTTATCGAGTCCCAGGGTCTTTTGATTGGGTGTATTTTAGTTCCCATTCTTTCAATTTGGCTTCGCTGGAGGTTAGTTCCCTGTGGATGAGTTTCAGTATGCCTTGTTCCTTCGCCAGACACACCCCTCTGATGTAGCATTTCATAGTCTCCCAAAGGATACCAGGAGACGTAACGGACGGCTGGTTGATTTCCAGGAACGTGGTCAGCTCGTCGCGTAATTCATCTGCGAAAACTTGGTCTTGTAGGGATCCCGGCTTAAATCTCCATTGTGGTCTGTTTTTTCTGCAAGCAACCGGGTTATATGTGAGTGTCACGACGGAGTGATCTGATAGAGTTCTCGGGAGAATATGGCAAGGGCCCCATTGGAAGTGTGTCTGGGATGAGACCAAGAAGTGATCTAGGCGAGAGTCTGTATTGTGTACCCATGAATGAAAGGTACATTCTCTGTTGTCCCAGTGGGTGTGATGCCAGATATCGATCAGATTGAAAGTGGCGTAGATTTCTTGAATTTGCCGACTGGCTTTGGATGGTGAAGCTCTAGCCCCCTGTGATTTATCTTTGTGTGGGTCAAGGGGTGTGTTTAGGTCGCCTCCCCATATGATTGTGGCCGACCCCACGGACTCGAGATGGGTCATCACCCAATCAAAATTGTTAGCACCGTCAGTGTTGGGTCCGTAGGAGTCGACTAGGGCAACCTCCCTCCCTTCCAGTAGTCCACGTAATAAAAGTGCTCTACCCTCTGAGTCTTTTTCTGCTGAGATGAGTTTGAATTTTACTCTTTTACTTATTAAAGTTGCGACTCCCTTCGCAAATGAGGAGTATGATGAAAAGTACTTATGGCAGCCCCAGTTGCGCGCCCAATTGTTCTCAGAGCTGGGAAGGAGATGAGTTTCTTGGATCATGGCTACATCGATCTTGTGTCTTCTGAGGTACTGTATTATTTTCTGTGTTTTTGCAGGTTGGTTGCCCCCTTTAATATTCCACGTGGCTAGATATACCATAGGTCTGTAGTAGTTTCACCTTTCCGGATTTGGTTCTGCTTTTTGGTAATGGTGGGTGCTTTAATCTTGCTATCTTTTTTGTTTGATGGAGATTGATGAGTGGTTCCAATAGTAGAATCCGGAGTGGCCGGGGTCGTGCCGCCAGGGGTGGCGGCGGGGGGTATTCGGGCTTGGTTCCTCTGCTTTTCGATAACCTTAAAGTGTTCCCTTCCCGCAGACGGGCAACCCCCAACTCGCCCGCATATATCCCTCCCTTAAGAACAAATAAGCAAACATTGCTGTGCTTGGGGCGCCAGCAACCTTCCATGGGGGATGGGCTCCTTTAATTCACAGGATAATGAATCTGTGGTGGTCATCTTGTGGCGGTGGGGGTGACCAGCTTCCGACTTCTTACACTGTTCAGGAGTTGGTCTATGGTGGATCTCTCCTCATCCGGTCTCTGCGTTGTGGTCTTTGGTTATTGGAAGCAAGTTTACAGCCGGCTCGGTCTAAATAGTCGTTGGCTTCTTGGGGAATGACGAAAAATTGAACTCTGCCATCGTGCTGGACGCGTAGTTTCGCGGGAAACAGCATCGAGTACTGTATTTGGTTTTCTTGCAGTCGGTGTTTGACGGCTGCGTATCACCGCCTTTGAGCCTGGACAGCCGGGGAGAAGTCTGGAAAGAATTGGATGTTGTCTCCCTCGAATTGGATATCTCCTTTTTCCCCAGCTGTCTTAAGTATTGAGTCTGGTCCTTGTAATTTAGGAGTTTGCTATGATTGGGTGTTGGTTTCCTCCTGGGATTGGTTTTGCTTTGGGGACTCTATGTGCTCTTTCTACCACGAACAAGTGTGAGAGGATCTCGCTCCCAAACACCTCTCTTCAGATCTTTTCAACGTGTTCCTCCATTTTAATTCCAAGTTGGTGTTCTCTGACCCAGATAATCCTGATATTTCATCGCGAGCGTCCTTCTAAATCTTCGTTCTTCGCATTCACGACTTTCATCTGAGTTTCGAGTGATGAGACTCTCGCGGTCAGAGATGTTGCCCCATCTTCTAGGCCAGACACCAGCTGCTCGACTGCTTCCAGCCAGTCTTCATGTTTGTCAAGGCGATGTTGTAGTCTGTCAACCTTGGAAGATAGTGAGTCCAGTTTGCTTCCCAGGCCGCCTATTTCAGATTTCAGGTCTGGAAAGATTTCCCTGATATCAAGGTTCGGAAGTTGTTGTTCTTCTTGAGCGTCGTCCTGTGTAGGTCACCCAGGCCTGCTGTTGGGTTTGGTTGACTTGGCAGAGGAACTAGATTCGAAGTTTAGTTTTCTCTGGGATTTGTCTGTTTTACCCATGGTCGACTCCGAGATGTTCGCAGTTGGGTCTTGGTTGCCGGGTATTTGGGGCAGGAGTGTTGGGAGCGATGGAAGCCCGGCAATGCAGCAGTGCCTGGCGTTTCGTGCCTGTGATGAGCGCAACCTGAGAGACCTGGCGGGGGGTCGCTGCGTGGTTTTGATAAGCTGTGTGTGGGGGAAGCAAGGGATTTGGGCAGTGCAGAGACTGCCTTCTGGGTCAGTTGGCGTGTGGTCAGCACAATTTTAAGTGTCCACTGACCAAGGGTACTGCGGGGGGCACCACCCCCTCAGTTGGCGTTGACAGAGAACAGTGTTCAAAATATATGTGGGTTGATTCCCCTGAGGTGCATCTTCAGAAAAGGGATAGCTTCCCAGGCTAGTACAGGCTCATTGTGACTGTGTCCATTAATAAAGATGATTGTCAGGGGAACACTCTTTGTCTACTCACTGTGGTTGTTACTTTAGTGGGGATCGGGGGGAGCCGCTGTATCACCGCTAAGGATCTTGTCTGGTGTTACACAGCGCTGCACCCCTGTTTCTCCAGCTCCCCACGCCCTTCTGTGATCTTGGGGGGGCAGGGGAAAGGCATGCGGCTTAAAGTCTGCGCGGAGGAGGACCTGGTGTGGCCCCCGGCTGTTTGTAGTTTAGTGCCTCTCGTGTGAGTCTCTGCCGCGTCTATGGAGGGGACTAGCCTTCGCGGCGTTTGCTGATGGAGGGCAGCGGTGTACGCCAAAGCGCAGTATGGGCCCACCCCCACAGGAGCCGCCGCGCAGGTAGGCCGGGCCCGCAAGCAGCCGCCGCACGCCCAGTGCTCGTCGGCTGAGGGAGCAAGCGTGTTTCACCGGCTCTGCGCCTGGCCGCCCCACTCCTTCCTCTCCGCCCTGGAGGGAAGTCCTCAGGCAGCAGTGCGGCTCCAGCGCTTCGCGTCTGGTCAGCCGTTGAAATGTATGGCAGCGATTGGTGCGCCCGCGCTCTCCTCTTTCCGGGTGTCTTAGCCGACCCCTTCTCCTTGGGTCGTCCCGGGCCAGGTGTTCTGGGTGGCCCTCCTCGAGCGGTGAGCAGGTCTCTCACGGCTCAGCAGCTCTCCCCTCGTGGGTCCTGCTCCAGCTCTCACCTGTGGCTCCGTCAGCGAGGCTCTCCCTCGCAGGGATCACAGCGACGCGTGGGCAGGCTGACCCCAGTCAGCGGCCTTCTGGGGGTATGTTACTCGGTGGAGCTTGCACCAACGGCGGTAATACTGGATTCAATCTGGCGGACAGCACACCCCGCAGCCCCTAGGCAGTAGAAATCATTTTATTGTCCACCACAGACCAGTAGATTAGTCAGGATTCATAAGGAGCTGCACACAGCTCACTTAGGGAGCATCTTGGTCGGCCCTCTAGCGCCCTCTCAGATATCCATATCCTAAAATGAGTTGATCGATGTCACTCGTTTAAAACGGTCTCCCCGTCAGTTCACATCCCCGAGCGGTGGCCTAGAGCCGAATCCAGCCCCCGACACCCTGCCCCCGGAACCCAGGAGAAAACCCCCCCCACCCCAAGGGGCCTCATCAGATATAGGGGTCTACCTATTCCCAGAAGTGATCCGCCTGTGTAGAGCTAGATTGGTGCATATAAGCACTACGTTCCAAAGCACAAGCTTTGGAGAGTTGGATTGTCCATAGTGTTTTAGTGGGTGAAGACTATGCTTTCTAGTGCAGGGCTATGAACTTGCGCGCAGTGAAGAGCATTATCTGCATGGTCGTCTGTTTAAGTGAGTCGTCATGCCAGTCATTGCTGCCCGCACCAAATGCACTGTCCGTGTATATATGCTACCGACAAAGGAAACCTTATAGGCTCACAAAAAATGTCTGATAACCTTAACTGTAGGTTTTGTAGGATTGAGGGGACAGCAGAAACATTGAAACACATTGTATTGCTATGTACTGGTCTGACTAGGCATTTGGGAACCATTACTTGAGAAAAGAAAACTTCCACAGTGGAAGAATGGTGGTTGAAGATTTTACTGGGAGAAAGTTTTACATACATTTTTGGATTGATACAGTTCTTAAAAGATTTTAAAACAAGTGACAAGCCGTTTTAGCTGCAAAGGAGAACATCTCAATCGGGTTTTCGATAAAAAACAGAGAAGATTAATTTTGCTAGACACAACATTTTTAGAATATCACATTTAATCTAGTTACTGTTCTTAATTTTAGGACTTGACACTTGTGATCATGATGTAATCATGTTTATATGAATTAGATTTTATAGGACAAATGTTTGTAATAAACCATATGTCTTAATTTTTTTTAAAGAAGATATGAGTTACAGAGCACTTTTCGTGTCTGCATAGACTCAATGTTCCTAGTTAACTTTGATGCAAACAAAGTGTACGCTGACATTCCTTGCATTCTATAATACAACAGGCTATGTGCACTGTACACCCCCCATCTAAATACGTACCCTGAACCTCAAAAAAAGAAAACCTTTAATAGGAAAACTGATGGAAACAGAACATAACAGATCGCCCAACAATACTGCTAAAGAAACAAAGGCCAACTTCTATTCCATCAAATAATACAACCACAAAACGGTCTAGTACAAGACAAAGCGACAAATGTCTCTTCTCAAAAAACAACTGCAGGCCCATCAAAGGATGCAGAGGCACAATTCCCTGGTCCATTTAAATTCAAAAACACAACTGGAGTAAATTGCTATGCAAATGTAGCAATCAATCTTTTCTTCCAATTGCCACCAATTGTTCACAACATTTACTTTAACGTGTTATGTTTGCAAATGCTCGTCCTTCATAGAAATGCCACAAATAATCCTGACAGCATGTATAAGCAAAGAATTGGACTACTGTACAGGAATAGTGAAACTCACAAAAACACACAGAAAGATCCACAGGAATTTATAATGTACTTACTACAAGTACTGGAAACCAAAAACATCACTGTAAATGAAATCTTGCAGATTTCATACACGTGGAAACATACATGCCCTCTCTTCAACCATGTTTCACAAGAGCACATCACTAATAAACGATTTATGTATGTATCATACCAAATTCTGAATCCATTTCATTTCACCAGCTTCTACAGAATGCAAATCATAGCATATTATGCCCTTTTTGTAATTCAGACAATCGTTCCGACATACAAATAAACTCACATGGCCAATATGTGATGCTAATGCTTCTAAAGGTACAATGCAGATGGTACCAAAAACAATTGTAAGCTTACTAGCTTCACACACAGCCAAGTATCTCTTGCCAAGAAAACCTTCACAACGGTGGACATAATCTACCACACTGGTGCTACAACCACTTCAGGCCACTATACTGGATAAGTTTAAAAAAAAGTGGTTGGTTTGAATGTAACAACATCCCTGTTACTCCAAAAAATAGGTTACCAGCAAAACAAACAGGGCTACTTAATATTCCTTCAACCCACATTTAGTCACTAAACTGTAGCAGAATAAACAGTTTGAATAAGCCTGGTATCTCACTACATCCAAAATACTAATAGTACTTTTAAAACCAGTTAGACAGTTCGAATACGCCAACAGATATCTAATCTACTTCTAAAATTCCCTTCGGTGCAATAAACTTCAAATTATGGCATCACAGTTATTCTTGCAGCAAAATGTCTTGTAAAAGTCCAAAATAGTTAGAATATGCCACTTCAAACATACTATCACACTTACACTCACATAATTACAGTAGGGTTTTTTAATCCTCTGTGGATTTTGTTCCCCAATGATTCTTTCATGTCAATACAACAACAGTGTAACACATACCAATGTTGTACCAAACATAGTACATAGAATGTACCGTTTATGAGAGTAAAAAAAAAAGTAAATGTATATGTAAAACTGTACGCAATTAAAGCTTTTAAACTATCCTCGTTGAATTATACTGTTCTTTTTTCTGTCACAGAAATAGAACATCCGTGTGGTGGCTGTTGTCGAGAACTGTGGTGCAGCGTCTGATGCAGAAGTAGTGGCTGCGGGAGACCGCGAGGAGGAGCGGCTGAACTGAGTGCTCGGGATGCCTGGTGACCACCGATTGCCCTTGGTTGCAGTGAACCACTGTGCGGTGCGGCGTCCGTTATCTGGGTCCTCCTTCTGGATCCTCTGCTTCGTCTTGGGGGTTGCAGCAGCACCTTTACTTCTTTCAGAGACATCAGGGCTTTCTCTGACGCGGGATCTGGGCAGTGACAACGGTGGTAACGAATTGTGGAGGTTTGGCAACGTGAGGTATGGGTCCATGTTCTGCTGCCCTCGCCCTCCGCCTCACCCCCCGGGCAGAGGCCATGCTGCCAACAACCTGATCTTGGCGCTGGGGCGTGGGGGGTGCCAGGCCTGCCTGCGAACATGACATACTCACTCCACAAGCATCAGCACAGAGTCCACTGTGGGACCAGACCTTCATAACGCAATAAAGTGTGCCCATCATCAGAGGCCACAAAACGTGAGGCAATTGCCAAGTGACTGTGCACCAATTTATAACTCAGCAGACATCGAAGTCACCCTGCAGCACGGTCTCTTGTTGCACACTGCACATATTGGAGTGGGATCTGCTTGTGTGCCGATTTACGCTCCTGGAACCCTTAGTGTAGGGGTTTCCTACTTTATAGCAGCATCTGAGGATCCTGGCGTGCATAGGGTGTACAAGCTTACTTGGCGCAGCCGGCTCTGCTTGGGCCCGAAGCCCTATTGAGTGGCCCTCATTACGACCCTGGCGTTAAGGGATTACTGGTAAGGGTACTGGTACCGGTAATCCCCTAACGCCTGATTACGAGGTCCCTTTGCGGGTCCCGACCTTAACGGCTGGTCTGTACCAGCCGTTAAAGTAAGTACCCGCAAAGGGACCTTGAAGGTGATTACGGTACCGCATTTTGCGGTACCGTAATTACCGCCTTCCCCATTCCCATTGAGCACTATGGGGCAAAAATGGGGAAGGGCCAATGGTAAATGGGGAATTACCGCCCCGCCAACCTTGGAATGGGGCGGTAATTCCCCATGTCACCATGGCGGATCCGGTAAATTACTGGTGTTAACCATGGCGCTAATAGCGCCATTGGTTAACGCCAGGGTCATAATGAGGCCCTGTGTGTTTGGTGGGTGATTTGGCTTGGGTCTTCGGTGTGTTCCCTATTTTCTGGTAGCTGAAAGGTTGCAGAGTGGCAATCCATCACTACCTCCTAGTGTGTTGCGGTGTGGTTGTGCCTTTAGGAACACAGGTCTACCTGTTCACTACATGGGGGGGGGGGGGTTTGTTGAGCTGCGACACTTGGAGACTCCTCCGATTCCTCTGACCAGTGCCTGCACCATGGCTAAGACGCCCAAGCCGGGAAAACAAGCGTGCAACTCTGCAATGCTGCAGCCAGCTGACAGAAATAAAACTACGGGAGGTGGTGATGGCCCATGTCCATGGAGCTGATCTGTTCCTGGCTATACTAAAGCAGGTGTCCACCAAATCGTATTTGCAAGAAATGCTGGCGGGATTCAGAGGGGAATATACACAAGTACGGAGGAACTCTCCCACAAGATCCTGGCACTGGATAAAAGGGTCTCGGAGGCCGAACAGTGGGTCTCGGAGGTGGATGACAAATTATGTCAACAGTACTATGAGGTGGATGAGTCCTCTAACAGACTGGAGTCCTTGGAGGCATGCTGCGATACCCTGGAAGATAAGCAGGAGGATGGGGAGAATCGCTCTTGCAGGAATAATATTCGGATCCATCGCATCTCCTCTGTTGTACGGGACGACAAACTTCCTGGCCTCATGACGGACATCTTTCCATTTCTTCTGGACCTGCCAGATGACGTGGCGATTGAATTGGACAGGACTCATTGCACTAGGGGTAGGATTTGTATGTACCAAGACAGGCCTCCGGATGTGCTATCTCAAAGTAAAGGAACGCATCATGACTGCCGCCCGAACCTTGCAGACTGTCTCCTTCCGTAATATGTAAAACTATCTGTATCAGGATTTGGCCTCTACAACCCTGGCAAAGCGAAGGGTGCTCCGACCACTGACTGAATGGTTACGCAGTAGGGAGGTGGCCTACAGGTGGTGCTTTCCTACTTCGCTTCCGTTTGCCTACCAGGGGAAGCGGTGGGCTGTTCAGACACTCAAAGAAGCAGAGGGTTTGTTGAATGTGGGGGTAGTGGGTAGGTGGGGGTCCGGAGATGGAGTTGTCGAGCATGCGACCAGGTCCAGAGGCCTCACTGAAATTCATGAAGGTGGGAAGGGGAAGGAAGGTGAAGGGTTTGGTCAGAAAGACAATAGCTGGTACGTCTGTGCTGTAAACAGAGGGCAATGTTTTCTTTATTAAGGGCTCCCCCGACTAAGGCTCAGAGCTGAGATGAAGGTTCGGGTCGGTGTGTATTGTAGTCTGGGGGGATGAGTTATGGTTTCAAAGCGTTATTGTTACCTTCTAAGTCAGATTCCCCGGTGGGATATTAAACACCTGACCTTTGCACTTGTTCGAGCACTGTTAACGATTGGGCAAAGGGGGTTGGGATGGGGTGATGAGGGTGCGTTTTTGTTCTAAATGTTAGGGATTACAGTTGGGTTTGGGGGGTTTGGGTGGAAGAGTGGGGGCTGTTTACAAATGTTTGCTGTCTGAGGGGCATTTGCATTGTGGTTCTCATGGAAATATAGTTTGAAATGTGGTGGTGGGGTTTGGCGGCCCAGATCGTGGGGGTATTTCGGCTAATGTAACGGTCGATGTGGAGAGTGAGGACCTGCTATTGTTGGGCACATGGAGTGTGCAGGGGCTAACATCTTAGATGAAAAGGAAATCTGTGTTAAAGAAATTAAGGGATTTGTCATTCTCTATGGTGTTTTTGAAAGAGACCCATTTACTTGCACAGGATGAGAAACGACTGAAGGCAAGAGCGTTCCCATGACAATTCTATGCCTCATAGGGTGAGAAGAAGCAGGGGTGGATATTTTGCTGGGTGATCAGAACACAATTTCTAAGGGGCGCTATGTCTGTGTTAAGAGCTTGCTTTGGGAACGTGTGTTTAAACTGGTCTCCCTGTAAGTACCCTACATTGGCCAAGACGTACTTTTGGAGAATGTCCTCATGCAGGTGCTTCCGTTCGCTTAGGGGCAAGTTGTGATAGGGGGCGACTTTAATCTGGTGCCTAACCCCCTGGTGGACAAGACTCTGCTTCGTACCAAATTAGATTTTAAGCATGCCATCGGCTTTGGGTCACTTCTTCGGGAACTGGGGCTAGTTGACACCTGGAGGCTGTCTTATGGGGAAGAGAGAGATTTTTCCTGTCACTCACACGTTCACAGGGGCTTCTCGAGGTTGGACCTCATACTCGCAACTAGTGCGTTGTACCTGTGTGTCCAGGGAGTGGAAATAGGCAGGCATACTCTATCTGACCACGCCTCGGTTTCACTGACCTTGTCAAGTGGGATAGGGCTGAGAGACCCAGACACCCATGAAAACTGTACGATCTGGTGCTCAGGGACCCAGTGGTGTCTAGAGAGATAGGGGTGCCAAAACCAATTATTTCCTGGACAACAGCAGTTCGGGTCCTCCACTGGAGATTGCGTGGGATGCCGTGAAGGCAGTTGTTCGGTTTGAGATAATCAGTAAGTCGGCACCATACACTAGGGAGCAAACATTTGGAAGGGGAGGTCAGGCAGACTGAATCAGAGCACAAGAGGATGGAGTCACATAAGGCACTACGCATGCTTAGAATGGCACTTAGAAGAATTGAGGGGTACCTTGCTGACAGGACTGCCCAGGCAATGCTGAAGAACAAGCAATATTATTATGCTAATTGGAACTGAGCAAACCGCCTTCTAGTAGTCAAGTTGAGGAACGTCCAAATCCGGAACACGGTATTGGCTCTGGGTGATAGTCGAGGGGTGGTGCAGTGGGGTGAGGCTGACACTTTAGGGATATTTAAGGCCCACTTGTGGCGGTATTCCAGGGGGGGGCCTGCTTCAGCTGAAGTTCAGGCTCAGTACATAAGGTGCGCAAACCTGGCAAGATTGTTGGCTGAGGAGTGCAAGTCTCTAGAGGGCCCGATCCTGCCTGGAGAAGTAGAATGGGCTATCAAGACCTTGAATAAGGCCCCTTGGCCTGAGAGGTAAACAGCGCCCTTCTATAAGAAATGATGTGCTCTTTTGCCCCCACCCCCACCAGTGGATATCTTTAATTCCTTTTTGGAATCTGGCAATGTCGACCCCTCTATGGTTGTTTCCACAACGGACTGGTGGTATCTCTGCAGGGTCTTGGAGCAGTTTGGGTATGGCCCCGGGTTTATTAGATGGGTAATGGCAATATACAAGAATCAGTCTACTTCCATTTGTGTCAATGGGGGGCCTGTTGTCTAGCCTGCCGCTAACCAGAGGCACAAGACAAGGCTGGCCGCTGTCCCCATTGATCTTGAGTATGGAGTAGTGTGTCTGCGGTATCCGGCCTAATGCAAATATAGAGTGGATCCCGGTCGGGGGTGGGGCGCTTTGAATTATAAGGTTCCTCTTTATGCAGACAATGTGCTGCCCATTCAGAGTAATTCCCGCTTTTCGTTAGCTGAGGCGTTACAGGAACTGGATACCTTTGGGAGGGTTTCCAGGTTTAAGGTGAATTACGATAAGTTGCTTGGTCTGGATGTTTCCTTGAGGTCCCAAGATAGGAGTGCCGTTAGAGCTCTTGCCACGATGCAACAGTCACTGGGGACTATCCCCTATTTAGGCAGGTGCATTCCCAGTAGTGTCTTAGAGGTCTTCCGATGGAACTTTCCGCTGTTGCTCCAGGAGCTGTCTGAGGATTTATCCTGGTTTGGCCGAATTGCTGCGGTCAAAATGAACCTCATTCCTCGCTTCCTTTACCTCTGTGCAGCACTGCCAGTGAGAATCCGGGACTCGGACCTTTGCACAATTCATAGAAAGTATTTCAAATTTATCTGGAGTAATAAGCGAGGTAGGATCTCTGGGAAGGTACTTCTGAGACCAGCAGGGGTGGCCGGCTTTGGAGTCCTTGTCTTTCGCTATAGAAAATCTGCACAGATTTCCTACGTGGTCACCTGGGGGCGGGGGTACCAGTTTACAGTCGAAGTGGAAAGCAATTGAACAAGCCCACTCGGTGGTCAGTCTGAGTCAGCTTCCTTATGTGGAAAGGAGGTGTTCAGTGCGGGAGTGGGGATTCTCCCCGTTAGCTACAACTAAATGCACACTCTACTACATGGGGTGGCTGCTCCACAGATGGGGTGCGGAAATAGGAGTGGGGCCGCTTACACCTATCTGGAATAACCCAAGCTTCCTGCCTGGTTGTGACCGGGGACGCTTCGGGGTGTGGGCAGGGGGTGGCCTGGCATACCTACAGCAGCTATACAATGAGGGATGCCCAATGACTTTCAATAAGTGCAAGCTCGCTTTTGCTCTGCTGGAAAGTGAGCGCTTCGCTACGCTCAGCTGCGGCACTGGGGTTCTCATTCACTCACGAAGTGGGATGCGACCAGGCCATTGAATGCCGTCGAGCGGATAGTAAAAGGGGGTTCTTCGTGGGCGTCGGGTCTCAAAGCTATATAAGCTACTGGATACCCAGTTGTGCGCTTGCCATATATGGTTAAGTGGGGAGCTGATCTGGGTGAGCCAATAGAGGATGCAGCATGGCTGAGAATATGGGCACGGATGCTTAAATCCTCCATGTGTTTTACTGATCTGGAATGTTTCTATACATTCTGCTACAAATGGTACCTCACGCCAAATAACTGTAGAAGCTGCACCACATGTCTGCTGATTATTCGGATAATTGTTAGCATGGTTGGGATGTGATGGGCTCCCTTTTTCATATGGTGTGGGAAGGTGGGCCTCTTCTGGAAGGAGGTGCTTTCTAAAATTAAAAACACCACAGGGTTGTCCATTCCCATGGATCCCTGGCTGGTAGTGTTGGGTGACACGAGTGCTGCATCATTCTGCTTCAAGAGCCCCGATAGCCGTTCTTATTGGGCCTCTGCTTTTGGCAGGGCAGCAGACTATTGCTCGAAATTGGAAGTCTGCGGATGGCCCAGTGGTTCAGATGGGATGGGTAAAAATATGGAAGTTTTTGTTCCAGGCAAGATTACGGCATTGTGCGAGGGGCGGTATGGCAAATTCGTTACTGTTTGGAAGCCATTTATTGATTTTTCTCGCTGCTGTAACACTGTTTGGGTTGAGGGAGGTGGAGGAGGTGTATGTGCACACGTGGTGGGGGCAGGTTCAGTTGATGAGCCCCCTTTACTTTGCACTACGTATGTTATTTGTGAGACTTATCATGTCTTCTTAAATTGCTGTTATGTTTATGCATTTGCAACAGGTAAAGGTTTAATAAAGCAAGAGAACTGATATTTGAAGGACGGAATAAGGGGAAGGTTAGGGAGAGGAGGAGCAAGAGTGTAGGAAGAACGACAGAATGCCAACACCACCTCCATGACCCTAAGGGCGGGTGGTGTGCGTAAACGAAGTAGAGAGGACAACAAGGCGGAAGGGGCAATGAGATCAGGTGGCGTGAGCCATGTTTCCCTAAAACAGAAAGTGTAGATTGAGACGAAGAAAGGTGTCAAGGAGAGAGCGAGTCTTATTACAAATGGAACGCGCATTCCAGAGACTCAAGGGGGGTGGGTGGGAGGGGAGGGCGTAGAGAAAGGGGGATAAATTAGATTATCTCGATTACATGAAGAAACAGACATAGCAATGGGGGAGGAATGAATGGTGAGCAGAGTAGTGGGAAGGAATGGAAAATGACATGGACGCGGTAAGAAAGAAAAAGATTAAGAAAGTAAAAAGATTTAAAAAAAACAACTGCAAGAGAGGAGCATAAACAGGCTTCACAAAGTTGTTAAAATCGACAGGAACCCACACATGCGGGCTGGGAGTGAGCCAGGATGGACGAAGGCTGGGGCCAGGAAGGAAGCGCAGAGGCAAAGTGTACAAACGTCGATGAGAGCAACACAGTGGGGGAAATGACACAGACATCTTAAGTAGCCAAGACAGAAGTGGAAAGAGAAGCGCTCTGTTATGTATCTGTATTGGCGTATACCTCTGTGAAGAGCTCCATTGCTTCTCAAAGCCAGGTCTGCGCTCAATACATACCATAATAATAAAAGGAAATGGTTGCTGCACTTCGGGAGGCAGAGATCTTACATGCCCAGATTGCGGGGATGGGAGGCCAGGGGGGCGGGGCTTGTGGGAGGACATGGCCACCAGGTGGTGCAGCACTCCAGTGCTCAGTCCCGTGGCCCAGATGACTGCAGTTGGGGGCTAGGCAGCCGCAGATGAGGAAGCACAGGATAGCGAGAGCATGCACAGCAAGGCAAAGGCCAGCCAGGTAGTACTTGGCCATTCTTCGCTGAAAATGACAGACTGACTATGTGACACCTGGACTAAATGTTTTCATGGGACCAGAAGATGAATGCAGCGGGAAAGAAAAATGTATGAAGTGCTAGCGCAACTGTCCATACTTGAGGAGTCTGCTATGCTTTACATGCAATGTACACGTGTAAAATATTTGTACTGGGCAACAGCTAGTTGGAGGAATTTTACACCCTGACCAAATCAGGTGGGCACAATTTTGATTTATTTAAAAAAGTTTTTTTTATGAACTTGGGCCCCTCAATTTAGCAATACAGCTTCCCTACAGACTCCCTCACCCTTTGTGACAAGAAACACATAGGATGGCACAGATGGTCTTTTTGTTAACAAAATGAAAATCATTGAATACATTTAAATATCCATCTATGAGATTCCAATGTAAATAGTGACTTCAATAAAGAATAATCAATGCATAGGTTGCACCACTTTTCTATGCTATGTTTACATGAATGTGGACTTTTGTCACGCACATCAGTGTATGCTTTTTGTTTACCTGAATGCACATGCATCATGGATTGAAAAATGCATGAGGGTCCAGGATAAAGCTTTCATTTATTAAAAAACAAATTAAATCAGAACATCTTGTCGATCTAAATCTTTCTACCTACCCTTTATTGAAAATAGATACCGCTTGTTAGGAAAGATTTCTCTTTACTGCACCTTTCCTTCCATCTATGGAACCCCCAAACATTTTGCTTTTATTTTTTGATCTGACCTGTACTTTTTACAGTGCAGTGAAGTCTTAAGCTTCACTGCACTGGCTTTTGCTCAGATGTCATAGGGAAAGCGACATGTCCTTCAGGCTGTCAGTACTGGGAAACCTTGTTTCTCTCAATCGTCTTACTATGTTACTACTTTTGGTTACTTTTGTATCACTTGTGGTAATTTGTTATCATTGTACAATGCAGCTTACACTGCAGTATAATGGGGTACATTTTTGTTTTGCCCTACACGAACACTCAGAGGATTTATTTGGTTACTCTAGGTGTGCTAAAAGGATAAGCTGGTGGCAGTAGTGACTTTTTCCCTGCTTTTGGGTACTTTTCATTTTAGCCTTACTGCATTTTCTGCATTTGGCTACTAACTGTGGTTACTAGTCAAACATGGCCGCCACAAGATTCTTTGCCTGTGCTTTTGCCATCTTGTTCTTTAGTCTTCTTCCTGGCCTGAGAGGCAAGGAAAATCCTTATAAGGGCCTCCCGTGCCCAGAAAAGCAGAAGCTTTTGGCAGACTACTGGAGGGCTGTGTGTGTTTGCTGGCAGGATGTGGGCTGGGACTGGTCCCAATCCACAAACTGGCTTCAGTATGTCTGAGTGGTATGCATGAATGTTCCTGCCAGTGGTCCTGATGGGACCACTGCTGGGGTGTGTTTTTTCGGGCTATTCCTGCTATTGGCTAGTGAGGGCAGCTGCGCTTACCTGGCTTTTAGGATAAGAGGAGGACCCTTGCACCCATTCCTCAGAGAGCCTGGAGAAATATGAGGGAGCCAAGAATCCTATCCAGCTGTGAGACCCGCGAAGAAACCGGAGTGCCGTTGGAAGAAGGCTTGGCTACAAACTTCTGCTGCTGTCCTGGAGCAGCCCTGTCTAGTTCGTGATCTTTAGCAGTCCTGCAAAGGAGCTGCGACCCTTGGAGTGGAGCGACCATCCATTCCTGACGTCTGCTCAGTATCCTGCAACTAAGAGCCTTCAGAAGTGTCCCAGGATCGTCCTGAGGCTGACCAGCTCTGAATATGGGCTACTGTGCTGCCGGCATCACTGTTCCGAGTTTCGAACTGGAAATTTGGGGATCCTCAGCTGGCCCTACGAGACTCACCTCCACGAAATGTCGGCGTCCTAGTACCAAGGGAACCCGAGATAGGAGGGAAGGTCCAACTGCTGCAATTGAGTCTGTTTGCATCGAGTGCTGCGGTGAGCACCATCTGAAATCGCTTACCTGACCTGTGTCCAGTCCTCAGAGGGGTCCTGCATAGAGTTTTGCTGCATTCTTCAATCGAGAGTCATTGCAACAGTGAAAGACACAAACCGGAGATCAGCCAGAACCTGCAACCCCTACAAATCGAGGACTGCGACTTTCAGCAGTAAAAAGCAACCTCTGAGCCTCTTCCTTTGTCCTGCCAAGTCTGGGGAAGAATCGGAGTACAGCGGGTAAGTCACAGAGCTTCTTACATACACATATACGCCATTATAAGTCAATGGGGTTATAATAAACCTTTATTCTAAGACCTTTGGCTTTGCCATTGCTTGCGCAAGACTTCTGAAAGTTGCAGCTACTACCGCTAGCTAGTTTAACTCATAGTCTAACCATAAGAAACCTTCACTGGACCCCAGAGACACTACCTATATTTTTTCCTGCTTAAAAGATTCTGTGGAACTTTTACCTGAACTATTGGGCAAAAGGCCCCAGACAACGTACGGCTGGACAATATTAGTTAGGGATCATTCTCTGTGGACCTTGAGTGCATAATACTAATCTTACCTTTCGCTTGCAGGGGGTTGTGACATGTATTATGCCCTATAATAACTGAATGTATATATGCATCTATTTTATAGTGTTGTGTGATAACCGTACTTGCTAGTAGTCATTTTTCTATAGTGTGTTTCGGCTAATAAATAACTTTTTTTATACATCCTGTCTAAGTGTAATTTGTGATTCCCCTTGTATGACCTCATTGTGGACCCTTTACAAGTTCACACCCTCTGAAGAACTTGACCTAAATCGCTTGTCCCTGCTACTCGAACTTGTTTGGCTACAGTTCCCCAGAGTTGTCCCTGTGACGATATAGGTTGGCCTTAGATACATCTGTTCACCAGGCCAAAGTATAAAAATAAAAAAAAAAATCAGTCCTATCACTGCTTCCTTTACGCAAGGGACATGTCAGAATTGTAACCAGTATTCCAAAAATCTCACTTGAAACATGCTAATTAACATTTGTGCTAGTGAATGACTTACAAAATGAAAGCGTATGCGTGCTAAACCCCCTTGGGTATTGTCTAGAAGTGGGTACTGCTGGCCTTATTCTTGATTGGATCAGCACCAGTAACAGAACTCTGTTTGGCGATGTAACCATGGAATGACTTCCAGTACTTTACCCTTAGGTATGCACAGAGTGAGCTAGCCTGTTGGCTCCACGCCGTGCAGCATTGCCCATGATGGAGTGGAACAGAGTGCTCATGGGGGAAGCCTGATGTAGAGGACGCACTGTCACAAGGCTGGCCCACCCTTGGTGCACCGTGCCCAGAGTTGCTCTAACGCAGCACCACGGGAATATCAGCAGCTCCTCAATGGGAGAGCTCAGGAAAAAGCCATTTGAATGATTGGTCTCCTCCACCTCAACTTGCTAATGGCTACGATGCAGCTGCGTGCTGTTTGGAAGCGGCTACACGCCGACAGAACTGCAGAAATAAAAGAGCAACGGTAATGGAAAAAGCCTTGCACTCGGCATCAGCAAATTCTGGACTCGTGACGCAGCAAAAACACTATTTCAGCATGGCAATAAACTTGAGGAAGGCCTGCACTAAAACTGCTAGTATTGGGGATTTACGATCTTAAGAGCTTCTTACTTTCCGCACATTCCTGCAGCTATTGTTAAGAAGCCCATCTGTGCACTGTCGGGTACAGGCAGTGTTCACTACACACGAATACCGGTAACATGCAGCCGCGCAGGAGCGGTCAGTGCAGTGACTGGGACGAACGCCTCTTAGAGAATTTAGGACAGTGGCCCCTGACCGCCAAATCAAAAGCATCATTGAGAACGCTTTGTTCGTAGAACGCCCCTGTATTCATAGCATCCTACACACAATCCGGGGATCCAGAACCACGGCTTGATCCCGTCACCGTGTCTTTACCTCAAAAGCCCCGACCCACGGTCGCTCTGCAAGTCCTCAGCCATGCTGTACAGACACCAAGGCAGAACCTGCAAAGCCCTTTTAAGGTGCACCTTTTGCCAAGGCGCTGCATACCCTCAGCTGCACTGTGCAGCGTACAGTCATCTTGGCTCTGTAAATTCGCAACAAGGTCCCGAGCCTGCAAACTGCGAGACGCGCTCAGAGCACCCTTAACCAAGCTTTGTCTGATTAAAAGGTCTGCCCCTTTTATACCATGCTTGTATTATCATAGAAAACACTCCTGCACTCTTGGGCTATTTCCCAGGTGATAATTCATCTCCTGAAATGGAAAGGTTTATTTATGGGGGTTTGGTGGCTTAGAAAAGGCTACTACTGCAGACTCACAGAAAGATACCAGATGTCACAAGGAGTAAAACTACCTTCAACCTTGCTGATCTCGGTGACCCCCGATTACGAGTTTGGCAGCCTGGCAATTAAGGTGCTGGTAGCAATGTACAGGCACCCTTTGCAGACCATCAAACTAGAATAATGCCGGTAGGGACACACTGAGCTACTGGCAGGCCTGACCCGACTCCATGGGAATGGGGATTTACCTTAGCGCCGCCGCTTGGGATATCCTGGTAACACCGGGATGTCGGGCCGCAGTAACAGTGTTCCGGAGGTTGCCCTTCAGGTGTTCCCAGACACCTCATGATGAGGCCCAGTGCGTCACTAGCTGGAGGTTGCAGGCAGGTAGCCACTGTGCGCGTTATCCCAGCAAGATAATGATCAAGGCAGCAGACTGCAGCTCTGACAAAGCAGTAGATTTACCCCAAAGCTAAAAAACAAGAACTTTAACCAGGCAACCCTGACAGGCACAGGGCGCTAGACATAACATTAACAGGCCTACGTCTCCAACAAGACGTGAAAAAAACATTTTTAACAGTACTTCCCATTAGCACCCAGAGTGGTTCAATGAGGAAAGTATGGCCCGCCTTCCAAGCCTGCCCAGCGCAAGGTAGTAGTAACTGGGGCATAAAATGGGCTAATGCACAATAAAAAAGTGGCACACAGTCATATGCGGTATTGCACTTTTGTGACTGCTTGTGTAGTACCCTAGGAACAAGGGTGTGTTGAGGGAACGTTTTTTTTGGGTTGGTAAAATGTGTTGCAAATTGTGCATTAAATAAAAATATATTTGTTCAGTAAAACTGGTCAAAACTACCAGCTGCACAGGGTATCGGTAGAAATTACCGAAAATAAAGTTCGACCTATACAAAAGGTCGTAAATGCATGACACCAAAGGTTCGGACACCAAAAGTTTGAACCTTTGGTGGCATGCATTTAAAAACAAAAAAAAACTGCGGGGGCTGCGGGGGCTGCAGGGGTGTCCCCGCATCACCCCGCTCACCATACTATACAGTATGTTGAGTGGGTGAGCACACTCGAGAAAAAAAAACGGGGGGGTGCAGGGGTGTCCCCAGCAACACCCCGCTCACCATACTATACAGTATGTTGAGTGGGTGAGCACACTCGAGAAAAAAAAACGGGGGGGTGCAGGGGTGTCCCCAGCAACACCCCGCTCACTATACTAGCAAGTAGAGTGAGCGGGGGCTGCAGGGGGAAACCCTTGCAGCTGCCCGCAAAAAATAAAAGGAAAGAAAAGCACCCTGCAGCGCCAGTTCCCGTTCACAAAAGTGAAAGGGAACGGGTGCAAGGTAAGTAGGGTGTGAGTGGGGGTGTGGGTTTTGTAGTGTTTTTAATAATATGTTAGCATGGGAAATGTGCGAACATTTTGTGTTCGTGCATTTCCCATGCAAACTTTTCCCTCGCGGAAAAAGAAGCCGTGGTTGGATCACACAGATCCGCTGCACAGTGAAGTACTTCATCAAACTGGCTCACCTTGCCCCAAAAACGAGTCCACACTAGCATGTTGAGCCTGCACTTCGATAGGGTGGGATGGGAGTTCATGTATGAGGTCCATGAGAAGCTTGGTTTTGACACTAGACCCCTTAACGTGATAAGGAACCCGGCCGCAAAAGTGTCCGTTAATGGGAAGATCTTTTTTTAAAAAAAATGTTTTTATTATCTTTTGAAACAAACAACAACAAACAGCAGCAAACCATGCTATATTATACAGCATATTAACGTCATATTTGTTCATCAGCTCCAACTAACTCTAAATAATCCCCCCAATTTAGACTATGTATCCAATCTATTTATACATTTGTTATCACACGGGATCATCCTCTGGACTTCACAGCTTCCTCCCCTCCTTTGTTTCCAAACAGTGTCACAGTTATCTCTATCCATCATTGTATATCCATTCCCACCTCAGTTTTTTATTCTCCGAGTGCCTTCTCCCATACCCCTATCTCCGAGTGCCTTCTCCCATACCCCTATCTCCGCTGTGCACCATTTCTCAAACTCCTTCCACAACCCGGTTATGCTCGGTTCTTTCGTATCTTTCCAACACATAGCTATGCTACGTTTAGCCATTATATACAAAAAGCGTCTGATATTGTTCATCGCTTTATCTTTCACATTCTTCCTATATCAGCCTAGCATGCAAGCCTCCAGTTTCTGGATTTCCAGCTCTATGCCTCCCTGGGCTGCTTTATGCGCCACCCTCCTCCAGAACCACTGTATTATCCGGAATCCCCAAAACATATGTATGAGCGCAGCATCCTGCGCCCTGCATCTGGGACATACCTGTCTAGTGGCACCTTTAAAAAATGCAATAGCAGCGGGTGTGAGGTACGCTCTCTGTGTGACATACCATTATATTAACTGTAGCCTGGCATTTCTGGAGACCACCTTATGGTACAATGTTACCTCTTTCCATTCTCTGGCCTCAAACGTCTTCCCCCAATTCCCTTTCCCATTTCTCTTTACATTTCAGCTCAGATTGCGACGTTTGGTCTATCAATATCTCATAAATGACATGTCCTCCCTCCGCCAAAGTGAGCAATGTCTCAATGTCCTCATTTTCCATGACCCCATCCATGCTGTTCTGCCACCTATCTGGCAGTACCTTCATTATTGTCTTGTACAGCAGGTACTGTCCTGTGTGTATGCCTGTTGCTTCTTGCAGTTCCGATAAAATGTCTTCCACCCTCCCTCATTTCGCAGGTCTCCGACTGTTGCCACGCTGCACATCTCCCACCTCGTTCCTACCATCGCCCTACTACTCGGTTTCCCTTCCAGGATCGCAGCTATCGTTATCTGTGGAGAAAGTCGGTCCACCATCCCCATAATCCTGCAGGCCCTTTTCTATAATTGTATGCCCAAATACCCTAGATAAGGGTTCCCCGTTTGTTCCTTAGCGGGTATCCACAGGAGGTTCCTCAAGTATCTCCTTTTTATAAATGGCTGTAGCAACGCTGTTTCCGCTGTGGGATCACCTGCCATCCATTGCACCACATACTGTAGCTGGCATGCCAGGTGGTATAGCTCAAAGTTAGGTATCTTATGTCCACCTTGTTCATACAGCCTTTGCAGCGTGCTCAGAGCCACCCTGTTCCTCCCCTCTTGACAGAGGAACCTCCTACATATCCTGTCTAGTTCCCGAAAGTACCGCCTCGGTATATCATACAGGACATTCCCGAAGCAGTGGATGAGCCTTGGCAGTACTACCATTTTGAGCAGAGCTGCCCTGTGCATCACTGACAAAGGAAGTTTACTCCAGAACCCCATGGATGTTACCACCCCAAGTTTGGCACGCACTGTGTTAGCCTCATATTGTCACTTAGGGTCATGATAAATGATAATACCCAAGTATCTAAATGAGTTCTTACTCCAGGGCAAGGAAAGGTCTGGTAAGTCCTCTTCGGCCTTCTTTGCAGTAGCAGCCGGCGGAAACAGACATGACTTATTTTCATTTATTTTGATCCCGTTAATTTACTAGAGTTGTCCAGCACCTCCAGAATGAATGGCAGATTCTTCTCTGGATTTCTTACATATAACACATCATCCGCGTACATTGACACCACATGTCTTTCTCCACCCCCCCCATGCCTATGCCCACATCTCCGTATTCCTGCCGCAAAGATGCTGCCATGGGTTCAGCCGCTATGATGTACAAAATTGAGGACAGTGGGCATCCCTGTTTCATACCTCTGTACAATTGCCACGCCTCTGAATATGTAGTGCCCGTCCTAACCTTGGCCATTGGCCTAGCGTATATTAACCGTACCCATCTCATGTACCATGGTCCAATCCCCATTTTCTTCATGGTGGCATATAACCAGTCCTAATGTACTGAGCCAAAGGCTTTTGTCACCACTGCACCTTCTGAGACGCTATCCCTCGTGCTATAAATCACATGGTGCAGTCTCCTGAGGTTCTCCGAGATGTTTCTCCCTGGTACATACCCTGTCTGATCTGGATGAATCAGTACGTGCATTACCCTACGGAGTCCATTTGCCAAGTTAGCTGTAAGGATCCTACTATCTTGATTCTCTGTTTGAGAGGTGGCACTATCACGGCTTCCCTCATACTCCCAGGTAGGACATTGTCTGCTTACGCCTCGTTATACATTTTGGCCAGCAATGGTGCCAGCACATTAACTTTATTAAATTCAATCAGGAGCCCATCCATTCCTGGCGCTTTCCCCGTTGGTAATGTCCTAATGGTAGCTACAACCTCATCCGGACGTTAATGGGAAGATTTCAGGGTGCTTTTCATTATTTAGAGGGACTAAACAGGGCTGCCTGTTTGCCCTTACGACGGAACCGCTAGTGGAAAGGATTAGAATTTCACCATGGGTTGATATCCTGCTACACCTGAGGAACCGTTGTGGTGCAATTTCAGTAGTGCTTGAAATAGTTGGTATATTCAGGATTTAAAATCAACAAGAGTAAGTAGCGTCTTCCCATTTGGGGAGAAGTTGGAACGGGATGAGGCAGCCTTGGAGCCGTTGAGATTGGAACTCCATTTGGAAAATATCACATATATTGGGGTTAAAGTGACAAAGTCACTCAAAGGGCTCTTGGAGGCAAACTATCCTCTGCTCGGAGTCCTTGTATAAGGAGATGGAACTTTGGGGTAAAACCTCTATTTCCTGGAGGAGGCGGTTTAGCGCTCTGAAGATTAATTTCCTTCCCAGGGTCCTCTATGTATTCCAAATCAAATACTGCCGATTAAGAAAACCGTACGGACGCTCAATAAAGTGAAGGGGTGGATATGGTGCTTTATGTAGCAAGGCAAATCTAAGAGGGTAGCATATGCTACATTGATTCAGCCCAAGGACAGGGGTGAAAATTAACATTTCATTACTGAGTCAGGTAGCTAGATACACAGTACTTAAACAGATCTCTTACGTGAAAGTCATGGCAGCAATCACATTTTGCTATCTGAGCAAGCATGGATATCTACTAGGAATGAGAGCCTGTAATATTGAAAGCTGTCCATTTCTTAGGCGGGTTTGAGCATCAGTATGTGCTGCAGTTTGTCTGGGTTAGTCCAATAATGTGGCAAGCATGGTTGAGTTGGGTGGGTTTCTCGGACCGGTACATGTACTTTCAGGCAGTACAATTAAGGGTGCTGGTCCCCCATTTGAGGATACGTTCTCAGAAACAGTGGGTATTATCAGAGAATTACTTTTTGAGACCAGTCACAGTAGGTGAATGGCTATGGGCCACACAGGATAAGGTCCCGAGACGGATTAGAGATCATAGTATACTGGCGCTCCTATGGGCACTTGGAAACAAGTCCCCGGAATAAAAGGTGTTACAACGTGGCCATCTTCTCTGAGCCACTTGTGGGTGCCACTGGTGAGGGGAAGTGTTACCTAACCCGCCGAGATTCCAAGAGACGTATGAGACGGGTTAGACAGATGTGGATTGAAGGGAAATATATCGATACAGGAGCTGGAAGTAGTGTTAGGGCTGGGGAAACTTCTTTCTGTTTTTTTGCAACTGAAGGGAGCCATAACGGAAGAGAACTCGAGGGACAAGGTGCAGCGTGACTTGAACCCAGTGGGGTCAGTTCTGGATACATGTGGGGGAAATGGAGGCCTGATCTATGCCCTCTATGGGGCTCTGGGGATAATGAAGGGGGATAGCACCAAAATCCCTAGAGCTAGATGAGAACTGGATTTGTGCAGGTAGGTGGATGACAGATTGTGTGGGGGCGATGTGCAGGGGAGTGAACAAGACATCAATTGCACGTTAGTAAAGGATGCATGGGATTAAACTCTTACACAGATGGCAATACGACCTGGAGAGCCGATCCCAAATGTTCCCCACAGTGGACCCTCAATGTTGGGGGGGCTGGAGTCAGAAAGCCTCCTATTGGCACATGTGGTAGTTCTGCGTTAAAGTACAGGCCATCTGGAAGGAGGTGTTGGGATGGAATAATGTGGTAGAAGGGACTACAAGAATGCTGGACCCGGTACTGGTTTTGTTTGGGCTGGTGGAAGAGGAGGACACATGGAAGCCTCTCCCACATATGGTTCACGTTTTGTTGTTGGCGGCTAGTGCCTGCCTGGTAATTGCATGAAAGAAGGAACGCTTGTCATCCAAAAGAGAATGGGTAAGCAAAGCTAAAGAAATATACCTGATGGGCAACATTACTGCCTCACTCCACGATGTAAATACCTCAAAGGAAGGGGAGTGGCTGGCCTTCTTTCGAAAGTATGGAGAAGGGAAGAGTATATAGAGGAACGCACACTCAATGGGAAGAGGAGAGGAGTGCGACAATTCGAGGGATTCAGTCACTTTCCACAAGGAGGATGCCCCTTCCTGTGAGACTAAGGAGATGAGCTCGCTATAGAACATTCCCCCTAGGGGTGGCGGTAAGCGGGATCACACAGGGAGAGATTCTCCTCTTGGGGCTAAGGACTCCCTTTACAATGAGGAACTACCTTCTCATTATCCTCAAATACTCAATAAAATCCTATCAGTTGACAGGCAACGAGACTCCTCTCACATATGTTATTGAAATGTAATTATATAATTAAAGTATCAGCCTGGTACTGAGACGAAGAAACCTAATAGAGTTATGAAGAACACAGCTCCAACACAAAGGAAGTACTATTCTGAGAAGCTGGGAAGCCCCAGCATTGCGTGATAAAAGTGGGTGGAGCAAGTGAATCAGGAAGAGAGACTCTAGAGTTTCAAACCGGCTGGCAAAGAGAAGCCGGTAACTCTGGGAGAGCGCTGGTTTGTGAGTCAGCAAACCGCAGGAGAGAAGCAGTGCATGCAGTCCACTACACAGAGAACAGCATACCGAGAGATTGTCCAGACTCTGCTAGTCCCAGGAGGTACTCTGAATAGGGCTGACCAAGAGTCCCAACATTGATGTGCCTAGAGTACAGCACACCGAGACGAGCTGCAACCGGTCTACCAAACTGAAGCAAATCTTAGGAGGGAACAGAGCACGAGAGATGGTGGCAGGAAGATGAGAGAATGGAGAACGCAGACATTGCCAATACCACCCACACCGAAGCGTGTCACTGCAAAGAACGGAAGACATTTCCAGACAAACAATGGAACAGAAGCACGGAAGAATGCAGACCCCGTGAGACAGCCCCATTACATCCCAGTTAAAGGGGAGAGCGGGAGACCCGGGGAACGGGCGTGCCAGTTTAATGGGACAATCATATCGGTGAATGCTGGAAAACCGAATATAAAGACTGGAGTAATTATTCTCGTCCCAGTGAATGGCAAAAGTATAAGAAATGTGAGAACCAGAACAGATGCATTTGGGGTGACCCGGGAGTCATCTCCCTGACCACATGGAATGTGGCAAAGCGAATCAATTTGAAGTAAAGTGATCTCCCTCATCCATAGTTCCTTAGTAAAAAAGTTTGTCAAAGTGTTAGTGAACCATGGAAACTAGAAGTATCTGGCATACAAACTAAATGTGTGAGAAGGCTGGAGAGAAGCTCAAGGTTTACTACAAATGGTTACCAAACATACAAGTGAATCAAGAGAGGGGACGCATTCCCCTGGGTAAAGGACACAGTTTGGTCCTTCAGAAGCCAGAACAGAAGCCCGTAAATAAGTACAAGTTGATTCAGATACCAGGGAAAAGGTTGCCAAAGATATCATCAAAGACACTTACCTATTGGACCAGGAGGAGGGAGTCATCCTCAAGGTATTCTACATCCTAGTGGAAAACAAACTTTCAGTTAAGTCTTATAAACACAATTCCCCCTCCCACCAAGTTGGACACCAGTACACCAGGAGAAGGGAGTCATTTTACTGGTGATCTTTATGTTGTTTGAATATATAGTGGTAGGGCTACAGTTAGGTAGTTTGACAGAGGACAGGACTCTCATTTGGACAACCACCTTGACAAAGAGCACCGGAGTTGTCCTTAGTTAGGTAGTGGGTTTTTCTTTCGGTATTCACTTCTGCATTCAAATGATCTTCTTTCAGTCTTCTCTTAGACTCTAATACTGCTACTTTCTTACTCTGTGCTTATCCCACTGCTTCACCTTGGATGCCCTTCCTTTGTCCTTGATTCCTACCGTTTATCATCAACGTATCCCATATTTTCACCTGTCTCTTCGATCTCTGTCTCCTGCCACTGTATCATCATCAGTTAAGCATGCTACATTTATTCCAATTTTGAAAATAACATGATTACCACCCTATTTCTCTCCTTCCTTTCCTTTCCACTGGAATGAGTTGTCGACTCCCAAGTCTCTTCCTAACTAAACATTCACTCCTTATTCTCACCTTTCTAATCTGTCTCCCGTACATCAAATGCCACTGAAACCGCCATTCTGCATGTCTTCAATTTCCTTCTCTCTGCTCGTCATGCCAAACTCTCATATTGTTAACCTTGACCTATCTCCTGCATTCTCCACAGCTGATCACCCTACCCTTCTTTCATCTCACTTTTCGCTTGGTCTTTCTGGTACTGTGCTTCACTGGCTTCTTTCATACCTTTCTGATTGTACTTTTTCTTTCTCCTGGGCTGGCCAAACCGCTTCCACCTCGCCCCCTTCAATATGGTGTTCCTCAGGGCTCATTAGTAGAAGGAGAAAAATACATTGTAATAAGTATTCACCTTTGGACTCACAGTTTCCTTTAAATTCTCCTGCCACTTCTAGGCAGATGGTTCACATTTTATTTTCTTCCTCTTCACTTTCTGAAACTCATCGCCATCTTCTAGCCGTCAAGAACTGGATACATTCTCACTTCCTCCATTTAAATCCTTCAAAAACAGAGCATCTATTCTTTCTTGCCTCTTCTACTTCC
Organism: Ambystoma mexicanum; assembly: GCF_040938575.1. NCBI lineage: Eukaryota > Metazoa > Chordata > Amphibia > Caudata > Ambystomatidae > Ambystoma > Ambystoma mexicanum. The sequence goes on from NC_090933.1 coordinate 1,192,061,241, forward strand.
CCCGCACCTCTTATCCTTCTTGGTTGTCTTGTCCGCCTATATTTTTCATTTCCCCAGTTGCTTGTAATCTAGGAATCATTTTTGACTCTTCTCTTTCTTTCTCTACTCACATCCCCAACACTGCTCAGATTTGTCGCTTTCATCTTTTGACCATCTGCCGCGATCAAGTGTTCCTCTCTTTTGATGCTACTGAATTTATTTCTTCATTTTCTCCCATCTCGATTACTGTTCAGCACCCCTGATCGGTCTCCCTGCTTCTCACCTTGGCCCCATTCGTTTGGTCTAACTCAGGTATCAGTGTTATGTTCTCTGTACCCACATATTTTAGTTACCCCTTCCCTTTGTATCTGCTCTCTTCTCCCCTTTGACTTTCTTTTCCACTTTCTGCGTATTGTCTACAAATGTATTCATAGCCTTGCTGCATCCTACTTCATTTCCTTATATGCTACTCGTTCTCTTCGCTCTCATCTTCACCTTCTCTCTGTTCCTAAAACCACCTGTGCCTCATCTAATTTTCTTTCTTTATATCTACTACCTACCAAAGTTGGAATTTCCCTCCCCCTACTTGTTCGCTCCTCCATTTCTCTACACATTTCTTGCACAGGTTTAAAAAACCATCTACTTTCTGTTATGCCAAATAACTGACCTTCCTAGCTTCCAATATTAATTAATTAGTCATTGTCTCCGTTCCTGTAATTTTACGCCGTTGGTTTTAATCTCTGTTCACCGCTTTGGCAAAAGTGCAATTTTATAAATTTCAATAAATATCAAACACCAAATAGTGCTTCAAAGGAAATAGGTATGCTATGCATAGGGTAACTAGAGCATCATTTTGTAACCACTGTAAAATAAAGTCTGAGATTTAACGGTTGAAAAAAAAAGGTAATCACTAATACATATTTTAAAATCTTTAAAACACTAGAAAAACACCACAAGAACTAATAAAACAAACATTAAAAACAAGGAACTACCCATATTAAAAAAGTGATAGAATGTTATGTCATGGTATTGGGATTTAGGACCTGGTCTGCAACCAATGCCTGGTCTCTAGGATCTCCAATAGAGGTGGGATGGGTCAGGTATGTAAGGATGGGGGGGAAATGTAAGATAGCTTTAGTTTTGTGTTGGTGTGTGTAGTTCAGAAGAACCAGTTGGTACCTTCATCCAAACCGGATCATTATGTGCCCAAAAGGCTAGGATGTATTGCTTGTGACTGCATAATACAATTTGATAGGAGAGGTGTGGACATCTGATGGTTTTGGTGTGTTTTCAGGGGTTTTTGTTAAATTACTATGTATGGGTTGGCGCTAGAAAGAAAAATAATGGACTCTGCAAATGAGTACCTTGCACTTATCCTATTGCTTGGCGTGAAAGTTCAAAGCTAGGAGACAGACAAGGTGGCATTTCTTTCTTTAGGTCGAGCATTCCTGGCTCCTCAACCGGTAGGTTTGCCTGTGCTCTGTGGGCCCAGTCTCAATCTTCCTTCCGATGCCTGGTGTATGCACCTCATCACCTGGCCACACTTCCCAGGAGGAGGTTTTTCTGCGTTAAAAACAAACTGCCTCTTTATCTTTCCCTCTACAAGGGGGTGGGCTGCCCCAGCCTCTCTGCGCTCCCAGCAAGTTCCCTTCATGCAGGTGGCCAGAAACCACACCAATCAATCTAAAAGGATTTTTCCAACCATTACACAAGTTCACACCCATGTAGGAAATAAACATACTGAAGCTTTTGAGAATATGGAGCATCAAAGCTATCCCTATCTGGGAATCTCCTATCCCCAGAAGGGGGTACGGAGGTCACCACCAGATGGATCCTCCTTGCCCTGTCCACTAAGGGGTGTTAAGCTTAGTGGGCTCACCTGCCTACTCACAAAGGGGGTGAGCTCCCCCTTGGGGAGAGGGGACGAATACCCTGGATTCGTTACACTACTTAGAAATTTTCCATTTCCCATTTGGGTTTTCAGTCGATGCATTTGTGGAATCCTAACTGAGCCATTTGTCTAGATGGTGACTTGTGTCCATCGTTCGATTGTCTAAATTGGTTCTCCTGGCCCCAACTACTGCATGCATTAAGTTCCGTCAGGGTGTATCTGGGTATCAATTGTGCATCCATACCAGAGTCATCTTCGTCTCCACATTTCCCAGACTGAACCAAGCTTGTAGAGCAAGGAGACAATTGCCAAACCTGTCGCACAACTCACAGCTGTCACACTTCCTGTTAGGCAGAAACCTGTGCAGTTCCCTTAGGCACCACTGCAAAAAGTTTATGACTAAAGGAGTAAGCAGTAAACCCAATTGGTAGCAGCCTGCACCACCCAGATTTACCTGGTAGCTGTGACTGAGCAGTCGGACTTCTCTCAAGAAGAGTTAGGCAGTATATAGAGTATACACAATAGGGCTAAAAATACAGTAGCACAAGCAAACACTGACCAGAGCTTTGGTATAAAAGTACATAACTATTTATTTAAAAACACACTTGTAAAAATACACTGGCACTAATATGTCAAGCAAGTTCAAACACAGTCACTATAAGTATATACACTTCCCTAGTTAATTATTCGACAAGTCTAGGTTAAGACACCACTTATTTAGCAAAACAGAGGTGAGTGCGTAACCGTAGATGGCACTCCAATAATTTGTTTAAAAAGGGAGAGAAAAGGCAGAATAGGAAAACACACAGTACCAACACTTAAGAAACCACATCAAGTCAAGAAAGGCAGGGTCTACTGTAGAGAAAAAAGTTCATAGGCCAGGCCCACCCTGGGAGAGAGCAAGGCGGAATCTGCCCAAGATCACACACTGGAAATGCACTCAAAGTCTTTGCAGAAGAGTCAAAAGAGGTTGGATCAAGTCAGAAAGGTAATGTTAGCAGGTCCGAGGTCTCCCCAGGACAGAGAGTCAAGGATTTACGGGACACCTTGGACAGTCTGTTGCCAAGGAGACCAGGCGGGACACCTGAAATGGTGAGAAAGCTGCAGCAGGGGCAGTTGTTCCTGGCAGCGGTTGCAAGTCGGAGCTTCGTCCAGGGAAAGAGATGATCTCGACGTGGAGGAAAGCTGGAGGCTGTTGCACTGCCAGGGAAGAAACCAGCCGCAGAGTTTCCCGGTTAAAAGGTACGACTCTTTTATTTGTGGTAGTGGTAAAGCGTGGCTATACAGCCGCCGGGGTGCTTGGCACGGGCGATTCGACCATGAGACGATCCAGGAAGGCGAAAAAGGCGAACTGGTTGGTCCCACCAGCTCAAGGGGAAGAAGACTCTCCTGGAAGAAGATCTCCTCTGTCGTCGGGGAAGTGAAGAGTTCGTACAGCAGGGCTCCACCAGTGGTGTCGTCATCGTAGATGGCTCAGCTTCTCCCCTCTTCGGATTCTTTAGGCCCTGTGGCGACTTCTGAAGTTCCAATCCCCAAAGCCCTGCTTTTATGCAGAAAAAAACCCATTCAACAGCCTGGCTGTCACTCAAACATGCTAAGTGGTGAGCCGGGCGGCTCACCACTGGGCCAAATCACACAAGAGTACGACTTGAGTTGCCAAGGCAACTCAGACCAGGGTGCCTAATCCCCCTCCCACACATCCTGTTGACCCCAGACAGTGGCACCATTTGGAGGGCTTCTGTGGAGAAGCCCGCCAAAAAGTGGAACAAAGGGCTCGACATCGGTTAGAGTTTCAGAGGCGAACACAAACGCCATTTTAAAACCGAGTCCTGGCAAAAAGACCCACCCGGGGAATAAATATTAAATAAATAACCCGGCTGTATCTTTAACATTGCACCAAAAAGTGGTGCGTTTAAAATGAATGGGAAATTCCCATAGGAAATATTCTGGTGGAATATTTCACGTGGTATCCACTGCCACCAGCCAGAAACTCGACAAGGGGGTACTGGACAGTGCCCCTTTGGAAAACAGACCCAGGGGCAATCGAATTACCCCTACCAGTACTTCCACAATATGATGGTTTGTACTGGTCCTGTTCACAATTTGAGACTAGTAAAGCCAATGGTGACTTTACATGCCCTGGGAGACAAAGTCAGTCCCAGGGTATGGAGTCTATGTTTGGGGGTCACTATGACACCCCTGTGTTACTGCACTGAGGGTGGTGTGTAACACATACCAAAAACACATGAAGCCCTATGGAGTAAAAGACCCCATAGCCCATAAAACACATTACATAGTCAAAGGACATTCTCAAATCATGCCTAAGAGTGGGAGAAACAGAGTCTCACTCTTAGCAGGAGAACAAAATAAACCCCAAAAATCCAGCAAAGCTGCTGGGGGACTCACTAGGTTTGGGAAATTAGCCTTAACAGAGAATTCTCCTTAACACTTCCTCATCATTAAAACCCTGGGAGCCCATCTAGCCTGCGACAAGTGCCACATTCACTAATATGCAGACAATGCACAACTCACCCTGAAAATATCATCCACTGGAGACATCCTTAAACTCAAGATCTGCCTCACCCCGATCAGACTTGGATTTCCAACTCCGACATCTAACTGACTTTCACAATTACGGAATTCTTGTTCTTTACCAACATTAAACATGCCCACATCCAGACATGGTTGTCCTTTATGAACCTGCAGGGCTTCATAATACACATGATACTCCGCACCAGCCCTCTGGGATTCAGCATAAACCATTATTGTACCACTCCTTCAAAATGCACTTTTAGAAGAAAACTTATTCTGCATGGCACAACTATACCTTATGTTGAAAAATATGCCCTTCACAACTGATTGTGTTTCAGATCCAATACACAGGCCCTGGTGCAATTTCAGCTGGACAGAGGAAATGTTGTGTCACTGGCATACCCGCCATAACTGTACAATCTATGTGGTGTGTCCTCCAGGCCAATGCCCACCGCGAAGGTCTCTGCAAATACAACCACAAACCATGAAAAGAAATAAAGAGGCTCCTTTTGAAGGAACACCTTCAAACCCTGAAAGATACACAGTGCCCACACTCACTCAGCCCAGTTTCCCCCCACGATTGTCACCCTATTGAGCTCACACGCAGCACTGTTGACGGTTCCCCACCATCTATAAATGCTACCTATGTGAAGCACTCGGATGCTTGCATAAGCTAGGATCACTTAATAAGCACTAAAACTAAAATGCAAAAAACATTTAATAAGAAACTTAGTAACCAGTCTACATAGATGGCATCACCTGACTAGAGCACTCGGTCGACATGAACATGCCATCACATTGCATGTCTCAGCCTGCACCACAGTCTGCTGCTAATGCATTCCGAAAACAAACGTGCACTCCATGACAATTTTCTAAGTTGTCAATGGAGACAGTGCAGTCCTTTTTGGTCATCTTTTCTCCATTGAAAAACTCGGAGACAAGAGCTGGGAGTTAGTGCAAAGTCTGCTAAGCAGACTGTTGCATTCTGCAGGATCCTTTGGCCAGATACTTCACTGGTGGTGTGCTCGAAGCAGTTCGCCTTATGTAAATCATGATAGACACTCTTTTAAATGTTCCCAATAGAACATTTTATGAGTTATGGCCTCCGGTTTTTTCTAATAATTTTTCACACAAATGGGAGGCTATAGTGAACAACAGAAATCAAAATTGCGCCCTTTCATACAAGTAAACAGATTCCCACAAGTTCATAGTTGCCACCAATATATACAAAACGTAAGATACACTAAGAGTCCCAGCAAGTGTGGAGGGGGGAAAAGCACGTCGGGACCAATGAGAAGCCAGTCGCTCTTTTTATGGGATGCTAAAAAAACTTCTCAACTCTTTGAGCTATTCCTGAACGCTGCGTGGGAGCACTTCCCCTTTTATTGGCAATGCGTATGAATGAATGTCAGATCTATTTGTCGCTGTGTGGCTGTGTTCATAGCACACACTTAGTGGGTATAGGTTGGTCTATAAACAGACGGACACAACATTATGGGATACCTTTCACTGGGCATAGAAGACCAAGCAAACATGACGAAGGTAGCTGTGAGACCCTGACAACGTTTATAATGCAATATGTCTGCAAACTCTTTATTGTACCAATAAAACATGTCAACCGCCATCAAATCTTTTTATACTTGCTAGACATACGACGTCTACAGTGCACTCTACAATAGGTTACATCAGCACAAGCTCATCTATACAGCCCGAGGATGAACAGTAAATTCCATGAAGAAAATGACCCATTATAAAAACAAACATTCAGAAAATCAGATTTGTGTACCAAAAATTGATTAAAATTCCTCACTTTAAACCTTTTGATATGCCAACGTGTAGATGAAAGGAGTCCATTGAAAGTCACTGGATTAGGCTTTCAAAGCGAAAAATAAGATTTGCTAGAGTAGAATGCCTGCCATGCAAAATAGAAGGTATGGACCGGTGTAAGGGTAATATGTATGCATAGGTGCATAGGTTTACTAGAGCTAGTCCAATTAACAGGAGGATGTCACAATGGAAAAATACTGTAGTTTTATCTAAACAAAGATACTGGCATAAGCCAGTTAGTCGACAAAGAACCTTTATCTGTCACAATTTCCTGATGGTTTCTGAGAAAATCCCTTTAAGGATTAGCACTATAACCAAACAGTTTATTTTTGTGTCAGTGCAACAGCAGTTTTGAATGATGTCATGTTGGTGCTCTATACAATGAGTTAGTTCTCTTGTTTGCATTGAAACTGTTCAGGATTATTGTATTTTATAGGTCCTACTTTATGGCAGAGCTTGAATTCTCTTCAAAAAGGTGGTTGCGATGCATTAAGTGCACAAAGAGTTGCCAAGACTCCATTGTTAGGTTTTATATTTAGTGAAACAATCAGACAATTACAATACATCCTGACAACTCACCACCGTTGAGACCTTTCATCACTTTCTAATACAAAAGAAAACTTTATAGTCAAAAGCTAAATAAGTCTAAAGAAACCACTACAAAAGTATATGGAAACATCTCTTAACAGGACAATGGGAAAAAGCAACATAATTCAGGCCTCTTTATAAAAGGGCACACCATCAAGCAAAAACTCCCAATAAATGACTAGCAGCAAGGGAAGATCACTGGGGGGAAAATATTTCTCACGTCACTGAAAAATCTCAGGAATTACAACAAAGAGAAACAAAACCGGTGGGCAATTTCTTAAAGCCAATGAAATCATAGCATTACAGGAGCCCAAGTCCTCCAGGTATTAATGGAATGACAATATCAAATGTGCTTCCATGAGTTTGCCTCCGGATTTGTACAAGGGCTAATCCTGAATACCTCTGACATGATGATAGACTGAATTAATGTAGATTTTCATCTAGCGAAATAAAACTAACCTTTATGGGCCAGCTAAAAAAACAGCATGGATGCCATCCGAGCCAGAGAAGTTATATCTTCATCCATGATCTGCTTGTGTGGGAACTTCAAAAGCAAACCTAGAAAATTGGGCGGGAGACTCAAGTGATCTCTTGTACATCAAATAATTGTGGGAAATACTGTGCAGTCAAGATTCCCAGGCAGAAAATACCAAGAGATAGCCTCGAAAAGCCCCTAATTCATCTGGACCTGACCCCAGCCTGTAACTCTGCAAAATATTCAGCGATGTACATCCTGACATTCAGCAAACCAAAATTGTTATTTGACCAACTTTATCCTAGGGAAGCGGAAAGACTTGAAACTGTTTGTAAAATGCGAAAAAAATGCAAGAGAGGAAAGTGACCATAATCCACTCAAAATCTCAATCTGCAATCCAAAGGTTAATGTAATACAAGATACAGATTAGCAGAATTGGGCGATCATTCTGAAAATAATAACACAGTAAGCATAAATAAGGAGTTCAGAGATATGTTAACAAATCCTGAGCCACAAGATCCGATTGCCCCATTTACAACAACAAAGCCAAACATCCTCAGAAGTATCACCCAGTTGTAGAGCATACCTTCTTTCAGAGGAGGATCTGGTTGGGGTTGAAAGGTCATGGGCAAGGTTTTTGTCTCTTTTGGGGAAATTAAAAGCAAGCCATTTGGTAATGGTAGTCACTGTTGCCTGCCATGAATGTAGTTCTAGTGGGCTTTGGGACGTAGTTTACAGTCCCCACATATTGTGATGTTAAATGATGGTTATTGGGTAGATGTACACTTTTACATTGATCTTTATTTTGTAATGCATTAAGACTGAGTTTCCTTTCATGGATTGATGCATCATCTTTATTAGATGACATGATGTGCGATTTCTATCCGCAAGAGGTTTACTCCATCAAACTGGAGGGTTAGAAGTTGTAATAGCTGGAGCTATTAAGCGCTTTCTTGCAGGATAGAAGAGCCTGTACAGCTTCACACCAACACCTTCCAGGAGTTACTTGTTGACTTCCCTGACCAACTAGTGCCATACACTTATACCTATGTGATATTAAAACTGGGTGTTTGGGAATGTGTATAAAGAAACGTTAGGAGATTACTAGAATGCATTAAAACCATAATCGGTCATATGTGAAGGCATCATGAAGCAAGAGACTGCCGAGAGTTGCATGGAGTTATCCAGCGGTAGTGGCGTTAGATACTGCTCTTTTGCTACACTGAACATTTGCTGCAATTGGGGACGTTGTCCCTTTAACTTTGTCTCCACCTCCTACAGCTACAAGAATCCTGTTGGACGCGGCGCGCCGGCGTGAGAGTTGCGTGGAGTTATCCGGAGATAACTCAAAGGCTCGAGGAGGGCTGTAGGATGCCTCCCACCAGCCCAAGAACGCGCCAACAACTCCGGAAGTGTACGACTGCGCCTTCGGGGTCTACAGAGGACATCGATTCGCCATTAGTCATATTCAATTGCTCAAAGCCGCTTGTCCCTGTCCCTTGCTCTGACACAGACGCACCAGGTGAGCATGCCCAGACTCTACCTTCAGCTATGTCCCTATCCTGTGATGTCGGCGATTCGTGGGGGTCGAGTCTCAACTTTACATAGGAGGTCGGAGACCTCGGATATTGGGCAATATTTCAAGGAAGATGAGGTAGCAGTCACAGAAATTACTGAGACGCACAGAATCATCATGGATATTTTCTTGTGCCTCAACTTTGACACGGAAATGAGTCATTTTTTGTAAAACCCTTCATTTAATTTTGTCATTAGTAGCTGTTCAGGTAATATTGTAAGTATAACAATGCATTTATTTAGTTCAGCCATCACCTTTATGCAGAGACAATCATCACCTGTATTGGTTTATGTATTCTAGAATACTCCAGTCTAAGAGTGCAGTGAAAAACCTATAAATGAAAAGTGTGACTGATTTTCAGACCAAAACTGATAGTGAAAATACTAGTAGATATATGTACTGAAATGGACACCAGCCTGGGGACGCAATCACGTTCATTCAACATGATTGCACCACCCGTTGTAAACAGCAAAAACAAATGAGACCCTAAGCAAGGTTGCATTTAGCGTGAAGACGCGAAAATAGGTGCGCAACCGCGTCGTCATGTTTGTTTTCAATAACGGCCATCTTGTTTTCAACGCGGTTAACATGCCGCAAAGAGCACCAAAGTCGAGGGAAACCAGACTATTTTTGGAAAATAGGTAAGCACAATGTTTGCTAGAACTAGTATAAGCAGAACCGAATAGAAATCCTGCACAAGAATACTTATGATACAAGACAGCAATTTAGAACATAACATCTTGTCTCACTAGGTACCATTCTTAGAAGAAAAAACAAAAGAAATCTGTTTTTTTTTCTTTGCCTGACTCCCAAAATTGGCGCTACACATCAAGATTTAGAAACATAACATGAAAAGCGAAAAAGTGAGTAGTCTATCATTTTTATTTCAATGTTGAGTCTGAAACAAACAAGTTTACATAATCCAGAAAGAATTATGCATAAACCAGTAAGGCATGTTTGAGAAACCAAAAACAAAAACAAGTAAATATATATATATTTTATTTTTTATTTTTCTAATTTTTTTTGTTTACTATCCAGATTCAAATAATGTACCCTCCTGAGGACCTGCTGTAAAGAGGTGGGGAAACATGTGTCGAGGGAAATATCATGCATCTGACAAAAGAGTTGAATACGAAATTAAAGGATAGTTCCGGGACTTTTTTTTTATTGTCCCTACGGTTCGGCCATGTGTTTTTAAGCATAAATCGGTAGATCGTAGAAAACTTTCCTATGGACCTTACCCGACTTTTCGTCCATTAACGCACTCGAAATCAGCCGCCATTTTCTGATAATCCTATCATTTCCCCCCATCGCCCTGGCTCACCTGCTTTTGCGGCACTAAATCAAATCCCCCGCCCCTGAGCCTGACATCAGCAGACGCGTACCGCCCATTTCCCAACGCCAAAGCACGTTTCGTGTCAACAATCGCTGCGCCTCAGCTAATGAAGTATCGCCATGGAAATGGCAGGACGCCTCTTTCCTCAATAAGTATAAACACACCTTTTCACAACACACAGCAGCAGATTTTCGATTCCATTAATCTCTCTGTGTTACTTTGAGTATTCTGTGACTCGTTTCTGTGCTCTGGTCAGCTACCTTTGCCGCTTCTAGGCCTTGTGAACACCTGTACCATCTCTGTAAATTATTTTACTTTCTTTACCACACAATGGCTACAATAATGCCGTATATGTATGAGACCGAGTACACCGAGCAAGAACTACTGGAAAGGCAAGCACGCGAAAACGATGGGGATTCGGACGGCAGTTGGGAGGACCAGTCAACGGATGAAGAGCCTGGACCATGTCGCATGGACGGCGTCTCCACCTGGTGCACGTGCAATCGGTGCGAGCTAATGCCAACTGAGGAGGAGAACTGCTGCTGCCGTGAAAATTCCGGGTGCTTGGCCTACATTTCGGAAGGCGAGCCAAGTCCGCAATGCATCACCGAGCTGCCAGAGTTCAGGGAAGCCTGCCTCTCACGGACCGTGTTGAGGATGATGATGGTGCTTATGTACGAACTTCGCGGCACTGTTCGTCCGCGTAATCCGAGTAACGAGTAAGTATACTCTGGTTTTGATGTCAGTGATGCCACTACTATGTCATGGTCGTCTCCCACATATAAAATGACATCTACATATAATTCGAATGCATGTAAATTGGTTCCATATTGTGCATTTTCTAGATAGAATTTTTTTCAAAGCAGAATGACATTTTTTACTTGAATCGACAGTGATAAGAAAGTTTTGTCATTTTAATACAGTTTGCATCTTTCGTTTTCACAGGTGGTACAGGCTGGTGGCCTATCGTTGCTTCACTTGGTGGCTTCACGGGAGGCTCGGACACCGCGTTCGGAGAGTAATACCTGCCTGTGCGGTACTTGCCATTAGACAACATTTCCCCAGCGACAGTGGACAATACCGCGGATTTTCCCTGGATGTGCTGCAACCGGAACTTTACAATGTGTAATGTTTATTATTTATGTTCAATTGAAATTAAGATCTAAAATAAAACCCAACATATATTTTAACAATGGTTGTTTTGATTTTTTAAATGAATCTAGTGTGTCTCCATTGAATAGTCTTCCTGTGCCTTGTCTTGTCACACCACATGTCTCCGGCCAGCATCCTCCCTCACGCTAGCCGCCCACCTTCAATCCACATAACCGTTGAACCCATATGCAGCAGACATACATATGTTATTTTGCGGGTTGGCATCAAGCCTCCCGGCTTTGCCTCCTCCCCCAAAAATACTTACCACACCACTTTGTTCAAGCGTTGGCAATAAAAGGAAGGCCGTTGGATTTTATTGATACAAAACATGGTTATAGGTAAATAATCAATATGGTTGATCATAATAAATCATCCTTTTGGGCACCGGGTACAGAGATGACCCCCTCTGGCCCGTGCCGCCTTGCCACCACAGGCCAGCCTGCTGCTGACTAACTGCCTAGGCATCCAGGGTCTCCAGGGTGAACTGCACCCATATATTCTCCTGGGAGGGTGAGGTATTTATAAACTCACCCCCCTGCCTTCCATGTACTAGATCCTGCAGCCTGCCTCTTACATGCAGTTAGATGGCCTCTCCTTGGTGAGGCCCTGCGGCAAACGAGTCTTGTCTGCATGACCACCGCCCTAATCCACACCCCCCCGCCCTATCAAAGGCAGTTCGCACCGGGGTACTTGTGCTGCCAAGTAGAGCTGTCAGGGAGCGATAAAGGCCAAGAGGTGCCAAAGACCATGTACACTTCAAAGTGGTCTATAGAGCATGGGTTGTTGTTCCCATGTCTACCTCCAGACCCCGTGTCTCCTGCCAAGCCTCCCCCCTCACGCTGGACGGCCCCCTGCAAGCCACATAAGTGTGTCTCCATTCACGAGTCTACCTGTGTCTTGTCTGCACTACCACCGCCCCAATCCACCCCCCCCCGCCCTATCAAAGGCAGTTCGCACCGGGGTACTTGTGCTGCCAAGTGGAGCTGTCAGGGAGCGATAAAGGCCAAGAGGTGCCAAAGACCATGTACACTTCAAAGTGGTCTATAGAGCATGGGTTGTTGTTCCCATGTCTACCCCCAGACCCCGTGTCTCCTGCCAAGCATCCCCCTTCACGCTGGACGGCCCCCTGCAAACCGCATAATGCCACGACATATACACGTCATTCATTCACAAACACACCCCTGTTTCGAATTCTTTATAACCCACTTCATATTTCTAATGAGAACTTCTTTGCGCTTTGCTAGTCAACCCGTGAAGGTGCTGGTTATCTGCTCTTCGTCTCTGTGAACTTCCGTGACCACTTCGAGGAAACTCGTCAGTTTGCAACCTGTGAACTGCTCCCTGTTCTACGACAAGAAACTACTCTGATCCCTGCATCTAACTGTTTGTTCGTCAAGGTAAGGCCATGTACCATAATCATTTTGCGTCCAATTTCTTTTCGTTCAAGACAGTACATGCAAGGAACTAGTCACATGTTCTGAGTTTAGTCAAATTATCTTTCTATTTTTTTAAAGTTATTCAAATAATTATCCGCATGTGAATAACGTGTATAGTTCCAAGAACCAAAACGAACCTTGCATTGAACCTTTTATGTGTCATTTAATTTTTTAACACATTGGTATTCATAGAGAATTGTTGATCTTTGCTTTTCAGAACTTTCCACAATGCCTGCCTGTTCCATTGGCGGTTGCCCTTCGAAGACCCATAATAAATCTGAAGGTACTATAATGCATGTTTTCCCTAAGACAATAGATCAGATAAGAGAATGGGTCCGATATTGCGGATATCCACCGTCGGAGCTTGAAAGTAGAGTCCTAGAAGTCTTTGCGGACAAGAGGGGTGATCGATACCGCATCTGCAGCAGGCACTTTAGCTCAGACATGTAGTCCACATCATTGCTAATAAAGAAGAACACACCGCGAGCGAGGCGAAAATTGCTCTCAACCGCTATTCCCACTCTATTCGTCCACATCCCTCCACTGGTGAGTCAAGTTTACGTATTTATCTCTCGGCCTTGCGGTAGTGTGTAGCATTAGCTAACAATAATTTCCCCATTTATGTATCCACTCAATATGAAGGCGGAAGATTCTCCATCCGTGTCGTTATTGCAGTCATCAGCCACTTCAAGCGCCTATCGGGTAATCTTACTTAGCTATTCTGCCACTGACTTGTTTTAGGCATGTAAATCAATAGTTTTAATTTATTGTGTAATTATTTGACCTAATGGTACACCCTTGTACTCGTCCTGTAGTCTTTGTTTTCAGTTATAATTATTGTTATCCAAAATAATGCAAGTACTGTCTTTCAGGGAGATGCTGAGGAGTCCAACGCATTGACGACAACCGTTGATGTCACTCAGATGCTCGAGGTACGTTTCCGGACAGTTCCATCGATGGAGATCATCAGATTTTGCATTCTTGTAGCGTGATTGTTACACACAATGTTTCTTTCGTTTTTAGCCATTGATATGTCCTTCTGTCGTCACCCTCCTATGTGTCTTCTTTTTTCAATATTGTGTTCATTACTAATGAAAGTCCTATGTTTCAGGGAGTCGATGGAGCATTAGTCCAAGAAGAAGGGGGAGCATGCAGTTACGGGTCGGCGCAACAGCTTGCAGAAGTGTGCACCGCAGTTACATCGTCCCTTGATGTTCTTATGCATTTCGAGGTATGGATACTGACAGTTCGATCAAGCGAAATCATATGACGTGATTACATCCGCTATACTTCCTTCTTTATTAACGCAAGTACTATGTTTCAGGGAGATGACGGAGCTTCTTCTACAAGAACATCACCCCTAGTAGTTGATGCAGATCTCTGGGTGGTGACACTTCCAACGATCGAGCAAATCGAATCATATTTACATATCCATTATTTATTTTAGACAACTGATCATTTGTGCAGGTCTATTTAGATGAGCCGTTGACGCCTGCACAAAGTTTATGTTCTTTTTAACAAAATAGAAAACCATACTAATGCAATTACTGTTTTTCAGGGAGTTACTGAAGCATCATCTTCAATAATATCATCAATGGAAGTCTATGAGGAGCCCGAGGTATGGATCTTGACAGTTCCATCTAACTAGATCAACAATGCGTGAATAATTGTCGTTTGAATGTTCTACACAAAGCGTTCATTCGTGTTTTGCTATTGAGATGTATGTGGGTATTGGTCCCCAAGTACATTTTGTGTTTTCGATATTATTATACATACTAATGAAAGTTCTATGTTTCAGGGAGTCGATGGAGCGTCAGTGCGTGATGGATGTGCTTATCATGAAAATATAGTCGTTGCAGCGCAAGAGGAAGTGGAGACATGCACACACGAGTCGGAGCAACAGCGTCCTGATGTTGAAGTTCGAGGCAAGAAAGTTTCAAAGAAAATAAAGCAAAAGAAGGTTAGTGTCCTGGTCACTATATTATGTTGTTTTTCACTGTTAATAGTTCAATACTGTAAGTTGTGTTTAAACTGAACATCCCTTTTCCAATCTGTCCTCTAGTTGCGAGTGGGTGTACGAACTAGATCTACACAGACAGTGAAGCGAACGAGAGATGTTGCTTGTCAAACCTTTTGGCAGGGATTTGAGACTGGAGATGCATCGTGCCAATGGGAAGAATATGAAGTGATTGACAACGGAGCTATACCACATCCAGCCATTGATAGTGAATGTCCTCCTGGTAGTGCGGATACAGTCGGAGATCAATTCACAGAATCCACACCCGCAAAAACTAAGACCGCGAGAAAGTTGAAGAAATTGTTTTATTCACCCATCGCCGGAGAAGGAACAGATGTTGCAATGGAAGAGAATGAAGTGGACGACAATGAAACACCATCAATATCACTGAACATAGCGGAAGACGATATCAGAGATTCTGCCTTTCATGTGAGTGACATGTCCTCAACCTTACAGGCCGAACCAGCTGGGATGCAGAGTGACAGTATAAGGAAAGAGGCCAAATTCATTGTATTCAATAGTTGTTTGATTGATATTATTATTCGGATGAAATGTGGGCATTCGGTTGGTGGGGAAGTATGTGGGGAGCCATTGATTAATGTGACTCGTGCAATTCGAGGCACTAACCTTAAAATACATGCCACCTGTACAAAATATCATCCTTTCTCATGGTCTGCACAACCCATGCTGGGGCAACTGCCAGCAGGCAATCTACTTTGTGCAGCGGCTGCACTTTTTAGTGGTTCAAGTTTTAAAAAGTTAGAGTCTTTCTTTCAGTTTGTGGGAATCCATTTCATTGCGAAAACTCAGTTCTACAAATACCAAACCGATTATCTATTTCCAGCCATTAGCGAAGCTTGGAGAATGGAAAAAATGTCTATTGATAGTACATTCGCGGGCAAACGGTTCAGGCTAGCCGGTGATGGACAGTGCGACAGCCCAGGATTTTCAGCCAAGTACTGCACCTACCACTTTCAGGACATGGAAAGTAAGAAAATTGTGAGTTCGGTGGTCGTGCAGGTGTCACAAAGTACATCCTCAGTGGCCATGGAGAAAGTTGGCTTTGTAGCATCATTGCAAGAACTACAATCGCGGGGAATGGTGATCGACCTGATAGCCACGGACAGACACGTTTCAATTGCCAAGACAATGAGAGAAGAGTACAAAAATATAAATCACCAATTTGACGTTTGGCATCTTGCAAAAACAATCAATAAAAAAATGTCGGCTGCAGGTAAAAAAAAAAGATATGCAAGGTATTTCACAGTGGTCCAAGTCAATCAGCAACCATCTTTGGTGGAGCTCAAAAACATGTGGAGGGTCGTTGGAAATTCTACTGGAAAAATGGCGGTCAGTAATGCTACACTGTAGCAACGTTCACCGCTGGACCACAAACCAACATTTCCACAATTGTGAACATGGCCATTTGTCCACAGAGGAGGCACGGAAGAAGAAGTGGTTGATTCCTTCATCACCCACTCACAAAGCCATTGAAAAGATTGTATTTGATAAAACTATAACAAGAGATTTGAGGGGACTCACGGAATTCTGCCACACAGGAGATTTGGAGGTGTTCCACAATATGTGCCTAAAGTACAGGCCAAAACGATTGCATTTTGTCATGGAGGGCATGATAAATCGGACTCTTCTAGCGGTCTTGGCACATAACCATAATGTTGGCCGTCAACAAAGTAGGACGACCGGAACTTTAGGGACGCTTCGCTACAATAAGGCCTTCACTAAAAGAAGTAAACAATGGGTGATCAAACCAGTGTTTCAGGATATGCAATATGAGTTTATTGAGAGACTTATTGTTGATGTCCTAGATAGGCACATACATGGAGTTGTGAACGAACCTGTGCAGGGGACAACTGCATTGCCACCCAACATTGCCTCTGTTCCATGTCCACCTAAAGAAGAGCTCATTGAGAAATACACATCACGGTTTAAATGATTGTAATTTGATTGTCTGTTCTCTCGAGTCTCCTCATGTCGCAGGCCCATTGAATATGTGTATCTATGTAATGTGTAAATAAAAGTGATTGCTCAGTGTACATGCAATGTGTCTCTCCACCGTTGCCCCTCCCTTCACCGTGCAGTTGTGCGAACCACCCGGGTGTCACCTGTGACTTTGCTCTGGAGTCTCCTCATGTTGCAGGCCCATTGAATATGTGTAACTATGTATTGTGTAAATAAAAGTGATTGCTCAATGTACATGCAATGTGTCTATCCAACCTTGTTCATTTGCGCATTAAATTAAACCAAACAGTAATATAAATCATTTTTCAAAAAATATAGAATGTCTCCGTATTTATGGTTCTCTGGGGCTGCAAATGCACGCAGACAAAATGCAAAGATGGAGTGTAAATTTCAAGTCCTGTGAGATGGCCTTACACTGAATGTAGCTAACTAGGAATGTGTGCTCGTGAAGGTCAGCTGCTTTGATTTTTTGCTCGGGTGCCGGAATGGCCCACGACTCAGTATAAGGTTCTATTGTTATTTGACCTTGACAGGCCGGGACCATCCCGAAAGACTTCTTTTTGGGGGTGTGGGGCAATAACGTAAGAAACAATAATGAATATAATTTCAGAAACGAAAGCCATTTAATGTTCGTTCATTAGAAGAAATAACGTCGGCATAGAAGGAGTGGTATTTCGGGGCTGCCCTACGCACAGACACAATGGAAAATGCAAATATAATGTAAGTAACTCTTTAGATTAGTTTATACCGCAATTTAATTACTATACAGTAGCTTTAAAGACGGGTTAAGTTGTACTTGTTCCTTCTATGTGGCATATTGTTTTGTACCGCGCACTATCTTGAGGAGAACCATCTCCTTTTACGGAAACACCTCAAAACCTTCCTCTTTGCTTCTGCTTTCTCTCTCCCTCTCCCCTGCCACAACTGTACACTGTCTGCGACCTCGGTCCTGGGCCCTTCCACTCTCCACCTGCACTGCCTCCATGTCAACCCCTGCACTGGGGGACTGTCTCAGTATCCTACAGCCCCCCCTTGACGTATAATACCCAGTTGCACTGTCCTAGCTATGAAATAATTTCCCGACCTAATATATAAAATGAATAATTTTAATAAAGATCTGATGGTGAGACTAATTTCATTTTTTATGTTTTTAAAACAGGTACATCCTTCATTATTGTATGTGTCACGAGTACCAGACACCGGCGGATGGCTTTTTCAACCGCCAGTTGCTTCTCCTCGTGAACAACGTTACCACCCTGACCATTTTATGGGACGATCGCCAAGTACAAGTATGCCCTTACGCGGTACTAACGGCTAGATGCAACATACAGACCGTTGTGGTGGCCTAGTGCCTCGTTGTTGGAACAGCCATGCGATTATCAGTGCGACCGAAGAGCTTATTTTATCGTAAACCAACACCCTGTGTACTGCACACGAACATCGCTTGCCTCAAGACGAACTATTTTGGATCGAGAGCAAAGAAAAATGCAAATCGCTGAATATTCTCAAAACATTTGATGTCAAATAAATGTACTTTGCCAAATGTACAATCTTGCCGTTTGCTTTTAAACCACAGTTTCATATTCCGAATTGTGGCGCTGTATTGTGAGATGATCTAAGACCCTGTGTACAGCAAAGGAACATCGCGTGCCTCAAAACGAACTTTTTGGAACGTGAGCAAATAAAAATGAAAATCGCTGAATATTCTCAAAACATTTGATGTCAAATAAATGTACTTTACCAAATTTACAATCTTGCGGTTTAATTTAAAAGTACAGTTTCATATTCCCAATTGTGGCGTGCTGTGTTGTGTGAGCTCATCTGTGTTGATTTCCGGGTTCTGTGTGGAGTCGCGTAGAAGACGCCTGGGCGCGTTTGCCTACGCAGCTCAGTCACGTCACGGATAGAGGCGGGGAAAATGAATGTTTTGATAAAGTCTGTTTCAGGGGCGGGGGATTTGATTTAGTGCCGCAAAAGCAGGTGAGCCAGGGCGATGGGGGGAAATGATAGGATTATCAGAAAATGGCGGCTGATTTCGAGTGCGTTAATGGACGAAAAGTCGGGTAAGGTCCATAGGAAAGTTTTCTACGATCTACCGAGTTATGCTTAAAAACACATGGCCGAACCGTAGGGACAATAAAAAAAAAGTCCCGGAACTATCCTTTAATGACTTTATAACACATTAAATTGTGGCGCAAAATCAAGGATACTCGTCATCCCTTTTCTTTTTACATTCAGTAATCGTATATTGGGCAGCCTCAATATTGGTGTATACAGTCTTTGCAGCCTACATATTAGAAACTAACCAGCAACCTACTATGCAGCAACAAATGTAACTCGCCATCGGTTTCACAAAGGCAGTATTACAAATTATAAATACTCATGAGGATGTGATGGCAGTGTATGGCCACGGTCCTACGATCTCGGAAACCATGGAGATCTGCCGGAGGGTCGTGGTGGGTGCAAATGTATGAGTCAACGAGGGGTTGGGTGTAGGAGGGGGGAGGGTTGGTTGGGTAGACCTCCATCAAGAGGAATCCTTCTATGCTCTGGCACTCACCCTTATTCGGGCCGGCAACCCGACTCGCTTTTCCTCAAAGACCCCCAGAGGCGTCTTCAGCACAGCTACCCCACATTCTTTCATCAAATCCCCTTCATTACGGGCAACAAGAATATTGATGGACATTGCTGAAAGCCATTCATTAATGAATTCCCAACAAAGAAGAAATGAGGTGTTTGCCACACCAGTGCGAAAAAGACTTTAAAAAATGGTGGATTCAATCGCTAAGACAACGTTGACTAATTCCAGCAAGTTCGGCGGGCATTTCGATACCCTTTCCACCAACAGCTTTCAGGAACCAATAAGCCAAATACCAGTGAAAATGAAATTGAACTATGAGGCCCAATCAACAGCAGATTATCCTTGTCCTCAAGACATGGACGCATGGGAGGAAGGGTTATTCCCAACGGATCTGCCTGCTTTTCAGAGATCTAGCTCTACCAGTTCGAGTATGCCTGACCACAGACCTGTGGTAGATGCATCTATGCTTCGAGTGGAGCACCAGAGCCCAAGAAATAAGATGGGTGATGCTTTGAATAAGCCAGTAACCAGGATGGAGATTCAAAATAATGCCATGGCAGCCCTCACTATATCTTTAACTCCATTCTTGAAAATATTACTCTGAGTGACACTGTGAAGGACCAAGCAACCCTTTTGGCAATGATCCATTCCAAGCAGATCTATATGGACTCTTTTACATCTAAAATTCAAGCAAGACTAGATAAAGAGGTGTAGCTAACAGCGCAATGGCAGGCCCAACCGTTTGATCTAGCAAGGGGAGAACACTCTGAAAAAACAACACTGATGACTTCAATCCTCGACTTAATGAAGCTGATGCGGTCCAAACCTCAAGCGGAATGGCAGGGGGACCCCTTTGACTACATTAAATAACCAGCATTTGAGAAACCCCCAACCTGATTTATCAGTGCAACCTAAATCAAACACCAAAAGCTTAAATTGGGAAAATCCTATCCATCCAGCCTTGAGTGCTGATACGGGGGTGGAGAAAGCTGATAAAGAAAGACCTCTGAAAGCCCAAACCAAGTATGGACGAGTAATTCCCCAATACTTGAGATTGAAGAGCATGAGGGAGCTTCTGGGCAAGTAATCAGGGGTCAACTTCAACCCTTGGTTATGACAGGTGGGGATTCTTTGGTAAACCCCTCAGAAGTCTCCAATGAGGACCGCCCTAGCCAAATCTTAAATGTGAAAGTCCAACCGAAGTAGGCCCTACGAAACAACTGTTTTAAATTTTTGAAAAACGATCAGTCAGACATGAAGGGGTTTGCCTGACCCAAAAGAAAAAGAAAAATAGATCTAAAGGCCCAAAGCCAAGGCAAATGGCTCGAGAGCCTTTTTCAGAAATCTAAGAACTCCACCGGCGAAAGGACAAGCAACTAGGACGATAGTGACGACGGACAAGCAGCCGGGGAACAAGACCAAAGAAATTCAACAATTGCTCCAGGAATGGACGCTGGGCATTGAGTCGGAACTGGACTCCGAACTGGAGCAAAGGAACATCTTAATGAATCTATCAATCTATATGTCAGCGGAGGAGTTGGAGGAAAACCTACGTGTACCGTCAAAAGAAATCTCGACAGAGGAAATATCAGATGATGAGCTTGAGATTTCAGCAACAGATAATAGCCTGCTCCCAAATAACCTATCAATTGGTGATATACTTATGGCAACGCGTGGACAGATGCTCATGACTTTGGAACATAAACTATACGCATCCAGCAAAACACAAGCCGATGGGGTAAAGCAGCAATCCCTTCAGCATGAGGCCAATAAATATGAGACATCCTTTTGAGCTGCCAAGCCAATCACCGGCGAAACGTACAGTGATCATTGAGCGTTTTCTAAGATCACTGGATGGCTTGATCTGGAATCGGGCCAATGTGTTAAATCATCTTCACTTCATCCCAAAATTGAAATCCATACATTCTAAGGACATCAAAACGGTGCGATTTGTGGATGAAGTGAGAATGGACTGGGTGAACTTACACCTTTCTTCACCTTGGGTTAAAAATGCACTATTGGACAGCAGTGCAGCTTTTTTACCGTTGGAGTTTGAACTTTCTAGAGAGCTCACTAAGGAGGAATCAAAGAAGGCGAATGAAAGTAACCAGGATATTAAAAGACCAAAAAAGTTCTCAGTGTGTTACGGTCCCCTGTGCGCCGCCGCTGAATCCGCCAGCCACATCCCCTGTAAACCAGCACCTAGCAGCTCTCAGCACTTTGTCACAGCTTGCTACTCACGTCAACAGCACTAAAGGAGAGGTTCATACCATCACACATCCCGTTGGCTCCTTAAATTGCATGCTGCTCAACACCAGATCTCTGGTCAAGCATGCCCATGAAGTCTCCACCTATATTGACGATAACAATCTGGATGTCTGTGTTCTAACCGAAACATGGGGCTCTGCCTCATCAGGACCTTCACTACAGTTTGCCATCCCGGATGGATACTGTATGATTAGACAGGATAGAGAGACGGGGAGGGGAGGTGGGGTAGCCTGTATTTTAAGGAAATCTCTACTAGCCTGGAAAATCAAGGGACTTTCTATGGAAGGAACGGATCTCCTTCATATCAAAATAGGGATGAACTCTAAAACTACAGTGAATCTCGTTCTTATCTATCGGCCCCCATCATGCTTAGGCAATTTTGGTTCTGATCTTGAAAGCTATCTCTTGGCGTTACTGAAACCAAACTCTCGTTTTATAGTGCTTGGTGATTTCAACTATTGGCTGGGCCACCCTGAGGACCAGACTGCATTGGAACTAGCACAATCATTTTCAGACCTAGCCTTTACTCAAATAGTTGAAGCCCCCACTCACAATCTGGGACACACTCTGGATTGGATAGCAGTCATTAATACTCCGCACCATGAAGTTTTGGTATCTCCCTGCCCATGGTCGGATCACAATGCTGTGCACTTCTCGATCAGGGTACCCTTCACCACTAAAATCCAACCTATTCATTCGAAAGCGATCTCATATCGCAATACTAAGTCTCTCACTCTAGATAAAATAGAAGCACTTACCTTTCAAACCCTACATATTCTAGAGACAGATGACATTGACGTGCTCTCTAAGAAAATTATCTCTAATCTTAAACTAGTAATGGACTGTCTCGCACCTATGAAAGCCAAAAAATATCATCTAAAAGGAAACCCTCCAATCCATGGTTCTCCTTTGAACTTCAATTCCTGAAAGCTGCCTCCCTAAAGTTATTTTACATCTGGAAAACTAATCAATCTCCTATCGCACTCTCTAACTACAAAGTAGCCGTCTATAATTACAAAAGAGCTATCACTGAAGCCAAGAAATCTTACTTGGATTCCAGAATTCTACAGGCCACCTCAAATTCTAAGGAATTATTTAAAATTCTGAAAGAACAAGAGACCGTTCCAGAACCTGCAGTATCGATAATCATAAAAAATGACGACTGGTGCTTGGACATTCAGAATGCCATGGCCAATAAACTGAATGGTATCTGTGAATCCATAGCTACCAAAAAAAGTGCACTCGACACACAGGGCATCCCTATAGTCAATAACACCTTTACCAGGGATCCAGACATCCCTATCTTTGACTTTGTACCCATATCAGAAGAGGAGCTAGCCTCTATTATTAACAAACTCAAAGCAACTAATTGCATAGGGGATCCATGTGCCTCTACTATCATTAAAACTTGCTCCCCTACTATGGTACAGGCCATAAGTAAATTTGTTAACGCCTCCCTCCGGAATTGCACGGTTCCAGATGACTTGAAGCAGGCTTGCGTAACTCCATTACTGAAAAAGCCCAATTTAGATCAAAGCGTACCCACCAATTATAGGCCAATAACCAACACCCCTTTCCTACTAAAGATATTGGATAGGGTTGCCTATATTCAATTGGCTCAACATCTTAACTCCCATCCCATCCTTACCACCTTTCAATCAGGGTTTAGACAAAGCTTCGGAACTGAGACCTCGTTCCTGGATCTCAAGTCACAATTGCTCCAAAGAATGGACAATCAGAAGGTCTCTCTCCGTATCTCTTTGGACCAATCGGCAGCGTTCGACCATGTCGACCATGCCATATTGGGCGAAAGGCTTAGGTCAGTAGTCAACTGCTCGCGGGCCGCCACTCATTGGCTACTCTCCTTCCTATCTAACAGATCTAGTAGAGTATGTGCCCATAATGCTAAAGCCCCGGCAATTCAGATACATTTTGGTGTACCTCAAGGAGCCAGTTTGTCACCTTGTATATAAAACATCTTCATGACTCCCTTCTTTGCCTACCTTGCCCAGGAGGGCATCTATTCTCTAACTACGCAGACGACACCCAATGTGTCATCCCTCTCACCGGGCAGCATGACCAGGACGAAAGAGAACTTAACCGCATCTTCACAATTATTGAACTTTGGATGATGTGGAATAATCTCGCTCTTAACCGTGGAAAGACGGAACTCATGGTTGTGGCCTCTGATAGCATCCTGGCTAAATTAGACCCAGCCTATAAACACTTTCAGCTTGGAGATGCTTTAATCCCCACTCTTCCCAAAGTAAAGATTCTGGGGGTGGTACTGGACCAATCACTCACCATGAATTCTTATGTCACCAGCACAGTGTCTTCCGCTACCTATTATATCAAATTGCTATCCCACCTGCGACCACTTATCTCTCAACCTAATGCACAGTCCATCGCTCCTGCTATTATAGGTTCAAAATTGGATTACTGCTGCAGTCCATTAGCAGGTGCCAGCAAAAAGACCATCAGCCGCCTTCAGGTGGTTCAAAACGGAGCCGTCAGAGCCATTTCTGGTCTTGCCCATAGAGCACATGAATCGGAGGCACGCCGCGCCTTGCACTGGTTGCCTGTGGAGACGCGTATTACCTTCAGACTCATGGTCATCACCTTTAAATGTCTTAAGCGCACCATGCCCACCTACCTACAAAGGTACATAGGAATAAAACACAATCTCAGAAATCTGCGCTCCAATAATCAGAACATGCTTCACCAACCTAAAGTCAAAACCAAAAAAGCACAATGTGGTGCTTTCACCTTTGCGGCACCGGCTATTTGGAACACCCTACCAGGTCAGCTGAGCAACTTTAAAAATGACTTAAAAATCTTCCTCTTCAAGTAGTAGTATACAATCCTCAGCCTATCTTTCTCGTTTCCCGGTTCTCAAGGTCTCCTCTTTTCTGTTTTTGTTCTGTCTGCGCCCTCACACCTACGGGTTTATGGTTGCGCAATATAAATGCAATAAAGTAAAGTAACGTAAAAGGGATACATCAAAGCGACCAATACAGTTTGCGTTTGAGCAGCGAAACGCTGACAAAACGACATGCAATAGATGAAGTAAGATTTCAGCATCTATCTGTGAAATTTGATACAATGGTGTCTTCCCAGGTCAGAAAGCAAGAAAACGCAAGAGGGTGTTGCTTCCAGGTTACGATCGAAAGGCGTAAATCCTCAAGCCGCCTCATGATCATCACCTTCCACTTTAGTCTAGCAATCACGGGAGAGGTGGTCCTCTGTCCTGAGACTTTGCTCTTGGAATACACAAGGCTTCACTTATTTGTTTGAGGAAGCAAATACTGAACTACAAGTTTACAATCTAATGTTTTAAAAAACAAGGATGCAAAGAGTCTGTTATGTGATGGCCAGATACCCTACTTGAATCCTGCTCTTTTGGGCAGGGCAGGGCGTCCTCAGGCCTGCTGACTCTGGTCAGGTCTGCCCGCAACCTTTAGTACATAAGGTTAGGAATCCTAACCCGTTCATCCAGATTACGAGCATCTCAAACACGCGTTGGACCAAAATGACGGAGAATCTATTGTCATTGTGTAACCTATTCTGGAACCCAGCAGGCATAAACAATGATGTTTTTATTGACTCTTTACTCTCAGCCATGCCACAGATGACCTACAAGAACGCTATAAAAAAACTGGACGTTTTATTATGTGGGGATCTGAACATTCACCTTTTTGACAATCGTGGAGATGTGATGCCTACCCAAAACCTCACCAAGAAAGCACAACTTTGGATGAAAGAACTATGAGAGAGGTAAATCTTTCTCCTCAATGGTCAACTATGTGAGGATGTTCCACTGATCCCCCACCTAAAAGAAAGGGAACTTGGTTGCCTATCTGGATTACATCTTCGCCTCTTTGGAAATTAGCCCTAAATTGAAAGCCTTGAAGGTTATTCAGATGGAAGAGTGATCACTGTCTGTTGGTATTGACCTGGAAAGGAATGCAGGAAGGTTGCTCCTTGATTAATTGTCTAAAATTAAACTTAACAAGTGGGAAAAACAGGGTGCGGATTTATCCTTCAGAAGTCTGTGATGACGGCAAATTATATAACAAATTCCCAAATTGTTCCTCAGAGGCAGGAATCCGATAGGGTGTTGGAACCATACATGGCTGCAGATACAAAAAGACCCAAAGCCATTTCCCAAAACGACCATGCTTACAACGTTGAGTTGGTCGAAAAGAGGAAGATCTATCGAGCTGATTTAAGAAAACTAAGGTCTAGTCGAAGGGCAGATCAGATCCTCATCATCAAACAAAGGAAACAAAAATATAAGAACTGGCTTCGTATGTCAAAAGCCCAATATAACCAGTGGGATGCCGAAACAATGCTGAATACCTTGGCCACCAATAATACACGAGAATTGTGGTCTCTATTGAATGGCCAATATAGAATATCTAACCTTCTGACATCTGCAGTTCCAAAGGCAGCATGGACTGCACATCTTGCCAATTTATATACAAAGACCCACTGGGACCGGGCATTTAGAGACTTCTAAACAAGAAAACTGGAACATAGATTGGGACAGAGAACAAATCCTGGGTCCAATCGAAAAACTAAACACCTCAAGGGCCCCCGGGCTGAATGGTTTAACAAACAGTATATATTGTAATCCAACCCAGAGGCATGCGCTGATTTTTGTTCATTGCTTTTCACCACAATAATGGAAAATAAACATGTTTCACAGTCATGGAAAAATGCGGTACTAATTCCAATCTTTAAACAGGGTGACAGATCTAGTCCAGCCAGCTATCCCCCAACTGCTTTACTGGATCCATTTGGAAAGTTATTTGCCTCCGTCCTTCTTCGTCGTATGACCATTTGATCCAAACAGTCCAACAACAGAGACCCTAGACAGACTGGCTTTGTTAAAGGAGTGGGGACAAATGCTAATCTTTTTGTGCTCACCTTATTAAAACTGGAGGCGATCAGACCCAAAACAAAAACATATGTGGCCTTCATTGACCTTAAACAGGCCTTTGACAGCGTGGATCGCAACAAACTACGGCAGAAATTATCAACATGGAACTGCCCCCCCCCGGATCTAGTGGTGGCAATTCAAGCACTTTATTCAACCAACTCTGTGCAGGTGAGGCTTTCGAGAACTGGTGTCATCTTGAAGAAAATCGATACCTGGAATGGTTTAAAACAGGGGTGCCCATTGGCACCCATTTTGTTTAATCTTTACATCACAGACTTGGCTGATAGCCAAAAAGAAGTGAGAGCATATCCCCCCGATCTTGAACGCAATTCCAGTGCCCTGGATTGTATACACCGATTACCTGGTCTTACTAGACTCTGATGGGGTTGCAAAGAAGACTGAATGCATTGGAGTCCTATTTTAATGAAAACACCCTAACTATAAACTATAAACGTGACAAAAACACAAATCATGGCCTTTTGCAACCAACAAGGACCTACTAAGTGGAAATTTTCCCTACATATAGGCTCAACTAAATTAGATCAGGTCTACACCATCAAGTACCTAGGAGCCTGGATAAACTCAAGTATCAATGAACATGAGTGGGAGGAGGCCTTAAGAACGAAGGCCTGCTCTTTCGCACGACAAGCTCTTGTGCTCCACACAAAATACAGAAACTTCAATGGTTCCAGTTCTAACTTTCTATCGTCAAAAAGTAATCCTGATCTTGACATATAGAGCGGAGACAGCACTCATTCTAACATGGTGGATCTGTGATCTCCTAGAAGGCCATTTTTGGAGGAAAGTTCTCTTGTTACTGCAATGTTTTCCTGTAGCCAGAATAAGATTTTAGCTTGCTACTCAGTCCATGAACTTGATGGTTGTGTGGCAATCTACAGACCTATAACGAAAAACTCTCCTAGATGAAGATCTACCACCGGTGGACATCTTGAGATCAACTCATAAAAGTCCGCAAAATATCCTCTTGAATGGTTGGAAATCCAAATGTAAGGAGTGGATGGTATCCTTTGGAAGCTCACTAAAAACTCTATAGTTAAATCCTGAGAAGATATGGAAAATAATCCAGTGGCGGGATTGGATTGAAACACCAGCGATGAAAGCCAGCTATAAATTATCCCATCAACTGCCCTGTAGAAAGTCGGCCTTTGAACCAACTGCCATTGTATCTAAAGAAATTCCAGTTTGCGAAGTTCAGAGATCTCGTTCTGTATTTGAGGTTAAACCTCCTTCCTACTAGGGAAGTTTTGTTACATCAAAAACAATTGAAGGGTCAGAAAGCTTCCTGTCGCTTTTGTAATGACTCCACTTATGATGAAATGTTGAGAGATTTGCTGATTGAGTGTATGGCCCTGACCGACATGAGAAGCAAATATCAGGACCGACCTTCCATTGAACTCACTTTCACTTACCTTGGAAGAACCTCTGCTATTGGGAGAACAAAAATTGTAAATATTTACAGTTTTACAATTCTGGAAGGAACTATCCTGTTCGACAAACTTTTAATCTACTAAAAAAAAAAAGAAACATCTTTCTTTTTTCCCTTATTTTCTGGTAAAGGATGAAAGTGAAAGGTTTGCAATAAACCAATGCACTAGTAAAAAAATAAATTAAAAAAAAGCAAGAGACAGACAATAGATTCAGCGTTCAAAATTAAACACTTTATTAACCTAAATGTCAGGATGGAAAAAGGTCTAACTTGCCCTATGCTAAAGTGGGATTTCCCCTACTTAAATGAAACCAAGGAAAGTCTCAGTCAAAGAGTTCAACCTAAGAATCTGTGTCAAAAACCTCTACTTGCCCTCAACTAAATCTGCACAATGTGTAGGGATATCAGCAACCAAATGAAAGCGTGTTCAACAAAGTTCTGAGCTTCCTTCAGTTCCCACCTTTCTTTCAGCTCCCTTCCCCAAGTATCCAACAGTTCCACAAAAAGTCTTAAAATGACCTTCCTTGGATGCAAGGTGATATAGTTTTAACCAATACTCGGGGTTCTTTTACCAAAGTTCCATGTAACACAGTTCAAACACAAAAGAACCTTGAGGCTCCGTCATCAAATCAACAAATGTCTCAAGACTTAAGGGTTCCCTTTCCCTAGACTTAGTTTCATTTCCACAAAAGTTATTCTTGTCCTTCTGAAGTTCAGTTAATGCTACTTTCAAATTCCTTTTTCTGTGGTTTGCAGCTTTCACGCAATTTGCTATCTAATACTCCTTTCGTGGGTTTAATTGTAATGTTCCATTTTAAATCAAGCACCAATATACTTTTGTTTTGCTTATTCTTTGAAGTCAGATTCACTTCAGAACTCAGCATGCAGGGGCTTTACTTGAATTTAAAGTTTAGTTTTGTTACCTTCTGGATTCAACATGCAATAGTTCTGTCTATTTGCAAAGTTTTTATTCAATTCGGTGTTCAATAGATATGGGTTTTGCTTGCGGTTCACTTTTAATTCAACTATTCGTTCGATTCACTCTAAATGACTTGCCCAGCAATCAATCAGAGACCTTCTAAAACGTGTTTCTTAAACTCACGACTACTTCGATAATAGGTGTTCCTGGCAGTTTCACAATCAACCTTTGTTTACATCAGACACTTTCGAAAACGTGCTGTTCTGAGAAACGCGACCACTCCGATACAAAGTATTCCTTAATAAAAGAACTGTTCAAACACTTGCGCACCGGGCTTCTCATTTGTCAGAACCTCACTGGTCGCTTTAACATTCCTCCAGCAGCGCGGATCACACAGCCTTCTGCTTTTGATCTCCGGGTCCCAGCTCCTGCCCCACACACACTCCTCTGTTGACCTCTCAACACAGGTGACCAAGCACCTCGAACATACAGGAAAGGGATAGCCTTTCACTGCGACTCCCTTCTCCATGTTCAATCCACTCCATGGAGCCCCATCTCCCACACCACGCTTCCACAGCCCGCCTCTCTCTGCAGTCCCCAGCATCTCAGAGGGCTGCACAAGGCAGACCGACCCGTAGCAGCTTTCCCCAGTTGTTCGTCTCTCCTCAGACACAAATTCCTGCTGTGCCCATCCGTGTTGCTCTCTCCTTCTCCTTTTATACACCTGCAACCCTAACAGGTTGCTGGTGTGCTTTTCCAAATTGACTTGCCTGACCAAGATTAAGGGGACATGCCTGACCTTCCAAAAACTTACCAGGCATCTTCTTCGTCCCAGTACCAAAATGGTAAAATGGTATAGTGTTCACTGCTCTTAGCTGCCTCTTCCGCCTCTCAGTAGTGTCAAGTGTCACATGAGCGGGAGTAAGGGGAGCCAACTTACAATAACCCATAAAGGTCGGGGAGATGTTAGGTTGATCGTCAATAGGAAAAGGAGAATACCATGTCTCCCCTGGTTTCACCCTGCTCCCAATCCCCAGGACTCTCCACCCACATCCTCCCCCTCACATCTCCACCCCTAGGGCCGGTATCCAGGAGCAATGGCCTTTCTCTGGCCACCTGAGAAGAGAATCCAGGGGTTTCAAGAGTGAGGATTCCCTCAGTTTTCTCACACATTTGACAAAAGTTATAGTTTTCCACTTATGTGGAAGTTGGATTTGGACCTCAGTATGTACTCGCTCCTCAGGGATAGCTGCTGCTTACTGGGTGATGCCGGATGCCCAGGCTTTGCTTTCAGTTCCAGATAAATCCTTATTTTCGATCGCTGACTTTTGTTTTTTTCTTGAAAAAGTAAATAACGATTTATTCTGTAAAAAACAGGACAGGTGATTGTCCCATCAAATATGCCTCATTGTTATGGATGCAAACCATAACTTAAATTCTTCTACGGCAGAAATACAAATACTTGTATATGAAAACAAAACATATATATATCAACAGAAAAAAAGAGGAAAGGAGGGACCGCACTCTCCGCGAGCTAGGCAGCAACATAAACTATAAAAAGGATGCGCAGCTCACAAAGGGGAAAGGTAGATGATTTTAATAAGTTGACAAAAATAACAAAAAAGACACGGCCGGAGTGGCAGCAGCAACAACAAAGGCAGGACGCCCGTGGGCACGATCTGCAAACAGCGTGTTTCACGCTCAACTGAGTGATTGGTCATGTAAAGGAAAGAAGGACCAGAGCACAATATCAACAGAAAAATGTAGTCCTTTGGCTGTGTCAGTGGAACTGAAATGGTGCGTATGGAGTGTGGAATATGTGGCAGCCATATTGGAATGAATAGGCCACTGGTGCCAGCAATGGGAACAAAATGAATCCCATGGAAAAAGAAGAGATAAATATAGTGTGTAGTGCACTAAGTGAAAACAATTGCAAGTAAGCAATTGAGGGGCAAGGGAGTATGGTCTGGAACACATAGTCCACAGCATACGCATCTACAGTTCCACTTAAAAACCCATTTCAATATATATGTCTGAATAGACTAGTCATCATGTACATGAAATTCATTCAATAGAGCTGCCACACAACATTAAGTAGAAAGAAATGCATAAGTGGCTGTAGATTAAAAGTGTAAGACCGCCATTGCACAACGTGATATTCAGGTAAAAATAATGAAGCAGCTAGTACATATAAATAGTAACTGTGCATCCAAGCAGCATGTAGTTCTACCACATATAATGGATAAAATAAAGTGCAAGTGCAGGCAAAAATAGCAGCAGATACATGTGCAAATATACAAAACCAGAATAGCAGCATCTACATGTGCAAAAATGCAAAATACATCTCTTAGCCATTGGAGGACAAAGTGCGAATGTAAACAAGAATAGCAGCATCTATATGTGCAAATATGAAAGGCAAGAATGGCAGCATATGCATGTGCAATAAAGCAAAATACAGGTCTGTCCGGAGAGCACATCCAGAAAATGGCAGCCAAAGATGAATAAATCGGCAATTATAATACGTTTACCAAAAAATACAGATGTAATGGCTAAATAGCCAATAGATTCCCAAGACATGTAGCTAAATGCTCAGCAACTCATCACAATGTACAAAAATCAGAATACATAGATAAATAAAAATGAATGAAAGCAAGGAAAAAGGAAGCCTAAAGATGACGACAGAACAGAACTGGATAGCAACAGCAAAGACGACAGAAGTTAGCAGATCAAAGGATACAAAGATATAATCAAAATAAGAATCGTGACTACTGCAACCCAAAAATTAGACCAAATAAGTCTAAAGGTAAATACAGGGACCATTAATAAAAAAAATGGAATTGTAATACAGTCAAGCCAAAGATAAAATAAACAAAAAAGGAGATAAGCCAAATGGAGGCACCTACGCAACAAAGAAAATCAAAAAGCAACAGAAAGCGAAGAAAAGAATATGTATGTAAATGTATACAAATCCAGCTTAGTTGCCCAAGAACGTGTATAGCTCCTCATCAAGGTTATGACCATTGGGAAACTTAGTATCGAAGTCCAGAATAAATCTCGTTTCCAATTGTCTCAACTTTAAAGACACGGTCTCCTCCCTAGGATGAATTGGAATGTGTGCCACCGCAAAGAACGTAAGCAAATTCAAATCGTTAGCATGTTTCTGTCTGAAGTGCTTGGCCATGGGGTACGCGGGGTCAGAATTTTTGATCGCCCTTAGATGCTGCAAGATCCTCAGTTTGAGCTTGCATATGGTACTCCCGACATACTACTTCAGGCAGGGACACGAGAACACGTAAACAACAAATGCGGTGTCACAATTAATCGAATACTTGATGGTCTGGTTACATTTAGTAACGGGATGTATAAAAGATTTGCACAGTGGCATGAGCACATGCTTTACATTTAGAACATTTGGTAAAACCAATGGGAGAGACCGCTAGCAGTTGGTCTGAGAGGCACTTTTGTCGATGGGTGATAAGAAGCTGGAAACTAGCTTGTCTCTCAACGAGGGTACTCTTTTGTAAGTAATAGTAGGACGTTTAGAAAGCAAAGGGCATAAATCTTTGTCCAAAGTCAAAACACGCCAATGTCATTCAATGATCATGTGAACATGGTTGGAGGCATTATCAAAAGACACAATAAGTCTGGGTTCATCATCAATGATGATCTTATCGGACTTGATGCCATACAACAGTTTATCCCTACACAATCCACGGGCCTTCATATAGGCCATTTCTATAGTTCTTCTTTCATAACCTTGCTTCAGAAAGTCAAAGGCTGCCTGGGCGCAATGATAATCAAAAGATGCCAAGTCAGTACAATTCCTACGGGAACGAATAAATTCGCCATAGGGAATACTTCTTTTGCATGACACAGGATGGCAGCTGGTGGCATGCAAGGGTAAACCAGTATTGGAGGGTTTTTTATGCAATGCTGTGGGAAAGTCAGATCTTTCAAGAGTCACAACCACATCGAGATAAATAATTTCAGTGGTGCTGTGGCATTCTGTAAAACGTAAATTAGCCATGTTGGTATTAATGCTTTTCACAAACAATTGCCAGTCCATTTCTGTACCTCTCCAAATTATAAAAACATCGATGTATCGCCACCAGGCGACGATTTGGGTAGGAAAACTGGATGTAAGCAAGTCACATAAGAAAGTAGCCTCCCACCATCCCATCGTCAAATTGGCGTACGACGGGGCAAAGGTACTGCCCATGGCAGTACCCCTTACTTGTCGATAAAAGGCACCCTAAAATGAGAAAACATTGTTCATCGGGCAGAAAAACAACATCTCCAAGATCGAGCTATGGCCATAGTGATTGAGTGAACGAGTATCTAAAAAGTATTTACAGGCTCCCATTCCCACCTGGTGATCAATAGAGGTGTAAAGGGAAACAACATCAAGAGTAGCCAAAAGAAGCCCATCCTCCCATGGTGTATTGGTGATGTGTTGCAGAAAGTCCTTAGTGTCCCGCAAATAAGAGGGCAAAACCAAAACAAAGGGAAACAGGGCCTCATCAATGAACTGTGCCAAGTGCTCAAGGAGAGAACCACATAACGTAACAATGGGTCTCCCAGGAGGATGGGTAAGCGATTTATGTGTCTTGGGTAATAAATAAATGGTGGGTACAGTATGGCAGGATGGAACAAGAAATTTGACTAAATCATCCTCGATGAGTCCAATGTCGGCCCACTTGGTACAAAGACTGGTTAGTTCAGATTGTATATCTCCAAAAGGGTTTTTGGATAGTTTGGCATAACACAGTCGGTCCTTAATTGACGATTGGCCTTGGTGACATAATGGACTCTATCTTTAATCACGATATTAGACCCCTTATCTGCCTGCTTCATTACAATATTCGATAGATTTTGTAATTCACGAACGGCCAGAAGTTGTGAGGCATTGAGGTTCTATTTGGTTCTGGTAGTTCTTTTCCGTAGTTTTCTGAGGTCGCTGACACATAGATCGTAGAACGCCTCAATACATCCAACCACTGGAAACTGCAGATTGAATTTTGATTGATCTTTAAGCCTAGTATGTACATCCCAGTTGGGATTAATGTCGAAATCAGTAAAGTCGACATTCAAGGAGTCAACCTGGGTATCTTCAAGACAGGCTAGATCCATGAGTGATGAAATGTCTGAAATGAGAAGGTCAGTGCGACCAGTACAAGGTATGGAAGGCTTGGTTACGATGGTATTTATACAGAAACATTTCTTGAGTTTGATTTTACGAAGAAATTTGTCTAAATCTAAGCGTGCTTGAACATAGTCGAAAGTCTTAGTGGGATGAAAATTGAGGCCCAGGGAAAGGACCGAGATCTGGGGCTTGGTAAGAATGTGGGAGGACAGATTAATGATTTTACAGAGCTTCATAGTATCGAAGGTTATTTTTTGGCTCCAGAGCGCATTGATCTGCTCTCTTGATTCGCCCCTGAGCAGTTTACCACGCCGGCCCTGGCGAGTTGTTTTCCTGTTCGCGATTTCTGTCCTCTTCCATTTCCTCTTCCCTTGCCTTGACCTCTGCCACGTTTTTGATTCTTCCCATCTTGGCATAATAACCGCATTTCGTCTAAAAAATTCAGCTTGGCTACAGGCTCCTCATTCTCAGAAGCTGAAATATCTGGTTCAGACGAAATGGTAAAAACAAAGAGGTGATGGCTGGAAGGTTTAGAATTAATCTTAACCACTGGCAACGCTCTGGGCAACCCTCCAGACCACCGTTCTTCACCTGCCAAGCCATTACAGAAGGGAAAGACCATATGCAAATCAGGCTTGGCCCCACCCCAAAAGGGGCAGTCCAGCCCGAACTGCTAGGCCACATCCCCTCTGCACGAGACCACAAGCATCCCCAAACATGTTTCGCCCTTGTTGGGGCTCATCAGTGAGGAGTAGCTTGGGTCTCTAGGCCCAGCAGGCACGGGACCCACGTCTGGGCATACCCGTCCCACTCGGGGTGACATAGCAAAAACAAAGAGGTGATGGCTGGAAGGTTTAGAATTAATCTTGACCACTGGCAACGCTCTGGGCAACCCTCCAGACCACCGTTCTTCACCTGCCAAGCCATTACAGAAGGGAAAGACCATATGCAAATCAGGCTTGGCCCCACCCCAAAAGGGGCAGTCCAGCCCGAACTGCTAGGCCACATCCCCTCTGCACGAGACCACAAGCATCCCCAAACATGTTTCGCCCTTGTTGGGGCTCATCAGTGAGGAGTAGCTTGGGTCTCTAGGCCCAGCAGGCACGGGACCCACGTCTGGGCATACCCGTCCCACTCGGGGTGACATAGCAAAAACAAAGAGGTGATGGCTGGAAGGTTTAGAATTAATCTTAACCACTGGCAACGCTCTGGGCAACCCTTGCCAAGCCTGATTTGCATATGGTTTTTCCCTTCTGTAATGGCTTGGCAGGTGAAGAACGGTGGTCTGGAGGGTTGCCCAGAGCATTGCCAGTGGTTAAGATTAATTCTAAACCTTCCAGCCATCACCTCTTTGTTTTTGCTATGTCACCCCGAGTGGGACGGGTATGCCCAGACGTGGGTCCCGTGCCTGCTGGGCCTAGAGACCCAAGCTACTCCTCACTGATGAGCCCCAACAAGGGCGAAACATGTTTGGGGATGCTTGTGGTCTCGTGCAGAAGGGATGTGGCCTAGCAGTTCGGGCTGGACTGCCCCTTTTGGGGTGGGGCCAAGCCTGATTTGCATATGGTTTTTCCCTTCTGTAATGGCTTGGCAGGTGAAGAACGGTGGTCTGGAGGGTTGCCCAGAGCATTGCCAGTGGTTAAGATTAATTCTAAACCTTCCAGCCATCACCTCTTTGTTTTTGCTCAGACGAAATGGTGCCAAGATCACCAGGTGCAGTGGATACAGGCTGAATAGTGGGATTTTTCCATAAAGAATCAAATCGTCTTGCGAAGGTAAAAATCCTTCCTGTCTCGTAATCCAGTTTGTCCCTAATAAACTTTCGATGTTTTCGCTGTTTGATTTCTTCTTCATATGCAAGCAACGCCTCATTGATTTTGATGCGTAATTGTACATAATATTACACGGCCACAGTAGTGGCCGTGTAGTTATGGTTAAGTTGCTGTTTCCATAGGAAGAGCACTTTTTGGGCGGCTTATAACTTCGCTCTCCCCGGACGAATTCTCACCAGACTTCGCAAAAAAAGTATATGGCCCACTCTGAATTTTGCAAAGTTTGGTGAGGTTTGGTCCGGGGGGGGGGAGGGCAAAGTTGTAGGGGGGGGTC
Source organism: Ambystoma mexicanum (assembly GCF_040938575.1). NCBI lineage: Eukaryota > Metazoa > Chordata > Amphibia > Caudata > Ambystomatidae > Ambystoma > Ambystoma mexicanum. Next base: position 1,192,097,436 of record NC_090933.1, read on the forward strand.
CCTGTCATGATGCCTACCCCCGAGGATCCAGACCAGGTCCAGCAACCCCGGAAGCAGGCATCAAGTTATTTTGGGCAAGCCAGGCTCATAGAGTAGAATTTATCTGATGCAGACCATGCTGCAAGCTTACCTGATGCAGACCATGCTGCAAGAGCTCCAAGCCAAATGAGGCTTGGAAGGGACTATTTTACCTAAAGACTATTTTTTTACTCGGGCGGGGCTGGGGAGGAATACTTACCTGGGACTACTTTGGAGGTTATTTAAACCACGCCCAAAGAGCAGCACATGCTTCGTGTTATTCTGCATCCAGCAGCGTAATGCTCACTGTGCCTGCAAGTCTGCATCCAGCCTTCTGCCACGCCCGCCTCGAGTTTGGAGCTCCTAGAAAAAAGGGAGAAAGAAGGAGAAAAGGTTAGAACAAGAGCAATACCTTTGATCCTTACCTGAATTCCCGATCCATAGCGCCTTCCAGCTGGAAGAAAGAAGTTATTGTATGCGCGTCACCTCGCCTGCTGCAGCGCCGCGCTGAACTCACCTGCCTTCGCATCATCTTCACATTCCACTGCATCCTCCTACATGTTCCCGCGCATTCCGGCACCTAAGGAGTAGACAAGAACAGCAAGGTGAGCCAAGGGAATACACAAAGGAATATTAGTAACCCCCCCCATAGACTTACCTTATTTTACCACCGGGGGTACTATTCCTCTTGACGGGTCGGCGCAGCTTCCACTGCATCTTCGCCGAACCCCGGCCCCGAAGGGGAAACAAAAGGACAGCAAGGTGAAACAAAGGGACTATCAAGGGGAACCCTCCTCACCACATTAGACTTACCCGATTTTACAGCCGGAGGTATTATTCCCCGAGACTTCATACTTTCTCTCAGTGCCTGAATAAGGGCGAAAGCAACAGGTTACATATTGACATTATTTATCAAACTGTGTTGGAAATACAAAGCCTTACCAGAATATTACCGGTTGCCACAAGGAACTCTTCACTAGGGTCAAGCTACAATCTGCAAGGAATCGGACAAGGGTGAAAGTCAGGCATTTGAACTCTTACGAACTACATACTTTTCAATCAATATTGTTCTGGAACTCACCAATTCCTTCGAGCCAGTGAAGCAACTGATTATCAATGCACCCCTGCGCTCAATGCAGGATGGAGAGCTCATCTTTTCAAACCAGCAGGTGAGACTATAAGAGGGGACATCAAAGGTGGTCCGTGGGGAGAACAGCAGGGGTTGGGGGGATTTACACTCAACTCCACGGGTGGTTAATTCCCTTTCTTCATTTGCAGAAGAATATTCCTACAGGCCAAGGAAACGAAGCTAGGTGGGCCAGTCCAGTCCGTCATCTCGGCCCTACGGGTCACATTGGTGGAGACCGCAGCTGTCCAGTTCAGATTGACGCCTCTGTGGGAGCCAGGTGAGCATAACAGAACACGAAGCCTACCCACAAATTCCCACCCGGGGGTTATGGATACCTCAGAGACTGACCAATTGGCCCAATTACTAGGGGAATTGAGGGCTGATGTGCATTCCGCCTGTCAAGAAACCAATGCTCTTAGGAGAGAACTGATTTTGTCAAATGAGCGAACTGATGACCTTGCTAGGCAACTATTGCAAAGCCAGGCTGGACAAGCACCCCTACCTGGTTCCGGGGGAAATCCAGCTCCTGTGTTATCGGGTAACCCTGTGCAAATAAACCTACCAGGAAATATTCCATTAGCTCCACCCGAACGCTTTGCCGGAGATCCCAAAAGGTTCGCCGTGTTTATGAACCAATGCTGCTTGCACTTTTTATGCAGACCTTGAGCCTTCCCAAATGATCAAGCCAAGGTAGGCTTTGTATTGTCATATCTCAGCGGCAGTGCAGCTGATTGGTCAATTCCACTAGTTACTCAGGATGACCCAATTCTTCGGGATTTTCAGGGCTTTCAAACGAGCATGGAAAGACTATTTTCCCAGCACTCCCAAGGACAGGCCCTGGATAACAAACTTTTGTCCCTACGACAGGGTAACCAGGACCTTCTATCCTACATCGCGACCTTTAATAGGTTGATAGTGGAAACTGGATGGCCGGAGGTAAAACGAATCACGTTATTTCATCAAGGGCTTCGAGGAAAACTCAAGGATGTCTTGGCTCAAGTCGTAAACCCACCTCAAAACTGCGCTGAATATATTGACTTAGTGGTCCAGTTAGATCACAGACTTCAGAACAGAAAGGCTGATCGAGCCAAGTTTGAGAATCGGGTGTTGGTCAAAACCCACGCTAACCCCAAAGGAGCAGATGCTTCAGAACCCATGCAAATCAGAGGGGTTAAAGGACCCTTAACCCAGAAGGAACGAGAAAGGAGACGTCAAATGCAATTGTGTCTATATTGTGGAACTTCTGGGCATTTTCTACGGGATTGCCTGTAAAACCACCCAAGAAGGTGGTAGGAGCTGCTGATAAAAGCTATATGGAGTCAGACTCGGGAAACGACCACGCCCGACAAGCGTAGAGGTCCGCTTGCCGAGCTTGAAGAAGGATACTCAGACCTCGCATTTCTTCATACCAATGGTCCTCGTAGATCCAGGGCAGCCATCGCGTATGCACGCAGTAAGGGCATACACATTGATAGCGGGGCCACAGGAAACTATGTGGACTATGAATTGGCTTCCAGGATAAATCTACCTCTCTGCCGAAAAACCACCTCAGATGTCATCACCACAGTCGATGGAACTGAAATTGCCTCTGGCCCTGTAACTCATTCCACCGCAGAGATGACACTTTGGGGTCAGGATAAACCCAAGGAATTCAACTTCTGTGGCATGAAAAACGCATTTTTCTAGTTTTGCATATAGTTTGTGCTGGCGCAATTTCTCAAGGACTGCTCGGACGTCCTTCACATGGTCAGATTCTGAAGAGGAGTATACTAGAATATCATCGCTATATACGACAACACAAACATCAATGAGTTCACGAAGGACATCTTTCATGAAGTATTGGAAGGCTGCTGGTGCATTGCACAACCCGAAAGGCATCACCTGGTATTCGAATAACCCATACTTAGTGCGAAAAGCAGTCTTCCATTCGTCGCCCTCTTTTACACGTACCAGAATGGACTCACGAAAGGTGGACGCAATCCTTAAATGGTCATCACCAAGTTCAGTTAAAGGAGTACAAAGCATGCTCGGCTTTGCCAATTTCTACCGCAGATTCATCCCAGATTTTTCACATGTCGTACATCCCATCACAGCACTCTTGCGAAAAAATAAACGCTTTATGTGGACTGAAGAAGCTGAAAATGCCTTCCAAGAGCTGAAAGAGAAATTCACGTCTGCACCTGTATTAAAGCACCCGCGCCCTGACCTTTCATACATAGTGGAAACTGATGCATCCAGTCTAGCCATGGGAGCTGTCCTGTCTCAAAAGGACCCTGAAACTGGCCAGCTTCACCCAGTAGCATTTTTGTTCAGAAGGTTCTCAGCACCCGAGTTAAACTATGCGGTTACCGACAAGGAGCTATTAGCCATTAAATCCGCCTTCAAGGCTTGGCGGCACTATCTTCTCGGTGCCAGGCATACCATTACTATGATCACCGAAACTTACAGTATTTAAAAACAGCCAAGGCCCAATCGTCACGTCAACTCCGATGGGCATTGTTCTTTGCCGAGTTCGATTTTGTGATAACCTATCGACCAGGTTGTAAGAATGGTAAAGCAGACGCCTTATCCCGAATAGGGATGGGAGAGGCAGAAGTGAACCCAGAACCAGTACCTATAATTTCAGAACAAAGGATTCTTGGCATGACTACTCTACAGACACTAGAGAACATTCAGGTAAAGATCCAGCAACTCTTTGATCCTACAGCCCTGCAGGACTGGGTAAAGAAAGGCCCGGACTACTCTGTCACCAATGATCTGCCTTATTACCAAGGGCGGCTATTTCTGCCACACAAGGAACTACAAGAGCTAGTCATTTCCTGTTATCATGATACCCTAATGGAGGGGCACCCAGGTATTGCAAAAACTGAAGCTAAAATTAAAAGACAATTCTGGTGGCCCACCTGGCGAAAGGATATTAAATCATTTGTGATGTCTTGTGGCATTTGCGCCCAAAACAAAAGTCAAAAGAAAAAACCAGCTGGACTCTTACAACTTTTAGACATTCCGCCTAAACCATGGCACACCTTATCATTAGACTTTATTACTGATCTACTTCCTTGTAATGGATTTAACCCCATTCTAGTTATTGTGGATCTTTTTTCCAAGATGGCCCACTTTATTCCTTTAAAAGGATTACCTTCAGCCTCAATCCTGGCCAAAGAAATCCTCGAAAACATTGTTCGCATACATGGATTTCCGTCCGTGTTGGTCTCTGACCGGGACAGTCAATTTATTTCCCATTTTTGGAAGAAATGTTGTCAACTGGCGCAAATCGACTTGAGATTATCGACCAGTCACCTCCCCCAGACCGATGGTCAAACGGAGAGGACCAACCAGACTCTTGAACAATACCTGCGTTTTATGTTACATCAAACAAAGTAATTGGAAGGACATTCTTTGGATCGCAGAATATGCATACAATAATTCAGTATATTCTGGAACTGGACAAAGCCCCTTTTATACCCTATATGGGCACCATCCTCGAACCTCAGACCTTGACTCACCCCAACACTTAGAAATGCCCGCAGTGGACCATCTACAAGCTACGATTACACAAGCCTTTAAGGAGGCAACTGCACATTTAAAACAAGCGAAGGAGAAATATAAGAAAGATGCTGATCGGCATAGAAGTGATACTCCACAGTACCAGATAGGGGATCAAGTGTGGTTGGCCACAAAACACAGACCTCTCAAGGGAACGCGGGCCTTTAACCCTAGATATTTGGGACCTTACTCTATTAAGGCCATTATCAACCCGGTGGCCGTCAAGTTGGACTTACCTGCTAACATGCAAATTCACCCCGTCTTTCATGTGTCACTTTTGAAGCCAGTGCAACCAGGGGCAAGACTAACCAAGCCACCAGACCCCATCCTTATAGACAGGGAACCCGAATTTGAGGTTAAAGACATCCTGGACTCCAAGACGGTGAACTCAAAACTTTTTTATTTAATCTACTGGAATGGTTACGGACCACAGGAAAGGTCTTGGGTACCTAGTGACCACGTGCATGCACCTCGATTGGTGAAAAGATTCCACCGAAATTTCCCAGACAAACCAAAACCATGGGGAAGAACGACTTTAGGAGGGGATTTCGGGGGGAGGGGGGCGGGAGTGCTGTCATGATGCCTACCCCCGGGGATCCAGACCAGGTCCAGCAATCCCGGAAGCAGGCATCAAGTTATTTTGGGCAAGCCCAAAAACCCCTGCTAGGGGCCGTTTGGGTGCGGTCCTGGCACCTATGGCGCCAGGCTCATAGAGTAGAACTATGTCCGTGGACATCGCGGTAAAAACATATGAAAAAACACAGTAGTCCACTTGTCAATCTTATCAAATAATCTCTGGGGAGGAGAGGGGTGATGAGGATGGGATGGGATATGGCTGCAAGAAGCTAAAAAAAAATGGGTGTTCTTTGCAGCGAAAGTCCGCGAACAGTCCTGATGTTCGCAAACATTCCTGTGAAAGTTTGCAAACACCTTAGCATTACAGGGTTTGGTGGGATTCTGTCATGAGGGGGCAAAATAAGAGGGGGGGTTCCAAAATAATGTAAAGGCTTATAAATGTGGTGCCATTTGACAAATCTACACAAAGGTTTGCAAAAAGATTATAGATCTAGATGTTTTCGTAAAGTCTGAATGGATTTTGTCTAGTGGGGCTGGGTTATATGACGATTGTATGTGCATACATTTGACACTTTTGAAAAAATAAAACATGGGTGGATTTCCAGCAAACTTGAGTAAGGAGCATTGGCAAGGACCTACAAGCATGGTTTTGCAAATGTGCCAGTGTTTTATTATTTGACAAGTGTCATAATGTAGCTGGGGGCGTGGCTTGGCGACCATGCAGTAGGAGGCACGATCGAGAAACTCCTTCGAGATCCTGAAGCAAATCCAGCCAAAACTGGCACAAAACCACTAAAAAGCACCTAAAACTAACAGAAACAGACGTCGGAACATCCGAAGATCACTGGCTGAGTCTACAGGCGGAAATCGGAGCAGGAATCGAAAAGAAAAACGGCGAAAGACGACGGCACCCGCGGGAAACAAAATGGCGGGCACGAGCGGCCGAACCGCTGGAGAGAAAGTCAGCGCTTCATAACCACGGGTGAGGAGTGGCTGGCGGGGGACAGACCATACCCTGCACAGTAGGAGCCCTCCGGGAGAGGCGAGCGAAGACGAACACAGGCGGTCCAAAGAGGTACGGAGCTGGAAAGCCCAGCATAGAGAACGCACCCGAGCTCCACTCAGACACAGGTGCGGCGCACGTGGGCCCCAGTTCCCTCCGGAGCCACCCCGCCTGCAAGATCAACAAGCCAAGGCGGGTTAAGTTAACCAGCCACAAACACTCGCGGCTGACCGAAGACGAACAGAAGCGGTCTAGGAAAGGGAGCCCGGAAGTCGATGCGGACACCATAAGGGTACGGGGTTGGAAGAAGCCTAGCGGGGAGAGCGCACCTGAGCTCGACCACACAGGCCCCATCTGCCTCCGGAGCCACTCCGCCAGCAAGGACCATAATGGCAGGTCAAGATAGCTAACTAGAAACGCACGCGTAGGGTGGAGACAACATACTCAGAGGCTCGGAAAAGCAGAGGCAAGCGAGAGGGGCAGACGAACGGAAAGCACACGCGGAGCAGACCGCACGGCGCCCAGCAGGCAGACCAGATATAGACTGGGAGAAACAGAGCATGCAAGGAACGAGAACCGGCGCACACGGAGCAATATTGACTACGAACTAATCCACGCAAACAAAACGTGAAACGGGACAGCCACCCATCCGGTAGGCTTGAGAGGCCAGAGCCACACAAAAACTACTGAAGTCCACTAAAGGAGGGTCGGTACGAAACAAGCCAAGGCACAACATTCAGCGCAGCAAGCTCCCCCGGCAGATAAACAGGGCGCACAACAACTCACAGGACGGTTACAAATCCATAGCGGGGAGGCCCAGGAATGGAATTCGAGATACTGAGAGACTGATAGGGCCAGGGCACGGATGGACCCGGATCCGCTGACCATCTAGCAAGGCGAGTTCCATAGAGATAAAGCCAAATCGAAAAACAGAGGGAAAATCTAAACAAACCAGCATAGAAGCCTTCATTAAAACACCCGGAAATAAACAATCTGTCCAGCCGGACACAGCAATGGCTACCTCAAGCACAACACAACAGGCGGGAAATACAAATGAAGGACCGATCGTAGAAGCAATAGCCGCCTTGAAAGCGTCCCTTGAGGCCAAAATGGACGCAGCAATAGGCGCCCTCAAGGCATCCTTAGAAAATAAACTGGACACTGTCATGGTAGACATGGGTCTCCTCCGCCAGAAATCTGACAGAGTAACAACAACAGAGCAGCAAGTGCAGCAAAACACCACAGATTTGACGGTCAAGCAAACACAAATGTCAGAGGTGACACAAAAGGTCAAGATCCTCGAACAAAGGGCGGGAGACGCAAAAGGCAGAGCACGAAGGAACAATATTCGCATAGTTGGGGTTCCGGAGGGCGAAGAAGGCAGGGATCCCACCGAATATATCGAAAACATGCTGCTCCAAGAGATTGGAGCAGGGCTTCACGGTGGAGAGGGCGCACAGAGCACTGACCAAAAGACCTCAGCCAGGCGCCCCTCCGAGAGCGATGATCACCAGGATCATGAATTTCAAGGATAGGGAGAAGATACTATCATTCTCAAGAGAAGGGGGAGTGATTACAAGGAACCCTTCCAAAATTACTATCTATCCATATTATATAGACATGGTCCAAAAACAGAGCAAAATTCGGTCCGACGAAAGAGCGCCTCAGGACGGCAGGAGTGCGATACATGCTCCTATACCCCGCCAAACTTAAGGTACTCCATCAAGGGAAATCATGGTTCTTTGACTCAACTGAAGATGTTCATACATGGATGGTCCAGCAGTGCATCCCCCAGCAGAGACAAAGGAACCGGAATAACAACGAGAACCAGCCCCGGTGAGTGGAAACGTCGACTTTAGAAACAAGACGTCAACATAAAGTAAGGCCACTAAGCCACATGCAGAGCATGAAGGAGCGACCTGCTTCAATCCAGCTGTGATGGCTAAGGAAAACCACAACCCCAAAATGAACGTTTCACAAGTTTGGATGCCAGTTTGGAGGCATCACCATGCGGTGAGCATGTTCCACCTCGGCAGACAGAGCAAGAGAGGCGGCGAGGCCCGCGCAGGGGGAGGGTGGATGGGCGTTAGTTTGGAAGTTTTGCTTTATGTGTTGGTTAGTAATAAGTTTGGCTGGCTGGCACAAGGCACTAACGGTGGGAAGGACAACTTAAGCACTCACAGAACAGCTCGAGTGAGAGGAGACCGGGAAAGCACACAGTAACTAACCGTGGGGAAACGCCCCAGACGAAAAGGCGGAGAAGATCAAGAGGAGAGGGGCACGCCTCCAAGAGCCAGACAAAAGGAGAGGAAACTGGGCGAGAAAAAAGAGAAAGGCTATGGGACAGCAGAGCCTGAGTAAACAATGCATAGATGGACCCTGATGAGATAACGATAGCAACCTGGAATGTGCAAGGACTCAAAGCCTACGTCAAAAGACTCAGAGTGTATGCTTGGTTGAACAAGATGAAAGTCAAGATAGCAATGCTGCAAGAGACTCTTCTAACATCAGAAAAGCAGGCCAAGGTGGGCAAGAAATGGGGGGGCAAGTATACAGCACCACATACTCGAACTACGCAAGGGGGCGCTAATTTGGATAGCACCGGGAGTACCGTTCCAAATAATAAAGCAGGAAAGCAATCCGGAAGGAAGACTAGTATTGGTACACGGAATGCTGGAAAACAGGGAAATATGTCCGATTAACACCAACACCCCAAACCACGATGCGTCAGAATTCTTCAGGGGCTTGGCACCCATGCAGGCTCAATACAGGGAGGTCACGTTCATCTGGGCAGGAGATTTTAATTGCACCCTGGACCCGCTTCTCGACAGGTCGGACGACGAACATAGGAAGCCAGCACCTCCCGCTAAGGAGCTCCAAAGGACCCTCGCACGACTGCAGGTGGTGGACATCTGGAGGCAGGTACACGGAACCGGGAGAGGGTATACACATTATAGCACACCCCACAGCACATTCACATGAATAGATTACCTATTTACGGGGACTGAATCTTTGACAGAATTCACAGGAATTGACATAAAAGCATGCATACTCTCAGACCATGCTCCGATATTGGCAACATGGGTACACACCCATAGGAAAACCCCAATTCCAACGTGGCGCCTCCAAACTGAGGCCTTAGGGGAGGGAGAACTGGAAGAACATCTGCAAGAGGTGATAGAAGATTACTTTAAACATAATGAAGGTAGCGTAGAAAGTAATGCAATGCTCTGGGATGCATTCAAGGTAGTGATTAGAGGGGCGGCAGTTGGGAAAACAGGAGGGCTAAAAGTAACAATCATGGAAGAACTGGACAAACTAGAAAGGCAGATAAAAATGGAGGAACGGAGGGCAGAGAGGGCGGGAGAGGAACCCATGGCACTGCTGGAGTTAAGAACAAGATTCATAGAACTCTGGGAGAAACTAGGGAAGCTGAATTATGGGAAATATTTACAGAGACTCCACGCAGAAGGAGATAAACCCAGCAGACTTTTAGCATGGCTCACCAAACAGGAAAACAAGAGGGATCCCATAGTCATACTAAAAGATAAAACAGGGACAGAGGTCAGGAACCAGGAAGATATAAACAATCTATTCGCCAACTTTTATGAACGGCTCTACGCTCCTAACCCAGAGGTGGAGCCGGAGGACATTGTAGACGCCCTAGCAGAGATAGGACTACCGAAACTAACAGCTGAAAAGGCCCAACTATTGGATTCCCCTATTACTGTAGAAGAAATTGAGACAGATCTCCGAGCTCCCCTCGGGCAAATCTCCGCACCCGGATGGACTTCAGGGAGAGTTTTATAAGACATATAAGAGCACTATCGCCCCAAAATTGCTAGAAACATACCAGGAGGCATACGAAACACCACAACTACCAAACAGCATGCCGTAAACAATAATTGTACCGATCCTCAAGCCAGGGGAATCCCCAGTAGAGTGCGCCTCCTATAGGCCGATCTCCCTCATTAATCAAGATGCCAAGATACTTACTGCGGTCCTGGTTAACCGTCTGAAGGTAGTAATATCCACGCTGATCCACTTAGAACAGACGGCTATGTTCCAGGACGCAATACCTTAGATGGATTAAGCTGCTGTATAAAGATCCCAGAGCAAGGGTGAAAACGGGAAAACATTTCGAAACCCTGGAGAATATACAGAGGAACCAAACAGGGCTGCCCACTGTCACCAATGTTATACATATTGGCTCTGGAACCGTGGGCGGTCTTTCTCAGGGCAGAATATGGGGATACAGGGATAGAAATAGATTGAGTGGTACACCAGATCTCGTTGTATGCAGACGACATCCTCCTCTTCATGGAGAACCCGCACGCTAACCTACCTTGCCTCCTAGAAGCGGCGGACGCATACACCAGGCTCTCAGGAATAGCCATTAATAAAGAAAAGTCTGTCCTGTTTCCTCTGGCTGACTTAAAGGGGGTATCTCGGGACAAATTTCCAGACATGGGTCTAGCGTGGGCACCGAGCTCCTTCCGGTACTTGGGGATAGAGATACACCACAACACTGCAGATTCACACAAACGCAACACACAGGTAGCCCTAGAGAAAACACAAAAAGCCATGGACTTCTGGGGGACACTCATGTTGGGGATGATGGGCAGAGCGGGTATTCTGAAGATGGTAGTACTCCCACGACTGCTATACTACTATACAAACATCCCGCACGCCATACCCAGAGCTTTCTTCAAGAAGGTGAACACGATAATACAAAGGTTCCTGTGGGGAGGAGGGAGGTGCAGGATCGCAATGACAACCCTACAGAGGGAGTATGAAGAGGGAGGCATCAGACTGCAGGATTCCGAAAAATACTATTTAGCAGGGCAACTGCAATTTGTGGTCAAATGGCTGGGCGAGGACGAGTCAATAGACGAAACACTCTTCCAGTCAGCACTGAAATCATACTACCTACGAGAATTACCATGGACCGACAAATCCCTGCTCAAGACCCTGCCAAACATGCTTAAGCTTGCAATGGATCTGTGGGCGTGGGCGTGGGCGTGGAGACTCCACGGGGCAAAAGATCACTGCTCAACACAGATCCCATTAGCGGGATTACTAGGCACAAACGCAAGTACACTCGCAACATACAGATCTCATTGGGAAACTAAAGGAGTAGCGCAAATAGGTGATCTGAGAGTGGACGAACAATTGATGGAGTTCCGAGACATGGTGGAAGAATACGACATACAAGAAGGTCAATTTCTCATACATAACAAAATAATACTGGCAATTAAGAAGAGGTGGGCGGAATGGCCAGAACAAGAGGATACAGGAGGAGAACTAGATGCCTGGTATGATATATTGGAAGGGGGACACACAACCCCCAGGCTATATGACCAATTTCTATGATCCAATAAATCACAAGAGCTACATATAAGAGGACGCTGGGAAGAAGAACTTGGGAGACCCCTAAGTGATCAGGAATGGACCAGAGCACTGAAATATCCCAAAAAAGTATCAAGGAACGCAAGGTTCAGACAAGCACAATTATAAACCACGCACAGGGCATACCTCACGGCCAAAAGGATGAACAGAATGAACCTGGGGGACCACGCACATGTCCCTGCTGCTCCGACTAAGAACCGGACATGATACACATGTTATGTTTTATGTTATATGTTATATGTTTTGTTTGTTTTGTTATGTTATTATAAAATCAATAAAGAGTTAAAAAAAAGTGTCATAATGTAGCTACAAAAAATAGCGGTATACCTTTAGTGACTGAGGGGTAGCCTGTGGCCATGGGCAGTGGCCAGATTGTCCGGGTCATGGAATAAGGTCATGATCCGGACAATCTGGCTACTGGCCATGATCACAAGGGACAAAACATAGGATTAAAGTGGCCATGTCCACCTGGGTCTGGCTTTGTGGTAAAGTTATTCGAAATTAGGATAGATTTGAAAGGGAAGAAAAATGTGCTCGTGGTAATATGGTCATAGGATTCTCTTTTTGCCTTCTGCAGGCTGCTATGGAAAGCAAAGAGGGGCCACGTATGGAACCCTCACCTTCCCTTTCCATGGTGGCCATCATGGAAAAGGATTTTCCTTCCTACACCGGGACGCTGCAGGTGTCGCGGTGTTGTAAGGAAAATCTTATTTTTGAGCACCCCGGGTTCCCGCTTTGGGAACCTAGGGTGCTAATGGCCTTCATCCCCCATTTCAGACACTGGAATGGGGGATAATGGTCCAGAGACTCGTTATCCCCCCTCACTTTGCTTGGGCTGATAACTTGGGCTGCTGGGCCGGTATCCACCGTTCCAGTCCCTGGAACAGAGGATAAACGCCACAATATTCCCATTAGAATAACACAAAATGCAAATGGAAATGTTGGAAAATGTTATTTCGTCTATGTACTTTACTGAGAAATATACAGTAGATGGAGTCTATACATTTTTTTTAGTTCTATTTTTTAACTGTGAAAGGTGGTTCCTAAAGGAATCAATGACATTTGTGATGTCATCTTTGATGTCCTGGGTGTAAGCCTTAGCAGTGCACAGTGGTGGCGCGAGTTATGGTTCCTTAGCTTACCATAACTTGCGAATTTCAGGGGTTTTTCGGTTTTACTTGGAACCATAACGTCCGTTTAACAAAGTTTTTTCTTTGAATTTCATAGGTTTTTATTACTCCAACTTAGTCCCTTTAACAAAGTTTTTTCAGTGAATTTCATAGGTTTAACAAAGTGTTTTTATTGAAATATATATATATAAAATGGAGATTCAGGAGAAATGATAGTCCACAATTGTCCAGGTAATTATCGTCATGAATATTATTGAGAATTTCAGTACAGAAAGAAAGTTTCCTTCTAGGTATCATTCCTGGACTTAAGCGAGGCACTTGGCACTGTAATAAGCCAGTCTCTGGCAAAAGCTTGACAAAACTAGCATGAACACTCCACTTAAAGTAATCGTGGCACTGCATAACAGAACCACCATATGAATCAGATAGGGTCTATCATACCAGATGATTCGACCTGCTAAGGCACAGCAAAGGACACACACAGGCTTGGTTTCTGGCTATCTTGCTTTCCAAACTTAACACAAATTACCTCAACAGCACCTTATTAGCCAAGTTAGATTTATACAAATTTATGGAACAGAAATAAGAGTACTTCCCTACTTGGATACTACATTTTGCTGGCCCGAACCTGCAAAGAACTAAAAGCCTTCTTAGATGCAAACATGTAAATGAGCCAATACTTAACAACACTAGTTCAAATAGTGATGCTCTTGACCCTTCATCGTGCAGAAAAGAAATAACGTGCATTCTCCATAGGGAGAACAGCTTTTGAAAGAATAAAAGTGTTGCCCCACAAGGTACCAAAAGTAGCATAAAATAGGTGGAAACCCCATATTTACCACTGCCTCAATAAGACAGACATGGCAGAAAATGGATTTCAAGATTTGTAAGGAGACTAGGCCACAGGACCCCTGTCCAGTTGGACAAAGTCAAAGGGGAAAGATATAATTAACCTCTTGTACAATGCAAAACCCTGATGCTTAGAAAAACATACAAAATGAATAATTTCCAAAGAAAAATTCAGAAGCTTCTTTGAACAGGTCCCAAAAATTCCCCCAAAACTAGAAGCAGGCATATGCTTCACATCTATTCAGGAGTTTGAATCATTGATGCCAAACTGCTACAACACAACAATGCCATGCCAATAAGGAAACAATATGATCTACATCAACTCTGGGTCAATCCGAGAGATGGTCATTGGTAGCTAAACCCCAGGGAGGAGAGAATTCTTACTGCTGTACGAAGGACAAGTCCGATTTAAAAATAATAGATCAGAACAGCATAGAGTAAATGAAACCAAGAACCAATCTAGGAACCCTACGCAAACGAAAGCCCATGCGATTGTTGGCCATCTTCCATCCAGAGGAAAAGACAGCAATGTCTATGGCTCCCTCCACCATTAAGAAGAATTCAACTGATAAGGATTTGCTTCTAACATTGTGTTTCCTGTGGCCGAGATCCGAACTAGGATGGCAGAACAAAAGGCTCTAGAACTTCAAAATACAGAAAGTGATACACAAATCGAATGCTAGCGACAAACAATTAAGTAACTGCAAGCAAACATGCAACAAAAGAGTAAAGAGGTAATTTGCAAAAAGGAAGGCTGTATGGGAATCATGCCCAATAAGAGAAAATGATGGGTTTTTGAGGACGTATGTGAGTTAAGGGCTGTATGTATTATTTGATGGACTTTGGGTTAAAGGAAACGTGAAGCAAGGTTTGTAGTAAGAGACCATAAATGACCTTCAACTACAGATGCACAGCGAGTGGATACGCATACAGTGCCTGGTGTGATCACCCACTCAACCCACCAATAGTAAGCAACCAGGCGTGGCGATACTGACTTGGCACCCCGAGCACCTGCCCCAGAGTGCCTGGCGTAGCCACTTGGCACACCACAGCGGCTTCATTTTCTACGCATTCCGAGATATACACCAGTTGCACGCTATCTGCCACATGTAAGAAGGCATAGGTCCTCCGCCAGCTTTTCTATACTTTACTGGGAAAAAGGGAAACTCATCTGCGATTGACTAATCCTTGTGGCATCCAATCAAAACACTCGAGAGATTCAACCAATGGGAAATGCACACAATATTTAAGAAAACAAAATAACACCTCCCATATACATATCCATTCCTATGATTAGTTTTAACATTAAGTTGTTCCTTCCTACAGCTAAAGGAAGACTTTCTCTTCCTTCACAGTTAACTGATAAAGCAATGAATGTTGCTGGCCTTCAAACTGCTCAACCAAGAAGGCATGAAGGGGATTTTCACTAGAAAGCGGACAGAGCAAATATGAACAGTCGTAAAATCTCGCTATACAGTCTTCCCACCAGGGGGGTGGTGAATTGATATATGTGCATCAGTGTGAAGAAGTGATGACTTTGCAGGAAGTAATTTCTCTTTGATAAAAAGAAAAGTAACCTTCTGAGAACACAACCAGACCCCATTTAAAAGCTCATAAAAAAGTGGCACATGAAAGGAAATGAAATACTTGCTATCCTAGAGTCGTGCTCTCCGGACAATGTTACTGGCGCACATTGTTTTAAGAGTGAGGTAGAATCTCGGATTGCTTGGCCTGCAGCCCTTTCTGGATGTCAGCAGAGGACTGGGTGATCTGTCCATACCCCCAGGTGTTTCAGGTGCATGGGTGAAATCCTGCTGCAATAGTACAGTCGCACAGGTAACATGTCCAAGGCGCTGTATGTCGTATGAACCATCATGTGCTGCACACGTAGGGAACAGCCACCTTTCCCAGCCAAAGTGTATTGCTTAACACATCATGGAGCCACAGTAACATGACTCCAGCGTCATACAAGTGTCTTGGTGGTAAACCCATCCGGCCCGCGGCACGAGTGAATCATGACTACATATTAAAACTCACCCTTGCATAGCTTCAATGTGGCGGCTTCCTTCAGATTCGGTTTAGAGCATGCAGAGAGCCATACACTCTAGGCGAAGAGTCAAAGGAATAACCTAATTGCAAACACAGCAACTTGATCTGTGATGAGCAGCATGAACAATGACAGCTAACCCACACGTGAACATTGCTATTAATCAAATGACACAGCGGGTGAGTTGTTCCGTTTAAACCAGCAGGACAACCAGACTGCGCTCTACTTCTGTGGCATGCACGAGTTCGATGCCTGTGAAGTGAGCAGGCAGGGATAAAACAAAATATAACAAAAAGGGAGGCTAAAGGGGATTTACCTAGCAAGGCTGTTTGTCGCTATCTTGAAAACAGGCTGTGGATTACGAGCGGGAGGGTATTCGAACAGGAAATCTGTTCTTGGTGGACTCAGAAGCATGAAGCCACGACCTATATAAAGTCAAGCGTGAACAGGGTTGCAAGATGACTCCATGTCACGAGGGATACCCCGTTTCATTACTAGGCTTTTGCTTCTGCGTCAATTGCCTCCTGGAAGTTGGAGATTTGGGTTACTTTAATAAAATGGACTGAAGTGAGTGGAGTAGGGAGTCCTTCATGATAGAGTCATCTGGCAAACCTAGCTGTGACCCATTACCTTAGAACGTATGTGTAGGTAACCTGCCTTCATGCACTTTGAAGAGCTATTTTGCTTGCCCAAGTCTGTGCTGGGCTTCAGATATATCGAGGCTGTTTGGGCCAGTTCTCTGGTCCTATCGCTGGAGACCCGAGGCCACTATACTGCAAAAGCCAATCCTGAGAAAGCAGAACCTGGTGCTTGTCGTACCATCCAAAGCATCGGCTCAGTCCACAGGTTTATTTCTTTACAGAGTCAGGAGTTTAGATGCACCGTACCTGAACGGATCCCTTATGTGAAAGTCATGGTGGCAAAACATATATGACGTATGGGGTGCCCAACTATTCACTGAATAATCAATTTGTAGTTCATTATTATTCCTAATTCAACCCAAATTTCAATTGTTTCACGTGCTCTGGGTACAATCCTCGCGACAAGGACAAAACACGGACAATAAATATATACTTTAGCCCATCAAACACTTGATGAGTTTAACCCAGTCACTCCTATTGGAGGAATAAACTCCCTTCTATTTATGCACATATCCTTTTAAATCAATAATTTTTCATAATGAATAATTCAAACATCACAGAAAATAAACTCGTTTATGCAATTCTAGTAGAAAATGTAAATCATATTTCACTAACCGTGTTCATAAAACATTAAGTATTCCGTAGAACTGTCTTCATAAGAAAAAAAAGAAGAAGCACAGTGATTGTTACAAAGCGTTCAGCAGTTGTCTTATATACGCAGATAACAATCTTATATGGAACCATATAACATCAATCAAGATGGAATCTTATTTAAATGTTCTCATATGCGCTATGAGTTTCGGGACTCATGGCCCCTTCAACAGGTGAGTGTTATCTTTTCAAAAAGATCTAGTAGAATAGAAAAAGTATAGATTTAGAGTAATCCCATCAAGCATATCCAAAACTAATATACATATTCATATAAAGTTATAAACTCCAGTCATGGTGGCAATCCCATTTCGTTACCTACGAGAGCATGGATATCCACTAGGAATTAGAGGCTTAATATTAACAGCAGTCTATTTCCCAGGTGGGTTTGAGCATCTGTACGAGCTGCACCTCGTCTGGGCTAGTTCAATATCATGGCAGCATTGCTGATATAAGTCGTACCAGAAATCTAGCTTTGTGCAGTGTAATTGTCAGGGACCTGCTCCATCCCTGTACCTACTCCAACATCTCTGTCAGAGTTAAGCCTGAACTAAAAAAATGCGAGCCAATGGTAGGTCAAGGAGGCTTTTCACCTGCCTATTAACGAATACAAGAATTTTGCATTTTGGGAGCTTAGATAAAGCACACATTCTCTAGCAGCTCTCCCGCTCCTATCCACCTAAACATGTAGTCTAATAGCCATTTAAGAGCATATTTGTGTTTTGACAAGTGTTTTTGCAATCCCGTCTGCCTGTTTGTAAAGGGGGTCCAATAATATTAGCTGCTCAAGCCACCATCTCTCTTACTTGGTGAAACATGAATCGGCACGCATGGCACTTCCACTATGCCCTTTTTTAACCAACATGCTTTGTGGGGCAGACGTGTGTAGAGGTACAATTGTTGGGATTCCATTGGCCAATCAGGAGGCCTTGTTTCACGAACCCAGAAGTGTTATATTCCTTGCAGAAACCAGAGCCTTTGTGTCGCAACTCTTCGGTAAGCTGCACCGGAGCCGTTCTAGATCTCTCTGTCTTGCTTGATTCATTAGTCCTTGCTTTGAGCTTCCTTCTTGCCTCTCGCTTGTCTCGGTCTCCCGTATCCTAGTGATTCTTGTGCCTTCCTGCGGCTCTACCTGTGCTCCGTCTCTTCGGAACCTCTGGATCTGTACCTGGTCTCTTCTTGGCGCTTTCTTCCTTCCCTGTGGAATTCCCTGGCTGTGGTTCAAGTCGTGCTCAGCAGCTGCCTCAACGAAAACACATCACCTATTGGACCCAAACACATGATTCCTCTGGCAGAAGAGAACTTGCACTTGCGACAGAGGACCCCCCCCCTAGAGGGGTTCCCCTCTGATTTTCGGATCCACCTTGGTGGTGGCCTGGCTGGTCACCTTGTGGATTGTTCTGGGGCGTGAGCCTGGCTAGACCCTACTTCTTCGACAAGAAAGATTGCCGCCTCTCTGACAAGAAAGCACGCCAGAAGCAAGAGGTAAGGAGACCACCTCTTCGTGAATCTGACACAGTGTCTATTTTGGAGAAACCCCATTTCAGTTCCGACCGTGCTGCTATTCTTTTGTCCCAGTTCATGCTGTTCTTCACAAGG
The DNA here is from genome assembly GCF_040938575.1 of Ambystoma mexicanum. Lineage (NCBI taxonomy): Eukaryota > Metazoa > Chordata > Amphibia > Caudata > Ambystomatidae > Ambystoma > Ambystoma mexicanum. Next base: position 1,192,116,031 of record NC_090933.1, read on the forward strand.
AGCTTTTCCGAGAAATTGAGCTGTTTTTGCAAAGTTATCTGGGTTTACCCTACTTCCACATGTTAACATGCCTAGACACCCAAGGCTCAGGAAAATAGTTGGAAAGGGGTAGTTTATATGCAGATTATTCTCAGGTGAGCCAATCCACCTAAAAGGGTCTTAATCTCACCAATGCTCCAATAATCTCTATAGATTTGTTTACAGGGCCCAAGAACTGTTTGGGCAGCCGCCCCACCATTCTCATTAAACAATATGCACACTAAAGGCCACCCTGGCCGGGAAGTAATTTCAGGGTCACCCACTTATCCCTACTATAGAAATAGCAATTTATGGCTGTTCAGGTGTGAGGGGCCTCTAGAACAGAGACCATGGGCGTACTGTTGCTTTCATTCTTGGCTGACAGCCTCAAAGACTCTCTTCCTGCTCCTCAGTTGTGGTGAGGTGGGTTTACTGTGGCAATAAGGGCTATACAAGCATGTCATAGCCTTCTGGGGTGACAAACTGGTACTCTCACAGCCCCCGGTACAGGAACCCCGAGCTGTGCGGCAATTGCACTCTTAAACAACACATTATGCTAAACTATGAGAATATTACACTATTTCCGCACACACTGGGCCCATCCCTCAGTACAGTATGTTGCCATGGAAGTCTAACAATCAGACAACCAACAAAGCAGATTTCGGTTCCTGCTTGTCCAACTCATTAACCTGGCATACAGTCAGCTCTATGCTCTGTCACTTGAGACAGTCGGCTGGGCAATCCCAGATTTCTGTGTGGGATACGGTAACTCCTTAAAACAAAAAATGAAACAGCTTCCAAGGTATTGTGGAGAACATCTCAAATCCATCAAGCAACCACTCCACACATTTCAGTACTTCCCTGTTGGAACTAGAAACTGCCTACCTGGGTACAAGTACAAGCTGGTTTGCATGAGAATTAAGCATTTGCCCTTTTCTGATCAACGCTGTGCTTTGATCCTTCTAAACTAACTCGGGAGGCATGGAAACGATTACAATTTTCATCCCAAACCCTCATTCCCCTTCTTAGGTTTCGGACAGGGTCAGTTAGCCGACGCCATCAATGGGGAAAAGGGGTACCCTTTCAGACTGTTATGGGAGGCCTACCAGGGCACAGAAGTTCCCGAGAGGGTTAAGATCTGAAGGTCTGGAAGGCACAACCGTTAAGCTCTTCCCATGGGGAAATTACTGCGTAGGGAACCCTAGATTGTTCCTGAAGGAGGTCTATGTAGATCCGAAGTTCACCTTTAGGCGATTTCCGAAAGAGACAGATTCAAGATAGTAGGGGTTACCGATTTGTAGTACCAGTCCAGTGTCAAGTGATGCCTGGCTTAGGCTGGGTCTGTCCTTTCAAGGTTAGAGAGGGAAGGCAATTTGGCCCATTACTGAACTGAAAATGAAAACCTTGAACTCTCTCTGGGAGTTGGAGTTTTCTTGAGGCCATCTGTGATACTGAATACCTTTTTTTACCAACTTTATTTTCACATTATCATTATAGCATTATAGGTATGTGCAGATTCTCTGACATATTTTCCCTTAATTAGCACTCATTTGAACAGTACATGAGAGCATACCATGAAAACAGTGCTTGACTTATTGTTGCCCCGCCAAGCACAATGTAAAAGAGTCTCATTTACAACATTTGAATTTCAATTTTCTCTGTTAAGTTCAATCATTGCTTTACACTTATGCAAAAGTATTTAGTCTTGCGGCATTTACTTTAATAGCACAGGTTTACATTGCAATGTTTATTCACTGCATAGAACTCGATAAATGGAGTTCAAACCCATAGGAAATTCGGCACGGGTTCCGTCGCTAAATTTGCCATTGATTGCCCAGACCTCCTATACCCAAACTCATCCAGACTACTAGGGCCATCTGAATTTTTTCAACGCTGTCATTGTCAGTCTCTCTGCCGTTAATTGTGTAATGAGGGTAGCTAGTAGTCCCGAAATTGTACAAGCCCCTCTCTTATCTGCATCTCTGATGGCCAGGAAACATGGATCTAAAGGCAACTGTATCATGCACATTTCTTTAACCCTCACTAGGTCATGTCCACCGAAGGTGCAATAATTTGCCATTCTCTTCACAACCTCTCAAAAACAAAAAGGGGAATAGGAGTAATGAATTTTATGCAGTGAGATAAGAGATGCTAACAAAAAGTGTATCTTTTATGCACAATTTGTTATCGTGGGGCATCTCGAGGATTTTGAATGTTTGGCTCTTATCCAGGTCAACAAATCTGCATTTATTGTAATATCTAGATTTCCCTCACATCGAGACCTCTATGACAACTTATCTTCAAATGTACTCCTCTCTAACAAGTGATATATTTGCAAATGTGGCCCCTTTGAATGACCTCTATCAGAGAGAAAGCTCAGTACCTGCCTTTTGAGTTTGTGCCTTAGTGATCAAAGGCCGCAATTGGGAATACCTGAATCTTTCATTCCCCCACCCCCAAGACTACCAGTATACATTTTTCATGTGTACCAATATAAAGCAATCTGTAGGCATACAAACTCCATCTGAGTTATCTCAAGACCTCCTTGCTCCCCTTCTTACCTCTACACATCTTTCATGTGCAGTAATAGAAAACAATCTGCCCTGCTTATCTGAGTTTGCATTCAGACTGTGCCTTGTACAGAGCTACTTCTACATTTGAGACCGATTTATCCTGGTGGATCATGATGAATTCTCAATGGAAAGGAATACTGAATGTTGTGTAATATTAAGTCTTCTATTTTGCACACAATAGTAATAACATATTTCTTATATAGTGCTACACACCCAAAGGTTTCATAGCGCTGAAGTAACAGAAGATATCATCATCTTACATAGCCAATTTAGTGGTCTTAAAGCATCGAGCCTTGTCCGGATAGAGGCAAATTGTGATAGGCAGACCATGTTCTCCGAGGTGAAATGAAAACGGGGCCAAGAAAAGCAAGAGAGGAAACGAGTGGGATAAGTTAGGAAGACAAAAACCATACCTACAGATTTAACTCACACTCGCATGTGGAGAAATGAAAACATAAGAGGGTTGATGGCGATTGATCATTGGGATAGTTTTCAGTTTTTTGACCAGAAGAACACATAATGAAAAGGGGCGAGACCTTCCCATTACTGGCCGGGCAGAACGTAGCTGGAGGCCATTACTTGTGTGCTAGTGGTATTATATTAAGTCAAGTTGTGGATCAGTGATGGGCACGAGGTGTGCTCAAGAGTGCCTAGAAGTTGTGGAGCTACCAACCAGATTCCCTCCTGCTGATATCTCGAAGAGAATATGGAAAAACCGAGCATGTCGACTCAGATCTTGGAGCCAGGAATTTGCTGCCTAAGCAGAATGAGTACACCTGTAAAGGTCCCAGCAACGTCATGCTGCAATGTGGAGCAAGGTGAGCAGCGGATTGCCAAGATATGAGGGACGAAACAGGATTGCTGCCGGCAACTGTGTGACCCAAGATAGCGCCTAATTAATGTGATAGACAAAGGAGCCGAAGCGAGTGCCAGAGAGGTTGGTGGGGTGTGCTGCTCGAACATGGATGGGTGCTGTGGACTAGAAATGGCAAAGAGACAACGTGTGCCTACACGGAAAGCCTAAGGGTCAGGCGGCTGAGGTCTGCGATTACCCGTCGGATGGATCGAGCAAAAGGATGACCGCGGGGCTCTGCACCGGAAGATAAGAGCAAAATAGAAGGCAAGTGTTGTGCAAGCCCATGCTGAGGAATATGGCCATAAAGTGAGAGCGGCTGACGGGGGAAGAAAGCAGATGCATTTGGAAGCTATATTGTAAGGTGCACTGCTCAGCAGCGGAGCGAGAACACACCTAGAGCGCCGGCACGGTGGAGATGGTGCTACCGAGGGTTGCAATCGGTGGGCCCCAGCAAATCGAGTGCTGGAACCGCCGTATGAGTAACCTGCTGGAGGATGATCATCGGACATTGTTTGGGAGAGCTACAATAACGCGAACAGGGGCTGCATAGTGATACAATATCTAACTCCTGTGCCAGATGGTATCAGCAGGAGCCCAATCAAGGGGAGGTAACCTGTGCTTGGCATAAAAAACAGAAATAAGAGAGTGGGCTCTGTACTGCCGAGTACTGCAGGCAAAGAATAACTGTTCCTACCATCCCCTGAAGCCTGGAATATAAAATACGACACCCCTGATAGGGGCAGACAAGCTGAGGGAAGGGAGTACACAGCTCTAATGAAGAGTTGGCGCTGCATGAAGACCCATAGGGTCAGAGACCGTAGCAGTAATGTCTGTTAACAGCGGAGGGGGAGAAAATGGTGCACAACAAAGTGCCTTGCAGGTGCATGGGTACATACCAGACAAGTACCACAAGATTACATCCTGGGAGTACATATGTAGGTCGGACAAAGCAAATGTACTACTCACATCACAGTTAGGAGGCAGAAGTGCCACTTTGTCTGCCCCCGTTTTTGGGCAAGGAAGTTACACGCTAAGGAGTTACCTAAGAGATTGAGTGCTCACAGTACAACGGAATAGCACCACCATACACAGACAAACCACCCTGAAATAAACATTTCAAGCCTGCACAAGTATAGAGATTGAGAGTGTGGCTCTGGTGGATAAGTGAATTGGAGAACTAGCGGTCTGAATGCCTCCCAAACTACTGAAAATTTAAGCTAGCAAGCCAACCCTGGACAGGTTTGCCAAAACTAAACAGCAGGTAACTGGAGGAAATATGGAAGGGGTGCAAGAAGGAGAAAAGGGCGCCATGGATTTGTACAACCAGGTCATGCTAGCGACAGCAGACCTCAAAGCCTTGTTAGGGTCACAGATTGGAGCGGTGCAACTGGATGTGGGGCTTTTGCAGTAGTATGTGACAAGCCTAGAGGAGCGTACCACAACGCTAGAATCACAAGTAAAAAGGAACACAGGGGAACTAAAGATCCTGCAATCGGAAGTCCATGTGTTGCAGCAGAAAGTGAGCCTTCGAGAACAAAGTGGAGGAAGCTGAAGGGGGCGAGCAACGTGAAATAATATCCACATCACCGGACTGTCGGAAGTGACAATGTACATAGAAAATATGTTACTACAAGAAATTGGGCCAGGGAACCACACACTGGGTTTCACAATCGAAAGAGCGCACAGGGCGTTGACTAGGCGCTGCCCCCTCCCAGGAGCACCCCCGCAATCGATTATTGCTATGGTCCTGAATTACAAAGACCGAGATAGGATCCTCGCCTATTCCTGGCAGAGGGTACAACTGAGGAGAGCCTCAGAAGATCTGGCCATCTACCGGGACTACACGTTTCAGGTGCAGACGAATAGAGCACAGTTCACAGCGGCCAAGAGCAGGCACCGCATGGCAGGACTGAAGTACCCAGCACGGCTCAAAATTATACACAAAAGTAAGTCTTGGTTCTTTGACCTCCCAGAAGAGGCGCAAGCATGGGTGGATAGGAAGAAGGTAGGACACAGTGCAAATGAAGAAGCTGACTAACAGGGGAAACGCAAAGACAGTCCTGGGAATATCAAAGAAGCTGGGAGCGGCATATATTGAATGCAGGACCACGAGGGTGTCATTGAGAGAACGCAAGTGTACGAGGATTGCAGGGCCTACAGAAATAACAGTCTCCTGCTAGTGGACTAGTGTAAAGCAGTTTGGTTAAGTGCTTAATAGTTTGGCGCAGGTTATTAACATTTACGATTAGAGACTATGCAGGTCGGAACCAAGCTAGTGGCTGTGATCGCCACACCCCTCCCAGTTTAATTAGATGGGGAAATAGTTTATTTGCCCAACCACTGTGCACTACACCCGGGCAGGCATGCTTGGGGAAGATGCGAGAAGTGGGTTTGTTTGCCCAACCACTGTGCACTACACCCGGGAAGGCCTGCTCGGGGAAGATGCGAGAGAAGTGGACAGACCCGAGTAAAGGTAGCAATGCTGGGCCATTGTTATTGGTTGGGGAAGTTTGGGGTTATCAAGGGAGGGAAGGGTTGTCTGCATGCGTAGTAGGAATAGAAATTGTTTTATCCTTTGGCAAGTCGCTGCATAGTGAAGCTCTACAATCTAAAATTGCCTAAGGGCGCTTGTGTCCTGGAAAAGTGTTTGAGTGGTGGATTCGGAAACATCAGGCTTTTGAGTTTTTTTCAGGAGTCAGAATGGTTAGCGTTGCTGCAATGGCTCACGTGGCTCACATTCCAAAGCAGAGATCAATGGTCTTTTCTGTGTGAAACAATGTTGAGGAAATCTGAAGTAGGTGTGGGGGGAGAAGAGCACATGGCTCCTTACGATGGGCAGAATGCATTGCAGGTGATCAGAGTGTGGAAGGGGGGTGGTGCTCTGGTGGCTTATTCTGGTTACGAGTCTGAGTGCAGCATTCTGGATCACTTGGACGCAGATAGAACGAATTGGCACAAGAATATGAACATATTACCATGCTTCTTTCACGCCAACTGGGATAAACGGAGGTCATTGCGTTATTCACATACATCGTAGGATGAAGCTTTAAAAGGAAGAGAGTGGATCTCACAGGGCAAACAGAATGCGCATTTCAGGAGTTCACATTTCATTAGATAAATCATTGTGTGCCTTCATTTTAATAGGGATACATTTTTATACTAGTACTATTCAAAAAGCACTTTTAACTTCAAAAGTTAATTACCACTATGGCACTGCACAACACATTCCAACCTACGTAAGCGAGTTCCTCTATTATTAGCAAATGGAAATGCCATCAACTACTGATCCTGAAATCTGTAATCCCAGGCTGCAGACCTCCAATAAGGCTTTACAGCAGCTTTACAAAGTCACACATCGTCTATACTAGTGTGAAAGCTTGTGTACACAGGCCAAAGTGCACGAGGAGAGAAATGTTCAGCCTTACATATTTCTAAGGCAACAGTTCACTCTAGCGGTGACAACAGGCGAAGCAGGCAGTCTATTCTGCGCATGACTGCATCGGACAAACATACATATGACCTTTTATTATACTTTCACAAAAACATTAAAATGCAAGACAGCCAGCTATCGGGCGTGCACAAGATGATACTTGGACATGTAAGTGCATTTTATCTTGCATTGAAAAATTGCACGATTATAGCAAAATCTGCAAATAAATTCAACTGCTGCGTGCCAAAGAAGCAACTGGTCATTCTCCCTTTTCTAAACCTCCAGTTCAGTCACATTTCAATGGTTTTTACCCCAGAAAGGAGGCAATAGTAAAAGGTGAGGATTTGCACAACCTGAGTGGATGAGTGTTTTGTTGTTTAATATGGAAGACAGAGTAGGGCTAAGCTGTAGAGTAAAGGCTGCTACAAAATGGGTTTAAGTAGCATGCTGTCTTAATACATGTATGGTTTATTTTATCAACAATGTTTTCCACTGTACACAAAGAGCAGTTCTTCCAACATGTGGCTGCAGTTTCACATGTAATGCCCAGATACCGCAAAAGCTAGACAGAGGCATAAAAAACACCTGCGTTAGGTAGCCTTGAGCTTGGCTGATATTTAACTTCTGTGGGGGAATTTCAACATAGGATTTCAAATGTCAAGGTGAACTAACAGGCATGAATCGTTTTCTTGCACATCCTATACCCATTGAAGAGACCCATAAACTACGCTGGGACAAAGATTTGGGGACAATGACAAAGCTCATAAAAAAGATTTTTTTTTTTATTCAGTTGGATAAAAACAAAAGTAAGAACATTTCTATGAGGACCTGACATTTGTCATGCAATAACTATTGTAGCACATATAAAATCATAATTCATAATTCAAATGTGCTTAATCAATAATTCTTAAAACACGTACTACATGACTAGCACGTGACACGTAGAGTTAGGAAATCTTCTGCCATTCCACAGAAATACATTGCAAAGCAGTTTAGACCAAACAGCACATGAACCAGCAGTGTGGAAGCGGTAATAAAGCTTATTAAATGGAGGATACAACTTGAGTTCTATGAACTTCAAAGAGGCTCAAAATACATGGACCGCATCTAGTTAAACCATTTAGCACAGACCTTGATCAGACAGGAAATCCAACATGGTCTGTAGGAGGAAGGACAGATGGCGTACGGAGAGGGCCGGGTTGCCCATCCTTCTGGAGGCATACACCAACTCATGAAGCAAACGCATCTGCACTGCAGCCCATCCTTTGTGTGACCCTGCAATGGAAAACCACAGCCCTATCAGAACTTGAAGCTGAACGACAAAGCCAATGGATATTGTGCATGTTCTCAAATGGCACTTGGTAGTTTAAAGTTTGGAAGTTATTTGGAGTTCTTTATGGATAAATAGACAAGAGGTTTAGACCAGACAGCACATGGAACAAACAGACTGTACATGGGAATACAGCCAACTAAATGGAGAATGGATCCTGAAAGAAACACAACATGGTCCTATAAATAAACCCAAAGGTAGAGTAACGAAGATGTCCATAGTTTTCAATGGTAAAATTCTGCTCCCGTTTTCCATTGATTAAAGTGCATATACCACCTTAAGCGTATTCCAAGTGCAGGAGAAGAACAATGCAACGACCTCAGCCTGCACTCACAACAAAATGTTCACTTTAGCAAGGAAAACAACGCCTGGTGAAATAAACAGACTAAATCCAGGTTTGTTGTCATGCGGCTCCTCACATTTGCGATTGGTGATGAGAGGGGAAGGTAGCAGAGTTTCTCTCGCACTATTAACCAATGATGACTCATTTCCCTGCATTTTATTTCACAATGTTTTGTATCTAGTGCTGAGATGGACCACTGTGCCAAGTTTACCAGTAAGGGTTCTAAAATGCCAGCGTGCAAGCATCTCCTAAACATGCATGCGGCCACACTGAACATTACACTTGGTAAATGTACGGCTTGTGCAATGACTGGCCCAGAGTTGCAAAGGCACAGTTGGAGGAAGAACGGAGAACTCTTATGCCCTGAATGCAAGCACATGAGAGTTTGACAAGAAAAGGTAGATAAATTGCCCTGCAGAGAAGAACAGGTGTTCAAGGCAACAGAACTGGATGAGGCAGACCAGCGTTGTAAATTAGCTCAATATGGAAGCCCAAGTCCAGGACCAGACAATCAAAAATGTTGGCTCACAGTGAATAGCCTGCACTTTATTTGGAAGAGAGCAAAGAAAGACACCTGTAGTCCGATTCCTGCCTGAACCCTCAACTATGCACAATCGTCCAGTCTGCCTTAAATCTTCCTTTTTGTCTTGAAGGCACCACCTTTTGGAAGGAGACACACCCAGTGAACTCACTACTCAACTATGCCAACACTTTGTGAAGGTTTCCTGGCAGAAAAGAAATCAAGAAACTGCAAGAAGTCGAGAATGTCCAACTAACTAGATGGGCAATTAGATTTCCTAAGTGTTTATAGTCTTGTAACCACTTCTCCAAATCACATGCATGCATACCTCAAAGCACTCCTGCAACAATGTAATAAAGCTAATGTAGAAATGCAACTGTGAGGTAAGTCAAATCTGCAAATTTAATATAACCACACAGTCTTCAATATTCATACAATTCACCCAAAATGCTTCCACTGCAAACCTGTGCAGTACGGTGCTTGCAGCCATGGATCTGCTGATGCTGTCACAGCAGTATCCAATACTAATTGGAGACATTCTCCCATCGCCTCCTTACCATCTTTAACTAAATTCAGGAAGCCGTCCGTTTCTTCGCCTTCTGGAATTTGATCAGCCACCATGGCAACACAATCCCACAGGGTGTAAGAGAATCTAGCTAATGTACATGTAACGTTAGTAGACTTCAAGGCCATGCTGCCTGATTAGAAGACCTTGCGAGCTCATGCATCAACTTTCTTATCGTCTCTATCTGGGGGGATAGAGGGATAGCCAGAATGTTTGGTTGAAGTAGCAGCCTGTACTACTAGACTCTCCGGCGTAGGATGTTTTGTGAAATATTCGGGATCACTGCACAAGGGTCTATATTTCCTAGAGAAGTTCCTGTTCACAGCAGGCCCAGATTCTGGAGCTTCCCAATTGGCCACAACCTTCTTCTGAAGGGCTTTGTGGAAGGGTAAGATTGGGTACTTCTGAGGTTCCTGATCTAGGATGTCGGTCATGTCATACTGCTCATATGCCGGGGAAGCGCTACTCCACTCAATATATACTCTGTTACTGTGTTCATCAAATTTCTGTAACCTGAGTCAGCATGCTGCGACGTGTGAGGCCTGCCAAACTCCAATTCTGGAGAAGTATCAAGTCCACTAGCAGACTGCAGGGAGTCACAGAGGTCTTTCGTGCTTGATTCTGGATCAATGAGCTGTTCAGGTAAGTTTTTTGTGCCAAACTGCACCCCAAATGATGAAGTCTTCTCATCAGTCACTTTCCTCTTCATATATGGAGGACAATGACTTGAAAGTCTTCTTTTGGTACAGGATTAAAGATTTTCTCCTGAACCGATACGGGCCTCGATGAGATTGAAGATTCCGTCGACAATGTCGAAGACGGCTTCGATAAAGGGGTCGATTTGTCAGGAATAGCCCTCGACTTCGGCGTCTAAGTAGTCAGCGCCGATGGTGTCGACAAAATAGTCGAAGGCCTCGATTTAAACTTTTTTCGACGCCATCGGGGATGGACTCGATTCTCGAGTCGATACCTTCGACACCTTTTTGTCAGGTTGAGTTTCACTTCCCTAAGTCGTCCGATAGAGCGACCGGGGCATGACTCTTGAGGGGGTCGAGGCCACATTCTCTAAGATCCACATCATCTCCACTCTGAAAGCGTCCCATTTACTAGGGGAATCTGACCTAGTCAGGCACCTGATAACCTTCGTAGTGGAGTATGAAGAAGAGGGAGACCCATGGCGTCTCTTTTTCGCTTCTTCGAAGAAGACGATGACTGCCTTGATCGGCTTCCCGACTGAGATCGCTTCAACCATGTATGCCGAGTGGAGTTTCTAGATTCCCCGGATTTCTTTTTCCTCTTCAAAGAAGACTTTGAAGCTTCCTTCCCCACCTCCAGCTTACCCCTGCACTCCCAGAGAGCTTTTTCCGTCATGGACTGACAGGATTCACTGTCTTCAGTACGGTGCCCGGAGCCCAGACACCAAAGGCAGACACGGTGAGGGTCAGTTAGGGACATTGTAGGCCCACAGTCATAACCTTTTTTAAATCCCGACTTTGGGTCGATGGTGTTGAAGATGATGAAATGTTTCCACAGAAAAACGAAGTGCGCCGTTATTGCTCGAATCGAAAGCTTTCTGAAAAACGGAACTGAAGCCAATGGGCACGGTACGAACTATTTATACTACTGATGACGTTGACACTCCATGGCAGCCCTCGAGGGACATAGACGCCACAACATTGTGCACCTCGCCCTCTGCCGAGAATTATTCTTTCAGACGCAGCTAGCGAGATACGTATATCATGGATGAGGAATATGTGGGAGGAAACAATACATTTGAAATGCTATTACAGTAACTAATGCATGTCTTCTGATGCTTGTGAATCTGCTTAGAACCACATGCTGTGCATAGACTAGCGAGCAGTACCCGGAGTTGGTGGTGGGAAGTGAGAAGGAACAGTAGTGAATAGATGTCTTAGTACTGCTTGTCCCACCTGAGAATCAGACCTAGAATGATTATCTAAGCAGTAGTGTTTTGTAAAGGTGTGTACAGAACTCCAGGTTGCCGCTTTGCAAATGTACTCGAGAGAGACATTTGCAATGAATTCTATGGAAGCCCCAAAGCCCTGATGTCATGCATTCGCCCCTTTGGAGGACCTGGAATCTATGGATGATGAGGCGCCATTAGAATGTTCCATTGTTTATGTCTGCCCTTCTCTGTCTCCGGTCTAGTCTTTTTCCAACATGGCCGCCGCCGGGATCTTTTAGCCCTCCCACTCCCGATGGCCGCCGCGTTGCAACTGTGTGCGTTTTTCCTCTCTGCTGTGTTGTGTACGCTCCAAAGTATTCCTCTTGGCATTTTGCTGCCTTTTCTGCTCTCTTTCTCTCCACGACTCTCCGCCGCTGTTGCCCTGCTCATTTCTCTTCCTGGTCTGTTTTTCCTCGTTGCGCCCTCTCGTATCCTTTTTTGTCCGCTCTGTCTCTTTCCCTGTCAGCGGACTCCCGCTTGCTCGCCCCAATACCCTCCCCCTTCCTTTGGGTTCCGCTCTTCGGATCCGCCTTTTCCTCTCACTTACTGCACTCTGTTGCTTGTTCCTCTTCGCTGCCTCCCTGCTAGTGGTCCTCCTCCATTCTGGTCCCTTCTTTCACGGACCATGGCTACCTCACTTCACAGTGTTCCGGGACCTTACCCATTTCCCTCCGCCGGATGCACTCCTTCTCAACTAACTAACTGGAACCACTTCAACTCTGCAACTCCCACCTGGCAAACTTCCACTGGATCTTCATCAAAAGGGTTTTTTTTGGTGCCGCATAGGCTTTTTTCCCCTTCTTGGCTGTCGCGGGACCAGGGCCATTGGTTGTCTGATACCTCACAGACCACTGAGGCGTCGTCCCGCGGCAGACCCCATCTCTACAAAAAGAAAACAAACATCAAAGGCAAGGGAAGAAAGGAGCTGAAGGTCCAACTCTCCACTAACTCAGGTGAGGAATCCGAGTTAACCCCTGAGTCAGAGTGCGAGTCTGACAGCTTGCAACGCCTCCCCACACCAATGATGGCTACAGCTGAACAAATTCAAGGGTTGGTTGCGGCAGTACAGTCATTAAACCTTGAAGTACAAAACCTTAAGGCAGAAAACACGGTATTACGCCAAATGGTGTCGAACCAGGACCCACACTGAACCAACCTGCCCCCCCATGGCACGTTCTTCAGGAAAGTACGATGGGTCACCTACATGCCTTAAATAATTCATCGAAGCCTGCATGGTTCACTTCGCCTTTTCTCCCAGGCCTGAGTAAAGTGGGGTTCATGATCTCCAACCTGATTGGCAACAATCAGGTGCTAAGGGACTACGATTCTTTCTTGGCACTTTTGAAGCAGACATTTGAACGACCCGAAGTAACTGGCAGATGGATTTGTTGTCCTATATTATGCTCTATAAACGTCTGGCCACCGAAGCTGGATGACCAGAACAAGCCCAATTTTAGATCTTCAGAAGAGGTCTTAAAGAGGAACTGAAAGATGAGTTGGCTAGGATTCCTCGTCCCTCCTCTTTTTCTGAGTTACTATCTATGGTCCTGCAGATTGAATTCGGACTAGCAGAACGCAAGCAAGAAAGAAAGAGGAGTAAAGCACCCACCTAGACACTAGAACCTTCTGAGAGCGGAGGCTCTTCCACATCTCCACCGCAAAGTAAAGACGAACCAGTGTAAATAGTTGTGACCAGAGCTCCGCTCACTCCCGAAGAAAGGAAGTGTCGACGAGACACTGGCCGGTGTATGTACTGAGGTTCATCCGTTCACTTACTATGGAACTGTGCGGAAGTGCCTCCCAAGTGGTTGGGAAACGGACGGCCTCGGACCTCTAAGGGATGAAGGTTCGAGGGGTTAAGCAAAGTCCCTACATCACTCTGGCCATCGCACCCAACAATGTCTCTGAGAATTCCCGTATCAGGGTGGTATCTCTTACCCTAACATGGAAGGAGATGAGTGTGGACTCCCTGCTCTCATGGACTACGGGGCAGCTGGAAACTTCATCGACATGGTATGGGCAAGCAAGGTTGGCATCCAAAGGATACCCAACGAAGAAAAACAGAAGGAATGGACGGTACACCTTTGAGCTCTAGGCCTCTCACCCACTCCACTGAGAAGTTACAAGTCCAGGTACTAAAGCACACAGAGGAAATGTCATTCAACATTATCAGAGCTGCGCACGTTTCTGTTATCCTGGGGATAGCGTGGCTTAGGAGGCATAACCCGTTGATCGACTAGGCTAGCAACACTCTCAGCTTCCACTCCCCGTTCTGTAAACAGAATTGCCTCTGCATACTGTACTATGAACCTGCCCTCCTTTCTGTGGACGACACCAAGATCTGCCTTTTGGTCAAACCAGGTGAATGTACCTTTCAGGCTGCATCCGTTCCTTACTGGGGTTTCATTCTATCCAAGGAGGGAATCAAGATGGACCCCAAGAAAGTTTCTGCCATATTGGATTGGCCCTCTCCTACTTCCGTCAAGGACATACAACGTTTTCTAGGTCTGTCTAATTTGTACCGGAAATTCATAGCAAATTTTCCAGCTACAGTTCTTCCCATAAATGGATTACTAAAAAAAAAAAAAAAAAAAAAAAAAAAAACAACAGGTAACCTTTCCAATGGACGGAAGAGGCAGAAACCGCCTTTAGAGCCCTTAAGGAAAAGTTCAGTTCAGCTCTTGTTCTGAGACAACCTGATCAGTTAAAAGGCTTCATAGTGGAAAAAGATGCTTCTGCCAATGCCATAGGAGCCGTTCTGCTGCAAGAACATGAAGGCCTTGAGCATCCAGTGGCCTATCTCTCCAAGACCTTCAGGTCAAGCCAAAGCAATTATTCGGTCATAGAGAGAGAACTATTGGCTATGAAGACCGCATGTGAGGAGTGGAGGTATCTTCTCCAAGGAGGTAACCAACCATTTATTCTCAGAACAGGCCATAAGAACCTCAAGGTCCTGCGCAGTATGGAGTGTGTCAATAACTGCCAACACGTTGGGCCCACTTCTTTTCGCAATGACTTCGAAATCAGTTACATACCGGAAAGCCAAAATATTGTCGCAGACGCTCTCTCCCGCAGGAACTTTTCCGGACTTACTACAGACTGCCTTCAGGAAAGGCTGTTTTCGCAGAAGATCCCAATAATGTCAGTGATCTCTACCTTCCTCTCTCAAATCAAGGAAGCCACAGAGAGCGAACCACCATTACACCTTTAGGATTCTTCGGCTCCCATCGAGGAAAAGGAAGGTTTGGTGTTCGTCAACAAGAAATTGTACGTACCACACAGTGACCTTCTGTTGAGGATTTTAAAATGGAGTCACGATCACAAGACAGCAGGGCATCGGGGAACTCAAGCTTCACAAGACCTTATCAGATGACTATTGTTGGCTAGGTATGACGGCAGATGTTGAAGGATATGTCAAACGGTGTTCCATTTGTGCTAGAAGCAAACATAGGACTCAAAAACCGATTTGATTGCTTGAATAAACCCCCCTTCCTGCTAGACCCCGGGAGCTGATTTCTACGGATTTTATTGTAGACCTCTCTCCTTCCCAGGGATGCACTTGCATAATGGTAATGGTGGATTCTTTTACCAAACTTGCACATTTCTCCCCTCTCAAGGAGCTTCCTTCGGCTTCAGGCATGGCGGATGTATTCATACAAGACATCTTTCGTCTCCACGGATTGCCCAGCAAGATTATCTTGGACCGTGGCAGTCAATATCCATCAAAGTTTTGGACGGCATTATGCCAAAGATCCGGAATCGAACGAGCACTCTCCTTGGGGTTCCATCCCCAGACCAATGGGCAAACGGAACGGCTTAATGGAACTTTGGAGCAATACCTAAGATGTTACATTAACACTCAACAAGACAACTGGGTTTCGTTCCATCCCACTGCGGAATATGCATACAACAACTCAGTCCATTCCGCTCTGGGACTCAGTCCCTTCTACTGTACTTATAGTTTGCATCCCCGAGGCATTCCTCCGGAGGTTTCTCCCTGTACCAAGTTTCTTTCCATAGAAAGAAAACTCGAGGAAATCGCTAAAGCCCACAAGACTGCCAAAGCTAGCTTGGAAGAAGCACAACAGGTGTACAAACAGTCCACCAACTGCAAACGCTTGACCAATTCCTCTTTGGCGGTTGCTTCGAAAGACTGGCTCTCTCCAAAGTACTTACCACGATGGGTACACCCTTCTAAATGATCTCCCCGCTTTTTGGGACCCTATGAGATCATTGGCCAGATCAATCCCATAGCCTTCCTTTTGCGACTTCCCAAGAGCCTCAGTCGCATTCACCCAGTCTTTGTCATGATCTCTGCTTCCAAAAGGTCAGGACTTACCCAACTCCCTTGGAAGCAGACCCATAACCCAGGTTCCGAGTGCCAACCAGTCCCAATTGGGACCTTTTGGACCCTGTCCTGGCGCCAGTGGCACCAGGCTCATAAATATGCCCAGTCCCAGCGCTGGAAGCGCCGGGCTCATAATGCTTGGGTGGACTTACCTGCAGCAGACCATGCTGCTTACTTGCCTGCCAGTTGAGCCTCTGATCCTCTTCTGTTTGGAACTACTTTTCCTGTTGGGTGGGGCAGGAGCCACTCCCTAGATTCAGAACACTGGAACTCTTCTGGAAAGCAGGAACTCTTTTCTTACCTAGGCGTGGCTGTGGAAGGAGACACCTAAGCACTACAGGAGGCTATTTAAACCACACCCGATGGATGAATCTTGCTTTGCGTTATTCTGCATCCTCTGCAGCAGAACGCTCATCGTGTCTTCAGCATCTGATCCTGGGCCTAAGGGAAAAAGGCTTACCATCCTGAATCCAGTCTTCAGCAACACCTATAAAGACAAGAAAGAACAGGTTAGCACTACGGTCTTCAGTGACAGCGCTTCTCTTACCTGGTCCATCGGCTGTCACCAACGCCTCGCGCTGCATTCCGGCATCTGAAAGACAAAGGCTTACCTACTCTTCGCGTGCTCCGGAGGTCTTCACACTGCATTCCGGCATCTGAAAGACAAAAGCTTACCAACTCTTCGCACGCTCCGGAGGCCTTCGGCGCTGCATCCCGCATCTGAAAGACAAAAGAAGGTGCGTTTAAAGACATTGGGTAACTTTATTACTCACGTGCCATTACTCCTTCCACGTCGAACCCAGTGGGTATTCCGGCACCCTTCAGCAGCTCCGAACTTGTACCTGCAAGATAAAAGGACAGTTAGTGCACATCGTGAAGCAGGCAACAAGCGCTTACTTACGTGCTTCCAGGCGCTTCTATTCCTCACACGGGTTCCATCCTCAACTCACTTCAGCCCATCATCCGCCATCGCCGGAACCCTGCAAAACAAGAGACATCATTACAAAAGACTTTTAAAGACATTTGAAATACTCGGAACTTACCGTTCGTGCAGTTAACGACGGACAGCAGTCCTCTGAGGTCAAGAGGCCTGCACCCTTATCCAGTGAAGAAACTGGTTACGGCACCCTGCCCCGAGGCAGATGGAGAGCTCGGCGTTCACTTACCTAAGGTGAGAGCGTTAACCTTTGGGGTTCTACAGGAGAAGAGAAAGGGAAGAAGAGAGAGACACCCAATAACCCCAGTTCATTAATCCCATATTTTCTATCTGCAGACATCTTACTCTTCGAGTCAGACATACAGTGCACAGAGGTCCAGCCCAAAGAGCCAACCGTGTGTTACACATCACCTTTGAAGATACGGTATTCGCCCAGTCAAGACCGGCGCCTCTGCGGGAATCAGGTGAGCGTTACAGTCTTTCATTCTTCCCTTTTATGACCTGCGGAAGAAACCTGTACTACTACACCAGTTCCTATATCTGTGCTACAACAGGACACAGAAGAATACAAAGTCGCTCAGATTCTGGACCCACGTTTTCGATAGGGTAGACTTGAAAACTTGGGTTTCCTGGAAAGAGTAACCCTCCTCCGAACACTCCTGGGAGCCAAGTTCCTTTGTCCATGCTACCCGTCTCGTCTGAAAGTTTAATTGCGCCCATCCAGGCTAGCCCAGCTTGCCCCGGAATAGAAGGGGGCATACTCTCATGCATTCGCCCATTTGGAGGACCTGGGATCTATGGAGGAGGTCGCCATTAGAATGCTCCATTGTTTATGTCTGCCTTTCTCTGTCTCCAGTCTAGTCTTTTTCCAACATGGCTGCCGCCGGGGGCTTTTAGCCCTCCCACTCCCAACGGCCGCCACGTTGCATCTGTTGTGTTCTTCCTCTCCGCTGTATTGGGTGCGTTCCAAAGTTTTCCTCTTGGCATTTTACTGCCTTTTCTGCTCTCTCCCTCTGCGGTTCTTCGCCGCCGTTGCCCTGCTCATTTCTCCTCTTGCTCTGTTTTTCCTCGTTTCGCCTTCTTGTGTCCTTTTTTTGTCTGCTCCAGCGCTTTCCCTGTCAGCGATCTCCCGCTTGCTCTCCCCAGTACCCTCCCCGTTCCTTTGGGTCCCGCTCTTCGGATCTGCCTTTTCCTCTAACATACCGCACTCCGGTGCCTGTTCCTCGTCGCCGCTTCCCTGCTAGCGGCCCTTCTCCATTCTGGTCCCTTCTTTCACGGACCATGGCTACGTCACTTCATGGTGTTCCGGGACGTTACCCGTTTCCCTCCGCCGGATGCACTCCTTCCTACGGAACTAACTGGAACCCCTTCAACTCCACAACTCCCGCCTGGCAACACAACTCCCGCCTGGCAAACTTCCACTGGATCTTCAGCAAGAGTTTTTTATTTGTGCCGCAAAGGCTTTTTTCCCCTTCTTGGCTGCCGCGGGACCGAGGCCATTGGTTGTCCGATACCTCACAGACCACCGTGGCATCGTCCCGTGGCAGACTCGATCTCTACAAAAAGAAAACCAACATCAAAGGCAAGGGAAGAGAGGAACCGAAGGTCCAACTCTCCACTAACTCAAGTGAGGAATCGGGGTTAACCCCCGAGTCGGAGTGTGAGTCTGACACCCGAGTAGAGTGTGCCCTAGGCTTGAAGGGCAGATATCTCTTGGCAAGAGCATAAGAGAGTGTGATGCAATTGACAATCCACTTAGAGATAGCTGATTTAGAGACAGGGTCCCCTTCTCTACCAGCCACTGAGATGAAAAACTGTTTTTTCTTAGTGGTCTAGTTTTTTCCAGATAATGTATGACTTCCCTGCGCACATCCAGTGTGTGAAGGATTCTTTCTGCCACGTTAGTGGGGTTCTGGAAGAAAGTTGGTAGTTCTATTGATTGGTTCACATGGAACTTTAAAATGAATTTGGGTGCAAACTGTGGGTGATTGCGCAGAACCACCTTGTCTTTGTGGATAGTGACAAGTGGGTCTAAGACTGAAAGGGCCTGTAGTTCACTCACTCTTCTTATTGAAGTGACTGCCACCAAGAAGGCAGTCTTGTAAGGGAGTGCTTTAAGGCTAGCCTTATGCATCAGGAGATCCCATAAGCTGGGTTTGAAATAGGGGGATGAAGTCTTCTCAAACACTTCCATGAAAGCCTTCATTACCGGGATCTTCCACCACGAGACCTTTCTCTGGGACGTAATATACGCTGAAAGCACGGCTAAGTGGAACGTCATGCAATTAAAAAGCAGACCTGAGTCCAGTAGAGTCAGGTATAATGCAATATGTGTTGGCGAGCAGTCTATAGGATTGATGCTCTTGGAATTACACCAGATGACGAAGCGTTTCCATTTATTGGAGTAGCAATGTCTGGTGTTAGGCTTTCTTGCTTCTTTAAGTATCCATGCATCTCTGAGGAAGTTGGAGATGACCGAACTCTCTGATTTCAAGAGCCAGACCGCAAAGTTGTGAGTTTGCGGGCATGGTTGGAGAGTATCCCCCCCCTTTCCTGCGATGTTGTATGTGCAAGGTAGTTTCATCGGAGGGGAGATTGACATCTCCATCAGATGGGAGAAGCAGGGTTGAGGGGCCCACATTGGGGCCACCAATATCATTGTGACTGGTTCCTGGTGCATCTTGTTCACGATCTTGTTGAGTAGGGGGGAGTCTGGTGAACAAATTTCCCTGACCATGTTATCCAGAGACCTTTCCCCTTGGAGCGGTTCCGAGGGTACCTGGAGGCGTAATCTGTGCATTGCGAGTTCTCCAGAGTTGCGTACAAGTCAATCTCTGGGGAGCCCCATTCTGCCAAAACGTTGTAGACGAGGTCTTCGTGTAGTCACTATTCGTACTCTGTAGCGGGAAGTCTCTGCTGAGTATGTCCGCCAGAAGATTGAGTTCCACTGTAACATGTTGAGACAGGAGAAACATCTTGTGTTTGAGAGCACACTTCCAAATGTTCTGGAACTGTTTGGATAACCACGGAGAGTGTGTTTCCCCTTTTTGTTCAGGTAATACAAGGCTGTGGTACTGTCCGTGAGGACTAGGACTGTCTTGCCCTGTAATTGTGTCTGAAAGGCCTTCAGGGCTTTGAACATTGTTAACAGTTCCAACAGGTTTATGTGGTTGGATGCTACTGCTGGGGACCAAATGCTGTGCGCCATCTGCTGAAGGAGGCGAGCCCCCCACCCTGTGAGAGATGCATTCGTTGTGAGAGTGGCTTCTACTGCGGGCTTGGTGAAGGTCTTCCCTTTCAAGAGGTTTTCCCTCGACCACCACTGCAGAGAGAGAACGAGAGCTGCCGAGCCAACCACTAGATCATCCCATTGTCTGCTGGCCTGACACCATTGGCTGTTGAGCCACTCTTGCATGGGGAGCATGCGCAAACGTGCATGTGGGACTAAATTAATGCAGGAGGCCATCATTCCTAACAGACGCGTGGCTTTGCGTACCATCACCTCTCGACTGGCTACATAGTGAGGGATCTGAAACAGCATGTTTTAAATGCTTTTGTTGGAGACGAAGACGAGGCCATCTTCTGTCCAAATCGGAGCCCCCAGAAATTGTTTGACTTGGCTGGGGTCTAGGCTGGACTTTTCCTCGTTTACTGAGAATCCCAGACTGAAGAGTTGATCTATCGTCTTCTGGGTGTTTGAAAGGCATGTTCCGTACGAATCCCCCGTTATGAGCCAGTTGTCGAGGTAAGGATAAACTGAGATGGATTGCCTGCGCAGGTGAGCCGCTGCTACTGCTAGTAACTTTTTAAATACCCTTGGGGCTGAGGCAATGTCAAAGGGAAGGACCTTGAATTGATAGTGCTTGTCCTCTATCATGAACCTTAGGTATTTTCTGTGCGCTGCCAACATTGAAATATGAAGGTATGCATCTTTCATATCCAATGCTGGCAAGTAATCCCCCTGTGTCAGTAGAGGGATAACCTCTTGTAATGTTATCATTCGACACTTTTGAGGTTTGACACATTTTTTCGCTGGGCGCAAGTCTAGCACAGGGCGCATGGTGAGATCCTTTTAGGGTACACTGAATAAATACCCTTGTTTACCTGTAGAACGGGGACGACTTTCGATTGCACCCTTTTCCTGTAGGATCTCGACCTCTTGCAGTAGGATTTTGAGATGTTTCGGTGACAAACGCCTGGACTTTGGTGGTCGGTATCGAGGTGGTCGGCTGAACTCTACAGTAACCATGGTTGACAGTCTTGAGCACCCACTGGTCTATGGTAATTCCCTCCCATACCTGGAAGAATGATGTTATCCATCCCCGGACTGGGGAGACATGACAGGGGACCCGGATCGGAAAGTCATTTCTGATTGGAGGCCGGGGAGCCTCTAGGGGTGGTGCTTCTACCCTTTCCTTTGCCACAGCGCTGTCCTCTAGACAAATATTGGTTTGAGGCAGCTGACCCCTGTCCTGAGGACCATGTGTTTCCCGTTCTATACTGATTGTGTGGGGAACGAGGGAAAGATTGTCCATGAAAGGAGCGGCAAGAGCTTCCACCTCGCTGCTGAAAGGGTCTTTGAGTTATCTGGATCAATGACTTCAAAGTCTCATGTTCCTTCTTCGCAGTCTATAGCGCCTCATCTACCGCTTTACCAAACAGGTTAAATTCCTCTACCGGTTTGTTAATGAGGGACGCCTGTGTTTCTGGTTTGAATCCTGACTTTTTCAACCATACGTGCCTCTTCAATAGGGTACCTTGGGCCAGCGTTCTCTCTGCTGTCTCTGCAGCATCTAGGGTGGTTTTAAGAATATTACAATTCATCTGTCTCCCTTCCGCCACAATCGCCAGCAGGCGTGACCGTGTTCGTTCAGTGACCTCTTTCAGGCCTTCCTGGAGCAGGTTCCACTGAACATTGCTGTAGCTGGCCAGCAAAGTGGCATTGTTGACAATTTATTTATTTTAATTTATTATTACATTTGTAGTGCGCACCTAACCATCAGGCATCTAGGTGCATGGCTTAATAATAAGGTTACAAGTTGTACAGGCTTAAGAGATTGGTTACAGGTTATGCAGACTTAAAGCGTATGGTTACCGGGCATATAGGATTACAATGTAGGTTACAGGTCGTGCAGGCTTGAGGATATTGTTACAGGCAAATTTGGTTATACAATTTGATTAGTACATTGGAGCGTTATACAGTACAGAATGAAAAGACAGTTACATTTTCATAAGTTAGAGTGTTATGCGGTACCGCAGTAAGTAGGACCTACTAGTGAGGGAGAAGAGTAATGTCAGGTAGATGAGGTCCATCCATTAAAGAGGTCAAGTTACGGGTGCGAGAGATACGGTTTGGTGTCCTGTATAAAGAGCCATGTTTTTAACGTTTTCCGAAAGGATAGTAGGGAAGGATCCATCCTTAAACCCATCGGTAGGGAGTTCCAGTAGCTAGCTGCCACGACGTGGGAGCTCGGGCCGCCTGCTCTTTGTCTTTTATATCTGGGCTTTGTCAGTTGCCCAAGATACGCTGCTCTGGTGGGTCTGGCGGACTGGTTTTTAGTTACCAAGCAGGACAAGTAGCAAGGGGCAGTGTTAGATAGGCATTTGTGCGTGAGTACTTTAAATTTAATATGGTCTCTCACTGGTAACCAATTAATGTTTCTTCTGAAGGTGGTAATGTATTCTGACTTGGGGATGTGGAGTGCTGCTCTGATGGCGTTGTTCTGCACAATTTGGAGTTTCATGTTTTTCGACGAGGAGCCTGCAAAGATGGCATTGCAATAGTCAATCCTTGAAAGGATTAGTGCTCTTGCCAGGGTGATATGGTTCTCTTCTGTGAGATATGGTCTACAAACCGTGATGAGTTTGGCAGTACACGAAGATGCTGAGGTGATAGCATCGGCTTGCTGAGAGAGGGTGAGTGAAGAGTCAAGATAGAATCCTAGGGTCTTGACCTAGCAGTCAGTATGCGGTTTCCATCTATGTCGAAAGATTGGTAGGATGGGAAGAGATTGTTAAATTTAGCTTGGCTACCCAGGATAAGGATCTCCGTCTTATCAATAAGACAACTCGTTCTGAGCCATCCAGGCTTGAATAGTATGGTAGATAGCATTTAGTGCTTTGGCCTCTGGATTGTAGTCCCCCGCGATATGAACTAGTATTTGGGTGTCGTCAGCATAGTTTGTGTATGAGACACCCAAATTGTCTAATTTATCAAAAAGAGGTTTAGTGACTGCGTTATACATGGTCGGTGATACGCATGATCCCTGGGGCACTCCACAAGTGACTGGGGTGGGGCTAGCTCCTGCCGATGAGAAAACTCATTGTTCGGTTGGACAAGAATTATTTAATCCATGCTATTGCGTTATTGGAAAAATGGGCATCGTTGGCTAGGTGGTGGCATAGGATGTTGTGATTCACAAGATCAAATGCCGCCAGGAGGTCCAAGAGGAGGAGGATGGCTAGATCACCTCTGTCAATCCATTTGAGATTTAAAGTCTACCAAGGCCGTTTCTGTGCCATGGCCTGGCAGGAAACCTGATTGTCGGAGGCCCAGCAAATGGTGTTTGTCTAGATATTGTTGAATTTGAACATAAGCAACCCTATCAAGAATTTTTAACAGGAATGGTACCATTGTGATGGGCTGGTAATTAGTTTGTACATTCGGGTCTAAGGTTGTTTTTTTCAGTAAGGGCAGTACCAAAGCTTCCTTGAGGTTGTCCGGTACTTTGTTGGCGGCAAATTAATTGTTTATGAGTGAGGTGATGAAAGGTGGCAGGTTATCTGCACAATCTTTGATTAGAGTCGCTGGATAGATATCACCTTGGCAACGTGAAGGTTTGAGGCCTTTTATGATTTTAGTAGTTTCCTCTATTGTAATATTCGAGAACTCGAATTTTGGAAATGGTTTGGGTAGGTTATGATCTCTTGTAAGCTGTTGCGATGTGTTAAGTTTCAGCTTTTTATTATAAATTTTAAGTTGGAATGATGCAATTTTGTCCATGAGGGCCTTTTGTATGTTTTCACACCAGACTTGGTCTTTGATCCATAGGTCTGGGGTTTGAGAGGCTGCTTCTAATTCTCTTAAAACTGAGAAAAGCTCTTTAGAACTAGAATTGGCATTCTCTATGCACAGAATGTAGGCGTTACTTTTGGCTTGATGGGTGGCTTTTCTATAGTCCGATGCTAGCGAGTTGAATTGTTGTTTATTGAGGATTGACAGGTTTTTTTCTCCTGTTATTTTCTGCATTTCGTTTTCTGCTACATAGGTCTTTGAGTTCAGGAGTGAACCATTGGTTAAGATGTGCTTTAGGTTTAGCTTTGATTGTAAGTAGTTCCTAAGGAGGAAGGGTCAGCTGTATTTTCAGAGTGTTTGGTGAGCCGCGAGAGCAGATGTACATTGTCTGGCGTAATGTTGCGCATGTTATGCGCTTGGGTGGGCAGTGCCATAATAATCGGTGTGCTGGCGACGGTGTTGGTGCAGATTGTGAATAGTATGGTATTATGGTTGGCCCAAGGGCAGGGATCGTTGTTAGATGTGTGAGTAGTGCAGTTATGGTTGGCGAGCCAATCGAGCGTGCAACCTTTGGCATGGGTTGGCCTAGAGGATCGTATGGTGAAGCTAGGATGGATGCTTGAGTATCGGCACTGTCATGAAGACCTAAGTTGAAATCACCAAGGATAATAACTTTAGAGGTAAGTTTTATGTTAGTAGTTAATAGGGTGACTATGTCCTCATCAAAGGATGAGATAGGCCCTCTGGGTCTATAGATAAGATGTTAATTTAATGAGGGTGTGGCTGAGATGGTAATCTTAGTAGACAGAAGTTCTTCTTATAAGAAGGGAACATTGGGAATTTCTCCAATGATAAGATTAGATTTGGAGATAAAGGCAATACCTCCTCCCTTTGTACTAGGCTCTATCCTTTCTGATGATTGCGTAGCCATCTGGTAAGGCCAGGGCTAGTGGCGGGCCTGCTGCGGGATGCAGTCAGGTTTCCGTTATGCCAATAAAGTCTTGGTCATTAGTAGTGATGAGGCCGTCTATGTCTAGAGCATGTGCTGGGATGGATCTAGCATTAATTAAGACACCTTTGGTGCAGATGTGTTGCCATTTTTGTTGCGAGTGGGTTTAGTTTTCGTTGTACTTAAAGCACATTTCAGCCTGAACCTGGGTGGATTCTGGTGGAATAGGCTGCCCCAGTGTGGTGACACGCTTCCCCAGGGCATACAACTTCTTGCAGTCCTTGTCCGGTGGTGCCTCACCCATGTACAAGGGTCCTCCTGCTCTTTTCCTAGTCGTTGTCACCACTAGGGAATCTGGGGTGGCATGTCCTCGAATGTGGAGTGGGTCTGAGAGTGAGGGGCAAAAAAGCTTCTCGACCCGTGGGCTCACAGCTCATGTTTGCGATGGTGTCAGCAAAGAAGGGGCGATACACCGTTTAATGGAGTTCAATAGAGGTATAGCCTGGCTTGCAGGTGGTTTCTCCTTCAGAATATCTTCCACGAAGTCGGTGTCTTGCACGGATTCTTGCATAGCAATCTGAAAATGTTCTGCCGCTTTCTTCAGAATGGCATTGAATGCCATCTGGTCATCTATGGGAGATGCCTGTCTTATAGGAGGATATGCGGGAGGATCCATGCACAATGTGTCTGGGTCAGGGGTATTGGTCGGTGACAGCCATGGTGAATTATCCATTGGCTGTTCATCCCACCCAATCTGGGGCTTGGTCGATAGGGTCCTCAAAGGGATCATCTTCCTGTACATAAGGGTCCCGAGGAGCCTCCTCTGGTTCCGTCAGGTCAAACACCTCCTCATGAAGAGGGTAGGATGTCCTTTGGAATTTAGATATAGTAGGGCATAGATCTTCCTCACTAGGCCTTTTAGGCGTGGTAAACCTTTCTGAAAAGTCCACACATTTTGAAAGTGTATTCATGCACCCCTCAAACCGGTCTCTGGTCCATAAAGATGAACCAGAGGGGTGTGGAGGGGGGAAGGGCTCAACTTGAGGATCTGTGTTCTTAGGCTGTCGAGATTATCTCGAAGGAGTCTTAGCCAGGGGCTCGGGACCTGCAGAATACTCTTCCTGCCTTTCTCGGCATGCAGACTTGTCCCTTGACCTGTCCTTCCGCCCATTAGCCGCCAAAACGAAGTTCGCAAGACTGTCGCGGAGGGACGGCGTATCTGGGAGGGAATGCGACGGTTCTTGCAGCTTTGCCATAGTTTTCGACATTGCCAGAACTTTCTGCGTCGGTGTGCTCTTAAGAGGCATCTTGATGCTCTTATGAATGTTGGTGCTGACGTCCTTGTCACTGGAGTGCCAGCCTAGGCGGCTGTGGGGAGGGCTGCCGACCCTGCGGATCAGCGGGTTCAGTCGAAGAAATCTGCGTACCCGTTGGCGTCTTTGACCGTCCCAGTGAGTCAGTTCGGGGGGGTTGTGTGTTTACCTTTGTGAGAAGAGTGTGCGTCCCTGTCGCCGGGGTGCACACTGCCCATAGAAGAACCCGTCGCCTGCCTGCCGGGGCCGAACGAATCAGAGCATGGCTGCTCCAAAGATAGGTTGATGGCATTGGTGTTAGAGCCACGGCTTTCGCTCAATTCCTCGTCACTCTCGACGCCTGTGGCGGCGGGGGAACTACCCCCGGTGTGCATCATGGCATAGGGCGCCCACCGTTTAACTCGCAGCTCTTTTATTGTCTTAGGACATAGAAGCTGGCAAGACCGACAGGACTCCTTGTGGTGATCTCGAGGTAGACACTTATTGCACCTCCTGTCCATAGCTCAGGTTTATAGCGACAGCAAAACCAGAAGGGAAAAGAGAGGAGACAAGGAATTACATTCTTGAAAGAAATAGAGCCCTGGACCCCACGCTCCCTACTGTGTAGGCCTGGCCGGAGGGCCAAGGCCAGGTGGTCGACAGCGTCGACCGGAGCACCAGCCGTCGAAGACTGGAGTTGTCTCTCGCGGTCTTCGGCGGTGGTTGCTGCTAAGTAGACAAAGATATTATTTAGCAATTTTACAAGCTCCGCATAAGGTGACCAGCTAGCTGGGTGAAAAAAAAACAATTAGAGGGACCTCGACACGTGAGGGATTTTGGGTACACTACATGTCACGTTAGGAATAGTGTTACAGGCACGCCCAAGTCGACGTCCCCTTTCGATCCTCGAAAGACAAGATGCAATACTCCGCGCCAGACCTTTTCCAATGAAAGGGGTGTTTGAGCTAGGGCAGTACCTTGCTGGGACACTGTAGTATTTTTTAGAAGTAGCCTATTTTCTTAGAAGTAGCCTGACAAACGCAGACTTAAAAGCTGGTGGGATGCATGCAGTAGCGATGGAGCCATTGAGGAAGAATACGAAGAAAGGTGTCAGCTCTTGCTGTGTCATTGGTCTCTTCACACCTGTGGTGGCTGCTGTCGTGAGGCATCTGGCTTGTACAACTGCGATTCTGTCGGAACCATCGTAGAACTGGAGCTCGGGCTGCCGCAAAGCCAGACCCTATGCCAACACTGTCTTCAGCAGCTGCACTTCCGGACCTTAAACTTCCTTAGATGGGACCAACAGCAGAAGAAAATATCCCCAGAAACTCAGATTAGACCAGGGGTGGTCACTTGGAAAACGGGAGTATGGGTGCATGTGTTTTCATGCCTGACTACCGCAATAGGACTTACACTCTCTTAACCTGGCTGTGATAGGTGGAGGTCTAGACAAGGAATCCTCCCCCCAGGGTATCCCCTAGTGTGTAGGGATTGAGGGTATACCTCTAACAATTCATACCTGTTAAATTCAAAGGGGGCTTGGAATCTTTCTAAGAACTGTTGGCTTTGCCAACACTTGTGTCAGGGAACTTTTGAAAGACCCTGCCATTGCAGATGCTTTTCTGGAACTTGTACATTACCAAGAAGAAGAGTTCCATAACTCTTGTGTCCCGATTCATGTATGTGGTGTACATGCCACCAATAACAAGAAAATATATACTGGTCTGTGATGCGTAACTTTAGCTGCATAACATATCTATATTTATTCAAACATAATCACTGTACTTCTCAATCCACGTGTATTGAACTGAATAAAATTGAAATTGACTCCATCACATTTCTTACATTAGATTTATATAACTAACATTGCATCAAAGTTCTTTCAATTGATTTTTCAATTAACACTGCCTACATTAGATTTGTACAATTGGTGTTGCCTCAAACAAAGGTCATACAAAAAGATTTTAAAATTGACATTGCCGACACCATTTATTTATTTATTTGCATTTGTAAAGCGTACAACTGCCCTTGGGCATCTGGAGCTGTTAAGAAAGCTTGCTTAGTTACATAAGTGCTTATGAGAACTTAATTACAGAAGTGCTAGCAGAAGAACATACAGTTTGCTTGACCCCTTTTAGAAGGGGGAGGGCAGCGTATGATGCAGAGTCAAATATGTGGCACAGACATGAGGCGCACCCTATCTTGAAGGGCGGCCTCAGCATACAATGCAGAGAGTCAAAATGTGTGGCAAGGACATGAAGCGCACCCCATCTTAAAGGGTGGCCTCAGCAAACAATGCAGGGAGTCAAAATGTGTGGCAAGGACATGAAGCGCACCCCATCTTAAAGGGTGGCCTCAGCATACAATGCAGAGAGTAAAAATATGTGGCAAAGACATGAGGCACAGGGCGGTCTCAGCATACAATGCAGAGAGACAAAATATGTGGCAAGTACCCCACTTGGAGGGTGGAAGCAGCATGGGATGCACAGGGGTCATTTTATTTATTATAGTGTGCGTCGGGGGGGAGAGCATACTCACTCACATGCGACCAGGAGGGGGGAGGCATACTCACTCACAGGTGACCAGGGGGTGTGGGGGAGCATACGCACTCACAGGCGACCAGGGGATTGGGGGGAGCATACGCACTCCCAGGCGACCAGGGGGGGTGGGGGGCTGCATACCCACTCCCAGGTGACATGGGTGGATGGGGGGGGAGCATACGCACTCCCAGGTGACATGGGGGGATGGGGGAGCATACTCACTCACAGGCGACCAGGGGGTGAGGGGGTAGCATACGCACTCACAGGCGACCAGGGGGGTGTGGGGGTAGCATACGCACTCACAGGCGACCAGGGGGTGTGGGGGCGTCTACACGGCGTACCGTGGTGGTCAAGGGTAGACAGGGCCTTCCACCTCCCGGTTGCTGCCATTGGCTATTAGGGGCTAAGGCAGCCAATGGGGAAGGAGGCAGGGGCTAGCCCACACCAGGAACAAAAAACAATTTGGCAAACAACGTGCAACCCATCAATCTTGAAGTGGCCTAACGGGCATGGTGGCACAGCCATTTACTTTGACCCGAAGCCTTATGTTTCATGCATGCTGTCGACAACCCCTCCAGCTCCGAAGCACCAGCCAAAGCTCCCCAATATATGCTGCCAAATGACTAATTAGCTTGCCTTGAATAACGGCCTTCATGGCATTCCAAACAGTTGCCTGAGAAAGGTAAACATTGTTTGGAGGATGCCTGACTTTCGGTGCGCTCTAGTCCTAGAATTCTAATGTTGGGCATGCACCATAGCTAGTACAGTGAGGTCCTACTCCTGACCCCATGAAATACAAGAAATAACAGGTTGTGCTAGTTGATCGTGCTTGCAGTCGAAGCTTAAGAAAATACAGCCAACACGTGTTTCGACACAAGTCTTTTTCAAGGCAATGGTCCCTGAATGGATGTCCCCCTGTGCCTTGGCGAGTTCTTTAAATTGTTGCGGCAGTCAGAATTGCCCGAGTTGGTGAAAAGTGTGTCTGCTTATATGCTTGTAATGTCAATAAGCAAATGTAGCGACCCTTGTAGGAGATCTGCGTGTACGGGCCCATACATGTGGATCTCCTACAAGCATTCTCTTAAATCGGGAATCCAAGCCATTTAAGGATTATATACTTCTGCTGATCTGTACAAACACTAACACTACTTATTGCACGTACAAGCATATAAGCAGACAAACTTTTCACCAACTCAGGCAATTCTGACTGCATTTGTAAACAAAATAAAAATCACATCATTATTTGACTGCCCATCTGAGAGCTGCGTTGTTGTATAACATATGAAGTAATGAGCGTTCCAAAGTACATTACTAACAAGATAGATACCCATACAGGTCTTCCAGAGACCTAAAGCTGGTTTGATGTGACAGGTTTACATGAACTCTTGAAGCATTTTGGGATGTAGCAGACAATTGCAACTAATTACACAGTGAGAGGAACAGATGTTTTTCAGACAACCAAAATATATGAAACAGAAAATGCACTAAAGGAAATCTCCTAGCTGTAAAGAAAACCCATTAACCTGCTCGATAGAACACATATTCACAGGAACATTTAAAACATGTTTTCGATCCCAGGAAATCCTAGGAAATACATTATTTATCTTTGCAGCTGGCCATGAAACTAGGCAACCACCATCACTGCACCCTTCAGGCTCTCCTCCCATATGGCTCCATCTGAAGGAAAGCAGCCCTCCCCAGATGCACTCTCAGGCAGGTGGAGACAATACACAGTGGGAACCAACATGGGTGTAGCCAGTGCTGCCGCAGGGCACACTATCTGCTTGGCCAAGACACACACACCAGCCAATCAGTCAAATCTAAGCAGTTGACTAGCAGGGCAGAACATCTCAGCCCTAAAAATACCAAATCTAGCCTCACTGTAATGATGGGACTGCCAACATGACATTTTGCTTGGCCTAACAAACCCTTGTACTGGCTCCCAGTATCACGTTGGCATGGGTGGTGCAACTTGGTTATCATTGGAATCGGAGAGGTACCTGGCCATGGATTGGTGGAGTCACGCGTCAGCCATTATTTTCTATCCTTAGTTTCCAGACTTAGACCCTAGGGTTGAATCTATTTCTATTTGTTGTTAAGAGTTCTACATTTGATAGATAGCTCTGACAGTGGGTCATGTCTTCTCTTTTCTTCTCTTTTCATATTTGAATTTATGATGGATATGCTCTATTCTTAGTATTTGGCCCGTTGATGCGATTCAGGTTTCTAGTATGGGTGTACAGATGTGATACTATTCTAATGGGGGATTTCTTAATGTTATTTTGCAGACCCTTTCCCGATGATGGATCATGTGGATCCGAAATGCATTAAATTCTGCAATGTCTGTCTTCAAGCAACTCAAGAAGTGACTTACTTTTATTTAAACCATTTATATGGCATGTTATGGTTGTATGAGCTGGTGCAAACTTTTCAAAAAATATATAACTTGCTGTGTCATGCTAACTTGGGTGGGTGAATCCAGAGCAAAAGGATTGTTCTCTTGGTTTTGTACAGATTTTGACAGAAGTAGTAAGTGCAAAAGTGGTAGCTGGTATGCACCAAATAATAGTAATAGTAAAACATAATTTGATTAACTAGAGTGGTGCCTACTCAGGGCAATCAGGTTGAGCAACGCTGTGATGCTGGAAATGCATCTGAGGGACAGGGCCTCTGAATCCTTGTCCTTTTTCTGTTTTTACCGTGTGTTCTGGTATGTTTTCTGCCCCGGAGTCCATGTGGGACTCCTGGCAGTGCAGCTCTCTCTTTTGGTTTGGTGAACAGACCCATGGGATACCCTTATGGCGCCCATGGGTAGGGGTGCAACTCTGTGCCCCTAGTGTATGTTTTTGGGCACTTGTGGGTGGCCCCAGAGCAGGGTATGGACTGGTGGCAGCTCCGCGCTGAATATGACAGGTGCTCCGGGTGTCCTCCATTTTGGGATACCCAGGCCCTGCCATTGGGATCTGTTGATTCCTGATAGGAAACAAGATGGCCCCTGTGGCCTCTTGCTTTCTATAGCCTGTTATCTTGTTTTCCCAAAGTCCTGGGAAGCCCTGTCTCTGTCCCTTCCCCCTGACTGGCTGTTGGGTGGAAGTTCCATGTATGGTATTGTTGTGAAGGCCCAGCTAGACTGACTGGGGCCTTCCCAGTGACTGTATGTTGTGGGTACCTCCTGTGAGTGGGACCTGGGTGAATGGAGTGTGTGACCAATATACACTTCTTGTTGTGGTTGTCTGGTTTCTGGCATGAGAGACAAAGACTGAGACAACCCTGCCCGAAACTGGCCTGAATGCAGTGTGTAGTGTTGAATGGCTGGGTACTTGTCCCAATCCACATTTCTTGTTGTGAGTGTCTGGAAGGGAGGAGTGTGGCCTGAATGCACTGTGTACCTGATTGGCTGACTGACTGCATGAATGCCCTGCAGTATGATTGGCTGCTGAGTGTGTGCCAGCAGCGTGGATGAGAGAGAGGATAGTATATCTGGGGACCTCTCACCACTGGAAAAGTGTTCAGAAGGGACCTTTGGTTGAGAAGCGACCATTGTGCTCTTACAGCAGCCAGGGAGCTGAGTCTCCACTCTACGAGTAACTGGAACTGCTGATCCTCGACGTCCAGCTGGAAGAAGAAGACTTGCCGTGGCATTTGCTTCGACCGATCTGAAGGCTGACGAGATCGTCGAGGGCTGACCCGAGAGAGGACCTGGTAAGGCGCCCTCTTCCCGTGCTCCGAGGGACCATCGAGCACCGCTCCATCTTCGCCGAAGCACCCTGGAAGACAGACCCTCGAAAGGCTGTCGACCCGAGACGGGACCGCTGAGGAGATCGAAGTAAAGCACCCGGACATCGATGCCGTCGAAGTCCATTGCCGTCGACCAGGGTTCGCAGGTTTGTGTAACCGCTGGAGGCCCGTCGAAGTTGTGTTGCCCAGCCGTGGGAACCACTTGACGCCGTGCCACCGACGACCGGAGCCGTCCGCTCCGTTGCCTAAGAACATTCAATCGAAGGACTCTCTCGACCGCATCGTCGACCGCTTATCCTGCCGGAGAAAGTCGAGGCCGACCAACGCGCCGAGGAGAAACCTGCCGGTGGGTTTCCCGCCACCCGACGACCTCAAAGACTCGGACGACTCGACGCCCTTGCCGGGCTCCCGTCTCTACAATCTTTGCGGTCCAGAACTATTGTCATCGAGGTGCCCCGCACACCTCCGCCTTGCAGGACGCCGACGCCCCGACGCCGACGAGCACCGCTAAGACGAAGCTGCCGCCTCTTCGACATCGTTCTACCTCGTTTGTCGACGGACGTTCGACGCCCCGTGCCTCCCGCCTGAAAGGGAAGGCATTCAAGAAGGGCCGTCGATTCCCCGTCGCCGAACAGCGAGTCCCTCGACGTTTGTCGACGCCTTCGAGGAGCTCGACTCCACCAGGTACATTGGGGGGGTAAAAACATTATAGGAGAGAATAAGACTTGCAGAGCAATATATGGACTGCGCTTGTGCTATATCTTTCTTTACAGGTTGCCCGGGTGGGGGGATCTCCACACAGAACTGTGCCCAGTGGTAGGGGCCAGTATCTTGCCTATTGCTCAACCATCTTATTTTCTCTCCTCTCTCTATTGCTGGTTTCACTCTATTGGTCTGTGTGGCATTGTACAGTATTGTTCATGCACTTCAATGAGATCTAGGGTGGTACCACTTTAGGATTGTAAATATTTGTCATTGTAGATTTTGCCGGAGTACAAAGTGAGTTATCATGATGAATGTACATAACCTTAACTATTGATTATATAAAGACTGTGTTCTAAACCAATACAGAGTGTGGATATTCCTTTGTGGGGGCTTGGGGATACACTGTACTTAAGAACCAGCCTGCATCACCTCCTGAGAAGCTAAGCCTTGATTGCTCGACCATTGCTACCGAATAGAGAATCTTGGCTGGGGTCTCCTGTGCCTCCCCTCCACCATATAGGGAGCGGAAGTACAGACACCCCCCACCGGTCGTAGAGGCCCGTCTCTCACAAACGCATCTACAAGATCCCATCTCATGAGAAAAGATTAGTGCACTCATGGATAATATTTTTACTTACAAGTAGATCTAGTGTAAAGACTGGAGGGGGGCATGTTATGAAGTCCGTTTGGTGTAATAAAGCTGAGACTCGAGACACAGACCTGCTGTGGTGTCTTTGGTTTGATCCAGGTAGCTTTATTTAAATAACTACAAATGTACATCAATCCAATTTCTCTTGAGGGTATTTACAGTGGGACAGTAGACAGGACATAGTTGTGGAGTAGACCCACCGGCCATTCTTGCATCCCCAGCTCAGGTCCCAACTGACACTCACAGAACATTCACTCTCAGACCCACTCAACATTCTCCTGAGCTGCAGCATTCATACATCCACATTCTACAAGCATGCACTCCTGGCAGACAAGACTACATTACAATAGGGTATCTGCACTTCTGCCCTCTATATGGTTGGGACAGAAGCACAGTACTCCAGCCAAGGTGCTCTATATGGTAATTTGGATGAGCAACCAAAGCTTAAGCTCTCAGGAGGTGATGCAGACTGGTTCTCAAGTACAGCAAGTCCCCAATCCGCCACAAAGGAATGTACACACACTATGTTAGGTGATAACACAGGTTTTTTATATAAAATAAGGTTCAGTGAAATATATACTTATAAATAATAACACCTTGTACTTTGGCAATTCTATTCAAATAATGGCAATATGATACAAACTATTAGTACTGTCACGCTTACCTCTGGTGCCCTGCAGGAATGCCTGGTCCGGTCTGTACTGATGCGTAGCCCCCTCGCTGGCTGCCTTCACCCCGACGCTCGCCCCAGCCACTCCTTCCCACACTGGTCGACTGGAGATTAACTCCCAGGGGACCGTGAGGTTGGGAGGGACCTGGGTGATTTCGGGACTTTGGGGCTGTATCGTTCTGGGGGTCAGGGTGACCTAAAGGTAAGCAGAGGGCAAGTATAAGCGGAGTACCTTCCCTTCTGCCCCTCCCCTCCAGACACTGGGTTGGCTGGCTGGCGCAAAGCGAGTGCTGCACAACGTTATGTTTGCGACTACGGTTGTGGCCCTCCGATACGTATCGTCCTCCAGTTACTTCACTAAAGGTGCGTGGTCCAGGCCGACTGCGACACACGGGATACAACGGTGAACAGGTAAGTCTTGATTTAAATGTGGGAACAGGTGAGTCTTGGTTAAACACTAGTGTCCAACTTGCTGTGCTTGCACACTTGGTCTGAGTGTACTTTTACAATGTCTTTGGGCCTCATTACGACCCAAGCGGTAACCATGGTGCTATTTGCGCCATGGTTGCCTCCAAAACCTTACTGATCCAAGGTTGGCAGGGGCGGTAATTCCCCATTCACCATGGCCCTTCCCCATTCCCATTTGAGCCCCCATAGGGCTCAATGGGAATGGGGAAAGCGCTAATAATGGTACCGTTATTAGCTCCAAAGTACCTTTGCGGGTCCTGTCCTTAACGCCTGGTAAAACCAGGCGTTAACGGAGGACCCGCAAAGGGACCTCGGAATAGGGCGGTAAGGGATTACCGGCACCAGTGCCCTTACTGGTACCGGTATTCTCTTACCGCCCGGGTCGTAATGAGGCCCTTTGTCTTTCTTCATCACAGGAGCTGAGCGACTGAAGGCCGACAACACTCCGAGATGCTGACGGAACAGAGCTGTACTCAAAGCGCAGGTGAGCACACTAGGCACTGGGACGGGCGGTGGTCGAAGAACGGAATGGGATCTCTCACGCTGTTGCTTTTGTTACGCTCACCTGGCTCCCACAGGGGAGTCGGTTGGACCCGGACAGCTGCGATCTCCACCCACGTGATGCGTAGTGCAGCGATGACTGACTGGATCTGCCCTCCTAATCTTGTCTGCTTAGCCCGTAGAAATATTCTCCTGCAAGTGGAGAGATGGATTTAACCACTTGTGGATTCAAGTGATGGCACCCCCACAGTCCTCCCCAACTAATCACCTCCGAAATGCCCTCACAGCAATCTCACCTTATATTTTTGAAAGAGGAGCCCTCCATCCTGCGTGGTTTTGCAGGGGCGCGTCGATTCCAGCTCCTTCACTGGTTTGAAGGCTCGGGAGAGTTACAGAGAGTATTGACTCTGAGGTTCCGGGTGAGGACCAGTAAGTATTAAGTTCAGAGAGTTCAATATGTCCGATGTTCACTCTTGTTCCCCCCCTTCCTTTCTTGTCTTGCAGCTGGCTCGTGAAAAGATGCTCTTGTGGCAGCTGGTGGCGCTCAGGTAAGAGTCTGTATTACCCGGCGCTGTCTGGTAAATGTTGCATGAGGAAAACGTGTTGTTTTGTCTCTCTTTACATATGCGGCACGTGAAAATATGGAGAGTCACAAAAGGATGCCTCCGGTGGTAAATCAGGTAAGTCTATGGTGGTAAGAATTATATTTGTTGGTTCCCTCGGCTCACCTTGTGGTTTTCTTTTGTCTCCTAGGTGCCGAAGTTCGGCGAAGAAATGATGAAGGCAGCGCCGACCCGAAGGATGCTGTGAAGACTGGTGAGTATGGCGCGGCGCTGCAGCTGGAGGTGCGGCGCGTGCAGAAATGATCTTTACAGGTCCGGAGACAAGATGGATCCAGAATCAGGTGTGGAATAGAAATAAGTTTGTTTTCTAACCTTGCCCCTTTCTTTCCTCTTTGTTTTAGGAGCTCCGGATTCGAGGCGGGCGTGTCAGAAGACTGGATGCAGGCTGCAGGCATGGTGAGTGTTACGCTGCTGGATGCAGAATAACTCAAAGCGTGTGTTGCTGGTCGGGTGTGGTTTAAATAGCCTCAAAAGTAGACCCAGGTAAGAAGTCCCTAGAACCACACCCGAGTAAAAAATAGTCCCTGTAGAAAAATAGTCCCTTTCAGGCTTCATGTTGGATTGGAGTCATTTGCAGCATGTTCTGCCTGAGGTAAGTAATGACTATGAGCCTGGCGCCTTAGGCGCCAGGACTGATTCCTACTATGAGCCTGGCGCCTAAGGCGCCAGGACTGAACCCAGATAGCCCCTAGCCGGGGCTGCTGAGGTTTTACTAAATGCCTAGATGCCTGCTCCCGGAGCTGATGGGCTGGGTCCGGATGCCTGGTGGTAGGCATCATGACAGCTTTGCCTTTCAGGTCCTTGGATGCTGCGGGAAAGACAACAGGCGGAGGAACAAGGAAGAACCAAGATGAGCAGAAGATGAAGAACCAATGTCCAAGATGAGCAGCCCCACCAGTGGACTCCGGGTGATGTTCGGAAGAAACAAAAATGAACACAGAGACAAAGCCTTTACGCAAGGACGTGGATCCTCGTTTTCAGGTTAGTTTCCTGAGGTGAGTTTCCACTGCTTCCCATCTATGTAAAGTTGTCAGTAGATGCACTGAGAGCAGGAGCGGTAAGCAAGACACTGTTCTTGCAAAGAGCAGAAGAAACGCCAAGCACAGGGTGCGGTCCGGGTTGTGGTTTTATAGCCTTTGTCCACGCCCTGTCAGCGTTAGACATCTGTAACGCTCACCCGATTCCTGTAGAGGCGCCGGTCTTGACTGGGCATATACCATACCTTCAAAGGTGATGTGTAACACACGGCTGGCTCTTTGGGCTGGACCTCTGTGCACTGTATGTCTGACTCGAAGGGTAAGATGTCCGCAGATAGAAAATATGGGATTAATGAACTGGGTTATTGAATGTCTCTCTCTTCTTCCCTTTCTCTTCTCCTGTAGAACCCCAAAGGTTAACGCTCTCACCTTAGGTAAGTGAACGCCGTGCTCTCCATCTGCCTCGGGGCAGGGTGCTGTAACCAGTTTCTTCACTGGATAAGGGGAGCAGGCCTCTTGACTTCAGAGGACTGCTGTCCGTCGTTTACTGCACGAACGGTAAGTTTCGAGTAATTCTAATGTCTTTAAAAGTCTTTAGTAATGATGTCTCTTGTTTTGGCAGGGTTCCGGCGATGGCGGATGACAGGCTGAAGTGAGTTGAAGATGGAGCCCGTGTGATGAATAGAAGTGCCTGGAAGCACGTAAGTAAGCGCTTGTTGCCTGCTTCACGATGCGCTCTAACTGTCTTTTTATTTTGCAGGTACAAGTTCGGAGCGGCTGCAGGGTGCCGGAATACCCACTGGGTTAGATGTGGAAAGGAGTAATGGCACGTGAGTATTAAAGTTCCCCAATGTCTTTAAACGCACCTTGTTTTGTCTTTCAGATGCGGGATGCAGCGCCGAAGGCCTCCGGAGCGTGCGAAGAGTTGATAAGCTTTTGTCTTTCAGATGCCGGAATGCAGTGCGAAGACCTCCGGAGCGCACGAAGAGTAGGTAAGCCTTTGTCTTTCAGATGCCGGAATGCAGCGCGAGGCGTTGGTGACAGCCGATGG
Organism: Ambystoma mexicanum; assembly: GCF_040938575.1. Lineage (NCBI taxonomy): Eukaryota > Metazoa > Chordata > Amphibia > Caudata > Ambystomatidae > Ambystoma > Ambystoma mexicanum. Next base: position 1,192,154,095 of record NC_090933.1, read on the forward strand.
ACCAGGTAAGTGAAGAGCTGTCACTGAAGACCGTAATGCTAACCTGTTCTTTCTTGTCTTTATAGGTGTTGCTGAAGACTGGATTCATGATGGTAAGCCTTTTTCCTTAGGCCCAGGATCAGATGCAGAAGACACGATGAGCGTTCTGCTGCAGAGGATGCAGAATAACGCAAAGCAAGATTCATCCATCGGGTGTGGTTTAAATAGCCTCCTGTAGTGCTTAGGTGTCTCCTTCCACAGCCACGCCTAGGTAAGAAAAGAGTTCCTGCTTTCCAGAAGAGTTCCAGTGTTCTGAACCTAGGGAGTAGCTCCTGCCCCACCCAACAGGAAAAGTAGTTCCAAACAGAAGAGGATCAGAGGCTCAACTGGCAGGCAAGTAAGCAGCATGGTCTGCTGCAGGTAAGTCCACCCAAGCATTATGAGCCCGGCGCTTCCAGCGCTGGGACTGGGCATATTTATGAGCCTGGTGCCACTGGCGCCAGGACTGGGTCCAAAAGGTCCCAATTGGGACTGGTTGGCCCTCGGAACCTGGGTTATGGATCTGCTTCCAAGGGAGTTGGGAAAACCCTGACCTTTTGGAAGCAGAGATCATGACAACATCCAGGGATTCTCGCACATGCTCGCGCTCCTTTGCACGTGCTGGGCGTTCCCTCTCTCTGCCGGGCATTCCTTGTCTCGTGGTCGGCGCGCTGGTGCAGATTGCGCCCTTGGTCCATTCTACCCACCTATCCCAGCCAGCCACCATACCTGTCCACCACCTCCCCACTCTACGATGGGGGAATATCCCTCTCCTTTGGGCACGACCGTGCTGGGCCTGCTATGGGATCGTGACAAGTACCACACAATACTTAAATTCATAAAAAGTGGAACAACTGCTGACAGTCTTTAAAAGGCATGTGAATTACTAAGTCAGGTGTAACTGTAGATCAAGGAGGAAAGGCAGATTTGTTTCAGAACATAGGCAGTGTACTCTTATTAGACTTAAATAGTGAAATCCCCACCTGGGCAACCTGTAAAGGAAAAGTCGAGGTGTACTTTACCTTGTGTATTACAGCCCAGTCAAAATAAGATCAATATGCTCTGCTTTTATAGTTTCTACTACCCCAAAGTACCTGAGATGCCACAGAAGATCAGGATCCAAGACAAATCTGAGTGCCTTGGATGACTCCTGTGGCTGGAAGATGCTCTTCCTCGTCACTGTACTTTTGGTGCCTTGGCGGAGTTTCTTGGCTTTAATCGACGGGACCCCTGAAGGATGGACCCCCTTTGCATGAAGGAGTCGCTGGAATGTCAAGGTCAAGAGAAAAAGAAATCGGACATTGTCCGTTGGCGGGTTGTTTTTCCGGATGTGGATGCCCCACGAAGGTGAAACTTGCAGTGGACTCTTAAATGGCCTGGCTGAAGAAGCTAAGACCCCAGGGGATCTTGAATGCTTTTCATTGACACGTGCAGTTGCAGAAGCAGGTGTTGGGTTTCAGGATTTGGATATTCGGTGTTGCAGCCTCAGCACAGACTTAGACCCCTTCTCCGGATTGCAGGCACACTGGACTGGATTACAAGGGACCTCTGATGAAGGGTAGCAGGTGCACGATAGTCCTTTGTAGCTCGTGAAGAGGTCTCCTATCTAGGTCTTCAGTTGGATAAGTCCTTGGAAGAACACAGCAGCTTTTGGATTTCCTGAAGAAAATGCAGCAGCAGAAAACTTCTTCCTCCAGCTGGGTTCCAGGGAACAGCTTCTTCTTGCTTCAGTTTCTTCTTCAGCTTCTGAACAAATTGGTGAGTGAGGGGTCCCTAGATATACACATTTGTTCCCCATTCACTCAGGCTGAGCCAGGCTTGGACAGCCTATCATTCATGAGTGCATTCATGCAGGCAGCCAGCCAATCAGGCTCACGGGTTCATCCAAACCAGACACCCATAACAGAATGTGGATTGGAGTAAGCACCCAGCCTTTCAGAACACTACACTGTATTCACTCCAGTTTCATTCAAGGCTGATCCACGCATTGTGTCACACACACCAAAACCGGACACCCCCAACAAAGAATGTGAGTTGACTTCACACACCATTTATACAGGTCCCACCCTAAGGGTGTTCCCACAACACACAGTCCCTGGGAAGGCTCAACTCAGTCAGAAAGGTGGCCGTCCAAGAGCCATATATGGTTCTTCCAACCAACAGCCAGTCACAGAGAAGGGACATAGTCAGGGCTTCCCAGGACTTTGGGAAACAAGGAGTAAAGGCAATAGAAACCACGACCAAGAGAATACAGTGGCCACCCTGCCTTTATTCAGGAATCCATTGATTCCTACGGCAGGGCCCGGGTGTCCCAAAATGTGAGGACGCTCAGAGCCTCTGTCAAGTCAGCATGCATCTGCCACCAGCCCATAACCTGCTTTGCGGGTAAAAACACACATAATGGGTACAAGAGTGCACCCCCTCCACCCATGGGTATCCCATGGTCGTTCACCAAAAGGAAAAATGTAGAGCTGCACTGTCAAGAGGTCCAGACTGGACCTCCTAGGCAGACAACATACATAAAACACACAGAGAAGTGGTAGGACAAGTACTAGGAGGCCCTGCCCCTCCAGAAGGCCTTTCCAGCATCACCCCACAACCCCACCAGTGAGGTTAGGGTGACTGATCTCCCACAACATTATTACCATCATCAGACGGTCAACAACTTCTGGAAAGGCCATTTGCATGGTCAGTGGTGAAGTCTACCCCTTGCAGGCTAATGGAACACCTGAGTAGTTTGGGGTGTTCACCCTTCATCTGCACAAGTCACTTTAAAGGCTTATGGTCAGTTTGGACCTTAAAGGCAGACCCAGTAAGGTAAGGTCTAAAATGCCTAAGTGCCCACATTTTACGAACGCACTATTTCTCAACAGTGGCCCACCTACGTTCTATACCCTTCAGTTGCCTACTGATGAAAATGATAGGGTGCTCTCTCCCTTTGTCGCCTGAGACAAGACAGCTCTGATTCCTGTGCCACTGGCATCAGTTTGCACAATAAAGAGTTTGCTGTAGTCAGGGGCACATAAGACAGGTGCCCTGCACAGATTTTCCTTCAAGCCATCAAAGGCCCTTTGACAGTCTTCACTCCGATGAACCTTCTTAGGCTGTTTGCGTTATGTCAGAGCTGGCAGAGGGGCAGTTATGGTGCCATATTCTGCCATGAAGTTTCTGTAGTATCCAGTGACGCCCAAAAAAGCTCTCACCTGGGTTTGAGTAGAGGGATTCTCCCAGCCCTGTACAGATTGTACTTTACTAGGAAGAGGTTGGATTTGACCCCCCTTCTATCTCATGACCAATGTAGGTAAACTTATCCTGTGCTATCTGGCACTTGGTTGCCTTGATATGGAGGTTGGCCCTTTTCATAGCCTGCAATATTGTATCCAAGTGTGTCAAATGCTATTCCCAGGTAGAACTGTAGACAGCAATGTCGTCCAGGTAGGGCACACAGAAAGCCTCCAGTCCACCGAGAGCATGACTGACCAACCTTTGGAAGGTGACAGGGGAGTTCTTCAACCCAAAAGGTGTAACCAAACTGGTAAAGCCCATCCGGTGTTGGGAAAGCCGTTGTCTCCTTGGTATGGTGAATAGCTTGATGTTAGGTCAAAGGTGCTCACAAACGTGGCAGCACCTATCTTATCCACAAGCTCATCAGCCCTGGGCAATGGGCGTGCATCAGTCTTGGTGGCTGCACTGACGTCCCTGTAGTCCACACAGAACCTCCAATCCTTAGTATCTGCCTGGGAACTTGCCTTGGGGACAAGGACCACTGGGCTGGACCATTGGCTGGCTGAGGGTTTAAAAACACTGAAGTCCAACATATTGGCGACCTCTGCCTGGATGTCTAACAGTCACTGACATCCTGTAGCATCTGCGTTTGACAGGTACGCTGTCACCAGTATTGATATCATGTCTACACGATGTGGTGAGGCCCGACGTCAGTGAGAACAGTGGGGCATACCGCTGGAGCAAAACCCTGCAGGCCCTCTGCTGCTGTGGTGTCAGATCTAGAGAGAGATGCACTCCCTCCACTGAGTAATCCGGAGGGTTGCTATGCAGCGAATCAGGAAGGGGCACACACTCATCCTCTTCTTGCTCTGAAGCTAGCAAGAGGCAAAAGCGCTTCCTCTTTTCTGTGGAATGGCTTCAGCCTGTTGACATGGAAGACTTGAGGCACTAGCCCAGGAATACACCTGTCCATCAGATCATGGACTTCACCCATCTTGGCAATTATCCTGAAGCTGCCACCAAACCATACCCTGCTCTGCGGGCAACACACAGGTGCGCAAAAACACAAGGGGTACAAGGGTGTACCCTCCACCCATGGGTGCCATAAGGGTATCCTGTGGGTTTTGGTTTACCAAAAGGAAAAATGAAGGCAGAAAACATACAGATAACACACACAGAGAAGTGGTAGGACAAGGACTGGGAGGCCCTGTCCTTCCGAAAGGCATTTCCAGCATCACACCTCGGCAGTCTCACTTTCTGATTATGGCTTCAAGCATCATACTGCGAGATTTGCAGTGCCACAGAAATCCAAACCATAACCTACTCTAATGACTAGCCACCATTAGCCTTTAGCAAAGTTAATCTGGACCCAGAGTACATGTATGCCAACAAAACTCTGATCCCTCCCCATACTCTGCTCTCCATCTAGGTTTGAGCAAAACCCGAGTGTTTCAACAACGGGATTTCAGCACTTTCTTGTTCCCATCTATGACTAATGCAGACATTGGATAAAACTTAAAAACAGAGGAGACCGATTCTGTTAGGTTGTGCAGAATACTGGTACTTTGTTGACAGTAAGTGATAACTGTATCCACCTGGCCCACTGTTCCCTCCTCTACAGTGGCTCCCATTGTCCCCTGCGCCCCATCCGTGGAAGACCCTCAAAGATGGCAAGCTGCTCCACATTGCAACGCTCAACACTTGATCCGCTGTCAAACACTCATCTGGCATATGCAACCTCCTTGAACTCATGGACCTTGATGGGCTCGCCATCACAGAGACATGTTTCAAGGATAGCTCTGTCACGAGTTTCAACACACCCCTCCCCAAATGTTACAAACTCCTCTCTGCGCCTAGGCCAAAGAAAACAGGGGATGGAGTGGCGCTGACCTTTTCAGAATGGATACCTGTGTCCATCATCCCTACTCAGGCCTACTCCTTCTTCGAGTGCCTAGTCTGCAAGATCTCACTCTTTCTTAAATCTTCTTTTTCCTTTTGCCCACCTTCTAACGGCCACCTGGACAGCCCACTCTCGTCCTCTCGGAATGGGCTGACCTGGCCTCCTCTCTACTTTCCTCCTCCACTCAGCTCCTCCTGATGGGTGATCTTAACTTCCATCTGGAATCTCCTGACTCCTCAGGACCTTTCCACAACCAATGCAACTCTCTCTCCCTCTCTATCCTACCCTCTAGCTCCACGCACACTGCGGGCCACACTTTGGGTGCTCTCATCTCTACTGACATCCCTCTCTCTATCCCTCTCACTACCTCCCTTTCCTGGACGGACCACTCTCTTCTCTCAACACACCTGAAGCTCTCCTCTCCTCTTGCAGCGGCACACCCAGCATGGCCACTTGGCTTCAAAGTCACCAGACCCATGAAAAAAGCGACAGTGGCTGCCTTTGCCTCAAACTACTCTCCACCTCCCATTCCTGCGCCTGACACAGCCCTCGCTAGCCTCCATCTCTATCTCCAACACGCTTGATACTCGTGCCCCTGTCATGAGGGTCCGACTGAAGCCTGCCAAAAAGTTCAACTCTTGGTACGACTCTGATCTGGCTGCCGTTAAACGCAAATGTAGGGCAGCTGAGAGGAAATGGAATTCATCGGGTGGACCATCTGACAAACTGGCCTGCCGCCTCCTTCAAAGGCAATATCGACTCTGCATCCACTCCAAGAAAAGAGTCTTTATTCAAACCTGCATCGCTACGGCATCAAACAACACGGACAAACTTTTCAAAGTCTGCAAGGAACTGGCCAATTCTGCAGCATCCTCTTCTTCTGTCACACCCACCCAGGATCTCTGCTCGGCCCTCGCTGCACACTTCATCACAAAAACCCAAGACATCCTTTCCTCTCTTTCCTCCACACCACAGCACACACCAACACCAGAGCCTCCCTTGGCCCCCCTCCACTTTCACTCTCCTCTCTCTCACCCGTCACACCCAATGAGGTCACTAGACAAGTCCGGTCTATGAAGGCCTCCTTCGAACAGGTGGACCCCTGCCCTCCAAAACCACTAAGGGCAATATTGACTCCCTCGCCCCAGCCTTGGCTGATCTCTGCAATCTCTCCTTTTCCACTGGAGTTTTCCCAACTGCTCTTAAGCACTCCCTTGTGCACCCTCTGCTCAATAAACCCTCTGCCGACCCCAAACTACTGCCTGAGCTCTATCAATCCTTATCTGTGCAAACTCTTGGAGAAGGTGGCTATCTCTCAGCCGACCCTCCACACTGAATCTATTGGTTGCTTCCATAACCATCAGTCTGGCTTTTGAGCATCCAGAGGCACAGAAACTGCTCTTCTGAACACCCGTGAAGACCTGCTCTCAAATCTTGACACTACCACTCCCTCTGTCCTCATTCTCCTTGATCTCTCCTCTGCCTTTGACACAGTAAACCATAACATCCTGATTGCATGCCTCTGTGACACCTTGGGAATCACAGGACAGGTTCTGGCATGGTTAACCTTTCTCTCCGACTGCCCATCCCAGGTACAACTCTGAGCCTTTCTTTCGACTATCGCTCAACCTGCGGCGGTCCCCAGGGTTCAAACCTATCCCCCTGGTTCTTCAACATCTACATGGCTACCTTGGCACGTGTGATCGCCACTTTCACCTCTAACTTCCAATGGTACACGGATGACACTCAACTATCCTTCAGTCTACCCTCAGCCGCCTCCTCCTCCTCCTCGCTCATATCTGACTGTCTGCTATTCAGTCATGGTGTGCTGCAAACAACCTCTGCCTCAACACCTGTAAGACTGAGATCGTCCGCATTGGGACACCTGCTCTCGCTTTCCCACTTTCACTCTGGCCGGCCTCCCTTGGCCCTGCGCCCGCACCAACCTGCGAGGCCAAAATCCTTGGAGTCATCTTCGACTCCACTCTCTCCTTCTCCCACATTTCAGACATCTCAAAAAAGTCTGACCATCAGCTATACCTCCTCAGAGGCATTCTACCTTTTCACACTTTCCCCCGGTGACTCACTGTCTCCAGAGCCCTGGTTCTCTTCAGGCTGGTCTATTGTAATAGCCTCTTTCTCAACCTCCCTGCTTCTGCCCTGCGCCCTCTGCAACTCATCCAGAACAGAACCGCGAGACATGTCCTTGACCTCAAACCCAGGGACCGCATCTCTCCGGTGCTGAAATCCCTTTACTGGCTACCAGTGGCTGCAAGGATGAAGTTCAAGACCCTCTGCATTTTCTACAGGCTTTCTGGGGCCTAGGGCCTACCTAACAACCCTCCACGTTGCCTACCTAAATACTGTCCCTCACAAGCCCTTCGCTCATCTACCTCCAACCTTCTGCAAGTGAGCCGGTTCTACAAGCAGAGATTTGGAGGGAGATACTTATCCTCAGCAGGTGCCTCCCTCTGGAACAGCATCCCTGCCACCCTCTGTCTTCAGCCTTATCGTCTTAAGTTCCAGAAACTCCTCAAGACCTTCCTTTTCTCCTCCTTCTCGCTCCCTCTACTCTGCTAACGTAGCTCTTTCCTTCCCTCCCTCCCTCCTCATCCCTACAGCTTGTCAACTGGCCGCATGGTGTACCTCAGTCTCACAGGTCCCGGGCACCCACGCCAGACCTCTCTGCACTTGCCTCAGGGCCCTGCACCCCAGACTCCCTCCCATCCTTCCTCCCACCCCCCCCTCAATGCACGTGAGAATCAACCCAAGAGAGTGGCTCTCTCTGCACTTACCCAGTCTCCACCGACTTGGTGCACTTGGACCTCCCTCTCCCTTGACCATTCTGTGCACTTGCACAATCCAAATGCTCCATTGCCTGAAGATTGTCTGCCTGTTTTCCCCCGTCTTCACCCCTTAATGTGCATTTGGTAAAACCGCAGAATCGTCGGCAGGCCTATTTGCTGTATCTCATATCGCCTCCGAATTTCAAGGGCTCGGAGCGACTGTTTCACCCCCTTGTTCCCACCCTCCTTGAGTGCTTTGAAACACTTGCCAGTGTGTAGGCGCTATATAAATAAACATTACCATTAGCTGTGCTCGGAGTGCAGCAGTGTGGTACACAATAATTGCTAAAAAATAAATGAAGAAAGGTGGTCATATAACATTATAGGGATCGTACATGGAGCCCTGTCAGGGGTTAAGACCAGAGCAACCAAACCAACCATCAACAATGATTGCGCTATACCATTTACTAGCCAATTTACAGGCAGATAGTTTCTTTCGGCCCTTTAATATCAAGACCCATTTCTGGTTTTCGGGCATCTTGTGGCACTAGCACCACCTCAATAGAAAAAAACATTACAACAGGTAAAAGATAATATGAGGAAGAAATCTCTGTGGTTGGTATGTCAACTGCCAATATTTGTGGATTTAAATGGCCTAAGTACCAGGAGCACATTTATTTGTCATCTGCAGCCGGTGTCGAACCCAAAGAGCTCCCTCTTCCACTACCTTCCTTGGCAACTTAAGAGCATGTCATCTACTGCTGCAGGGTGCAACTCGTGGCCTGGCTGCTGCTCGTCCATGCAGCATTTCCCTCCCAACTAAACAAGGCTATCCTACGGGCTGAGGCTATCGCATCAACCATAAGCAGCCCATGTGATGCAAGGGCACTTCAGGAGACTCTTCTACGATTTAGGAGATTTTCAGTAGGCTAGGGGAATGGGTATTTGAAAAGGTTCTGTGAAGTTTTTAAGGAAACGAGACATCTCCATAGGCAGCTCAAGCGGTCAAAAGGAGTATACATGCCATGTGATTTGCAGACATTCTATTATAAGGGCGAATGTAGCGACAAATTGAATGAGCAGAAAGCTCAGTATGAATCACATGCTCAATAGGGGTTCATGCTGGAATCCCGATCACTGGCATATTTCAAATATAAAATGTTGTGGTCATTCTTAAATCCCTAAAATTCCTGGGATTGTATGCTAATCTCCGAGCCCAGGCAACACCTCAAGCCCACCCCCTCTCATTCTACGCATTCTGCAGCACGGTCTGGACCTGGAGTGGCACATGGCGCACTTTATATTTTTGTTTCCCTGTCGGTTATCGCATCACAAACTACCCCACCAGCCCTGAACACCACCCTCCACCATATCCTCACGCCACCCCACATGCCACCACTCCACACCAGCCCCCCAAGAAACTACCACTCCACACAGCACACCAAATCTTTACGCCCCCTCAACCCCCCTCCACACAATCACACTACCCAAAACCACTATACCAACTCACCTCCACATGTCATACTACCCCATTCCATTCCAGTTCATGTCACCCCACCATTTAACCCTCCACCCCACTCTGGCTACGACCTCATTTCCAAACCCCCACTCTAACCCCATGCTCTTACTCTATCTAGGCATACACTACCCCATGGCCCCACTCTATCCCCCGTCCACCCCTACCACATCCCAATGTACCCTACCCAACCTACCTCACCACTCTTCCCCGTCCACGCTACCTCACCATCCCACCCTTTTGCAACCTCTACCCGACCCTCTCTCACCCTCCTCTACCTCATTCACATTTCATCAGCCATCGCTATTCCCACACACTAATCTCTCTCTCTCTCGCCCTCCATCCTCTACCCTCCCCCCATCCAGCCTTCCTTTCCAGTCTTTAACTTCACCCCTCCTCAACCTCTCTAACCCCACCCATCCTCACCCCACACTCTCCCATCCACCCATGCTCAACACTTTCTACCACTACTCCTCATACTTTGTGTAACGCTCACCTGATTCCCACGGAGGCGCTGGTCTTGGCAGGGTGGTAACTGTATCTTGAAAAGTGAAGTGCAGGACTCGATTGGCTTCCGGGGCTGGGCCTCTTCGCACTGTGTGTCTAACTCGAAGAGTAAGATGTCTGCAGGTGAAAGAATATGGGGTTAATGACCTGGGATTGTCGGGTGTCTCTCTCTCTCCCCCTCTCACTTTTCCGTGGAGCCCCAAGGTCAACGTGCTCACCTTAGATAGGTGAATGCTGGACTCTCCATCTGCGTCTGGTGCAGGGTGCCGTTACCAGTTCCTTCACTGGGTTGAAACGTAGGCCTCTTGACTTCAGAGGATTGCTAACCGTCGTTAACTGCACGAACGGTGAGTTTCCGGGCACCTTTAATGTCCTTACAGTCTTTAGGTGCGTGGGCACGTTAGTATGGAATAGGGCTCTGTATAATGTTCTTTCAAATGGTGCCTTTTGTCTTGCAGGGCTCTTGAGGCGGAAGATGGTGGTTTGAAGAGAGCCGGAGTTCGAGCCAGCGCATAGGAATGAAGCGCTTGGGAGTGCGTAAGTAAGTGCCTGTTGCCTGCTTTCGAAATGCACTCCAACTGTCTCTTTTCTTTTGCAGGTATGAGTTTGGATGCTGAAGAGACTCTGGAAAACGCTGGGGTATTTGCAGGCGCCTAATTGTGGAGGGCGCGATGGCGCGTGAGTAAATAGCCTGCCTAATGTCTCTCCTTTTCTCTTTCAGGTGCAGGAATGCAGCGTTGATGAAAACCGGAATTCGAGGGCTGCCGGTAAGTAAATTCCCCACAGGAATAATTATGCTTTTGTCTTCACAGGCTTATAATGGCGGAGGAGCAGCGCGAAGAGTTGGTAACTGCCGATGGATCAGGTGAGGAAAGCGCTGCGAGTGAAGGTTGCTGTGCTAACCTGTTTCTTTGTCTTTGCAGGTGCTTCTGAAGGCTGGATACAAGAAAGGTAAGCTTTTGTTCTCACAGGTTCAGGATCAGAAGAATGAAGACTGGAACCGACACGGTGAGCGTTCTGCTGCAGATGCAGAATAACGCGAAGCACGTTGCATCAATCGGGTGTGGTTTAAATAGCCTTGGAGTGATGAGGCGTCTTCCTCCACTGCCTCGCCCAGGAAAGAAAAGAGTTCCTGTTCTAGAAGAGTTCCAGTGTTGTATCCAGGGAGTGGAGCCTGCCCCACCCAGGTAAGAAACTAGTCCCGGCTCGTAGAGGATTCCCATATGGCTGGTAAGTAAGCAGCATGGTCTGCTGCAGGTAAGTCCACCCAAGCATCTTTATACATGTTATGAGCCCGGCGCTTCCAGTGCCGGGACCAGTGATTTTGATGAGCCTGGTACCACCGGCGCTAGGACAAGGTCCAAAAGGTCCCAATGGGGACCGGCTGGTGCCTAGGATGAAGGTTAGAGGCCTGCTTCCAAGGACGTTGGGCTGGTCCTAGCCCCTTGGAAGCAGTGATCATGACACTTTGAGCCTCTCTAGTCCCACATTCCTTTCCTCACACCTGGCTCAAAGGCACCCTGCCTGGCCCCTCTCTTCTCCTACCTTACCTCGCTTCTCTATCCTAGCCCCTCCTAGCCCGAAGTAGCAGCACCTCACCCCAATTTACCGCAACCCACCCCACACTAATCTACCCACACAATCTACCCTGCCTACACCCAATAAACCACCCACCCTATCTCAACTACTCATACCTCCATTACTCTTAACTAATGCCTACCATGCTCACCCCTGCCCAATGCCTCCCAGCTAAAGCACACCCCCTTCTCTCTTCCATCCTAACTTATCATTGACACCCTATCTCACTTTTAAATCATCATCATTGCAGTAAAATATGTTTAACATTGTGTTTGCTGACATGTAATATTGGTAATACATAGAAGAAAGATTTTCTGTAAACATGTCTTTCTATTAGGTCTATTACTAATGTCATTTGTCTGCAAGCACTACTTTGCAGATGTGTTGGTAATTATTGGTTAAGTAAATCCTAAGTACTTACTTCAGTGTTACCCATACATTTAAAACTGCACCAATCACCACCATACTGGTCTCACGGCGCCTAAATGTAAAGGAGAAGAGTATTGTGATCCCACCCTGGTGTCTCCAGACCTTAGTCTGTGGGAAAGAAGGAAGAGGGAGAGGAGATATAGAAGGGGGGTAGACAAAAGACGAACAAGTTCAATGGTGAAGATGGTAAAGGAAGATGTCCACGGAGTGTGTATTAATAGTAGGACTCTGTGATTAAAGTTTCAGGAGTGCAAAAAAAATCTTCTCCATCCCTTAAATATCAGATTATTTAGTTATCAGCGATTCCCTGTGAACCACCTATTTAAAACTGTTTTTCTCACTCTTCTGTCAAATGACACCACACATCACTATTATTTCTGATGTATTATTTCTGTGGGCACTTCCAAGTGATATGACCCATCATCTCGGACATCTTCAACTGGTGTTGGAAACTGAGGAAGACAGAGCAACAGAGGTGGACGGAGAGAGAGAGATACAGACACAGAGAGAGACAGAGATGCATGAGAGAGCAAGAGATGCAAAGATGGGCAGAGTGTGAGAGAGAGCAAGAGTGAGAAGCGCAGTTCCTCATGTCCAAAAAGGACTTCTGGCATGCCACAAAAAATCAATGTACCACATTCAGTTTTTCTAAGAGTATCCATCTTTCTTCTTAAGAAACTTCAGCTGTAATCTCCAAGGCCTGGCAGTTGTTGTTTAAAGCCCAAGCAACAAGCTACATTCTCACCTTTACCGAAGTCTTTTGGATCCAGTGAGAGGCTGTAACCAGGAAGGGTCTCCAAGAGAAGTTTGTAGCAGGCCCTCCAGCCAGGGTCAGAGATGCTGGGTGCCACACATTGCATTGCGGCCACACGCTTGAAAAAGGCTGACTTTCTGTGGAAACCAATCAGTTCGTAGAGCTCAGACAGGATGCTATAACGCTGGATCTTCTCTTCCTCTGAAAGCTTCAGCATAGTGAAGACAAAAAGGAAAATATTTAAACTTAGCATAAACATTTTATTAATGTATGTTCTAAAATGTTTCTCAACACGTAACGGTTAAAGTCATACTTTGGCATTTGTTTACGACACTTTTCAGAGGGTCTGCAAATTAAATTAGCTCTATATTGCAACACTTCCTGAAATTAAATCTATGGAGCATAAGTAAAGAATTGCAACACGTACTAAGTATCAGTTGTCTTCCGTTTTATTAGTGCTTATTGTTGGGTGTTGCATTTTTACATTGTACATTTGTTACGTGAAGTAACAAGAACAGGCTCATCCGTTCACTTACCCATTTCCAAAATGTTGTTTATGCACACAAATAAACATCGGACATGTTTCATTTCAAGGGGTTGTTAATGGTGGCATCTGTGAAGGCATGAAGTAAAACAGACAATAGACTTAAAATTCAAAATAAAATACTTTATTAAATTAAATGTCAGGATGGTAGAACGCCCAACTTGCCCCATACAAAGGTGGGATTTCCCTACCTGAATGAAACTAAAGAAAGTCTGAGTCAAAGAGTTCAACTTAGAAGTCTGTCTGTGTCTAAAACCTATACTTGCCCACACAACTAAAGCTAAACAATATGCAGGGATGTTAATAATAATAGAAGTAGTGTTTAAATCAAAGTTCTGAGTTTCTTCAAGCTCTCTTTCAGCTCAATTTTCCAAGTGTAAGAAAGTTCCACAAAATAAAAATGGCAAGTAAGTCCTATTTCAGACTAGATTTCTGGCTGACCCTCCGCGACTGCCCTATCAAACATACACCAGTGCACAATACAACCAACGAGAGTGTCGGACCATGCACCAGTACTCATCCACATCCAACCTAACGGAATAGACCGCCGTGGCACCTAAATCAGAGTGTTGGGCTAACCAGCCTTCCTCGAACATCTCGGAACCGACACAGACTTATTTTGGCAGTCCAATTTGATCCCAGGATAGGATATTCTCTTAGCACCTGCTGGGACGCTTAAAAAGCCTTCCTTAGAGGGCACTGTATTTCTAGATGGCCTTACAAATTGAAGGGTTGGAGGGAACAGGAAATCCAGATTAGCACCAAAATCTTGCACAACGAAACCCAGCACAAACGCACCCACAGCCCCGATATATACACCCAACTTGTTAAGCTAAGAGTGGTACTCAAGCAAATCTCCAACCCACGAGTGCAAAGGTCGTTCACCAGTTGGTCGCAGGCCTATTACCAAGACGGCAACCAACCTCTCCATCTTATGGCGCTTGCCCTTCGCACCAGACAAGCCTTGCAAAATATAATCGGTATCCAAGACCAAACTGGGACCCTATTAATGAAAGAAAACTACATAAACGATTCACAGAATATTTCGGCGAATTTAATGCTAGTCCTCACCCGATATCACTGAATTGGAAAGACGCCTTTCTAACGTATCACAGATCAAAAATAGAAATCAACTATACACAAAAGGCAGATCTGGGAAAAACGATTACGGCCGCTGAGCTAACCCAATCCATAGGGGACCCACCGGCGGGCAAGGCGTCCGGACCGGATGAACTGCCCATCGACCTATCGAAGGTAATGTCGGAAGGGCCTCGTCCCATTGCTTGAAACAGTATTTGCCAAAGCACATTCTGAGGGTCATCTACCGCGAGCAATGCTTGTGGCCAACATAATCTTCTTTCATAAGAAGGGCGGCGATCCAGAGGATTACAAATCCTACCGACCAATCTCATTGATCAAGGCAGATGCCAAAAAACTGGGCAAATGTCTATCACAGAGAGTAGAGAAGATCCTCCCACAGCTTATCCATGGAGACCAGACCAGTTTTATCCACTGCCGACACTCAGCAGACAATGTGAGGCGGCTATAAATTGTCATAGCTGGAGGAGGTGCCCCGGACAAAATAATTCTAACAATCGATGCTGAAAAAGCATTCGACAAAGTCTGATGGGAAGTCATGTTCCGGGTGCTGACAGTGTACAGCTTCCCACCAGCGTTCCTAGGGCTCATCCGGCTACTATATACAAACCCCATGGCCTCCGGGATCAGTAATGGTATAATATCAGATCCATTCGACTTACACTCTGGCACCAGGCAAGGATGCCCTCTCTCCCCCCTTTTGAACGCACTCTCAATCAAACCTCTGGCAGAAAAACTTTGCACCGACCCAGAATGAACAGGTGTGATATGGTGGCGGGAGGCGAACACTGGGCCTCTCTTTATGTGGACGACCTCCCGATATATGTTGATAGATTTGAGACGTCGCTCCCACGTCTCTACTAACAGCGCCATAACTTCGGCCCCATTACAGGATACAGGGTCAACTGGAAGAAATCAGAGGTCCTCCTGCTTACACCTGACATTCCATGGTACCCGAATAGGGTTACCCCCTTTCGCCTCCAGCAACATTCCATTAAATAGCTTGGGGTTTATGTTACCCAGTCTATCCACAAAATCGCAGAACTAAACTACCCATCAGCCCTTCTGAAGATCAAATCGGACCTAGTCAGGTGGAATACCCTACCATTATCCCTATTAGGCCGCATTAATGCCTTTAAGATTCACTCCCTACCCAAACTCATATCTGGCGATGATGTTGCCCTGCGTTCCATCGCAGCACACCTAACCAAATTCATTTGGAGGGGGGAAAAAAGGCACGGCTTCGGCTTGAAGTACTACAGGTTACCAAAGAAGATGGCGGACTAGCGGTGCCAGAATGGCAGACCTACTACCAGTCGGCCCAAATATGCTGGGCCAAACGTTGGCTCGATACAACAGATATCTCTGTTTGCACCATATTCCTCGGTCGAAATTCTAGCCATCCCGCTGAACAAGCTACCTAGCCATATTAGGACGCACCCACTGATAGGCCAAACACTGATACAACGGCACAGAATGAGAGCACTCCTGGGTTTGGATGTTCGGGTGGCCCCGGCATTGAGTAGTGTACAGGCAATGCTTCGATCGGCCTCGACCACACATTACATAAAAACCAAGACTCTCACTGGCCAGGGATTAGGGTGATGGACCTATATGACGGGGACACACCCATCGGCTTCCAGGAAGCTAGCCACAGATGTTACGTCTACAGCACACAGAGTGGCTTCGATACGATACCTTACTCGTGGTGATCGGTTCGAACACAACGGGACAGACAGAACAGGCTAAACCGACAACGGGGGGAACTGGAGATGGAGCAGAACACGACTAGGTTCCCACGTTTTTGCACATTCTACACCGTATGTACCCCTAATAATACCAAACGCAATCAAACACTCGCAACACAATGGTCCAACGATCTGAATATCCCAGTAGACGTAGGCGATAAATAGGACTTTTTCGACAATATAACTACATCACACAACATTCGCAATAGGGCGATTCAATTTAAACTGGTCAAAAGACTATGTTTACCACCTAGCAAACTCTATAGGATGGGTCTCACGCAATCACCTGCATGCTGGCGAATTAGGCACAATTGGCCATATCCTGTGGACATGACAGAGGATCAAGGGATACTGGAGGATGGTCCACAAACACTCCGCCCAGGCGCACAAAGTCAGTGTAGAACTGGCTCCCAGCCCAATGCTATTTGGATCAGGTGGGGAGGACTGGCATACCGACCCCATGGTTAGGAAACTGGTACACATAATACTGTTCTGAGCTTGCAAGCTCCTGATCATTCACTGGAAAGCGAACACGGCCCCACCAAACAAGCCTGGCTAACTCTTCTTACCAAAATCTGCTTGCTAGAGTTCTTAGACGTCGGGGCAAGCCTATACAAGCAGACCATTTCAGCGTATTAATGGACATATAAATCTGATTGGATGCGATTGGTGGGATATGGAATGGGACCTTAATAGATACAGTGGCCTGTATTATGCAAGAACTATCATGGCAAATATGTGATGACACTCATGTTACCCATTGAAAATGTCATGCTATAGTGAAAGCAAACTAATAACGGTCGAGCTTAGATGACGTGCGAAACATTGCATGATCATGTACATGTGTGAGTTTTAGGGTGGGGGTTGGGAACACAATGTATGTAGGTATTTGTTGGGGAATATTTGAGGGTGGGAGGGAGGGGGGACTAGGGGGTGTTCGGAAGTGTGAGAAACCTGAAGGTGTCTCACCCGCTAGTCCTGGAGATCTGTCATCCAGGTGGCCAGGACACCGCCATCGCTGTTGGATCCAGTTCCTGGGGATGGACCAGTGGGGGAGGATCACCTGAATGGGGGGTCTTCGGGGAGTAAAAGTGGGACATCGACAGGTGAGACGTGGTACTCCCTTCCCTATAACACCTTTACCCCATCCTACTCTGGATATTTAGACGCTTCCCCCCCCACCTTTTCCGACAAACACTTTCTAACACCAGAGCCAATTACCTGACATTCCCCAACACAAGTGTCAGGAAGAGTCAGACAATTGAAAACAATTACACACACCTGACGGCCCTTTACCTTCCCCACAGGGATAAAAGGCGGAGCACGAGAGTACACTACGAGCAAGGCCGAACTCGCGAGGAGACAGCTATTCCGGACCAGCAGTTCAAGCGGTGGAGAAAATCGGATCGGCGAAACCGGAGGAGGGATCTGACCTTGCCCTTTTCAAGACAGATCCACGAAGCCTCCGAAAAGGCAATCACAAGTCTGGGGAGTACTGCTTACGTGTGGTGTGGCAGGAGTCAACGGTACACAGGGGCCTCCCGCATTGATAACACAGGCGGGGGGGGGTGGCACGCTGGCTACAGTGGTACTGTCCTTGACTCCAGAGGCAAGACAAGCCAACGGGTGCAGCACAGCCGGTGAGTGGGAGAAAGCTGATGGCAAACCGAACTGTGGGGAGCCCAAGGTTGCAATTGGAAACAGTATATGAATGCAAGGAACTTGTGAACAAAGAAGGGCCAGCTGAAGAGTGGCCAGGTGCCGTAGGAGTGCTCCTTCTAAGGACTCCGACTGGCCCCTTTTTTTGTGTGTTGAAACTACAGGTACCAGAAGGCCCTAAAAGAGCACGGCGTGAGGTGTCAGAGTAGTCCTACAAGGGTCACGTCAAATCCCTTGTCCAATCGAAGGTCTCTGGCCTATACCCGAAAGAAAGCTGGGGGAAGGGAACCCTATTGCTTTGAAAAAATTGTGAATCAAGGCAAGTTTGAACCCGACAGAGGGACGCCAAAGGAAAAGCTAAGAGAAGTAAATCCCGTACTGTGATAAAACAAAGTGAACTGTGAAATTGGCAAATGTGAACCCGGCTAAGGGATGCATGTGAATCAGGGTAAAGAATGATGCACCCAAGAACATTCTGCTGATATAAAGAGTGAAAGGCCGTAGTGAACCCCATGGAGGGAGGCCCACGTTGCAAGAAGGAGCCAAGGGGTGAAGAATAATCGCCCAAGGTGCAAGATCACCGAAGGAACCAAGGCAAGAGACTTTTGTAGAAAAGAGACTTGGCCTCTGAAAGTCCTGGTATTATTGAATGGAATAGTGAACCCTGTGCTGGAGAGGCCCAGGAGTGTGCTGTGCTCAGAAGGTCTACCTTGTCCCGTGCTTAAAACGCAGGGAAGGGAGACCCCAGCCAAACCATCCTCATTTATCATTTTGTGAACACTTCTTTCTTTTCTGGTGAACATTATCTGCACAGACTTTTTGTAACTTTGTGGTAAGAATTGGCAATAGTTTTCTTTTAGTATAGGCCCTTTCTATCTGACACAACGCCACTAGGACTGCCTTATTATTATTTGATGGTTGTAGCTTGCTCCCATCTTAGCTTTAGGTTTAGATTAGGCATTTTTATCACCCATTCATACAGTTTAATAAACACCCTTGAACTTTGATCACTTGTGTTTGTCTTGGCCACCATGAGTTCCTTACAGAAGCGATCACTATTAATGCCCCACCAGTGACCTGGACTTGACTGGCGTACTGTTTGTCTGTTTCATACTTTACAAATACTCAATAAAAAGATTTTTCAAAAAAATTAAATAAAAATGACAGGATTACCTTTCTCCACTTCAAGGCAATACAGTTACAAACAATTCTCAGGGTTCCCTTGCCCAAGTTCCAAGCAACACAGTTTGAAAACCAAAAGATCTTGAGGCTTTGTTTTCCAGACAACACGTGTGGCTTCTCAAGTCTCAGGGTTCCCTTCCCCTATACATCCTCTTCACCACTTCTACTTGCTACAGTCTTTCAAAAGGTTTCACACCACTCAAGGTCCACTTGGCCCTCCCTTCTGGTTTGCCTCACCAGTTCATTTACAGTGCTCTTATTGGTTTGTTTCACAATGTCTTTGGTTTTCAGCATTCAGTGCCAAGTGGTCTAGGCTTTCTAGACCACACAGTCCACCCATCACAGGTTGCACAACCGGGATCCCTGGGATCTTCAGCCCACACTGGTTCTTTGGCACTGGCTCCCGTGTGTCAAATCACCTTCAGTTTGGTTCCTCTTTATCGGCCTTTGACTTATTGTGATGCTTTACACTCCTCTGGTTTCCCTTTGTCAGTCTCATGGCTCTGCCATCACGTGTCAAACACTTCTTGCCAGTCTTTGGCCTTGCTGCACGGCATTCACATATAAAAGGTCTCTTCAGGGTTATTTTGCTTCTAGCCTAACTTTTATGGCATTCTCTCACACTTGCACCCTTTTTAGTCATTCGCTTTCTTATGGGTGCTTGGGCAGTTCTTTGTTGTCCGTTTTTCCCAGAAGGTTGTATTAAATTTAATTTCACTCAATATATACGCATGTTGCTTAATTTAAAGTTTCCATTCAGTTTGTTATTGCATAGGCAGTTGTTTTGCTTATTGCTTAATTTGACAGACCGTCAATTATGGTTCGTTATGTGCGCACCCGGTATTCAAGCATCATCCCCCAACAGTCAACGGCTTCAGGCGTTGCCGCTCGGCAGCACCCGCTGCTTCCTCTGCACTTCTGAAGCCAGGACGTCCACCGCTATGAGCCTAGCTCACCCGCTGGGTGTTTCCCTCTGCAAGCCTGCACTCTGTAGGCTTCTTTATGGACACGGACAGCATCCTTTCTCCTGCCGGCGTTCTCACAGCTCCTGCTGCTCGCTCAGTATCAGAGGTTCTGAGGCTTGCGGCAAGGACCCTGCCCGCTCCTTCTGGGTCCCGCAAGTCCTCTTGGATATATTCTGGCGCCTTGGCTCCTTCTACAGTCCCACCACGGCTGCCCCCTTTTCTCAATGGTCCCATGCTGGTCTCGCCCCCATAGGCCTCCCTGTTGCTCGCTTTGGTGTTCTCTGTCTCATTTTATACAACAGCAACCAATTACCAGACTGCAGGTGTGCTCTTTCAATTGGGTCTGCCTGACTTTTATTAAGGGGACACGTCAGACTCTTACACCACTCTACAGGCATCGTCTTCGTCCCAGGACTAGAGTGGTGATATGGTATAGTGTTCACTACTCTTAGTCACCTCTTCCTCGTCCCAGTACTGTCAAATGTAACATGTGGGGAAATGAGGGGAACAGGGGGAACAGCTTTACAGCAACCCATAAAGGTCTGAGGAGGGTTAGGTTGGTCCTCAACAGGAAAGGTGGGATATCATGTCTCACCTGTATGTACCCCACTCCCAATCTCCAAGGACTCTCTACTCAGGTGATCCTCCCTCACTTCTACACCCCCAGTATCGGGATCCTAGAGCGATGGCCTTTCCCTGGCCACCTGAGAAGAGTACCAAGGGGCTTTAGAAGTGAGAATATCCTCAGGTTTCCCATACATCCCACTGGTTAATACAGAATGGGTGAATCGGTTCCACGTGATAATGTCGCCTTGAAAAAGTCACCAGGTAGGCGACTTTTTCCTGACCGTTAAAATACTTTCCCAAATATTCCAGGAGGGGTATAATTTTATATTACAAACTCCCACCCTAGAATATTTGGGGAAAGAATTTGATTTTCACCTAACATTTTATGATTCTACAAGGCATAAAATAAGCAGCATTGCGTAGCAATTTGCTATTCAATTCTGTAGGTTTGCAAATTAAATTGGTACTTGTGTAGCAAAGCTAGTTATTTAAGCCTGCCCTGTATTCCTCTATTCAATTCAGGTCTCTCTCCACCCTCTTTCTCTGTTCACTGCGAGTTCAAAGGAGCTCTTATGTGCCAAAGGCCTGCGTGTGTAACGCTCACCTGATTCCCGTAGAGGCGCCGGTCTTGACTGGGCGTATACCGTATCTTCAAAGGTGATGTGTAACACACGGCTGGCTCTTTGGGCTGGACCTCTGTGCACTGTAAGTCTGACTCGAAGGGTAAGATGTCTGCAGATAGAAAATATGGGATTAAGGAACTGGGTTATTGAATGTCTCTCTCTTCTTCCCTTTCTCTTCTCCTGTAGAACCCCAAAGGTTAACGCTCTCACCTTAGGTAAGTGAACGCCGTGCTCTCCATCTGCCTCGGGGCAGGGTGCTGTAACCAGTTTCTTCACTGGATAAGGGGAGCAGGCCTCTTGACTTCAGAGGACTGCTGTCCGTCGTTTACTGCACGAACGGTAAGTTTCGAGTAATTCTAATGTCTTTAAAGTCTTTAGTAATGATGTTTCTTGTTTTGCAGGGTTCCGGCGATGGCGGATGACGGGCTGAAGAGAGTTGAAGATGGAGCCCGTGTGATGAATAGAAGCGCCTGGAAGCACGTAAGTAAGCGCTTGTTGCCTGCTTCACGATGCGCTCTAACTGTCTTTTTATTTTGCAGGTACAAGTTCGGAGCGGCTGCAGGGTGCCGGAATACCCACTGGGTTAGATGTGGAAAGGAGTAATGGCACGTGAGTATTAAAGTTCCCCAATGTCTTTAAACGCACCTTGTTTTGTCTTTCAGATGCGGGATGCAGCGCCGAAGGCCGTCGGAGCGTGCAAAGGTTTGGTAAGCTTTTGTCTTTCAGATGCCGGAATGCAGCGCGAGGCGTTGGTGACAGCCGATGGACCAGGTAAGTGAAGAGCTGTCACTGAAGACCGTAATGCTAACCTGTTCTTTCTTGTCTTTATAGGTGTTGCTGAAGACTGGATTCAGGATGGTAAGCCTTTTTCCTTAGGCCCAGGATCAGATGCAGAAGACACGATGAGCGTTCTGCTGCAGAGGATGCAGAATAACGCAAAGCAAGATTCATCCATCGGGTGTGGTTTAAATAGCCTCCTGTAGTGCTTAGGTGTCTCCTTCCACAGCGACGCCTAGGTAAGAAAAGAGTTCCTGCTTTCCAGAAGAGTTCCAGTGTTCTGAATCTAGGGAGTGGCTCCTGCCCCACCCAACAGGAAAAGTAGTTCCAAACAGAAGAGGATCAGAGGCTCAACTGGCAGGCAAGTAAGCAGCATGGTCTGCTGCAGGTAAGTCCACCCAAGCATTATGAGCCCGGCGCTTCCAGCGCTGGGACTGGGTATATTTATGAGCCTGGTGCCACTGGCGCCAGGACTGGGTCCAAAAGGTCCCAATTGGGACTGGTTGGCACTCGGAACCTGGGTTATGGATCTGCTTCCAAGGGAGTTGGGAAAACCCTGACCTTTTGGAAGCAGAGATCATGACAGCGTGGCAGTGCTAGGCAAGAATTTATTTTCTTTTTTAAATAATTGCAAACCAGAAGTAATCGGCATACTACTATTATTAAGCCAACTCTATCCTGTCTGCCAAAGACCAGTATGTGTTAACTTCTTTTTGTTTTAACACAGTCATGCAATTCCATTTCTGAAAATGTAATTTGTTCCATGATGCATAATTACGATATTGCTACTGTAAAACACTGCATTGTCTCCATGCTTTACATTAAAGTTTAGGTTAGTGTATCTAAATCTCAGTGTGAAGTATATTTCATTTTGTTGGGGAAGATGCATTATATTGACGAGTGGACACTTTTTTTGAAAATGTACATGACCACACAGCCAAATGCTTTTGATGGCACATCTAGTTCTGTAACCTGCTGGTTACATACATCTTGCAACTGGTGCTCAACGCACAAGTTGATTCCCATACTCCTTGACATTCTACCTTATCACCATGTTGTTTATACCAGCTATTCAGAAAGTGATAGGGCCACAAACTACAATATTCCACCTAGTTTGCCTAGTTCTCTGTCTGCTATGCCATACACTCTGCTTAGTCTCTTATTTTCTTTCCCCTTACATAATGAATAGACAGAGCAAACTAGATGTTTACGCAAAGTAGTGACCAATAGTTCCATCCAGTCTGTACATATATAGATCTACTGTACTACCATATACTGTAGTTAGCCTGCAGAGTTTACTTTGCTCTTTGATTATAATTGCGTTATATATTAGCACCTGGGGAGAAAGCCGGACAAACTGTTTTCAGAGCCTTATTCATGCAGCTAACATTTCACTTTTTACAGACACTCAACCAGGGCTCACAAGGTATTTTCGCCCACTCACATAGTCTAATAGATTTTAAGAAGGGCCATTACCATTTGTAGGGGATGTTTGAAACTGTTATTAAACATTTACTTTGTTTGCAGTTAATGTCAAACACAGGTTTTGCTGTGCATGCCTGACCTCTGGGTGGCAGCAGTGTGCCAAACTAAAGTGGGTTTGTGGTGATATGCACCATTTTATAAAAAAGTGCATTTAAATTTGCTTTCATCCGTTACCATGCATTTAGTGCATTTCTATTAGCTTGAGTGGGTAAACTAAGTTACTCAACCTGCAGATCTAGTGCAAGGCCTGACTCGTCTCACTGTCTTACTTAAGCGGTACACAAAACTGCTGTATTGTTGCTCATCTTATATCTAGGCTACAAGTAACTTCTGGTGGCATTAAAAATATCAGTACAACATTGCTAATCAAATGGGTTGGTTTGCTAATTAAGAACATTTTCATTAGCAAGCTCTGCTAATCAATTTTTTAAAACGAATATATGCCTTTATTCTAGAAAAATTACCAATTACAACATTTGCAAGTTTTAATAATTTGATTTTATTCATTGTATCATTCTGGAAGTTCTGCACATTGTCTGAGGAACTTAACTTATGTTATGGATACATGTTTGTAATCTATCTTTTCTATGGAAGTATGCATTTACTGTTAATTGTTTGTCACATATTGTTATACACCAAGAATTTATTGTGAAAAGTATGCTACAAACAATAACAAAAATAAAGAAACAGAGTTCTGGACCACGCTGTGCAATTATGTTCCCTAGGTCAACTACTATAAGTCAACTAGTAAGGAGAGACTAAAGCCTTGCGGTACTCTCCACGTCTTGGGTGCGTGCTGTCAGATGTAGCATCTAAGTTGCTGGAACAGGTCCAATAAGGATTCAAGCCAGAGCAAAGTTTCAATTCTAACTCCTAGTGAGATCTTGAGTTAGTCCAATAGCATGTGGGGGACCGTTGTATTGAAGGGTCTATCAGAATCCATCTGTTATTTGTTCCCTCCTAAGTACCATTGTTTAAGTGTATTATTTTAGTTGGATTGCGGACATTTGGTATGGCAATTCTTTGTGACACTCGTTTCCACAAATAGGACCACAAATGAGATGCAAGACAAGCAACCAGAACTTGCCTTATAGTTTCTGTTGATCTGCCTGCCTCCATTCCAAGGTACGTTCAGAAGGCTGTTTGCCATGGTTTTCTTGAAGTGCCAAGCTGATTTCTTCAGGTCATTACAATAGCAATTCAGGAGAGGTCTCAAGCGGGGGGAACAGTCTCTAGTCATTTCAAGTAAATTGTGGACAAGGTGGGTTGATTAAAGAGTTTGAAATGAGTGCAGTGAAAGTCCAGCAGAGGCTCTTTGCAAGCATCAGCGGTCAGCAGAGGCCTTGCTACTCAAGCTGTGGAGCTATCCGAGGAAGATGATATTCACAAATATCTTGAAAGGCTGCAAATAAATTGCCACTACCCCCGGGGAAAGGAGATGAATAACCTGCATTGACCTAAAACCCCAAGAACAAAGAGTTCAAGGTGTATTTGAAAAGGTATGCAGATTCTCTCTTGCAAGATATATAGCAAGTAACTCAGACCCTATATATCTCGAGTGTCAGCTCTTTAAGCACAGCCTTCTGTGACACCACAGGGAAAACATTAAATATTGGTTGCATTGAAACCAGGTGCTCCTTAGCTACCTTACACAGCTGCTTGTTAAATGCACACTTCCATAAACCCAATTTAAAAAGTATAAACCAATGTCGGGGGACTTTGGATTTAAACGCGTATGCTAAACTCATTTATTCACAGCAGAATTAGGAAGGAAGCAGGGAGTTAATCTGGAAAGACTTCAAGAGTGAATAAAAAAACAATACAGCAAAAGCTGAACAAATTACATTCTTTTGTCTAACGGTAAACAAGAGCTTGCAAAGATTGTTTTTCACAGGCAGGGTTTCCAATTCAGAAATGCTCTGGCAGAGCCCTATTTTCTGTTGTGCCACTGACATGTCGTTAAAAAAAAAGTAATAGCAGAAATGTGGCCTATCAACTTGTTTACCTGCATTTGTACCAACCCCTTATTTGTAGTTGGCCTGCGTGGCAGTTACATTAGCCTGGAGAGAAGAAAAACAAAGGTTGAGCAGTGTGTTTATTAATGGAACAAGCGACTAAGGAGTGTGGCATTTTAATAGGGGAAACATTGTCAAAAGTCATGGTTGCCGTTAGGAAATATTTTCTTTTTTGCTACTTTCCTCCCACAGAAGTCTACGAGACACCCTATGATGTTGCTATGGTCTTCCCTTGACTGATGTTAACAAGAAGAAAAATAACTCAAACCACTAGGAAACAGCCTTTATAAGGAATTCCTCCTTAAGGTATCAATGCTTATATTTGTGAATGTCCATTACACTATGTGTTCACCAGCCTTGAGGCCCTTTTACAAATCTCTTTTCTCTCTTGGCTGACACACACACTTTCTCTATGTTCTTTCAGCGTCATGATCTTGGGCCCTTGATCCATGTAATTTATAATTGCAAGACTCAGCCTCGCTCTCCCCGGAGGACAACCTGTCGCCAGCAATATAAGGTTCTTTAGTCCACGTACCCCTGTTAAACACGCAGGGGGAGTACCATGTAGACACATCTAGTTTTTCAATTAAAACAAGCAGTACCACTCTATTCAAAAAATGTTCTTGGTAAGATATCTCTGTATATGTCGGAAAACACTACATTGACAACTACATGCATCATCCTCCCTTTGTTTCAGGACTCTTTTTGCGGTCCAGATTGCCCTGAGGAAGGCTTTGAATCCATGCCCAAAATAATGGCAACAGCCGGGCAGATTACAAAACATGATCATACATTGATCGTGTCACACACAACTAGATGAACCCTCTAGGAATAGATATCCTTATTAAAATGTATGACTAGTTATGGAGTCCACTTAGAGTAACAATTGGATTTGCTTTTGTCTACTAACATTTTAATTGTACCTGTTATTCTATTTTTTCATTTCCTTTTTGGTATTTATTGTACAATGCAACAAATTCACTGAATTGGTCTTTTATGTTCAAAATATGCATTTTCTCTCTATTTGAATAAATCATTGTTAAAGATTTGTCTTATTTTTTTAATATTTTTGTTTTATCACTAAAAAATGGTGAATTGTTTTTCAGACATACTCTTGGTAATTCTTACCTGTAACTCTGTACATGAGCACAGAATATTTTTTGTTAAAGAAAAAGAAAAATAAGGACAGCAATTCAGACTGACCACAGTGTGGACCCCCGTTCTTTGTTTGGTTTATGCTCACATATTGTCCTGAATCCACACTGACACTTCAGGGGCTACCCTAACTTTTTGTGTAACACATGGTCTTCCTAACCAGACCTATTGGAGGGAAGACCTCAGTTTTACTGGCTTTGCTTTTTGCCCACCTTAAGGAGGAAACTAATCAGTCTTTAAGACTATGAGTACTGGGAGACTCTGCCTAAACACACTATTTTTTTTTTAAAAGGTGCCCACATCACCTTAAAGTGAAGTGCAACCCTATTACTTTTTCTATTGCATCTTTGTAGTTACAAGAACAATGTGTCCAGGATGGGCTGGTGGCAGTGTATATTTTTATACTGCATTTTTGACTTACCTGTGCACTTGTGTATTTTGCTGCATAATGTAATGTAAAGTAGCATATACTCTAAAATGACCATACCACACGATTCTCGCCTGTCAGTTAGATATTTTTGTGCCTTGGCCTTCTTCCTGCCCTCTTGGGTCCAGAATGCATGTATGGAAAGCTCTTTGCCGCGCAAAGCTCCTGCTTTCACAGGCTAAGTGCTGGTCAGTGTTTGTGGCTGGGTGTGGGAGCTGGGTCCCAGAGTCCCAGCTCCCAGAGAGAACCCAGTCCAACTCTGAGCCAGAGTTTGTCTGGTTCTGGACAGATGTGTTGTCCAGAGGCAGTCCATGATTGCACAGGCCCTGCCAGTTTGAATGGTGCAGATCATTACCCTTGATGAACCTGGGCTACTTCATTGCAGTCGTCACCATTCCGAGTACATCCTTGGAACTTCGTGGATTCTCAACTTGTCTAACAAGACGCCTGCTCTTGCAGTTTCAGCCTTCCTGACTGAAGAGAAGTCATGCCAGGCCTGTTCGTTTATGCGCATCATAAGGATCGCCTGTCGACGCTTGACTGTGGTGACTCCTACTGTAACCTGTCCTTGTGTACTGGAGGTCTCCTGAGGTCACCTGTTCCCTGAAGGTCTTCATCCTGTCATGCCAAGGGTGTCCAGCTGTCCAGTCTTCAGAAATGTATCACAAGCCTGAAATAGCCAGACCCAATCCCAAAGCTGAGAGTGACCTCTGCATCAGTCACTCCTGGACCTCCAACGACCGGACACTGCACAGATGAAAGGAGGCCCTGTGGATTCAGGAACCCTCGAAGTGTTTGCTGAAGAAATCGGAGTAATGGGGGCCAGGGGTTAGTTTGCAGAGCTATTTGTACCCTCACTCCTGCCATAGGGTTGTATGTATGGGTGTAAAGTCCTAACACCATCTCCCCCTTGCCGAACTCAGATAGGTGGGTTGTCTGGTTAAGAATCGCCCCCGGGCGTCCCTAGAGTGGTGGGATGGGGAGAGAAACTGTAAGAACTTTACTGACCCTTTAACTCTTCTTATTCTTCACAACCGTTGGCTTAGGCAACTTTAGCTCGCCAATCCATTAGTAAACCCTCCAAAATAGAGGATGTAAAACTTGTGACTTATGGACTCTAGACCAAAATTCTTAGCAGGTTGTAATTATGAAGAACTAGGGAACTTGTGGGGGGCGTGGCTTGGCGGCCATGCGTTAGGGAAGCAGTTTGCTAGAGCTCCCGCATGATCCTGAAGAGTGATCTGGAGAGCTGGTGTTAAACACCAAGACAACCCGAGCGACTGGAGGGGAAGGTGCCTGAAGGGTTGAGGCGCAGCGGACGAGGAGCTGGGCCGAAACCGGCAAGAGGAGAGATCAAGAGAGGGCCCGCAGCAAGACCAGCGCCGCCTGACAAAATGGCGGACGCCTCACCGAGCTGGTGAGCCCAAGCAGGAACGGCACAGAGAGAGGCGACACGGCAACCACCAGAGAAGGCAGGGGCAGGACACCGGAGGGGGAAGAGTCCTTCAAGCTACATCAGGTCCCTTGCTGGGACAGACGACTAACCGTGCAACGCCCCAGAGAGGCTGGTGGATCGGGACATCGGAAGGGCGTAGGAATGAGACCTGCGACCCGCGACAGGGGCGTAAGATGGAGAGAGGCAAGGCGCGCAGCCCGCTGCATCGGATCCGCGGGGACAGGCATAGGGTGCCAGACAGCCGGACTGTGGGCACTCTGGTGGCCCCGCACAGACATGAAGGGGGATGCAGAGCGAGAGAGAGCAGCTCCGGGAGCCTGGCCAAGAGGGACCCGGACCCGGAAGGCGGACCCACCAAGGCGAGCTGCAATCCTGACAGCAGGCTCACCAGGTGAGACGGTGGACCTCTGCGGCAGTCGAGTGAAAGCACCCACCAGCATCGAGGAGGAGCACGGCTACACGCAGGCCACCGCGGAGAGAAGGAGAGAGCCAGCGGAGGGGGTCCGAACACGGTAGGCACACAGCTAGTGTATTATTGAAGGCAGGCCCCCCGGAGAACCACTAGCAACTTGGAACCCCCAGGGGAGGAAGGTGGCTGAGTGAGCATGACAAGCCCTAGTGACATAACATTGCTAAACCCTCAAACACCTGTGACAATCACTCCACAGTGGACCGCTGGCAACGTGACAGCCAGTGGGGGCCGCTGGAGCAAGGGGGGGCACCCCACACAAAGTAACAGCCACCCACTGGACATAACAACGCAGCCCCCTAAAGGATTAGGGGGCAAGACAATACGCATTATGTGGGAGACACAGTCCACAGGCCTTTCACCACACATCTGTCGGTAGGAGCCATCCCCAACCTGGCTTGGGGCATCTATAAAGGAGACGAATAAAGGAGGCCAGACAGCCGGACAACAGCAGAGAGGCGAGGACGGAGGGGCCCAGAGACTAAGGTCATTGGAGGAGCAGCCAGGAGCCAGACCAGCACGTACGGCAGATCAGCGCTGCAGGGCAACAAAGCATCCTACGTGGGAGGCCACAGTCCATGGCCCAGGAACACGTATCCTCAAGCAGGAGAAGTGAGAGCCTGAAGCACACGAAAGAGGGCAGACAGCTGGACATTACCGGCGTAGCTCGCACAGCCACAAAGGGACACAGAAGCCGAGGCCATTAGGCATTTTGAGCACAGCCAGGGGGCCATAACAGTGGGGAGGCCCAAAGGGCGCAGTCACAGCAACCAACGTGCACTCACCAACTGGTGGGGCAGACTGCTGTTGCAAGTCCGGCAAACCCCTGGGGCGGCCCGAGGCCCACTGTCGCACGGCTGTGCATTAGCTGAGGAGCTATAGCCCATGAAAGCAGACCAATCCAGGGCACCAGGACAACAGCAAGAGCGCCAAGGGGAGAAGAGAGCCCCACGGATAGCGGTCACACAGATTTCGGCACACAGCAACAGCAGCAGTAGCTATAGCAACTTTGGGTTGCACCAAAGATGGAGCGGAATAGCCTGACGGAACATAACAGGCCTAACTAGAGAACCACAGCCCCTGTGCGTTGAGGCCGCAACAGAAGCTGGCACTGGTTGGGAATGGCGCTAGGAGGCAAGTCCCTACCGCACTAGCCTGGAGGTTAGTGGAAAAGCTCGCCTGAGGGGGGGGCAACAGAGCGCATACCCCGCAGGGACATAGTATCCCCTGGTGCACATCGGCGGATGAGAGGGACGAGAGGAGCTGGGCCACAGAAATGCAGAATTTCACCCAGCAATCCCATAGGGGCAGGCTGTCACGGTGCTTGCCCCCAGACATCAGGAGCAGACCAGCCTGCCCAGGGTACTGGCACCCATGGGGACCTTTAAGGCCCCAAAGGACTGCCTAAGGGCTTCCTGGACTCGGTCCTGGCGCCGTTGGCGCCAGGCTCGTACTGCCCTTTCAGGCACGGCAGGATACAAAATAAGAGAACCATGTGCAGACCAGTCTGAGGCAGGCTGAAGGGACTACTTTACCTGGGAACTATTTGATAGGGTGTGGTTGCAGGGACTACTTTACCTGGGGACTACTTCTGGAAGGCTATTTAAACCATGGCCTCAGAACAGAACACGCTTTGCGTTATTCTGCACTCCTGCAGTGTAACGCTCACTGTGTCTGCTAACTTCAGGCCAGTCTTCAGCCCAGCCCGTCCAGATTTTCACGAGCTACCTGCAAGGAAAGAAGAGAGGGGAGAAACTGAACAAGACTCTTACCTGATGCTCATCTCCATCGCTCGGGAGTCTCTGCTTCTGCTGAGCTGAAAAGGAAGACAGCAGGTTAGCCACGCAGACCACATTAGGGACATTACAACGCTGCGCAACGCTAATACTTACCAGAAGGCAGCTCACCCTTGTGATCCATCGAAGCACCATCACTCGATCGCCACTCCAGAGCTGCCGCACCTGTCAAACACAAAGAAGCCATAAGGTTCGCTGCGCGACGGGGGAAGGGCCTCATTAAAGACATTTAAATCTTATGCAGCGCTACTACTCACCTGAAGGCTGCATTTCCTAGCGGTCCCTCAAGACATCATCACGCGATCTCCGCCCCAGAGGTACGGCACCTGCAGAATAGAAAAATAACAGTAGGTTAGTTGCGCAGAAGAACAATACCATATGTTAAGACATTATTGCATAACGCTGGCGTGGAAACTTACCTTGGAATTCATCTCAACATTTGTGGGAAGGAGTCCGCTTCATTTTATGCACCAAGGGGAAACCTGCAAAGAAGAGGCACAAGAGAGAAATTTTAACAACTTGAACTCTAAAGCAAGCCATACCATTGGTA
Source organism: Ambystoma mexicanum (assembly GCF_040938575.1). Taxonomy (NCBI): domain Eukaryota; kingdom Metazoa; phylum Chordata; class Amphibia; order Caudata; family Ambystomatidae; genus Ambystoma; species Ambystoma mexicanum. The sequence continues at coordinate 1,192,185,324 of NC_090933.1, forward strand.
TAAAGTCTTACCCCATTGAGTCATAGTTGTCTGGAACTCTTCTGGATCAGTGAAGTAACTAGATCCGTGAACTACTACGCACCCCTGCATACAGTCGCAGGATGGAGAGTCCGCCATTCATAACATTAAGGTGAGACATAGCAGAGGGATGCACAAGGAGGCCACGGTAGGTGGGAAGTCGGTCCTCCTCCTTACGGTTGGGTAATATTTTGTTTTAACATTTTAGGCAAATCTGCTTTTCGTGACGGAAGGGGCAAACAGAGGGGGCATGTGGAGCCATTCAGCATCAGACCGTCCAGTTCCGTTCGGCGCCCCTGTGGAGACCAGGTGAGCGTAACACAGGCATAGCCCGACCGTCAACGACATAAGCTGGAGGCAGAAGGGTACGGAATCAAACGGACATTACGGAGGACGCCACAGCACAGGCATTCAAGAATAACTACCCACAAATAGGAGGGAAGGGAACCCTGCATCAGAGGCACGGACAAAGGTACGGACAGACGGTGGCAGGTGGCCCAGTGGCGGCGGGAAAGAGGTGAGACTGGGGCCAGACGCAAGAGAAGAGGCACCTCAAACACAGACATGTCGGAAAAGCAGAAAGGGGGGGGAACAAACAAGTATGGAGGCGTTTGCCCGGAAAACAGAAGCACACCAGGCAGAGGCGCAGGAAGCCAGCACCAGCATGACGGAAACAGCACAGACTGAGAAGGGGAACGTCTTTGAGGCCATAGCGGCACTGAAACCCTCCCTGGAATTAAAGATGAGTGCAGTGATACTAGATGTGGGCGTCCTATTGCAGGACGTGAGGAACCTGTCGGAAAAAGGGATGGCACGGCAGAACAACAGGTCCAGACGAATACAGCTAACATAACCGCCCCCCAGATCCAAATGACAGAGGTGCTGGACTGAATACGAACCCTAGAGCAAAGGGCTGAGGACACAGAAGGAAGGGCCAGACGTAACAACGTGCGCATAGTGGGACTGCCGGAGGGAGAAGGCGGCAGGGATCCCACAGGATATATAGAGAACCTACTGCTTAAGAAGGTGGGCAAAGGGAGCCTGTCCCAGGGATTCGTGGTGGAGAGAGCGCACAGGGCCCTGACCAGGAAACCTCACCCAGGGGCGCCCCTGTGACCCACAATAGCAAAAATCATGAACTTTAAGGACAGAGAAAAAAATCTTGGCATTTTCAAGAGTGGGAGGGGTCATAACGAGGAATGATGCTAGAATACCTATGTACCCAGACTATACGGCGCAAGAGCAAAAGCGCAGAGCACAGTTCTGGCCAACTAAGGATCGCCTCAGGGCCACCAGGATACAATTCATGTTGCTATACCCGGCCAAATTGAAAGTGCTACATAATGGCAGGACATACTTTTTTGAGACTACGACGGAGGCCCAAGACTGGATGGACCAGCAGGGGATCCCACAGCTGAGAGACAGAGATGAGCGGGACAACAGAAACCCCCCCCCCGGATGATCTGTGGGGCAGCGCACCAGAATAACAGAGTAACCGTTCAGAGAGTTAAACAAGCAGTTAGTTAGACGCAGGGGCCCACAACCCCTGTAGCAGGCCGCCAAGCCCTATGGAAGAGACCCTGCAGAAGAACAGAATTTAGGATGCCAATACCAAGGCACCATGTCTCAGCGAGTGCACCCACGGGAGGGAGGGGAGTACTTTGGAAGTGGTGGAGCCTGAGCAGAGGGGGAGGGGGTGGCTGGGCGTTTGTTTATAGTTCTAGGATTTGTGTGGTTAGTTAGATTAGGAGATGGCACTGGGAGAGCAAGAAACATGAAACGACCAGAACACGGCAGAGGTGGAGTGAGTGGATGGAGCTGCGTCCAAACGCAGGGAGTGGGAGGAACATACAGAAGACGAGAGCCCGCACACGACGGCCACAAGAGAGGGATACCGGGGAGGGAGGGGGAAAGGACCAACAGCATTGCAATGGCTGGGGGAGCACCCGGACACTGCACGGATAACAGCCCACGAGTCCATGGGAATGCAGGAGACACCAAACATAATGAACACAGGGGCCAGGATGCACTAAATATACTCACATGGAATGTCAGGGGACTAAACGCATATGCTAAAAGGTTCTACGCCTGGTTGAATAAGGCAAACGTCCACATAGTGATGCTACAGGAGACGCACCTGACGGCGGAGAAACAAGCTAAGGTAGCCAAGAAATGGGGAGGCCAGGTGTACGGTTCAACATACTCTAACTTCGCAAGGGGAGTGTTGACATAGATTGCCATGGGGACCATGTTCCTGCTTCTAAAACAGGAGACGGACACGGAGGGCAGAGTCCTGATCATACAGGGAATGCTGGAGAACCGGGAAGTGTGTTTGGTAAACACATAAACCCCTCACCATGACGCAACTGAGTTTGGCTGGGGACTACAGCTGTATTTATTTATTTATTTATTCACATTTGTATAGCGCACTAGCAGCCCATGGACATGGAGGCGCTGTTACAAGTAAGTGTTGGATTCTTAATTCAGCAGATATGCATGAGACCAGAGGTCTTATGGATACACAATTACAGGCATAGTTGCAGGTGAGGCATGATATTCGTAATACAGTAACAGAATGCAGTCAGGTACATTTCATACAAAGAGCTTGGTTTTAACAGCTTTGCGGAAGGCTTGGTGGGATTCAATCATTCTGATGTGGGCGTACCCAGGCCTCCTTAAGTCCAGTTGGAACATGGCCAGACCGGAAGGATGAATTAATGAATGCTGTGAGGAATGGAGCTAGGATCTGTGCTGAGTCTTTAATGAGACTAGCTGGATAGGCATCTCCCTTACAGTTGAACGGTTTGATGGACTTGAGCAGGGCGATGACCTCGTGCTCAGTAATATCTTTGAAGTCAAAAGATGGGGAAGGATTAGTGGTGGTGGGTATGGTAGGTTGACTATGCAGGTTAGCTATGAGGCGGGAAAGGGCTTTTTGGTGGCCACGGATTTTAGTTTGTAGAGTGTTAAGCTTGTCTAGCATTGCGGATTGAATGCTATTGCACCAGTTGTCATCTTTGATGAGAGCGGGAGGAGGAGAGGATGGTTTTTCCAGTTCCCTGAATATGGTGAAGATTTACTTTGACCCCGATTTGGCGTCATAGATCCTCGCATTGAAGGAGGCAGCTTTAGCTAGGGTGATGTTGGTTTTGTAGGATTTAGAGATGGCTTTGAACGCATTTTTGGTGGTTTCTGATGGGTTAGCTTTCCAGGTGGAGAGGGCAGTCCTCTTCTGCGCACGTTGTACAAGGAGTTCTTTGGAGAACCATGAATTAGCGTGTTTGGTTTTCTTGGCTTTTTTGAGGGACAGTGGCGCAACGGCGTCAACTGCTTGGGTGATGACTTCTTTGAATGTGTTGGCTAGGGTTTCTGGGTTGTTGGAGAATGGGGCCTGTAAGGCCGGGTTGCGGAGGTAGGGTGCCAAATTCTCGACTGTGAGCTGGCGGGAGCTCCTGGCGAGAGTAGCTGGGCAAGGGGCGGGAGGTGAGTTGGTCTCTTTTGTGGTGCGAAGGTTGAATTGGATGTAATGGTGGTCAGACCATGGGATGGGCGTGTTTTCCGTGACAAGTAGTGAGCAGCTATGTTGACTGATCCAGTCGAGGGTGCGCCCTTTGATGTGGGTGGAGTCAGAGATAGATTGCGCAAAGCCCAGGGTGGATAGGGCGTTCTTGAGGGTTTTGGCATGGGGGTCCTTAGGGTCATTGAGCCCCAGGTTGAGGTCGCCCAAGAGTATGACTTGGGAGGTCTTTTTGATGTTGTTGGACAGTGCGAAAATGAGGGTGTCATGGAAGTCAGTGCAAGGACCCGGAGGTCTGTAGACAATGTGCACAGTTATGGTGCAGTTAGGAGAAACATTAATTTTGAGTGGGAGGTAGTCACTATTGTGGTCAAGTTGCCCTGCCACTTCCCTAATAGCAAGGGTTTCCCTGGCGATGAGGGCCACGCCACCACCTCTCTGAGATGTGCGGTCCTTCCTGAATATGGAGTACCCAGACGGAATAGCCAGAGATAGTGCCGGGCCTGAACTTTCATTAAGCCAGGTTTCTGTAAGGAATAGGAGGTCAAGATTGTCCTTGATGATCAGGTCGTTGATGTCGAGGGCGTGGGCAGGTACGGAGCGAGCGTTGAGCAGGGCGCAACTAAGGGTGTGGACCATTGGAGATTTGATGGAAGTGGGTGGTCTGGGGGGGGTAGTGTGTGGGTAAGGGATAGGGGGTAGTATGTTTTTGGACTTGGTCGTGGTGTCAACACTAGGCAAAACAGGCAATGCAGCAACAACATTGGGCATAAGGGCAGCAGTATCGACAGTGTCAACAATATCAGCATTAGGCATGGGGGCATCACTCGGCATAACAGGCGGTGCATAATCCACATGAGGTATAAGTGCAGCAAAGACAGTAGTAGCAACATTGGGCTTGTAAGCATCACTTGGCCTGGGCGAGGACGGTAGTTCCGCGACAGTGTTAGTAATGGGCATTTTGATTTGGGCGTCTGATGAGTTTGGGTGGAGATGAGGTGCAACGGCTTCAGTGTACAATGGTGCCATGGCGCAGGCAGGCCTGTGGGGCACAAGAGTGTCATCCGGGTAAGTCTGGATGGAGTTGTGCCTGCGTGACGGCGGCATACATCTGAGACCTACCTTTAGGTTACGGTCTACTATATTCGGGGTGTAGGTGATAGTGGGGCGGGTGCGCGACCGGAGTCGTGCGTTCCTGAAGCTGCATGGCACTGTGCGCAAAGTAGTAGGGAGGGCCTTCCCCCCTGATGGGTGGGACATGCAGATATTAAGGCAAGTGGCCTTACCTTGAGTAGGACAGCATAATTGCGCGCCGTCGAGCAGCGGAGAGCTGCAGAGAGCGCCGTTGGCCTTGTCCTCTGGCCTTCGCCTCGATGCGGCTTCGCCTGCCGGTCTGCCTCCTCTCCCTTTAAAGCTGGAGAGGAGGGGCTGGCAGGCTGAACAGCTGATTCAGATTCAGCTGGAATTCAGCGGCGCTGTGAGTGGGCGGGGCGCTGCTCCTTCGGTGTGCACCTGAGTGCGGGCATCGGGGCCGCGTGTGCCTTAATGGCGGCAGCAGGGGGGGCGAGCTCCCTGGTGGACAAGAGGGGACTGTGGGATCCTGAAGTTGGCTCTCGCAGCGGAGCTGCAGAGAGCACCGTTGGCCTTGTCCTCTGGCCTTCGCCTCGATGCGGCTTCGCCTGCCGGTCTGCCTCCTCTCCCTTTAAAGCGGGAGAGGAGGGGCTGGCAGGCTGAACAGCTGATTCAGATTCAGCTGGAATTCAGCGGCGCTGTGAGTGGGCGGGGCGCTGCTCCTTTGGTGTGCACCTGAGTGCGGGCATCGGGGCCGCGTGTGCCTTAATGGCGGCAGCAGGGGGGGCGAGCTCCCTGGTGGACAAGAGGGGACTGTGGGATCCTGAAGTTGGCTCTCGCAGCGGAGCTGCAGAGAGCGCCGTTGGCCTTGTCCTCTGGCCTTCGCCTCGATGCGGCTTCGCCTGCCGGTCTGCCTCCTCTCCCTTTAAAGCGGGAGAGGAGGGGCTGGCAGGCTGAACAGCTGATTCAGATTCAGCTGGAATTCGGCGGCGCTGTGAGTGGGCGGGGCGCTGCTCCTTCGGTGTGCAGCTGAGTGCGGGCATCGGGGCCACGTGTGCCTTAATGGCGGCAGCAGGGGGGGCGAGCTCCCTGGTGGACAAGTGGGGACTGTGGGATCCTGAAGTTGGCTCTAGCAGCGGAGCTGCAGAGAGCGCCGTTGGCCTTGTCCTCTGGCCTTCGCCTCGATGCGGCTTCGTATACTTCGTATGCTGGCCGCTCGGCTGGACAGGTCTGACACTAAGCATAGGAAACCAACGCTGCTGGCCACAGCATTACGGAGGATATTGGAGCAACTTGAGCTAGAAGATGTCTGAAGGAAGGTACAATGTGGGCAGCAGGGCATACACGCACTACAGCGCCCCACACAAGACATTCACCAGAATAGATTACCTGTTCACGGGCAAGGAGACACTGGGAGAATTTACCAGGGCACATATACACGCACAAAGGCTATCTGACTATGGGCCCCTAGGGGTGACATGAGCACACATATACAGAAGGGCCCCTATACCCACATGGAGACTGATGGCGGAAGCACTGTTAGACGGAGAGTTCCAGGAGCATATCCAGAACACGACAGAGGATATTTCGCGCATAATGTGAGGAGCGTGAATAATACTGGGATGGTATGGAGGCATTGAAGGTGGTGGTAAGGGGAGCGGCAATAGGGAAGGCAGGTGGCTTCAGGGGGGAGACTCTGGCCGACCTGGAGGGAACAGAAAGGGAGCTAGAAAGAGCAGAAGTACGCACAGGGGAGATGGGAACAGAACTGGGTGACCTCGCTGCCATGAGGCAGAAGTGTATGGCGGGTTGGGAGAGGCTGGGGAAACTGGATTACGGGAACACAGAGGAATACAAATACATACAGAGGTTACACGCAGAGGTGGACAAGCCCAGCAGGCTCCTGGCTTGGCTCACTAAGCAGGAGGGTAACAAGAACCGATAAACGCTATCAAAGACTAGCAGGAAGAGGTGATTAGGACCCAGGAAGGTATTAATACGGGTTTCTCAAGATTTTATGAGAAGCTATATTCCTGGGACCAGGAGGCAGAAGAGGGAGATACTGCGGACGCCCTAGCAGAAATTGCGCTACCCTGACTAACAGAGGAACAGCCCCGGCTGCTGGATGTGCCCCTCACATTAGAGGAGCTGTCAGCGGTCATAACATAGCTCCTGACCGGCAAATCCCCAGGGCCCGACGGGCTACCAGGCGAATTCTATAAGAAATATAAGAATACTCAGACCAATCTCCTTGATAAACCAGGACTCCAAGATCCTAACAGCGGCCCTGGCCAACCGGCTCAAACGGGTTATATCCACGCTGGTGCACCCAGACCAGACGGGTTATGTGCCAGCAAGGAATACAACGTGGAATCTTTGTAGACTCCACCATGTTATAGACAAGACAAACCAGGAAGAAGGGGAAAGTGCAGTTGCATCGTTGGACGCGTAAAGGCGTTCGACTCAGTGAACTGGGATTGGCTTATGGGTGTGCTGGCCGACTTCGGGATAGGGGAAGAGTATCTGCGCTGGATTAAGCTCTTATATCAGGACTCAAAGGCGAGGGTGAAAACAGGCAGACATGTCTCGAAGGAGTGGCGCAGAGCACGGGGTACCAAGCAGGGATACCTGCTGTCCTTGGTGTTGTATATCCTGGCCCTGGAACATTTGCAGTCTTCCTGAGGGTAGAGTACGAAGACACAGGAATAGTGATTTATGGAGAGGTACATCAGATATCAATTTATGCAGACGACATGTTGCTTTATGTACAGAACCCTCAGACACACCTGCCAGATCTGCTTGAAGCTCTGGGAGTATTTGGCAGGCTATCGGGGATTACGGTCAACAAAGGGAAGTCCTCGCTGTTCCCACTGGCAGGCTTAAGAGGTGAGACACCAGACCGATTACCGGAGTTGGGCCTCACATGGACCCTAGCACCTTTAGATATCTAGGAGTGGATGTATACCATGATACTAAAGAGACACATATGGGTAATACACAGGTGGCCCTAGACAAAATTCGGAAGGCCATGCAGTTTGGCGAACACTACTTTCGGGGAGGATAGGAAGGGAGGCCTTGTTAAAGATGATAGTCCTGCCCCGCTAGCTTTACTACTTTACGAACATTCCCTACAAAATTCCCAGGACATTTTCCAAGCAGTTACACGCCAAGGCAAGGGAGTTCTTGTGGGATGGGAAAGAAACAGGGTGGCACTGACTACACTACAAAGGGACTACGAATGGGGGGGGAAATCAGGCTCCCGGACTTTGAACGATACTACTTGGCAGCCCAACTCCAGTTACGATTGTCACTGCAGCAACACTATCTGAGAGAGCTTCTGTGGATGGATACGGCCTCGGCCAAATCTCTCCCCAATATGGTCAAGCTGGGCCATGCCCTGTGGAAGAGAGCATGGAAGATCCAGGACATAAAAGACCCCTGCTCTAGGCAAATTCCACTGGCCGGACTGGTGGATGGCCGTTTAGCAAACCTGGCAATGTTCAGGACACAATGGGAGGATAAGGGGGTAGCCCAAATGGGTGATCTGGGCGAGAGGGGCAGTGGGTGGACTTTCAGACCCTGGTAGAGGAATATGGTGTGCACAGGGGCCAATTCATGCTGTATAACAACATGGTCCAGACGATAAGGAAAAGGTGTGAGACCCTACCGGAGGATGATGACCCATGGTACGAGGTTTCTGAAGGGGGTCACACTGTGTGCAGGCTCTACGAACAACTACTGGGAGTCAACAATAGGAGGGTATTACAAGTACGAGTGAAATGGGAGGAGGAACTTCAGCGACCTTTCACAGATGAGGAATGGCATAGAGCACTCAGATACCCGAAGAAAGTGTCTAGGAATGCAAGGTTCAGACAGATTCAGCTCTATCTAACAGAGCATACCTGATGCCGAAGAGAATGTCGAGAATGGAGGGCGATCAAATCCGTAGCTGCCCAGGCTGCGTGGAGGAGTTGGCAGATTTGGTACACATGTTTTGTTATTGCCTGAGAATAACAAAGTTCTGGGACGATATCAAGGAGAGAGCACAGAAGGGCGGTATCCAGATGCAGGCGTGGTCGCCAGCCTCCCATCTGTTGGGACTGTTCCCGAGGGGAGATGAGCAGAGAACGCACCTGGCAAAAATGAAAGCCCTGATGACGATACTGGCAAAACGCTGCATAGCAATGGCATGGAACACAAGCACGGGACCCTCGCTGGGGGGGTGGTTGGCGGATCTGAACAAATGGGCAGCAGCCGAGACAGCAGTGTGGACAAGAGCGACGCAGAGGGGAGGAAGCAACTGTGGGGCCAAAATACTAGCATGGAATGCACTTGTCCAGGCATTGCTTGGAAGCAATGAAAGACAGCGTGAGCGAATCAGGTAGCCGGGCCGAGAACTAATGGACGACAGGGGAGGCGCCGAGACCATGAACTAAGAGGAGTCGAGAGAGGGGGTGTTGGCCCACTTGCATCAGGGTGGAATGCACAAGAAGGCGCTGGAAATGGCGCCCTGCCGGGAATCGAGAAACTAAGAACCATAAGAACTCCAATAAAGTGCCAGTAGTTGTGTTCTGTGTGTTGTTGGTTATATGGTTATCTGTAAAGTGTTGTGTTGAAACTGCAAATAAAAAGATTAGTGAATGTATATTATAGTAGTTGTGTGACATGAAAGTGTATTCTAATGACATAATAATTCTATATTTTTATACATCTTCTAATTGGAATTATTAGAGTGCTCGGTGTGTGCCACATTGTAGCCCTAGACCGCTTCGACAACCTGCTGAGTCTAAGCCTTACTGAAAAATCCAGTTGCTAACTTACATCTATAAAGAGAATCGAGATAGTGTTAACAGAGCACTGCACACTAACCCTTGGCAAATATGGACATTGTTTTGGCACTACTGCTTGAAGCATAAAGGTACTGCTGGACTGGTCTCCAGTAGTGTACTCTAGTGTTAGAGCCAGTAATCGGCACCACTGCCGAGTACTATTGGCAATTTATTTTTGTCCAATGTTAGAATTGTGACGAAAGTTCCCAATTATCCAGGACAAATCCACTTTTCTGCGGTCCAGTCATAAGGCATATGTAGTTACCACACCATAAGCAGCCTAGGGTAGAAAGGTTGCAATCAGCAAAAGGTGAAATTTGCCTGGGTGGTGGTCCCTTGGCATAGGGTCAGATCTACTTGCCATTCCTTTTATCTAGTTTTGGGGACTAATGCCACACATGAATCCCCCAAAGGAATTAATGTCCCATTTTTCCGCAGAGAACCATGCTGAAGCTCTTGTCCCTCCACGTGCTGTAATATTTAGTGCAATCACTCAATTGAACAGCCTCAGAAGAGTAGAGGCCTGAATCAGTTATTCCTGTGCTCATGCCATTGACTGAAGGTCGCACACAGCTAAACAAACACTTAACTCAGTTATCAAGTCACCATTTAGGTTAGGTGTTCAGAGGCAGTCTCTCCAATGCTCTTGGTTAGGGTCCAGTACCAGCAGTTTTCTAAGGCTCTGCTTTCTAAGGGGGAGCAGTGGGGCTCTCCAGTCTTGTTACTGTGGTGCTTTATTCCATATTTCCACCTGTAGACATGCAGGAACAAGAAAGTGCTGCTGTAATGACATCTACAACAGTGTGTGAAATCAAAGTCCTGCAGGATGTGCATAGTGTGGCCATCCTCCAGATGATGTCACTTCTCCCCACAGGGGAGCAAGCCCCTTTCCATGATTGGGCGCTAACAGGCAGTCCCCCTAGGGGTGGTAACATGCGGGAGGGTCTCAGGGACCCCCCACTAGGGACAAGGATGTGGATCTGGGACACTTCCCCCACAGGGTAATAACACCCACCCTTCCATTCCGTCCGAGAACATGGGTTACTGTAATGTGTCGGGCAGTCTCACTATGATAGGTACTGGGACGAATAAGAACTAAAGAGCGCTACCGTCAAGCATGAAAAGTGTTCGACCCGCTGTTGTCAATCAAATTGACATTACGCTGGAGCAGTCCCAGCTGCTTAAGCTAAACAGTAAAGAAGGACAAAGAGCAACCTCCGGAGAAGAAGCGACATCCAGAAGGAGAGGTAGGCAAGCTAGTAGGCTACCAAAAAGACAGCGAGTTTGTAACAGGGCGTTGGAAGGCTGCAGCAAAGCAGCAGTGTGGAATGGCGAGAACGAACCGAGGTACTCTTGGAAAGTGTCTCGTCAGTCGGCAGGGAGTTGACAACTTTGAATCTGAGAGTCAGTATGGTGGTGGCGTGACCTCTGGTGGGTGGACTGTGCGGTCCAAGAACTACGCTGAAACCGTCAACACTAACCTACTGCAGAGCCGCATAGGCAATTGCATGAGAAGTACGAGCGACTGTGGTGGTTGCGCTACCAATAACAGGTGGACTGGATGGTCTGAAACGTGCGCGTTGACTGCCAACATTAGCGGGCTGTGAAATCAAGCAGCTGAACAAAAGCAGAAGAAAACAGAGAGAACGAACCCACAACCCCTGGCGAAATACTGTGGTATTGAAGAGTCGAGGACTCAGGGAGTCACTCCCTTATCCCGGTGGAGGCAAGTTGAAGGACAGTGCTCAAACAGTGATAACACAAAGTCTGTGGAAAGAACTTAGAGTTGATGAAGAATCTAAAGTTGAAGTAACTCAAGAAAAGTCTGCTAGAGACTGGATGTAAACTAGGAGAAGGGAGCCATTCTCCTAGACCTGGGATATTTGTGGAACTGTCTAAAAACCCGAACTTGGGAGAGACTTCTACCCAGGAGAAGGGAGCCATTCTGCTGGTTTTGGGATAAGAACTCTTCTGTTAGCTTATTGATGTGTGTTTAAGTGACAGGGATAGAATCAGAGTTGATGGTAACTTTTCATTTGGACTCGGACTCAGACTTCCTGAACGGCTTGAGTGTTAGTTTTGTTGGGGAAGGGAGACCACCTCTAGTTTTAGGGTTAGATAGTATTACATTTTATGTTTAATAAAAGTCTATAACCAAAAACATACCTTCACTTGGTCAGACTACGCATTCCAGGTCACCACAATAGGGAAACAGACATTTACAATTCTGTGCAATATGCTAATGGGAAACAGGAATACTTGTATGTGTCAATCTGGGACACTGACATCAGGGAGAAGTGAAAAAGAGAGACGTGCATTGAAGCCAAGTGGCCGGCATGCTCAGACCAGTTCCTGGCCGCGTCCTCTGAAAATGGTGACATGCCGCTCTCCTTCCCCCTTTCAATTGACGCAAGCAGGAGTGTGGCTGCGTGCAGCAGTGCTCCCCACTCTTCTTTCCAGGTACTGAGGTAGCAACTGATGCAGGGGGTTTTGGGTGAACAAAATTCAAGTTTTGCTCTCAGTGGCTACGATTTCACTCTGAGCCTGGAAGACATCACCATTTTTGGTATGCGCACATTCCTAATTGTATAATGTTTGTTTAACCTCCCATATGTCGCCTGTGTCCCAAATAGGGACTGGCTAGAAAGGGCTGCCTACTTGTCTGAGAAGGAAAACCTAGGAATCAAGACACAGGGGTGCACATTTAATATTTTATTAAATGTAGTGTGTGTATATGTTAACCGGAGTAGACTAGTCCATCCAGCCCACCATGGGGCTGGATGGAATGTTGAAGAGAAAAGAAGAAAAGAGAAACAAAGACAGAACTCCCAGGGCCAAGAATGGTCTTGGGCAAGGAAGAAAATAATCTAGTGGGTTTGAAGAAGAAAAAAAAGACAGTTGAAAGAAGCAGCAACAGGAGAAGAAGGGAGAGAAAAGACAGACATACATTTGCAGTGCTGGGTTTGCTTGAGTAGGGCAACCTGGTGTGTGAACCGTGGGGCTGGGGAAGCATGCCCGGAGCAGCTCAGCCACCCACGGGGCTGGGAAGAGTGACGGAGGAAGTCCGCCCATCCCTCGGCAGGTGGGGCAGTAAAGAGATCCCTGGGCTGCCCGAGCAGTTCAGGTGAAGAGGGAATTCCCAGGCCACTCCATCATTGTAGCCAGGGTGAAGATTATGCGGCTCGGCCCCTTGCATCCCTTGCAGGGCGACGTGGCCGTATGGGGGCATCTTGGCACCACAGTGCGAATGGTGATGTCCCCATGGCAACCAGTGGTCGAAGTGAGCGGGAGCGGTGCTCCTCTACTTTCCTATACTTTTATTTGAAAAAGAAACAGTTCCGGAATGGTGTCGTTTTAAAATAAAAGTGTAGGAAGGAAGAAGTTGAAACGTGCCCTTTCAGTGCACTGCACTGAACGTTCCCTTAACAGCAGGTGCAAATGTCTGGGTGTATTTATTGTGTGTGGGAGGGGACGTGGTGATGGGGTTTGTGGGGAGTGGGTGCAGGCCAGCAGGAAACATAGTTCCACTACTTCTTTTCGTACACTTCCACCACTGATGGCAACGGGGACGCTGGCTGGACTCAAGTTGACATGGCCAGGGTGGTGACGTGGGCCGCTTAGAAGAGAACAAAGTGGCCGCGGGGCATAGCGTTATCGGGTGGCCCCACAGGCCACGAAGGCAGCCAAAAAGGCACAGTGGACCACGTGGCTGTGGCAGTGATGTTGGGTGAGTAGAGGGCTGCCCAAGAACATTTTAGGAGTACTTCCTGCGCAGTGAGCTCAGGTGGCTCCACCTGGGGGGCGCGGCCACCCAGGAGAAAGACGTAGTGGGGCCAGTCCCCCACATCAAGGGGCAGGCCCTTCACCCAGCCACCAAGGGACAGACAGAAGAAGGTACTGTGAAAAGGGTGGCTGATTGCAGCAGTCACCCTTATGTACAAAGACATGTTTTATATGTTGTATGTCATTTATGTTCATGTATATTAATGTATATATATATATATATATTTCAGTGTACTTTCAAGTGTTATTTAGGGGAAATGTTGGAAGGAGGAACGGTCATGTAGACATTTTTACGTAGGTTGCTTGTAAAGTGTCCATGGGGTAAAAGTGGCGGGAGGGAGACAAGAGAGGTGTTGAGGACCCTGGCGTGAGGTCGTGGAAGAATGAGGTGGCTTGCATAATGCCGCCTCGGGCGTGGGACCGCACACGGAGGCAGTCTTTTAGCCTCATTCATCAGTGGGTGGTACCAGGAATTAGGCAGATGGTCTGTTGCGCCTGCCCCATCCTTTGGGTCTCTCTGTGACTTCACAATTTAAAAAAATAAAGTACATTCATAAAACTACACTACCCACTACAGCGGGCACTTCGCAGTCATGCCCTGTAGCCACTTTGCCAGGGGCATCAACCGGTCAATGGATTTGAACCCTCGCTGCACACATGGCTCAAGTCAGGTATAGAACCTTGTTTGACACAAATCCGTCTGCCTTTTTTGGTGGTACCCAGTGATATAGTCGCTGACTTAACATCCAGGGCGGGTGATATTTTTTTTAAAGCCACTATCCAACACTTACCCCCAACATTCTAGGACTGAAGTTTGTTTTTATAATTCCACCAGTCATAAAATAGGTTTGGGAGGGTGTTTAACGCCTTTAAAAAAAATAATTAACAAAATAAATAAATATATATATACACACACAAGTCACACTGTTATTTCCAGCGATTATATCACATACAACTGTTTTTGACAGCAAAATGTGCCTTTGCAAGTATGCATAGCAAATGCAGGTTTTGTGGCGCCCCTCCCCCCCAAACCTCCCCTCATCACCTTAAAACTTTCCCAACCTGGAAAGAACACAGAGTTGGATGTACTTTGGATGCAAAGCCAGTTCCAAGTGCCCCTTAGGCCTTAGCCCTCCTACAACACTACGCAGGCACAGCAATGGCTGACCGGAAAACTGCCGGGTGAGATCAAAAGATTGCACAGCTCGAGGGCTGTGAAACTCTCCTGGGAGGTTTTAGTGCAGTAGGGTCTGTAGGAAAGGGCATCAATGAAAGACCCTTCCCTCAAACACTAAATACTAGTCACCTCAAATGCTGCCTACACACAGCAAGGAGGGACGCATTCAACCGTTAAAAGGCAATATAGCTCAGCGGGTTGAGCCCTTGCTGCTGGTCACAGGTTTGAATACCGGCAAAGCCATCTCATCCTTTCATCCTTCCGTGGCGATAAATGAGTATCAACTTCGGTTGGAGTGAATTAATGTATCTAAATATGTTCTCTGTACAGCGCTAAGGCGTAATTTATAATTTAAAAAGTCTCCTTCTAACCGCGCCCTATTAATGATAACCTTTTTCCGGCCCCTCAGGAGCATTTAAAGCAATGCGCTGTGTGGCCGGGGAAGATGTGTGGATCCATTTCTAGTAGACGCGTTACAACGGGGTACCCATTTAATAGAGCTGCAATGTTTTGGCACTGAAAACAAGATTACAATTTACCTTTCACACCCATACTTCGCTTTGCATTACAAATATAGTTAATTTCCTATCCAGCAGCCCAAAACGGCAACATATTTGCCGTGTTTTCAGCCGCAGCGGGAGACAACGCTCCCGTTTTCTGCACTTTCTGCAATGAGCAATGGGGTTACAGGTTTGTACACAAGAAGCGTTCGTTGCTAGACTATCGGAAGATCGAGCAGTCTTGCCTTTTTGTACTGCTTTGAGTTCGCAGTCTCAGAAGCAATTGTGTGCTTCTACTGACACCTAGTGGTTTACAGAAGCTTCAACTAGAAGATGAAAACAAACTCGGACAGACTTCCTCAGACTACGCTATCTGAATTTATTTTATATGAATCCAGGATTCAGTTCTAGCAGATTGAATAAACTTTGCTCATGGATAGCAAATGCTTTCTCCGAGAGAGACACTACTGAAAGACACCCGAGAAACGTACTACCAACACTGGTCTGTGTGGCCTAGTTTTCGATTATCAAACAAGTGATTAAAGATAATTCAATAATTTAAAGGCAAAGAATGGCCGGTCACATTTTACAACTTTTAAACAGTAAAAATAAAAGCTCACTACTGCTTAGTACATTCGCTTCCGAGGTATTCTGAGCAAAGGCTGTACATTATCAACTACGCAGAGTCTTGCTCCACTTGTAAGACCTTTTTCTCTTATGGGGTGTTTAGAACGCCAGCAGACTAAAACAATGACACCTGGTTCTAAATCAGGGGCCCTAAATGGACACAAACTAAAAAAAAAAAAAAGAACAAGTTACTTACCCCTCGTAATGTTCTTTCGACTGACTGTTCCTCCCATGTATTCCTTATCTTTGATATTTCCAATATCCAGCTTGCTGCCTCTGAATTTATTTTTCAGCAGAGGGCGCTGTGCATCAATGCGTGGTCGAGTCGATGTCCCTTGGAGGTCTCTGTCTCGACGTCGACATCACAGCAGATTTATGTAGCCCGCACTGCACCCGTTGGCCTCAGTTCCGTTTTGACAAGTGGAATATTACCTGGTGTTTGACGGTTACTCCCTCTGAGAGAGCCTAGACTGCAACCGCAAGAGAAGTTTTACTGCGGGGTAGGATGGGAGGTGCGATAAGCAATACGTGGGAGGAACATCCAGTCGAAAGAACGTTACGATGGGTAAGTAACTTGTTCTTCAAATGGATTGTGCCCTCCCACATCTGCCTTATCTTTGATACACTCCCAAAGCAGTTTACATAATTTGGAGGAGGGAGTAAAAATGAATGTGGTCATATATGGACTACTGCTTTTCCAAAAGCAGAATCTTGGCTCATGGAGGATTCTAAACTGTAATATTTAGTAAAGGTGTGCACAGATGACCATGTGGCAGCTGCACATATATCCTTTATCGGAACTCCGAGGAGATTCAGCGGCCGGGTCCGAAGACAGACAGCTCTTGCGCTTTCACGGTCATTGCCTCTAGACGTTGTCGAGGAGGGCAAGGCCGTGTTCTCGAATACCTTTAGCATACAGAATCTAAACTCCTCCCACTGAACCGGGGTACTAGACTTGGACGGACAAACGACAAATTCAGGTGAACTGGACAAGGACGACGGCAGCCTATGGCACCTCTTTTTTCCATGTAATCCAGGATAGGAGTCCCCAACCATGTAGACCTAGGGGAGTAACGGAACAAGTAACGAGAGAGAAGCGGGGGTTTCAAAGCATATTGGGCCACATCACGAGTTGGGCTGTATTCCCGGCTGTAATACCACCGACTGTAATAGCCCTAGCACCGACCGGTCTGGCTGTATTACCGCCGGATCACAAGTTGGGTGTTAACGGTAAATCCCCATTCCCCATTGGGTCCATTGGATTCAATGGGGTATTTTCAGCGGTAATACAGCCGAAAACAGGGGATTTTCACCTCCAGAGAAAGGCTGGAGGTAAAACAGCCCATTTACCGCCCAACTCGTGATAGGGCCAGCCCATAAATGCGGCTGTAATACCGCTACCACCGCATTTAAGGGCTACAGCCCAACTCGTGATGAGGCCCATTGTGTGTATACTTCTTAATCATTTACTAATGTTAAGAACATCTTCCAATTTGCTTGTATGGAGTTTTTGTGGGGTTGCTAGACTAGGTCAAGGATTTTTTAATCATGTGTCTTTACCCTTTGTAGGTGTATTGTCTCAAATTCCCTTTTTCTCTTCTTCTTTGTGCTTTTCCCCGATTTGATGTAACCTTAGTTTCGAGGAGAACTAAGATGGAACATACTGACCATCTCCTCCAACAAGGAAAGAACCACATGAAGAAGGGGCACATGGAATAACATCAAGACATCCATCACTGTCTGTTTAAAAGTGTCTTTGAAAAATTATGTGTGAAGAAATGATATGCGTTTTTTATAATTGATTACCAATTCTCTCCTGTCCTGAGGAAGACGACTGTCAAGCCTTCTCTCTTTTTTTTTGGTAAAGAGACAGACGCCTTAGACAACTTTTGTTAGTCGTCGAAACTACCTTTTGAAAGATACCAGTGCAGCCCACGAGATAGTTGTTAGCTACACCAGGTACTGGTCGTTGACTATTGTGGTCGGATTGGAGACAAGTATTGCATCTATCATGGTTGTCATTGATGCAATTTCAACTTGTCAGATTACTGTAAATTTTACCTTCTATTGGGGACATCTATTTAACTCCACAGGAAACATTTATTGCTCTTACTTGCGCTGTGTGGTGCCATATATATATATATATATATATATATATATATATATTTATTTATATATTTATTTTTCCTCCTTTCTTCCCCTTTTTTTTCCTTCTCTCTTTTTTGCCTTTTCCTGGTTATATAATTCTGTTCTTGAATATATACTGGGCATTATTTTGAGATTGGAATTTTGTTCTTGTGCAATATGTTTCTGAATTATGTTATGCACATTGTGTCCACTTTATATTACAGGACGCTCACTAGATCAATATGCACTTTAATTGGAGATACCCAATATTGACTGACTGTTTTTATGCTGTTTTTACTGTGATTACAGCACTATATGTAATGTTATTAGATATGTGTACATTAAAGATTGACTGATTTTATACTATCCTTGACCTGGCCTATCCCCTCATTGAGCTCCTACACAGAGAGCAACTTATCCTGTTGATTTGTTCAATGGTTTGACTCACGTGACCCCCCCTTCTCTCTCTCGTTACTTCAACCTCTTTTTTCCATGCCTCGAAGTCTAGGAGTGGTGCAAACCACTTCTCGAACGGGAACGTTTAGACCTCTTTCGATGAGAAGTTGATCTCGACTCGTCTGATGTTTTACGTTTAGACGGAGTAGAGGGGGGGGGGGTTTGAGCCGTACCTGTCGCCAACGTCCCTCTACGCTCTTTCAAGGCTTTGGCCGTCACTCTGAACACAGATGATTCTACCCTAAACAGCGCATGCAGATCCTGTGCGGGTCCGTCACGGACATCTTTGCTCCACAGTTAACGCACTTCTTGAAGCCGGATCGAGGAGTAGACGACGCCGATGAGGAAGCCATATCGCGTTGAAAACATGAAGTGATGAAGAAGAATTTTCGTAGAAAACTCAAAGAAGTTCTGTCAGGAACTAGGAGTTACGTAACCAAAGCTGTGAAGCGAAGAAAAAAGTAATTGAGGCAAACGGGTGCTGCGTGTGCTACTTATACCTCCGGTGACGTCGAGACGGATGTCTCCGAGGGACATCGACTGGACCATGCATCAACGCACAGCGCCCTCTGCTGAAAAATAATTCCGAGGCGGCAAGCTGGATATTGGAAATATCAAAAGGTAAGGAATAAGTGGGAGGACACAATCCATTCAAAGGGGGTTTACTGTATAGAATACCCGTGTTGGGGAATGCATGTGGCAGAGGTGGGCTTTCAGAACATCAACATTCGTACACCGACTTGCAATGGTCGGTTTTGGAAATGGCCCCACTAGAAAATTGATCCAGGGACATTCTGTACTATTTTAGGGACTGCTTTAATCATTGCTCCAAATTGTATCTTGCGATATTGAGAGCTGCCTATCATGCTCGATTCTTGCATGATGCCTCTTGCTCATTTGGGAAATGTACACCTACTCAAGAGGATGCAGTGGCATAGCCTGTGTAGAGAAGCCCCTCAAGGATCACACCAGAAAAAAATACAACCCACTAGGGAAAAAGGCCCAGCACACCTCTTGCAAGGAAAACAAAGTTTTCATTCCACAAAAAAAGAAACGCTTTGGCAAAGGACTCTGAAGCCACGGAACGTTCTGGCAAGATCCGTATGAACAACACATTATGAAGGCATACAGCGTCATCAGTGACATCGATTACATAATGTTCAAACCTGCGTGGCTGGTTGATCGAGCCCCTGTACATAGGCTACCTGCTCTATAAGAGATAACAGGCCATTGTTCCCAGCCCTGTCTGTCCATCTTCTTCCAAGTGGGCTCCTCCTTTTCGCATCATCAGGCATGAAGCTGTAACTAATTGGCAATTATATGAAGAAAGAAACAATACTGGCTCTACCTCTAACCTGATATGCACCTGGTACTGCAGACATGAGCCAAGAGGATACTTTGAGGCCATTGCTTCTAACAAACTACAGCTCAATTCCAGAAACGCTGGCGCCCAACCAAAGCTCCCCACCCTCGTTATAGATATGTCTTTTTATCCCTCCGCGCACCTCTCTGCACAAATCACACGACCTATGGTGAAGGCAAAGAATCCCTGTTTTCAGATCTTTTCTGATCGATTTGGGGTTTAACAGTTTTAGGGTTGGTAGTCTGGGACTGACTACTATCTTGGAATGCTGGGTGTCTTGGCACTGGGGCTTTTGGGTGCTATTACTTCGATCTGGGAAAGGAAGGGCCCTCCTTCCCGTGGGATCACCTTTTTGACAGTGAGCTCTAAGCCCCCTCGTAGCCCCTTAAAGGGCACATTCCTTCTGGGATACGAGATGTTGGCAACATGAGACAACGAAGGGTGTATGAATCTCTGCAGCTCTGGCCTTCCTCACCGGTGCCCAAGTTACAAACTATTCTCGGCTGCGTACACTTTATTTCTGTGTGTGTGGTTAGGGCCTGCAGCCTGGCTTCAGCACAAAACTAGGCCTCGATTCCAATATGGCTACTGCTATCTAAAATGTCATCTGAGTCTCCTTTGTTTACTAGTGCAAAAACATGCACCCCCGTTCCCGCACTATGACCTCTAGTAACGCTCCTCTTGCCCCTGTAACTTCCTCTAGCCCCTACTGCACATTCACAGGCCTCCTTTTCATCCAAAAGCGCTAGGGGGCCTGGGACAATCGTATCTCCTTCCCAACACCTGGAATGTTCAACAAGTGGGGCCTGGAGCTAATGTAGTTGGGCCCACCCCAGGCTGAGTCTGCAGAGAGAAGAGGGTTTGTTCTGTCCCCTGCCAAATGCGCAGGAGCGACCAAATGTAGTGAGAAAGTCTGAACTAACCATTTTTTTTTTTTTTTTTAAATAGTGGGTTAAATTAGTGAAATTCACAGTACACTTCTCCGACAAATTAAATAAAAGGCCACCAAGTTTATAAATCGGTTTTGTAGGATAAGACAAGAAAAAAATCCATTAGCTGCCAAGTCGCCAACAATGCACAGGAGCATTTTCCAACATATTTTCATAATGCCTTTGCCCACTGTATGTCAGTACTCTACCTACGAACATACTCATGATTGCTTTGCCCATAATGCCAGTAATGACACTATAACAAAACATGTTCATGCTGGCTCTGCCAATATATGCCAGTAGACCTACATAATAACATACTCTTTGCTTTGTCTTATCAGTAATAACTCTCATGTGTTATCTAACCTCTAACGCCAGTAAAAATGACATCCCACAGTAAGAAAACATTTTCTTGAGGGCTGCACAAATGTCTGCCCACTAAGAACACTCATGTGTATGGCCTTTGACCTTGCCATCAGTTAAAAATAAGAAAATAAACAAAAAGCCATGCCACAATAAGAAAACATGCCCTCCTCTCCCCTGTGCAAGAACACTCATCATGTTAGCTTTGACCTTAATGAGAGTACATCATTCCATGGCACAGCATGTAAATATCCAGGGTACCAAACCCATTGTAGTACCCTTCCCATTGCCACATAATAACACTCATCAAGTTGGCTTTGCCCAAAATTGCCTATAAAACATGCCCTGCTCCTGTCAAAATAGGTTCATGCTCAAATCCCCCTGTGCCCCAGTCTTGCACACCCGCATGCACCCGCTCTCTTGCTTCGTTATTCACACGAGAAGCCAGAACATTCACACTGCATTCTCATTTAAGTATGCGCACCATTCAAACTACCTTCATATGTGCACACTTCTACAGACACTTCCTCACATACATACATACATATGCACATTTACACAGATACTGCCAGCATGCACGCATACATTCATACCTACATACTATCAACGCACAAATGCATGCTCTGACAAAAATGCCTTTTCCCCACCTTCAGACTCACAAACCTGTAGCCTCCTCAGCTGCTTTCTAGGCCTCTAGCTCCTGCGCTCCACTCAGTCAGGAACCAGGAAGCAGGGACAGCTTCCTGGTGCCTGCCGCATACCTGTGCTACAGCGGCACTGCTCTGCAGTAGAAGCAGTTCTGACCCTTGCAGCTCAGCATCAGTCTGAGGCACACAGTCTGCTCTTCTGCAGTGGCTCTTCCATCTCAGCGATGGTGGAATAGGATGCCCGTACATACGGGTGTTTTTCGGTTTTGGTCTTTCGGGATTCCAGTCTGCTCAGGATACTATGGAGCAGCAGCACTCTGTGGGCTGTTGTCTGGCTCTTCCCTCGATGCAGACTGTGTGGTTGTCAGCTCCTCCTGTGGGGGAGTGTCTCCCTCTGTTGGCCATCTTCGCAAGCCAGTGTTCCTCACCTTCCAGCTGATTCTCTCCTTGTCAGTTGGCGTAGTGCTGTATTTCGGTTCCTTCCTGTAGCGGGAGAGAAGAGTCCATTGGCCCAGAGTTTCACCAGGAGACAGTAACAGGTATTTGGTCAGAAACCAAGACATCCACTTTAAAGGCCCTGAACCAGATGCCCTTGGTCAGTTCAGATATAACCCATAATTGTTTGGGTCTTTACAATAAGGGCAGGTGAAAGGGAATCCCTACTTGGGCATTCCGGTTCCCCATGGGGCGCGTGGTCAGCCCCAATGGGATCCCGCATGCCCTGTCCTTCAGGCCTTAAGGAGGGTTTTGCGTAGCAGGCTCACCTTCCTAGTCCCAAATGGCGGGTCTCTCCTTTGGGAAAAAGGGACAAATTCCCTGGATTCGTCACATACCCCCTTCCGTTGCAATGGAGTCCCCTCGTTCCTGATGCACTGCTCTGGTAAATGTCCCTTTTTCCCCAAACACATGGGGTTTCAGTGTTCTCTTCTGGGTATTCATCCCAGGTCATTGAAAACTATTTTTCGGGATACATTTCTGATTTCTGGTGAATGAGATCTAAGAAGGGGGTAAAATCCGGGGGGAGGGGTAGGCGGGCAATCTTTCAAACTTTATAAAGAAGCCCCCCAAATCATCTCCTTCTCGCTAAGGTTTTAAGACCCCCCCACCCCCTGAGGGAGGACTCAATTCTCTACATCACTGCCTAGCCAATCAAGACTCTCCTGGGGGTGTTGGTCAGTCCTGGCTTGGTTCTCAATAATCCTTTCTTAGAGAGTCTCCAGAGAGGGTGGAGATGCCATATTCACAACTGAGGTACCAGGAATAATATCCCCAGTATCGCGATTCTCTAGGTCTGAAAACATTTTGAGGCCTACAGAATCAAATTCCTCATCCCCTTCAAATCCCCTGGGGAAGTTACTACTGAGGGGAGAAGGTGGTGGACCACTCTCTGCTGAATCAGAGTGTTTTCGCATTGCCCCTAGCGATGGTTGAATACCTAACTGACCAATAGCGGCGAGTTTATCTATAGGCTTAAACATCAAAACATCTAGTGGCCCTGACTATTTTAGGTCAGCCGTATCCCAATTCCGACACCGCTTGTGGTACGTCAGACATAGTAGACTGACAAGAGGACATATATGAACACTGTGCTTTATTAAAAGAAACCTACTCTAAGCCCTACTTCGATGATAAAGTCCCTACTCTAGAAAACAACAAGCAGGTGCTAGTTAGGGCGTCTAACAAAATAATTCTGTCTTCTGTACGCTTACCTAAAATCTGTCCTACCTCTATGTAAAGAAAGAGCGAACAGAGAACCCAAGCCTCAACTTACGTTAGGGTTACTCCCCTCTTCATTAACCTAGTGGTGGATGGCTTTCTGAACCCCACCAAAGAACAAGTTACTCTCTTACCTGGTAACGTTCTTTCGATGGGATGGTCCGACGACATATTCCATATCTATGACAGTAATCACCACAGCTGTGCTGCTTCGGAAAATCTTCGGCGTCTGCGTCCTGCGTCGATACACCGCCGAGGACCACCTCCGACGGCCGACGTCACTGGATGTTATAAGTAGGACGCACGACGTCCATAGCCTCAGTTGTAGTTTTTTCCCAGAACGTGTGCCACCAGTCTTCTGCCAGTCTGACACACAAAGCCTTGCGGAAACGTAAGCTGCAATCGCATAAGAAATTCTGTAGCGGGGAAGGTAGGGAGGGAGCGATATGGAATACGTCATCGGACCATCCCATCGAAAGAACGTTACCAGGTAAGAGAGTAACTGGTTCTTCGAGGGTATTTGGTCCTCCGACGTATTCCATATCTATGACAGACTCCCAAAGCAGTACCAATGCAAGGAGGTGGGAAAAGAATTTAGAAAACAGAAATTTAGCATGCCCAATCAAATTGCAGAGTAAAGGACCGCCTTGCCAGAGGCCAGATCCTGCCCCCGGATGGAATCGAGGGAATAGTTACATACAAAAGTATGTACTGAAGCCCAGGTGGCTGCATCACAGATGTTGCGAATAGGAACACCCCTCTGCAGGGCAGTAGAGGCAGCCATACCGCTGGTAGAATGGGCCCGTAAGCCGACCGGTGAGTCCTTACCCGCCAAGCGGTAACACTCAGAGATAGCCAAAATAATCCAGCGAGACAAAGACTGTTTCGTCACAGCCTGTCCCAAATGCTTTCCAGCGTAACCAATGAAGAGCTGATGGTCCACTCTGACCCGGGACATGCGTGAAATATAAAAGCTTAACGCTCTTCTGGGATCAAGCCTATGGAGCCTCTCCTCTTCCTTACCAGGATGAGGAGGAGGATAAAATGCCGGAAGAACAACTTTCTGGCCTAAATGAAATTCCGACACCACCTTCGGAAGAAAGGAAGGACGAACTCTAAGGACAACCCTGTCCTTATGCAACACAGTGAAGGGTGGCTTAACTGAAAGTGCCTGTAACTCACTCACTCTGCGAGCGGAAGTGACCGCAACTAAAAATACAGTTTTAAGAATCAACAGTCTCAAAGGGCATGAATGCAAAGGCTCAAACGGAGCACCCATCACAAACTTGAGAACAAGGTTCAAATCCCAACCGGGCACCTGGAAAGGCGACGGCGGGAACACATTACTGAGCCCTTTCAGAAACTGAGAAATTAAAGGAATTTTAAAATAGGAACACTCTTCAGACGAGCACTTAAGTATGGACAGTGCCGCCAGATAACCTTTAATGGTACCCACTTGAAGGCCCATGTGGGCTAAAGAAAGCAAAAAAGACAGAACCATGGGAATTTCACATGCAAAAGGATCCCCATTATTAACTCTGCACCAGTCGCAGAACTTTCTCCAACGGCAACGGTACAGGGACTTTGTTGCGGGCCTTCTGGCCGAACGCAACACCTTCATCACGTCTTCAGGGAGGTCCCAATCCTTATACCTCAACCTTTCAGAAACCAAGCGTGAAGGTTGAGGGACCTGACCTCTGGATGGAAAACCTGACCCCCCTCCCGTGAGAGCAGATCATCTCGGTAGGGAAGACGACGTGGAGGGCAGATGGACAAGTCGAGAATGTCCGGGTACCATGTCCTCCGGGCCCAAGACGGAGCAATGAGGATCATCCGGGAACCGAACCTCCATAACCTCCGCAGTACTTGCAGGATGACGGGGACTGGAGGAAACGCGTACAGTAGTGGGAATGGCCACTCCACCACAAACGCGTCTCCTAAGGCTCCGTTTGGAGGAAATTCCCGCAAGCAGAACCTCTCGCACTTCCGGTTGACACTGGAGGTGAAGAGATCCACTTGAGGGGTCCCCCAAAGGGCGAAGATCTCCAGGAGAATCTCCTGAGCCAACTCCCACTTGTGAGAAATCGCGCTCTGCCTGCTCAGAGCGTCCGCCGTTTCGTTTTCGTCTCCTGCCATATGAACTGCCGAGATCGAAACTTCCTGCTGATTGCCCAGAACCAGAGCTGCATCGCCTCCCTGCACAGAGGAAGTGACCCTGCGCCCCCCCTTTTTGTTGAGGTAGTGCACGGCCACTGTGTTGTCCGTCAGGATCAGGACATTCTTTCCTCGCACAGTTGGCAGAAAAGCCTTCAGAGCTAGCCAGACGGCCCTCAGCTCCAACAGATTGATATGGAGTCTGGACTACGACGGAGACCAACGACCGCTGACTGTCAACTCGTTGACATGAGCTCCCCATCCCGTAAGGGATGCGTCCATCACGATCGTCACCTCTGGCCAGGGCAGCCAAAATGGAGCCCCCCTCATCAGACTGCCTTTGTAGGCCCACCACAGAAGGTCCTGCGCGACCGAAGACGGCACCTGAACAGGGTCCGACATCCTGCCGGAGGACTGAGACCACTGGAGCTTGAGTGCCCATTGCAAAGATCTCATCCGCAACCGGTCCTCTGGCACCAGAAGAATGCAGGATGCCATGAGGCCAAGCAGTCTCAAGAACTGGAAAGCTGGGAGAGTCTGGGCAAGTTGAAACTTGTGCACCATCTGCTGAATGTGATGAGCACTCACCTGGGGAGGAAAACACTGCCCCAGGGACATGTCGAGCACTGCTCCGATGTACTTGAGCCTCTGAGTTGGTGTCAAATGGGACTTCTTTAAGTTGAGGGAGAATCCCAGCTTGTGGAGGGAGTGGCAGGTGACTGACAGATGATCCAGGACTTGCTTGTGAGAGCACGCCCTGATCAACCAATCGTCCAGGTAGGGGTAGACATGAATCCCCCCCTTTCCTGAGGTGCGCCGCCACCACTACCATGAGCTTGGGGAAGACCCTCGGGCGGAGGTCAATCTGAACGGCAGGACCCGAAACTGAAAGTGCGAGTCAGCAACCGCGAACCTCAGGTACTTCTTGTGCTTTGGATGGATCGGTACCTGAAAATAAGCGTCCTTGAGGTCGAGAGACACCAACCAGTCCTGAAGTTGAAGGGCCTGGAGGACTTGAGAGAGAGTAACCATCTCGAACTTGTCCTTCCTGAGGAGTTTGTTCAAACCGCGCCAAGTCCATGATGGGTCTCAATCCCCAGTCTTTCTTGGAAATCAAAAAATAAGGGGAATACCATCATTTGTTCCTCTCCGCTACAGGCACCAGTTCTATGGCGCCTTTTTCCAGCAGGGATTGAATTTCCTGCGCAAGGAGCGGATCCGGACTCTTCAAAGAGAGATTCCCCAGTGGATTGTATTGAGGCCTCTGCCGGAAAGGAAGACAGTAGCCGTGGGTTATGATCTCCAGAACCCACACATCTGAAGTAATGGCGCGCCACTCTGCAAGATGCTGCGCCAGCCTTCCCCCAACCGGCGAACCATGGGACATGGCCTCATGACTGAGCTGAAGCGGCTGCGGCGTTGCCTGAGGGCGAAGAGGCAACAGCCCGAGCGGCCTTGGCACCTCGAGTACCTTGTTTTACACCTCTGGCACTCCTACGGTGGCCCCTTTGACTGGCAGCTCCTCTCGCTTTACCAAAGGATGAGTAATAACGAAAAGGAACCTCCCCTCCATTGCTGTCCCCTAGGACAAAAAGGCGGAGGTTGTCGAACTGCAGCGCCCAACGACTTTGCTGCAGCTTTGGAGGTCTGCAACCTCTCAAGCCTCTCGTCAGCCTTGCTGCCAAAAAGATGTTCCCTGTCAAAGGATATGTTGAGGAGCCGAGCCTGCACATCAGGAGCAAACCCCGACTTCCGCAACCACGCAAACCTGCGTATCACGGTGCTCGCCGCCATGGACCGGCTGACGCAATCTGCCATGTCCAAACCCGACTGAACGGCCTCACACATGGCATCCTTGCCATCCTGAACCATGGCAAGGAAACCATCCCGTTCGTCCCCTTCGGGAATATGTTCAGCCGCCAAGGAAACAGTTCCACAGAGTGTGCGTGAAACGTAACAAGGCACATATGGAGTTGGCCGCCTGACGCGCCATACCCCCTGCAGAAAACACTTTCTTCGCCCAGCCGTCAAAAAGCCTGTCCCTATCAGGAGTGATGGTAGGGTACAATGCCTGCTTTGCCGGGGCCATAGCCACCTGCACCACCAAACTCTCCGGATTAGGGTGCTTGGACAAGTAGCAGGGGTCACTACTGGCTGGGCGGTATTTTCGCGGCAAAGACTTGCCCACTGCCGGGAGACTCTCCGGAGCAGTCCAAGCCGCTGCCACCCTCCTCTGTAGAGCCATATGAAACGGCAGTACCGGGTCAGTTGGTGGACCAATGTCACAGATATCCGTAAGGACATCCTGAACAAACTCCCCCGGGGGAGCAGACCATCCTAAGTACTCGGTGACCCTTGACATAAGGCGCCGGTACGAAGAATCGGCATGAGTGCCAGGCTCAGGCTTACAAAACTCCACCTCCGCAGAGGTGTCCAGCCCACTAGCATCATGCAGGGACTGCCTCAAGTCCTCAAACTGGCTAAGGCCCGGGAGAATCTCCTCTGGCTCCATGTCAGGCACCATGCCATCATCAGAGCCCTCATTCACCTCTGAAATGAACTCCAGATGGCGGTAAGAAGGCACAGAACTTGAACCAAAGCCATACTTGACCTTGGCCAGAGCCTTTCTAGGTGGTTCCCCCGAGCCACGGGGTACCCCCATCGACACAGCCTCGAAAGGCATCGAGTGAATCGGCGCTGACGCCGAGCGCAGCATCAACGGCGCCGACACAGTCCTCGAGGCCGGGGCCCCGAGCGTGTCCCTCGACGGCCGGGACGCCGATGGCGTCGACGACTTCTTCGAAGGCACGCCCTCGAAAGAGTCCATCGGCGCCACCGGCGTCGACGTCTTCCGTGAAGACACCACAGGTTCACACGGTCTCGAGCACGTCGAGGACCGGGACCTGGACCGGGCATGCCGAGAACGATTCCCCTTGTCCGAGTGGGACCTTTCCCGTGAATCTTGACGACCACCCGAGCCCGAAGGCGTGCGAGCGGTGTCTCTCGGCTGATCACAACTGACCCCACTCGGAGGCGCGGACGGACCAGTGCCCTGCGATTCGAGAATCGCCAACATTTTCTTCCCGAACGAAGCCCATTCCTACGGTGTCGCATGCTTGGTGGGGTAAGAGACCCGCCGATGGGCGGAGTCCTCGGATGAGGACGGGGAAGTTGACCGATGACGGCGCTTCCGGGAGTGCCTCGAAGAGGCAGAGGAGTGGCGAGACCGACTCCAGGACCGAGACCCACTGGACTTCTGACGACGACGCGGAGAGTCACCCCTCGAGTGGTCCGTCGAAAGCCCCGCAGACCTCGACATCCGGGGCTTGGACACCTTACCTACCGATAACTTCTTGCTCTCCCGCAAGGCTTTCGACGTGAGCGACTGGCAGTCGACACAATCTTCCATGTCATGGGCCTCCCCGAGGCACCAGAGGCAGGCGTCGTGCGAGTCTGTAACCGACATCTTGGACCCACAGTCCCCGCACTTCTTAAAGCCCGGATAGTACAGTGTACTCCTTGTCATTGCCTGGGTTGTGTAGTATATGGAACTGTGGTACAGGTGTAGTTATTACGGTTTTTCTAAATAAACTCAGACTCCAACCTTCTCTGGCATGAATTGAGATTAGTCCCAGTTCATAGCGTATACGCACAGTCGAAGTTCCTTTGAGTAGTTGAAGAACAAGAACACTGACCCAAAAGATGTTTTCTAATCGCTTTAAACATTGCAACGAGGAAGATTCCTGATAAGGAAAACCCCGGCATGAGTATGCCAACTAAGAATGGTTTCTCCATTATCTGCATTTATTTTCATGAGCATGAGAGCTCTTCTCATTTTAACTTGCATCATGAGAGAAACCAATACTGACTCCAAGTGTATAGCTTGGATAGGGACAGACTGCGGTAGTCCCAGGTTGCGTCGCCATAATGTATCCTCAAAGGCATTAAGCCATACCAGTTGTTCATCTTTATAGGCCTCAAGACTGTACAGTTTTGCAGGTGCTATACTAGTTCTGTTAATTACTGGACAAAGGATAATGTCCCCCCTTTGCCTGGAAAAAGGATTTAACTGTTCCAAATTTACTTAATGCCTTAGGCATTACGTACTGCTTTAACAGAATAGGAGATAAAGTAGAAGTAAGAAGGGTGCCAAGATACACACAAGTCACCTCTTCAATCCGTTGTTCCTCCAATTTGCATGCAAAGGTAGTGCGAGAGTGCCGTTTGCCTATAGTCATGACCTTGGTCTTGGTACCAATATTTTTCAAATGATTCTCTCTGACAGCTCTACTGGGCTAAGCTAAACTATGCTTAAGACTGACAGGAGTCTTATCAAGTAATACAAAGTCATCAGCGTATGCCAACCACATAATAGGGGTCGATAAACAATGGAGCCATCATGCAGCCCTGTTTTAAGCCATCAGATGTTGGGATGAATGACTGAGGCGCCCCAACGAATCAAGTCTGATCATGACCTATGTACCCGTACAAAACTGTTTTATTAACTTAAGAAGGGCGCTGCATAGATCCCATTTGTTCAAAGTGGTCCACAGCCTGTCCCGCACTACCCTGTCAAATACATCGATGAGGTCAATAAACACAATGCATAATGGGACATTAGCATCCAGGGAGTTACATATAAGCTGCTGCACTACCCAAATGCTATGCATTGTACTCATGCCCTTCGTGAAGCTCGTCTGCTGAAAAGGGAGACACTGTCGTTCTCAGACTCGAGATTCTACTTCTTTCCAGGGCATCCAGTATCACCAATAACCTATAATTTGCTGGAATGACCCTCTAACTCTTCTTATGGACAGGTAGTATCAGCTTCTTCCAAGACGTTGGGATCTTTCCCACAGTCAAAACCCTCAAAAACAGCATCCTTAATATAAACAGTTTGAAATGTATCCCATCTCCTGGGATGGATTCTCCTGATCTGTACAGGTCACAGTTCACTATCAAACCAAAGTTTGTTCTTTCTACCTCCTGGGATGTTCAAGGTTTCAGACTCGGGGAGGTTCCATGCCTGTTCAGTCCAGTTTGCATTATTCCTTCTCTCAACCCTTTGGGGGATAGCCCATTTCTCAGTTCCTGGGTGGGCTACGGGCCTGACAGCCCTTCTGTGATTGATTGTCACTTTTCTCTCACACCTCCTGGAGTATTCATATTCCTGAGCCATCCAAGCTGGCCTGTTCAGCCTTGCCGATTTGTCGTTTGTCTCCTCATGCCCCTCCCCTGCCTCCACCTCCAGCCCCCACCTCAGGTACTCAGGTTATAAACCCTGTGTGACCTTGGGCTTGCTTAACCCTGTATTGTTGATTGCTTCTCTCACCCCATCCTGGGTTACTCTGCTGAAATGGTCCGTTCATTAATTGAGGCAGTTATCCTTCCATTCTTTTAATATATTAACATGGTACAGTTGGCTGGGTTTTCTGTGGTCCGCTTGTTGAACCTTGTACGCAAAATTGGATACAGCCTTGATGACTACATATGGACCGTGCCAGTAGTTTATTGTGCTATTTGGGCAGCAGTACCATGACCTCATCAACAGGCTGGAGCGTGCAAAGTTTGGCCCCTTTTTTATAAGTGTTCTCTTGGTGAGCTTGGGCTTCCTTTTACCGCACCAGCAGCCTTACATTTTCCATATATTATCAGGTGTTTGAATCATAGGATGACCACTGGTCTGTCAATTGCACGGTTCTTGCCACTCTTCTCGCTCTTACCTCATGTTGTCCAATACATCCCTGGGGTTACGTCCATATACCAGTTCGAAAGGTGTGAACCCTGTGAAGGATTGGGGAGCTTTCAGAATAGTGAAAAGGATCCAGGGAATGAGACCGTCCCAGTTCCGGCCATCGTTAGTAATGGGTTGCTTCAATATGCGCTTCAGCGTTTGATTGAATCATTCAACAAGTCTGTCTGTCTGTGGATGGTAGATAGACGTGCAGATGGTCTGAATTTTCATCAACTTTTTAGTTTCTGCCATCAATGTCCCCTGGTCATTTCAGTGGGGAATCCCCCATGAGGAAAGAATGGTATCAAGACTTTTAGGATAGCTTTACTAGTGTTACTTCGTAAAGGGACTGCCTCAGGACACCTGGTGGCATAATCCAGGATTACAAGAATATATTTATTCCCAGCTGTTAAAGGTTCAAGAGGCTCCACGGTGTCCATCCCAATTCGAAAGAAGGATACCTCAATGATGGACAGTTTTAGTGGTGCCTTCGGCAAGTCAGCGGGGGAAGACTTCTGATAATGATTTGTTATTTATATAGCGCCTTAAGCCATAGCGCTTTACAGAGAACATATTTAAATACATTTATCATCCCAACCAAAGTTGGTACTCATTTATCGACCTCAGAAGGATGAAAGGCTGAGTTGGCCTTGCCGGGATTCAAACCTGCAACCTGCAGATCACACAGATTGCAGCAGCAAGCGCTCAACCCACTGAGCTATCTTACCAGCCTAAACTGGGCAGGCAGCCCAAAATTGCTTCTCCTCGGCATAGACACCGGGCCAATAGAACCGCATAAAGAGGGTCTTCAGTGTTTTCTCCAGACCCAAGTGTCCATAAGTCAGATTAAAGTGTGAAAGTTCTGGGGTGGCCTTAAATAGTTAAGGCACTTGGTAATATGTTGTACCTTCGCCCTTCGGGTACACATCCACTAGATGCAACAGACGTCTGTGCTCGATAAAATGCAGACCGTTGGGTTCTGCGATCTGCTTCGGATACTAAATTTCTGTGGCTTTCTAGAGGAGAGGATCGGACCGTTGCGCCTTAGCAGATTTGATAGATGCTGGACCGGGTATTCTGAGTGGTATGCCTCTTCCCTCCTGGGCCTTCGTCCACTCACCAAATCCAACATTATGGCTCTCCGTCCCCTCTAATACTTCGTCTTCTTCGATTTCTGTAATAAAATATTTTCCCAAATTAGTCTTGCCACGGGGTGTTCAGAGATAATCGTCGTTGCAGTGGTTCTCATATTAAAGAGTACCACGTTCAGTTCACCTTGGTAATACCTATCAACAACGCAGGCACCAACATTTAGGGCATGCTTCACTGAGAGGCCAGACTTTGACGCAAGTCAACCACAAGTCCCTTCTGGCAGTCCCACTTTTAGGCCAACGCATATTACAGCCCTCCATTGTGTGGTATGGTCACTTCCTCATCAGTGTATATATCACAAACTGTCAATTGTCCAGTATCCCTCGTGGGGACCTGGGCAGTCCTGGTAAGGCACACTATCTTCATACTGTTGGAGGTTGGGTCTGCCCCCTGTATCCAAGTCATGGCACCCATTTCTGCATCCACCTTTGACGGGGTGGTCTGCCACAAATAACAATGCCAACGGTGAGAAACCTGAAGATGTCTAACTTACTAGTCCCCAGGGATCTGTCATCCAGGTGTTCAAGACACAGCCATCGCTATTGGATCCAGTCCCTGGGGGTGGACCAGTAGGGAAGGATCACCTGGATGGGGCCTTCGGGGAGTGGAGGTAGGATATTCATAATTTCTGCCCTCCCTCCCCACCTCCATTTTCCAACATGAACACTTTCCTACACCGTGACAGACAACGGACTAACACCAGAGGCCTTTACCTGACATGTCCCAACACAAGGGTCAGGCAGAGTCATGCAATTGACAAAAATCCCACACACCTGATGGCCTTTTACCTTCCCCACAGGGATAAAAGGCAGGGCACAAGAGCATACTACTAGCAAGCCGAATGCACAAGATGACAGCTATTCCAGACCGGCAGTTCAAGCAGAGGAGAAAAGTGGCGAAACCTGAAAGGACGACGAGGAGGGAATTGCCTTTGCCCTTTTCAACTCAGATATGCGATGCCTCCGCAAAGGGGATCACAAGACCTGCAAGGCACACATTTGTTTTCAAAAATTGGTTAGCACAGTTTGCTCATTAAATGTTCTTCATTAGCAAACTCACCCATTTGATTAGTAATGTTGTAATAATATTTTTAATGTCACCAGACGTTATTTGGATCCAAAAACATCAAATGAGCATCAATACAACATGTTTGTGTACCACTGAAGTAAGATATTAGTGACCCAAATCGGACCTGGCAAATTCTTTAAAATTCCACTAGATCTGGAGGTTAAGTAATTTAGTTTACCTACTGGACCTAAAAGAAATGCACTCAATCCATAGCAACATGTGATGAAATATGTAAATGCGCTTTCTGTAAAATGGTGCATGTCACCACAAACCCACTTTGTTTGGCACACTGCTGGCACCCAGAAGCCAGCTGTGCAGTGAAACTTCTTTGACATTTACTGCAAAAAAGTAAATGTTACATTTAAGTTTCAAACATCCCCTGCAAATGGTGCACTCCCTTCATAAAAGCTACTGGACTATGCAAGTGGTCTTTGCAAGCTCTGGAGGAGTGTGTGTAAAATGTAAAATGTTAGCTGAATGAATGGACACAAATAAATAGGTTTGAGTAAAAAAAAGGCTCTAAAAACAGTTTGGCCAGCTCCTTCGTGCAGGTGCTAATATACAATGCAATCATAATCAGAGCAAAGTGATCTCTGCAGGCCAACTACAGTGTGTGGTATTGCAGTATATGTGTCGATGTACAGTATGGATAGATCTATTGATCATTCTTTTGCGTAAACATCTAGTTAGCCTTGTGTATTCATTATCTAAGAGGGAGGAAAGTAAGAGACTGAGCAGAGTAGATGGCATAGCAGGCAGAGAACTGGTCAAACTAGGTGCAATATTACAGTTGGCTGCCATTTCACTTTCGGGATAACTGGTATAAAACCGCTCATGCGTTGGGCACCAGTTGCACAGATAAATGCAACCTGCAGGTCAGGTCCCATAACTAGATTTGCCATTAAAAGCAGTTGGTTGTGTGATCATGTACATTTTCCAAAAAGTGTTCACTCAAAAATGTGATGCATCTTCACCGCCGCAAAAAAATCTAGTTGATACTGAAATTTAGATACACTAACCTAAACTTTACTGTAATCCATGGAGACAATGCAGTGCAATACAGAAGCAATACTGTAGTTCTGCATTATACAACAACTTAAATTGTTAGGAATGGAATTACATGACTATTTTCAATAAAGTTACACATACTGGTCTTTGCCAAACAAAATATATCTTTTCGACAGTGGATATAGTTTGCTTAATAAAAGTATCATCCACATTACTTCTGCTTTTCAACTGTTTGGGAGTGCTAGGCAAGATTATTTTTCTTTTTCAAACAGTGGTTTGGAATTTAAGAGTGAAGATGATTACCATTACACTCACTCTCTCCATTAGCCCCTTTGAACTTGCAGTGAACAGAGAAGAGGGTGGCTTGAGCCTTGAGAGCCAGAGAGGAATTCAGGGTGAGCAGTGCTTTTATTGAACTGGGTACCTTGTTGCTAAACAAGTGTCAATGTAATTAGAAAACCTACAGAATTGCATAGCAAATTGCTATGCGACACTGCATATTTTATGCCGTCAGACCGGGGAGTACAGCGGACGTGTGGTGTGCCAGATGTCAATGGTACACGGGGGCCTCCTGCATTGATAACACAGGCGGGGAGGAACGCTGGCTAGCGTGCTTCTGTTCTTCATTCCAGTGGCAAAAGAAGCCAACTGGTTTAAAACAGCCGTTGAGTCAGAGAAAGCGGATGGAAAACCAAACTGTGTTGAGACCAAGGTTGCAATTGGCAACATTTTGTGAAGGCAAGAAACTTATGAACAAAGAACTTGTGTGTGTTTTAACTTTTGGAAAGCCCCGAGAAGGGCCAGCTGCAGAGTGGGCACGTGCAGCAGGAGTGCTAATTCGAAGCACTCCGGCTGGCTCCTTTGTTTGTATTGAAACAAGTACAAGAAGGTCCTACAAGAGAGCGGTGTGAGGTGCCAGGGTGGTCCTACAAGGGTCACGTCGAATCCCTTGTACAATCGAAAGTCTCTGACTCGTAGCTGAGAGAAAGCTAGAGGAAGGGAACCCCCTCACTTTCTGAGAAAAAGGTGACTCAAAGCAAGTGTGAACCTGACGGAGGGATGCCAAGAGAAAGCTAGGGGAAGGGAACCCCCTCGCTTTCTGAGACAATCGTGAACCCAGGCAAGTATGAACCCGACGGAGGGATGCCAAGAGAAAGCTGGGAAAACAAAACCATGCTTTTTAAAGAGATGGAGTAAATCAGGAACTGTGTTAGAAACTCATGAACATGGTGTTACCGATGGCTATGTGGACCCAGACGAGGGAGGCCAGGGGAAAAAGTAAGAGGTAAATCCTGCATCGTGATAAAACAAAGTGAACTGTGAAATTGGCAAACCTGAACCCGGTTGAGGGATGCCCACGAATCAGAGTGAAACATGATGCACCAGAGAACATGGTGTTGATATTAAGAGTGAAAGGCCATGGTGAACCCGACGGAGGGAGGCCCATGTTGCAAGAAGGATGCAAGCCCGGTGGAGGGAGAATCGAGTAATCACCTAAAGGTGCAAGATCACTGAGTGAACTTTGTTTGTTGTTGGTCCAGTCAGCCTTCTAAGGAAAGAAACTTTGTAGAAAAGAGACTTGGATCCTGAAGGTCCTGGTATCATTGAACGGAATAGTGAACCTTGTGCTGGGGAGGCCCAGGAGTGTGCTGTTCTCAGAAGTCCTGCCTTGTCCCGTGCTTAAAACGTGGGGAAGGGAGACCCCAGCCAAACCATCCTGACTTTTCTGAACACTTTTTTCTTTGCTGGTGAACATTATCCCACACTCTTTGTATAACTTAGTGGTAAGGATTAGGCCTTTTTTATTTTGACTCAACGCCACTAGGACTGCCTTGTTATTTGATGGTTGTAGCTTGCTCCCATCTTAGTTTTGGGTTTAGATTAGGCATTTTTCTCACCCATTCATACAGTTTAATAGACACCCTTGAAATGTGATCACTTGCGTCTGTTTTTACTGTTGCCACCATGAGTTCCTTACAAAACTCTGATAGTAAGTCCAAGGGACTTTATTAAAATACAAACGGTGTGAATGGCTTCTGTTTCAAGGTTCTGTAGGGCGTACTGGGTTCTCTTGGGAGATTTAGTGCTAGCGCCGTCCCGGTCGCTCAACTGCTCCAGCCTTATCCCACCTCCCTGTTCCAGGCATCCCTAATGTGGGTGTTAGTAATATAGAAAGGTAACCCCTACTGTCTGAATTTCTTCCTTAGGCTAGAAAAAGGGAATCCCTAAGAGGATGGCTGGCCAACTTCCTAGGGGTCTTCTAGTTGTCCCTGACCTAGCCCCAATTAGTACTCAATGACAATATGGGTTGGTGCTTCCTTCTACCCAGGGTCTCTTGTTCTCCGTGCACGCACACTCTTTCCTGACCCTTCTCTACAGTGACTGGCAGGATGCCCCCCCTCCCACTGTAATACTGTTCCTTTCAATCTCACACTCTGCCTTCCTATCTCTACCCCTCCTACCAATGCCTCTAATATCGCCTTCCTTCCTGCTCACTATTACACCACCTATTCCCCAGTCTACTGTTACGGCGCTACCACCACTACGTCTCTCCCTTGTTCCTACTACTCTCACAAACCCTCTCCTGCTACTGTCACTCCCAATAAGACCACTACCACCAACTACCATCCACTACTAACTACAACTTCCTGCTTTTACAACCACACCTGACTAATACCACTTTCTACTCTGCTAGTTTACACACTGTCTACTCCAAAACACAAACACTCCACAGCCCCCCCATCACTGATAGCCTCCACAGTCATTTCACTTTCACCTCCACTGGTCTCTCGGTCATTCTCTTCCACTGCCTGTCCTCACCCCAACTAACACATACTGCACAACTCACATGCACTTTGTTAAATACCCCACCGACGCCCAGGATTGGATACTCACCCTGTCCAATCACTTACCTGGCTCAAGGGGGTATGGTAGGGAAAGTGCTTAGGGAGGCTTGAAAAAGGGCTTGTAGCCTGGCCTCCTTTTCTGGCAGCATCTCTTACAAAGAAAGTAAAAGACTTTCTTAGGGACTGGAGCTCCCGTTTGATAAAGCCTTCTGATGGGCCTTTTAAGGTCCCTGGTGGACTGGTGGGACTTTCATTAATAAGGTCTCTGATTGTGGACGGTGTGTAAACCAATAGAGAGTCTTCGCTGCGTGGTGTCTTCCTTATGCTGCTTCTCGTTGCAGCTTCTCCCTGTCGGTGTTCTCTTGCGGCGGTGACGCTGCCATCATCACAGGTAATTTGGGGAGAGAAGGAGAGGGGAGGGGGCCGGTACACACTTGTGCAGGCACCGCAGGATGTTTGGGGTGGGCTCCTCCTCTCCCCTGACAGAGCCTGTATTCAGGCCTCGTCACATAAGTCACATGAATACATAAGAACAATGGTTCAAAGATATTTTAAAAGTGAGTAAAAGTTAAAAAAGCAAGCAAATCACTCATTACACGTAGTTAGAAAAAAGAAAAAAAAAAGCAGCTACGATCAACATATCCCATTAGGAAAAAGCCCTATTACATACTACTACACTAGTACAGTTGTACAGAAGTATTACTATTAAATTGATGTACTTATCTTTTTCATATGTTTGTGTGATGGATTGTATTTTATAGTAGGATATATTGTGAAAGGTTTTGATAAACCAAACCACAAAAAAAAAATAAAAGACAACACTAAGCATGACAAAGTAGTCGATTCTGGACAGGGATAAGTGTGCACTAGAATGAAATAAAAAAACATTCTGTTGTGGGTGGTGTAGGGGAGGAGTGGTCCAAAAGACCCCCCTTGCCTACACCTCCACCCCAGGTGAGGGCCATGGCTCATCGGGCGTCCCCCTCCTTACCACCAGGGCCCAGGTGGTGGATGGCTCACCTGCTGAAGACATTGCCCGCACGCATTGAATTTAGCTAGGCCTCAGAAACCATTTTGTCTACTAAAGATGGTGTGAGCTCAGCGCACTGTAGCGCGGCCCCCACCTTCGGAAAGTTTCAGTTATCCCTGTCGCCGCAGCACCATGGCAGATCCGCTGCGAGCCCGTTCCCACGAACAAGACGGACATGAGCTAGCGTAATACACTAACATTGTAACAGTTCAACTTCCGCAGTGTATCATCGCTCCCAGCATGACCCGGCCAGCAGGCCTGGGCAATGGAAAGAACAATAAAATGGTCATCAGATGGCAGAAAGTCTCTACATATGAATGCCAAGACCACTTGCAAAGTATGCTTTTCTCCACAAAATCTCTTATATTACAAAAACCTGTAAAATGTATAAACATAAGAAAGCACGCCTCCATGATATAAGCAATGGCGAGCCCACACCATTGCAGTTGGGTACTAGTAATGAAGGAGCGTTCCAGGGATCTATTTGTTACGTGTATCACTGGGAAACCTAAACTCCATGGTTTTGCGCCATAACCGAACTAATGCTGCTAGAGTACACGAGAAGACGAATGTAACCATACGGAGGGCTCATGTGCAGGATGCGCGAGAATGCACTTGTCATGTGTGTATGTCTAAAGCCACTTATGTACCACCACCGTCACGTACAGTGGCGGGTTACTTTCTATGTATTCCACCAACCTCGCTACTACCTCACTTACTGCAAATGTATATGCATATAACTAAATACTGTAGTTGTTAAAACATAGTGTACGAATAAGGTGCCCAGACTGGATATAATCGAGACACATCCAGCAAAGTTGAAATGCATGTTTTAAAGTGATTTGAATAAGTATTATAGAGTGTTCAAATGTTTTTGATGTTTTTACCTAAAGTCGGCAACACACGAGGGAGATACCTTTGTGAATATGTGCAAGGCCATTCCCCCTCCCACCCTGCGAAGACTGCCAAACATGAGAGCAGAGGCCCGCGCTGCGCTTCTCCACCTCCCCCAACCAGACTGGAGCCGCTTCAAAGATTTGTAGCCCCCTCTGCAGCACCCAAGGCCGCGGCCCGCCACCTGCATTATTTACAGCACAGCAGTAAACCTCTGCCTGAACACACACTTCCAAAGGCGCCCTCTCGTAAACCCCACAACCCACCGGATCATCTTAAACTTATGGCCCTGTGCAATCAGGACACCCAACACTTTGACAACACACAGCGGCACATCCATAACAACTTCTAACAAGACAGAAAAGACCTGTACCGCCCGTCCCAGGCCCTGAAGCTTAGCACCTCGACCTATGGCCCCAGTCAACAGGACACTGGTAACCATGTCCTGACGTATTACCATCAGACCCCTCACAAGGTGCATTCCTCCTGTATTGCATTAACCTGTAGAATAACCTATTGGAAGATTTACTAAAGAAGATAATATTGCAATGACTGAATGACTGCGGTGTGCGTGGCCTAGGGCAAATAAGTCAGGAAAAGACACTGGCCGCGATGGCACAACAACACCGCCCGGATGAACTCAGCCAACCTGCCAGGCCCAGCCCAACCCACGAGGCTGACCAGTGACGTCTTCCAGCCAAAGCCAACCGCATCGCAGCAGCACCTATAGTTCGTCATTGCCACCCAATCCCATCGAACTTGTGCCCCCTATAGTATGTAGGTTCTTATGACGTTTTTTGTAAATATATACGCCTGTCTTTGCTATTGTCAGACAGAGCGCTCTCGGAGTTTGCAGAGTTCTTTGCATGCCCTATTCTGATTGATAAACTCCCATTTAAGCTCACCCGCACTCTGTCTTGGCTTTATTCCCAACTTGGGAGAGTCCGTCATTGTCTCTCATTGCGGGGAGGATCGTGCTGGTTGGGGACGCTTGCCTTCAGTGGAGGGACCTCCATATGTCTATCAGACCCGCTGCACTCACAAAGTTGTTGAGTTTTGTTTGATCCTAGTTAAGATGACTTTCTAGAATCTGGTCTGGTGGATAGATTTAAAGAGGCAACCTTAGTTATAGTGAACAGGGAATTTTGAGAGGTTAGCCAAAACACAATCAAGGCAGCAATGGAGAACAGTCAAGGCTGTTCTCAGGAGCGAATGAGTGAGGTCAGAGGTCCTCAATGAGCCTACACAATGTTGCACGCAATAATTCAATTTAGACAGTTAAGAATAAAATACAGTTTTTTATACTAGGCCTTCTAGACACACTGAAAAATAAAACAAACCTAATATCACACAATACTTCTATGACAAATATATATATACCTTGGCCATAGGTTCAAATATGCATTCAAATAACTTATTCAAGGGGTGCAGCCAAGCGGCGGACCATAGAGAGATGTTCCCCATGAGCTCCAGCAGACAACCCTCTGCAGGCTGCCTTAAGCCAGCCAACTATGTGAAACCCCCGCTGGACATCTAAAACATAGTCCGAAGCCCTGTTA
Organism: Ambystoma mexicanum; assembly: GCF_040938575.1. NCBI lineage: Eukaryota > Metazoa > Chordata > Amphibia > Caudata > Ambystomatidae > Ambystoma > Ambystoma mexicanum. The sequence continues at coordinate 1,192,225,892 of NC_090933.1, forward strand.
ATGCTGAATCGACAAGCCAAAGGCTGGTGAAGAACACGGAGCGGCCGTTGTTGCCCATCAGCATCATTCAAAATGGCACTAGATTGCAGATGTGCAGTGAAGGTTGTCACTACCAGGAGATGCGAGATCCCACTATGTGCCTCTGGCCACTGTGGAAACTCAGAGGGTGATCGGGGGTTCTCCTGTCACCTCCTTATGCGGTCGTCACCAGAGCAGGGGAATTGGGAGGAACGGAGGAAGCAGTCAATGACTAAATAACCCAGTACAACTTTGGAGGAGGTCCCGAGGCAGCACTGAAGCATGCGCTCTCCCCCGCTGCTGACGGGAATGCTGCAGGAGGCCTGCTACTCTGCACGGCCCATGAGATCAAAGCCCCCCTATGCAGACAAGCAGCTTGGATCTAGAACTAATAGCAGCATTATTGGCATGAGGAGCTGGTGTGTTCCTGGGAGAGTAGAAAAATGTGTGGACGCCCACTCTTGGTGGGCTAATTGAGGAGACAACCAGAAAGGCCCCCCACTGGTGCAAGTAAAGGGATAAGAAAGAAGACCTTGACTAAGTTGTGGACCCCTAAAGGCACATCTGAGAGCAGCCCCTCACCCCACCCCATGTGTGAAATTGCACAGGAAGGGAAGTCCAAAAAGAGCCACAGATGGTGGTAGCTCAGGTCCATACTCCTCATATGGAGTTTGAAAATAACGATGACCAGCAACTAAGAAAAGATCTCCTCAACTTGCTTGCTAACTGAGATAAAGCAAGAGATCAATGCTAAAGGAGACACGCTCTCCATATCCATAGATGATAGAATTAGACAAACGCATGCTGGACCCAGAGTAGAGGCCGGGCGATATGGAGAACACCTTATGTGAGCAGGCGAACAAACCAATCAGCGCTCCTAAACAGAGTATTCGGCCATGAAGAGCAACTTGCACTCATGTGGATGAAAAAAGAAGACATGGAGAACTGCTCACGGAAAAACCACATAAGAGTGAGGAGAGCCCCACAATAAATAAAGGACCAAGACCTAAAGAGTTCGTCCAGAGCCTCTTTCGTAGTCTTCTGGAACTCCCAGAACCAAACAGCTTTGGTCCTGGACAGGACGCACAGAGTTTATTCTACAACCCAATAGAGAAGAAATCTTTTGCCAGATGTCCTGACCAGGGTTCACCTTTTTCAACAGAAAGAAAAGATAATCTCAGAGGCTAGGGGAAGGGGGTCTATCAAATTCTGCAAGCGCTACATCAATTGGTGGGCAATTGGGTTGGCCTGCGGGGCAGTCCCTCGGATACGGAATCCTTTATATGCAGGAATTACCGCCCAGAGGAGGAGAATCTCCTGCTGAGGGAAAAGAGTTTTTTGCTGATAAGGAGACGCCACAGACCGGAGAGTGGGAGGGAGACTATCTTGTGGGAATCGTTATGTTTATTATGATGTTACTTTTAGTTCTTATGTTGAGCCAATCCTGTACACAGAGAACATGTGATGAAACCATGTTGAGGAGGGGATTGGGATGGTGAGGTGAATAGTGGCAAGCCCTGCCAGCTTTAAGATGGCGGCTCCAGACCTCACGATTGTTCCACTGAATGCTCTGGAATGAAAACTACGGAAATAGAGATTCTTCCCAGGGTCTTTTCGGACCATGCACCGGTGCGAATGTCATTGGACGTGGGGGATCCCTTCAATGTCCAACAAGATGCCTTGATGTTAGGTAAGAATTGATGTAGCCACACTGTGTGAGACTACACAACACTTATCTGCTTGGTGTAAGGCAACCCACCTTTTGGCATAGGTCTGTATGTACTACACAAGTTGATAGTCCTAGCTGCTCAGTCACACTATCTCAAGAGGGGTAAATGTTAGCTGTAGAGCTGTAGCAATGACATTGTCAATACAAGTAACCAAGTAATAATGAAATATACTTAAAAATTACTTTTCAGAATCAGAGCAAGTTAGTGGATAATCTTTAGATATTCTTCTTACACAATTCCTACACCTTGAGGTCACTTCAATCATAAGGACAGTAATGGTATTTATCTATCACACTACTGTATGCTTTGCGGATTCTGAGGTTGCAGAAAGGAAAGGTTTAAGGAAGGAAAAAGGTTAAACAACTTCTCAATATGTGTAAGTACACTTAAATCTTCCAATCAAATCAAGACAGGCCTTTCCCAGCAACAGCAGTCTAAAACAAGTTACCATCTATGAGGGACAGCAATATCGAAGTCAATGGGCTAGAAGAGTCTGCAGGGAACCAGGACAGCCAAAGTCAATTTGAAACAGTCTATGGAGCTGAGGCACTTCTTAGAATCAAAGTCTTGCACAAAGTTAGAGAGTTTGTAGAAATGTAGAAAAAAAATCACTGTAGGTTCACAAGCTGTTAAGCCTGTGAAAAGAGAGTTGTAATCAACTCTAAAGGTAAGCCCTTGCAATTCCCAACTGAGAAGAGCACAGCTAAAAAGACAATGAGGTAAGTACCCCAAGCTTAAACAGTACCTCTGGTTGGAAGAAGAGTGGTCCAGCTGGATTCCGTCCCGTTAGAGCAGTGCAGACCCAGTGATCCCGAGCCTCTGTTGTGGGGACAAGAGGGAGGACGTCTGGAGGGCTCCTGCGACGGTAGTTTGGAGGTCGTCGGCAGCTACGGGCTCTTTGGTTCAGCGGCACTTAACAGATTCTATGCCTAGTAAACAGCAGCACAGCGGATCTCGGATACCGGTTGGGCTTCTTCCCTCCTTGGGTCCTGCACTCTGGTGAGGGGACTCTAGCTCTTGTCGTCCTGCTTCTGGAGGGTGCTTAGGAGACTCCTGAAGCTTCTGCTGGATTTCAGACATTGCACTCGATTACTGATTTCTCAACCCCTGGCACTCGGTTCTTGCAGCAGCTAGTGGAGATCATCTCGGGGTTAGTTGGCCCCACTAACCCAAGGGAAGAAGTTGTCGTTTACGGGGCTTCTCTGTCGAATCGAACAGCAGGGCTTCACCAGGCAATTCAAAGGTCCAGGCAGACGCAGCAAGCTTCATTCACGGTTTCTTCATTGGGTATTTCTCCCAGTGCTCGGCTCTGCCTCTAGTCCCAAAACCGTCGCCTTTTAAGCACGTTTCTTCCATTCATGCACAGCCTAAGCTGCCAATCACACAGCATGGTCGCTGTCAGACAGCCAGCCAATCAGTACTGGTTGCATTCAGGCATTCCTAGAGACAAAGGACAGGGGAGTTTAGGGAACCTCCCTCACATCCTGCCTTTCCATACACACTGGAGCCAGAGGCGGGCTTCAGGGCTGAAGCCCGCCAAAGACAAAACAAACAAAGGGCTCCAAAGCTGGCTCAACGCACAGAGTAAAACCCAAGAAAGACTTCACAAGCAAGAAATGGCGAAAAAAGAAGCCAGGGGTCATTTTGACAAAATGGGCACCCATGGGTGCAATACTGTAGCTGAGGATTCAGCCTGGGGTAAAAACACACAATGGTAGGAAAATTAAACCACTGCCACCAGCCATTAATTGTAGTGAGTGTAACATAAAAATGTTACATGAGAAAGTAGAAAAAATTAGGTACCAAGTAACCCCCCAGCACTCCAAATAAGATGGTGTGTGCTGAGTCTACAAAGAGAAAAAGGGTAAGTAAAGTCAATTTCACTTTACTACTCTTGGAAACAGTAGTTTATCCAAGAGAAGGTATTTAAACCTTGAGAAATCCAAAGGACTTCCTTGTGACACTGCAACGGTGGCCTGTAGCAGAGCTGATTGGAGGTTTGCACCCAAGGAGGACGCCATTGCAGGGTGCAGCTTCTGTGGGACTGAGGACACTAGGGGAGGAGCGTGCACCCCAGTAGAGCCAAGGAAATTCCAGAGCCCCTGGAACCGATGCGGTACATGATGGTGGTGAGGAGGCTGGGAAGAGGGTGAAGCTAAGAAGGGAACAAGGCCCCAAACACCCAACGAGAGACACGCAGAAGGCAGTGGAATCGATGTAGGGACTGTGTGGGACATAGGTTGGATGCGCAGAGATAGTACCCGGAGCGGAAAGAGCTACGCACCCCCGGAGGTGCGCTAGAAAAGTGTGGAGGCAGGGGAGGTGTACCAGGGCCCCACTACTGCACCTGAGAGTAGTCCCCGAAGAAGCTGGAGAAGGGCATCACTGGGGGTGTTTGCTCCCTACAGCGCTTCAGAAGGGAACCTAGGATGGAGGAAGAGGCGACAGGGGGCAAAGGGAGAGAAGATGCGGAAGAGGCTGGTCCACCACGCTTGACGAGGGATGACCCAAAGGACATTTTTTACAAGAAATAAAAGCCATCAGGAGCGCTATCCAGGCCTCCATTTGTGATCTCAAGGGGAGGGTGGACAAGCTGGAGGACAAGATCTTAGGGATGGAGAACAACCGCTTTCAGGTAGACCAGCTTGAGATGAAGCACAAGGCTTGGCTGACGTACCTGGAGACTCGCGAAGAGGATATCCTCTTGAAGCTCGATGACCTCGAAAATAGAGAGCACCGGAACAACTTGCACATACTGGGCCTGAGCGAGCGAAAGGCGAGACGGCAGCGGGGAAGGTGGAAGGACTGATCAATGCCTTTTTTTTGCGCCGAGGAAGGCAAAACAGTCCAGCTGGAGAGGGCCCACAGAGGTGGTGGAGGTCAGAGTGGGGACCCGAGGTCGATAGTCGTCCGCTTCCTCTAATATAGGGACAGGATGGAAGTCCTGGAGAGGGCAAAGCGCCTAGGGACCCTGCAGTATGAGGGGGACTCGATTAAAGTATTCCAGGACCTCTCCAGACTCACCATGGAACGCAGAAGAGATTGCCAGCTACTCACGCAATGGCTGACGGAAAAGGGGCTCCGATACCGTTGGGCATACCAATTTGCTTTGTGTTTTGAGATAGGGGACACAGACTACCTGATTACAAACAGCCAAGAGGCACATCAGGTACTAAAGTTTCTGAGAGAGGTGGCACTGGAACCTGACACGAATTTGGAATCAGGCAAGACTAGTACTAACTCTGAACGTAGGAAGGAACTCATGGCGAAGAAACAGATGCCAGGGTGGCAGGAATTACAAGAAGTTGAACACCCCACCCCCGGGGCAGTGACTGAAAAACGGATTGGCCTGCACAAAGGCATGGAACATACAAGTGGCCTCAAAGGTATGTGTAAATGCGGGGGAGGAGAAAAATTGTGGTTTGGGTGGACAGTGTGGCAGAGTCATCCCTGGTGGCCCATTGTATGGTGGGCACCTCTAGTGAGAAGACGAGCAGAAGGGAGGGGGGGGGGCGGGAGGGAGACAGGGGAAGGTGGGGGAAGGAGTGGCACGGTCGCTGGGGGTGTTGCATGGGAAGTTTGGCAAGTCATATTTTATTGCAACGGTAGGATTAGGGCTCAGTTGGAGGATCAGTAATGATGCACAGGGATCATGAAGGGTGGGTGGAGGTGCTCAGGGTGGCGAGGTTGAATGTGGAGGGGCAGAACTCACCCACAAAGCACTCCCCGGTGGTGAGGGAATTCCGAAACCAGGGGTTAGACCTTATGTTCCTACAGGAAACTAGGAGGGGTTGGCATCGTGCTTAACAAAAGGCTCCGCCTGGGGGACATGAAGGTGTGGCAGAAGACGGATGGCAGGGCCTTGCTTATTTCAGGCACTCTGGAGGGGGTACAGATTACGTTGGCCACTATCTATTGCCTGAATCAGGGACAGCTCCTATTCTTTCAGGACACACAGGCGGATATACTTCGGCTGGGTAGTGGCCTATTGCTCTTGGGGGAGACTTCAATAAGTGGGTGGATCCTGCAATGGATATAAGCTGTGAGGAGGGTGTGTCAGGGGAGGGGCGCCTCTCAAGCGGGGAGTGGCATATGCAACCTTTTGGCAAGAGAAGGTATGGAGGAAGCTCCATCCCAAGACCAGGAGCTATACATTTTTCTCCTCCGTGCACGGCACAAGAACGAGGATTGATTATTGGTGTATTCAGAGGCCCCAAGTGCACAGGGTATCCAGATGTGACCTCACCCCCGTTAGCAGTTATTCCCATTGTTATAATGGGAATTTCCATGGCGGGCCTACGAACAAGGGACTCTCTATAGAAGAGCAACAACATGCTGCTGAGGGATGAGGTATTTGCTGGGGAGATGAGGAAAGCAGTGGGGGATTTCTTCCGGATTAATGACACGGGGAGGTGGACCCTTGTACAGTCTGGGAGGCGGCGAGGGCGACGTGGAGAGGGCTGTGGATTGCAGAAGGGGCCAAGAAGAAGAGGGCCAGGGTACTGCTAACTGCGAGGCTTAGGGGGGTGATCAGGGATCTCGAGGCCGAAGGAATAGGTGGTGAAGGGATTGCCCAGGAGCGGTTCAAGCAGATCAGAAGGAAGATGCAGGAATTGAGGGAATAGGAAGTGGGCAAGGTGGTGTCAGGGCAGCAGTCCCTACGGCAACGCTATTATGAAAAGGGGGACACAGTAGACGCCATGGTGGCATCCAGGTTAAGGGGGCAAAGGGCAGACCACTGGGTGGAGGGGATTGAGGACTCCTCTGGAAGGCTCCAGCCAACCACAAGTGCAGTACTGGACGAATTTGTTCGGTTTTACGAGAAGTTATATGTAAAATAGAGGGTGTGGGGGGGGAAGGCCAGGTGGAGCAGTACTTGCAGGGAATCCTCCAGCCAAGCCTGGGGGGGGGGTTGTGGGGGTGGAGACAGAGAAGCTGGAGGGGCCCATTATGGAGAAGGAGGTGCTGAGGGCGATACGTGGGATGAAGATAAGGAAAGCACCTGCGGACGATGGATACACAGTAGGCTTTTTTAAGACCTTTGTTACAGAGCTGGTCCTGAACATGGTGAAACTGTTTAACCATATATTGACCACAGGGAGGGCCCCTCAATCACTCGTACGGGCCCTGATATTAGTCATTCCGAAGGAAGGAAGGGATTGCAAAAGCTGTAAGTCCCATCGGCCCAAATCACTTATAAACGTGGATGCAAAGGTGCACATGCGGGAACTAGCCTCAAGAAAGGAGCAAGTCGTACTGCGACTGGTCTATTCTCCATTAGGTTGGATTTATCAGGGGGAGACAAGGAGCGGACACACTCAGGGAGACATTACAACTGATCGACCAGGCCGGGAACAAGGAGGGTAACCCCGTTCTGCTGTCTTTAGACACAGAGAAGTCTAGATAGGGTGGGGTGGTATTTCCTTCATGGTGTCCAGCAGAAGTACGGGTTCGGTGACAGGAGGAGGAGGGGTATCAAGGCGCTATACTCTTCCCCCACGGTGAGGGTGGCGGTTAACGGTAGGCTCTCAAGGGCCCTGGAGTTAAAGCGAGGGACTAGACAGAGAATCCCATTGTCACCCTGCTATTTGAGCCCTCCATGGAACCCCTGGTGGAGAAGTTGAAAAGGGTGCCTCGGGTCGAGGGTATTGTGATGGGGGGAGGGGAGTTTAAGCTGGGGCTCTACGTGGACGATGTCCTCCTGCACCTAAGGAATCCACTGAGCTCGGTCCCAGCTGCGATGGAGATAAATGAGGAATATGGGTCCCTTTCAGGCTTCAAAGTGAACCGCCAGAAGTCTGTTCTATTCCCATTCGCCAGGGATGGAATGAGGTATGTGGAGGCACTCGGGGGGTTGGGGATGGAGATTCAGGGGAAGAGTATTTGTTACATGGGGGTCAACTTTACAAGGGCTTCGGGGGACCTCAGTGGGGCTAACTCCCCCCCCCCTTTACTGAACAAATTGTATGGTGAAATGGTGGAAGGATGTAGTCGAAGGTCTTAGGCAGAAGTGGGAAAGGGACCTGGGCAGGAGCTGGACAACGACTTGTGGAGTCTGAAGTGTGGCCTTTAAGACCTCAGTGGTCTGTCAATACAAACTCTGTGGAATTAAGTTGCTGCATAGATGGCAATACGACCCAGTGAGGCCGTCTGAAAAAGTTCACAGATGTGAGCCCTAAATGTTGGCACAGCTGTAGGGAGAGGGCAGACTTCTGGCACATGTGGTGGGGGTGTCGAGAGGTCCAGATCTTTTGGACAGAGGTTCTGGGTTGGATTAAAGAGGTGGAGGGGAGGGCCAGAGATTCGACCCAATGTTGATGCTATTCGGCCTGGAGAAGGACGATGACTATTGGAAAACCCAGCCCCATATGGTGCAGTTCTTGCTGCCCGCTGCAAAGGCTTGCTTAAATAGGCATTGGAAAAGGACAAACCTCCCACGGCGGATGGAATTGGCTGAGAAAGGTAAAGACATATACCTCATGGAGAAAATCACAGCTGCAATACATGGGGGGTAAGAGGGAGTGCAGCAATAGAGTGTGAGTGGTTGAAGTTCCATGATACCTACGGATGATCAGTTGAGGGGACAAGAGGTGCCCCGAGAACGGTGCCCATGCCCAATGAGGGTAGACGTTCCTGTGCTATTGGTGCACTACATGGTAATATCCTAGCATTGTATGACCTGTTGGTATTAGGGGGCACTATGTTTTGATGGGGGGCAGGAGGGCGGTGGGGACGGGGAAAGGAGGAGCGGGACAGGGATGTTTCCAAAACATATGTTCATAACGTTGTCTTCCGGTTGTCGATTAATGCTTTTTCCTGAGGTTCCTCTCTTGTTGAAACCAATAAAAACTTAATTTGCAAACAAAACAAAAATACATGAAAGAGTGACTAAAAAGTCCTAAGGTCCAGTAAAAGAGCTGGGTGTCTCTAAGTTTGAAGTGAATAAATACAGAAATGAGAATTCTCCCCAACAGGGACACAAAAATGTATAGTAAAATCATCAAAAAAATAAATAATAAATACAAATCTCGTCTAGATTGATGCAAGTCCTTCTGTCGCCGATTGACCACGACCAAAATGGGCTTTATGATCGACAGAGGGTTCGGGTGGGGCACATGACAATACAAGGAGGGTAATTTACCTTATAACGGTAGGCTCACAAGGCCAAGATTGATTTTGTGATACTCTCACTAGATGCACGTAGGGCGTTTGATAGTCTTTCTAGGTACTCCCAGCTTATGCTATCAAAAGTGTTTGTAACGCTCACCTGATTCCCGCAGAGGCGCCGGTCTTGACTGGGTGAATGCCGTATCTTCAAAGGTGATGTGTAACACACGGTTGGCTCTTTGGGCTGGACCTCTGTGCACTGTATGTCTGACTCGACTGCAGATAGAAAATATGGGATTAATGAACTGGGGTTATTGGGTGCCTCTCTCCTCTTCCCTTTCTCTTCGCCTGTAGAACCCCAAAGGTTAACGCCCTCACCTTAGGTAAGTGAACGCCAAGCTCTCCATCTGCCTCGGGGCAGGGTGCCATAACCAGTTTCTTCGCTGGATAAGGGTGCAGGCCTCTTGACCTCAGAGGACTGCTGTCCGTCGTTAACTGCACGAACGGTAAGTTCTGGGCACTTCAAATGTCTTAAACGTCTTTTGTAATGATATCTCTTGTTTTGCGGGGTTCCGGCGATGGCGGATGGTGGGCTGATGTGAGTTGAGGATCGAACCCGCGTGAGGAATAGAAGCGCCTGGAAGCACGTAAGTAAGCGCTTGTAGCCTCCTTCACGATGCGCACTAACTGTCCCTTTTATCTTGCAGGTACAAGTTCTGAGCTTTAGAGAAGCTGAAGTGTGCTGGAATACCCACTGGATTCGGCGTGGGAAGGAGTAATGGCACGTGAGTAATAAAGTTGCCCAATGTCTTTAAACGCACCTTCTTTTGTCTTTCAGATGCGGGATGCAGCGCCGAAGGCCTCCGGAGCGTGCGAAGAGCTGGTAAGATTTTGTCTTTCAGATGCCGGAATGCAGTGCGAAGACCTCCGGAGCATGCGAAGAGTAGGTAAGGAATTTGTCTTTCAGATGCCGAAATGCAGCGCGAGGCGTTGGTGACAGCCGATGGACCAGGTAAGAGATGCGCTGCCACTGAAGACCGTAGTGCTAACCTGCTCTTTCTTTGTCTTTACAGGTGCTGCTGAAGACTGGATTCCAGGATGGTAAGCCTTTGTTCCCTTAGGCCCAGGATCAGAAGCAGAAGACACGATGAGCGTTCTGCTGCAGAGAATGCAGAATAACGCAAAGCAAGATTCATCCATCGGGTGTGGTTTAAATAGCCTCCTGTAGTGCTTAGGTGTCTCCTTCCACAGCCACGCCTAGGTAAGAAAAGAGTTCCTGCTTTCCAGAAGAGTTCCAGTGTTCTGAACCTAGGGAGTGGCTCCTGCCCCACCCAACAGGAAAAGTAGTCCCAAACAGAAGAGGATCAGGGGTTCAACTGGCAGGTAAGTAAGCAGCATGGTCTGCTGCAGGTAAGTCCACCCAAGCATTATGAGCCCGGCGCTTCCAGCGCTGGGACTGGGCATCTTTATGAGCCTGGTGCCACTGGTGCCAGGACAGGGTCCAAAAGGTCCCAATTGGGACTGGCTGGCACTCAGAACCGGGGTTATGGGTCTGCTTCCAAGGGAGTCGGGCAAGTCCTGATCTTTTGTAAGCAGAGATCATGACAGCGTTTGAATTTGGTCCCAACATTTCCAAATCCATTATGGCTAATTTCAAAAGCCCTAGAACGAAAGTGACGGTCAACGGGCAATGGACACCCCTAATCTCCCTCGGAAGGGAACCAGACAGGGATGCCCGCCATCACCCTTGATCTTCGCCCAAGCGATGGAACGGCTGGCCAAACAAATCCTAGAACCCAAGGAATCACAAAGATTCCCTGCATAAGGTGGCACTATACGCAGATGAGATCCTCAGTTTTCTCCGTGATCCAGCCACATCTGTGCCAGAACTTAACTACGTTGGATAATTTCAGCACCATTTCCGCTTTTCGTATAAATCATGAAAAAAATCTATTGGTCTTAAAATCACAGAATCCCCTGAAATCCTCAGAACCTTGAAACATGTGTTCCCATTTAAATGAGCAGAGTAGAGATAAAATAGTTGGGAGTAAGGCTTGCCCCAACATACGATACCCAGATGAAGGCCAATATCCCTGGGATGTGGAATGAGGCCAAGGAACAATTACCACGCTGAGACTTGCAGGAGATTTCCTGGTTAAGCCAGATCCAGACAGTAAAGGTGGCCCTTCTTCTGAGGTAACTATGTATTCCAGCCTCTCCCAATCTCAGAGAAGGACCTGCCGGAACTACAAAGAGCAATGGGAAAATGTATATGGATCCATAAACACCAAAAAGCCCCACGTAAGGTCCTTTAGATCAAAGGTATTTGGGGGATTGAATGTCCCGTTGATTCATAGATACTTCTTAGCGGCTCAAACAGGCCCGATGTGCCAAGGACAAGGAGGGCCCCAAAATGGAAAGATTGGATCTATAAATTGGAATCTCCACTCTACCTTCTCCCCTCCTTTACTAAGGAAGCAAAACCGGCAAAGGGTGGGCACCTTGATAAAACTAACTGAACGGTAAAACACTGGGAAAGGTTGTGTCACTTACTGGGATTTAAGACTGGGTTGGCTCCCCCTTTAACATGTCACCCATTAATCTCCCTGGGATTAGATAAGAGAGCTTTCAGAAATTGGGAGGGGCAGCATCCCTGGATACTCGGGGAGCTGTACATGGAAGGACACCCTCTAACCTTAAAAATGGTATGCAGTAATAAAAATCGGGCCAAAAAAGTAGTCTGCACAAAAACAAATTGCGGAAAAAATGCTGTGGTTTGACCCGGTAAAGGTGTACCCCATTATAACATTTAAGGGGAGCAGGGGTTGCGGGGGTGTCCCACGCATACTTTACATGGATTGCAGAGGCAAGACCACAGCCTTTTTGCTGCAATTTAATGTGTAAACAGCAATTTTTGCCGAAATTTTAACACAAAGAACCCCTTAAATGAGCGTAGAGAGAAGATTTCCCTGCCAGAGATGAAACGCTTCCTCTACACACAAATCAGGCACTGGATTACCAACTGTGAAGTGAAAAAGGCAGGAATCACAGAGATTGCATAACCTCTATCCAAAATTCCATATCAGTATTGGCATAATTGTGGTCAAAGGGGGGGAGGTTTTGGCCCATATGTGGTGGAGCTGTCCGATAAAACAAACATTTTGGAAAGAAATCCTGGCAAAAATAAAAGACATACCAGGTTACTCTCATTACCATTTAGTCCATTAGTACTGGATTTGGGAAATGCACCGGAAAACAATAACCAACCTATGTCGGGCCTTAGGGCAGAACTAATATCCTACCATCTCATAGCAGCAAGAATAACTCAGGCCTGGTGGTGGTTAAAGGTATGGGAGATTGCAGCCATGGAAAGAATCTCGGCGCGAGTGTCCGCTTCCATACCTAAATACATCTGCACATGGGCACCTTTTCTAGAATATGTAAAAGATGGGCAATCCACACTATACAGGCCACAACTACTGAAAAACCTGACCTTGTGCTAGCAGCAGTCGTGTGGAAGAGGCCAGGGATTGCAACAACGGAGTAACAGAAATCTCAAACCCAACAAGAGGTGCTCTTCTAGTTGGGTACAGTAGGCTCAAACCCCTTTTTTACTGTGCTTTCTCCCCAGGCTACTAATGGGTCAAAGGATTCCTTAATCACAATTGATTTAAAGACTGGGGAAGATTACTGGGGGCAGGGGTAGTTGCTGAATAAAACAGACGACTGTGCATGTAATCTGAATATTGCATATGTTTGTTGGCATTTGAAAGTCAGTATCAATAAAGCTCAACTTTTTCAGCAAGCAGGTAAGTAAATTGAATGCAGTCAATGATGGAACCAGACCACAAGATAATTGCCCAACTTAAACAGCCCAAACCCTTGCAAGGATGGGGACTTGTGCCCAAAGGTCACAGGAGCCATAATGTTTCTCCCCAGAATGTATCTGTAGGCAAGTTATAACTTACTTGTGTTGGTGATGGATCAAAATGCAATTTTAAAAAGGTTAAGTAAAAAGGTTCTTACCACCATAAAAAAGTGTAATGGAAGGTTTTGGAGACCAAAAATTGATTTATTCCCCAATGGTATCTAAGGGGGAGGGAGAGAAACCAATGCACTGTGTTTACTTACTCGCCTGACTCGGATATACCCAAGTGACTTGGTGGATCGTGTAGGGGTCCCTTAGGAGGTTGGATGTCCCACAGTTGGTTCCAGTGAGAGGTGCCCAGGAGCTGCTGGTGCAAGGATCCTGCCAGTCGGTAGAGATGCAAGGTGCAACCCCTGGCGATGAAGAAATGCAAGAAACACTGATGCAGGGCTCTTCAGGATTCTTCAGAGGGCCGGGGGGGGGTGACTTCCAACGGCCGCCTCCGACAACATGCGTCCTTCCAGACGCGGTCACATAAGTTTCTCTAGGACAGGATGCCTTGATGCTGAGAAATTGGGAGGAAAGCAGACTTCCAAAGTTCCACGTGCATCCACCGAACAGTAACGGTTCTGGTGAGGTAGCCCATGAGAGAGCAGGTCAGTCTCAGGGTGGTTGGATAACTGAGAAGGCGTTGAGTCCAACAGGGCTTCACCGAGCAGGAAAGGGATGTCTGGCCTCTTCAGGCTGCTCTTCTATGAGGGATGCTTGGCTCGAACACTGATCTGAAGAAATGGCTGCAGGAGTCCTCTTCTTATCCAAAATACAAGCTGAAAGCAAGTCCAAGCCCACCAATGGTAAGGATATGCACCATTCAAACACCAGTAGTTGTCCAATCAGGGACAACTACTGGTTTCACATCTTCACATCTGCCCCTCAACTAGACTTTCTGGCACCACGTATGTGGAGTGGGACTAGACAGTCCCACCCCTTTCCTGGGCCACACAGACACAAAGGCAGCACTAGACTGAGAAAGCAGCAGTTTTCCTGGGCAGGCGCATGGTCTTTTACGGGATTTCCTGACCTGGCAAGGCAGGAAAAAGGAAATGCAACAACCTGGCTTAAGAAGCAAGCGAAAATCTTGTGGAACGGCCGTTTTAGGGTACGAGCCACGTTTACTTGCCATAGGCGGTAAACGCAAATGTGCACACTAAAAATAATCAATAATTTTAAGAATTTATCTGCTGGCACTAGCTTGTCTTTAGGCACATATAAAAGTCACCAAAAATCCCAAGTGTAAAACGTGAGGGGGATTTATCCCCATAGCACTGCAAGGTGTTGTGTGGAAGGGTAAAAAGTACAAGAATTCAAAAGGAAAACAAAAAGCTTCCCAGACGCGACAGTCTGAAGGACTGATCAGTTTCCCCATAACACTGAGCAAAAGGCAAGAGAAACGGAGCTGAAAGCTTTACTTCCCTTCAAAAAGTCAGAGAATGTTTAAAAACAGAGCAAAAAGAATGGAGGTCCATAGAAACTATGGAGAGACAGTTACAAAAAAAGAAATCTTTACTAAAATGTAGTGATTGTCTTTTCTGCAGAGCAGGACCAATTGGCTTCAGCTTTTATGACTGGAAACTCTGACATTTTCTTAGTTTTTTTTTAAAAATCGTATGGTCTTTTGGAAATCTATTCAATGGGATATAATAGATATGCCAGCTTCCTGTGACGCCCCTTTGGGTTTTGCTTTTCTTGTTGGGGATGTTTCAACCATCCTCCACTTTGCCTAATAGTAGAGAGTCCTTCACCAGCAGTCTGTAAGGTTGCTCAGCACCCTCTCTTTAATAACGAGATGACTCGTCAACTGCTGCTTGGGAAACTGTCCTCTTAGTTGGTTGCTCACCTGTCGGAGGTTGATGTAGACCGCATTCTGAAGGAACTCTGAAGCTTCCATGCTTCTCTTCTGGATTGCTAGGACCCTCACAGCTTTCACGCACGCTTCTAGCTCAATCACACCAGCATTCTTGTACTGTTTGGTAAAAAAACAAAGATGAATGACTGTAGAGGTGCGCAACAGTTGCTGAAACAAAACAAATGTGCAGCATCACAGGACTATACAACCAAGAAATATGGATCATAATTTATGAAATAATGCATCCATTTTCTAGTCATCTTCTGAGGAGACAGCCCAAACTCTTAAAGAAAAAAACAGCTCAAACTTAACATGGTGGTCCTCAGGGAGCTGCTGGGTGTGCAGTCTGGCATTACTAGATACTCTACACATGCACTAGATTGCACTTGCACTATGCCGCATCTGCCAAAATGCTCAGTCTTGGAGGAAATTCAGGAAATTTACAACCATAATATTCATACAAATGAAACACAACAAGAACCTTTCTGATGGGCACACCACAAACATATTTTGAAAAAAAGGTGAAAAATTATTTTCTGTAAACAAAATCAGAAAATAAAGCAAAGAAGTGATTCAAGCTCACAATGGGGATCGGGGGGAGGACTATATTACCATATTACATGATGTTAAGATCTGCCTAATCTGTTCTGGAACCTACAGGGTTAGGAGCTATGAAAGGTAACTGGTTATATCATCATTCCCAGCACTCATTCCTTTGTTACCTTGCCATAGTAGGAGATTGCCTCTTTATATTTCTCAATTATATCTTCAGGGCTCAGGCAGTTCTTGGCCCGCCCTATTTCAGCACTGGTGTCTGCATTGATTCCATTTGCAGTTAAAGCACCTACAGAGTTACAGTAAAATACAGTGTTAAAAAATAAAATCAGATACCAAGAGTCCAATAAAATTATATTTTCTTTCACATAGTGCCACATTTTCACCAGTTATAACCAGTTTGTTTTGGGAGCCAACACACCCAACTTGGATGTCTTAAATTAAGCAACTTTGAAGACTTCTTGGGGAGCAATGCCATGTCAATCCTTAGAATACAGTAACATGCATTCGAACAGATATCAAAATCAAACACTGAGAATCCAAAGAGAAATCTACAAACCTTGGGTAAATTATACCTACTTAAAATCACTGACTGCAATTCTCTGGATCACCAAAACTATATTTGCTGTGGGTCCCTCAAAAACAATAGGATTTCTTTTTGCTGTGGTTATTTTTGTGGCCAGAGTAATTTCTACTGAAGTCCCCCTGCCACTGCAACCCTTCTTCCGAAGTGCAGCCCTAGTAGCCCATATGAATACTAAGGCAGGGGTGATTTTTAAGCAGCCCATTTTTGTCCCACAGTGATTAATCACCCTACAACTAGGAGTGTAAACTGGTGGAAGATGTCATTTAATTTTGGCTTCAGCAGTGGTAGTTATTCTTAACAGTCCAATGCACCACCATGGTATATTTTGTTTTGGGGCATCCATTTGTCTGGACCAGGATGCAGGCCTAAAATGGCAGATGAACTGATGTGGGCTCACTCTGACCCTAGCGTTTGAACGGGAGGCCCAAAAAACTATCAGAAGAAAAATCAATCTAAGGGAGCAATAATGGAGTGAACGATTTGCTTTAACATATGGAAATTAGGACTGGGAGGGTCAGTCGGCTCCTTAGAACTGGAACGCTCTCGACCCCACCCACATTGAGTCAGTATTGAAAAGACAAAAACCACAACATTTGAATACATTACAAGTATCAACTACAATTCCATGTTCCCTCTTGGCTCCCACCTACACAGAAGTCTAAACACAATATACATTAGTACGCCCTACTGGTTAGTACCTTACCCATGACCATCCTAAGTGTAACCCCATATGAATTGCCTGATTGTACGGTCAGCAGAAAATACTCCATCCTGATTGGCTAAAGTTATACGTTTAACATTTACTAAAATGGCATTCCCTCATTGGTCAAAACAAGTTTATGTACTTTCTGATGTGCAGTCCCACCAAAACAACCCAATCATGTAGTGAGAGTGAACAGTGAAGTCAACAATTAGACACCGTAATATCCACTCCCATGAGCTCAGCAATTTGGTAATCCAGACAATTCTCGGGCCTTGTAGCAGTGAACTCTGCAACTCTCGTTTTTGAAACACGTTGCTATCCCTAGCACACATTCTTCTGGCCATCTCTTGGGAAGCAGGTGGCTTCATAAAAAACGTAACTGAGGTTCCACTCTTTGTAAATATGTATTCATACTACGAAGCCATTCTATCACAGTCCCAGTTGTCCCAACACTTCCTAGGGGGCAGCAGAACTACAATCTGGTTTGATACTTTGGCAATGACTCTGCTCAGACTTCGCTCACACCAAAATATTTCCTTCATATTGTACTTCTCTATTGTCAAGAGCACAAACCGTTATTCTACATTTCACTCACAGCTCCTGACAAAAGCTGGGCCCTGCAACAATAGCTAATATGTGTGCCGCACCTTACCCTTCCTACAAGGGCCTGCAAGGCACGCAGAAAACTCGCTGGGGGAAGCAGGAATAAAAGGTTATTAAATGTAAGTACAGACCCTGAGAACGGCGGCCTATTGCCCTAATTAACTGAAATCCACACACTCTAACAGGGCCTTGTTCAAAATGGCAGGACACCGGCTAATGTGGCAAGAGGCCCTTATGCTTAAGAAAATCACCAACAATATCTTTGTTGCCCATCATTCTCCCCCCCCTCCCATCCCCAATACACTGTAGCCTAGTGCTCTCTAGAATGTGGCAAAACTAAATCCAATTCGAAAGTGGCCTGAAATGCTGTGACAAATGACAAACCACCCCCCCTCCGACATAAAAAATGACCAGATCTTCATGTGAATAAAATTTCCGCAGCTTCCACTTCCCTTCACATTTAGGGCGTTGCACCTGCATCCCAAAACGTTCTACCCTCTAATGTGGTTTAAATTTGGTTAGTCTGTTTTCTGACCCAAAGAAGCCCAATACACATCCGGTGTAAGTGGAGCATGTTCTTTTGTACAGCCAGCCTCCAAAACACTGTATGTTTATGCATGTTGTCTAATTTGAGTGATTGGACTTATCTAAGGGAGAGACTGTACATCCCTCAGGTGAGTCGATACTTACCAGAATTGCAGGAGGATTGTGTGACGAATCTGGACTATTCTTCCCTTCTCCCCAGAGGGGAGCCATGCCATTTGAGGCTAGAGAGGTGGGCCCGGTATGCGAAACCCTCCCTAGGGATATGGGAAAGTGGAATCTCACTGGGAGGGCCTCCCCTCAAGGGGACAAGGACTCCCATTCCTATGAGGAACTCCCTATCAAGAAGGCATTGTCTGCTTACATGGGAATTGAAAAAAAAACGGTTGTTCCATCTGTTTTGTATTCAACAAATATTGACATTACTTCAATCGCTTTGGCTTCAGGTAATGCTGGATTCCACCTTAGCTCAACAGTCAAAGAGCAACGACACACCCCTTTAGTTTGTGGCGGCAAACATAAAAAGACGAGGAACCTTGAATGGAGGAGAAAGAATCCTACTCAGTGGCGAGCCTCTGACGGGAAGACGTCCTGGAGGGATGAAGCCACGCCAGACTGCAGAGCCAGAGGTAGCGTGGAGATCGCAAGTGAGACGCCAGAATGCTGGCATCTCAAGATGCAACAAAGCCAAAGCAAAGAATGAGACGGGGCGGAATAAGAAGGACCCTCTCGCCTGGCAGCACGACCACACCACAGCTGCGGTGTGCCTGGGGTCCGTTAACCGACACCGAGACCAGACCGCAGCAGAGAGATCAGATCACCGGCTTCCGCATAAGAAGACTAACAACTGGTGATCTGGGCAGAGAAAAAGAAGCCAATGCTCCCGAGAAGGTAACGGCGGGGAGAGGGACAGACTGTTGTGTCCCCTAGTGCCAGAGAAGCCAAGAGGGTTATGGGAGCCTGGAAAACTCGAGCACTGGACACAGACGGGCACCCAATCGAGATCCTGCTGAATTAAGCATTTCAGGAGGGCCACAGGGCTTTGCAGAGCCCTAGAAAACCATCTGACATTGATATATGAGGTTGGAGAAGCCAAAAGGGTTGTGCAAGCCATATAAACCTGAAAACTGGATACGGGCAGATGCCCAAGAGAAATCCCGCTTCAGTAAGAAGATCAAAACATCAGAGGGCTTTATGAGTCCTAGAAAACCAATCAATATTACTATAAAAAGCCAGGGAAACCGAAAGGGTTACGGGAGCTCGAGAAAACCGAACATTGGACACGGAGAGATGCCAAAGAGAGACTCTGTTGGGCTAAGCACATCAGAGGGCAAAAGTCAAACCAAGAGCAAATCCAAAAGACAAAACCTAAAAGGGGAGGAAATGCACTGGGAAATGTTTTTTTCGCTTTTAAGAACGGAAATTATTGAATGTGTGGCTTGTCATTCAGAATCTAAAAAGAGGATGGAGAACTATATTGTGAAAAATTTATGAACTTTAACCATTTGATGATCATTATTTGGGAAGAACCCAAGTAGTTTGGTCAGATGAAACCGAACAGAAAGGCTACGGCTCTTTGTTGTTATGTTTTTCTAAAGTGGTAGGGCCAACTAGCAAGTAGGTTTTGGACTGAGGAATATATTGTTTTGGACATTTGACAAGCACCCTTAGTTTAGTTTATTAGGTAGGAAATAACCCTCATAGAAATAGAGTTAGATAGTTATGTTTCTTATTATTTAAATAAATATCCTTGAACATGCCAAGTCCTAGACCAACTCCTTCTTCTGGTTCACCACAACTGCTTCAAAGATTGGCTGCTGCATTTGAGGACCTGGTTTGGCCATATTGGCTGGGCCTTGGTTCATTTGTCCTTGCTCCAGTTTCTTCATAATGCTGCCGGAAGTCCTTGTTGGGCATCTCCAGCGCTCCCTGCCTGTCACTTTTCTGGCTGGAATGATTGATCAGGTTCCACAAGTCTTCCCAGTGCCTACCCAGTGGCTACTGCGGATTCTTCTCTTCGTCTGTCTGGGTCGTCGCTGGTTCATGGTTCAAGTCCCAATAAATTAAGCTCTATTCTACATTTACCAGGTTCTTCAGTAATTTCTAAGACAAATCCTCAATAACTGGCACCATATGTAGTTGTCCCTTCATCCTGGGGTCCTCCTATATTCCTTGAAATCATTTTCAGGGGTTCCATGTCTTAAAATCACAGCAGAAATAGCTGTGAATAGAAAATATTGTGGCACAAATGCTGTTGTTTTGCTGCCACAATCATGTAAAGGATACAGGGGACACCCCTGCAACCCTCGGACCCATTATACCATTTAAGAGGAGCGGGGGACACCCCTGCACCCCTTAAATGGTATAATGGGGTACACCTTTACTGGGTCAAACCAGAGCATTTTTGCTGCAATTTTCTTTACCAGTGACATTTTTTGCCACGATTTTATTACCAGATACCTTTTCAGGGGTCACCTAGGGCCTGGGGTGGTGGGAATGTGCTCCTCCTTCAAATATACGGACACTTACTTACTTCCATTGGCCCGATCCCTGCAGCTGGCCGAGTTTGGAACCTGGACAATAGGCTCTTAAAGGGTGCTCATTCTGGTGTATGTTGCTTCTTTGGTTAAACCTGTGAGGTAGAACAAATACTAACCTGGCTTTAAGCCAGAACAGCAGCCTGCCTTTTAATTCATATAGGGAACACTTTTACTAACTTTTAAACTCCTCCTAAAGTGACAATTTAAAATTTTTCACAGGTTTCCTCTAGGTTCCCTGACATTTTACACCAAAGTCTGGATTGTTAACGGCCATTTATTAGGGACTTTAAAGTACATAATCACTGCACCACACACTTCTATTGAAATGTATTGGGTTTTTGTATCCAACTGGTAATATGGTAGCCACCCATTTCTGGAAGTATGTCTGAGACATTGCAGGCTTGGTATAATAAGCCTAATTTGTATCGGACTTTTGATGGTCCTTTGGTCATGGTTTAAATTGTTTTCTAGGTACTAGACTTGGGTATATGGTTTTCCTGTGGTTTCCTGTTCTACTGTACACAAGGAGCTGCGTGGAATTACTGTGGCTGTTCAATGGCTTTTGTGGGGCTTGATCATTACAAGGTAATGTGTGTTGCCTATGTCTACAGATTCCTTTTATTCCTTTTCCTCCCCACTCCTTCGCATTATAATGAACTGAGTTACCATCGGGAACGATTCACAAATTTAACTTTAGGAGTTAGAATGGTCTTTCCTCAGGCACGTTTTTTGTTTTTATATATGTTCTGTTCTAGTGTGCCCAACTAAAGTACTAATGTTATCCGTTTGATCTAAGTGCAAACGTATAAAAAACAAAAAGGGTATATGTCATCCTCATTTGGGTTATCTATTGTGACCAACTGCATCCATGACCAGCTTTGTTTCCTCCCTAGCCCGGTTGCTCTGCCATTGCTACCCACAGAGAGTTTGGCCTATCTTTGGAACGAGCGCAATCTTGCCCTTAGTATAGACCGTTTCACAACCCTCAACAGAGGGCTGTGGAAAAATCTTCTGAACAATAACTATTACACAGAGGTCTTTGCAGCGAACAGCTATGCCCAAGGTAATATCTCTGGCAGCTCTTTAAAAATTACCAGAGCGGGGCGTGGCTCGGAGCGCCAGTGATGCAGTCGCTCCCTTGAAGCGCCGCCGTCGCAATTATCATGTGGTTCCAGTGAAGCTCCGTGATCGCCAATATCATCTTTGGTGACCGGAACCTCTGAAGCACGCAGAGGTTGAGGTTGACCGGCTAACGCGCGCACGCGTTATGCCTAAATTTGACTCTCAAACCCAGCAACCAGCGTCCTCCTAGGAAAACAAGATGGTGGACGCCCGCTAAACCTAACTAGCGGAACGGGACAAGATGAGAGAAACTGGCAGAGGACGAAGAGGAGGGGCACATTGACAGCCGACAGCGCGAACAGCCGCGGTCCCACCTACGGAACCCACCTGGGGCCCAGAAGGAGGCAGAGCCGGCCGCGACCCTGGTGAGAACCGCGGCTGCAACTATACCTGCGCAGCCACCAGGGGCCCTCTCACCCCCGGAACCCTGTCGTCGGAGCGGAGCAGCGACGAGACCTTCCCCAGCATTATCCGTCGGCCACAGGCCCAGACCGAACTTAAGAACAGGGGGAATGGGGGGCGCTGTTGAGCAGCCAAGCAATATGGCTGCCTAGCCAGTGAGCTCTGTTCCTGCCCAGCAGAATCTGCTTTGTATCGGCGCTAATCCTTATCATCCCCTACCGCTACTGCCACGATTCTTCTGCTGCTGCTTTCCTCTCCTTGTGTCCGAAGTCTGGGGTGGAATCGGAGCCAGCATCCTTCGTATTAGGTGCCTGGGCCAGCGGCGGCATCCGGCCTCCTTGCGTGGCCGCTCTTGCCCGCTGCAGCGTCGGCCGCCGGGCCCCTGCCGTGTTCTATCTCTGGGCACAGTCATCTGCTGACTACCTGCGGCCCCTCTGCTTCGGCTGTATCTTCTCTCCCACTTATGCCAGGCGAGGCAGGGCCTTGAGACACCCGCCGCCCCGGCCGTGTACGTGTGGCTGGCCTGCTCGGCGCGACTGCTCCGACGGCTGCCTGCCGGGTGGAGTGCCGGGCCGTTCCTGCGGCCGTGGACTGGGGTGGAGCCCGACGCCCACTTGCATACATGTGCGGCTCCCCCGGGCTGGAGGATCGGGGGCCGCCTGAGCTGTGTTGAGGGGCAGCGGGGTATTCGCTCGTTGGCCTGAGGACACGGAGTTGCCGTGTGAGCGTACCTGCTTTCCCCACCACCCATGCAGCGGCGTCTCCGGCCTGCAATGGCCGCGGGACGTGGGCGCTGCCCCCCGCGGCAATGAACAGGATTGGCCCCATTACTCCACCGAGGAGCTATCAACGCTGCCCCCCCCCCCCTGTGGTGCACCTGTGCTGGACTCAGCCCTCGGCGGTGTGGATTGCGACATTAACCCCTGGCTGGCCGCGGCTCCCGTGCCTCATTGGCCCCAGTCCTGCGCCGAGGAACATACGGGTCTAGCCACCCTAAAGGCTGTAAGGTGGGTGCTGGAAGCTGTTCTATGCCCTGCTGGGGGTCCTCCACCCACCCCGCTACTGGTATTTCGCCCAGTGTGTTGAGATACAGCCCAACGGAGACTGCCTAAACATAAGCCTGCTCCGCTCCCCTCCAATTCTCTGTGCCCACGGTGCCTGTGGGCCCCCGCGGTCCACCCGCTGTGACTTACTATCCTATCACTTCCATGGCCACCTGGAGGGGCCCTGTCTGATAGGACTCCACATATTCAGATCTCCCAGATCAGATAGTGGGGATCTCCCACTCGGATCTGCTGGTTCCAGGGGGCTGCAGAAGGGGGAAATCATCCCACTATCTAAACGCACGTAACTGTGAACAGTTTCACCCGTTCAGCCCTGTGGGGATACCCTGCCTGACTCACTAACGGCTTGCAGCCCTGCGGGCCCGGGCATACTCCTAGCGACACAAATCACACAGGGCTCGCCTGTCCTCCCCCGGCTCTCTCCACCTGCAGTGCCTGTGGCCGCGACAGGGCCTCAGCGTGGCCAAGCACAATACGGTGCGATCCAGGCCTCCTCCACCATCTATATCGTCGTGTTGGCCCTGACTCTTCCCCAGAAGAATGTCTAACAGATCGCGTGCCACTAGCAAAGCCGGGGCTATGGACAAGTTCGCCAGGGCGACACCCCAGGGAGACCAGGCATCGCCCGCTACAACCCAGAAGGAGGGCGACCTTCTGCCGGACCCCCCGCAGCCGGACTTGGCCACTATGATGGAATCCATGGCTAAAAACTTTGCAGCATTTCATGAAAAGCTAGATGGCATTAATGCGAATGTGGCGTCATTGAGGGCTAAGCTTGACCAGCACGGAGCTAGGATTACCGAAGTGGAGCAGAGGACTGGCACCACTGAAGACAATGTGCATGTTCTGCAAAACACAGTGTCAGAGCTCGTCCGAGACATGAAACAGTTCAAATCTAAATGCGATGACCTCGAATCGAGGTCGCGGAGAAATAACATTCGCATAATTGGGGTCCCCGAAACTGCACTCAAAGGGCGCATGGAACGAGCAGTGGAAAAAATCAGAGATCTCCTGGATGACCCTGATCTCTCGCCATTCTTCACGGTCGAAAGAGCTCACCGCTCCTTGGCACCTCGGCCGCGGCCAGGGGACTTCCCCCAGACCTATCATAGCAAAACTGCTCAGCTATAAGGACAGGGATCATATACTCCGCCTGGCCAGGGAGAAGGGGGAATTAAGGATGGATTCACAAGTAACCAGGAACTTCCCCGATTTTTCAGTAGGTGTGCAAATGGAGAGACGCAGATTCGCTGGGGTGAAGAAAATGCTACGTGATAGGAAGATTGAATACGCTATGCTTTTCCCCGCACGCCTTAAATTCACTCATCGTAACAAGCTCTATTTCTTCACGGTCCCGGACGAGGCTGTAAAGTTCATCGAGGCACAGATTCCACTGGCAGAGCCGCCTGAGGTCCCGATGGACAACGACTAGAACTGGCCGCTGTCCTCCCCTTATGAGTTAGTCCTGATGCCCGTTAATACATGCATCCTTGCTCTGTAACCTCATTTATGTTAGCCGAGCCTCTGATTATGTTGTTTATTCAAGATTCGTATCAATACTGGTGGGCGGAACGGCAGCGGTGGCCCCCACTGCAGCTGCAATTCCTGTAGAATCTAAATGTTTGTATCTTCGCCCCGGTTGGGCTTTTTTTCATGCATTGCCAAGTTGGGGATGGCATCCAATAGTTCACTTTAGGGGTGGGTATTCACACACTGCTAGCTGGGACAGGGCGGTGAGTTGGAAAATTGGGGTAGGTTATATTCAAAATGGCGCAGGGGTTAAGACGGGTTACACACGATGGCAACGGTGCAGCATGGCAGCACTCATGGAGTTTATCAAGGGCAGTGCCTTTGCTTGGGATGTCCCGTAGGCTGCCTACATGGCGATTAAAATGATGTCATGGAATGTACGTGGCCTGACAAATTTCACGAAATCTCGTAGGATTGCGGCCTACGCACAACGGCACAGGGTCAAGGTTCTCCTACTACAAGAGACACATGCCCTTAAACACCTATCGTCAAACATTGCACAAACTTGGGGTCTTAACAGATATTTCACCCAATACTCCAGCCAAGATAGAGGTGTCCTGACTCTCATTCACAAATCTATCCATTTTACTCTCCGCTCATCGCACATTGACGCAGAAGGCAGATATGTGATCCTGCATTGCACCTTGGCTCACGATGAATGCTTACTGGTCAACGTATACGCGCCCAACATTGACTACCCGAGTTCTTTGAGGGAGTGACGGCCATACTCATGAGATACATAGATGTCCCCATAATATGGGGGGGACACGAACCTAACACTGGACAGTTTACTAGATAGGACGACGACCAGTCGCAGACCCACACCACGAGCGGCCAAACGTCTCCTCTTACATATGGATTCTCTCAATTTACATGATGTATGGAGAACGCTCCACCCCCATGACAGAGACTATACTTTCAATTCCACTGTGCATGACAGTTCCTCGAGAATAGATCTGTTTCTACTCTCTGGCAGACTGGTGGGGAAGGTCTCAGATGTCACGATACTTGCACGCACGCTATCTGATCATTCCCCTGTACTCCTACAAATTCAACTCGGTGACGCAGTGCCGCTAAGACCCCACTGGCGCTTCAAATCCACCGCCCTATCAGACATTGTCTTTAAAGCCGAGATCCTAGCCGATATAACTACATTCTTTGAAAAGAACAATACAACCGATACACCCGTAGGGATTCGGTGGGAGGCGTTCAAGGTTTATATCAGGGGGATGTGCATCTCTAGAGAAGCTGGGGTCCTGAAAGCTATAGGGCAGGCCTTAGCCAACTCGGAAACCAAACTCAAAGCACTTGAACAGGACTACCTGACCACTCAGTCCCCAATGACCCTAGCTGCAATCAGATCAGAGCTGGAAAAGTTTGAGTCACACGCTATGAGGGAGGTACAATACTATACACGCCCTGTTGCAGCCCGTAGATATGGGGAGGGGGACAGACCGGGTAGAACCCTGGCCAGGCTAGTGCGTGCTGAGACTGGTGGGACCCGCATTGACAACATCATAGATGGCAGTGGAGTGAGGCGCTGGTCAGATCAGTCCATACTAGACACGTTCACTAGCTTCTAAGCCAATCTGTATGGTCCCCAACCAGAACACTCTGCCCAAGACCTAGACGACCTCCTTGAGAGCATCCCTATGACCCTTATCTCCCAAGACACCCGGGAAATATTAGACGCCTCATTTACCCTGGAGGAGATAGTTCAGGTGATATCGGACCTTCCCAAAAACAAGGCGCCTGGCCCGGATGGGCTCACTTCCAAGTTCTACCAGGAGCATGTGGCTATACTAGCGCCTGTGCTACACGGGGTCTGGGCCGAATCACTTTGTTTGAATTGCCTCCCCCCCCTCCCTTAGAGAAGCTTTAATAACTGTCCTCCCCAAACCTGGAAAACCCCCGGACGAGTGTGGGTCTTACAGGCCCCTGTCCCTTATTAATACCGACACGAAAATCTTTGCTAAGATAATTGCTAACAGGTTTCTCACTTTCATGTCCCACATGATCCATGAGGACCAGTGCGGTTTCATCCCTGGTCGATCCACAGCGCTGAACATCCGCCGCCTGTTTAATGTGATGTCCAGAATTGACCCAGGCGCGGACGCGGTGGCGGTAACACTAGATGCCCAAAAGGCTTTTGATATGGTCTCATGGCAATATTTGTGGGCCGTGCTGGAGAAAATGGGTGTGGGTCCAAAAATGACCTCTTACATAAAACTGTTATACACGGACCCATGAGCTAGAGTTCTTGTAAACTCTGTTCCCTCCTCTCCCTTTACGCTACACAGGGGCACTCGTCAGGGATGCCCATTCTCTCCCCTCCTTTTTGCGTTCGCTATGGAACCCATGGCTGATCATGTAAGGGGTCGGCACGGCAATAAAGGCATACGATTAATGGATGCACCAGAGATCATCTCTCTATATGCAGATGACGTGCTCCTGTATGTCAGAAATCCTTCTACATATTTGGACCCGATCATCCGTGATATCACCAAGATAGGTACGTTCTCAGGTTTCCAATCAACTACTCCAAGTCCGAAATTTTCCCTCTTACTGTGGCAACCCAACAACCGTCTTGTGAGTACCCTCTACGCTGGTGCCCGGGTGGGGTTAGGTATCTCGGGGTACAAATATCACTAGCTAAGGCCTCTCTATTGACAGACAACTACGAAGCAGCAGCCCACCTAGTCTTCTCCAAGTTCTCCAAATGGCGCAATCTACCTCTATCCCTAGCGGGCAGACTCTCTCTAATAAAGATGGTAGTGGTCCCCAAACTCCTGTATGTCTTTGCTATCGTGCCAATCTGGCCTGGGATTCAATACTTCAAGAAGCTCCACTCGGAGTGCGCACAATTTCTCTGGCATCCAGGCTCAGTCCGCAAGAAGTGGCAACACATGACGCTGCCCTATGACAAAGGGGGTTTCACGGCCCCAGACCTTCGCCTGTACTGGAATGCTGCACAGGCCCATCATGCCTCCCCATTGGTACACGTTCCAGAATCCGCCCATACACGTAAAACTTGAGAAACTCCCAAACATGGTGCCCTGATCACTCCAATTCTCCACTCGAAATGCTGCAGTATTATAGGCTTAGAGCTGCAGTACGGACGATGTGGCGCTCATGCCCTATTGAACCCCCAGACTCTCCTGAAGTACAATATATAGCAAATTCCGGAGGTGCCAAAAGCATAATTTCTAATTTGTACAAAATGCAACTGAATAACATTGCGGACAACTCTCTTAAACCACGCGAGGCTTGGGCTAGGGAACTTGGAGTGGAAATCACAGACGATCTCTGGGGCATAATGTGTACACACACACGAAGGGTTTCCCTAAGCGCCAGATTCCGCTGCATACAATTTAAGCTCCTTAATAGGCTCTATTACACACCGTATAGAGTTGCGGCATTCACAGGCACCCCGACCCCTGTGTGCCCCAAATGCAAATCCTGTGAGGCAGACCATGTACACATGTTCTGGGCTTGCCCCGCCCTCAACACATTCTGGACGGCCGTGACAGAGGCACTCTCCGAAATAGTTGGTTCTCCGGTGACTATGGAGCCACTTGCCATACTATTTGGTGCTTGGGAAGGTGAGAATGTAAAGAAAATGGCAAAATTTGTAAATGTAAGTATTATGGTGGCCAAAATATGCATATTGTAATGCTGGAAGCGCCGTAATCCTCCCACTTTTACGATGTGGCTGAAAGCCCTTACCTGGACACAAATGTGCGAAGAGGAATACATTGGATCCCTACCTCCGACATCTTGCCCCAAAAATGTCTGGTCGGAATTTTGTAGCTATTTAAATGGCAGAGATGAAGTGGAACTGACCTCATCTCCCCTACCAGGACAACCCGACATGCCACGGGTGATCTAACTTCTCCTATTGGTTTTTGCTTTTTCTTTGTGCTTCTCGACGCCTCCCCGCGATATTAGTTGTTATCAGCTTGTGATGTATAACCTAACCATGGTGTGGTGCTGATTGTACGGTTATGTTGTCAGCTCATTGCTATTTAATTTGAACTGTGCCTGTCTTGACCTTTATGCCAATAAAAAGTTTAAAAAAAAAAAAAAAGAAGAACAGGGGGAATGCCCTCGGCCCCTTAAGCAGCGCAGGGGCACAGCCCAGAACCTCCGGAACACAGCCTCCTCTCCCCACGCAAAGAGCGCAGACCCTTCCCGTTGAAGGGCGCCGAGAGCACAAATTCACACCAGCCCAGCTGAAGCACTTCCAGCTAAGCCCCATTTAGATACAAATCCTCACCCCCCACATTCTTCCTGGGGCGCCCCGGCCCACATCCTCGCCCAAGCACGTTCATCCAGCGCTCAAAGCAACAGACCTCTGCTGCCCCCTCCACGCAAAACGCCTCACGACAGCCACCACTGGACACACTTAATCAACCAGCCCGTCAACACTCAAGAAGTCGCAAGTCCTGATCCTTGGGGGTGCCCACCAGGAGAGTTCACCTACGAGCCCTCCTTTACACTCTTGGGGCTCCCTGGTGGCCGCCGGAACCTCCCCAACGCGACCCCTCCATACAACCACCATGTCCAGGCAAACGAAAAAGACGGCAAAGCCGCGGACATCCCCACTATGTTTGCAGGGGCGGACAAAGGCAAGAAACAGAACCCCCTCAAAATGACAACACAGAAACAGCCGGAGGAAAAAGACACTCTTGCCACTAGAGGGGATCTGGTCTTTATGGCGGACATTAAGTCTGAATTTCGCTCTAGCCTAGCGGAACTCACCTCCAAAGTAGAGCAGACAGACCAGAGGGTAACAGAGGTTGAACAACGGCTGGGGGAGATCGAGGATCGGTCACAAGCCCACACCGCCTCCCTTGGAGAAATCCAGCAATCCATCAACGCCCTGCAAGATAAATATGAGATTCTGGAGTTTAAACAGGAGGACCTCGAAAATAGGGCGCGTCGCAATAATCTCCGGATCCGAGGGGTCCCATCCTCTGTCCCCGACAACAAGTTAATGGAATACATAGGGGACTTCTTTCAAGCCCTGCTACCAGATCTAGACAAATCCCAACTTCTGCTAGAGCTGACCCACCGGCAGCGCCCGCGCCGGGGAGTGGACTCAGACCCTCCCCCAGATGTGATCACCAGGGTTCATTTCTTTACAACTAAGGAGGCCATCTCAGCGATTAGCCGTACAGGAGACTCCCTCTCGTTCCAGGGCTCCCCCCTTCAGATTTACCAGGACCTTTCGCTGCTCACTCTACAAAAACAGAGGGCGCTCCGCCCCTTAGCACTCTTTCTCCAAGACCAACAGGTGCGGTACAGGTGGTTGTTCCCAACGGCGCTACAATTCTCATACAGAGGCACTGTCCGACGAATCACTCATTTGGAGGACGCAAATTCAATCATGCAGCCAACCTCGACCAGAGAGACGACCTCACCGAATCCGGAAAAGGCGGGGGACTCTGAACCACCCCCCTCCCCAAAGCCCAGGCGGTCCTCTTGGTCGAAGATTCAGCGAAACTACAGGAGGAGATGCGCACCTCAGAAATCTGGGCCACACTGACCTCGGCCCTCGGCCGGTTCGCCCTCACTCACTACAGAACCGCCAGCTCATCCCTGAATAAATAGAGCTCTTCGACGGTGGCGGCGGACACACCCACGGTCCATACCCACCCCAGGGATAGTTCCAACATCATATCCTTGGAAACCCACGATACTTTACACCTTGACTCCTCCATCGGCCCAGTTGGCCAAGGGTGCGTCCGCACACACAATGTCGGCCCACCCGTTAATTAAGGTTACACCCCCCCACCCCCCGTTGGGGGCGCATGTTAAAAACTCAAGTGCAGGATGACACACGTCTAAAGCTCAACAGTAATGGCAGTTGACCCACCTCCGCCCGGCTGCCCCCCCCTCTCCGTCAGCTCAACTCACGGAACGTGACCGGTTGGCAGATCACTAAATCCTGAGACTCCTCTCCTTAAACGTCAATGGGCTGAACTCACCTGCCAAATGGAAAACAATTCTGCTCAAACTTCAGGATGAAGAGGCAGCAATAGCCATGCTCCAGGAGACGCACTTACTACAGTCGGACACTGGCCGGCTCCGCTCCCGATCATTCCCCTTCCAATTCTTCGCCTCAGGGGGAACTAAAAAAGGGGGCACTGCGATCCTCTTCCGGAAGGACCTGAACCCACAGATTTTGGAAACAAAAGCCTGTTCAGAAGGCCGTTTCATAGCGGTCAAATGCCTTCTGCTGGGAGACCTATACACCTTCATCTCGGTTTACGCCCCCAACACCGGGCAATCACATTTTTACGACTCACTAAGTACCTCCCTCTCATCATTTATAGAAGGCCAGACAATAATCGGAGGAGATTTCAACGGCGGTCCTGACCCCATAAAGGACAAATCGCACCACCCGACCCCGAGCGACCTCAACCAGGCATTGAGCCTCCTCAAGATGTTCCGTTCACTGGAGGAAGTAGACACTTGGCGGGTCCTTCACCCCACAGAAAAATACTTCTCTTTTCATTCAGGAGTCCATCGAACCTTCGAGGATTGACCTCCTCTTAACCTCCCCCCAAACTCTATCTTTAGTCAAGGAGGTGGCCATCGGCACGAGAGCCCTATCAGACCATGCCCCAGTGATCCTGGAAATCCAGGCGCAGAACCCAAAATATGACCCCATCCTCAATGAGATGGCTACAAGGGACAAGATCGCGAAAGCCATCAAGAGCTTCTTTGAAGAAAACCCAGCATCCGACACCTCGGTGGGGAACACCTGGGATGCAATGAAAGCAGTCATCAGCGGTACCCTGATCGCCCAGGGAGCAGCCTACCATAGAAATAGGCGACAAACCCGGACACCCTTGGAAGACGAACTGAAGGCCGCAGAAGAGACCCACAAGAAGAAACGTTGGTCCCCCAAGACACAGAAAGCCACGCGCATAGCCAGAAAGAAATTAGAGGCCCATTATGTGGAACAGAACGCCCTACTCATGGCCGGAGCTAAACAATCGTATTACGCGAAGAACAATAAGGCAAATAAAATCTTGGTGGCGAAACTGGCCAAACTAAGACGGACCAACTTTATCACGGGCCTACGTGACTCCAAAGAAGTTACCCAATTCTCGGAACCCAAAAAGCAACAGCTAGCGATGGACTACTTCGCCAAGATCATGACGGCCAATCCACGAAACCAACCGCAACAAATGGAATACCTACGTAAAGCGGCGCTATTGCGGCTTTCTGACACCGAAAGGGAGGAGCTGGAGGCGCCCATCACAGAGGAGGAGATTGAGGAGGCCATCAAGTCACTCAAATCACGAGGCCCGGGCCCAGATGGATTCTCAGCAAGGTTCTATAAACTATTTAGGCCCCAACTGGTCCCCCACCTGGTCACACTTTTTAACTCCTTCAGGGAGACAGGATCTGTGATGCCCTCGATGCAGGAGTCGACCATCATTCTCCTCCCTAAGCCTGGGAAAGACCAACGAGACTTAGCCTCGTACAGGCCGATTGCTCTATTGAACATTGATGCGAACCTATATACTCCAAAATTTTGGCGAACCGCCAGGGACCCATCCTACCAGGGATCATTCAGCCAGACCAGACAGGTTTCATCATATATCGGGTGGCAGGAGACAACATCCGGAGAACTCTTAACCTGGTGGACCTTACTGCCCGGAACTCCCAGAAGTTGGTCATAATGGCCCTAGATGCGACCAAGGCCTTCGACAGGGTGGATTGGACGTTTATGAAAAACACCTTGGGGGCCTTCGGCTTTGGGGCAACATTCCAATCAATGGTACTAGCTAACTTTACTGGCCCGAAGACGCTCCTAAGAATCAATGGACACCATTCGGCCCCAATCCCCCTGACTTGCGGGATTAGACAGGGCTGTCCGCTGTCCCCACTGCTGTTTGCCCTGACCATGGAGCCCTTTGCCCAAAGAATCAGACTCAACAATCAGATCAAAGGCCCGAGGGTCGGCCCCTCGCAACATAAAATCGCTCTGTATGCCGATGATGTCTTACTCATGCTTTCAGAAGCCAGCTCATCCCTCCGACACGCGTTAGAAGAGATAGACAGCTATGGCGAGGTTTCCGGCTTTTCGGTAAACTTTGCTAAGTCTACGGCCTTAAGCATCGGCCTCACCCCGGGAGAACGGGAACCACTGGCTAAAATATGCCCAACCACGTGGGAAGAAAGGGCGATCCCTTATTTGGGAGTCTATATCTCAGCGGACCAGAAAGACACATACAAGGCAAACTTTCCCCGCCTGTTCGGGGAACTGGAAGGTGACCTGAAACAATGGATGACGCAGGAGATCTCGCTGCTAGGGCGCATAACAGCGTGCAAGATGAACCTCCTCCCGAGATTCCTTTACGCCTGCTCCTCCCTTCCAGAGGCGATCCCCGCTCCAGCCCTCCGAAACCTACAGAGGAAGATGTTGAAATTTTTCTGGAGAGGTAAGAAGGCGAGAATCCCCCTAAAAACGCTATTGGGGGTTCCAAATTGGGAGGTCTGGGAGTCCCAGACCTACAGGCTTACAGGGTGGCAGCCCAATTAGCGCAAATCCACGCATGGCAGACAATCACAAACCGCACCAGATGGGTGGAGCTGGAACAGTCACGAATACTGCTACCACTTCGATTCTTGCCACACCCCCTCTCCGAACACACTGGGGAGACCTTCTCCTGGCAACTAATCACACCCTAAAGTCCTGGGATTGGGCGCTAATACGGAAGGGGGTCCCGAGAGGCCTGAGCCCTCAATCCCCGGTCTTCTTTAACACGGCCTTCTCGCCTGGCACGAGCCCCCGCAACTTCCAAAACTGGATAAACGGCGGCCTTGAAACCATAGACCAGCTATACGGGGAGGGAGCACCCCTGACATTCAAGCAATGTAAAGAAAAATTCCAACTCCAGGAAAGAGACAGATACACTTATATTCAACTGCGTCACTGGTAAACACACCCCCAAACTCTGCAGGCAGCAACACGCCCCCCTACCGCCCTGGAATGGACACTCGGGGACCTCCCGGCCCGCGGGAAGATATCTACCCTATACAGGCGATTCTTAGGGGACTTCCTGAGCACGAGAACGCGCAGCATGGCCCAATGGGAAGCGGACCTGGGTCACCCGATAGAAGACCAGACATGGGTGGACATCTGGACCCGGACGCACACCTTGTCCACCTGCATCACAAACAGGGAAAGCGCCTACAAAATCATGCTACGGTGGTATTACCCGCCCCTCAGACTTCATCACATGAACCCCCAAGTGGACTACCTCTGCTGGAGAGGGTGTGGTCTCCCAGGCTCTTTTTTCCACATGTGGTGTACATGTCCACGGATTCAGCAATTCTGGAAGACATGCCTAGAGACCATTGCGCAAATCACTGGGTCAGCGATCCGCTGGAGCCGGAGCCCATCCTGCTGGGAGCACCGATCCCAACGATCTACCCACGGGCCGGCAATAGAGCAAAATTGCTAACCCAGTGCCTACTAGCCGGGAAAACAACCCTGGCCCGTGCGTGGAAGGCCCCAGAAGGCCCCCTGATGGCCCAGTGGTGGATGAAACTCTGGGACATACTGGTGGCGGAAAAGGTAACGGCGGCAAAGGCCGGTGCCCTACACAGATTTCAGAACATCTGGACCCCAGTTCTGGAATATGACCGGCGATTCCCAGCCCTGACCTATAAACCCATTAACGCTCGCTGGACCCTGAAAGACAAAGAAAACCCCGAAAGGGACACATAGTGACCGGGGCACGGGACAGACGGCCCCGGAGGGGGGAGCCCGGACCTAGGGGGAGGGTGAGGGAGGGAAGGGGCACGGGAAAGGGTCTGGGGGTTAACATGCTTAAAATGCTTTAATGATGTTGCAAGTGGTTGTGTAATTGTCATCCTGCCTTGTTAAAAAATAAACAAAGTTAAAAAAAAAAAAAAAACAGAGCACCATACAGGAGGTATAGAGCAGGGTGTTTGGTATTTGCAATATTTGCCAAAGAATTTGGATTATTTGTTAGCTTGAAAGTCTTCTGCAAAATTAAAAAATCCCAACCACATCTTGTGAAAGAAAGCAGGTAACGGGTGTGTATTAACCAACACGAGGTACATGTTATGCCATATTGCATGGAGGAGTCTAGACTGCCGTCTAAGGGAGCAGATACAGAAGACATTGGGCCATGACCCATCTATGTTCTAATTCATAACAAGTGCAGTGCTAGACTTCTTGTAAACCGAGGTGGCCACCCTAATCTAATCTGCTAGAAGTAACATTCCTGTCCTCTGTGATCCATTTAAGCACAAGTAATATGTGAGCAATGTTTCACTGCACTGATACTATCCGGGAAGCTACATTATGACACTGTAAGCATTCTTCAAGAAAGACGGAATAAGATTACAGTTGCTGATTTGTTAAGTGACCACAGCATGGCCCACTTGAAATTCTGGTTGTCAGTACCTATACCTTGACTATAGGCAGAGTGCTTTGAAAACTGCAAGTCTAGGACCGGCACATGCCAGTGTTATTGGAGAAGGCCCAGAAATGAACATGCATTAATTACACCAAAGAATGTGTCAAATGGAAAAGAGAATAGCACGAGAAGGGGTGTATAAGAACACCTATTTACAGTTGAAAAAAGTCACAGAGGGAGGAACAACATGTTTGCCCCTATAGACGAAAACCGACAGGAATGGTGATGAGGAGAAACACCCCAAGCACACTCACTCACTCACTGTTGAAAGAATTATGCAAATAGTAGAATGACTCTTCAACAACGCAAATGATAAAACCCATTGAACCTTGTAAATTTGAAGGGCAGAGTGATTAGGCTGGAGGCTGACCAAAGGGCTAATGCAATGAACATACAATTGCACTCATTAAAACCCTCAGTAATCAAGATGGTAGGGGCGAGGCATTGCAATGAAGAAACTAAGTTTAACTAACTCCAATTTGGAGGGGGTTGAAAAACAGCGGCGAATGCTCAAATGTGGGTAGAGGGAAACTAACGAAAGGTTCCTGGAGGTGTGAACCCCATACAACTGAATCGCAAAGCAAAAGACGAAACAAGTAATAAAATACTACTCATCAGTAGATCCCTCCTGTAGCTGGCTCATGTATTTACTGACAGCTGTCTGGAAACAGAGGCTAGACAACTAGCATTTGTTAGAACCGAGGTCATGTTCCGAGTGTAAGTCAAAGGCTTTGTTACTTATTAAGAAAACCACCTGCGGAACATTGAACAAGCACAAAGACTGTTAGAATCCTATTGGAAAGAAATTATGAAGAGGTGTGAAATGAGGAGGAGGGCTGATGAGGTCCTCCCATGCCGGATCAGTTGCGCCAGATTATAGTGAACATTTTCCAGTGTCAGTGTGGATCTTAAGTAGATCATATACTTCTGCTGGGTGATGGATACAGTTGTTGTGCATGAGCTTATGAGTTTGCAATGAAGTCCATTTTGCCCAACATGGCAGAAAATAAGAAGGGTACAGTTTTTGGTTAATGCCCACTGCATGTTAAGTGGACATTTTATATTCCTTCAGTGCATAACACTTTGGTCAATCCATCTCATCTGTTTTAGAGTGGACCCTTCCATTTACCGTTAACACCCCATCGCGTCCTGTTCTAGAAGTTAAACATATTGAATATTATGTTGCAGACCACCCATGTTCTGGAAGTGGTTTTAAGAGGCTATCGAGTTGATGCATGTAAATGTTTAATCTCATAAAACGTTTCAAATATACCCCCTTAATTATTATTTTTTTTTAAAACACACAATGCACCGAGTCTATCACACTAACAGGAACATTTAAAATAAATGTCATAATTACCTGGATCAATTAGGACTTCTTGTGCACCTAGAAAAAAGAAGAAACAAATATGTGTTAGTGGGGGCACAGTTACAGCTGGAAATTACCTGAATTTCAAAATCATTACAAAGCTTCAATGTATCTTTATTGTTGTATAGCACTGCATTGTTCTGAGCCCTTTGCTGCATTATCCATGAGCAAATCCTAAGGCTCGTTATGGGGCACGATAGGGCGAAATGCATTTTTTGGGGTTGCTTGCAGGTGGGTCCCCTAACCTATTCTGGCTTACAGGACGTTTCAGCGAGATCATGGGCGTGTACTAGATGCAAAGCTATGGTTACTGGGCCTGTGCAGGGACAAATCTAACAAGGAATCAGTGTGGCCAGGAGATGTGCGACAAAAAATTGGGGTAGGAAACCTGTACCAAAAGAACTGAGAATTGAATGAGCAGTCAGTAAGGCACAGTTACCGGCATCCAGTAGACCAAAAGATATATGGGCCAGCTTGAGATGCTCCCTGGCCACTGTCGACTCCACTTGTGCAGGTGGAGCAGCATGACCGAGTTACCCACTGGATCACCCATAATAGTCATTACGCCATAGTACCATTAATTGGCAAGACCCATCTCAGTCCTGTATCGACTGCAATATGTAGCCCATCACGTCTAAAAGGTGAAACGGAATTATGCAGAATCTAGTTGGTTCCCAATACGCGTATTTTATAAAGGATGTGGTGTTGCCTTAGGCTATGACTTAGG
This sequence comes from Ambystoma mexicanum, assembly GCF_040938575.1. Lineage (NCBI taxonomy): Eukaryota > Metazoa > Chordata > Amphibia > Caudata > Ambystomatidae > Ambystoma > Ambystoma mexicanum. The sequence goes on from NC_090933.1 coordinate 1,192,262,734, forward strand.
ACTACTTATGCATTGTACTGTTTTGTACATTTTGTAATTGTTACAAATGTAAAAATATAAAGATTGGAAAAAATAAACTTGTGTAGATGTACTTACAAGTGAGATTAGACTTCTCAATCTACTTCCCAGTACGTGAGCAACTGATGTTTTTTTAGGGCCAGCTTGATGGCTCACCTGAAGAGGAACTGGCGGGCTGGCTTAGGCTATCCCTAGGTAAATAGATTACCAGTGTGCAATCCTCCAACCTGTACTTGGACTCCTGGAAGACTGCTGTAGAGAATCCCAAAGGGGCCATTTTGGCTGAATGCTGGCTTCTTTGTCCGTGCACCCTGCTCTTTCCACGAGGGTAGAATCATGTCCTGGGTTCTCCCTTTGCTTCTGGCCATCCTCCTAGCTGTTACTGCGTAGGACATCTTTCTGGTCTTTAGTGCTGCCACTCTGGAAAATCCTTTTAGCTCAATCAACTTAAGGTGGGGAGTCTTCCTGGACTGGGAATCTGGTAGCTTGCTGCTGCTTCACATCTGTCTGGTTCTGGGACATTCTGGGTCGATTTGTGCAGTATCCCCAGTCATGCAACCATTACTTGCTGGCCGACACTTCCTACTCCCATGACGAGACCTGGAACTTTGGTTGGGTTAATCCATGCTCTTGCTGCAGTCTTTGATTTTGAGTCTACTGCTTCTGGGTCATCCTCCCAGGTAACAGTTTGATGTTCCTTTGGTAGTCTGGAACATTGCTGTATCATGGGTTGGGTGCAAGTCCCTGCTACTCAATGCCCTTGGCCATGGCTAGTCAGACCTAAATCTAGTACCCAACTCACATATGCATCCTTCGTTCCTGGGTTTAATTATTTGCATGCAGTGGCCAAATGACTTGTCCCCAAGTCGTGGGAT